>NW_027411866.1:231263292-233663292 GCF_047663935.1 Musca autumnalis | reverse complement strand
TAACTCATTTTTTGTGTTACCGACAAAAATCGGTAAAACTAAAACGCAAAATTATGAATAAAAAGTATTAATGAAAGTTGACGACACTGTTGCTATCGGTAGGAATTAGCGACCACTTTATCTTGGTTGTTAACTTACCGAACAATTTCGGTAATTACTGAAATTATAAGCATTTTAATTTTACAGATTTTTGTCGGTAACTCGAAAAATGAATTACAGAATTCCACTACTGGAGGCTATTTAAAATAAATAAAAGCGAACGTTATCATTCGTAATACTGTTATTTTTTTGTTCTTGTTTCAAAACGAATATTAATTTAAGGGATTGTAATGTTGTTTGACTTTTGCTTCTTATTTTAATTATTTCCAATCGTTTTTGAAGAACAGCAGTTAAGACCCTATTAAAGAAATAATTTTATGAAAAATTTTTCATATCCTTTGTAAACTCAAATACTTCTCTCTAACATAGATTTCTTTTCTTTTCCATATTTATTCTAAGTAATAAATTCAAGCGGTGTATGTATGTATGTATGTTTTTGAATTTATTACCAGATGTACTTTAGTGCCGAAGAGGCTTTTTGAATTATTACATTTCCGTGTGGAATTAAATACCATGGCAATAACATGCAATATTGAAGTAATCACTTGAAGATGGAAATAAGTTTTATGAAATTCAAATTGAAATAATGCAAAAAATATAATACAATATTTTTAGAATGAAAAGAATATGTTTTTCGTAGCCATCTTTGTGTTTATTTCAGCTTTAGTCCATATTTTGTTGTAATTCAATTGTTTGAATAACAACAAAATATTTTAAAGTGGATATGAAATTGATTAGTTGCGGGCGAAGGGTAGGGAATACTATAGTTTCAGTTGTCACCGTTAACAAAAGATTATCATTATAGAAGATAGCCCTGCTCACACTGGATTAAAGGAATCATCTGCTTTTAATTACCTTTGGCTTACCTTGCTGGAGAGAAACATTTTGGTATGGATTACAGACTTACAGGTTGTGACAAGCTTACTCGGGAGAAGATGCTTCAAGTTCAAATTCGGAGAGTCGCTTTCAAGCGAACGATCTGTTAGCGCAGGGATCACTCAGGGCTCTTTTTGGGTCCCATGCTCAATAATGCTTTCCGAAACTTCTTGTGAAGACTTACAGTTATTATATGCTGATACTGTCACCTTGGCCATGTGTGAACCGAGGGCCAGAAACGTAACATCTCTCCTCAATAACCATATCACTTATTTTATACATTGTTTTTCGAAATTATAATTACTCAAATGTACTGTATGTTCAACTTTACTTATTCTCTGGTTATGAGTGCACTAAACTTTTAGCGTTCTACACAATACTTTAAATTTTATATCTTAGGACTTCGAAACAAATTCTTATATCCAGGGATTTAATACCAAAATGCAAAAAATTTGAAGACAAATGAAAACTTTTTTTTCTAAAAAAAATATCTTTAACTTTTCATTTCTTTTGTAATCCTCTTATGATGTTTAAGGATTTTAAATACAATTCAGCCATAATACATTTTCTGTTAACCACCAAGCCTGTTTTTTACTTAAATTTAATGCATGACCTAATCATAAATTCACACATTTTGATGACATGAATAATGAATCCCTAATGTGGAACACAACACAACTGTGAATAATTTCAAGATTTTATTTTATGATTGATTTTACTCGTGAATTTAAAATGACAGCAAATTTTATGTAATGATGATGATGAAATTTGGAGATACATGCATGGATACATATGTATTTATTTATATAGATAGGTGATATCTCACTAAAGGATTCATGTTTCATTTAAGGAGAGTAATTTTGATTTCAGCATTGAAATAACAATATAGTGGAGATGTTCAATACACATATGGCCCGTTATCAATGTATTGATTTAAATTTACAATATCATAAAATATCCGTCTGTGGACCCATCATAAAATGTCAAATGATAAATTATATAGGTTATATTATTTTCTTCTTTCCTTGTGAATTTTCCCTTTCTTTGTTTTCACTCGATTATTTCAATATTATTATTTTTTTATTATTTTTTCGTATTTGTCTTTGTTTTGTTATTATTTTGTACCTTCAACCTTTAGGCTAACGAGGGTATAAGAGGTGGGATCAATATATAAATTTTATTATAGCCTCCACCATACCTCTATACTATGGTGGAGGCTATAATAAAATTTATATATTGATCCCACCTCTTATACCCTCGTTGGCCTAAAGGTTGAAGGTACAAAATAATAACAAAACAAAGTTTGTTTTTTCCGTTTGTAACGCACTGAAATAATCATTTGCTAATTTCGGTAATCCGGACACCACATGTTACTGCGGTGTCCGGATTACCGAGTAACAACAAAAACATATAATTTTGTATGTTTAAATCATTAATAACTTTACTACATAATAACCTGACATATAAGGCATATAAAGCAAATATCACGGCTTCGACCATTTTAAGACCGCGAGCAGCCTCCCTGCTACCAAATTTACTTCTTATATTCCTCCAGCATATTTAAGAGGATATTTCCTGACATTTATTCATAGTTTTTTAAGGATATAAACTTCGTAACCCACATACATTGTCTTCCCATGTCCCCGGGACGTGAGCCTCTAATGACTCGCGATAGAACTTTAAAATTCAAATTCACTCATCTGAATTCCTATATAAGGAAACGAGTCCTTGTTCAGCTATAAATTCCAATAAAAACTAAGGTATTAATCACAACGTTATAATCAAAGAACAAAAAAATCGCCGGAGGGATTTTCAAATAAGTCGCGGTCAAAGTTCACATTTTTAGGACTTTTTTATGTTTTCACCAGTTTGCTTGGAAACCGCAAGCCCTATCGAAATGGGATGAAAAAAGTTTTGTAGCAGTAAAAATTGTCTAAAAGAATGTCGTTTATGACGTTTTCGTATGTGCTCGCATTTTTAAGATATGGGCAAATCCCAGAAACAGTCTACCAGCCAAAATTTTTTTTATTTTATCCAAATTAATTTATTTGTTCACAGAAGATTAGACTGGATATTTAATTTTAGAAATATGTTAAAAACTTTTTTTCTATCATTATTAACACAAAAATTATTACAAAATTCTACCCTACCTCAGGTTTTTTAATTTTATACAAAAATTGTACATTTTTTACATGTTCATATTTTTACTTTAGTGTTAACATAAGAGAGCAAAGCAACAAATAGAGAGGAATGGAGATCTCTTCTTAGTTCGGCCTATAGAACAAATGTTCTGTAATGGGCCAGCTAAGTAAGTAAGTAAGTTAACATAAGTGGTAAACTTAAAAGCTATATTGTTATTCACTCAATTCTCTTAGATTTTGACAGAAAATATTATCTTTTACTATTTTGGAAAAAGTGAAATTAGGTATGAAAAGAGAGATCCAAGTGGTGTAGCGTTCGTCACGAAAAATTATGTTTTTTTATACTGCGGGCAGAAATTTATTTTTTTTAAATTCATCTATAAATTAAAATTAAATTAAATTAATATCCTGCTTTTAAGGAAATAGAAAAAAATCTACAATAATAAAAAATAAAAAAATTACAGTGCGTTAATTTCTGTAGCGTTCGTCACGATTTGAATTCTCCCAAAAAATAAAAAAAATTGCCTTTTAATTCTGTTTTCACTTTCTCTTGTATTCTATTTTTGTTTTATTCTGTTTTCGTAGCGATTTGAGTTCAGTTAATTGTTAAGAAACTTAAAAAATGAAATGATATTTCAAAGCTATGTTTATTTTCTGATGGATGTGAAAGTCAATTTAAAAACAAATTCATTTTAAGTAGTGTACCCTTTTTCAAAGAAAAAATTGTGTGGAATATTTAGCAACTGCTCACGGAAAGGGTGCAGTAGACGGAATCGGAGCTGTCGTAAAGAAACAAAAAATTGGAAAATGGTAAAAGCTCAGAATATTGTTCTTAATAATGCCGATGATTTTTTTTAAATTGGCAAAAATGAATACAAATGGTATTTTCATTTTATATATATGCAGTAGTTATATACAAAAATCAGCTGAAATTCTTTCGGAGAGATGGCCTAACGTTAAGAGCATTCCCGGAATTAAAAGCAAACATTATTTTTCGTCATATAACAAAAATGCGCTCAAAATCGCACTAACGTCAGATTCATTAAAACATAAAATTTATTGATAAACATATACGCATTGATAAACTTATTTATGAATATAAAATATGACTTAAATAACGTTATTTACAAAAAATATAAATTGTTTCGTTAAAATAAATACACTGGTTTTTATTTACTATATACTGGAAAAATGTAGCGTGCATCACGTAGCTTGCGTCACATTAGGTTCGCTGATTTTGGAAAAATAATACAAAATTGTTTGCCTAAAAATAATTGTTTTAGAATTTTCTTATATTCATCTTTCTTTTAAAATTTTCATTTTGTGTGCTTTATTGTGCAAAATTTGCTAAAAATTATGAAAACATAGCACAAGGTCGTAAGCTACATACTTCCACTTTTAGTAGCGTGCGTCACAATAACTTATAATCAATTTCTTCCGCTAATTATACTTGTTAAAAAAATTTTATAGCATTTGAAAGTGCTCTCAAATTCTATTAAATACCATGTAAAGATTCAATGCAGCTATTTGGAAAGTTCAAAAAATGTTAATATTTTTGCCCGAAAACGCACACAAATGTAGCGATCGTCACGCAGGATTTACCCATATAGAAGTTCAAATTTTGACAGTTTACTGACTGTATCGTCTCCTTATAAAACAAGGTCATGACTGCAGTTTCCCAACTTAAACTTATATATCTCAAAAATGGTGCAACCTTGGAAAGAATTACGTAACCAATCTTAGAGAGAATTTTCACAGCTATAAGATTTTTTTGTAGTCCCATTTCGATAAGACTTACCGTTTGAAGCAAATCCAGAAAACTTAACAAAAAACCAAACAAGTAAGAAAAGTCTATAGTCGGACGGAGCCGACCATGGGATACCCTATACCACTATCCCTGGCCAATCGCTCTCCACGGAACTTCTTTTCAATGATTGTGAAAATTTAATTATCAAATATCAGATATGTAGTGTATAATACTTATGACCAAAACCAAAAAGTTATCTAGCATGACAAAGACATTTTTGTAGCAGGAAAGGAAAATTTAGTTCACACAAACTAAAATGTAATGAAACCCACTTATGTAGTACTACTACTTCCGTTGTTTAACCGCTACGTTATTGAAATTTTTACCAATTTACGCTAAGCTATCTGATCTTCACGTTGGTTTGTACGCTTCTTCTACATCATAAACTCAAACTTTATTTAAAATTTTGCGGGTTATTATTTTGACCTACAGAGCCGCTACAAAATAGGTTAAAATTTTGTTTTTGGTTCATTTTTGGTATCGGGTATAAAAATGTGACCTGAACTTCTATCTCTCAAAAATGGTAAAACCGAGGAACAAATCATAACGGTCAATGCTCTGTAGAATTTTCACAGGTACAAAATTTTCTTTAGCCACACTCGATAGGAATTGCGATAGGAATGCGAACTTTGACCGCGATTTATTTGAAAATCCCTCCACGAGTAAAATGCATATTACTTAATTTTCCTTTCTGACCACAATTTCAAAATAGACAAATTTTGTAACCACTGAAAGCCAAATACATATATAAAGTCAGTAAATGTACAAGAAACATGTTTCAATCGGGCACCACCTTTTTATGGAATCTATATCAAAGTGTGGACCTATGTTGACAATTTTTATAAGTTTTTATTGATAAGTTTTTATGACCACTGGGAACCTCAAATGAAAAATTAAAGTTAGTTCCCTAAAAATTTCATATAAAATCCCAAAAACAACGAATCAACGAAACAACGAGGAATCTCAAATGTCAAATACCAGGTAGTTCGGTAAAAAAGAAGTTAAAATTCTCGAAGGAAGGTACCGTTATATGGGAGCAATACCAAAACATTGACCTATATTGTCAATTATTGGTGGATATGTTCTGTGACCACTGTGAACTTTAAATGGAAAATTACAGTTATACAGGGGTTATACCAAACCATGGTATCAACAAAGTCGATAATTTTTGGTGGAGATGTTTTATAACATCCAAAAATATAGCAAAATTCCTCCAACTACCGATAATCGGAAGTAACTGTAATCAAATTTTTAGTGGATATGTTTTGTGACCTTTGGGATCTTCGGTAATTCAGTTAATAAGAATTTTTGCGAATATTTTTGAACTTTTGTAGGACAGGCACAGGAAGGAGTGGACCTATAAGCTCCATCTTCTAATTTCATCTAATATTCGAAGAAATATTACGATATGCAAAATATTACGATTGCTAAATCGAATCGGTTTATCCTTTTGAGAGTTACCGTTTCATCCACAACCCATTGTGACATAGCGGTTTTACAGCTTTCAGGCCATTTTCTCAGGTAATATGGACTTGCCCCTGAATAAGCTTGCACCGTCAGCAAATACAAGTTGTTACAACGAAAATCAAAAGGATTCGAGAGGAGGTCTTAAACTGCACCTTTCCGAAATTTTGTGTGGGAGGTACCCGAAGGAGTGAGCCGATATAGTCCATATTCTAATCTAACTTTATCTATGTCTGGTAGAAATATTACGATGTGCAAAGTATGGACCAAATCGGTTAGTCCCTTCGAGAGTTATCGTGCCCAAAATTTTTGCTAAAAAAATTGAACTTTTGTGAGGGAGGTACCCGAGGGTGTGGCTATATGGCCCATCTTTGAACTTAAACTAAGTTTGGACAAAATATGATGAAAACAACATTTTTTCTTGGTTAATCTGTTCGAGAGAGCACGATAATCTCCACCCAGGCAGACAGACAGACAGAGAGACGGACGGGCATTGCTAAATCGACCTCAAACTGCCTGAAACATACTTGGGGTATTTTGAGGGTTTTGGCTATATTTGTTGGCTGAACTACCCGTTGTTTAACATTTGAGGTTCCCAGTGGTCACAAAAATTTTCCTCCAAGAATTGTCAACATCGGTTGAAGCTTTGCTACAGTCCCCACATAACATTACTTCCAGACTTGCTGTATTTTGAGGGTTTCACCTACATTTTTGACTAAACTACCTACCCGTAATTTGACATTTGTGGTTCCCAGGGATCACAAAATTCGATAACAAAAGTTGTCAATATAGGTCCACAAGAAGATGAACTCTACTGCCTCACGTTTTGGTATAGCCCCTCTGTGGCTGAAAAACTTTTCTGCCTATAGTTGTGGACATTAAAGAATCGAATTATTCAATTTTAGTTCAGAATATTTTATGGTGGAGAGAATAAAAAGTTCGGCCTCGACGAACTTAACGATTTCCTACTGGTTTAATTTACGAATATTTTTCGGCGCTTATGCGAATATTTTTCTTGTAGACAATTTTCGTTGTTGGTTTTTTTCCTTTTCATGTTATTTAAAGAAACCCCCTGATTATTTAATTGCTTATTAATCTTTGTTTTTCTCGTTTACCTTTTAAAACCTAGTAAAATGTAAAGAGCAAAGGTTTAATGTGATTACAATGGTCCTCTTAGAACTACACTTCATCAAGACCTCCTACATTCCGTTGCAAATGTAATAAATCTGTGGAGAACAATAGCGGGTAGTTAATTATAATTTTATACTACGGTTCTTTTTGTCTACACCATGGAGATGCCGGTGAATTTTTATATTTTGAAAAACACTATGTAATGGTGTGTCCGATTGCGAGCTGAACGCCACAAGTGATGGCAGGACGATGACTATTCATTACTGAATAATAAAATGTTTCTTATAGGTATGACCATGAAAAAAGAACAAAAAAGAGATATAATAATACCTTTGACCTTGCTGACAACTAATGAAGGGTTGTTTAAATAAAAAATTAGTCCGAAATTATTAACGAGTTTACTTTGTTATGATATGTATATCAAGAGGGTCATGATCATGAAGCTTTCAAGTGTGAAAAACGGTTTCTTAATTTCAACAAAATATGTATGAATAAATAGGTACGTTAAACACGTTTCATAACAATGTTTTTCTTCCACATTGCTAATGGCTTATCTTACGAAATTGTATAAAAAATACCTAAGAATACACAGTGGATTCACTTGTATGGAGAAACTGACCTAAAATAGGCATAGGGAAACAAAACAATCACAAAAACAACAAAGAAACCAACCAACTAGGAGGGTTAAATAAACCAACAGTTTTGTCTGAAAATTTGTAAAATTTTTAATATAGATCTTATTGCTTTCTTCCTGGAAGATACGTTCCGTTCACTTAAGGCATATTTGGAAGAAGAAGTGAAAAAGGAAAGCCGACGAATCGAACCCACACACCCACCTCTATGTGTCTTTGAAAGTTATGAGTTTGTGTTCAGAGCCAGACTCATAGCTTTCAAAGACTACGCTAAGCGTTTGTCATGAAAGCCATACAATGATTGAAAAAATATTCAGCGTTGTAAAAAACAAATTGCAGTTGAAAGAGGAAAAGTTAGATGTTCGCTATCATCTAACTTTTCCTATTTCAAATGCAATTTGTTTTTACAACGCCGTCCCACATCCGATATGTCTGAGGAGCCTTTACCAAAGGCAAAACATGTCATGTCACATAGAGGTGGGTGTGTGGGTTCGTGTCGTCGGCTTTCCTTTTTCGCTTGCATTATTGATCTGTAAGATCGATTTCAACGAGAAATTAATTAAACAATTAATACTAAAAACAAGTGAGCCAAGGCTATAGTCGGGTCGGGGCCGACTATGTGATACCCTACACCACTTCCCCATAAGCTTTTGATTGGTAAAATTCAAAATATTAAAATTGGGATAGCTTATCGCCTTTGCTCTGAATGTCTTCATTAATACAGGTCAATTTTATTGAAACGCATTTAAGTGCATCGTCAGAATAACTCAAATAAAAAAATGGAAAAGTGGGATGTAAGCCAACCATCACATTCCGACACCTGAATAATATCGGACCATTACCAAAATCAATAGGTTCTTTTCTCTGTGGGACCCCTATTAACACCCAAAATTTCGTGACGATCCAATCAAAATTACAACGTGTAGCGTGATTACAAAAAATTAAAAAATAGGATGTATTACCGACTATTGCGATATCTCCGTTATATGGCCACTAGGGTTATGACTTTTTGACATTTTTCCTCAAAAATGATTTCCTATAGCAGGGATGACTGAACTTTTGCCTATTAATCACTATGCTATCGTTTATTCCCTTGAAATATAAAAAAAGTTCACGCACAAATCGATTTTAAAAAAATATTTTTTTGAAAAAATATATGAAATGAAAAAATTTTTTTTTTCAAAAAATTATTTTTTGTTGCACGAATGAATAAATATAAGCCTACTAATAACTATAATAACGTTTATTTCATTTTAATATTAAAAAAGTCGCGAAAAAATCACTTTGAAAAAATTTAAAATTTTTTGTTTTTTGTTAAAAAATTATATTTTTGAATAAAAGCGTTTACGACATTTTTACGATTCTCAGAATTAAAGAAAAATAGTGAGAAATAAATTTTATATCATTTTAATTATCTCATGTGGCTCAAAAGTTAATTTTCAATTATATATCTGTTTTCAGTGACTTCAAAATATTGTCCATAATTTTGATAAATTCAAATTTTAAAATCAATTTGTGCGTGAGGTTTTTTCACCGAATCACCTTATAATTAAGATTTTATGTAATCTTATGGCAAAACTCATCACGCTATGATACAGGGATATGAGGTTGTAAAAAAGTCATAACCCTAATGGCCACATGCTTTACATCATTGTAAAGATGGGATTTTCTACTTTCATAGTCGAACTTTGCTTTTGGAAGGTCCCCAACCAATGCTGTGCTATTCGTCATTATTATTAAAATCGCAAAAACGAAAAGTTCTGTTTTATTAGCGGCTATTGCGATATCTTCATTGTTTGACAACCTACGTTACATCGTTGCAAAGGTGATATCTACTTTCATTAGCAGGTTTTGTTTTTGATATACCCTTTATAGAAGCGGAGATATTCGCTTTGAAATAAAACGTTGACTTTTTTCTCCAAATAAGTTTTTTGCCCATTCCGACCCCTAAATATTATCCGATCATCACCAAAATAAATAGGCTTCTTCCCCTCCGGAGCCCCCATCAACACCCAAAATTTGGTGACGATTCGATTTAAATTACGACTTGTAGCTTGATTTCTTTAAAAGTAGAAAAATGGGATGTATTACCGACTATTGTGATATCTCCGTTATTTGGCCACATACGCTAACCTATTTTGCATCATTATAAAGACAAGATTTTCTACTTTCATAGCCAGGCTTTTTTTTGGAAAGTCCCCAACGGAAGCTGTGTTATTCGTCATTAGAATTAAAATCGAATAAATGAAAAGTTGGGTTCTATTAGCGACAATTGCGATATCTTCGTTGTTTGACCACCTACGATAACCTACTATACATCGTTGTAAAGGTGATATTTTCTGCTTTCATTGGCATTAGGGTTTACCTTTGGTATACTCCTTATAGATACGGAGATATATGCTTTGAAATAACACGTTGATTTCCCCAAATAAGTTTTTTGCCCATTCCGACCCCTGAATATTATCCGACCATCACCAAAATCAATAGGCTTCTTCCCCTCCGGGACCCTCATCAACACCCAAAAATTGGTGACGATCCGATCAAAATTGCGACCTGTAGCGTGATTACAAGGTTTAGATGGACATACGGACGGACGGACGGACTGACGGACGGACACACATAGCCAGATCGACTCAGCTCGTCGAGACATTCATTTTGGTATATAAGTATGGGTCTACGACCATTATTTCGATGTGTTACAAACTTTTTTGACCCAAACCAACTTATAATACCCTCCCCACATAGTGGTGTAGGGTATAATGATTTTCGCATAAAAAGGCAAAATTTTCAAATAAATAAAATCATTTGAGCCAGGCTGGGGTTCCTTGAAAAACACAGGGGAAAAAAGTGTTGTCACGGCGTGTCAGTGTTCGGAGCCAAACTCATAACTTTCAAAGGCTACGCTAAGCGTTTGTTATGAAAGCCATAAAATGATTGAAACAATATTCAGCGTTGTAAAAAACAAATTGCATTTGATAGAGGAAAAGTTAGATGATAGCGAAGCCGTCCCACATCTGATATATCTGAGGAGTTTTACCAAAGTTTATTTTACCAAAAGTTTTTATCTACATTTTCGGTCTAAATTGGCTGTAATGTAGCATTTTGGATTCGTAGTGATCAAAAACTCTCTCTGCGGAATAGCCCCATAAGACGATACTGCCTGATTTAAGGTATTTGAATGTAAATTTTTATTTAGGGTTCAAAGTGATTTAACAACCAAAAGTTGCGAAACATAGGTCCATGTTTTGATATGGCTTCATATAACCGTACCACCCATATTAGTTTTGTAAGTACCACTCAGTAATGTTGGCGACATTTCCTGAGTATTTCAGCCATGTAAAACTTCTCTATAAAGTGGTATCTTAAGACACGCCGTTCGGACTCGGCGATAAACAAAAGGCCCCATATCATTGAGCCAATATGAATCGGGGTGCACTCATTCATATGAGTGAAGTCACCCTTGTCAAGTATGGGATTTTGTGGAACAAATATATTAAAGTTGTAAGCTGACCGAATTAGCTATAAAAAGGGATTTTGTGTCTTTCAGTGGTCGAAACTTTGGGTATTTGGAAGTTTTTATCTTAATTTTTGGTCAAAATTTACTGTAATTGGTATTTAGGATTCCCAGTGGTCAGAAAATTTATCCACCAAAATTTATTCCACATAAATTCAGAATATTTAATGGTGGAGGGTATAACAAGTTCGACCCGGCCGAACCTTATGGTATTTGCTTCTTTATTATTCGCTTTCAGCTACCTATTTTTGCTTGTTTTAAATGTACCCTATATTTATCTCCCTTGACAGTCAATGATATAATTGACTCTGTTGTGCAATGTGACACCCGGTCTCATACCACAACATGTTTGTAGTAATAGTCCTTGTTTGACTTAATCCTTATTTCAAACACCCGTAAATATTAAAATGCTACGCAGTTGTGAATAAATGAGCAGTTTATTTCCCACACTAATATTTGCATTTATTCTTGAACTTGATATGAAAACAACAAATAAGCGGATTATCAGATTAAGTTAAGTTAATAATAACTTTTTTATAAATTAAATAATACGTTTAGCTTCATACAAATGGTGGAACACAATAAAAATATGAATTAAATGGTTTAAATTTAAAAATTAAATAGTTTAAATTAACCCCACACTGTCTTCCCCAATACGGATGCTAACTGTTGTGAATTTCATTAAATTAAATTTTTAAACGCTGGTTGAACCCCACAACTTACAATTGGCTTGCATCTCTCCAATTTTTAATAATCCAAAACATTACAATTGGAATAATTTTTGAACAATGGAGGATTCTTTAAGCAACTGGACACATTGTTTTTGCTATAAGACTTCACTCATACTCCTTGCGACAAAAATACCGCGGATAAGCGTCTAATTCGCAATAACGGAATCGGCATCGGCTATTAAGTTGATGTATTCAATGTGAATACTTACTTACTTACTTAGCTGGCCCATTACAGAACATTTGTTCTATAGGCCGAACTAAGAAAAGATCTCCAATTCTCTCTATTTGTTGCTTGGCTTTCTGGAATACCGCGCCTTTTCATCTCATCATCCACTTGTTTGCGCCATCTATTCCTTGGCCTGCCAATTCTGCGTGCGCCGCCAAGCGGTCCGTGTTTATACACCTTTTTAGCGGGGTCATCATCGCTCATTCTTAAGATATGGCCTAGCCAACGCAATCGCTGCATCTCGATACGTTTAACAATATTGATGTCGTTGTACAGCAGATACAGCTCGTGGTTCATGCGACGTCGATATTCACCGTCAACGCAGATTGGTCCGTAGATCTTTCGAAGAATTTTTCTCTCAAACACACCAAGCACTGCCATGTCTGCTTGCGCAAGTACCCAGGCTTCGGAGCCATACATCAGCACGGGTAGTATCAGTGTTTTGTAGAGAGTTATTTTTGTTTGACGTGATGTGGCATTGTTTTTAAACTGCTTACTTAAACCAAAGTAGCATCTGTTGGCCAATACAATTCTTCTTTTTATTTCACAACTGATGTCGTTTGTTGTGTTTACGGAGGTGCCGAGGTAGACGAAGTCTTTTACTACCTCAATATTATAGGAAGCAACTTCCACAGTCGGTCCGAGCTCAATGGACGCATTGCGCGTCGACACCATCAACTTGGTCTTCTCACCGTTTACCGCCAGACCCACTTTAGCAGATTCTCCTTCGACCTTCATAAAGGTATCAGTTACTTCTTTTACTGATCGGCCTATGATGTCTATATCATCAGCATAAGCAAGTAACATGTGACTATTGGTGTAGATTGTGCCACTTCTTTTGACGTTTGCCTCTCGTATAACCTTTTCCAGCAGGATGTTAAAGAGATCACACCAAAGGCTGTCTCCTTGTCTGAAACCTCTTTTAGTACCAAACTCTTCGGAGAGGTTCTTTCCTATTTTAACTGAGGACCCCGTGTCAGTTAAAGTCATTTTGCAAAGCCGGATGAGCTTTGCGGGGATACCAAATTCAGACATGGCTTGGAATACCTTTGAACGCAGCGGGCTGTCGAAGGCTGCTTTATAATCGACAAAAAGGTTGTAGGTGTCGATCTGCATCTCCAGGATTTGCCGCAGGGTAAATATCTGGTCAATGGTGGACTTGCCAGGAATACCTTTGAACGCAGCGGGCTGTCGAAGGCTGCTTTATAATCGACAAAAAGGTGGTAGGTGTCGATCTGCATCTCCAGGATTTGCCGCAGGGTAAATATCTGGTCAATGGTGGACTTGCCAGGTCTAAAGCCGCATTGGTATGGTCCAATTAGCTCGTAGACCATAGGCTTTAGTCGTTCGCACAATATCCCTGACACGATCTGGTAGGCAATAGGGAGTAGACTTATGCCCCTATAGTTAGAGCATACAGTCTTATCTCCCTTCTTGTGGACGGGGCACAGGATACTCAGGTTCCCATCGTCGGGTACTCGTTCTTCCTGCCAGATGGTGCTAACTAGCTGATGAATACACCTTATCAGCGTGTTGCCTCCGGTTTTGAACAGCTCGGCTGGTAAGCCATCGGCTCCTGCTGCCTTATTATTCTTCAGCCGATTTATTGCTGTCTTTACCTCATCTTGGCTGGGCGGTATACATTCAATACCATCTTCTGGGATTGGGACTGTGGTATCTTCGTCGTCTTCGCTGCTATTTGAAAAATGTTCTTTCCATATCCTGAGTACACTATCTGTATCAGTTACCAAATTACCTTTCTGGTCTCTACAGGAGGATGTGCCTGTACCAAGGCCATCAGTTTGATGCTTGACTCTTTGGTAGAATTTTCGGACTTCATTCTGGCTCCTGTACATCTCGATTTTTCACACTCCCGCTTTTCCATCTCTCTCTTTTTCCTGCGGAAAAGACGTTTCTCCTCTTTCCTTTTCTCCCTGTATCTCTCTCGTGCGCTACGCGTTGCTACGGATTGTAAAGTAGCCCTATATGCCGCATTTTTCTCTTCGGTGGCAGCACGACACTCCTGATCATACCATGGATTCCTTGGTGGAGGCCTCTGGTATCCAAGTATGGATTTTGTGGCTGTTTGCATGGAGTGGACAATGCTTTGCCATTGCGCTGATATGTTATCGGGATGAGGAGTGCTTTGATTAAGCAATTGGGCTAGTTGAGTGGAATATGCTGTGCCTATCTGTTGTGATTGCAGCTTACCGATGTCTAACTTTCGTGTTGTGTCTGTTCGTACTTTGTTTGCTACGTTTAAGCGGGTGCGTACCTTTGCTGCAACAAGGTAGGGGTCCGAATCAATGTTTGCGCCTCGGAACGATCGTACATCCAACAAGCTCGATGAAAGTCTTCCATCTATCACAACATGATCAATTTGATTTCTTGTTTTCTGATCTGGAGAAAGCCGGGTGCCCTTATGAATATCGAGATGATTAAATCTGGTACTGCTAACTACCATGTTTTTTGCAGCTGCAAAGTCTACCAGCCTCATACCATTGTCAGATGTTTCACTGTGGAGGCTGAATTTCCCGACTGTTGGGCCAAAGATATTCTCCTTTCCAATTTTGGCATTAAAATCGCCTTGAATGATTTTAATGTCATGGGCAGGGCAACTGTCATATGTTTCTTCTAAGCGCTCGTAAAATATATCTTTGGTATGTTCGTCCGTTTCTTCAGTGGGAGCATAAGCGCAAATAAAGCTGATGTTGAAGAATTTAGCTTTTATTCGAATTGCAGCAAGTCTTTCATTCACTGGAGTGAAGCTGGATACCAGATGTTTAAGTCTCCGACTTACTACAAATCCGCAACCAAACTCATGCTTTACGTCATGGCAGCTATAATACAGTGCGTCACCTTTAGGTGTTGTTGTGACGCCTTTCCCAATCCATCGTATTTCCTGTATGGCAGCGATATCGGCCTTGTACTTTTCAAGTACGTCTGCCAATGCGAAGACCGCACCTTCTCTATAAAGAGTGCGAACATTCCAGGTGCCCTTAAAACGTTTGCGGGGTTCGTCAACTTTAGAGGGGGTTGTTTTTCTTTTCTTTCGTTTTTTCATAGTATGCTGTTTTTTCTAGGGGAGGGTTACAAGCCCGACCCCCAAACCCAAGTTTTTAACGTTCTTATGGGAGAACGCGCGGCACATGTTAGCTCACTACCTTTAACGGGTGTTAAAGGTAGTTCCCCAGGTGACACCACGGGGAGGTCAGTGTCCACTTGAGATGAAAGAGGGACCAAGATAAATCCTGGGCTTTGCCATGTTAAAACCGGTCAGGACCGTTCCTTGGTATCTTCCATCCCCTACGTCACCCATTCAATGTGAATAGCAAACTAAATTTCGTCTTTTGATGATTATGTTTTAATTTGTTGTTTTTCTCTTTCGAGGCGAGCTTAATCATCCGAATGTTTTTTGTAAATAAAAATTCGAATGTCGTCTTCAATCGGTAGGAATTATAATATTAATTAATTTCTTTTGTAGTCTTAAAGGAACATTTAAATAGCGATTTAATACATAGATATGTCGTCTTTAAGGCCCTCCCTGCCATACATTGACTGATCTATGCCCACCTATGAATGTCTATATCTCCATTATTAGCATACTTTACAATTTATGGCATAACTTTGTTAATGACCATCATTAGTCATGTCGAATTTTACGACATTAGAAATTTGATGAAATTAAAATGTTTTAAAAAAATAAAAATAAAAAAGGAAAATAAAAATCAAAACTTTTCCTAATGATTAAATATGATACTGTTGAAAGTTGGAGTTTTATTGTTTTGTCTGATGACTGCTGAAAAAGTCGTTAAATAACAAATGAAAGCAAAACGTTAGATAAGAAATCCGCACTACGGTTTAATTGGATAAATTGTATATTTGAAACTTACCCAAGGAAAATAATTTTATAAATGTGGTATGCCAAGGGATTTTTTTTATATGAAGTGTTAGGTAAGCGAAATAAAAAGTGTTTTCAATTAGCTAATAAGAGCTCAGGCCTTGCAATTAAGAATGAAAAGAAAGGGACTTTGTGTAAAGAAATAAAATAAAATGTGTCCAATAAAATAATATGCTACGGAATTTTAAGGGAAAAATAATTAACAGCGAACCCCAAATTTTTATTTAGTTGTTTAATTAAAACTAAAAACCATTTCTCACAAACATTCAAAACGGCACATATGTGGTCTTCACTTATAATAAAGACAAAACGTAAACCCTCCGCCATAAAATATTCTTAAATAAAATTGAAAAAAAGCCTAATAAAACTAAAAATGTCTGAGGCCTGTATCAAAGTGTGGACCTTCACATGTTGAAATTTTTTGGTGAAAAAGTTTTGTGAACATTGGAAATATCAAATGTCAAATTAGAGATAGTTCGGTCAACAAATGTAGCTGAACTCCTCAAAATACCTAAACTCGAGAGATACCTATGGTGAAAACAAGTTAGAGAGGGCTATAGTCGGAAGAGCCCGATCCTGTGATACCATTTCCACGAAATTTCCTTTATATGATTGCGACATATTTTAGCCGTCATGCCATACATACATAGTTGAGAATAAAGTTGGGTAATTCAGTTCCTAGTTGACTGTACTAGTTCCAAACCGTATGAGTAACGTCATAAAATCTATCGTGTGAAATTACGTATACGCAGTTTGTTCATGAAATTTGATGTGAGCCATTGGAACTGCGCACAGTGCGAAATATGGGCATTTTAGTGGAACGTTACTAATAACTTTTAATGTAAAGGACGTAGGATACTAAAATTTTCCAAAATTGTTTCTTATATTTGTGGGTCGGGTGTGAGTAAATATGAACCACATAGTCCAGCAGTTTTCTATAGCCCCCACCATGGACGTACGCAGATTTTCATATCGTCGGAGACCCATCTTGCCCAAAAACCATGAAAATTTTAAATGTTGTGCAGTGTTACGTAAGGCTACTTTAAAGGTTGTTATTTGATTGTATATGAAATATTGGTATAAAGTATATGAGGGAAAGTAAAAAAAAAAATTAACATTGATGAAGCCAAGGTTTGCACTATTACAATACGCGAACTATTCAAGTGTACCACAAAATATGACCAAAGTTGAAACAAATTAAGTGTTTTTGGTCGAAGCTCAAAACTGTGGATAAAAAAGTTAATTTGGGCGGAACCTATGACCGCGTAAGTGAATAAAAATAGATAAAAACACGTTGAAGCAAACAAGTTTTTTTACGTTGTTATTCGATTGCCGCTCAAACCGTTTAAAGTACGGATATCTGCTCAAAGTAAAAGTAGAAGAATACAAAATGAAGATTACACTTCTAAAGTATCACTTTTCAAAATTTCCACTGCATCCACCTTTTATGGATGTTGACATTTTTAAGCCAGATTTTGGGTGTTTTTTGTATTTTTTTATTTAACAGGGACGCACAGTCGGCTTTTTCTAAGAACCATAAATAGGATTAAAGAACTCGCGATTACGCATAATTTGATATGTATATTGACAGCATCGCATTACTCAACTGACAAAGGCCAAAATTTAGTGAGATAGTTTTTCGAAAAACCCTATTTTTTGGGTACAGTATTTACAATATCCTTTTGATTGTGCTGGAACCCCAAGATATATAAGTTTTTGACGGTCCGGATCATATAAATCATAGATCGTGAAAATCCATTCACTAGAACGGCGAAAACAGCAACTGCAAAAACCGAAAAATGTTTTTGAAAATATCGCGGATTTAATCGCATTTTTGTGGATCGAAGACCGTAGATGAAGAAACTGGCACATCACACGCGTTTTTGCGAAAACAGCGGTTTAAAAAATTTAGTGGCATTGTAGCTGTATCTGATTAATCCCAAAAATAGTGTGTGATACTACATCCACGGTTTCTCATGGATTTTATCGAAATAGGTTTAGATCGATGTATTTTTTCATGGGTGATAGTGAAATCGGATGCGCATAAAAAGTGTATGCACTTTGTGCAAATTATAAGCGTTATACAGTTTGTTGCACACTAAACTGCAGACGATACTACATCATAGCGGCCAAAGTATGTTCTGACAAATGTTTAAAAATTAAAAGAGAAGAATTCTCTGCATTGGTAAACCGCATGCGCATCAAGTTATTTTGAGGATTTAGCGATTTACACGCATTTCAAAATGAACATTACCCGATACAGTTGTATTTCAAGACTATACTACATTTAGAGGAACCCAACATTTATTTGAAAGATACCAATATCTTCTGCCAGATGTTAGCGTGTATTCTAGAAGTGATAAGAATAAAAAATGTGATTTTTTGAGTGAAATTTAACAAAAATAGAAGAATAACTCCGACCTATTTTTCTTACATTTTCTTCAACTGACTCACAAAATAAATTTTAATAAATATTTTCTCTTACAAAAATTTTATAAATTTCCTCAATATATTTTTTTGTTTTTTGTTATAACATGCAAACCGCTAGACGGATTTGTATAGTTTTGGTTTCATTTGAATCTTCGCGATGTTTAGATTATAGATTTTTTAGATTTATATTTTTAGATGCACAAACAGCTTATTAAAACGAGTTGCACACTACCAATTGTTTTGAATGCTTTCCTCGAAAATTTACAACTTTTTCACTAAAGTTATGGGACCTCAGTAAACAAATAGTATGTAGGAAGACATAAATTAGCAATGTTTCTAGATATAATGAATAGCGTTTTTATACGATTTTTTTCTAATAATCACAATTGAAACTGCCATAACAAAAATCCATGTAACAAAAATCATTCATGTAGCGTCAAAACAAAATTTAATTTTTTTTCAAATTCTGACTTTTCCTCATATAAATTCAATAGAGAGAGTTCACAATGCAAAATTGTACAGAGTACAAAATATAAGTCCTCGGATATTTAGAATTGAAAATAGACAATATCGGACTACGTTCGGTATAGTCGCCATGTAAAAGTTACGCCCCGTTTTTAGAGGTCGAGTAAAGTTATACAGGGGTTTGATGTATTATGTTCTACCCGAACATAATGCCCTTTTTCTTATTTATCGAGATACCTAAACGACTTCTATATCAGAATGCGTATATCAGAAACCAATATCAGAAACCAATCTGTAAACTCTTAACACTCTAAATACTAACAAAGTACTATTAGTAGGAAAAATTCCTTAATTGTTGATCCTACTTTTGATATAACCCTGCGGTAAAATAAATTAGTTTAAAGGTACTTTATAACTACTTTAAAAATAACCACAACTGTTTGTTTTTCGATTATTTTCCATTACGCCAACTAACTATTTTAACATGAGGATGAACTAGACAGTGGACAATTACTTTTTCGTTTAACTAATTATAAAACAACTATTTTTGACTTTTCAAAGTCAGTTTAAAAATCTTGTTATACCCTACTCCACAATGTTGGAAGGGTATTATAAGTTTGTTTTGCTGAAAATTCATGTAACACCGCGAAATATTAGTCGTAGACCTCCAATGTGGTATACCATTTTTCATATCTCGACGAGATAAAGCGATACAGCGATGTGTGTCCGTCCGCCTGTCCATTATAAATTGTAATCAAACTCCAGGCCGCAATTATGTACCGATCGTCACGAAATTAGGTATGTGACATGTATGAAACGAGTGAAACGCACAAGTTTTAAAAGCAGACTAAATGATTAGGTTTGCTTTATTGAATGTCATACTTCGGTAAACGGGATTCTTAGAATAACAATATTTTAATACCAAAGAAGAGAGAGTGATAATATTTACAGGGTGCTATAAAATATGTATCATTCCCTCCCCAATATAAATAAGTAGGTAGGTATAATTTCAAAATATGTAAATGTAAAGATAATTTTGAATAACAATATTATTAAATAAATATATATTATATTATAATAATTATATTTATAATTTGTTTATTTACATTCGGTACAATAACAAAATAAGCATGCAAATTTTCATATTCTCTTACACTTAACATCTAAATCCATGCTCCTAAATATTAACAGTACAAACATGCATGCATCATCTCTTAAACAATAATTCATTTACAAACAAACTCTCCTCGACTATTCATCTTCCATTTATAAATTATCATCTTCTTTTTCTTCTCTTTTCTTTTTAATTCTTTCTGAGCTTCTTAATTCTACTTCACTTGATATATCAATACTTCTTTGTCTTTTACGACTATTTTCGTTTCGATATGTTATTTTTGGATAACATGATCTTACTCTCCCACAAAACTTTTTCAATTGATTAATATAAGCTACTACTCTTCGCTGACCATTGATGTTAATGCAATATCTTAAAGTACTCAAACGTTTTTCAATTTTTGCAAATATCCATTTATGATAATTGTTATGAATATTTCTGTACATTACAACTTCATTGACGTTATATTCAGGTATGTTTGTTTTTATATCTTTATGAATATTCTCTTTCATTCCAATGTTTATCTTTTCGTGCTCTACATTTTGACTTGTTTTTGGGTTTACATGATCTAACAATGTTTTAGGTTTAAATCGAAATATGGCGACTGATGGTGCAATGCCGGTCACTGTTGTTGGCGTTGTTCTGTATTTTCAACAAGAAGTTATTTATTTTGTAGTCCCACGATTTAAATCGATATTTTGGATCTACCAAGTATTTCTTTAAACCCGTCTTTACCGTTTGTACGGCTCTTTCGGCGCTTACATTGCTTTGGGGATGATATGCGGGCGACTTTAAACATTCAATTCCCGAGTTTTCGCAAAAAGTTATATATTCCTTTGACCCAAATGGAGGTCCATTGTCGCTCACTACTTGTCTAGGTAAACCAAATGTTGCAAAGAACCCACGTAAAATTTCTATAAGTGCGCTGGCGGTTGTTGTTTTCATTATTATGGCATCTATCCATTTTGAAAAGGTGTCTACTATTACTAAAATAGTAACATTTTCGATTTTACAGAAATCTAAATGAATTCGTTCAAAAGGGTATGTTGCCGTAGGCCATGATGTTGTAATTTGTTTTGAGACATTTTGAGTTTTACAGCATGTAGAACATGTTTTTACATACTCCTCAACATCTTTGTCCATACCTAACCACCAGAAATATGTTCTAGCCAAACCTTTCATTCTAACTATACCAATGTGACTATCGTGCAATAGCTCAAGAACTTTACTCTGTAAAGTTTTTGGTATTATTATACGATCTCCATAGTACAGACATTCGTTTTCTGTTCCCAATGCCGTTCGTTTATCATAATATTTCATTAGATTTGAATTTAAATTTTCGGGCCACCCACACATTACAAATTGATAAATTCGACTTAGTTCATAATCCCTTTTTAATTCTTTGCGAACATCGTCCATATTTATTGGTACATCATCCAAAATATTAAATATATTAATACTATCCTCTTCCCCCTCAATTTCTTCTACAAGAGGCAACCTTGATAGCGCATCTGCATGACACATTTTTGAACCCTTTTTATATCGAATGGTGTAATTATAAGAAGAAAGAAATATTGCCCATCTATGCAATCTACTGGACGTTACGGATGACAAATTCTTTTTGTCGGAAAATATTTCTCTTAGTGGCTGTTGGTCACTCTCAATCGTAAATGGCAAACCATAAATATATTTATGAAATTTGCGAATTGCAAATACAATTGCAAGGGCTTCTTTATGTAATTGTGAATAATTACGTTCAGCCGGTTTTAAGGTACTGCTGGCAAACATCACTGGTTTTTCTTTGCTATCGACAACATGCGATAGTACAGCTCCTACGCCGTAGGGACTTGCGTCACATGAAATTATAATTGGTTTGTTAGGATCATAATGAGTTAACATATTAATATCCGTAAGAAAGTGTTTGCTCTTTTCAAATATAGTTTGATGTTTATCCAACCATGTCCATTTAGTATCATTTTTTGTTAGATCGTGTAGTAAGCGCAACTCTGAAGATAAATTTGGAATACAATGATTGTAATAATTAATCATGCCAAGATAAGACTTTAATTGACTTTTGTTTGTTGGAGTTGACGCGTTTATTACTGCTTGAATTTTAGATTTTGAAGGAGAGATGAATTGAGAAATAATAGTATAACCCAAATAATCTATTTGTTGCTCAAAGAATTTACATTTTTCAAAGTTGACCTTGACATTAGACTGCAATAATCTATCCAGCACATTTTTCAGATTTTTTTCGCACTCCCTTACATCTGACCCTCCTATGAGAATATCATCAAAATAGACTAAGGTTTTGTCTAAACCCTTCAAAATTTCATACATAATGTTTGAAAACAACTGAGGTCCTGTTTTCAACCCGTATATTAATCGCGTATATTGATACAGCCCTCGATGTGTATTAATAGTTAGAATTTCTCTCGACCTTTCTGTCACTCCTACCTGAAGATACGCCCCCGTTAAATCCAGTTTACAAAAAATATTCCACCCAGCCAAACTGGCAAGTATATCATCAACTCTGGGTATAACATAATGCTCCATTTCTACAAAACGATTAACAGTCCGACGGCAATCTACACAAATTCTTATTGATCCATCACCCTTATTTGCTATTACAATAGGACTTGCCCACCTACTTCTGCTAACGGGCACTAGTACACCTTCCTTGCACATTTTGTCCAACTCATCTTCTACTTTTTTCCTAAGACCATACGGCACTGGGTACGGTTTTGAAAATATTGGATATGCTTCATCGGTAAGGTAGATTTCTGCCGTGTAGTCCTTAATAGTTGAATTATTTGAATTCGAAAAAATTTGAGAATACTTTTCGAAATTGAATTTATCTGACAAAAATAAGCTTTTTAATTCACCAGCTATATTTCGCCAGTTCGGGGCACAGACATCCAACCAGTTTCTACCCAGCAAAGGGGTGAACATTTGATCACCGTCGAGTACATATAATTTAAATTTCCACAAATTACAATTGACTTCCACGTTAACAAAAACAGAACCAACAACATTAACACGGTCACCGGTCACAACTTTGAGACATTTGGTATCATTTCGCATTTTAATATGCTTAAAATACTTATTGTAATCAGCTATATGAATTACAGAGACACAAGCTCCTGTATCAATTTCCATTTCAATTTCAATATTTTCAATTTTAATTTTAATTAATAATCTTTTATTATAATTGCATGCAAGAAAATTGTATAAATTATTTAAATAATCACTATCACTACTGCTCGTATAATCATCAATATTATTTACTGCATTCTTATTGTTACCTCTTCGCCCTCTTTTGTATTTTCTTTTGTTACGAATCTCGTCATTCCGCTTTATCCAACAATTTCTCTCGATGTGGCCTCTCTTGTGACAATAGTAACACTCTATAATAGAGTTGTTGCGTTCTCTCCTATTCTGTCTGCTTGATTCATTACCCGTTCCTTCATTTCCATTTCGTTGTTGTTGATCACGACTCCTAAATGAGTTGTTGTACACGGCGTGTACTGAGTGATTTCTCATCAAGTCAACTTGGTTCTGTGTCATATCCAATGTCAGGGCAAGGTCACATGCTTTTTCAAATGAATTTATTGAGGTGTCATTTAATAACCGGTTTTGGATGACTTCGTTACTCAACCCACAGACAAACTTTATCAATAAAGCCTTATCTAGGAATGTTCCAAAATCACAGCTTTGAGATAATTGTTTCAATTCTACAATGTAATCCGATATGGTTTCAGATGAATGTTGATCTCTTTTGAAACATTTGAAACACTCAAGAATGATATTCTTCTTCGGCTTGAAATGTGCACTAAGTTTTCCAATTATGTTCTCGAATGTGAAATTGCTTTCTGTTTGTGGTGACAGAAGTGAGCATAATGTTTTATACAGCTCAGGACCCCCAAGGCTAATTAAAAACGATGTTTTGTCTGCATCATTTTTAATTTTATTTAATAACAACAAATGGTTTAATCGATTGGCATACAAATTGAAATCGTCTCCAATATTGAAAGGCTCAATGCTTCCTATTATTGCCACTGGTTTTTCGTCCATTTTTATTAATTATTTTAATTTTTAACACTTTTGCCTCGTCGCCAAATGACATGTATGAACCGAGTGAAACGCACAAGTTTTAAAAGCAGACTAAATGATTAGGTTTGCTTTATTGAATGTCATACTTCGGTAAACGGGATTCTTACAATAACAATATTTTAATACCAAAGAAGAGAGAGTGATAATATTTACAGGGTGCTATAAAATATGTATCAGTATGGAGGTCGGTTTCACATCAGAATAGATCGCTTTTTTAATTGGTGATGATCGTGAAATATTTAGGGGGTGGCATGGACCAAAAAAAAATTTTAATCGATTTTGTAGCTGCTCTATAGGTCGCAATAATAGTCCAATCGGCGGGAAATTTTAAATTAGGTTTGAGTTCATTACAAAGAAGAAGTCTGCAATCTTAGGAGATGATTAGATAATATTTAGCAGGTTAAATTGCCACTGGAAGTTGAAAAATAAGCTATATGAAAAAAAAAATACTTTTTTATTTTATTTTGGAACAGTTTTGGTGGAATTTGTTTTCAATTTCAACACACTTCATATTTTTATTTTATTTCGCCCCTTACTGGATTTAACACACGAACTTCTGCTTTGTAGCCGAAAACACTACATACTAGGCCACGCACACGAACATTAAGTGTTGTTTCAATGTTTACATGTGCACCACCAAGTGTTCATTGGTTTTTTTTAACAAAAAGTACCCGGCCGGCGGTGAGCGTTGAACACACAACACTCTGATTTGTAGTCTGACACACTAGCTCTGTGCCACCGTAATTTAAGTAGTTAATTTTGTTTACTTTACTTTGTAATGGATAACATAACGACTAACGGATCCGAATTTTTGGTGGGTATATTAAGATACATACAATATAAACTATAATGATAACGACTGTCACACATGGATAAAACAACTCATTCGTAAATTGTTTGTCCTGGCTGAAAAGTTTATTCCATTTCTTATTATTATCATTTCCTGCACCATAATGTGTTGAGGGCATTATATTTGTTTTATCAAAAAAAATATGCAACACCCCGAAATATTGGTTCCAGACACACATTTGTTGGTACCGATCTTCATATAAATTGTGTAGAATACACAATTTAGCTCTTGGACCTTATAGTAATGTCAATGTACAAAATGCTATGTACAAAGAAATATATTTTTCTTCCATCCAACAAATTGTCATTATATGATGGTAAAGAAATTATCGGAATCGTTACAGAGAAAATCCTAGATTTCCATTTATCTACAGCGTCTAAAAGTTATTATGCTACTTTTGGTTTTATTCAATAGTAAATATTTGTCCTGGCCCTATATGTTTGTCGTCCCGTATGTTCATTATAAATTGTTATGAATCTTCAGAACACAATCATATACCAATCTTCAAAAAATTTCGCATGGAATTCGGGACCTTATGACAAGGACGAACCTTACTTTTAGATATTGCTCATGAGCTATTTAGTGAGTCAAATGGACTATGCATCTAGTGTGAAACATTTCAAACTGTATATTGTAGTTCTGTGGAATTGAATTATAGGAAAGAGGAACTTTTGCCCCTCAACGTAAAGTATGTGGTCGGCCTTGTATACAAATGATTTCAGTAATGTGGTCGACATGATATACAGTACAGTTTACCTACATTGATCACAAGTGCCACTAATATATTGATCACAGACCATCTGAAATTTAATTTAAAGTACACACAATTATTTATATGTTGCCTGTATCTTAACCTGTATGAGGATTTACAGTTTTCCAATATAATTTCACGTCGCTTGAAAAAGTATTCTTGTTTAAAAAATGTATTCTTATCCGCCAAAAGATCAGGCAAAAGTAGTGGAGTGGGCTATCAGATAGTCGGCTCCGTCCGACTATAGTCTTTTCTTACTTGTTTTTTTTTTTTCATGAAGCAAAAACGTTTGCTCTCAAACATTTTCTTGTGAAAAAAAATATTAAAATCTCTTATGAATATAAATATACTCGTAAATAATATTTGTAAAGACTAAAATACTAAATATTGTCAATTCCCTTTATACCTTCTTTTATGTTCAGTCAAAAATACATTATTCTTGTTAACATATATTTGCATTTTAATAAGTTATTCGTGTATAAAAGGTAAGTAATAATCTTAATTAAGTCTGACATAATCTGGTCTACCGGGGGTAATGTCAGTTGAAAACATGAACCAATTGCTTAATTAAAACATTTCTCATATTCGTGGTAATAATCAAAAAGGAATTTTGTATAAATTAACATCATTTATTATCATCAGACGGAGTGATTATCTTTGGATTGAAATAAAAATTCGTATGTAAAGTCAAGGATATGACTTATGAGTCGAACTATCTCATTATTTTAATAAGGGCTGTAGCCAGAAATACGAAGTTATTCTTGAGTTGAACTAACTCATTATTTTAACAAGGCTATAGTCGGACGGGCCGACCTTGTGATACCTTACACCAAAACCCGCGGGAATTAGCTTTCCACAAATCAACATTTTTTTGGAACAAATAAACTTATATATTAAAATCCAATTGGATAATTAATACGATAGGGCACCATGTAATTTGCAATAATGCAAAAACTGGGAATAGGAAAATATGGTTCTCTACACAAAACCCATTATAAATTAGGCAACAGACCCGTTATCTAGCAGACACGTTATTGCAATTTGCATCAGTAGTTCTTTCTCCATATAGAGGCTACTTTGCCGGTATATGCCCTCCAGGAAATAAAATATAGACCAAATATATTTTTTATTTTTCATACAAAAGTAATGGTCCATTTCACCCGCTTAATAATATCAGATCATCATCCAAAATTGTAGGCATTCCATTAAAACTCATACCTAGTGCAAAATTTCGTGATTATTGAGCTATAATTGCGACCTCTAGCGTGTTTATAATTACACTACAAACAAATAACAGGGTATATTAGGCTGTAACTCTGTTATCTTATCATGTACACCAACACAATTGACATCAATAGAAAGGTCAAGCGTTCCTCTTCCAGGTGTAACTTACTTGCCCGGAATGTCTCTTCCAGGAATAAAGATATAAGCTGTATATTAAGAATTTTCACAATTTTCACACAAAAGTTGTGGTCCATTAAACCCTCTACATATTATCTGATCGCCATCTCATATTGCAAGTTGCTTGTCTAATACTCTAACTTTATTTAAAATTTCGCGTTGATCGGATTATTATTGCGACCTACAGGGCCGCTACAAAATTGGATAAAAAATATGTTTTTGGTCCATTTCACCCGCTAATTCTGATCTGAACTCAACCTCCATACAAAATTTCGTAACGATCGGTCCATAATTGGGGCTTGGAGTTTGATTACAATTTATAATGGACAGACGGACGGACACACATCTCAAAATCGATACATCTCGTCGAGATATGATGATTGGTTTACCATATTGGGGGTCTCCGACGAATATTTCGCGGTATTACATGAGTTTTTACCAAAACAAACATATAATAACCTTTCCACATAGTGGTGTAAGGTATAATAAGAGCTGTAGCCAGAAATAAGTAGACCAATAGATTCTTTCATAAAAGACAAATAGTACTTATAAAAAATGTTCTCAAAGAGAGAAAGATCATCACTCATTTAGTAAGATTACACAAGACTCATATGATGTCAAAAACTTTTGTGGAGGAATGTACCGTAACGAACAATAACTGAAATGAAATGCTTTTTATTGTTTTGTTAAGACAAAAATATATTTTGACAGCAAGAGACATCAGCTGGACTTGCTGTGTCACTTGCACCACACGCTCGACATTTTTCGGCAGTACTAACACTTTTCCACAAAATGCACGCGTTAAGAGTTAGGTATGAACATTTTCAAAAAACTATCTTTTGAAATTTTAAACTATTTGTTGTCTTTTAAATACTGTATTATCAACCATTGTTTACGATAAGTATATTGCCTGTCAATTTTTCCAAGTATATAACAGCATTACCAATTATTAACAAACTGTCTTGGCTAAGTTCAAATCAAAAGTCACATCAAGACTTAATTTATTGGCCAAAAATGTAATTTTAGATTAGAAAATATTATAAGACTGAGCCTTAACATAAATTACCTTCATGGTGAACACAGAAGATGATCCTTGTTTAATGGAATGTAGATGGTGATTTGAATGTCACGCCCCTTATTTTATGAAGGCTACTTTAATTATCTGGCTCTTGGTCCACTTCAGTACATTTTTTAAATTATATTTTTTTAAGAAAACAAGGTTGTATTTTTTTATTTTTTCTTTTTATTTATTTATATCTTAATTATTTAAAAAAAACACAAATTTAAGGAATCCTGAATTTAACAAAAAAAAAAAAAAAAAATAAATAAATAAATAAATAAATATATAAAATAAAATTCAAAAATATTTTATGTCGGAAATATAAGTGGACAAAACTAAAGCACCACTCCTCCATTTTAAGGAACAAACAAAAACTATTGAAACGAATATTTTGTTGCTTGTAGACATAGAGGATATTAAATTATTACTTACTAGCAATGTGCCGGCAACTTCGTATGCGGAAAGGGTATAAAAAAAAAATAAACAATATTTAATATGGAAATGGTGAACACTAAAAAGTTTGTTATACTAATATCAATTTTTATTTTTATTTAAGTACTGTTCGTACCACTGTGGTTCGATTTTCAAAGAAATCAGCTGTATCTCACCCTTACACATCAACAGCGAGACCAACGTTGCAGGCCAATACTCACCCTAATTCCAAAAAACTCAAATTCCAGCTTTGTCCCTATACCCAACAACAAAGTACCAATAAGTAATTTTCGTATACTTATGGTACGTATTTTGACAACGAAATATGTATCTCAACCCTATACTGGCATTAATACAAAAAACCAAACTTACAATTAAGTATGAATTTTCAAAACTTTCTCTATCGAATTCTAAATTTCAGGATTCCTGCGCTATCCGTTCACCTGAATCTAAATTGCACTAAATTTAGTGCCATGTAGTTCTTTACGTACCCATAAGTACGAATTTCCAAAACTTCCTTAATCCTATACTCAACCAGTAACCTTAATTCACAATATAAATATTCCAGCTCAACCACTAAAATCCAAATTGTACCAAATTTAGTACTTTCCTTACCAATACCTACGAATTTTCAAAACTTCCTAAATCCTACACTCCAACAATAAAATTAATTCCACAATTCAGGATTGCAGCTCAAATACTAATTGTACCAACTGTACTGTTTAGTACTTTTCTTACCCTTAAGTACGAATTTCCAAAACTTCCTCAATCCTACACTCCAACAGCAATCCTAACTCCACGCGTGAGGATTCCAGCTCTATCCGTTCACCCGAATCTATATTGTACCAAATTTAGTACCATTTAGTACTTTCACTACCCATAAGTACGAATTTCCAAAACTACCTCAATCATAAACCCCAACAGTAATCTTAATTAAAAACTTCAAAATGCCAGTTCCATCCGTTCAATCAAATCCAAATTGTACCAAATTTAGTACTTTCCGTACCCATAAGTACGAATTTCCAAAACTACCTCAATCCTACACTTCAAAAGTAAACTTAATTCCAAATTTCAATATTCCAGCTCTATCTGTTCACACAAATCCAAATTGTACAAAATTTAGTACATTTAGTACTTTACGTATCCATAAGTACGAATTTCCAAAACTTCCTCAATCCTACACTCCAACAGTTATTTAATTCCGTTTTTCAGGATTCCAGCGCCATCCGTTCATCCAAATTTTAATTGTACACAATTTAGTACCATGTAGTACTTTCCGTATCTCGATCCTACACTCCAAAAACAATTTAATTCCAGCTCTATCACCCAAATTGTACCATGCTAAGTACCTTTTAGTACTTTTCGTACACATATGTAAGTATGAATTTCCAAAACTACCCCCATATCTCAATCCTACACTCACTCCAACGGTAACACTGTGCAACATTTTTAAGTTGATCTTGTGCAAACAATTCAAACTGAAGATTTTTTGAAAGTACAGACCCAAACGACAAAAACCCTAGTTGGGTTTTGTTGTGTCAGATCCATCTCGGATTTTAGGGCCCCATCTAAACATGGTTAAATATTGAGTTTTTAAAGAAATTCGGGGCTATATCTCTGAAACCAATTCGAATCTTGTTTTGACCTCTGAAGCAAATTTGTAGATGAGGACAAGAATAAAATATTTGGTGAAATAATGAACTCGAAAAACTACACTTATGCCTCAAATTTCAAAATATATGCAAAAATTCCACAATTTTTTTATATTTCGCACCGTATCTCCAAAACCGTTAATTTTTTCTGAATATTTTCTTTTGGAAAAATATTCCCTGGAATGTAATACACAACTCTTCAGAACATGTTATTGTTGTAAAATGCCTCTATGCCGTTGTTTTCAGTACATTTTGCAACGACGATTTAATAAAAATGTCAATAATGTAGTGAAATCTGCAATGCGAGAATAAACTGTTGGTGTGAACTGTGTTTGAAATACGTGTTGTAAAAGATATGATGCGAAATACCGCTGAAACAACATGAAGTAAGCATTTTAGAGTTTCAGAATGTTCTAAAGAATTGTTGAGAACTTTATTTGGAAGATTTTTGCAACAGGTTACTTGGTTCAACACCCAATAGTTCAGCCGAAACTGACCAGAATTTTAGCAATTATGTAAAATTTTCTATATTTTATAGATTTTGATGCCCTAGATGGAGATTTTTTTATGTGGTTTTTTCCAAAGATTAGTTCTACTAGTTTAGGGCTACAATATTGCTAAAGACAGTAAGCCCAAATTCCTATTCGTTTCTGAGATAAAGGCCTGATAAATGCAAAAAAGTGTAGATTTAGCCCGGTTTAGATGAGGCCATAAAATCCGAACTGGATCTGACAGGACAAAACCCTACTAGGGTTTTTGTAGTCTAAACATGTACTTTCAGAAAATGCATACTAGAAGTTGTTTGCATTTTCAGTGTTGCATAGTGTAATCTAAATTCAAAATTTCAGGTTTTCAGCTATATCCGTTCACCCAAACCCAAATTGTACCAAAGTCAGTACCATTTAGTACTTCTCGTACACATAAGTATGAACTTCCAAAACAATTTCCTTATAATAACACCACTTCCCAAACTTGATTCCCACACCAAATTTCAAGTTTCTAGCTATAATCATTCAAATATACAATTGATACAAAATTTAGTAACCTTTAGTACTTTTCGTACACTTGTAGGTCGAATTTCCAAAAAACCTTTACTACATCTTTCTAACTCTCTATCAGTGACCTTCATTCCAAATTTCAGAATTCTAGCTCTTCCCATTTGCCTAATACAAAGGGTACCTGTTTCGTACCTGTTAGAATATTCGTACCCTTCTATTACGAATTTCCAAAAACCCAGCCTTATCTCACCCCTACACACCAACAACCCACAGTCAAAATGTCAACTTTCTAGCTTCAGTGGTTTCGTCTGGGCGATGATATGTCAGTCATTCACTCACTGAGCTCTTTTATATATGTATATAGATTTCAGGCGATAAATAAATTTTCTTTGGTTATGCAATTTTATTCGGTTGATTTTTGAGTTAACGATCCCCCATAAATCCCAATCGAGAGCTAAGAGGATGGGGCAGGCCAATGGAGAACTTCTGTCGCATTGTTTTGGAATCACTCTCTAACCACTTTCGATACATGTTTTGGCTCCAGATCTTCCTGGAATGTCCATTTAAGTGGCATCTCCCCTTCAGTATAAAGCAACATCACGCCTTTTAATACGTTACGATACTTGAAACGATACATAATTCCATTAATTTTATAAATTGGTCCAATTCCTTGCCCGGAGAAAAAATCCCAGACCATTAAGTTCCGTCGCCATGTTTCACAGTGCCGTTCCTATATTTAGGATTTAACATTTGCCCATTTGGTCCACGCATCATGCCATCTGAATCCTTTAAATTAAACTTAGATTCATCAGAAAACAGCACAGTCCTCAATTTTTGGAAACTGCAGTTCAGATGGGTCTTGGCTAGTTCATGTCTGACTTTTTCATTTTTTGTAAATAAGCCGGCATCTACCGCTCTTCTGTAAATCGTTCTTTTCCACCCCATAGAACGGTACCTCCCGATTTTATGTAACATATTATTTCGTTTACAAAAACAACATAAATAAATTTTTTTTTTTTTTTACATAGCCCCTTCCTTTTCCTGAATACAAATTGCTTTGCGACTTTGTTAGACTTCTATTAATTTTGTTATACTATTAAAGATTTTAATATTCCCTCCCTATGTTTCAGGATTTTGTTTATAAGCAACGCTAAACGTAAACACAAATTGTGTCGTATGGCTTCCGAATCTATATTAAAAAAATATCAACAAAAATATGCTCAAATTAACAACAATTTCTTTGAACATTCAATACAAAAGGCACAGTTGGCGTAACAAATAGGGTCACATGCCGGAAAAATTCAATAAATTTACATAATAACAAGAAAACTACGATTTTTTTTCACTGTGATGTATAAATAATTTAGTTGACTTCTTCTGGAAATTCATTTCATTCTATTTACATAATTTTTTTGTGTTGTGCTTTTCCCTAATACTATTAAACAATTTTCCAAAGAATGGTGTTGTGTGAAGAAGAAGCTCTGTTTGTGGCCTATGATAACTGTATAAAGTTGTCAAAAGGCAATTCGATAACTACTTATAATTTGCAAAATGGCACCATTAACATGGCATAGTTCAGTATTATTGCAAATTTCCTCCACGTGTTAACAACGATTGTTATGTCCAAAAACGAAGACTATGGTAGTGGAGCTCATGATATTATCATCATAATTGTAAAAGGCATCTGGAAATATAATTGCGTGGGCACATTTATAGATAAAGAGGCGAAAGGAAGGCAGCATTGTAAACAATTTTTAGTAATTTTTATACCCTCAGCCTCAGCCCGTATGAAAGTGTATATACCCTTCATAGCCTAAGAAGGGTATATACACTTTCATACGGGCAAAATGTGCCTCATCGAAATAATGGTTTTAGACCCCAAGTATGTTTGGACGAAATGTGTTTCAGACAATTTGGAGTCGATTGAGCAATGTCCGTCCGTCTGTCTGTCTGTCTGGCTGGAGCGCACGATAACTCTCGAAGGGATGAACCGATTCGGTTCAAATTTTGGCTTTCGTAATATTTTGTCCAAACTTAGTTTAAGTTCGAAGGTGAGCTATATCGGTCCACTCCTTCCGGTACCTCCCCCACAAAAGTTCGAAAATGTTCGGAAAATTTGTACGCACGATAACTCTTGAAGGGTGTAACCGATTTGGTCCATACTTTGCCCATTGTGGAGCGTGTACCAGACTAAGATCAGGTTTTAATATGGACGCAATCGGTCCACTCCGTCGGGTACCTCCCACACAAAATTTTGGAAAAGTTCAGTTTAGGAACATCTCTCGAATAGCTTTGATTTTTGCTTTAGCAAAAGTTGCAAAAAACCCCTATGACACCGTGTGAGGAGGTTGGAGGGCAAAATAACTCTCGAACAGGTCTGCCGATTCGGTCCATAGTTTGGCCTTAGTAATATTTTGTCCAAACATAGTTTAAGTTCGAAGATAAACCATATCGGTCCACTCCTTCAGGTACCTCCCCCACAAAAGTTCAAAAATGTTCGGAAAAATTGTGCGTACGATAACTCTTGAAGAGAGTGGCCGAATTGGTCCATACTTTACACATCCTAATATATCTACCAGATATAGATCAGGTTCAAATATGGACTATATTTGTCCACTCCATCCGGTACCTCCCACTCAAAATTTCGGATACATGTTCACTTTAAGACCTGCTTTCGAATCACTTTGATTTTTGTTGAAGCAACTTGCATTCGCTGCCTCAATTGCGATGGTAAAAGTTGTTTCAGGGGCAAGTTCATACTTCTTGAGCAAACATCCCTGAAGTTCTAAAAAACCCCTATGGTACCATATATAGTGGCTGGAGATCCATTCTTTTTAGTATCTCCTCCGCAAAACTTTTGATATTAAATCCTAATCAACATTTTTGTCAGTTCAAACGCCCAAAATTCTTAAAACTCCCTAAATACATGCGTTTTTGGGGTAAAAATTGTTTCAATATACACAGGCTGAGGGTATATCTCTGTCGGCAAAGCCGACTGATACTTTTTTACTTGTTAATTTGCAAACTTGCCTAATCCTCCTACGCTGCGAACAGTTGCGTTTCGCTATCGAAAATAAAGATTATGCCATGACTAAAAATGGAATGTGTATTTTTTTAACTTGCAAAACATGACAAGTTAATAAAAGGACATTTTGATTATATCCCGAATATAGAATAATTTTTCACGGCTCTGGTTCTTAAGTCAAATACAAGCATAGTTTACCATGACACTCGAATGAACGAAATATGTAAATATGGATGTGTATGGATATGTAAATATGGATGAGCTCAAAATCGAATCGGGCTGCTCTCATTGATTCGGAGAGGTTCATTGGAAGTAATATTCTCGCTATCGCAAACAAGGTACTATTCACTATTACCCACTTTGACCAAAAATTATGAAATTAAAAAATGTTGTGTAGCTTTACATAAAGCTATTTTAAAGGGTTTTTAGTTGATTTTATATGAAACTAGCTTAACCCGGTGCGCTTCGCTACCCCGAATAAGGCACATAATAAAGTAATGCCAATAATTAAATTCCCTTTAAATTGTACAATTTTTTAAATATTTCAATGTATAAATATAGGATGACGGCGTTTTCTACCCCTTCAGTGCTATGTATGGAGCTTAACATGATATTTTTGTATGATGCAGAAGGTAACGCTCCTCTTAAATCCTTTCGGACTATAGGTACTCTTACGTAGGTCACATTTACAAATTGTGCTCTTATGTGGTATGTGGTACTTAGTATGTGGTATTTAGTAAATTTAGTCTTGGTTAAAGTCTTTCTGACTATAAGTACACGCGAACTATAATGATGACTTTTACTGACATCAAAATCGCTACTTAAATAACGAATCAGAAATTCAATATTTTATATTTGATATTATTTTAATAAAAGAACAAACTGAAATCTGAACTGATTTCACAATAATTTTTCACATATTTTACAAATCTTGACAATAATTTCAATATGATTTGTCAAACTTAATTGGACATTTGTCAAAATTAATTGACCGAAAATATATATGAAATCGAAATCTGAACCCATTTCAATATAATTTGAAATTTCATTGAAATTGGATAAACACGCTACGTTTTTAGTGCATCAAATACATGAACTGGATCTAAAATATATGAGGTGCTCAGCGCGAAAACGACCCACTGTATCGCGAGTTCATATTAACTGTGGCCAAAAATAGAAGGAGTTATCGTAGGTGCATCAATTTTGGTACACATACCTATTATTGAATTACAATCTACAGGATAAAAAGTTGGGATGGTCTGTACACGTTTTGATATAGTCCCTATAGAACCGTACCTCTTGATTTTCGGGATTTTAAAAGTTTTAGGCATAATGACCAACCGAAATTACTTAAATTTGGTGGTTAGTCTTCGGCAGAGGTATAAAACATTTCAAAAGAGAATTGTGGGTGTAGGTCCACGTTTTGATATCGTGCATAGGTCCACACCTTCATATAGCCCCCATAGGAAAGTAACTCCCGATTTTCGGTATTTTCGACGCTTTTGCCTGATTAGCACACCGAAATGGCTGAAAGTTTGTATTAATTCTTCGTTGGGGGCTTATAACTTTCCACCAGAAATCTGAAATGACTGAAATTTAGTGTTTGATCTTCATATGTTTTGAAAACATATTGAATACATCAAACTCTTGTCTTTATATATGAAACATTTCCTTTAAAAAATGTTTTGACCGATTAATGGTAAAAAACGGTCCATTTTTTGTAAAAAATCGAATTTTGACTTTCGCTGTTCACCATTTTTTAAAAGTCTCTCGTATTAAAGCAATGTTGTTAAGTACTTAATAAGCCCACAAAAATATATGATGATCGGTTCATTCATTTTCGCGCTATAGCCAACATCGAAGAGCGCTTTCTTAAAAATGAGATATTTATATTCCACTGTGGGCCATGGTCGGGACACTGTGCGGTCTAACCCACATGCCCAAAAATTGAATTGTCTATAAAGATGAAACGGGAACCTTTTGAAATACATTCTAAAAAATTCCACATTGCATTATTTTAGAAAGAAATAAAACCTAGTGTTATTCAATGCAATATGGAGTTTTTTAGTAGACATTTCAATAGGTTTTGTTTAGATCTTTTTAGCCTGTTTGATTTTTTTGCTCATGAGGGATAGGTCGTTTTGGCGCTGAGCGCCACATATATGGCAGCTATATCCAAATATGAACTGATTTCAATATAATTGACATACATACTTTTAAACCACATTCCAAATTTCAATGAAATTGGAAACACATAGCGTGTTTGTTTTATCAAATATATAAAATCGGTCAAACATATATATGGGAGCTATACCGAAATTTGAGCCGATTTCAATATAATTTGGTATACTTATATCTAAATTACTTTCCGCCACAGACCCAGTTTTTGGAGACTAAATCTATTACCGTTCAATAGATATCCGCATACAACTTTTACATTTTTTGGAGATACCTCCGATCCCGATGCTGTATCTCCAGTTCAACGTAGAATTTCAAAAATTTATATATCCAATGTTACTTTCAGGCGACACAGCCATATTCTCTGAAAATCTTTCTTCAAAATATATTTTTGCAAATTTCCGCGATATCTGAAAAATTATATACGCCAGATCCTTCAATGGATAAATACGAACAGGTTGAAACCATATTCTCTGGCAATCTTTCTTCGAAATATATTTTTGCAAATTTTCGCGGATTTTTCGCGATAATAAAAATAATATACGTCAGATCCTTCCTTGGAAAAATAAGAACATTTTGAGACAATATTCTCTGACAATCTCTCTTCAAAATATATTTGTGCAAATTTTCACGGATTTTTCGCGATTTCTCAAAAATAAAATACGTCAGATCCTTCCTTGGATAAATACGAACATTTTAAGACAAACGCGAAACAAATCGGCTGTAAACTGGTTGAGTTTTTGATTCACGTACGAACGTCATTTGAGTTTTATATAATAGATATTGACACAAAGAATATAATTTCAATAGAGTTTACAATATTTTAGATATAACTTTGAAATTTGGAACAGAGTATAATAAATTAGTCTTTGGATGTTTAGGATTGAAATGAACCATATCAGAACACGTTCAGTATAGTCCCCATACAAAAATTCCGCCTAGTATTTTGAAGATTTTAACTAAATTCTCCAACGCAATTGACGCAATAACTAAAAAATCTTTCAAATGAACATTACCCATGTAGGTTAACCTTTTAATGTATCCCAGATATTTTAACCACAGTAGCTCTTATTTGGCATTTTCGATTCTATTTAAAAGATTTTCAGTATTTCTTCTTCTATCCCAGAATTTTTAACCACAGTAGCTCTTATTTGGTATTTTTGATTCTATTTCAAAGATTTTCAGTCTTTCTTCTTTCTTATATCACACATTAACTTCAGTCCCAGTTAAAAAAGTTTTGTTTTATTTTTGCCTTAATATGTTATCAATTGAACACATTTTTACCACGGAGACTGATTCTGATAAGAAGATCTATCTAAAAACCTATTAATGTTATTTGTATACAATTCATTAATTGAAATAAATAAATCCAAAAAAAGAATAACTCGAATCTGCGAGTGCAGATTGGACTTGTACCGAACTATTGTAAGAAAATAATATTCTTTTATGTCATAAAAACACCAAAAGTATACTATTTTACCAGAAGTGATAGAGTCCATGGAAGCCAACTAAAAAATTCAGAAAATTACATTTATGGTCTGTTCCAGTACTAAAAGAATCTACTAATTTTTAATAGTAAAAATGTGTATATTCTTGCGGGTTCTGGAACAGGCATTTAGAAAAATGATAAAACATTTTTATTAGGAGGCGGGCGATACCAACTACGACTCATAGACTCCAAATTCTACATTCGGTCTCGGCAAAATTTTAGCTAAATCGTAACAAAATAGGTTAAGTCTAAAAACTCCATCAGTAGTGCGATTGTCTAACACATTTTTTGAGTTGCCGACAAAATCGGTAAAATTTAAACGCAAAATTATGAATGAAAAGTTCAATAAAAGTTGACAATAGTCTTACTATCGGTAGAACTTTACGACTGCTTTTTATTCGTCGCTTACTTACCGAAAAAATCGGTAATTAGCGAAATTAAATTGTCGGTAACTCAAAATTTGAGTTGGAGAATCGCTCTACTGATATCCCTTATTTCTATCTTAATTGTACGATTAGATGTTTATGAACTCGATGACATTTAAAACTTTCCAAGGACTATGAATTCTGTCGGCACAGCGGAGGCAAACTTATGAAAATTCATAACTTTTGTTTTCTCGAAAACCAGTAAAAAAGTATCAATCAGTCGGGTTTGCCGACATCCTGTGTGACACTTTTATCTATACGGGCTTCATTCATAACCAAAATCGTTGTCCTAAAAATTGTGTGGTCAGGGAGTTTCAGAAATTCGTGTCCTTTTTTGGACGTATACACTTTCCGACAAAAATATCGAAACATTTGGGTATAAAACTTCAAGATTGTGGGCGTTGCGAATATATGCTTATGCTGAGCTCATAAATTTGACTTCGATAAGAGCGCAAAAGTTTTGTACTTTTGTGGATAAGATACCTGAAAGAATGGTCCATTTTGGAAGTGGACCTAATTTTGGAAGTCATTCCTTTTGATAGTTATGGTGTCAAGCCGATATTTTAGTTGGTCATGGTAAGATTTAGAGTTTTTGAACCGCTATGTCAGGAAGCATGGACTTACCACGAAAAATAGAATATCGCTGTAACCAAGACCGTTAGCAGTAGCGTTGGTCAAAATGTCCAATGGATTCTCGAACAGCCCATAAATTGCACTTATGTTGTGAGGGAGGTATTCCGAAGATGTTGTCGCATATAGACCCTCTTGGTACTTGATATATATATGTACGTCCGGAAGTGCGCACCATTTTAGCGAAATATGTTGTAGTCTTGTGGGAAAAAAGAATGGACCGATCGGTTGATCCGTTCGAGAGTTCTATGCGCTCAAGCCAGACAGAAGAACGAACTGGGCTAAATCGACGCCAAATTATTTGAAGCGGCTTTTGTCGAAACATATGAGAAGTCAAAGGCCATTATTCGAATTGACTGGTTACTTGTAATGCAATGAAGGGACAATTGGGTTTCCGAAGACTATCGATTTGACTGGTTACTGGTAATCCACTGAAGAGACGATTGCTCCTCACACAACTATCGAATTGGGTGGTTCCTGGTAATACAGTGATCCTATGGTAATCCTATGACATCCCCGAACAACTGGGTTTCTACAAATCTAGTTATTCTTCTCCAAGATAAGCGAGTGAGCAACACCTATAGTCGGGGCGGGCTAGGGCATAGAAAGAAACGAACCGAAACAAGTAATTACTGGGTTGGCAGCTCTTGGTCAATGTAATGATTTGTCTAGACAACACCGTATAGAGAACCGGAAGCCGCACAGTGTTGCCGCTTCCATACAAAAGTGGACAAAGATAGAAGGAGTTGACCTAGGTTGATGATTTTTTGCGCCAGTACTTATAAGGGCATAGAATGAACATTTTCAACTTTGGTCCATATCGGTTCAGATTTCGATATAGCCCCCATCTATCTATCTATCTATCTATATATATAAAATAGAAAAATGTTTGTATGTTTGTTTGTTTGTTTGTTTGCAATTTATAGACTCAAAAACCGCTGAACCGATCTTGCTGAAATTTTCAGGGTATATTACTACATCGCCTGAAAGTAACATAGGCCATAAAAAGTTTCGAAATTCCGCTCTGATCCGGAGATATAGCATAAGAATCGGAGGTACCTCCAAAAAATTTAAACTTTGTATGCAAATATCTATAGAACGGTTACAGATACAGACTCCAAATTTAAAATGTATCGAAATCGGTCCAGATTTGGATATAGCTCCCATATATATTTTCGTCCGATTTCAAGTATTTGATGTACCAAACACGCTATATATGTCCGATTTCCATGAAATTTGGAATGCGTGACGGAACGTAGCTTATAACAAAATGTGCCAAACTATATCGAAATCGGTTCAGATTTGGATATAGATCCCATATATATTTTCGTCCGATTTCAAGTATTTGATATACCAAACACGCTACATATGTCCGATTTCAATGAAATTTGAAATGTGTGACTAAATTTGTTGCAGAAATGAGTATGCCAAATTATTTTGAAATCGGTTCAGATTTGGATATAGCTCCTATATATATTTTCGGCCGACTTCATGTATTTGATGCACCCAACCCACTATGTATGTCCAATTTCAATGAAATTAGGAATGTGTGACTAAATTTGTGGTAGAAATGAGTATCCCGAATTATATTGAAATCGGTTCAGATTTGGATATAGCTCCTATATATATTTTCGGCCGATTACATGTTTTGATGCACCCAACCCACTATGTATATCCAATTTCAATGAAATTTGGAATGTGTGACTAAATTTTTTGCAGAAATGAGTATGCCAAATTATGTTGAAATCAGTTCAGATTTGGATATAGCTCCTATATATATTTTCGGCCGATTTCATGTATTTGATGCACCCAACCCACTATGTATGTCCAATTTCAATGAAATTTGGAATGTGTGACTAAATTTGTTGTAGAAATGAGTATGCCGAATTATATTGAAATCGGTTCAGATTTGGATATAGCTTCTATATTTATTTTCGGCCGATTTCATGTATTTGATGCCCCAAACACGCTATGTATGTCCAATGTGTAACTAAATTTGGTGTAGAAATAAGTATTGAAATCGGTGTTGATTTGGCTATAGCTCCCATGTTTATTTCAGTAAAATTTGGGCGGTATCTACGAGTATATCTATAACGGAGGAAAATGTTTGTACGTTTGTTTGTTTGAAGTTTATGGACTCAAAACCCGCTGAACTGATCTTCCTGAAACTTTCAGAGTATATTTCCACATGGCCTGAAAGTGTCACAGGCTATATAAATTTTAAAAATTCCGCCCCGATCTGGAGATATAGCCTCAGGATCGGAAGTACCTCCAAAAACTGTAGACTTTGTATGCTGATATCTAACGAACGATTATCGATACAGTCTTCAAATTTGGTATGTGTGACGGAATTTGGTCTAAAAATAAATTTGCCAAAGTAATTTGAAATCGGCTCAGATTTGGATATATATTGTCGGCCGATTTAATGCATTTGATGCATAAAACACGTTTTGTATGCCCAATTCCAATGAAATTTGGAATCTGTGACGGAATTTATTGCAGAAATAAATTTTCCAAACTACGGAATTGATCCTAGAAATTAGTTTGCCAAATTATATTGAAATCGGATCAGATTTGGATATACCTCCAATATATATTTTTGGCCGATTTCATGTATTTTATGCAATAAACACCTTATGTTTGTCCAATTTCAATGAAATTTGAAATATGTGGCGGAAATTGATCTACAAAAAAATTTGTCAAATTATATTGAAATCGGTTCAGATTTACATATAGCTCCCATATATATTTTCGGCCGACTTCATGTATTTGATGCACCAAACACGCTATGTAAGCCCATTTCAATGAAATTTGGAATATGTGGCGGGAATTGGTCTACAAAGCAAATTGGTAAATTATATTGAAAGAATTTCAGTCAATAGAATTTCAGGAAATGCACGAACGTACAAATCCATTGATACTGTGGCAACTGAAGACGACGCGGTTAACTATCCAGTTGAATTCCTAAGTTCGTTGGATCTTAAGGCTTTCCACCACATAATTTAGTGCTAAAAATTGGTGTTCCTATTATTTTATTAAGAAACATAGACCCACCTCGCCTTTGCAATGGTACAAGGTTAACAGTAAAAAAACTACATAACTATTTAATTGAGGCAACCATTATTACTGGGAAGTATATAGGTTCAGATGTAATTCTATCTCGAATCCCTCTAATAGCAACAGAAACGCCCTTCAATTTTAAAAGATTGCAGTTTCCTGTACGTTTGACAGTTGCATTGACTATAAATAAATCCCAAGGACAGACTCTTCGTGTATGCGGCCTAAATTTAGCATGTTCTTGCTTTTCTCATGGTCAGCTCTACGTTGCATGTTCACGTGTTGGTAGACCGGCCGATTTGTTTGTTTACGCTCCTGAAGGAAAAACAAAAACCATTGTATATCCTAAAGCATTACAATAAATACTTTACTTTAAATTTTTGAATTTATTTCTATCTGATTTTAAAAAATCCGTAAAATTTCAAATGCATATCAATCTAAAGGGGTAGCGAAACGCACCGGGTTCAGCTAGTATATATATATATATATCTTTCTCCGATTTTGCTATAACACGGTCAATTTTAATCGAATAGCCTTCAAATTTAATATTTATTACTTTCTTAAGCCCCTGAGTAGCTCTACCGGTTTCAGATTTGGATATAGCGCCCATATATATTTCCCCGATTTTGATATAACTCGGTAAATTTTAATCGAAATTTTATATACTATAATATTTTCTTAGGTCCCTGAGTAGTTTCAACGATTTTCGTAAAAATCGGTTCAGATTTGGATATAGCTACACCATATATATCTTTCCCCGATTTTGCTATAAATCGCTCAATTTTTGAACAATAGCCTTCAAATTTAACATGGGATGTTTTCTTAAGCCCTTTTTAAGTTTCACCGATTTTGAAAAAAAATCGGTTTAGGTTTGGATATAGCTCACATATATATTTTCGCCCGATTTTATGTATTCGATGCACTAAACACGCAATGTATGTGAGATATTGATTAAATTAGGAAAATATGACGTAATTATCCGTAATGGACTGACATCGGCCGAAATTATATATGGAAGCCATATTCAAACCTGACCGATATGGACCAAAGTTGATATTTGTCATTGATGTGCCCTCATAAGTACTTGTGCAAACATTTATCAACCCAGGTCAACGGTAAAACTGAACAGGGGTCTGAGGAACATCCCATGTTAAATTTCATCAAAAATAGAGCGAATTATAGCAAAATGGAGGGAAGATATATTTTGGAGCTATATCCAAATCTGAACCGATTTTTACAAAACTAGGTGAAACTACTCAGGGGCCTAAGAAAATATCACATATAAAATTTGAAGGCTATTAGATTAAAATTGATCGAGCTATAGCAAAATCGGGGAAAGATATATATGGGGGCTATATCCAAATCTGAACCGATTTTTGTGAAAACCGGTGGAGCTACTCAGGGGTCTAAGAAAATATCACGTATTAAATTTGAAGGCTATTCGATCAAAATTGACCGAGTTATAGCAAAATCGGGAAAAGAAAAATATGGGGGCTATATCGAAATCTGAACCGATATATCTTAGAAGGTTACAGGGATGGGCAGAATGTTTTTACACGTTTCGCTTCGGAAGAAATGTCCAATTAACGCAAATCAAGAGCCAAGGTGGCAATCAAAAGATATACTCTACGAAATATTAAGAATATATATTTTTTTTATATCAAATTTAAATTTGTAATTCTTGATAACGGTACTTTGCCCATGTGTAGTTGATGTCAACTTTTTGTACTAAAATTTTATATCTATAGCCCACCCATAAAATCTCCATACAAAAGTTTTAATATTATCAACAAACTTTTCAGAAAATTTTATTTTAAATGTCGTCTAATTTTCTTATGATTATCGCTTTAGATTACCTGGGAAATATTTTTCATATTTAAAGAGCTATAACTTCATTATGGATGCACATATCGACAAAATTCTTTCAGATTCGTTGTATCGGATGTGTTTACTGTAAGAAAAAAAAATAAACATATGTAAAAGTTAACATCACATATTTTGATTTTTGTCCATGCGGCAGCACTGTGCGCCGCGGGATTGAAAGTAGATTATTATTATTGCTTGCTTTGTATACTACTTATTCCGCAAACTTCAAAGCATATTTTCTGATTTTCTACATGAATAAAGCCTAATTGCATAAGCAAATCTCCAATCTTGTTTTTCTGGCGTTTCTGTTTCCCTTTGAGTGTTTGATTGCTGTTTACGTTTATATCTATGAATTAGTTAAAGACTGTTTTTTTTTTAATTTTCAATATCAAAGATTTTATTTGTGAAAAATATGATTGTTTGCGAAATAATTATAACTTAATCGAACTTAAAACAACATAACAATGTCTGGTCGTTAGAAATATGGAATATTTTTAAGAACGCTCATTTCTTTGTTTCTATCACGGTTTTATCGCATCTTTTCTTATCTTTTGTTCCTTTGCAAAAACGATTTTGATTAGGTTTTATTGTTGTGTGTATTGTTGTTATAACACAGCAAGCAAACAATTTTAATTAAAGATAATAAGATTAGCTTATTCAAAAGACGATGGTTAATTTTCATGTTTTATGAAAACCCGTTAACATACATAAAATCCAAATAGTCAGTATTATAATCATTGGATTGTGGTAGACAAATTTTGTAATGAAGTAGTAATTTTCTTATGAGTTAATTATATTTTTGGTCAATAATATTTTTGGAACTGATTACAAACAAAGTTGTTTTGGTTTTATGGTTTATAAATATTTCTATGTGACATGTGCAATTCTAAATAAAAACTCTAATTTTAACAATGTATTTTAGATATTAAACAAACAATAATTCATAAATGTAAACTCATCTGTGCCAGAAAAGAGATTAATCATTTCTAATTTATTTTAGAATTTCGTATAATTAAACAATATTAATTGTCTGTAATATAATTTGCTACAATTTGCTTGAACATCTGTTTCTTGCATCTCCAAAGATAATTAAATTACACACAAATAATTTAATGATAAATAATGAAATGACATGAAAGCGTACTGTAGGAATGTGGGTACTCATGTTTGTGATTAGATATAATGGCGTGTTCAACTCGTAGCACTTGCATAAATTCGGTATTGTGGGAGTCCATGGAAGACGAAAATACCTTTGGTTTCTTTGGGTCACTTCGTTTATTGATTTTATAACGGTAAATGTAGTGAAAAACTTGGATTCTTGGATTTTCAACTTAAAAAGGACATAACTTATTTTTTCCACAACGGACTTTTACAGCTTATTTTTATTTAAAATCATGTCTTTTGAACAAGCCATAATTTTTAAAAAGCCATAATTTAAAAAAAACCTGCAAAAAAATGTTGAGTATTTATTTGATCCACACAGCAACGGTTTGGCCTGAAGCCTCCTTCTTCTTTGCCAAGACATTTGTCTAGTGGATGGAGTATGCAGGCCAGAATGATTTTGTTAAAGATTTTGCATATTGATGGTGTTAGGGCTATGCGTTTCCAGTTGCTGCAAAGTTTTAGGTCTCCTTTCTTATGTATTTTTATTACACTGTACAACACAAAAAATAATTACTCGATAATTCGGCCAGATTATGAAAGAGGACCGAAAAAAGAAGACACGTGTATCGGCGTTTTGAAAGTTTACTTCGGGAGGTAACCTAAATAGACGTGGCAAATTCCGCTCATTTCTACAGGATTTGAAATATTCGGCATAAGATTCCTTGGAATCCTTGCATTTTAGGTATAAAGTGTCTTTGGCAATATTACTGACAACAATGCGGGGTATCTATTTATGAAAAAAATTAACCCTAATGTGAGTCACTAAACGGGTATTTTTGGTCCCTTTTTTTCAAAAACGTTTAAAAACTCCTTTCAAATGTGATCGTATAAGACCAAAGTATGCTACAAAATTATTTTTAAGTTTTTAAATTTCCAAATTTTGGTTTGGAATAATAGTTTTCACATGCATTCTAGAGTTGAAAATATTGGAAAAATTCTATAGGAGTACTTCTTTTATTTTTCTTGAAACTTCCAAGAAAATGGGCGGATTTTGCTTTATCTACATTCACATAGAAGGTTTCCCATTGAGGAAAGTTATCGGGGTGTTGAAATAAATCATTAGACTTCCTAAACGGAAATATAGTTCAAATAAACCACTTTAACTTATATGCATTATTAAAATATGTGTAAATCGGGTAATTATCAAAATCGTTTTGTCCGCATGTGATTTTCATGTACAGCAAGACCATATCTTTTAATTTGTATATATTTTTCGAAATATAATTTGGACGCTAAGATGTAGCATCGGCTGCATCTTAGCATTAAAAAACCTATAAAACATCGCTAATTTGCGCAAAGTTCATACAATTTCGTTCCGGATCCGGTTTTAGTGTCACCATGAAAATCTGCATCGATATATACCTATTTCAAGGCAATCAGTCAAGAACCTTGGATGTAGCATCACACACTATTTTTGGGATAAAATGAGTGTAGTTCCCTTATCAGTGAAGTTTTTAAATTTCTGTTTCCGCAAAAAGGAAGATGCTGCACTAGTTTTTTCATAGCAGTGCAAGCGGCCGACAGAATACGCGATAAAATGAGCGATATTTTCAAAAACAATATTAGTTCATTTTCCTACCTTGGAATTTCTCCTATCTCGCGTTTTAGTAGATGGATTTTAACGAGTAATGATTTATTAGTTCCGCAACGTAAAAATCCAAAATTTGCAATCATGCACGAGTAAATCGAATGCCAATTGTACAAATTATACCCGAAATATATGATTTTTAGAAATTTGTTCGCACAAAATTTTCGTATTTGGATACAGATTTCTCTGAAGCTGTGTAGGCTACATTCACGACACATATACATATGAAATAAATCAGAATCGTGTGTTCTTCATTCTTATATATGATTTTTTGAAAAACCTGTTTGCGGAACGAAATTATAAGAAAATTTCAAAAAACACTTAAAATCTGGCTTCAAAATGTCAGCATCATTTAATGGTAGACGCAGATCAAATTTTGAAAAGTTATACATTGGTGGGATGATCCTTATTTAGTTGGCTTTCACTTTGACAGGAAAATCGGGAAAAATGTGGTTTAATCACAAATCGAGTGAAAACAAAAAAAGCCACGTTGGCTTCAACCGATTTTTACCCATTTTTTTAACATAAATATAGCCACAGCTTCCACGCAAATCAACTTTGAAGGCCAATATTTTTTGCCAAGTCTAAAAACATTTCATTTTATCCAAAAGAATTTAAATTGTACAATATACAACCACTATTCGCGAGTTATAAAGGGGTAAACCTTGGCTTCAACGATGTTAAATTTTCAATAATATTGCCCATATACATCAAGTTTGCCAACAAAATACTCAAATATTTTTATACCCTATACCACAATGTGGAAAAGGGTATTATAAGTTTGTTTTGGTAAAAATTCATGTAACACCGCGAAATATTCGTCGGAGACCCCCAATGTGGTATACCAATCTTCATATCTCGACGAGATAAAGCGATTTTGAGATGTGTGTCCGTCCGTCCGTCCGTCCGTCTGTCCATTATAAATTGTAAACATGCTCCAGGCCGCAATTATGGACCGATCTTCACGAAATTTTGTATGGAGGTCGGGTTCAGATCAGAATAGATCCCTATTCTTATTGGTGATGATCGTGAAATATTAAGCGGGTGAAATGGACCAAAAACAAAATATTTATCCAATTTTCTAGCGGCTCTGTAGGTCTCAATAATAGTCCGATCAAAGCGTAATTTTAAATAAGGTAAGAGTATATCACAAAGGAGAAGCTTGCAATTTGAGATGGCGATCGGATAATATTTAGAGGGTTAAATGGACCAAAACTTTTGTGTGAAAATTGTGAAAATTTTTAATATACCGCTTATATCTTAATTCCTGGAAGTGACATTCCGGACAAGTGAGATATACTTGAAAGTGGAACGCTTGACCTTTCAATTGATGCCAATTATGTTGGTGTGCATGATCATTTAACAGATTTACAGCCTAATATACTCCGTTATTTGTTTGCAGTGTAAAAATAAACTCGCTAGAAGTCGCAGTTATACATTAATAGTCACGAAATTTTGCACCGGGTAAGAGTATAGGTCGAAAAAGATGCCTACAATTTTGAATGATGATCTGATATTCTTTAGCGGGTGAAATGGACCATTACTTTTGTATGAAAATTATAAAAAATTTATTTTTGGTCGATATTTTAATTCCTTGAGGACATATATATTTCGTAAAGTAGTCTACATATGGAAAAAAAACTACTGACCTTTCCTCTGATGTAACTTGCAATAAAGTGTTTGCTAAATAACGGGCCTACTGCCTAATATATAATGGGTTCTGTGTAGAGAACCACATTTTCATCCCATGCTACATATTGTCTCTCCAAAAGTTTATGTAACACCACGAAATATTCGTCCTAGACCTCTTATTTGGTGTGCCAAATTTCATATCTCGACGAGATAAAGCGATTTAGCGACGTGTTTCCGTCCATTAAAAATTTTAAACAAGCTTAAGGCCGCAATTATGGACCGATTGTAACGAATTTTTTAAGGAGGTTGGGTTCGGGCCAGAATAGAAATGATTAGTTTTTGGTGATGATCGTGAAATGTTCAGGGGATGAAATGGACCAAAAACAAAATTTTAACCAATTTTATAGCAGCTCTGTAGGTCAAAATAATAACCCGCAAAATTTTAAACAAAGTTTGTGTTTATGATGAAGAAGAAGCGTACAAACCAACGTGAAGATCAGATAATACTTAGCGGATTAAATGGACTGAAACTTTTGTGTGAAATTGGTAAAAATTTCAATAACGTCCCAGCAAAATTTTATGGAAGTGGTTCCATGAGATGCCATGATTTCACTGGATCTTTTGCATTGGTTCAAATGAAGTCGTGAAAGATCCGATCTTTTCATCAGCATTTGAAACCATTCGAAGGAAGTCGTAAAAGATCCGATCGTTTCATCAGCATTTGAACCAATTCAAAGGAAGTCGTGGTAGATCCGATCTTTTCCTTAGCATTTGAACCCATTCCATCCATCCAGTAGAGATGAATCTTGTGTTTTTATTTTTACACATGTATATATTCTTTTATTTATATAAATATGTACGTTTAAAGCAATGTAAGATTTATTATGCTAGGAAGTCCCAATCATTGAGCTAAAAGTAAAGTCGGACTGCACTCTTTGGTATTAGTCGTGTTCCTTTACATGCCTGAGGTTACCAGTTTTTACCCGCAAAGTGTTTCCTTACTTTTAAAAGCATACAATTTATACGAGAGCAGTTCACCACTTTTACCATTTTTCCAACAATTACCATTTTTAAAAGTAAAGGAACATGCCAATTATAAAAGTTTCCTTGCCTGCTCTAGAGAACCCTGCTCAACAAGTCGATTTGTAGATGTAAAATTCACGAAATAGTAATCTGCAGTTGGAGTCAACGTCGAAATCTGCACTGCTCTGACGGAAGTAAAATCCTTTTGTAAGATGAATCAAAACCTGTAGCGGAGGAAGTAAACTCTGTTGCGTGCAGCGGCGGTGTTTAGACTGCAACAGCTGGGACGGACGGAAGTCAAGTTTCTCACTTAAATTTACAACCTAAGTCTGGAAAATAGACCAGCTACTGAAGCCCGAAAAGGATGCCAGCAAAGGTGAATCTTACAACCTGATTTCGCTTTTGTCGCCCGTAGCAAGGACCCTTGTGGCTATAGTTCTTCCAGCATCAGAAATAACTTTCCGGTTGCCGATCAATAGCATAGGATCCGTAAGCAGCACAACAACTGCGCTGAAGGCCATCTCCATATTAGCAGAGGATTCACTCAGAGCAAGCCGTGCTCATAATCTAGAAAGAGAAGTGTAACGTTACAAGAGAGAACCTCTAGATCAACAAGCCTTTGAACCAGGTTTAAGTAGCATTCACAAGAATGCGGTCCTTGGAGAACATCCACCATCTATCGCAGCTGAGAAGCGCCAGCTGTCAGGACAAACCAGAGTAGTTTTGGGTCAATTCGCTCGGGATGGTGCAGACGTCAAAATTCCTATAGGGCAAGTACTGATAACACCGTGGAAAACATCTGCCCAGCATACAGCACAGGCCCCCACGACACACTGCTCCTTTTCAATTGCCCTACCAATCCTGCTAAGAAACTTAAGTTTGCAGCTTTGTGGTTACAAACCATATAAATAGCGAAATAGCCACATTCTTACCACTGATAGACCCAGAGTCAGATTAAGCAGAAAAATGAGAATACAAACATATTAACTACTGTTACAACAACGAGAACAAACTGCAATTATAGATGTAAACTTTATGATGATAAATAAATTATAGTTATTTCATTAATTGCTTTGAATTAATAAAATAAAAAAAAATGAAAATCATTTTTCAATACAGCATTTTCCATTTTCCGAACAAGACGTGAAAATTACATGCCAAAGGGTTGGTGCAAATGACATGCCATAGATTAGTGAAACTGCTATTCTTGGGAATTGGTTAAGATGGCATGCCAAAGGATTGGTATAGATGCCATGCTAAAGGATTGGTATAGATGCCATGCCAAAGAATTGTTGAAGATGCCATTCCATCGAGTTAGTGAAGATGACATGCTTAGGATCTGAAAATGAATTGCATCTTTTGGGGGTCACGCTCTTGTAAAAAGAATGAGTGAAGATGCTGAAAAAATGGCATTCCATTTCACTTGCACCCATTCTTGAATAGCATCTTTGGCATCGAACATTTTGCTGGGGTAGCGGTTAAACAACGGAAGTAGTAGTACTATATAAGTGGGTTTCATTACATTTTAGTTTGTGTGAACTAAATTTTCCTTTCCTGCTACAAAAACTGTCTTTGTCATGCTAGATAACTTTTTGGTTTTGGTCATAGGTATTATACATTACATCTCTGATATTTGATAATTAAATTTTCACAATCATTGAAAAGAAGTTCCGTGGAGAGCGATTTTCCAGGGATAGTGGTATAGGGTATCCCATGGTCGGCTCCGTCCGACTATAGACTTTTCTTACTTGTTTGTCATAGCCCCCACATAAAAGTACCGTCCGATTTTAGATATTTTGTGAATTTTAGCGACACTTTATGACCGATTCGGCTGAAATTTGGTATTTCGACCTCTTGGAAGATATGAATCATTCGTACCAAAAATTGTTAACATAGGTCAATGTTTTGGTTTAGACCCCACACAACGGGACCACCCTGTTCAACAAATTTTGGCAGTTTTTGGTCATTTTGGTCGATAAAACGTAAGAATTGCTGTTTGTACACATTTATTAAAAATAATAATTAATTTCAATAACAAATGGACCTTGAAATAGTTTTGGCCAGAAAATTTGGATTTGGGACCATTGTGCATACGTGCATCAAGTTTCAATTAGGTCTACATTGAACCTTCGGATGCCTTCCTTTCAATATTGCTTCCGTTTCCAAAATGGACTTTGGCCTGTTGAAATTTTAAGAGCTTGTAGATACTGCACTGTGGTCCCACTTGTATGGGAAGGTGCGACAAAAATATTTCTAATCATCGAATCGATCTGATTTTTTTCAGTAAATGCTTAAAATAAGTAAAAAATACTTTTGCCAAAAAATCATCAATATGGGTCTAGTTTTTCCTATATCCCCAAATAACCGGTATCACCCGATTTCAGGTGTTTTGAAGATTTTATCGACATTTTCGGCTCAAAGAAGCTGTAATTTGATATTTGGGGTTCCCAGTAGTAAGAAATCGCGTGATTTTTTTTACAAAAATATTTTCACAATTTAAGGATGAAAAAACTCGAAAATATTTTTGAAAAAAAATCGAGCGGTTTTTTACAAAAAATTTAAGAAGATAAAAAGTGTTTGTAAAAAATATTCAAATACTTTCTGAAAAACGAAATGCGCCGCAGGCGAAAATATTTTTGAAAAAAATCGCGCGATTTTCTTAACAAATATTTTTACAATTCAAAACTTCTTCTAACTGCTACTTACACAATTTCGGGCATAATTACGTTTTTAAATAATTTTATGAAATCAGGAGGATTTTGTGCATACTTTGGCATTGGTTAGCACTTAGGCCTTCTCAAATGAATAACTCCGCTTACATAAAAACTTCTACTCTAAAATTAAAAAAAATTGTAACTATAAATTTCAAAATTAAGCAACAAAATAATTTATAAATTAAGAAAAAATCGTTAGGAGTTATGTCCGCGATTTTTTTTTTGGGTGTTATGTCCGCTTTGCTTCACCGTCTCCTAGGGATGCCTTTGTGTTGGTTAATTGAATATGACAATATCTCGTCAAGTGTTGTTATGAACAGGAACGGAGAAAGCAGACATCCCGGTTTAATTCCGCGGATGGTTTTGAAAACTTCGCTGCTTTTGCCGTTGTGAAAAACTCTCATCGTAGAGTTGGTATATTGAGCTTTTATCAGGTTTATTATTTTGGTAGAGGCGTTTCTGTTCTCAAGTGCCTACCAAATGTTATTTCTATTTAAAGCGTCGAAAGTTTTTTCAAAATCTACGAACGTTTGATATAATGGCGTGTTAAACTCGTAGCACTGCTCGATTATTAATCGTAGACTATTTATTTGATCTACACAGGAACGGTTTGGCCTGAAGCCTTCTTCTTCTTTGCGAACGCATTTCTTTAGTGAATCGAGTATGCGGACCAGAATGATTTTGTTGAAGATTTTACATACTGATGGTGTTAGAGCTATACCTCTCCAGTTGCTGCAAAGTTTTAGGTCTCCTTTCTTAGGTATTTTTTTATGAGGCTTTCTTTCCACTCTGACGAGATAAATTCTGTTTCCCAGATTTGAGTTATTAGAGGGCTGAGTGAAATATTCTGGGTCGTATTTCTAGAATTCTGCTGGCAAATTGTCAATGCCTGCTACTTTACCATTTTTTAATTGGGTTATTGCTGCTTTTATTTCGCTTATTAAGGGGGTGTCGGAGTTTATATACTACATACGATGATTGTTGGCTTGGCGTTGAACTCTGTCATTGTTTAACACGGTGGCTGGTTCGGTAGTGCGATTAAGCATATCCTCGAAGTGCTCCTTCCATCTTTTGAGTTGGGTGTCTGTGAGAACAATTCCGCTTTTGTCTTTAATCGGTATATTTGCAAATGGCAAAACATTTTCCCGAAAATTTTCTCGTAATGTTAAAAACAGTTTTTAAGTCTCCACGACTTGCTGCTGCCTCAGCTTCGGCAGCCATACAATTTATAAAACTGCATTTGTCGTTTCTTCCTTGTTTCTTTACTTGTTTGACAAGTTGTGATAGTTTTACATGGAGTTCTGATTTTTGCAGGACATCTTTTTCATACAGTAGCGTCGTATTGATTTTACGTCGCTCCTGTAATATATTCCAAAACGCTTTGGATAACTATTCTTTGTACTCTTTTTGGGGGAATCTTACTGTTTCCAAAGCAGCCTCACATAGTATGTTTTTAATTTTCGTCAATTCAGTTTCTATGTTGAGATCCGACGTTTGAGCTAATGGGATCTGAGGGTATTTACTTGAAAAACTGGGTAGTAAAATTTGTTTTGTTTTTTCAGATTGAAGTTTATTGGTATTAAAAGGGTGGCGTCTTGGTTCTGTGGTTGTGGATTGGCGTGACTGTCTACGGAACATGATTTTAAGTTCGGCTATTAGGAGAAAGTGACCTGTGGCGATGTCGGCACTACGTAGTACTCTTACATATTGCAGCATTCTAAAATTGTTTTTGGCAATACAAGAATGACTCTCTGCTAGGATACGTTTATTTCGTGATCTCCATGTTATTTTGTGACAAGTTTTGTGGGGAAAGTAGGAGCCGCCTATTGCGAGATCGTATTTTGAGCATATTTCTAGAAACATTTGTCCATTGGCATTTTTTGCCAGGGTTGTGTCTTCCCAGTATGTTCGTGAATCTGGGATTATTATTTCCAATACGTGCGTTTAGGTGTCACATCAAAATGAGTATATCTTTGTATATGTAGCTATTTAGCTAAATCGTAATTATCCGTTCTGAGATAGCTGGCCATCGGTGAAAACAGGGACCGGCGCTTGAAACCAGAGGTTGACATTTGTACTAGAGAGGCTATAAGTGGCGCATCTAGTGCCTTGGCCCACTTTCAATCGCATGGACATGGAAAAAATTCAATTTAATTTTTCTGGGTTATTTTTAATGCATATTTTCCATTATTTTTCAAAGATATATATTTTCATTTATTTAGCATAAATTTATTTCGAAAACAAACAGGCGTAAACAAATGAAACAAATGAAAATAAAAAATTCCTTTTAATTTTAACTATGATAAAATAAGTGATACAAAGAATTTTTTAGTAGGAAAATATTTAGTAATATTAGAGATGCAAAAATATTACGAAATGCTAAAAATATATTTTATATAAATATGAGCTGGTTAAAATTCAAAGTGAAATCTGAAAGCAATTTCCAGTTCTACTTAACCGCCTAGGCAAAATTTAGTTTATATAGAAAAACGTAAAAATTTTTTGAGCTGCACTTAACAAAATGTTAATGATTTTTAAAAGATTTAATTACTCATATGTATGTCTTTATCTTCATGTTGCACAACTTACGGTTGGTAATATAAACTTAAATTACATGTACATTTGCAAACAGGAAAATATTTTGCTTCTCAATAAAACGAACAAAATGATTCTAAATTTACTTACTTCTTCTAAGATCCCAACACACTAAATTTCTTTGACCCTTTGTTGTGTAGAAACTAAAGATAAAATTCATAAAAAGAAAACAAATAAACAAAACCTAAATAACTGCTGGTAAAGTTTATTGTTGATGACCGTTGCACAGTGGTTACACCCATTGGACAAAAATAAAAAAAAATAATGTCCAATTTTTGATACAACATCTGGTTAAAAATAGCTCAAAAAATCGGAACATCTGTATAAGTTGGACCGATTTGGATAATTTTTTTTTTCACCCCTCAAACGTTTTAAGGACCATTATCTGCGAATCTGCACCAGGAATGTTCGCACTCTTTATAGAGAAGGTGCAGTTTATACATTGGCAAATGTACTTGAAAAGTACAAGGCCGACTGTCATACAGGAAATACGATGGAACGGGAAAGACGTCACAACAACACCTAAAAGTGACGCACTGTATTATAGCTGCCATGACACAAAGCATGCTTTTGGTTGCGGATTTGTAGTTGGTCGAAGGTTAAAACATCTGGTCTCCAGCTTCACACCAGTGAATGAAAGACTCGCTGCAATTCGATTAAAAGCAAAATTCTTCAACATCAGCTTTATTTGCGCTCATGCTACCACTGAAGACAAGGACGAACAGACCAAAAATATATTTTACGAGCACTTAGAAGAAACTTATGACCGCTGCCCTGCCCATGACATTAAAATTACACTAGGCCCAACAGTCGGGAAATTCAGTCTCCTCAGTGAAACATCTGACAATGGTATGAGGTTGATAGACTTTGCAGCTGCAAGAAACATGGTAGTTAGCAGTACCAGATTTAAGCATCTCGATATTCATAAGGGAACCTGGCTGTCGCCAGATCAAAGAACAATAAATCAAATTGATCACGTTGTGATAGATGGAAGACATGCATCAAGCGTTTTGGATGTACGATCGTTCCTAGGTGCAAACATAGACTCGGACAACTACCTTGTTGCAACAAAGGTACGTACCAGATTAAACGTAGCAAACAAAGTGCGAACAGACACAACACGGAAGTTGGACATCGGTAAGCTGCAATCACAACAGATAGCCACAGCATATTCCACTCAACTGACCCAACTGCTTAATCAAAGCACTCCTCGTTCCGATAACATATCAGAACAATGGCAAAACATTGCCCACTCCATGCAAACAGCCGCAAAATCAGTACTTGGACCTCCAGAGACCTCTACCAAGGAATTCATGGTATGACCAGGAGTGTCGTGCTGCTACCGAAGAGTAAAATGCGGCATATAGGGCACGATAGGGGTACCGGGAGAAAAGGAGAGGGGAGAAACGGAAAAAGGGAGAGAAGGAAAAGCGGGAGTGTGAACAAATCGAGATGTACAGCTGACAGAATGAAGTCCGAAAATTCTACCAAAGAGTGAAACATCAAACTGATGGCTTTGGAACTGGCACATCCTCCTGTAGAGACCAGCAAGGTAATCTGGTAACTGATACAGATAGTGTGCTAAGGATATGGAAGGAGCATTTTTCCAAACTGTTGGTATGCAATAGTAGCGAAGTCGACTAAAATACCACAGATCCAATCCCAGAAGATGGTATTGAATGTATACCACCCGCCGAAGATGAGATAAAGACAGCAATACACCGGCTGAAGAATAATAAGGCAACAGGAGCTGATGGCCTACCAGCCGAGCTGTTTAAAACAGGAGGCGACACGCTGATAAGGTGCATGCATCAGGTAGTTAACTCCATCTGGCAGGAAGAACGCGTACCCGATGATTGAAATCTGAGCATCCTGTGCCCCGTCCATAAGAAAAGAGATAAGACTTGATGCTCCAATTATAGGGGCATAAGTCTTCTCCCTATCGCCTACAAGATATTGTCAGGGATATTGTGCGAACGACTAAAGCCCATGGTCAACGAAATAATTGGACCATACCAATTCTGCTTTAGACCTGGCAAGTCCACCTTTGACCAGATATTTACCTTGCGACAAATCCTGGAGAAGACCCAAGAGATACAAAGCGACACCTACCACCTTTTTGTCGATTATAAAGCAGCCTTCGACAGCCCGCTACATTCAAAGTTCTTCCAAGCCATGACTGAATTTGGTATCCCCCCAAATCTCATTCGGCTTTGTAAAATGACTCTAACTGACACAAGATCTTCAGTTAAAATAGGAAAGAACCTCTCCGAAGAGTTTTGTACCAAAAGAGGTTTCAGGAAAGGAGACAGCCTTTCGTGTGGTCCTTTCAACATCCTGTTAGAAAAGATTATACGAGAGGCAAACGTCAAAAGAAGTGGCACAATCTACATCAATAGCCACATGTTACTTGCTTATGCTGATGACATAGACATCATGGGACGATCAGTAAAAGAAGTAACCGATACCTTTATGAAGGCCAAAGGAGAATATGCTAAAGTGGGTCTGGCGGTAAACGGCGCGAAGACCAAGTTGATGGTGTCGACGCGCAATGCGTCCATTAAGATCGGACCAACTGTTGAAGTTGGTTCATATAATTTTGAGGTAGTAAAAGACTTCAGACTTCAGTTGTGAAATAAAAAGAAGAATTGTATTGGCCAACAGATTATACTTTGGCTTAAGTAACCACTTCAAAAACAAAGCCACAACTCGTCAAACAAAAATAACGCTTTACAAAACACTGATACCAATGTATAGTTCCGAAGCCTGGGTACTTGCGCAAGCAGATAAGGCAGTGCTTGACGTGTTTGAGAGTAACATTGTTCGAAAGATCTACGGACCAGTCTGCGTTGACGGTGAATATCGATGTCGTATGAACCACGAGCTGTATCTGCTATACAACGACATCAGTATAGTTAAACGTCTCGAAATGCAACGATTGCGTTGGCTAGGCCATGTAATAAAAATGTGCGATGATGAACCCGCTAAAAAGGCGTATAAATTCGAGCCACATGGCGGTGCACGCAGACTTGGCTGGCTAAAGAATAGATGGCGCAAACAAGTGGATGAAGAGATGACAAGGCGCGGTATTCTAGAAAGCGAAGCACTAAACAGAGAGAATTGGAGATCTATTCTTAGTTCGGTCTATGGAACAAATGTTCTGTAATGGGTCAGCTAAGTAAGTAAGTAAGTATGTTTTCTTAGTGTATTTTGTAATGCGAATTCGACAATACACTTAAATTTGACCTAAGGTTTTAGTCATGATACCCACCAGTGCCCACCTCGGAGTAATATTCCAATGTAAGCCATGGGTTTAAGAATATCCAGTATTAATATGAGCTGAAATCTAGTGCCAGACTTTAAATGGAGGGCCACAGAATAAAGCTGGACCAGAATATGGTTTCTATGGGTATATTAGGTTATAACTTTGTTATCTGATCATGTACAGTAACATATTTGGCACCGATGGAAAGGTCAAGAATTCTTCTGCCATACATGATTTACGTGGGCGGTGTGTATCTTCCAGGATGAACGCTATAAGACATTTATTAAAAATTTTACCAATTTTCAGAAAAAATACTATGGCAAGCTAAATTGGTTGGTTTTTATATTGTTTTGTTTCCCCATGCCTATTTTTCCATCATAAGACAATCTGTATTTCTGGTCACGACATTTTGCATTAACAGCATAAAACAATTCATACCAAACACCCCCTCCAAAGGGGAAAGAGGGAAGAATGCTACGCTCTTGGTTTCGTATAACAGTCTTAGCAGCAGCAAAAAGCTGTACCCAGCGCATTAGCTTTATATTTACACGGGAAATATTTTTGGCCACTTTCTCCATACAAGTGGATCCACTGTGCGTTGGTTCTATTGCATCTAGTCATAAGGGTAAGACACAAATAAATTATTAAATTTTACTTCACATTCACAAAATGTGAATATTTTATGAACACTGCTTTCATTTCATATGTTGTACAAGTTAAATACATTTTTTGGTACGCCAATACTTGGAAGAAGTCTATAAATGAAAACAAAAATTCAAATAACTATTTTCCTAGAACAATATACTCTTATGAAGATGAAAAAGATATTTGCATGGTTTTATAACGAACTTCAAATTTAGATGAAACAAACGTATGTATTTATATTCCTTGAATTAGATGATTTAAAAAGAAGTATGTACATTAAATAGAAAAGTATAGTCGGACGGGGCCGAGCATGTGATGCCCTACACCACTTCCTCTGGGTATTAGTTTTCCGCGGAATTTATTTATTTGGTTGCGAAGTCTCCTTTTTTCCTTCGGGGATGTTGTGGGAATGTATGTATGTATAATTGCGACACGTTATATATTATTTTCATTATTTCGTAATAGACAGTTAAACCATTTTGGCTACATATGCATACATACATACATATTTCTTCAAAAAATAAAAATTAATAACATTTTTTAATGTATGAAGACATATGTGTGAAGGAAAGAATACAAAACGCTTTATCTCGGCGAGATATGAAGATTGGAATACCACATTGGGGGTCTCCGACGAATATTTCGCGGTGTTACATAAATTTTTACCAAAACAAACTTATAATACCCTTTCCACATAGTGCTGTAGGGTATAAAAACTACAAAGGAAAACACACTTATATGTCACGGTGGACCTGAACCAACTTTAAATGGAAGGTACTTATACCTGGGAAAATTTTGCAGATTCTGAATCCACAATGTTCATAGATGAGACAGTTTAAAAAAAATCGAAAATTCTCTACAAAATTTTTTTAGTCCCATTTCAATAGGGCTTGCATTTTCCATGCAAAATCCTAAAAACCTAAAAAAACCCTAAAAATGTGAACTTTGACCGCGATATATTTAAAAATCTCTCCAGCGATTTTTTCCTGTTTTTGGATTTTTCTCACATATGAATCTGAATCAGAATCTGCAAAAACTTCCCAGGTGTAAGCAGTTTTCATTTAAGGTTAGTTAGGGTGCACGGTACATTTCATTGTTTTTAAGGAGGTGTTCCAATTTGGAATTCTATATCTCAAAAATGGTAAAAGCTACGAACATATCACGAAGGTCACTCTAGCAGAGAATTTTCAGAGCTACAACATTTTCTCTAATCTCATTTCAATAGGTCTTACGGTTTCCAAGCACACCTAAAAACCATAAAAATGTGAACTTTGACAGCGATTTATTTATCCGTAAATTTTTTTTTTTTATTTTTTAGTTTTCGTAAGTTGTCTGAATATGCCCCCAGAATGAGTTTAACATAGTTTCCAGGAATAAAGATATAGTTATTTCACTAAACACATTACCATTATTCACACAAGCGTCATGATCAATTTAACCCGCTAAATATTATATGATCATCACGTTAAATTGCAAGCTACTTCTCTGTCGTAAACCCAAATTTTGTTTTTGGTTCATTTCACCCCCTAAATATTTCACGATCATCGCCAAAAACAATAGGGGTCTATTCTGGTCTGAACCCGATCTCTATACAAAATTTCGTGAAGATTGGTTCATAATAGCAGCATGTACCATGATTACAATTTATAATGGACAGACGGACGGACGAACACACATCTCAAAATCGCTGTATCTCATCGATGTATAAATTATAGTATATCACATGGGGGGCTTACGACGAATATTTCGCAGTGTTACGTGAACTTTTCGAAAAACAAACTTATTATACCTTTCCACATTGTGGTGTAAGGTATAACAAGTAAACAAAAGCTATGGTCGGGGTGGGACCTATTATGTGATATCTTATACTAATACCCCTGGGATTAAGCTTTCAAGGGAATAACATTTCTTGGGGGATACTTGCCACCATGGCTTTTAATACCAGATGACTGACGTCTACAATGCTTCTATAACCGCCGACAGACTAATCGAGAGAAGGCAAAGGATTACATATTGCAAATATTAACAATAGCCAGACAACATCCTAAACTTCAACAAGACATTGTGCCACTCTATAGGGAACTTTTTATGGCTGGAACAGATGCAAGAAAATCCAAAGACAATGAAGTTAATACAAGGGGCCGTTAATATCTGGATTTCTGCAACGAAAATAATCTAATCGTTCTTAATGGGCAGACGGTAGGCGATAAAGATGGCAATCTCACATATATTAGTACTGTTGGCGAGTCTGTAAATGATATACGCTCAATGTCCCATGCCTTGCTACAATATGTGGATAGTTTTCGTGTAGAAGAAAAAATATGGTCTGATCATCTTCCAATAGTAGTTACAATGGAAGTAAGTTCACCTGCTCAATAAGCAAATAAAATGAAGTTGTTACCCAAATTGTTGTGGAAAGAATCAGATAAAAGCTTGTACCAAAATAAACTCAATTCCAAACTTCAAAATCTTCGAGAAACAAACGAAAGCCTTTGTTTGAAAGACCTAACTGGCATTATTGTTTCAGCATCGGATACATTAATCCCAACAAAAACATATATCCCCAAAACTAAATGGTTCAATGAAACATGTCATTGGGCTAGAAAAAAGTTTTTGAACATTTACGTAAATTTCGGAAGACTAGCAACGAAATCGATAAACAGGCATATTTACATGCAAAGAAGAAGTACAAAGAAGTATGTGAGACATGCAAAAACCGATATTATTCCATAATAAATGAAAAAATTAACAATATTACGAATGGCAAAGAATGGTGGAAGCTTGTAAAGAAAATTAATAATCAGGAACTAAAAATATGTCAAAATATATCAGCCAAAATGTTTAAAGAATACTTTCGAAACTTGTTAAACCCAGAACAGTCTGCAATGAGTATACTATACGCTAATAATGCTAATAACAGACTACTATTTGGATAGGGAAATATCATTGGATGAAATCAAGCACATGCTAAGAATGGTAAAATCTCAGAAGGCGCCGGGTGAAGACGGAATTCCTTATGAGTTTTATATCAACACCACTGATGATTTTCTTACCGAATTAGCTCGAACATTCAACAGAGCCTACGAAATGAGAGACGTGGAAGACTCTTTTGCGAATACCCTAATATTTCCGATCCCCAAAAAAGGAAGCCTATGTGAGGTTTCGAATTACAGGGGAATATCGTTCATGAATAGTGTGGCTAAAATCTTTATGGGAGTTCTCAATGAAAGACTAGGGATAGGTAAGTCGACTTTCGGTTAATCGATTAATCGACTTTTTGCAGTCAAAATCTAAAAATCGTAGTCGACTTTTGTCTGGAGGGAAAATCGCATAATCGATTATCTTGTGATCGATTTTCGAGTTTGCCCATAGATTGTGGACTTGGCGGTTTTACACTTTTGGCGGTTTTACAGTTTCAAAAGAAAACTCGAAAATCGACGAATTGTCGATTATAATCGATTTTCTGCGGTTATGAAAAAGTCGAAAGTCGAGTTTTAAAACAACTGAAATAATCGCAAGACCAAAAAATCACATTTTTAGTTTTAGACCAAAATCGAAAAGTCGAAAAATCGATTATTGCTTTCCATTACCTATCCCTATGAAAGACTCATAACATGGGTAGAAAATCACAAAATACTTTTCGAATATCAAGCTGGTTTCAGGAGGAATTATTCGACAGCCGATAATGTGTACAACTTGGCCTCACTAGTAAACTTTAAATTATCAGAGAAAAAGAAATTGTATGCATTTTTCGTGGATTTTAAGGCCGCTCTTGATAATATTAGTCGGAGCCTATTAATTTACAAATTACATGAAATAGGAATCTCCTATAAGTTTGTGAAGATGATAGAAAGCATATATCAAAGAACTAAATCAGCGGTATTGACTGGAGTTGAAAGATCCGATTATTTTGACACGGTATCTGGTGTGAAACAGGGCTGTTTGTTATCACCCCTTCTCTTCGCACTATACATTAATGATCTGCACGACTGCTTGAGTAGTGGAGTTACCATTGAGGACCTGAATATCAGATTATTGTTGTACGCAGACGATATCGTCATCTTAGCGGAGGATATTCAGATACTTCAACCTATGATAACAAATTTGAAAGAATACTGTTCAAAGTGGAATTTAATAGTGAATATGAATACGTCAAAAATAATGGTTTTCCGAAAAGGAGGCAGATTATCAACAAAGGAAAAATGGAGCTACCGTGGCGAGGAAATTGAAATCGTCCCACAATATAATTTTCTTGGTGTCATCGTTACGCCACAAATGTCCTTCCTAAAACACGTTCAAAATCGCAATAGCTAAGCAAAAAGTGCACTGAAAGTTACATGGAAGAATTTTATAAACAAAAATGAGATTGGATTGCCTCAGAAATGGAACGTATATCAAGCAGTTTGTAGAGCAACTCAATCGTATGCGGCGCAAGTATGGGGTCACTTACACTTTGATGAGGTAGATAAGCTACAACGTTTCTTTGTCAAACGGGTTTTTAAATTACCGGGTTCGACGCCGAACTATGCCCTTTCGATTGAAACAGGGCTAGAGGCAGGACATATCCGCACGCTCAAATTGCATCTAAAATATATATGGAGGACTTTGTTCCGATATAGCCAAGACATATTACCATGTAAGCTGAGCAAAATACTGTTGCGGAAACAAATCTTCTGGGCCAAATCATTAAACGATCGGCTTAGTACATTACAAATGCAAACAATAGATGAGTATATTTCTGAGAATGATTGGAATATTATGGAGGCAACTTTAATAGATCGATTGTTATCAAATAATAAAGCAACTAATGTACAGAGGGCTCGTCAAAGTAATTACCGTATCTATAAGGACTTAGACCTAACACGAGGTGTATTATATTTTGATGAGATCTACAGTCGACAAGAGATTTCCTGGATATTTAAGGCTAGGTGTGACCTTATCCGGCTTAATGAAAGCCACAACATACCAGAATCAGACGGAAATAATTGTACGATTTGCAACCTTCGCCAAAAAGAAACCCTTCAACACTTCATCGGCATTTGTCCAATTTACAGAGAGTATCGATTACAAATTTTTGGCCATCCTTTACTACAGCACCAAGAGGTATTATTTATCTTAAATGGAGAGGAACAGAATGATTGGAAAAAACTAGTTGCTTATCTTAAAGTAGCACTTCATATCGTAAATTAATTGTTAGTGAATTTCAATAATATTTGTAAACCCTTCTTAACAAATAAGCAAAATTTGTACACAATATGTATTTCAAAACCGACTGACGACATGATGTCATAGTCGTAAATCCTTTATTATTAATAATATTTATATATATAAAAGAAGTGTAATTATGTAACTAAATGAAGAATAATAAAGTGATACTACTACTACTACATCCTAAAATTCCTACCATGGATCATCTCGATCGGATATATGATAACCTTAGTCCAGAATATCGCCTCTATATCCGCCGAAAAGACTTCAGCAATCTAGATGAGTTAATATCGCTAACCGATGACTTTGAACTGCTCAAAAGGATGAAAGTCGATCCGAGAGACCTCACACATCACATATGGTTTCTAAAACATTCGAAGATTACAACCGTTCAACTCACTGCTGGTGTTGTAAAAGCAAAGGCCACACGCGAGTCCAATGCAGGGGTAAAGATAAAGTCTTCTGTTTGTATTGTGACAGAGAGGATACACTGACAAGAAACTGCCGATGCCTGAACAATGCGAAAGTCGACGCCGATCATCACGGCCGTTTTTATATCTGGCTGGAAATCAATGGACGGAGCATGTTGGCTTTAGTCGACACCGGATCCTCGCTTACATTCCTGAACAACACCGTAGGCAGTTTCTTGGAGGACCGAGGTTTAGTACAAGTCGCGAATACCCGTAGAGTACAGATGGCTAACCGGAAAATGGTGAGTTGCGGTAGAGTGTATCCAGTGAGCATAAGCTAATTGAAGTGTCCGTCTTGTCCACTCTAGCCGAACCTGTCGTATTGGGAATGGACTTCCTTATAAAAAAAGGTCTGAACATCGTGCTGGATGAAGAAGTTGTCCTTCCGGCTGTGGCCCGAGACAGGAACGGGTTGCACTATCCTTATAGTCCAACGACTCCATTAACACCAAATTTAGTTTCAGCCCGTGTATGTGAAAAGCCGATGGAAAATGAAGCAAACAACGGCGGTGTAATTCTTTTTATGACTGCATACTTAAGTATTTTAGTTTGTTGTGGGAACGACAGACTTGCTACTGCAGAGAGCCCGCCATGCAGGCTTGAGTACAGTTCTGTGTTCGTAGACCGCCAACCGACACAGAAGGGTTGAGAGGTTGGGAAGTATTTTTGGGAGCTACCCCTTTGCGCGGTGGCTAATACATTCACTCCACCTTCGGGTGTTGTTCCACTCCATCTTCGGGCGTTTTTTTTTTTCACTCCACCTTCGGGTGTTGTTCCACTCCATATTCGGGTGTTGTTCCACTAGTCAGTACACGTAGTATCCCAGCAAAATGTTCGATGCCAAAGATGTTATTAAATAATGGGTCCAAGTGATCTAGCACGTCATCTTTTTAGCATTTTCATCGATGATTTTTATAAGAGCGTGGACCCCAAAATATGCTATTCATTTTTGGATCCAAAGCATGTCATTTTGTCCAACGCTGTGTCATGTCATTTTCATCAATGCTTTGACATGTCATTTCCACCAACCTTTTGCAATGACATTTTCATTACAACGAGAGTTTTGACAACGTTGGTTTTGATTTCGAGTCTCCGACAACATGAAACCTTTTGTAAATAACTAATCTTATATATTTAGAAAAATGTGTATGAATAAAAACACAAAATTCATCTCTATTGGAACGATGGAGTGAGTTCAAATGCTAATGAAAGGTTCGGATCTTTCACGACATCGTTTGAACCAATACAAAAGATGCCATGAAATCACGTCATCGCATGGAACCCCTTCCTTCAAATTTTGCTGGGATACTGTAGAGGTTAACTTAGACCTAACATTAACTAACACAGCGAATCACCGAGTTCCCGACTATCATCACATCATTTACTACCCAGCAACGAATCCCCAGCCGGTCGTTCTTCCGTCTATTACTGTATACCGAGTCATCCAGCTCCAGGGCGGCTGCTAATCGTCGCTTCCGAAACTTACAACGAGTCGTTGGGCCCTACCATTCCACCAGCTACAACCACAAATACTGAATCGAAGTTGCCGATACCCCGGTCAATTATCCGATCTACCAGTTGCTATTTAAACACTTCTTATCGTATTTAAACATCAGTAGATTACAAATTAGTTTTACATCAATAAATATCCGATTTAACCACCAGAAAAGGGAGATTGCTCGTCTTATTATTCCGTAGGGTATAGTGGGCCTTTATGGCGATCGTGGACACGAGTAAGTCTACCCCAGCCATGTTACAAAAAACTTCTCCACCAAAAGTTGTCAACATTTGTCTATGTTTTGGTATGTATATGGGGGCTATAAAAGTACCTCCGTATCATATGTAGTTATTTTGAGAATTGTAGCCACATGTTTGACCGAACTACCTGTTATTTGGCATTTGAGGCTCCCAGTGCTCATAAAACTTCTCCATCAAAAATTGTCAACATAGGCCCATGCTTTGGTATAGCCCCCATATAGCGGTGCCTAGCAATCCTAAACTTACTTTGTCTTGACAATTCGTCGAATATTTGTGTAATAATTATGTACATATATGGCTAATATACTTTTCATATTTTTTTCTTTTTGTGATGGTATATTAAGAAAATTACAATTTTGTAAATTTTATGATATTTTATGATTATGTTATTCTTTCGATTTATTCCAATTTTTTCAATTATGCTATGTCGTATTAAAATGACAAGAATCTTTCAAAGGGGGACAATTTGAATTATACCTTTTTTTAAGTTTTACAAGATGGATGTTATGAAAGGTAACTTTATGAAAACGTTTTAAATGTTTGTGTGCATGGTGCCAGAAACATATACCAACTGATGCCCTCATTTACTGTCAAAACATTTTCTTTTGATTAAAAATAAATTCCAAATATTGGTTTGTACGCTTGGCATTACCTTGTAATAATTATACCATGATTATAACATAGGTTTTATTGTTAGATTTAACAGTAACGAACGTTGTTTCTTAACTTAACATTCATTGCAATGCTTCCCCATTGTAATTAATATTTTGAAAACATTGATTTTGTACCATATGCTGCAACATGGAATGCAATAATATTTTATTAAAATTTCTGTTCAAATTTAATTTAATAATACAACAGATAACGCTATTGAAAACTTTGTCTATCATACAGAATTATAATTGTAATTTTGCAGTAAAATTAGTTTTTCGTTGGAAATGTCACCAGATGTTTAAAATGCTGATTACCAGCAAATTTAGAAGAAATCTGTTATTGAAAACTGGAATCTAACAAAATGAGGGGAAGAAACATGTTAACGACTGCAGTTGTTCAACATATGAACGTACTTGCGTTTTTGGAATTTAATAGTTTTTAAAATTCAAATACGTATACTCTTATATCAGTATATAAAGAATCTATGATATATTTAAAAAATTGTATACGACATTTGAGAAGGAGGGAAGGTGGTATATCCAAAACGCAATATAATATTATAAGATTGTAATAATCATAATATTTGTATTGAAATTAAAATAAAAAGATGCTAAACATTTAATAATTAAAAACGCCATCATCTCATAATATTGTTTTTTTTTTGCAGAGTTTCATTGATTTTCTGCGCAAAAATGTGTTCTTAGCTACAATGAAAATGATTATTTGGCGCGTGTAGTTGAAAGAAAATAAACCATTATCTAAATTCAACTTAACTTGTAAACTCCAACATGTGTCAAGTGTTGTTAGTTAACACAAAGTGGCTGTGTGGGCATTTACTTTTTCCGCACATATACAAACATTGTTGATAATGTTGACTATACTGAGAATTTTGAACAGAAGTGGTTCAGTGCACAAATATTGCTATTGTCGTAAAAGATCCGACCTTTTCATTAGGATTTGAACCCATGCAAGAGTAGTGGTGAAACATCCGATCTTTACATCAGCATTTTAACCAACAGAGATGAATTTTGTGTTTTTATTTACACATATGTATTTTTTTATTATTTTTCTAAATAATAATTGTTCCAAGACTTCTCTATTGTCAATGAGTGCACCCCGATTCATATTAGCTCAATGATAAGGGACCTACTATTTATTGCCGAGTCCGAAATTTTATATGGCTGAAATACTCAGGAAATGTCGCCAACATTACTGAGTTGTATTTCCATTTGTATAGGATTTATTATTTACAAATTGCTTGTTGTTACTGGAGACTCTTAAAACTCTCGTCGTAATTTTGTCTTACATTTCCTGTATATCTAAGAAGTACAACTTCTAAACAATTGGTGTTTTATGAAGTTCGAAGCGTCGCACACTGGCCGAAACCACCGATCTAAATCAAAAAATCGAACTATAAAATTGCGAAATATTTTCCATTGTATCGATTACAGACACTTTGCAGACAAAGATTTTGTTTTTTTTTCATTTTTGTTGTTGTAAATATTCACTCATTTATTCAATATCAAATACAAGAGTTTTTGTTGCATCAGATTTTAAAAAATTGTTGCAAAAAAATAACGTCATATTTGTTTAAATGTTAAATAAATTCGTAATGAAAATGAACAAGATATATTTTTAATTAATAGCAGAGGGTGTGATTTAAATTATAACAAGTGAGCAAAGGCTATAGTCGGGACGGGGCCGACCATGTGATACCCTACACCACTACCCCTGTGCATAAGCTGTTCACTGGTAAACATTTCTTTAAGGGAATATAATCCGACTACCACCAAACATAAAATGCCTCTTTCTCTCTGGGACCTCCATAAACAACCAAAATTTCGTGACCATCCGATCAAAATTGCGACCTGTAGCGTGATTGCAAAAAATGGAAGAATTGGATGCGTTACCAACTATTATGGTATCTCCCTTGTTTGACCACCTTCGCCAACCTACTTTACACCAATGTACAGGTAATATTTTCTTCTTCCATTGACAGGCTTTGCCGTTGAAATACCCCTATTAGAAACCGATATATTCACAAAGAATAAAACTTTGAATTTATCTCCACATGAGTTTTTATACCCTCCACCATAGTATGGAGGGTATATTAAGTTTGTTTTTCCGTTTGTAACGCATTGAAATACTCATTTGCGACCCTATAAAGTATATATATTCTTGATCAGGGTAAAATTCTAAGTCGATCTGAGCACGTCCGTCCGTCCGTCCGTCCGTCTGTGGTAATCACTCTAGCATCCACAAAAATGGAGATAGGACGCTGAAATGTTGGGAAAATGCGTCTTTTGTTCGCAGGCAGGTCAAGTTCGATGATGGGCTATATCGGTCCACGTTTTGGTATAGCCCCCATATAACGGTACCCCCCGATTTACGGTATGTTGACGTTTTTAGCTACATTTTCAGACCGATTTGGCTATAGTTTGACATTTAGGGTTCTTAAGTGTAAATAAACATATATAACAAAACTTGTGGACATAGGTCCACGTTTTGGTATAGCCCCCATATAACGGTACCCCCCGATTTGCGGTATTTTGACGTTTTTAGCTACACTATCAGACCGATGTAGCTATAATTTGACATTTAGAGTTCTTAAGTGTTAATAAACTTATATATTAGAAGTTGTGGACATAGGTCCACGTTTTGGTATAGCCCCCATATAACGGTACCCCCGATTTACGGTATTTTGACGGTTTTAGCTACATTTTCAGACCAACTTAGCTATATTTTGACATTTAGAGTTCTTAAGTGCCATTAAACTTATTTAACAAAACTTGTGGACATAGGTCCACGTTTTGGTATAGCCCCCATATAACGGTACCCCCGATTTGCGGTATTTTGACGTTTGTAGCTACATTTTCAGACCGATTTAGCTATAATTTGACATTTAGGGTTCTTAAGTGTCAGTAAACTTATATAACAAAATTTGTGGACATAGGTCCATGTTTTGGTATAGCCCCCATATAACGGTAGCCCCCGATTTACGGTATTTTGACGTTTTTAGCTGCATTTTCAGACCGATGAAGCTATAATTTGACATTTGAAGTTCTTAAATATCAATAAACTTATGTGACAAAACTTGTGGACATAGGTCCACGTTTTGGTATAGCCCCCATATAACGGTACCCCCCCGATTTACGGTATTTTGACGTTTTTAGCTACATTTTCAGACCGATATAGCTATAATTTGACATTTAGGGTTCTTAAATGACAATGAACCTTTATAACTAGTGGACATAGGTCCATGTTTTGGAATAGCCCCCATATAACGTTACCGCCCGATTTCAGATATTTTGAGAATTTTACCTACAAGTTTTAACCGAATTATCTGTAATTTGAACATTTGACATTTGAAATTCTTAGTGGTCACCACACCTCTCCACCAAAAATTTTCAAGAAAGCCCCCATATAACGGTACCTCCCGATTTTCAGTAATTTGAAGATTTTACCTACAATATAAAACCGAACTAGCAGTAATTTAACATTTGAAGTTCTTAGTGGTCACAACAACTCTCCATCAAAAATTGCCAACATAAGTCCATGTTCGGATATAGCTTCCATGTAACGGTACCTCCCAATTTTCAGTAATTTGCCAATTTTATCTACAATTTTTAACAGAACTAACTGTAATTTGACATTTGAAGGTTGTAGTGGTCACCACACACTGCACCAACAATTTTCAACATAGCCCCAATATAACGATACTTCCCGATTTTCGGTACTTTGAGGATTTTACTTAAAATGTTTAACTGAACGTAGGTCCATGTTTTTCTATAGCCACAAAACAAACCTCCCGATTTTCCGTACCTTGGCTTTATTGTTTGGACGAACTTTCTGTAATTTGTTCATTTAAGTTCATATTTTCGTATAGCCCAGATACCTCCGAACTAGCTGTTAATGACATTTGAAGTTCCCACGTTATGTACCGATTTTCGATATTTTGAGGATTCTAGCTAAATTTTTTAACCGAATTAAGAGCTATTTGACATTAAAGGCACCCATCAAAAACTGTCAACATAGGCCCATGTTTTATTATAACCCCTATATAACAGTACCTCCCAATTTCTAGCCCACCAAAAATTGGCACCATCAAAAAGGAACTCCCGAATGAAGCATTTTATGTTCATTATCTGACATTTTAACGTACTCACTTAAAGTTGGGGACAGGAATGAATATTTTATGGTGGAGGGTATGAAAAGTTCGGCCCGGCCGAACTTAATGCTTTTTTACTTGTTTACTTTCAAACCCCTAAATATTATCCGACTATCACCAAAATCAATAGGCTTCTTTCTCTGTGGGCCCCCATCAACCCCCAAAATTTCGTGACTATACAATCAAAATTCCAAACTGTAGCGTGATTACAAAAAATTGAAAACATAGATATATTACTGACTTTTGCGATATCTCGGTTGTTTGCCCACTTACACCAACATATTTCAAAATAAAGGAGATATTTTCTTCTTCCATTGGCGCGCTTTCCTTTCGGAATGCTGCTACCAGAAGCGGAGATATTCGCATAAGAAAAAACGTTGACTTTTCTCCACAAAAGTTTTTTGCTTATTCCGACTCCTGAATATTGTCCGACCATCACCAAGTTTAATAGGCTTCTTCCTCTGTGGGACCCGCATCAACTCCCAAAAAATTCGTGACGATCCGATCAAAATTGCGACCTGTAGCCTGATTACAAAAAAATCGGAAAATGGGATGCATTACCGACTATTGCGATATCTCTGTTGTTTGACCACCTACGACAGCCAACCTTACATCGCTGTAAAGGTGATATTTTCTACTTTCCTTGCCAGGTTTTGCTTTGGAATAAAATGTTGACTTTTTCTCAAAATAAATATTTTGCTCATTCCGACCCCTAAATATTGTCCGACCATGACCAAAATCAATAGGCTTCTTCTCCAGTGAAACCCTCACTAACCCTCGAAATTTCGGGACGATCCGATCAAAATTGCGACCTGTAGCGTGATTTCCAAAAAAAAAAGGAAAAAAATGGGATGTATTACCGATTATTGCGATATCTCCGTTATTTGGTTACCTACGCCGACACGGTTTGCATCATTGTAAAGACGGGATCTTCTACTTTCATAGTCAGGCTTTGCTTTTGGAAAGTTTCCAAACAAAACTGTGATATTCGTAATTATAATTAAAATCGCAAAAATGAAAATTGGGGTTTTATTTGCTACTATTGTGATATTTTCGTTGTTTGATCACCTACGAGCACCTACTTTACATCATTAGAAAGGAGATATTTTCTACTTTCATTGTCAGGTTTTGCTTTTGGTATACCCCATATAGAAGCTGAGATATTCGCTTTGGAAAAAAACGCTGTCTTTTTATCCACCTAAGTTTTTTTGCCCTTTTCGACACCTAAGTATTATCCGACTATCACCAAAATCAATAGGCTTCTTCCCCTCTGGGACCCTCATCAACACCCAAAATTTGGTGACGATCCGATCAAAATTGCGACCTGTAGCGTGATTACAAAGTTTAGATGGGCAGACGGACGGACGGACGGACTGACGGACGGACACACATAGCCAGATCGACTCAGCTCGTCGAGAAATTCATTTTGGTATATATAAGTATGGGTCTACGACCATTATTTCAATGAGTTACAAACTTTTTGGGCAAAACCAACTTATAATACCCTCCCCACATAGTGGTGTAGGGTATAAAAATTAGTTTGGGGTCTGGAGGTACTTAGTTATATAGCAATAAATTTTCAAAAAAAAATCAATTTTTAGTATTTTATGTGTTGTACGCGCTTGTTCCATAGAGTGCATCTTGTAAACTTGGCCGAACTTAGGTCCGATTATTTTTTGGGGAATGAAATTGGACTCTCTGGATACTGAATAACCACATTCGGGCTGCAAATTTTTGCAAATCTTTTGATGACTGCACTTTTAAAATAAGGGGAGCTAAATCAAAATATGGACCTATCTTAAGAAATGTTTGCAAGGAGGAGTTCTACCCCCGGAGACACTATAATACCATATTATAGCTTAGTATGTTATTAAATATGGGATAACAAGAAAAATTCAACGAATCGGGGGTACCATAAAAGGGGCTACATCGAAAGATTCATGATATATTTTATTGAGGCTTTTACACAATTATAAGGAAATATTTGACGTATAACAAGGAAATATTAAAATTTTTAAGTATTATTTTAATTCGTTGGGAGGATACTAGCAACTTGCTTCGGAGAAGAGTTTTCAAAATGAACATGTATAAGTAGTTTACCAGTGTTTGCTCCCGACACTTTGTCTAAAATAATAGTGGATATTTCCATAAAAACAACTTAAAGGCTACATCGAAACATAAATCCGTATTGAAAATGTTTTGCAAGAAGATTTTATACGCAGTGAGAACACGGAATACAAAATTACAGGCAAGTTGAATTAAAAATGTGGTCATGATATTCACAATACCTTAAATAGGGAGGTACGGTTACTTGGGGGCTATATCAAAACGTGAACCTATGTTCGTAATTTTTGGTGGAAATATTTTGTGACCACTCGGAACCCTAAGTACCAAATTACAGCTAATTTGCTACGAATTTGTGGCTTAAATCCTCAAAATATCGAAAATCGGAAGGTACCGTTGTATGGGGGCTGTACCAAAACATTAGACGATATTGTTCATATTTGGCCCATTATTACCCACAGGTACAAGCTGAGTTTTGTGCAAAATTTCACTGACGTATCTCAATTCGTTTGCAAGTTATGAATTTCGCGCCGCTAGATCAGTGCGCCCTCTTTTTATGGCTGAGTCTGACCGACGCACGGTGGTCGGTGCGTCGGTCAGACTCAGCCATAAAAAGAGGGCGCCCAATAACCGAGCTTAAATAGAATCGGACTGCACTCTTTGATATTATAAAAGTTTACTTGTCTGTTCTAGGATGTCAGTTGCAAGTACATTATGCCTTTCTTGAAATTGTTCGCTTGAATCCGATATCAAATACATGCAATGTCTGTCAAATCAAGATTAAACGTTGAATAGGCGACTGAATCGAAAGTAACGAAAGTACGAAAACAATAGAATAAAGAATCTGAAAAGAAAGAAGTTACGACTTTTGGAAAACAAAATATAAATGAAAAATAAATTAAAAACGCATAAATGATATTTTCATACGTTGCATTTTATTAGCGTTTCTCTAGAAATCCCGAAAAACAAGTAGCGGCATCCAAACTAAATAGTATAAATTTCCATAATTTTGTAATTAAAGGAAATCTGAACTGGTGATGGGAAGAAAACAGAAAAAAACGTCAGTTACCGAGAGCGGAGGAAGTGTTATGGTGCAGCGGCGGTGATTAAATTGCAATTTTGGATGTATTTTTTTGCTGATGAATTAAACGTAGTTATTTCATGAATTCGTTTGAATTAATAAAGAGTTTTTTCAATACAGCATTTAGGCATGAAAATGTCATGCCAAAGGGATGGTGAAAATGATTTGTCATGTCATTTTCACTGAGTAGCAAGTAAAAAAGTATCAGTCGGCTTTGCTGACAGAGATATGACCTAAGCCTGTGTGAACTGAAATTCTATTTTCCATGAAAAATTATGTATTAAGGCGTTTTTCAGAATTTTAGACATATGAACTTGCCGAAGATTATGTGGATTATACTCAAAAGTGTTGTGAAGGAGGCATCAGAAGGAATGGACTGACATATGCCATTTTGAAACTGGGTCTTATTTCAGAGTCATTACTTTCTATGATTTCTATTATTTTCAGAGTCATTACTTTCTATGAGATATCGCGGCCTCTAGTCATTTCAGCTGGTCACCGTATAATTTAGAGCTTTTGGGCTATTATATTAAAAAGCTTGAACTTGTCCACGAAAAACAAAATATCCCTGGACCGATAAAGTCCATTTTCGAACTTAAACTATGTTTGGTAAAAATATAGCGAGATGCAATGTTTGGAACAAAACGGTAGCGAATATTTTTAAACTTTAGTGGGGGAAGTACCGTATGGAGTGGACCGATAAATACCATTTTGGAACTTTGTCTAAGTTTTGCAGAAATCTAGTTCGAAAGTTGTCGTGCGCAACAGTCACTACCTATGGTGGCCGTAGAAGGTTTTTAAAGCATTCGGTCAATTTTCTCAGGGTGTATGAACATGCCCCTTCAAATACTTCTACCGTCAAATCGGTGGTAGCGAATACAAGTTGTTGCAATTTGAAAGCAGGTCTTAAACTGTACTTTTTGAACATTTTTATGTCAGGTACTTGAAGGAGTGGACCGATATGCAAAGTATGGACCAAATGGGTTACTGTCTTCGGGAGTTATCGTGCGCACCACTTTAGTGAAAAGTTTTAAACTTTTGTGGTAGAGGGGGCTAAATCGAATCCAAATTGTCTGAAACTGGTTTCGTCCAAACATACATTGCACAGTGGCCAAATTTCCGAAAAACCTGCCAACAAATCGAAAAAAAATTATATTAATTTACACTAAATATTGTCAAATATTGTTTATAGGATCCCACTTCGTATAGCTATGAAAAAATATATAAGTTTGTTCTTTAGTAAGTGGGTGTAAAATCAGGTCAATGTGACCCTATTTGGAATTTTTTTCTCAATATTTTAGTTGTATATTAAAATATTATAACATCCAAAATAAACAACGGTTTATAAATATTTTTTTTTTGTTATTGTAAGGAGAGGTATGTGAAATGAATATAAAATAATCAGTGTCGCCAATGAAGTGCACGTTTTTCAAAAATGTATGTCCGTATTTGTTGATTATTTTCAAGGTCAATTTTCACAAAAAATGATGAAAACAGTTGTGAGGAAGATCGAGTTGGGCTGTGTTCCTTATCATTTCCTAAAAAGGGAAGAGTTTTTTACCAGTTTCCATCGGAACATCCTGCACATATTTGCACTTTTCGTTTTTAAATGATATTTTGTCTTGCACATATGTACAGATTTTCTTTGATTTAGAATGTTAGAATATAGTATAGGGTCACTTCCTGGCGTTTGGGTATAATTTAGAGTTTTGATGTTTTCTAGGACCTATAGTAAAATTGTATGGCGAACAAATTTCTAGAATATTTTGATCTGATAGCATCACATTTTATAGGAAATTTTAAAGATTTTTGGAAAAATGGACCAAAAAGACCCCTTTTATGACTTGCCTTACCTTTGTTAATTTTTTGAAGAAAATTATTCCTCGCATTCTTGTTAGTAAAGTTGGCAAAGTCACCATATAGCTAAAGTGCAAGGATTCCAAGTAATCTTAACTCAAATATTTCCAAACCTTAGAAATGGTAGAAGCTTGCACTCCTATTTAATTTGATTGGTTTTTTGGCAAAATTGATACCGATATTTCCTTGGTATGTAGTACAAATAGAGATTTCATTTATTTAGTGGCTTATAGTGAAATTTAGCGGAAAATATTTTTGTCTTTGACGCCATTCGTCTATAATGATGTTTTGTATGACAATTTTGCCAAAACTCACAGGAGGTACCGTCATAAGGGGGCTATACTATACCAAAACTTGGACATATGTTGACAATTTTTGATAGCGAAGTGTTATGACAAATGTGAACCTCAATTAGTTCGGTCAAAAAAATTTAGCTAAAATTCTCAAAATATCGAAATTCGGAAGGTACGAGGGCTGAACGATAACTATCTGGACTAAAAATGAAACCATCAAAAATAGTTTTATTATTTTCTTAAGTAGTCTCCAGAATGATTTATATGCTTCATCATGCGCTCAAACCAGTTATTGAATCCCTTTTTCCACTCCGATTTAGCCACCACCAAAAACATGGTTTTTGAACGCTTTCGCAGCATCTTCTGGCTACGAATATCGTTAACCTCGCCTTTTATTTCTTGATATTTTTTTCTTGATATCAAATAAAATCATTGATTCCTCAGTCAGTTCTGTACTGCGGACGACCCATACATTCCACGTTTTGTCCGGTCAAACAGGCGCTGCTTTGAATCGATGTGTGAGAGCTCGCATTGTCATGATGCAAAATGATTCGTCTTCTCTTGTTCGTTTTTCGAATTTCTCAGGAGACTTCTGGCAAACTAATTGTAGTATACCACTTAGATTTAACCGTCCTAAATTTCTGAAGCCCTATAGTCGCCACATGGTCAGATTTTCTGAAGAAACTGACAACTTTTTGCTTCGAATTGCTTCTTACACGAACAACTATCGTTGGATTTGGCTCGCTTTCGAAGACCTCAAAGGTCGATTCCGGTTTTGTTTCAGGCTCCTAAGCATAGATCCAAGATTCGTCGCCTGTCACGATTTTATAAACGTCGGTTGAAGCACAACGATCGTTTTTATTCACATTTTTTTTTTGCACCAATCCACAAGGGACTCTATTTGACGGATTGTCCAATTTTACTGGATATAATGTGAAAAATCCATTTTTCGGCCAGGTATTCATGCAATAAATTTTAGTTGGTGGAAGAAATGCCCAAGGATGCCTCTTACCCTCCACGATATTTAAGATTGCGATCCGTAACGCACGGCTTAATTTTTTTTCTGGCACAACGGCCGATTTTTGACCACCCTCACCGCCTTCGTTTTTTACGAGTGTCGTCCACGATTGAATCCATTAATATCATACCAAGATTAAATAATAACATAATAATTGTTTCACAAAAATTCCAAAAGGGACAAAGCTCAATGATATGGAACCCACAGCTTATCTCCGAGTCCGAACGGCGTGTCCTAAGACAGCACTTGTAGAGTTGTTTTACATGACTGAAATACTCAAAAATGTCGCAAACCTTACTGAAGGAAATTTTGCAACCGTTGAAAATTTGATTTTGCCTGGCTTGAGAATCGTTTTGAAAAAAGTTGGCAAAGCGACCCATGATCCAATTGGACAACACGGTGCTCTTGAAACAAATTTAAATGGAAGGTGCTTACACCTCGGAAATTTGTGCGGATTCTGAAACTACAATGTTTATAGATGAGAACAATCAAAAAACAAAAAAATCGCCGGAGCGCTTTTTAAATAAATCGCGATTTAAGTTGACATTTTTAGGGGTTGTTAAGGTTTTCGCGATTTTGCTTAGAAACCACATTTCCTATCAAAATGGGACTAAAACAAATGTTGTAGATATGAAAATTCTCTACAAGATTGACCATTATGATATTCTCGTCGGTTTTACCGTTTTTGAGATATAGAAGTTCAAATTGGGACAATTCAAATTCAATTCAATTCTGTATCGCCCCCTTATAAAACAATGTCATGACTGCAAATTCCCAACTTAAACTTATATATCTAAAAAAATGTTACAACTAAGGATAAGTTACTTAAGCCAGTCTTGTAGAGAATTTTCACAGCTTTAAGATTTTCTCAGGTCACATGTCGATACGACTTACCGTGTTCAAGCAAATTCGCGAAACCCTAACAAAAAAAAAACTAAAAATGTAAACTGAGCTTCCTTATCTCAAAAATGGTACAAGCTGGGAACAAATGATAAACGTCAATCCTCTAGAGAATTTTGACAGCTACAACATTTTCTTTAGCTCCATTTCGATTGGACTTGCGGTTTTCAAGCAAAATCGTAAAAACCGAAAAAGCACCTAAAAATGTGAATTTTGACCGCGATTTATTTAAAAATCCCTACAGCGATTTTTTCTTGTTTTTGGATTTTTCTCATCTATGAACACTGCTGATTCAGAATTCACAAAAACTTTCCCTGTGTAAGCGGTTTTCATCAAAAGTTAGTTAAGGCGCACCCTACATGACATTGTTTTATAAGAGCGCGATACAGTCAGTGCATTGTCCCAAGTTGAACTTCTATATCTCAAAAATGGTACGAACTACGAAAATACCATAAAGATCGATCTTGTAGAGAATTTTCATAGCTACAATATTTGTTTTAGTCCCATTTTGATAGGAAATGCGGTTTCTAAGCAAAATCGCGAAAACCTAAACAACCCCTAAAAATGTCAACTTAAATCGCGATTTATTTAAAAAGCGCTCCGGCGATTTTTTTTGTTTTTTTATTGTTCTCATCTATAAACATTGTAGTTTCAGAATCCGCAAAAACTTCCGAGGTGTAAGCACCTTCCATTTAAAATTGTTTCAAGAGCACAGTGACAAATAAAACGTTAGGGCACCATTTAATTTGCAATAATTCAACAACTGGGAATGGGAAAATGTGTTTCTCTACAAAAAACCCATTATAGCAGTAGGTCCGTTATCTAGCAGACACTTTATTGCAATTTTCATCAGGATGAAGACGGTATTTCTATTTTCATATGTAGTATACTTTGCCGGTATATGCCCTCCAGGAAATAAAATATATACCAAAAATATTTTTGTATTTTTCATACCAAAGTAATGGTCCATTTCACCCGCTAAATAATATCAGATCATCATCCAAAATTGTAAGCATCTTCCTCTACCTAACTCCTAACCTCGTGCAAAATTTCGTGATTATTGAGCTATAATTGCGACCTCTATCGTGTTTATGATTACACTACAAACTAATAACAGGGTATATTAAGCTCTAACTCTGTTATCTTATCATGTATACCAACACAATTGACATCAATAGAAAGGTCATGCGTTCCTTTTCCATGTATAGCTTACTTGTCCGGAATGCCTCTTCCAGGAATAAAAATATAAACTGTATATTAAAAATTTTCACAATTTGATCGCCACCTCAAAATGCAAGCTTGTTCTTTGTCGTATACTCTTACCTTATTTAAAATATCGAGGCGATCTAACTATTATTGTGACCTACAGAGCATCTACAAGATCGGATAAAAATTATGTTTTTGGTCCACTTCACCCGCTAAATATTTCACGATCATCACCAATTAAAATAGCGATCTATTCTGATGTGAAAGCGACCTCCTTACCAAATTTCGTGACGATTGTCCCTAATTGCGCCCTGGAGTTTGATTACAATTTATAATGGACAGACGGACACACGGACGGACACACATCTCAAAGTCGCTTTATCTCGCCGATATATGAAGATTGGTATACCACATTGGGTGTCTCCGACGATTATTTCGCGGTGTTACATGAATGTTTACCAAAACAAACTTATAATACCCTTTCCACATAGTGGTGTAGGGTATAAATATCGGACGAAAATGTTCACAAGTAAATTCCATTTTTTTTTTTGCAAAGTTATTTTTCAATTCACTGTAAACAACCCAACACATGGTCATAGGTCAAACTGTCCTGAGTACGCTTAACCTAAAAACTGCCAAACTTTAAAAAAGTCAAATGACACCTGGGGACACTGCGTGTTGCCTAGGCCAGAAGGTATTTTAGTGGCCCTCGTAAGAGTTGTGTTATTGTTTAGCATGCAATTTACCATTACATTATATATGGACCAATATTAAAGAAGATATGTCTTGGCACATAGTGATTAAAGAATTCGGTTTTTTCAAGTCTCGATATCTCTGGAACCGTAAGTAAAAAAAAAAAAAAATGAGAATATATAAAATGTTTTGCTGATGAGTTGCGTGATGCTGCAAAAAGGAAATCAAAAACCACTTCTTGAAAAAGTGTCAGATTTCATTCAGAAATCGCCATATATACGTTATAGGGTCGCAAATGATTATTTCTATGCTCCATACTATTTCCCGTACATTCCACACACAATTTTGGATAAGTTCATTTTAAGACCTGCTATTGAATCACTTTGTTTTTTCTTGAAGCAACTTACATTTGCTGCCTCAACTACGATGGTAAAAGTTGTTTCAGGGGCAAGTCCATACTTCTTGAGAAAACAGCCCTAAGGGTGTAAAAACCGCCTATGGCACACCCATGGTCTACGTCGGTCCATTCCTTTAAGTTCCTTTTCCGCAACATTTTTGAACTTTAAGCCTAATTAACATTTTTGTCGGTTCATACGACCAAAATTTTGAAACCCTCTAAATACATAAGTTTTTTGTGAAAAAAGTGTTTCAATTTGCACAGGCTGAGGGTGTATCTCTGTCGGCAAAGCCGACTGATACTTTTTTACTTGTTAGTATTTTTTTTTTAATTAATTTCTCGTTGGAATTTATTTGATCATTAAGCTCGATTTCCAACGAGAAATTATTTAAAAATATTTACTGTTGCCACAGTGGAACTACAATGATTCCATCGTTGCTTTGTTAACGATAATAAAAAAACAACGTTTATATTTACCAATGATCAACAATACATACTACATTGCTACTACTAATTTAATCCATAATAGGCTGCGCTATACATGGCCAAAACACGGGCTCATAATCCTTTAATACAAGACATCCAAACAATTCATCCAAAACAATTCTTATGGACGTCATGGTAAGCAACTTCTTTATTTGTCGTTAACCAACAACCAAAAGCCCTAACAAGGGCCATTAACCTACCATCGAAATTGCAGTATAAATTGTTCATACAGCTGTGTTGACAGGATGTTGTTCAAATGAAATCTCCATTAATTGTTAATATTGAACTATTAAAAAGGATTTAAGCCCATATTTTTTTCTTCTTAATTATTGACACTGTCTCGCACACAGACATTGGAGCCAATAATCGTTTTATCAACCATACAAACTTGACCATTCGCATTCGAAAACACACATACAAATTAAAACATTTCAGTGTTATTTCTCTCTTCATTTCTTAATGGATGTGGTCAATTGGTAGAAAATAAATATGCATTTACTGTGTTCAACATTTACAAACAGACAAACACAATACATCAGACAGATGAGCAGAGAAGAGCGTTTTAAATGCGGTCTTAATTCTTTTGGTAAAGTTAAGGTCAGTTAACAAAAGTCTTACACATATGTACATATGTAGCTGATAATATTTTATTCTGATACTTTCTTTTGAGTACAAAAAAAGGATATTCCTGCATGCTTTTAAAAGGTAAAGTCGAAGCCACGGGGCACTGGAATATCTGCAGTGGCCCCTCGGGAGAAACGTTTAACATCCGTTAAGTGTATCCAGGAAACCTGTGATGCGTATACATTCACTTTAAAAATATTAGCAACTTTTGTTATGATCTCAGTTTAACAACCTAAAATTGGTAACATTTTAAGGGCGATGTTGATTTTGAACATACAACACAAATTATTTAAAAATGATTTTCCTTGCTTATTATTATCATTGAACTTTTGTATCCTCTGTAGAAATTTGGTTGCTGTTGCCCCCTGTGTAATTGTGGGCCTTTCCGCATATATGTAGAAGTTTCTAAGCAAATAGATATGTTCATAAGTTTTACAAATACTTATACCATTTTATTACATTCCAGGACATTTTCTGAACATTTCACGAAAATTGCTTCATAAGTTTTAACGATATAACATATTTAAAAAAAGTGGTCGGGTCTTAAGGCACCAAATAAGTATCGAGGTTTGGAGAAACAACCACCATTCTCTCGCAAATTAATTTTCAAACCGATACGTTCGTAAGATTTTCAATATTACATTTTTACAAGTATGACACAAAGGAGGTGCCTCGCCTTCTGTACATTCTCTGAAATTTTCAGGAAAATCGGTTCAGTAGTATTGGATATATAATATATTTACAAACATACTTAACCTACCACGTCTTTAGGCCACAAATAAGTACCTAGGGTCGGAGACCCAACCATCGTTGCCCCGTAACTTAATTTTCTAGCCGATAAGTTCGTAAGTTTTGCAGAAATAGCATTGTTAAAAAATAGGGTCTATGGGAGGTTTCCCGCCCCTCTGAATTTAAACAAAATATATAACCTATTTTCACCAAGGGTCCTCCCTCTACATTCTCTGAAATTTTCAAGAACCTCGGATAAGTAGTTTTGGATGTATGTGTAACATATTTATAAAAGTTGGCGTCGTCGGGTCTTTAGGTCCCAAATGCCTAGGGTCGGAGAAAAATCCACCATTGCCTCGCAAATTAATTATCTTACCGATACGTTTGTCAGTTTCGCTTTTCAAAAATAGGGGAAAATAGATACATTTTAAATTAATTTTTAATATGTTTCTAAACTTCTTTTGCCATAAATATATTTTTTTAAGATTCAAATATCTACCTGATTTGACGGTTCCATTTTAAAATGGCCACTTTTGATGCGTAAAAAAATATTACACTTCATACACCAAAATATTTATTTTTCTCTTCAAATTATTAAAAATTCTGTAGCTTTTACACAGTGCAACTCCAGAAGTAAACAATATATGATCTTGACATTTGGGTTAGGGACTTAGAATTTTGTACCATATTACCATGTAACGACAGTAATACCAAAAACCGAATTTAATTTTTTTATTAATCTAAATTTTTTGCGTTGTCACCCCTTGTGCATCGCCATCATTATATATAGTACCTACGAGTACACGTTGTCTTATGTAGGGTAAATACAGAGAAAATGAAGACAAAACCCCAAAATGCAAAAAATTTGACCCAAGGCTATTTCCACCATTTTTGGCACCATTTTCAAAATGCGCAAGCAAGACGCAAGTTTTGTTTGCGCAGTATCAAAAACAACAATCAATAGAAAAATAAAAAAAAAATTCTCAGGACCTTCTCGACACTATGTTTTTTATACTCCAATACATTTCAAAACAAGTAAAAAAGTATCAGTCGGCTTCGCCGACAGAGATATACCCTCAGCATGTGTGGATTGAAATGTTTTTTTTTTTCCAAAAAAACTGATGAAAATTTTAGGCGTTTGAACCGACAAAAATGTTGATTATGACTAAAGATCAAAAGTTTTGATACTTAAAGGAATGGATCGACATTGACCATTATGGAAGTGGATCTCCAGCCACTACATATGGTGCCATAGGCGGTTTTTACACTCTTCGGTCTGTTTGCTCAAGAAGTATGGACTTGCCACTAAAAAACTTTTGCCATCGTAATTGAGACAACGAATGAAAGTTGCTTTAACAAAATTCAAAGTGATTCGATATCAGGTCTTAAAGTGAACTTATCCGAAATTTTGTGTGGGAGGTAACGGATGGAGTGGACAAATATAGCCCATATTTCAACCTGATCTATATCTGGTAGATATATTAGGATGTGTAAAGTATGGACCAATTCGGCCACTCCCTTCAAGAGTTACCGTACGAACGATTTTTCCGAACATTTTTGAACTTTTGTGGGGGAGGTAACTGAAGGAGAGGACCGATATGAGTTATGTTCAAACGTAAACTATGTTTGGACAAAATATTACTAAGGACATATTTTGGACCGAATCGGTAGATCGGTTTGAGAGTTATCTTTCGCTCCAACCACCTCACACGGTGTCATAGGGGTTTTTTTGCAAGTTTCATGCTATTTTCTCAGGAAGTATGGACTTGCCCCTGATGAAACGTGTACCGTCGTATGGAGGGCAGTGAATACAAGTTGCTAAAACAAAAATCAAAGCGATTCGAGAGATGGCTCTAAACTGAACTTTTCCGAAATTTTGTGTGGGAGGTACCCGAAGGCGATTATGGCGATTTAAAAGCAGCAAAATTTAATATTTTTCACCTGTTTCTTAATTTTTAAAAATATGCTCAACTTTAACACTATGCTATTTAACATACGACTTTGCTATTTTGGCTAGTGAGGTAAAATTTTGTACTCGTTAAACCTGCCAAGACAGATTATCAAAAATTTGTCTTTAAATTTTTCAATTAAGACCCGTTTTTTCAATCGTTCCCCAAAGTGCGGCGTTGTGTGTGGTATCAAGTTCAAAGGTCATAACCAATAGTAAATAACTCTTCCAAATAACAACAATAAAATATTTACTATTGGCTAGAGTCGAAATACACTGAAAGAAAAATGCTTCGTTGTATCAATGAACGGGTTTCATTGATGCTACGAAATGTTACATTAATACAATGAAATGTTTTGTTCATGCTATGAAACCTTACGTTACCCAATATTTAATGATTTTTGGTTTCATTGTATAAATGAAACGGATTTCATTGATGTAATGAAACTTTTTATTTCTTTAAATTTAAGAAAAATATATGCGATTATTGAAGTTGTGCTAAATAGTATGTGCTTAAAAAACTAGTTTGCAAACATCTTTTAAAAATTGCAAAAAAATTATATATTTTATTTATTTATTTTTTTTTTTTTGGTTGGTTCCAAAATATGTACATGAAACGGTTTCATAAAATAAATGAAACAGTTTCATTAAATAAATGAAAAAATAAAACATTTTTAAAGCGCCTAAAACTATTTTGCGGAATGGAAATAAGGTCTGCTGTTGCGAAGTTTTATCTATATTATCACCCTTATATTATCATAAACAGAACACATCGCTCATTTACTCAAAGAGTGACATAACTCAAACAAGTGAGAACGGCGTTAAGTTCGGCCATGCCACCATTAGTTGTATTGAAGTAAAATGGAACAATTAGTTTCCTTTCGTTTATGAAAGTACTTAATTCTGCGCTACGTCAAGGCTTATTCCTAGAAGTGAAATATACTAATTGGAGAATATCACTTTCTTTTAAACAACAATTTAAAATCGAAAATACTACGTTACACTCATTCCATTTCGACGATGTGTGCACAAACTGAAAATATGTAAAATCAGGCGTATATGCCAACATATTAAACTATATTGAAACATTTCTGCATGGAGGTTTTCTACAAATTTCTTTGAACCCGCAATATCTCTTCAGAGGCATCTATATTAAAACGTGCCTCTTTACCCACAAGTTACTTTAGGCATGTTTTATACCTATGTTGAATACTATATGCTAAACCATTCAACCATTTCGATAGGATAATGGGGTTAAAACCATCAAAATAACAAAAATCGAGTGGCACGTTCTATGTGAGCTATATCAAAATGTGGATCATCACCGACCATTCTCAGTGGGAAAATTGTGTACCACCAAATCAGCTATTTCGGTTAGATAATGTGGCTAAAACCTTCATAATCCCGAAAATCGTGAAGTACATTCTATGGGGTTACATCAAAACGTAGACCTATACCAGACAGGAATGCTGTAGATTCCCAACGAAGACTAAATATCGCATTTTACCCATTTCTGTGGAAATGGCAGGTACCTATTATAAGGGCTATATTCTTTGCAAAAATGCTGTATATCCCAAACGAAGACAGCATACCGAATTTTACATTTTCCTGTAGAATAATACGACTAAAACCTTCAAAATACCGAAAATTGGGAGTTATAAATCTGTGGGGGCTATATCAAAACGCGGACCTATACGGACCAATTTGTGGTGGAAAGATTAATACCCCCAAAGTTGTTTACCCCCTTCTTCTTCTTTATTTACTCATCCGTTATCCGGATATAATTGATCGTACAATTCATTTTGTTTTTTAATATTTATCGCATTATATTAATGTTATTGTATAGTGGTTGTCAGATCTCTGTGTCTTGCAGCATTCAGCAGATCAGTTTCATCTGTATAACCTGTCCAGTCCATGATGTTTTTGAGCCAGGATGTTTCTTTTCTTCCTCTAGCAAGCCTTCCATCAATTTTTCCTTTTAAAATTGCTTGTAAAATGTTGTATTTGTTGTTCCTTAATACGTGTCCAAGATACGCTATTTTGCGCCTTTTTATTGTTGTTATTAATTGCCGGCTTACATTCATCCTTCTTAGTACTTCGTCATTAGAAATGTTCGCAGTCCATGGTATTTTCAGTACTCGCCGGTAAATCCACACTTCGAAGGCTTCCAATTTTCTTTCATCAGAGGATTTGAGCGTCCAAACATCTGTTCCATATAGCAGCACCGACCAAACATAGCATTTTATAAAACGTACTTTCGTTGTTAAGTTTATGTCATGGCTTTTCTTAAGTTTTTTTGTATTTACAAAAAACATCTCGCGCCATCTCTATACGACTATTAATCTCTTTCGAGGGATCCCATTGGTCGTTTATTAGTATCCCTAGATATTTAAAAGATCGCACTCTTTCTATTGCTGTACCTTGTACTTTTAAGGTGACATCTGCATGGGGATTTTTTCTGCTTATGACCATATATTTCGTCTTCTTCATGTTGATTTTAAGGCCATATTTCTCACTTACACGTGCAAGTTTCTCTACAAGTTTCTGGAGACCGGATATGCTTCCAGCCAGTAAAGTGGCATCGTCCACATACCTTATGTTATTGACTATTTTCCATGTATTTTTATGCCGACGTTTTCTCCTTCTAGCGTTTCTTGGAATATTTTCTCTGAATATACATTAAATAATAAGGGAGATAGAAGACAGCCCTGTCTAACACCCCTTGAGATGCCAATTTCTTTTGTTGGTTCTCCACTTACTTCAATTCTTGCCGACTGATTCCAAAAAGACTAAATACCAAATTTCAGTAAGTGCGATGAGATAATATGGCTACAAAATTCAAAATACCGAAAATTGTGAGGTACCGTTATATGTGGGCTATATCAAAACTTGGACCTATACTATAAATTTCGGTTTTACTGAAAAATTTCGGTTTTTTGGTCCCAAAGGGGAAAAGTGTAGACCTATACTGATAATTCTCTTCTGGAATATTTTATACCCCCATGGGATATTGAGGTCACAACCTTAAATATACCGAAAATCGGGAGGTACCGTTCATTGGTGTCTATACGAGACTAAATTCCAATTTCAGTCATATTTAAGCCACAGCCTTCAAAATACCGAAAATCGGGGCTACCGTTCTATAAGGGCTATATAAAGTCGTGGACCTATCGAAAGTTGTATACCCAAAACGAATACTAACAACGAAATTTCAGCGATTTCGGTGAAATATTGAGACCATATTCTTCAAAACACCGAAAATCGGAAGCTACGGCTCTATGGGGGCTATGTGAAGACGTGAACCTATTCCTTAAAACTTCAGAAGGAAAGTTTTGTACTAAATACCAAATTTCAGTCATTTCGGTGTTTAATGAGGTTAAAACCTTCAAAATACCGAAAATCGGGAGGGGTCGTTTTTGAAGGATATATGAAGGTTTAGACCTATAAGCCTAAATAATAAATTTCAGTCATTTCGGTGGAATATTGAGGCTATAACCTACAAAATACCGAAAATCGGAAGGTACCGTTGTAGGGGGGCTATATGAATGAAGACTAAATACCAAATTTCAGCCATTTCGGTGGATTTTTGTGGCCACAACTCACAAAATACCGAAAATCCGGAGGTAGCGTTCTATGGAGGCTATATTAAAACGTGGACCGAAAGAGCCAATTTGCAATACCAAACATTGTAAGAGTAAAAAAAACTTCTATACCAAATTACAAATTGCGAGCTGTATCTTGATTTCAACAGACAGACGGACATGGTTACATCGACTTAGAATTTTACCCTGATCAAGAATATATATACTTTATAGGGTTTCCGATGAATATTTCGAAGTGACAAATTTAATTATACCCTTCATATTATTGTGGAGGGTATAAAATTGTGTTTCCGGAGTTAGCGATTTCTATTTTTTCTAAGACTTCTACTTTATGATGTGTCAAATTTTCATGCTGATATATTTTAACTCTTCGAATTATAGCTTATTTACTACGGGTTTGGCATAATTCAACAAAAAATTTTTTTGAGCTTATGAAGCACTAAAACACTTCAAATAATGCTTGATCTTGCACAGAAATTTAGCACTGATATCTGGCTATCTGGGTATATATCTGGCTATATATCTGGATGCCACCGTGATGCAATGGTATGCGCACCCACCTTGCACACATAAAGTCGTGGGTTCGATTCCCCGGCCAGGCAATATCAAAACATATTTCAACGGTGGCAAAATATCCCTCAGTAAAGTTGACGACATTTCCTGAGTATTTCAGCCATGTAAAACTTCTCTGCAAAAGTGGTGTCTTATACACGCCGTTCGGACTCGGCGATAAACTGTAGGTCCCATATCATATGAATATTAATAAGAATCGGGGTGCACTCATTGATATTGGAGAAGTCTCCCTTGTCCCTTTTGGGATGTTTGGGGAACAATTATTATCTGGCTAGATGTTTGCAAAATGTGGTCCATATAGTTATTTTATTTTTTGTGTAATAATATTTTTTAAGTTGGAACTTCAAATTTCAATCGCCAACTTAAAACACGTTTTCACAATGAAGTTTTATTGCATCAATGAAGAAGTTTCATTACATTAACGAAGAAGTTGCATTGCATCAATGAAGAAGTTTCATTGCAATGAACAAATTCGTTAATTTTACTTCAATGAAACTCCATGAAACTTTTTTCATTTATTCAATGAAGCTCTACGTTGGCTCAGAATCAATGACAAATTTCATTGCTATAACGTAGGATTTCATTAATATTACCTAAAATTTTCTTTCAGTGTAAAGTGACCCCATCCTTTCTGTGTAAACAGTAATAAAAAAACTACCTTTATGTTTGGCCATGATCAACATTAACTACTACGTTGATACTACTAGTAAATAGTACCACACAAAATGTCCTTAATATTTAATCCCTTATATGCTGGGTCGTACATGACAAAAAAACTTAAGACAAGACATACATACAATTCACCGCAAGTAATTGTTATGGACGTCATGGTGAGCCACTCCTTATTTGATATTAGCCAACAACCAAAAGCCATAAAACCTACCATCGAAATGGCAATAACTATTGCTCATACAGCTGTGTTGACAGGATGTTGTTCAAATGAAATCCCCATTAATTGTTCATATGGAACTATCAAAAAGGATTTAAGCCCACATTTTTATACCATCCACCATAGTATGGAGGGTATATTAAGTTTGTTTTTCCGTTTGTAACGCATTGAAATACTCATTAACGGCCCTATAAAGTATATATATTCTTGATCAGGGTAAAATTTCTGAGTCGATCTGTGCACGTCCGTCCGTCCGTCCGTCTGTGGTAATCACTCTAGCATCCACAAAAATGGAGATAGGACGCTGAAATTTTGGGAAAATGCGTCTTTTGTTTGCAGGCAGGTCAAGTTCGATGATGGGCTATATCGGTCCACGTTTTGGTATAGCCCCCATATAACGGTACCCCCCGATTTACGGTATTTTGACGTTTTTAGCTACATTTTCAGACCGATTTAGCTATAATTTGACATTTAGGGTTCTTAAATGTCAATAAACTTATATAACAAAACTTGTGGACATAGGTCCACGTTTTGGTATAGCCCCCATATAACGGTACCCCCCGATTTACGGTATTTTGCCGTTTTTAGCTAAATTTTCAGACCGATGTAGCTATAGTTTGACATTTAGGGTTCTTAAGTGTCAATAAACGTATATAACAAAAGTTGTAGACATAGGTCCACGTATTGGTATAGCCCCCATATAACGGTACCCCCCGATTTACGGTATTTTGACGTTTTTAGCTACATTTTCAGACCGATTTAGCTATAATTTGACATTTAGGGTTCTTAAATGTCAATAAACTTATATAACAAAACTTGTGGACATAGGTCCACGTTTTGGTATAGCCCCCATATAACGGTACCCCCCGATTTACGGTATTTTGCCGTTTTTAGCTAAATTTTCAGACCGATGTAGCTATAGTTTGACATTTAGGGTTCTTAAGTGTCAATAAACTTATATAACAAAACTTGTGGACATAGGTCCACGTTTTGGTATAGCCCCCATATAACGGTACCCCCGATTTACGGTATTTTGACGTTTTTAGCTACATTTTCAGACCGATGCACTGTGGTTTAGCTTGTATGGGAGAGAGCGACAAAAATATTTATAATCAAAATATCGATCTGAAAATTTTACCGTAAACTAATAGTGACTAGAAGATAATTTTCCCCAATTGTCAGGATTGGTCCACTTTTAGGTGTAGACCCCCCATAACGGTACTTCCAGTTTATTATTAATTTCAAGATTATGTCTATATTTTCAAAGTGAATTCGCTGTAATTTGACATTTTGTGTTCTTTGGTGGTATAAAACATCTTGCATAGGTCCATGGTCAATAGAGGTCCATGCTTTGGTATATTCTCCATATAGATGTACCTCCCTTTTTTAATAATTTCAAGATTTTGACCATATTTTCCAACTGAATTTGCTGCAATCTGACATTTCGAGTTTATAATCTGTATCAAACATTCTTGCAAAAATTCACCAATATATGTCCACATTTGGGTATAGTCCTATATCATGTTAACTCCAGATATTTGGCATATTATGTATTTGGCCTAAATTTTTACATACACGTTTGTAAAAATCATGATATTTTATGAATTTTATTCTTGACAAGGATTAACTGGTAACAAGTATCAACAATATAAGGCATAGAATATTCTTACTAGGAGGTTTAACACATGGACCAAGGGCGTACCAGATTATATTGTCATATAGTTCTCAAAACGGGAATATCTGGAAACTAAGATGTTTTATGAGACTTTTAGTTCGCGAAGATGGGTTGGCATCTATTAAAATAAATACTAGCTACAGGATTTCTGGATTAGGAGAGTTCCCAGATCGACTAAAAATGTACCAGGGCTATAAACAGTAAACAAGACCATACAGGTTGTTCTGCATGTCAATTTAACCATTCTACGTTCTTTAGTTTTCCGTGTGGAGCTTAAATCTACGGCAGGCCGCGTTTTTTACTTTCAACGGCAGATAATTCTTGCTTCAAAAATAATGGTGTCTTTTATAGCAAGCCAATTTGCATGATGTTTATAATTTTTTTGTCCTCTCGTTGTATATCCAAATTTTTGAAATTCCTTTGCAGAGACAGTGTATAAAACGAAATCATATCCCGCAACATCCACCTGAAGATTTGCTATAATTTCTTCGAATACCGTCCGTCCCATGCTGGCATTGAAGTTTTTTGAACGCCATATTTTAAAAACATACAAATTTAAAAACACACATTCATACTGTAATCCTAAAAACATCATTTTTTATAAAATAAGATCGAAAAAAATGCAAAACAACAACACCGATTGCTTGAAAACGCCCAAAAACCCATTCACAAAACATCGAGTATACTCAGTATAATGAAAACTGAATACCGCTCGGCAACTTTCGGCAGTCGAGATAATTTTATTCTAATTCTGGACACTTTCACGAACATTTAAATAAAAATAACGTGAGGATCCGCGAGGATCCAAGGTAATAAAAGTCTATTTCTTTTCACAATATTAAATAAAAAAAACTCACAAAAATACATTTCAAAAAAGATCAATTTTACAACAAAATAAAGATACAACTTTATGATGTTATCAATTAAAAACAATAACAATACGATTAACTTTAACTTTCCTTTCTTACTATAGTTATTTTACACATTACTTTTTTGTGATATCACTTTTAACTTGCAACAACGTTAATGGAAATTTCAATGTCTCAATTTCTTCAAATGGAAATGCTCACTTCTGCGGCTCTGCTATAGCAAGTACCGTTAGAAGTTGCAAAAAGAAAGCCGGAATACTAAAATTGGATATGTCTACGATAGATTTGAATAGTTACAATCATCATTTGTAGACATCGATTTTTGTATTTTTGTCGCGGCCTGGGACCACAGTGCGATGTAGCTATAGTTTGACATTTAGGGTTCTTAAGTGTAAATAAACTTATATAACAAAAGTTGTGGACATAGGTCCACGTTTTCGTATAGCCCCCATAAAACGGTACCCCCGATTTATGGCATTTTGACGTTTTTAGTTACATTTACAGACCAATTTAGCTATAAATTGACATTTAGGGTTCTTAGATGTCAATAAACTTATATAACTAGTGGACATAGGTCCATGTTTAGGAGTAGCCACCATATAACGTTACCGCGCGATTTCAGATATTTTGACGTTTAAATTCACATTTCTAGACCGAATTAGCTATAATTTGATATTTAGGGTTCTTAGTGACCAAAAAACTTATATTCGAAATAATTATGAACGTAGGTCCATGTTTTGGTATAGCCCCATATAACGGTACCTCGGTATAACGGATTTCGGTATCCCCATATAACGGATTTTCGGTATTTTGAGAATTTTACCTACAAGTTTTAACCGAATTATCTGTAATTTGAACATTTGACATTTGAAATTCTTAGTGGTCACCACACCTCTCCACCAAAAATTGTCAAGAAAGGCCGATGTATTGATAAAGCTCCCATATAAAAGTACCTCCCGATTTTTAGTAATTTGATGATTTTAACTACAATATTAAACCGAACTAGCAGTAATTTGACATTTGAAGTTCTTAGTGGTCACAACACCTCTCCATAAAAAATGGTTAACATAGGTCTATGTTCGGATATAGCTCCCATATAACGGTACCTCCCAATTTTCAGTAATTGGCAATTTTAGCTAAAATTTTTAACCGAACTAACTGTAATTTGACATTTGAAGGTTGTAGTGGTCACCACACATCTGCATCAACAATTTTCAACATAGCCCCAATATGATGATGATTTTACTTAAAATGTTTAACCTAACGTAGGTCCATGTTTTGGTATAGCCCCAAAACAAACCTCCCGATTTTCCGTACCTTAGCTTTATTTTTTGGACGAACTTTCTGTAATTTGAAATTTAAAAGCCAACAAAAATTGTTCATTTAAGTTCATATTTTCGTATAGCCCACATACTTCCGAACTAGCTGTTAATGACATTTGAAGTTCCCACGTTATGTACCGATTTTCGGTATTTTGAAGATTCTAGCTACAATTTTTAACCGAATTAGGAGTTATTTAACATTAAAGGCTCCAATAAAAAACTGTCAATATAGGTCCATGTTTTATTATAACCCCTATATAACGGTACTTCCCAATTTCAAGCCCACCAAAAATTGTCAACATACATAGTTAGATATAGGCACCATAAAAAAGGGCCTACCGAATGAAACATTTTATGTAGATTATCAGACATTTTAACGTACCCACTTAAAGTTGGGGACAGGAATGAAAACTAATTATTCCATTTTAGTTCAGAATATTTTATGGTGGAGGGTATGAAAAGTTCGACCCGGCCGAACTTAACGCTTTTTTACTTGTTTCTTCTTAATTTTTTACACTGACACACACGCAGCCATTAAGCCATTAATCGTTTTATCAACCATACAAACTTGACCATTCAAACAGACAGACAGCAAATAAAAATATTTCAGTTTAATTTCCCTCTTCATTTCTTAATGGATGTGGTGGGTTGGTACATGAGTAGAGAGGTATTTACTGTGTTCAACATTTACATACACCACAGAAACAATAAATCAAACAGATGAGCAGAGAAGAGTATTTTTAATCTGGTCTTAATTATTTTGGTAAAGTTAAGGACATTAACAAAAGCTTACATATCTGTAGCTGATAATGTTTTATTGTGACATTTTAAGATTTTAACCAGTACACAGAGTATTAAAGTTGGGTGAGTGCAATTATATAATTGAATACCAATAAAGGCATTTTGAATTATCTACTTACTTTAATATATATTTTGAAGTTATGTAAATCTAAAAAAACACACACCAAACCAAATTATTGCTTTTTTTATTACGTCCTCATCTCAGACGAGGTGGATCGAAGTAAAGTGAGACTCGGTCAGTCTGCCTCCTATAAGGGGGTCATGGTTGTTAACTGCGAGAATAAGGAATCTTCGGATTTCCTTAGATCTACGGTTAACAACCTTGATCCTCTTTGGGAGGGGAGTGATTTGGCTGCTGTCAGCATTTCTGAGATCCCGTGTGGGATGGTGACTTCAGTATGGGTCCCCCCTCCATCTATGGAGCTGGACAAAATACTGAAGTTAGTCGAGAGGCAGAACGTCGGTCTTCAGATGGAGAACTGGAGAATTCTCAGCTCCTATCCGAAGAACGGCGGTCTTGTCATTCGCTTTGCAACGGATGTTAGCGGGGAAGCCTATCTACGTAGTCGAGAGGGGTTGCTTAACTTTGGATTAGGAAGGTTATGCTTCAAAATCCCAACAAAGCAACAGTAGGAGGTAGGCGACAGCAGCTCAGTGTGGTGCAGATTAATCTGCATCATTGTAAAGCTGCTGCTACCGAACTCCTACTTACTCTTTCGACTTCCAAGATTGATATTGCTCTAGTCCAGGAGCCTTATTTATACAATAATAAGGTTGCTGGACTGAGTAATAACAACTACACTGTCCTCGCTGCCTCGAACGGAGACAAGGTGAGAACATGTGTAGTCGCAAAAAAGAACCTAAAACTAATGCTTCTCTCTAATTTCAGCAGAGGAGATATCACCACTATAAGGATGGACAGAGGGCATGGGAAACCCTTTATAATGGCCTCTGTCTACATGCCCTATGAAGCCCTCGACCCACCCGGCGGTATCGTAAATAATCTAATGGACGAAATGGGGAGCACAGGCCACATCATTCTTGGATGCGATGCAAATGCTCATCACTTCCATTGGGGAAGCAGCGATACCAACACTAGAGGTGAGTCAATTTTTAAATTTATTTTGCAACATAATTTAAGAATTTGCAATAGGGGCACCACACCCACTTTCCAAAATAGAGTTAGAGGCGAAGTAATTGACATCACCCTAACCAATCTGGAAGACTCCGAAATTATGGACTGGAAGGTATCCGAAAAGTGCTCTTTTTCAGATCACAAGATGATACTCTTCAAAGTCCCCATAAATTCGGAGAAACAAAAACCATACAGGAATCCCAGGAGGACAGACTGGAACAAGTACAGCTTACAAACGACTTCGGTGTTAGGCAATTCCCAAAGACTGTCTACATCAAAGGAAGTCGAGGTTGCTGTAAAAGATCTAAGTAAGTCCCTCCTGAGGTGTTACGAGGATTCCTGCCTAATAACCTACCCTGGGAAGAAATCTCAGCCGGTATGGTGGAATAAAGACCTGGCCAGTCTTCGCAAGGCGGCCAGGAAATCATACAACAAAGCCAGCAAATCTTCTCTCAGTACAGATTGGGATACCTACAGGGTTAATTTCAATAAGTACAAGAGTGAAATTAAAAAGGCTAAACAGAGATCTTGGGCTTGCTTCACTGAGTCTATAGAAGGAGTAAACGAAGCTGCCAGGTTTCGTAAGATTCTATCCAAGGATCCCAAACCCATGGGTAGCATCAAACGAGAAAACGGCACGTGGACTAACTCTGGTCTAGAGACTCTAAATCTGCTGTCTGAAGTGCACTTTCCAGGCTGTACAGACCTAGAGAGTGACTCGCTACAAACGAGTCACAATCAGGGCTGCACGGCACAGGACGAGCAACTGATTGACAGCTTAACTAGCATCCCAAGAATAAAATGGGCGATAGACAGCTTCCAACCCTATAAATCTCCTGGACCGGATGGCATTATCCCGGCTATGTTGCAGAATGCAGCTGACTCGGTACTGGCAACCATAAAGGAAATTTACAGGGCCTGCCTGCGTCTGTCGTACATACCTAACTCATGGAAGGAGGTAACGGTGACTTACATTCCCAAAGCTGGGAAGCCTAGTCACACACTACCTAAAGACTATAGACCTATTAGTCTTTCTTCCTTCCTCCTTAAAACTCTAGAGAGACTACTGGACCACGACATACGGTCTCATCTAGATTCCAATACTATAAGCAGCTCGCAGCACGCCTATATTAAAGACAAGTCGGTGGACACCGCCTTACACGAGGTGGTTGGATATATTGAGAGGAATATGGAGGGTTCGTGCTTCACACTTGCAGCCTTCCTCGATATTGAGGGAGCCTTCAACAATGTGAAGCTGGAATCCATTCATAATTCGCTCACTAACGCAGGAGTTTCCTCTATCCTTGTTAGGTGGGTTGATGAAATGCTGAAGAGCAGAATCATCAACTCCCATCTAGGAGAGAGTTCCGTAAGGAAAAAGGTTTGCAGGGGTACGCCTCAAGGAGGAGTCTTATCACCCCTCCACTGGCTCCTTGTAATAAACGAAATTCTTGTGAATTTCAACCAACTAAGGACGAAGGTGGTAGCCTATGCTGACGATGTTGTTATCCTTATAAGCGGCAAATTCTTGTCGACCATATCAGACCTTATGCGGCGTGCTTTAGTGCAGCTGTCTAGCTGGGCTCGCTCCAATGGACTTGGTGTGAATCCAACGAAGACCGAGCTCGTACTCTACACGAAGAAGCGCAAAATTCCCGATTTCCCGCAACCAGAGCTGGATGGTGTTGCCCTAAAACTCTCATCAGAAGCCAAATACCTCGGTGTTGTCCTGGACCAACGCTTAAATTGGAAAAGGAATACTGAGGAGAGGGTTAAGAGAGGTTTTATGGCACTCTATTCCTGTAAGAACTCCATTGGTAAAAGTTGGGGTCTCAAACCAAAGATCATACACTGGTTGTATGATACCGTGGTTCTCCCAATTCTTACCTATGGTGGGCTTGTCTGGTGGCATGCACTCGGGAACAGTGCACTTCTGTCCAAATTATCTAGTGTTCAAAGAGCTGCATCTCTGCTAATCTCTGGTGCCATTAGAAGTACACCTCAAGCTGCACTGAATGTGATACTGGATCTCCAACCTCTGGACATTACTATCAACTTTCAGGCGGCGAGGACGGCTTTCAGGCTTAGAGAGGCAGGTATGTGGCAGTGTTCACGATTTGGACATGCAAAGGTCCTTTTCCCCTTCACCGATTTAGTTGAGTCCAGTGGACCCGATCACATCAGTGATTATATACCCACTGTGCTCAACTTCAACCAAATTAATGTCACAATCCCAAGCAGAGATGCCTGGTCAAGTGGTAGCCCTCCTCTTAGCGGTCTGGCCATCTATACAGACGGTTCAAAGATGGAGGCTGGCACAGGTGCCGGGGTCTTCTGCGAAAAGCCACAAATTAAGCAATCCTTCAAACTCAACGATAACTGCAGCGTCTTTCAGGCAGAAATTTTTGCAATTAGGAAAGCAGCGGAGATGATCAAAGAACTTGGGAGTGTCCTTAAAGGACCGGTGACTATTTTTGTCGATAGTCAAGCGGCCCTTAAGGCTCTCAAGTCATGGACCATAAACTCAAAAGCTATCCTCGATTGCAAAAACGCTCTGCTTGAAGTACGCGACTTCGTTGATCTTTGCTGGGTTCCAGGACACAGTGATATAAAGGGAAACGAAGAGGCGGATGAACTAGCACGGGGTGGCTCTCAGTCGACTGACTTACCAGTTGAGTCATCTATTAGACCACCAAAGTGCTACTACATCCGGAAACTTCGCGGTGACTTCCTTCAGAAGGCGGGGCAAAGATGGCAAATGGAAACTGGCTGTAAAGTATCCAAGGCAATCTGGCCCAGCTATTCTCAAAATAGAACCAACTCTCTTTTCTCACTAAATAAGTTAGGGATAAAGACCACTGTAGGTCTCATTACCGGTCACAACATGGTCAGGTCCCTAACTTCTAGATGGGACAACAGTGGTGTAGACTACTGTAGGCTATGTCAAGATCCGGAAGAAACAGAGACGGTCGAACATATACTATGTAGATGCCCCTAGTTACTCACGAGGAGACATCGATTCTTCGGTAGATATGAGATAAATACTCTGACTTTCTTCTCCGACATAGACCCCATCTACTTGTACCAATTTGCCAGAAATCTCGCATGGCTGGCAAACAAAACTAATTAATCATTGTTTTTTCTCTCTCCTTCACACAGGGGGGATAGAAATCGGCTCAACACTAAACAACACCCTCAGCGGCAATACACCCACATCACATTCACTACATCAACAACTTTGCCACAATCACAGCAGTTGCGCAACCATATCCATTACTCACCATACCCATCACACCAAGCCACTTTACATCAACAAAGCGACAATATCCCAACCACCTCACATTACTTCAGAATAAACCAGTCACCACAACACCCACCTTATAAATCAGCATCCATCATCATCACATCCAACCCATCTAAACTTACATCCACCATCACAACCTCAGCAACAACCTATAAACTCACATCCATCATCACAGCATCACCTACACACTCAACTTCACAACAAATCCGCAATAATCCAGCATCTATCATCATCACATATAGCCCAACCACAACACACAGTTTCTCTAAGGATGATCACAATGGACCTCAAGGTCTCCGAGTGAAGTAGCTGCCAACAACGGTAGCTGCGCGTCCTAAAACCAAACCAAACCAAAATTATTGCTTTTAATGACGTTGAACGTCCCCGGATTGTAGTAAGGACATATGTGCTTCACCTTAAAAACATTAGATAACACTGTGCCACAAATTGGAACTCAAGGTCTGTGCGGTGGAAAATTCCTTTTGGAGATGAAAGCCCTTAGTGAGTATATTAAGAACCCAAAAGGAAATTTTCCTCATAGGTCAAGTTTCTGAGATATCGCGCGATGAATTTTTTTAATTTTCGCCTGTGATGCTTGAGAAAATAGCTTTATATCTCTGTTTGCCGTTATTGTAGCTTCATTTTGAGATTACATGTCTTCAGTCAAATCGAATGGCGAATCTTTTTGTTGAACATTTCATTCTTCTAACTCAATTCCTTTCATGTCCTTTTCGTCCTTTCTTTCTTGAACCGTAGTAAAAGTACCACAAGATGAGATTTTACAGCATCCAAATATTCCACAAAAATGTTGCTCAGAGAATTTTAGGTATGGTTCTCATTGACAACTAATCGATATTGTCACGTTTTCATTGTCTGTTTTGACATTTACCCGATTTTTGTTGAGAAAAAACCTATGTTTTGTTTTTCTGTATATTCGTTATTTGTTATGTATTGGTAGGTAGACATACCCATTGGTTATCGCTTATATTGACATCTGGGATGTATCTGAAATATTTACCATATATAGCTCCCGATATGCTGAACACGTTAATGACAATTTTTCTTGGAGAATAGATCCGGTTGTCTAATATTTTGAACCGGATATAGCGATATAAAACCCGGATTTTTTACCGATTTTAAGTAACCGATTAAGGTTATATGTATACCATTAGAAAGCTAATAAAATTGCCAATCAGGGAAAATAATTTTTTTGACAGCATCTTACCTAAGTTCGGTGCTAAAACAAAAAACCCGTATTCTTGAACCGTTTTTAAGGAAAAATATCACTGCGCGTAAATAAGAAGATCAAAGCTTGGTGGGTGAAATATTCTTTTTGCCGATGAAAGTGGATGAAGTTAATATTATGAACCCGGACGGAAAGTTATGCCGTAGGTCAAACTTCTGAGTTATAGCGAAATGGAATTTATGTTACGGGTTTATTGTCGTGCTCTTAAAGTTCATCAAGAATGTATGCATCACGCCATAACTCAGAAGTTTGACCTACGGCATAACTGTCCTTCCGGGTTCATAATATTAACTTCATCCACTTTCATCGGCAAAAAGAATATTTCACCCACCAAGCTTTGATCTTCTTATTTACGCGCAGTGATATTTTTCCTTAAAAACGGTTCAAGAATACGGGTTTTTTGTTTTAGCACCGAACTTAGGTAAGATGCTGTCAAAAAAATTATTTTCCCTGATTGGCAATTTTATTAGCTTTCTAATGGTATACATATAACCTTAATCGGATACTTAAAATCGGTAAAAAATCCGGGTTTTATATCGCTATATCCGGTTCAAAATATTAGACAACCGGATCTATTCTCCAAGAAAAATTGTCATTAACGTGTTCAGCATATCGGGAGCTATATATGGTAAATATTTCAGATACATCCCAGATGTCAATATAAGCGATAACCAATGGGTATGTCTACCTACCAATACATAACAAATAACGAATATACAGAAAAACAAAACATAGGTTTTTTCTCAACAAAAATCGGGTAAATGTCAAAACAGACAATGAAAACGTGACAATATCGATTAGTTGTCAATGAGAACCATACCTAAAATTCTCTGAGCAACATTTTTGTGGAATATTTGGATGCTGTAAAATCTCATCTTGTGGTACTTTTACTACGGTTCAAGAAAGAAAGGACGAAAAGGACATGCAAGGAATTGAGTTAGAAGAATGAAATGTTCTACAAAAAGATTCGCCATTCGATTTGACTGAAGACATGTAATCTCAAAATGAAGCTACAATAATGGCAAACAGAGATATAAAGCTATTTTCTCAAGCATCACAGGCGAAAATTCAAAAAAATCATCGCGCGATATCTCAGAAACTTGACCTATGGGGAAAATTTCCTTTTGGGTTCTTAATATACTCAATAAGGGCTTTCTTCTCCAAAAGGAATTTTCCACCGCACAGAAACCTTGTTGCACAGTGTAATTAGTGTTGGGCAATATATCTCCTGGAGCGGATCGATCCTTCTAACTCCTTTTCCTAAAAGGAACCAGATAATTAATATAGTTCCATAGTTCCAAATATTTCCGAGACCGATATAGTTCAACGAATCTGTTTCTTTCATCGTTCTTTTCGTTCCAAATAATTCCGATACCGAAATAGTTCAACGATTCTTTCTCTTTTGTCGCTTTTTTGTATCCTTTGTTCCAAATAGTTCCGAGACCGAAAGGTTTTAATGGTTTTGGGGATGATGACATAAAAAAAATTGCAGCGAAAAAACAGCAACGACGAAAGATCGACGTAGACTTTAAATTGAAGGATCGAGAGGAAATATATGAGCTAAAGGAACTATATAACCGCAAGAACTGGACATAGTTCCAATAGTTCCCTTTCCGGAATAGTTCCTTGGAACTATTTTGTTCCGGAACTACACAACTCTATAGAAAATTCGGTTGTAACTATTGGAAATGTGTTATTATAAATAAGCGATTAAGAAACGTAAACGTTTTAATAACCTTAATCGGTAGTTGACGTATGTACGGAATACAACCAGTGATTACCATATCATTACGAATTGTCACCTTTATTATGTCGGTAAGTTCAGTACAGAATTGATTATGCTCCATATTATGTCTGGTATAAAATGATACATAATCTATGCAGAGGATTTATGGTAAGCCGATTAATAAAAGCCTTTTCAATAACAAAGAAAGTGTGCTGTGTGACCTTTTGACTATTTCTCTTGAAATGTTGTATGTTTGACACAAAGGAACACGCGCTTCTTTTCAATAAATATGACATGAACAAAGCAGGAGCACATTTGAAAAAAATACATAGTCTACAGCAAATGCTGATGAATGCAGGTCATAGTATAAGTTTGTAAGAAATCTATTAGACTTGGATACTGTACAACATAGGTACTGATTAGAAAAACAACTTAGGGGAAAGGAAAGAAGAGCTAAAAATGAAAAGTTGCATTGTGAGGTAACCTAAATTCAAACAAATTCGTGTTATTTAATTTTCTTGTTTTTGTAAAAACAAACATGCGGTGGAATACTCTGCTAGGAAAAAAGTACTAAACATTAAAAATAATATTGTTTTAATTTGCTTAAAGTTCTACCAAAAAAAGGGAAAAAGTGAGAAAACTGACCAACCGCTAAATAAATATTATTTATGTAATTATTTTCTAAATATAATGATGGACCTAAAAATAACAATCAGTATTGCATTTAATGGTTATCGATCGTTTTAACGGTAAGTAATGGTAAGTGATAACGAAAAACAAGTAAAAAAGTATCAGTCGGCTTTGCCGACAGAGATATACCCTCAGCCTGTGTATATTGAAACAATTTTTTCCCAAAATACGTATGTATTTAGGGGTTTTTAAAAATTTTGGGCGTTTGAACCGACAAAAATGTTGATTAGGATTAAAGATCAAAAGTTTTGCGGAGGAGATACTAAAAGGAATGGATCGACATTGACCATTATGGTCAGCCACTACATATGGTGCCATAGGGGGTTTTTACACCCTTCGGGCTGTTTGCTCAAGAAGTATGGACTTGCCCCTGAAAAAAACTTTTACCATCGTAATTGAGGCAGCAAATGTAAGTTGCTTCAACAAAAATCAAAGTGATTCGATATCAGGTCTTAAAGTGAACTTATCCGAAATTTTGTGTCGGAGGTACCGGATGGAGTGGACAAATATAGTTCATATTTGAACCTGATCTATATCTGGTAGATATATAAGGATGTGTAAAGTATAGACCAATTCGGCCACTCCCTTCAAGAGTTACCGTACGAACAATTTTTCCGAACATTTTTGAACTTTTGTGGGGGAGGTACCTGAAGGAGTGGACCGATATGGCTTATCTTCAAACTTAAACTATGTTTACACAAAATATTACTAAGGCCATATTTTGGACCGAATCGGCAGATCCGTTCGAGAGTTATCCTTCCCACCAACCACCTCACACGGTGTCAGATGGTTTTTTTTGCAATTTTCATGCTATTTTCTCAGGAAGTATGGACTTGCCCCTGATGAAACTTGTACCGTCGTATGGAGGGCAGTGAATACAAGTTGCTAAAACAAAAATCGAAGCGATTCGAGAGATGGCCCTAAACTGAACTTTTCCGAAATTTTCTGTGGGAGGTACCCGAAGGAGTGGACCTATTGAGACCATATTGGAACCCCATATTATTCTGGTAGAAAATTTACGCTATACAAAGTATGGACCAAATCGGTCACTCCCTTCAAGAGTTATAGTGCGCACAAACTTTCCGAACATTTTCGAACTTTTGTGGGGGAGGTACCGGAAGTAGTGGTCCGATGTAGCTCATCTTCGAACTTAAACTAAGCTTGGGCAAAATATTACGAAAGCCAAAATTTGAACCGAATCGGTTCATCCGTTCGAGAGTTATCATGCGCTCCAGCCAGCAGGACAGACAGACAGACAGACGGACGGACAGGGCTAGATCGACTCAAAATTGTCTGAAACACATTTCGTCCAAACATACTTGGGGTCTAAAACCATTATTTCGATGAGACACATTTTCATCGTATCAAAGTGTATATACCCTCCTTAGCCTAAAGGCTGAGGGTATAATGAATGTAAAGATGACCATAATTTAATTTTTTCGGATAGTTTGGAAGTAATGCTTTTAAAAAAAATATTGTATGATTATTTGATGTTGTAAATATTCTGAAAAAATCTTTGAACATTTATGTGAGATTTTTTCTACTTAGAGTTAGGTGTAAATTATGGGAAACATACGGAAACACTATCGGACTTTTTTACTACTTCAAAAATTTTGTCTGCCTTTTTTGCCTTTTTTCATGTTATCACCAATTTTATAAATCCCTTTTTATACCCTCAGCCTATAGGCTAGTAAGGGTATATGAAGAAAAGACAAAATTTTTTAGTTTTCCATAAAAAAAAATTAAAAAATTTTTTTTAAGCTACATGAAAGATTTTTGGTACATAGATTGGGAAAAAAATCCCATTCTTAAAACTGTTCGAGATACTAATTTTGGTTGTTGCGCGCAAAAGTTATGGCGGTTTCAATTCTGATAAAAAGAAAAAAATCTTTAAAAGACTCTAATCATTATATTGAGAAACTCTCTTAATTAGGGGCTCCCTACATAATATATGTTCACTGAGGTCCCATAACTTTAGTGAAAAAGTTGTAAATTTTCGCGGAAATTAGGAAAGCATTCAAAACAATTGGTAGTTTACATCTTGTTCTAATAAAATTCAAGCTGTTTATGCATCTGAAAAATATATAAAAAATATGTACGTAATCTAAACATCGCGAAGATTCAAATGAAACCAAAACTATACAAATCCGTTTAGCGGTTTGCATATTATAGCAAAAAACAAAAAATATATTGAGGAAATTTATAAAATTTTTGTAAGAGAAAATATTTATTAAAATTTATTTTGTGAGTTAGTTGAACAAAATGTAAGAAAAATAGGTCGGAGTTTTTCTTCTATTTTAGTTAAATTTCACGCAATAAATCACATTTTTTATTCTAATCACTTCTCGAAAACACGCTAACATCTAGCAGAAGATATGGATATCTTTCAAATAAATGTTGGGTTCCTTTAAATGGGGTATAATCTTGAAATAAAATTGTATCGGGTAATGTTCATTTTAAAATGCGTGTAAATCGCGAAATCCTCAAAATCACTTGATGCGCATGCAGTTTACCAGTACAGCGAATTCTTCTCTTTTAATTTGTACACATTTGCCAGGATTTACTTTGGCCGCTAAGATGTAGCATCGTCTGCAGTTTAGTGTGCAACAAACTGTATAACGATTACATTTTGCACAAAGTGCATACACTTTTTATGCGCATCCGATTTCACTATCAACCGTGAAAAAATACATCGATCTAAACATATTTCAATAAAATCCATCAAGAACCGTGGACGTAGCATCACACAGTATTTTTTTGATAAATCGGATACAGCTCCCATGCCACTAAATTTTTCAAACCGCTGTTTTCGCACAAACGCGAGTGATGATTCACTTTCTTCATTGAAATGGAAACGATCCACATAAAACGCGAATTAGTCAGCGATATTTTGAAAAACATTTTTCGCAAATTTTTCAATTTTTGCATTTCTAGTAGATTTCCGCCGTTCTAGTAGATGGATTTTTACGATCTGTGATTCATATGATCCGGATCGTCGAAAAACTAAAATATCGCGGGGTAACAGCACACTCAAAACTATATTGTAAATACTGTACCCAAAAAATAGGTTTTTTAGAAAAAATATCACACTAAATTTTGGCCTTTGGCAGTAGATTACTCTGCTGCTGTGTGGGCTACATACTCAATAAACATATCAGATAATGCGGAATCGCGAGTTCTTTAATCCTATAATTGGTTTTTCGAAATATCCGAATGCGCGTCCCAGTTACATAAAAAATACAAAAAACACCTGAAATCCGGCTTCAAAATGTCAGCATCCATAAAAGGTGGATGCAGTGGAATTTTTGGAAAGTGATACATTAGAAGTGTAATCTTCATTTTGTATTCTCCTACTTTTACTTTGGACAGATGTCCGTCATTTGAATGCTTTAATCAGAAATCGAATAGCAATGTAAAAAACCTGTTTAGCTTCAACGTGTTTTTACCTATGTTTTTTCCTTTACGCGGTCGTAACTACCACGTAAATTATTTTTTTTTGCTAAATTTTTGAGCTTTGTACAAGAACATCTAAATTAATCCAGCAATAGTCATAGTTACTGGTAAACTACAATAGTTCGCGTATTATAATAGTGCAAACCTTGGCTTCATGGAAACTAAAAAATTTTGACTTTTCCTCATATACACTTTCATTCGGGCAAAATGTGCCTCATCGAATTAATGGTTTTAGACCCCAAGTATGTTTGGATGAAATGTGTTTCAGACAATTTGGAGTCGATTTAGCAATGTCCGTCCGTCTGTCTGTCTGGCTGGCTGGTGCGCACGATAACTCTCGAATGGATCAACCGATTCGGTTAAAAATTTGGCTTTGGTAATATTTTGCCCAAACTTAGTTTAAGTTCGAAGATGGGCTATATCGGTCCAATCCTTCCGGTACCTCCCCCACAAAAGTTCGAAAATGTTCGGAAAATTTGTGCGCACGATTTGATCCATACTATCCACATCGTGAAATTTCTACCACACTTAGATGATGTTCGAATATGGACTCAATCGGTCCACTCCTTCGGGTACCTCCCACACAAAATTTCGGATAAGTTCAGATTAGGACCTGCTCGCGAATCGCTTCGACTTTTATTGCAACAACTTGTATTCACTGCCCTCCATACGACGGTACAAATTTCATCAGGGGCAACTCTATACTTCCTGAGAAAATAGCCTGAAAGATGCAAAAAGCCCCTATGGCACCGTGTGTGGTGGTTGGAGCGCAAGATAACTCTCGAAGGCATTTGCCGATTCTGTCCAAAATTTGGCCTTAGTAATATTTTATCCAAACATAGTTTAAGTTCGAAGATAAGCCTTATCGGTCCACTCCTTCAGGTACCTCCCCCACAAAAGTTCAAAAATGTTCGGAAAAAGTGTGCGTACGATAACTCTTGAAGGGAGTGACCGATGTAATCCATACTTTGCACATCCTAATATATCTGCCAGATATAGATCAGGTTCGAATATGGACTATAGTTTTTTACTCCTTCTGGTACCTCTCACACAAAATTTCGGATAAGTTCACTTTAAGACCTGCTCTCGAATCATTTTGATTTTTGTTGAAGCGATTTGCATTCTCTACCTTCATTACGACGGTAAAAGTTTTTTTCAGCGGCAAGTCCATATTTCTTAGGAAAACGGCCCGAAGGTGTAAAAAACCCCTATGTCACTATATGTGGCGGTCGGAGAGCACGATAACTCTCGAGCTGTACAACCGATTTGGTCCAACATTGGGTCTTCGTCATATTATATTCAAGCTTAGTTTCATGGCGCTATGACCAAAATGCTATGACGATATCACTTGAATGGGGCAACCAATTTTTTCCAAACTTTGGATCTCCTTATATTTTGTCAAAATTTTGTTTAATTTCTAAAATGGACAATACCGGACCTCCCTAAGGGCACCTCACCCACAAAAGTTCATCATTTGTGTCTTAGTGCAGTTCATTCCTAATCCAGATTTTTGTCGGCAAGTTCAAATGTCCAAAAAGGGCCACAAAATTCTGAAGAGACCTTAAATACATTCGATTTGTCCGTAGGTTAAAGTTTCACTTCACATTGGCTGAGGGTATATATCTGTCGGCAATGCCGACTGACACTTTTTTACTTGTTATATAATACATATTTTCAAGTAGTGCATTTGTGTGGGGGCTATACCAAAACGCGAACCATAGTGAATAATTTGTGGTGTGTAGGTGTTTTGTCTATTAAAACCCCGAAAACCAGATTTACAATCATTTCTGGTGGAAAATGTTGACAAAACCTTGATAATTCTGGAAATCGGGAGGTATGTCGAACATTTTAAGTACAGCCAATTTGGGTGGCCAATGTGACGAATATTTTAAAAATACTTAAAATCTGGGGGCTAGACCAAAACGCGCACCTATAACCCCCATGTTTGGAAATAATGGTTTCTACACCCTGGAAACCCTAAATACCCAATTGCAGCAAAATTTACAGTAAAATGTGGTCTAAATACACAAAATATCTTATATGGGAAGGTACAGTTATGAGGACAATATCCTGTAACGGTGAGCTATATTAGCCATATTCAGTGTAATAATACCTATACACATAGATAGTTAATAGGACAACAAGGAGTAGCTTCGGTATAAACTGCAGTTAAACAAAAATGAACTTTTGTGGGGGACGTACCTGAAGGAGTGAACCGAAATGGCTCATCTTCGAACTTAAACTAAGTTTGAACTTAATATTATGAAGGACTACTTTGGGACCAAATCGGCAGATCCGGTCGAGAATTATCGTGCGTTGCAGCCACTTCACATGAGGCCATAGGTTTTTTTTACAGTGTTCGAGTCATTTTCACTGGAAGTATGGACTTGCTCCTGAAGAACATTGTATCGTCGTAATGAGGGCACGAATACATGTTATTACAATACAAATCAAAGTGATTCGAGAGGAAGTCTTAAACTGAATTTTTCCGAATTTTATGTGGGACGTACCCGAAGGAGTGGACCGATAGAACCCATATTAGAACGTCATCTATGCCTGGTAGAAGTTTTACGATGTGCAAAGCATGCACCAACTAGATTACGGCCTTCGAGAGTTATTGCTCTCACCATTTTTATGAAAAGTTTTGAGTGGAGCGATACTTGCCATCTTCGAACTTAAACTAAGTTTGAATAAAATATTACGAAGGCCCAATTTTAGATCCAGTCGATTGATCCGCTCGAGAGTTATCTGGCACACCAGCAAAAGAGGCGGACGGACATGGCTAAATCGACTCCAAATTTTCTGAAACGAATTTCGTCCAAACATACATACTTGGGGTCTACAAACATTATTTCGATGAGGCACATTTTGGCAATATGAAAGTCTTAAGACTGAGATATAAAAAACGTATGCGAGTGGTTTCATGCGGTGTCACTCCTTATTTTCAAAAGCGTATAATCCTATAAGTGTTTTCCTTTTGGCCATTTATATTGTTTTTCATAGTTAATAGCATATCTTCCTCATTAGCCGTTATATGGCTATATATATGGCTTTAAAGTACCTAAAAATATATTTACAACTTGGACCTTTTAACATATGCGGCGGACATTTTTGGACATTTTTGCAGAACATTTCGAAGCTGAAAAACGTCATCTTGTGGTACATTTATAGCGGCTCTTAAAATAAAGGACGAAAAGGACATTGAAGCAAGGGAGTTAGAAGGTCAAAGTGCTCTACGAAAATAATCCTCATTCGATTTGACTGCAGCTATGTAATCTCAAAAATAAGCTAAAACTACAGTGAACAAAGATATTACGCTAATTCCTGATGCCTTACAGGGTCTCTAGCAAAAATTTCATCACGCCGTAACGCGGAAGTGCAACTCACGGCGGATCTGTCCTTCGGGGTTCTTAATATAAACACCCAGGCATTTTTCCCCAAGAGGAATTTTCCGTGTCCCAGACTTTCCCCTCCATTTTTTTGCACAGTGTAATTCCTCCATTACTATGTCAGCAATAATCGGTGACGCCGCACACTGGTCGAAACCACTGATCTAGCGGCGCTAAAATCAAAAAATCGAACTATAAAATTGCGAAATATTTTCCATTGTATCGATTACAGACACTTTGCAGACAAAGATTTTGTTTTTTTCATTTTTGTTGTCAGTTATTCAGTTGTCAGTTATTCACTATCAAATACAAGAGTTTTTGTCGCAACAGATTTTAAAAAATTGTTGCAAAAAATTAACCTCATATTTTTTTAAATTTTAAATAAATTCGTAATGAAAGTGGACAATATTTATTTTTATTTAATAGCAGAGAGTGTGATTTAAATTATAAAAATTTGTTTGGGGTCTGGAGGTACTTAGTTATATAGCAATAAATTTTCAAAAAATTAAATTTTTTAGTGTTTTTATGGGTTGTACGCGCTTGTTTCATAGAGTGCATCTTGTAAACTTGGCCGAACTTAGGTTCGATTATTTTTTGGGGAATGAAATGGGACTCTCTGGATACGAAATAACCACATTAGGGCTGCAAATATTTGCAAATCTTTTGATGACTGCATTTTTAAAATAAGGGATTTTGCATGAAATTCATTAAAATTTAGCTGTGCATTTGTATGGGAGCTAAATCAAAATATGGACCTACCTTGAGAAATGTTTGCAAGGAGGAGTTCTACCCCCGGAGACACTATAATACCATATTATAGCTAAATATGTTATTAAATATGGGATAACAAGTAAAAATTCAACAAATCGGGGGTACCATAAAAGGGACTACATCGAAACATAAATCCGTGTTGAAAATGTTTTGTAAGAAGATTTTATACGCAGTGAGAACACGGAATGTAAAATTACAGCCAAGTTGGTTTAAAAATGTGGTCATGATATTCAAAGTATCTTATATTGGGAGGTACGGTTACATGGGGGCTATATCAAAACGTGCACCTATGTTCATAATTTTTGGTGAAAATATTTTGTGACCACTTAAGGTACCGTTATATGTGGGCTACACCAAAACATCAGCCGATATTGTTCATATTTGGCCCATTATTACCCACAGGTACAAGCTGAGTTTGTGCCAAATTTCAGTGACGTACCTCAATTCGTTTGCATGTTATTAATTTCGCGCCGCTAGATCAGTGCTTTCGACCACAGTGCGCCGGTGATCCCATTGGATCCTTTTCGCTGCATATGCACCCTGTCATCATATACGAAATACCATGAATCTTTGATACAAAGAGTCAATATTTTCATAAAAATGTCATTTGGTATGCTGGTATGTTCGCTAATAATAATCCATTTTTCCGAAATTGTCCTAATTGCTAAATTTATCGGCACGCTTGGAAATAATGATATAACATCCTATGAAATTAATGTTTTCGCAATTCACCAAATCGATCGAAATCTAAAGAAACTAAAACAAAAACGATCGAAATGAAATTAAGGAATTGAAACCATTCCGATCTGAATCTGTGACATGCCTGATAGATCCACTATTTAAGCAGTTTTTCCCTTCTTGTTTTAAAACTATGCAGTTCGTGGATATATCCACATTGGCAATATGAACAAGTGAGAAAAGGCTATAGTCGGTACAAGGCCGACTACAGGGACGTACGCAGGGGGGGGGCACGGGGGGCCCGGGCCCCCCCCGAAATGGTTTGGTCGAACAAAATTTTTTAAGCTACTGTAACTAGTTATTATATTTTTTTTCTCATAAAAATGTTTGTATATTTGAAGATTTCAAATTAAAACTTATATTTTCTTAAGTTTCTGAACAGAAATGTACATCATTAACAAGTTTTGTAAGAAAATATTTTAAAAATTTTTGTTTGTAAGCTGTTTTTGAGAGAAACTTCCAGTAAAATCTGAATTACTTCTTCATGTCATATCATATCACTATCAAATGCTAATTCCTTAATGAATATATCCCATTTCTATTATTTATTCGAACTGTATAGAGCTTTCGAGGCTTAAAACTCATTCGGTTATAACAAAAATAACGAGTTCAGTATTATGGGAATGGAAATATATAAAAAAAAATCTATTGAATAAAATGTATGAAGGGTCGGTCCTTCGTGGACTACATATTGAAAGCCAATTAGAAATTTGTTTTACTGCCATCGCCAAAATTTTGTTATTCTGTTTTAGACAAATTTGCTGCTAAACAGTATGAGAAAATAATGAAGACAAATGAATTTTTGTGCGTCACTTGATTTTTACTTATCATTACCGAAGTATGATTGTAACCTCAGACTTTCGATTACGAGATTATATACACTAGGATTGTATCGTATAGATTTCGTCAAAATAATGATTTAAGACTTCACATATGTTAGGGCGATATTCGTTACAGCCAAGAAGGAAGTACTTATGGATCTCGTAATGTTTTGTCCAAATTAAATTTACGTCATATCGGTACCTCCACCATAAAAGTCCAAAAATGTTCACTAAAATGGTCGAAAGGACTAACCGATTCGGTCTAAAATCGAACCTAATATGGTTCGCAAGATTACTTCCAAAAGTACATCAAGGTCCAAGGGAATATGTTTGGACAACATCTTCAGGTCTCTTAAACAAGTCTAACATAACTGCAGTTTAAAGACTGTTTGATTATTTTTTTGACATTTTGTAGTCTTGTTTACAGCGATATCCTACTTTTCGTGGCCAAGTTTATGCTTCCTGACAACGCTCTAAATACTACGGTGGCCAACTAAAAGCTAAAGCGGTAACTATAGAGAGGTGTGTCTCTCAAATAAATATTATGTGGGGTTCAATAAGGATCGATTGTTATTTGTCAAAACTATGTAGAGCTAAGTCCATCAAAGTGTTTGTCATCGAGTCCAAAAACTTCTAATCGTACAATTAAGAAAACAAATTATAACGCTTCTTTTGTAACATAATATTAAAAGTAAAAATAATCCTGGTATCAGAATCTATCTCTTTCGGTAAATAACACTGTGCAACATTTTTAAGGAAATCTTGTGCAAATAATTTGAAGTGAGGATTTTTTGAAAGTACAGACCCAAAGTACAAAAGCCCTAGTTCCGTCTGGTATCAGAATCTATCTCTTTCGGTAAATAACACTGTGCAACATTTTTAAGGAAATCTTGTGCAAATAATTTGAAGTGAGGATTTTTTGAAAGTACAGACCCAAAGTACAAAAGCCCTAGTTCCGTTTTGTTGAGTCAGATACAGCTTGGATTTTATGGCCCCATCTAAACATTGTTAAATATCGACTTTTTAAACAACTCGGGGCTATATCTCTGAAACCAATGCAAATCTTCTTCTGACCTTTGCAGCAAATTTGTAGATAAGGGACAAAATAAAATATTTTGGAAAAAAAATTTTATAATATATCTAAAAATTCCATAATTTGTATACATTTCGCACCATATCTCAAAAACTGTTAAATTTTTCTTAATGTTTTCATTTGGAAACATATCAACGACAGCCAATATTCTTAAAAATTAGGCTAAGATCATCGAAATAGTGAAAATCTCGCTATAGCAAAGACAACGGCAATTCTTTGTGGTTGTAAAATTCTGCGATAATCCATAACGTGGACCTGTATGATTAAAAACTTCAATATACTTCAATAAATTTTACATGGCGACATTGTGGCCCGATATTGTCTATTTTCAATTCTAAATATCCTACTCTGTAAATATTTAAAATTGTATCCTTAGTCCCAATTTACATTAAACGAATATAATGAATATAATGTCAAAAACGAAAAATATAGAAGGAATTGCCTGAAAATTGCCGGTACGGGCAATTTTTTTCCACTTCCATACCCCTTACGTGTCTCTCCTACAAACTGAGACTTGCCGCAAGTAAACTCGCCTAATGTAAATTGGGACTAAATATTATGAATTCTTTCTATTGAATTTATATACTTTGTACCATTATTTCATATAAAATATAGAATAGAATATAGAATAGAATAAGTGCCAAAATTTCCAGTCCATCGGACAAAAATTTACCGAGATATGAGCTTTCGAAGGGAAACATTTATTGTGTTTTGTATGTAGCATAGAAACTAAAAACGTCTTTTCCTCGATGTGGCACTTTATATGTTTTTGTGGGACTATTGTACACATACATCATGTGCTTAACCGAGAGAGTCTTAAAACAACTGCTGACGGAGTCAGAAAAAATATCAATTTTGTACAGTGTTTTGTTTTTGTTAAAATCGAAATTTTGATTTTAACTGTCCAAAATTTTTAAAAATTGATTTTTTTAATTCCTTTTCGATAATGAACAATATTATTAGGTTCGTAATGATCCCACAAAAATATATGCTGATCGGTTTATTCTTTTTCAAACTACAGTGGGTACCGCAAACTGCTTTAGTAAAAACAGTGCTTTATAAGCGGGCATTTGGATGTAAGATTTTAAAAAAAAAAACAAAAAAAAAGATAGAAGGTAACTTAAGGTTTAATAGATTTTTTATAAAAAATGCATGAAAATGGTTTTTCTCATGCTTATAAGTGGCCATAACCCCTTAAAATAGCTTTACGTAACGCTACACAACATTTGAATTTTTCATGATTTTTGGTCCAGTTGTGCCCCCCCCGAAATGAAATCCTGCGTACGTCCCTGGCCGACTATGTGATACCCTACACCACTACCTCTGTGAATAATCTTTTCACTCGAAAACATTTCGTTTATGGAGATACGAAAGTTTTCACCTATCTGGCTTTTATACCAAATGACTTAAGGCGAACTGAACCAAAATAAATAATATTTAATTTTATATTTGACTACTGTCGACACCACCAACATCAATAGGCTTCTATCTCTTTGAGAAAATTTCGTGATGATCCGATCAAAATTCTGACCTGTAGTATTATTGCAGAAAAAGTGGAAAAAGGGATGCATTAACGACTATTGCGATATCTCTATTATTGGACTACCTACGCCAACCTACTTTGCATAATTTCAAATATGGGATTTTCTATTTTCTTAGTCAGGCTTTGCTTTTAGAAGGTCCCCAACCAAAGGTGTGATATCCGTCATTACTATTAACATCGCAAAAATGAGAAGTTGGGTTTTATTAGCGACTATTGCGATATCTTCGTTGTTTGACCACCTACGACAACCTACGTTACATCGTTGTAAAGGTGATATTTTCTACTTTCATTGCCAGGTTTTGCTTTTTGTATACTTCTTACAGAAGCTGAGATATTCGCTTTGGAAAAAACCGTTGTCTTTTTATCCAAATAAGTTTTTTGCCCATTCCGACCCCTAAATATTATTTCGACCCTCACCAAAATCAATAGGCTTCTTCCTCTTTGAGATCCCCATTAACTCTCGAAATTTCGTGACGATCCGATCAAAATTGCGCACAGTAGCGTGATTTCCAAAAAAATGGACAAATGGGATAAATTATCGACTATTGTGATATCTCCGCTATTTGGTCACCAACGCCGACCTAGTTTGCATCATTGTAAAGGTGGAATCTTCTACTTTCATAGTCAGGCTTTGCTTTTGGAAAGTCCCCAGCCAAAGCTGTGATATTCGTCACTATAACTAAAATCGCAAGCATGAAAATTTGGGGTTTATTTGCGACTATTGTGATATCTTCGTTATTTGATCACCTACAAGAACCTACTTTACATCATTAGAAAGGTGATATTTTCTACTTTCATGCTCAGGTTTTGCTTTTGGTATACCCTATATAGAAGCTGAGATATTCGCTTTGGAAAAAAACGTTGTCTTTTTATCCAAATACGTTTTTTGCCCATTCCGACCCCTAAATATTATTCGACCCTCACCAAAATCAATAAGCTTCTTCCCCTTTGAGATCCCCATTAACTCTCAAAATTTCGTGATGATCCGATCAAAATTGCGGTCTGTAGCGTGATTTCCAAAAAAATGGAAAAATGGGATGAATTACCGACTATTGTGATATATCCACTATTTGGTCACCTACGCCGACCTAGTTTGCATCATTGTAAAGGTGGAATCTTCTACTTTCATAGTCAGGCTTAGCTTTTGGAAAGTCCCCAGCCAAAGCTGTGATATTCGTCACTATAACTAAAATCGCAAGCATGAAAATTTGGGGTTTATTTGCGACTTTTGTGATATCTTCGTTATTTGATCACCTACAAGAACCTACTTTACATCATTAGAAAGGTGATATTTTCTACTTTCATGCTCAGGTTTTGCTTTTGGTATACCCTATATAGAAGCTGAGATATTCGCTTTGGAAAAAAACGTTGTATTTTTATCCACATAAGTTTTTTGCCCATTCCGACCCCTAAATGTTATCCGACCATCACCAATATCTTCCCCTCCGGGTCCCCCATCAACACCCAAAATTTCGTGACGATCCGGTCAAAATTGCGACCTGTAGCGTGATTACAAGGTTTAGATGGACAGACGGACAGACGGACGGACGGACTGACGGACGGACACACATAGCCAGATCGACTCAGCTCGTCGAGACATTCATTTTGGTATATAAGTATGGGTCTACGACCATTATTTCGATGCGTTACAAACTTTTTGGTCAAAACCAACTTATAATACCCTCCCCACATAGTGGTGTAGGGTATAATTATTCAATGTTCTTTCATTAGGTTCAGTATAATATAACTACTTCATGCAGAACCAAATCCCTTAACAATGTGTAAACATACAGTTGCGAAAACAACAATAGCACCACCATGACCAATTTGCTTGTCAGTACAAGAACAATCAAGATTGTTGTTGTTTCCACTAGTGTTGTTGTTATGTGCATATCCTTTGGTGCCCTCTTTTAAAAAAGTAAAACTTATATTCACATTATTATAAATATTTATTTTTGGTAGCTTTAACTAAAAACTATCAAAAAAAAAAAAAATCGAAAGAAATAATAGCAACACTTACATTTTATATATAAAATGTTTTACTTTTTGGACATTTTCTGCATTTAAGCACTTGTTTGACTCTCTGAACATTAATTGCCAATTTTGAAATTCCGCCTTCAAAAAAAAAAACGATATTTTAAATTAAAATAGGCCTTAAAAGGGCCTACTGTACAGAGAAGCCTAAAATAATGAACAACACCTGTGTTGATAGAAAGTTTTACAGATAAGTTTGCAGATTTGTTTGAAAATCTAATAAAGTAGTGGAATTAATTGATTTCAGGCACGACATCAGGTCAAAATTTTCATACGAAATGCAAAAAGAACTACTTCAAAGGTCCTAGTAGCCTAGAAAAGGACCATATTGTACAAAAAGTTTACAAATATCTCAGAGAACATATCCAACAGGTTATTAACAGAAAAATTGGGTTATAATATAGAAAAAAACCAAAGAAATTGTGGTATAGAAGTTCTGTGGCAATTTTAAAGAGTCGTGCTTTGTCCCTAGACTATGGCAGATCAAAAAATTGTAAACTATCGTCAATAAGGCAACTACAACATCACAACCAAAGATCAGAAAATCAATTTGGAACGTTATTTTGAGGCTGTTGAAGAAGAATCATGCAACCAATACCAGAATCTGCTTAGTTCCATACCAAGCCTTTCAACTGGCGTTACTACCACACTCAACTGAACAATAAATAAGCATGCACTTGTTTCTCTTGATGTACAGCTATATTTGAGTAATAAAGTGTACACATTTGTCCAATTTCTATAATTTCACAAGAATTTTTAATGATGGTGCTATTTTTTGTCCTCTTTTTGGAGTTTTTGTAAAAAGTGTCGAAAATAATTATGGTTTTTTGTTACTTTTAAATTCTTTGGAGTCGTTTAGTTCTAAAAAAGCATGAAACGGTTAGCAAAATTTGCACATGTAAATAAAAATGCCTCCAAACCATTTTTGTAGGAGGTGGTGCTATTATTTTTTTCGAAGTTGTACATATAAACGGAAATTTAATGACATTTGTAATATTTCCCATTATGACCGGCAGAAGCATTTGGATTCAACGGCATAATTAATTCTCAGTAAATACACCCTACCATATTTTAACAAAGTAGTTAAAGTTTATTAACAATTTGTGAGGGCTTTATTATTTGTGATAGAAATATTTATACATATTTTGCAATTGTCGCTGTTTTGTTAGCATTTATTTTATAAAGCTTCTTCACCATTTAAAACGGATAAACCACTTCATTTATCATTTTATGTGGTCGATCAGCAAGCAAACTTTGATGACATTGAGGGGATTTAATTGAAAATAAAAATAATAAAATGTAGAGTATAAAAATGACTAACTTTGCCAAACAATTGTTCTGTTCTTTTTTATTTTTTGCCTCATTTCCGGAATAAAGTGTGTAATAAGTACTTCCAACTTAGTGTTTGTTTTAATTGTGTAATGAAAACATGTCATTTGTACAAATTTCGAGGAAAGTCGTTAAGTGACATTTAATTAAATTCCAAACTGTTGCGGCAATGGTCAGCAGTAATGAACCACAAGCATAACTATGTATGTGGTAGGTGTTCAAGTGATAATTTACCGTTGAGTTGAGCATACTTATACCAGTATATTACTCGTAATGAGGTAATTACTTTTCAATTTAAATAGTTAGTAGTTAGTTAGTTGGGTGACGTAGGGGATGAATGATACCAAGCAACGGTCTTGACCGGCTTTAACATGGCAAAGCCCAGGATTTATCTTGGTCCCTCTTTCATCTCAAGTGGACACTGACCTCCCCGTGGTGTCACCTGGGGAACTGCCTTTAACACCCGTTAAAGGTAGTGAGCTAACATGTGCCGCGCGTTCACCCATAAGAACGTTAAAAACTTGGGTTTGGGCGTCGGGTTAGTAACCCTCCCCTAGAAAAAACATCCTACTATGAAAAAACGAAAGAAAAGAAAAACAAACCCCTCTAAAGTTGACGAACCCCGCAAACGTTTTAAGGACCATGATCTGCGAATCTGAACATTCCAGGTCCCACTCTTTATAGAGAAGGTGCAGTCTTCGCATTGGCAGACGTACTTGAAAAGTACAAGGCCGATATTACTGCCATACAGGAAATACGATGGACTGGGAAAGGCGTCACAACAATACCTAAAGGTGACGCACTGTATTATAGCTGCCATGACGTAAAGCATGAGTTTGGTTGCGGATTCGTAGTTAGTCGGAGACTAAAACTTCTGGTATCCAGCTTCACCCCAGTGAATGAAAGACTTGCTGCAATTCGAATAAAAGCTTAATTCTTCAACATCAGCTTTATTTGTGCTCATGCTCCCACTGAAGAAAAGGACGAACAGGCCAAAGATATATTTTACGAGCGCTTAGAAGAAACATATGACCGTTGCCCTGCCAATGACATTAAAATCATTCTAGGCGATTTTAATGCCAAAATTGGAAAGGAGAATATCTTTGGAGAGAAGAGAAACGTCTTCTCCGCAAGAAAAAGAGAGAAATGGAAAAGCGGGAGTGTGAAAAAATCGAGATGTACAGGAGCCAGAATGAAGTCCGAAAATTCTACCAAAGAGTGAAACATCAAACAGATGCTTTAGTACAGGCACATCCTCCTATAGAGACCAGGAAGGTAATCGGGTAACAGATACAGATAGCGTGCTCAGGATATGGAAGGAACATTTCTCCAATCTGCTGGTATCCAATAGTAGCGAAGACGATGATACCACAGATCCAATCCCAGAAGATGGTATAGAATGTATACCGCCCGGCCAAGATGAGGTAAAAACAGCAATCAACCGGCTGAAGAATAATAAAGCAGCAGGAGCCGATGGCTTACCAGCGGAGCTGTTTAAAACGCGACGCGCTGATAAGGTGTATGCATCAGCTAGTTAGCACCATCTGGCAGGTATTTACCCTGCGGCAAATCCTAGAGAAGACCCAAGAGATGCAGATCGACATATTTCACCTTTTTGTCGATTATAAAGCAGCATTCGACAGTCCCCTCCGATCAAAGGTATTCCACGCAATGTCTGAATTTGGTATCCCCGCAAAGCTCATCCGGCTTTGTAAGATGACTTTAACTGATACTAGGTCCTCAGTTAAAATTGGAAAGAACGTCTCCGAAGAATTTTGTACCAAAAGAGGTTTCAGACAAGGAGACAGCCTTTCGTGTGACCTATTCAACATTTTGCTGCAAAAGGTAATACGAGAAGCAAATGTCAAAAGAAATGACACAATTTACACCAATAGCCACATGTTACTTGCCTATGCTGATGACATAGACATCATGGGACGATCAGTAAAGGAAGTAACTGATACCTTTAGGAAGGTCGAAGCAGAATCAGCGAATGTGGGTCTGGCGGTAAACGGCGAAAAGACCAAATTGATGGTGTCGACGCGCAAAGCGTCCATAGAGCTCGGACCAACTGTGGAAGTTGATACCTAAAATTTTGAGGTAGTTAAAGACTTCGTCTACCTCGGCACTGCCATAAACACAACAAACAACATCAGTTGTGAAATAAGAAGAAGAATTGTATTGGCCAACAGATGCTACTATGGTCTAAGTAAGCAATTTAAAAACAAAGCCACATCTCGTCAAACAAAAATAACACTATACAAAACGCTGATACTACCCGTGCTAATGTATGGCTCCGAAGCATGGGTACTTGCGCAAGCAGATAAGGCAGTGCTTGGTGTGTTTGAGAGGAAAATTCTTCGAAAGATCTACGGGCCGATTTGCGTTGACGGTGAATATCGACGTCGTATGAACCACGAGCTATATAAGCTATACAAAGACATGCATATAGTTAAACGTATCGAGATGCAACGATTGCGTTGGCTAGGCCATATCATGAGAATGAGCGATGATGAACCCGCTAAAAAGGCGTATGAATACATGCCACATGGCGGTGCACGCAGAATCGGCAGGCCTAAGCTTCGATGGAGCAAACAAGTGGATAATTAAGTGGGATAATTAAGTTTCTTGTAGTGTTGCGTGGGTTAACTTCAACCCAGCATCATATGTTCTTTGGAAAGTGCAAAAAACTAAATTATATTTTGCGAATTTGTTTGCATTTGCATATTCCGAGGGTAGGGAAATAATATACTACAGTCCACGGTCATTTCGATCAACCGTACGTAAAATCTTCTGAACAACATTTTTACAAAGTACTTTGAAGCTGAAATATGTCATGTCGTTGTACTTTTATTGCGGTTCTTGGAATATAGGGAGAAAAAGATAAAGCAATCTTACTTGCTCCAAATGTTCTACTAAGCAAGTAAGAAAGTAGCAGTCAGTTGTGCTGACGGAGACATACCCTCAGCAACTTAAAAAAAAAAACAAAAACAACAAAACCAAACCAAACACAATAATTATGCAGTATAAAGAAATGTTGGTTTTGTATCACGAGTTTGCTTTAAAATCTGTGCGTACCGTAATTTGGGGCTATACCAAATCATTGGTATATAGCAAACATTTTTAGTAACCAAACTTCTTCATAAAGGACTCGAAGAAGTTTTTGAAAAAGTTTTAGATATATCTTGCGCAATAGCCATTTTGGTATGTGCAGGCAGGGTTTCGGAGCTTTTTGGCCATTATCTCAGGAAGTATTGAGTTACTCCTTAAAAATATTGTACCGTTGTAAATGAGGCCGCTAGAACAACCTACTGAAAAAAAGAATAAAAACGATGCAAGAGGAGCTGTTAAACGTCACTTTTTTTGAATTTTGTGTGGGAGCTACCCGAAGCAGTGGATCAAAATAGTCCATATCACTGTGCAACACGAAAATTATTAACCATATTCTGACACCGCAGTGTGATAGAACACCAAAAATGAGAAGTCACGCGTCTCGCCGTTTTTCCCTATCTCATCAACTTTCGCGGTTATAGGCCTCCAAAGGTTTGAGGCTTTGATGTAGAAAGGGTCATTCAGTCAGGACTATATCTTCCAAACCATTAGGAAATTTGAATTTGTCTCGGAGGCAAAGTTGTAGCTCTTGTCTTAAAGAACAAAAATTGTGAACACATATAACCCATCAAACTTCATCTGCAAATTCAAAAGCGCCATTGTAAAATTTCTTTTAAAATTTTTCTCAAGTTTTGTTATACAGCTATCAAACCAATCAAATTTGAAACAATCAACCAAATACAAAAATGTACCTCAGATCTCAATAAACATCCTTCTAGAATATACGAACCCTAAAAGAATAGGTCTTAATGGTCAAAATAGCAAAACAATTGCGATTATTATCCTCTTTTCTCGGCTTCTGCTCCATAGATATTAAACCGTTCGACATTCAAGAAAACAATCAACCACAATAGTGTAGCAAAGGCTTCAATAAACATCTTTCTGCAATATGCGAAATGTCTATGAACGATTCTTAATGGTAACAATAGCAAAAATCTTTTGAAAATATCCAATTTTTATACTTTTTTCTCCGACTCTGGTCCAAAGATACGCAACTGCCCAAAAATTAAGGATACCGTCAACCTCAAAAATGTACCTAAGATTTCAATAAACAACTTTTTAGAACATATGAAGATTCTAGGAATGGTTCTTAGGGCTGAAATTCACGAACAATTAAATTTTTTTAACATTCCCCCTGCTCAGTTTTGGAAATAACAAAATGTTTAAAACTCAAGGAAATTTGAAAGGTTTGTTATTTACGGACCTGAACAGGAAAGAATGATCTAAAATTATCGAATTTTGAGCTTGAAGAATCGTTCCTAGAATTTTCATTTGTTCTAGAAACTTTTTTGTTGAAATCTAAGGTACATTTTTGTAGCCGTTGCGTATCTTTGGACCAGAGTCGGAGAAAAAGTATAAAAATTGGATATTTTCAAAAGATGTATGCTATTTTTACCATTAAGAACCGTTCATAGACATTTCGCATATTCCAGAAAGTTGTTTATTGAAGCCTTTGCTACACTATTGTGGTTGATTGTTTTCTTGAATGTTGAACGGTTTAATATCTATGGAGCAGAAGCCGAGAAAAGAGGATAAAAATCGCAATTGTTTTGCAATTTTGACCATTAAGACCTGTTCTTTCAGGGTTCGTATATTCTAGGAAGATGTTTATTGAGATCTGATGTACATTTTTGTAGCTGGTTGTGTGCTTCAAATTTGATCGGTTTGATAGCTGTATAACAAAACTTGAGAAATTTTTTTAAAGAAATTTGACCATGGTGATTTTGACCTTGCAAATGAAGTTTGATGGGTTATATGTGTTAACAATTTTTGTTCTTTAAGACAAGAGCTACAACTTTGCCTCTGAGATAAATTCAAATTTCCTAACGGTTTGGAAGATATAGTCCTGACTAAATGGCCCTTTTTACATCAAAGCACCAAACCTTTGGAGGCCTATAACCGCGAAAGTTGATGAGATAAGGAAAAACGGCGAGACACGTATCTTCTCATTTTTGGTGTTCTATCATACTGTGGAGTCAGAATATGGTTAATAAAACATGACTCAAAAAATTACACACAGTGTATTCTAACCTGATACATGACTGGATGAAATAATACGATGTGAAGACCTAAAAACCCCTAAAATGTGAACTTTGAACGTGATTTATTTAAAAAGCGCTCCAACGATTTTTTTTCTCATCTATGAAAATTGTAGTTTCAGAATTCGCAAAAACTTCCCAGGTTTAAGCTCCTTTCATTAAAAGTTAATTCAATAGTACCGTGATTTACTTTGTAATTCTAATTTCAATTTAAAACGAACCTTGGATTTACAGTATCACAATACGGAATCGCATTTCAAAAAATGAGACAAAAATCTTCAATGTTTGTTTTTATTTCAAACAACGGCAAATGTTGTGCTTTATTATAGTTCTTCTGCCAGAAGTTAAGGTTGGCAATTTTTCATAGTGGAAACCTATGTACAATGTAGCTAAAAAGTGTCTATAAAGTTAAGAGAATATGTGGAATCTCAAGTGATTATCGCCACAATTTCACCATATTATATGATGTTTTTATTTCCAGAGGGAAGATATTGCATCATCACAACACAATAGCCAAAAAACTGTTGGTGACAAAATTAATTTTGGACGAAAACTTATATCGTATCCCACATGTCATAATGCCACTCTTTTGTCCCATAAGTCATGTCTATGTCTGCACGTACATTTAATTGAGTTTTAACAATTACATTTTTTGGGATATACAAAAGAAAGGGTAGTTTTTCATGAATGAAAATGTCGGTGTCCCATGATGATGTTGTGTAACAAGAAATTGTTCAAAGTTTTCGCCGTGGGGGAAACATATGTGACTTTTAATATTGATAATACTAGACAATGCGTTAATAATGTATAAAGTTTTGTTGTATGAGAAATAAGAATTATACGATGTCATCTTCTTTAAGAAAATACTTTCACTATTAATTCAATATTCAGAACAACTTCGGCTGGCTATGACGAGGCGACTGCAACCCTTTGCGTATATCTAAGTTTTGCCCAACTGAGTTGTAGTGTGTATTTGTTGTTGTCTTTATCTCTACCTGGCCTGGCGTTCTGCACTCAATACCATATTCTGGGATTGGACCTGTGGTGTCTTCATAGTCTGTGATAGTATTCCCAGCAACATGTTCGATGCCAAAGATGCCATTCAATCATGGGAGCAAGTGATCTGGCATGTCATCTTTTTAGCATCTTCAACGATGAATTTTATATGAGCGTGGACCCCAAAAGATGCTATTCATTTTTGGATCCAAAGCATGTAATTTACACCAATGCTTTGACATGTCATTTCCACCAATGCTTTGGCATGTCATTTACACCAATGCTTTAGCATGTCATTTCCACCAATGCTTTGTCATGTAATTTTCACCAACCCTTTGCAATAACATTATCATTACGACGAGAGTTTTAACAACGACACACGACACCTGTGCTAAAGAAGCTACATTTTCGTAATTTCACATTTGAGGTTCTTCGTGGTCCCAAAAATTGTCATTATAGGTCTATGTTTTGGTATCGCCCTCATATAATGCTGATTGACGGTATTTTTGGGGTTTTACCTACATTTTTGACTGAGCTATCGGTAATTTGAGATTTGAAGTTCTCACACTTCGACACTCGCAAGAAAAACGAAGGTTCTGAGGGTCGCCCAAAATCGGACGATGTGCAAGAAAAAAATTAAGCCTGATAAAAATTAAACGGATAATGCAATATAACCATGTTAAATACCGTGGGCATTTCTTCCACCAACTAAGATTTGATATTGCATGGAAAAATGGATTGTTCTCCCAAGATCCAGCAAAAGATCAATCGCTCAAAAAAGGCTCTTGTGGATGTGTGCAAAGAAATTGTGAACAAAAACAATCGCGGTGCTTCAAAAGAGATTTATAAGATCGTCACAGACGAATCTTGGATCTATGCTTAGAAGCCCGAAAGAAAACAGGAATCGATCGTTTGGGTCTTGGAAAGCGAGCCAAACAAGACTAGCTCCAAACACACGGTAGTCCGGTATATAGCACACATTTTCTGTAGAGGGTAGATCTGGAAAAAAATCGACGGTACTACCGATAGTATCGATTACACTGTGCTACAGTGAAAATTTGCAGGGGTTCTGATGCATAAATTCGGTATTGTGGGAGTTCATGGAAGACGAAAATACCTTTGATTTCTTTGGGACACTTCGTTTTTTGATTTTATAACGGTAAATGTAGTGAAAAACGGGGTTTTTGGATTTCCAACTTAAAACAGACATAACTTATGTTTTCCACAGGTGAAAATCATGCCTTTCAAAAATGTCATAATTTTTGATAATCGGGTAACAAATGGTTAAGTTATAATGATTTAAGTGGGACAAAAACGCTTTAAAAAACAGGAAAATGGGATTCCTCGTGCTCTAGGCTGCATAGAAGACACCAAACTGCGCAATTATTTACTTTTATCAAAAATGAAATTTAGTAAGCTTTACAAAATGTGGAAAAACAATGAAATCGGTTGAAAAATGCATGCGTTATAGCACTTTTTATGTTTTAACCTTTTGATTTTTCCTTTATAAAAGTTGGTACCTTAGTGCTTATGATTGTTATATGAATTTGTCTACTTAATAATTACGCACAAGGTACCAATATTTTATAAAGGAAAAACCAAAAGGTTAAAACACTAAAGATGGAATAACTCACGCATTTTTCAACCGATTTCATTTATTTTTCCCATTTTGAAAAGCTTTCTAAATTTCCTTTATGATAAAAGTAAATAATTGCGCAGTTTGTTGTCTTCTACGCAGCATAATGCGTTTTTGTCACACTTAAATCATTATAACTTAACCATTTCTTAACCGATTTTTATTATTAAAATTATGGCTTGTTCGAAATGTATGATTTTCACCCTTTAAATATAAAAAGAACCGTAAAAGTCAGTTGTGTAAAACATAAGTTATGTCCGTTTTAAGTTGAAAATCTAAGAAACCCCGTTTTCCACTACGTTTACCGTTACAAAATCAAAAAACGAAGTGACCCAAAGAAATCAAAGGTATTTTCGGCTTCCATGGACTCTCACAATACCGAATTTATGCATCAGAACCCCTGCATAAAAATTTTGTCAGCTTTTGTATCACAGTGTTTTCTTTTAAAAATTCAATATCGATACATAGTTTTTTTCTATCGTTATTATCGGACTAAAAATCCCTAACATAATATCTATTGAAATAAATAGAAATTACGCTTTTCGGTTTTGTGAATGTGAGAAAGTAAGTCCGTATTCACAAGTACAAATTTTTCGGAAAAGTAAGTTGTATTTTTGTGTCCTTTTACTAAATAAAAGCAAATGTTTTTCCACCTGTATATTTCTGTGGAGTACTTGTACAAAATGTCAACAAAAACAAAGACATTACCACCATTTTTATTTCCAAATCAATAGTGATGGCAAATTAACGATAATATCGATAGCTATCGATTTTTTGAAATTGAATATAGAAAATATCTAATGTTGGGAATATCGATAGTATGCCAGCTCTAGTAGAGGACCGACTAAGCAAGTAAGTTGTGGTAGGAATCTAAACATAGCCGCCTAATATTTTCAGTGGGATCGACTTCTCAAAAAATCTTATTTTCGCAGGAAAATACAGTAATGGAAATTAGGCTTCTGTGATGTTGTCTTACTATTTATTTCTTTAAATGATCTATATAGTCATTGGGTCTAATCGGGTACTATGTTCGAGAATTATTGTGTGGTCCAGCCAGCCAGATATAGACGGGCAGGGCTTAAACGGTTATGGCCACTTATTGAGTACTAAAAAGCTATTGTTTACGATTTTGTTACAAAAAATCTACCAAACTTTTTAGACGATTTTTTTTTAAACTGAAATGTCAGTCCTTTATCTACCTTCGACATTTTTTCTGTTGAAAAATATTGCACAGTGTTTTGACAAATGCCCGCCTACGAAACACTGTTTTTACTAAAGCAGTTTGCGGTGCCCACTGTAGCTCGAAGACGATTAAACCCTAAATCTACTCTTTATTGTCTGAAACGGATTTGGTCCTACATACATATGTGGGACCTAAACCGCCATTTCGCTGAGGCACATTTTTATGGTATCATCGTGTTTGTACATACCCTCGTTAGGTTGTCTCGAAACATTGAATTACACTATGCAACACTGTAAATGCAAACAACTTCTAGTATGCATTTTTTTAAAGTACATATTTAGACTACAAAAACCCTAGTAGGGTTTTGTCCTGTCAGATCCAGTTCGGATTTTATGGCATCATCTAAACCGGGCTAAATCTACACTTTTTTGCATTTATCAGGCTTTTATCTCAGAAACGAATAGGAATTTGGCCTTGCTGTATTTAGCAATATTGTAGCCCTAAACTAGTAGAACGTATCTTTTGAAAAAACCGCATAAGAAAAACTCCATCTAGGGCATCAAAATCTTTAAAATATAGAAAATTTTACATAATTGCTGAAATTCTGGTCAGTATCGGCTAAACTATTGGGAGTTGAACCAAGTAACCTTTTTCAAAAATCTTCCAAATAAAATTCTCAACAATTCTTTAGAACAGTCTGAAACTCTAAAATGCTTACTTCATGTTGTTTCAGCGGTATTTTGCATCATATCTTTTTCAACACGTATTTCAAACACAGTTCACACCAACAGTTTATTCTCGCATTTCGGATTTCACTGCATTATTGACATTTTTATTGAATCGTCGTTGAAAAATGTACTGAAAACAACGGCATAGAGGCATTTTACAACAATGACATGTTCTGAAGAGTTGTGTATTACATTCCAGGGAATATTTTTCCAAAAGAAAATATTCAGAAAAAATTAACGGTTTTGGAGATACAGTGCGAAATGTATAAAAATTGTGGAATTTTTGCATATATTTTGAAATTTGAGGCAATAAATGTAGTTTTTCGAGTTCATTATTTCTACATATATTTTATTTTAGTCCTTATCTACAAATTTGCTTCAGCGGTCAGAAGAAGATTCGCATTGGTTTCAGAGATATAGCCCCGAATTTCTTTAAAAACTCAATATTTAACCATGTTTAGATGGCGCCATAAAATCCGAGCTGGATCTGACACAACAAAGCCCAACTAGGGTTTCTTGTCGTTTGGGTCTGAACTTTCAAAAAATCCTCCGTTCGAATTGTTTCCACAAGATCACCTTAAAAATGTTGCACAGTGTTATCATAGGACGAAGGCGGCTGTATAGTGATTTATGAGACGGACTACTCGTCTCACCACCAAGCAGCTTTTAACACCAGCAGTTGTTGTCCCAATCCCGGAAAATGTATCCTTTTTGCAATTTAATTGCAATGGACTCCAAGGTAAGATCGAGGAAATAGAAGATTTCATGAGTCGGGGGAATATCAAGGTCGCTGCGGTGCACGAAACCAAGCTCAACAACAGCTGTAGCTTACAACGTTGCGATTGTTACAACGTGCTAAGGAAGGATCGCACCAGAAGTGGAGGTGGGGGATTAGCTTTCCTATTGCACCAGTCTGTCCAATACAGACCTATCTCGCTTGAGCCTGTCTCTAATGACCCGTACATGGAATGTATGGGGGTAGCAGTCAGGTGTGGAACTGCCGAGATAGAGTTGCTGAACGTATACATCTCGCCGAGAAATAGCTGTATCTTAGATTACGTGCCTAACATTAGCCCGCTTTTGGAAGGTCATAATCGTCTGGTCCTGGGGGACTTTAATGCGCATTATGAGATGTGGCATTCGGCCCTCGGAAACGACCAGAGAGATAGAGCGCGGGCTGAGCAGATTGACAGCTCTACGTTTTGCACGGTCAATGAGGACGCCCCTACCGGAATTAAAGGAGAGTGTCACAGCTCGCCAGACATAACCATCGTGTCATCTGGTCTGACAAATGACGTTGCCTGGCAACCCGTCATTTCCCTTGGGTCAGACATTCTCCCCATAATTGTCTCCATTAGCAGACCACCCGATTTCATTACCTCTGAACGCCGCACATTCGTCAATCATAAGAAAGCTGATTGGCCGGGTTTCAGAGAGTTCACCAATCACCGCTTCAGAGAACTGCCTAATCCTTCTGATGTTCGGGTAGCGCAAAGGACGTTCCGATACATCATCACTGCTGCAGCCGCTCGCCATGTCCCTGCTGGTCGAATACCCGAAGTAAGGCCAAACTTCCCAGCAGAAGCGACGGGATTAGCAAATGAGCGTGATGAGCTTCGTCGAACTAACCCCAATGACCCCAGAGTCAGGGAGCTGACACTGGAAGTTAACAGGCTGGTCGGCGAGCATAAGCGGAACAAGTGGTTAAATCATCTGAAGAATTGCAACATTGGAACCGGTATAGGTGAATTGTGGGCAACTGTTAAGTCGAACCGTGTAAGAAGGGAAGATAGGACCTAAGTCACGTTTGGCGACGTTACGTTGACTGACCCGAAGAGGTGCGAAAGTTACTTCAATCGACAATTTGTCCAGCACCCCGAGAGTGACAGGGAGAAGAGAAGAGTATTATGTCGCATCAGATCTCTTCCTGTCGAGGAGGAACCACCACAGTTTACAATGGATGATGTTGCCAATGCCATCAGGAACGCTAAATCATCCAAAGCATTGGGCCCGGATGGAATCTCCATGGTAATGCTGAAGCAGCTGGATGAGCAGGGTGTGGAATATCTCACTAAAGTTCTCAATTTGTCGCTATCCACCCTCTTTGTTCCCGAAGTCTGGAAAATGGGCAGGGTGGTCCCACTACGGAAGGCAGGCAAGGATGCCAGCAAAAGTGAATCGTACAGGCCGATTTCGCTTTTGTCGCCCGTAGCAAAGACCCTTGAGGCCTTAGTCCTCCCCAGTATCAGAAATGGCTATAAAGTTGCCGATCATCAGCATGGATTCCGTAAGCAGAACAGCACGACAACCGCGCTGCACGCCATTGCCACACATATTTGTCAAGGACTCAACCAGAGACGGCCTTGCGATAGAACAGTGATGGTGGCGCTTGACTTATCAAAAGCCTTTGATACAGCCAGGCACTCCACGCTGTTTGAAGACATTGAGCAGACAACCCACCGGCCAAAATTGAAACGTTGGATAGTCAATTATATGTGTGGACGCCAGTCGTACGTGGAATTCAGGAACAAGCAGTCCAAACCCCGTAGAGTGAAACAGGGATTTCCCCAAGTTGGGGTGATATCTCCGGAACTGTTTAACCTCTACGATCCTGGCGTCAGGTACCTATCCTGATGACATCTGTGAGAGACTGAACAAATATTTAACCTATCTTACGACCGTTTTGCATTCGAGGAGTATGCAGATTTCCGCCACAAAATCAACAGCCACTCTGTTCATCACAATGTCGTGGTCGACGGTAGCAGAATTCCGACCACAAACTGCCCTCAAAATTTTAGAGGTCACATTCGACACTACTTTCACATCGTGCGCGCACGCCACAGCTATCTGCGACAAACTGAAAAGTAGGAACAAGGACCTCAAGTCCCTAGCCGGCAGCACTTGGGGTGCAGATAAAGAAACCTTGTTGAACACATATAACGCGGTAGGTCGGTCTGTGGTAAGCTATGCGGCGCCAGTTTGGTCCCCGGGATTATGTGATACGAATTGGAAAAAGATTCAAACCTGCCAGAATGCCGCCCTGAGAACAGCAGGGTGCCTCCTCAAGTCTTCAGTGGACCATCTACATGAGGAGGCAAAGATTCTTCCAGTAAAGCAAGACAATGAGATGCTTTCGTTGCAGTATTTGCTTGGGTGTTACCGTGAGAGCCATCCCAATCACCATCTGCTGGCAAGGCCCGACACATTCAGGCATATCAGGAAGGATATTCATGCTCTAGAGGCGGAGGTCCAACAATATAGGAGAGACCCCCTAGATCAAGCAGGTTTAAATAGTATTCACACGGATGCAGTTGCTAAGGCCATAAGCAAATATAGTGTGAACAAAGTCCTCGGAGTACGTCCCCCATCTATTGCAGCTGAGGAGCGTCAGCTGCCACCACAAACAAGAGTAGTTTTGGATCAACTACGCTCGGGATATTGCAGTCGCCTAAATTCTTATTGGGCGGAAATCGACCCCGCCGTGCAAGACATCTGCCCAATATGTGGCGTGGGCCTGCACGACACAAAACACTTTTTCAGCTGCCCAGCCAAACCTACTCATCTAACTCCAATGGATCTGTGGTTACATCCCATCGAAGCAGCCACTTTTGGAACTGGAGATAGACCCAGAGCCAGATTGAACAGAAGAACGAACATACAAACATAATAATAAACACTGTTACAACAACAATGACTGAATTTACGTCGTTCCAATAGCTCTGTGGACATTTATTTTTATACCCTACACAACAATGTGGAAAGGGTATTATAGACCCCCCATGTGGTATACCAAAATTCATATATCGACGAGATGAAGTGATTTTGAGATGTGTGTCCGTTCGTCCGTCCACTAAAAATTTTAATCACGCTACAGGCGGAAATTTTATGTGAAGGTCGGGTTCAGATCAGAATAGTCACATATAATTTTTGGCGATGATCGTGAAATATTTAGGGGGTGAAATGAACCAAAAACAAAATTTTTATCCATATTTGTAGCGGCTCTGTAGGTCGCAATGGTAGTCTGAGAGGCGCGAAATTTTATGTAAGGATTGGGTTTACGACAGAGACGTAGTTTGCAATTTAACGTGATGATCAGGTAATATTTAGCGGGTAAAATGGACCAAGACTTTTGTGTGAAAATTGCTAACATTTACAGTTAAATGACTATATCTTTATTACTGGAAGGTATGTTCCTCCCTCCTAAGTTATATCAAGCTTTTTGTAGAAAATTAACTTATGTTGAAACTGAGGTATGGGGTATTGTAACTCGCGATCAGTTTTACTATACCATAACTTTTGACCGCATTTCGGCAAAATAAACTGTTTTAGCCCGATTCACCGAGGGGTTTCTTAAAATAATAATTTGAGCGGAAGCTGTGGTCGTACTAATGTAAAAAAATCGGAAAAAATCGTTGAAATAAATGAGTTTCATTATGTTATTTTCCAATTAGTGGGTTTACAACACAATGTAGAGCTTAATGCTCAAAGGAGAAGTTAAAGAGCACACTTCAGAGTTGAAGTTTCTAATGTATGATTTGTTAATATATCCACTGTATCTACCTCAAACGGATGTTGACATTTTGAAACCTGAAAAATTAGGTTTTTTGAATTTTTGCTCTAATCGGGACGCGCAGCTGGATTTCCCTAAAAGCTCATTATTGGATTGTAGTACTCGCGATTTCGCATTTTTTAATGTATAACATGAGGGTGTAGCCTTCACAGGATCACAGTAATCTACACCTAAACACGAAATTTTTGTGCGTAAATTTTTCTCAAAAACCTATTTTTTTGGTTTAAAATTTGCAAACTTCATTCGCGTAAAAATCCACCCACTAGATCGGCGGATATGATACCCCTCAAATTTCGAAAATTTGCAAAAAATTATTTTGAAAATATCGCATATTAAAACGCGTTTTGGATGTCTCAGTTCTACTTAAATAAATAGATCGATACGCGTGTTTAAACTGTGCGAAAACAGATATTTAAAAACTCTCGTAAATCCAGAGATATAATAGATTTTTTCTAAAAATTTAGTGCGATGCTACATCCACGGTTCTTGATGGATCGCATTGAAACGGCATAAAAGGACGTATTTTTTAATGGTGATTATTGAAATCGGATGCGCGTAAAATGTAAATGAACTTCGCGGTAATTATGACCATTTTACTGTATTTTGCACTCTAATATGCCGCAGATGCTACATCGTGGCCGCCAAATAGAATTTGACAAACTGTACATCAAATAAAAGGTATTGATTAGCTGTGTTGAAAATCGGATGCGCATCATGTCATTTTCATAATTACGCGGTTTATATGCGTCTCAAATGTTGTAATATTCAATATAACATTATTTTAACGTTATGCCACAATTGGAATTCCTTGTGATTTAATATAAGGTTCTAATAATATTATCCAATAGGAAAACTATAAGCGAACAATTTGTTACAACGGAATATCATCATTATTGCGTGAAATTTTGACGAAAATGCCGAAGAACTCAAACATTGTTTCTCCAACTTTTCCTATAAAACCATAAAAAATAAAATTAGAATAATATGATTTTAATTTTTTCGTAATATTTTCTTCGTATTTTTGCAAATAACATGAATACTATAGCTCCAACCTTCACAACTTAGGTTTCATTTTATTCCTCAAAATGTTTGGATGCTGTTATAATTTTTTTATATATTTTTCGTAAGTATGAGCGCTATTGCTTCAAAAATATGTTTGTAAATACGTGAAATTATTTAACAAATTTGATTTTTCGCGAATCCATTGAGACTTCGCGATTATTTTTTGCATCATCGCAAAGGTTACGAATTCAGTTAACGATAATAGGATATAACAGCTAACTATATTAAGCCGCGATTTTTTTAGAATTTTTTCTAATTATCATAATTAAAACGGTCATATCTTTTGCGCGCAACGATCAAAGTTAGTAACGAAAAGAGATTTGGAATGCTGATTTTTTTCTTAATCTATGTACCAAAAATCATTGATGTAGTATCAAAATTTTTTTTTGATTTTTTTGAAATGGAAAAGACAATTTTAGACATTTTTCCTGATATTTGAATGAGGAACTCTCGGACTTTCTATTGATACAAAGTTACAACCTAATTTATACAGGGATCCCAGAGTTTCAATGGTGCAGTGTAATCATTGTCAAGCTAGATGTCGCAGTTATAGTTCAATACTGGAACAATTTTTCACGAGGTAAGGGTTTGGTCAAGAAATATACCAATTATCTTGCATAATAATAGGATAGTATTTAGCGGATGAAATCGGCCATACTTTTTGTGGGAAAATATTCAAATTTAGATTTGTTCCATATTTTAAGTTCTAGGGAAATGGGGACGCGAAACTTGAAAACTAACTCTTGACTTCTCCCCTAATGTAAATTATATCAATATAGCGGTTGAATAACAGAACTACTGTAGAACATATAAGTGGGTTCCTTTTTCGGTATGGTTTGTTTTCAAATAACTACATTTACATCATGCTAAAAACTTTCGCAATCATTATAGAAAAGTTTTTAAACCATGACAGAGAATTTTCTAGTTTTTTTTTTTAATTGATGCAAATTGCAATGCTGTTCGGGGTCTGAAGTTTGTGTACCACCTTTGGTAAAAAGCAATGCAATACATCGATATGTTGTTTAGTTTTCTTTTATCTCAGCCTTCAGTCTAACGAGGGTTTATACACATTGATACGACCAAATATGTGCCTAATAGAAATAACGGTTTTGGACCCCAGGTATGTTTGGAGAGGATTCGTTTAGACAATTTGGAGTCGATTTAGCCCTGTCAGTCTGCCTTCGAACTTCGTAATATTTTACCAAACTTAGTTTAAGTTCGGAGATGAGCCATATCAGGCCACTCCTTCCCCACAAAAGTTCAATATATTTCCATAAAATGGTGTGAACGATAACTTTAGAAGGGAGCACTTGAATTGGTCTCAAATCAGCACATCATGCTATTCCTTCTAGTTATACATAGATCGGGTTCGAATATAAAGTCCATATTCGATCCACTCCTTCTAGTACCTTCTACACAAATTTTGGAGAAAGTGAAGTTTAAGAGCTCCTGTCGGATCGTTTTGAATTTTTTTCAACAGATGTTGGAATCAGGATTTTGCTAATTAAAATTGTTGGCATATGCCAGTGATTTGGTATAGTCCCACATTATTCCACGAATTTTGAAGCAAACTTGTGATACAAAATCAATATATGTTATTCGAAAATATTCGCCTTAATTATCGAAATATAAACTAAATAAATAACAAATTAGGAAAACATTAAATTATTAACATCTATTTTTTCCCTCTTAAACGTGTCCTTTTTTGAAGCTGAGATGGATGACTACTCTGGTAAGATTTGCCAATCCAAAGTTAAATTGAACATAAACTGTGCGTTTGAATGTATAAATATTTAATAAGGACAAAATGTTGTTATCGTTTAGTATTCACTGGAAAGGTTAATCAGTAATTCAATTAGATTGCTGCATAACGAAATTAGCATTTTGAAAGAGACTTGAAATTTGATACGAATTTTTTTATAAGTTCAGATATTGTTGTTGACGTTTTGCTTTAGTTTGCGTTAAATCGAATGGAAACTGTACACGTGTATTCATTCAAAGTGAAATCCAATTAATGTTTCCAAGAACGAGAATGGTTTGCTGGAATAAGTCCTTGCTTACTATTTTCCTGTCTTGGACAATTGTCTCGAAAAACTTTTGGTTTTTCTATTGAAGAATTAAAAGTCAAATGTTATTAAATTACAGATGAAATTGTAGGGATATTGTTGATAACAACGAACAGTAAATAAATACAAAATAAATGCTTTTTTAGAGTTACTATCTTGAAGTATATTCGCAGGAATAACATTTCATAAGAGAGTCATAAGAGTCTTATTCAAGTTTTGTATTTGTTTTCCTTATAATTGTACATTATTAAGCAAGGCGAAAAATTGCAATAGCAATCTACTGTCCTAATTAGAACTTCAATATCTAAAAGTCAATCTTGTAGAGAATTTTCATAGCTACAACATTTTCTTTAGTCACATGCCGATAGGACTTGCGGTTTCCACGCAAAATCGTGAAAACCTGCCGCTGCCAGGTCATTGGAAAAACATAACCATTGTTCGCTTACGTTACATTGGCAGAAGTCGCAGTATCTCGTGCGTTCATATGAACCGTGACCAAAAATAGAAGCAGTTGACGTAGATGGACGAATTTTAATACAAGTACTTATTGTTGGGTGACAATTTCGAGGGCACATAACGGTACTCCCCAATTTCGATATTTTGGGCGTAGAAGCCCAATTTTATGTACCATTTTTCATATCTCGTCGAGGTAAAGCGATATAGAGATGTGTGTCCGTCCGTCCGTCGACCTTTCCATAGATGCCAATTATGTTGATGCTCAGATAACAGAGTTATAGCCTAGTATATACAGAAATTCCACAGATTTAGTTGTGTGTATAGTAACTATAACCAAGCTAGAATTCGCAGTTATAGTTTAATACCGACAAATGTTTACACCAGGTAAGAATTTTGAGTCAGGAAGATGCCAAAAATTTTGGATAATTAGCCGATAGTTCTTAGTGTGTGATCTTTTGTGGAAAAAATATCCAAATTCAATTTTTGGTTTTATATTTTATTTCTAGGAGACATATTTCGGCAATCTACGAAAATAAACTTGAAAACCAAAATGAATATAGCGGTTAGATAACTAACTACTGCTTAATATATAAGTGTTTTTTAAATGGTTTTATTTAGCTCACCCCGTTTGTTTTATTATTTATTATTTATTCTTGGGTCAAATTTAGTAATTCAAATTTCACCCTCTTCCTGTCAACCGATTAATCTGAAATTTTGTATACACTTTGGATTTTGGTGACAATACAATTATATTTATTCATTATCATTATAAACTCAAGATGGCGGCCGCTACAAAATGGCGGATAACGTAGGTTTTATCAATCCCATCAATATGGGTATCAAATGAAAGGGCTCAACAAACAGAATACAATATACTATAAAAAATTGAAATCCAAGATAGCGGCCGCTACAAAATGGCGGATAACGTAGGTTTTATCAATCCCCTCAAAATGGGTATCAAATGAAAGGTCTCAACAAGTAGAATACAATTTACTATGCAAAATTGAAATCTAAGATGGCCGCCGCTACAAAATGGCTGATAACAATTTTTTATCAATCCCACCAATATGGGTATCAAATAAAAGGGCTTGGCAAGAAGAATACAGTGCACTATACAGTACATCTTATACACCCGAAAGCCATACAGTTTCCAGCTAAGTACAATTACGGGACGGCTGAAAGAAGAATGTTGCCTTTAATACTATCATGGGCTTCTACTATACATAAAATGCAGGGCAGCACTGTGGATCACGCAGTCGTATACTTAGGTGCGAAACTGTTTGAAGAAGGTCAAGCCTACGTGGCTCTTAGTAGAGTAAGATCTTTGCAGGGACTACGTATAGAGGAGTTGGACTGCAATAAACTAACGGGCAAGAAACCTTGCAATAATGAAGCACTAAACGAATTAAACATAATGCGAAATAAAAACTAAAAACTAGAAAATAAAAATAGGTAAAAAACGACGAATTCAACGATTCTTCTATCGCACATTAAGTCGATAATTTGTAGACAATTGACGTGCCCCACGGTTTTATTTTAGTCTAGTCTATGCATATGTTTATAATTCCCACGACTGTATCTATTTTATTATTTTTTGGTTTTTAGTACATTTATCTTAAACATTGCAATGTATGTTTAACATAAAACCGTTTAACTTAAAAAGTTTTTTTACCTATTTTTTTTATTGTTGTGATTTTCTGGCATAGAACTACATTTACATTCCATGTTACAAAATGTCGCAACCATAATGGAAAAGTTTTCAAATCTTAAAAAAGGATTCCCAGGGTTTTAAATTGTTACAAATTACAATGCTGTACGGGGTCTTGAGGTTTTTGCGACACCTTTGGTAAAAAGTAATGTAATAGTACCTTGAAATATTGGTATTTTTTCATTGATCGATTCGAAAAAAAACCATCGAAAACTATTTCTAAAATTATTTATATATTTGTTTATACTCTCAACATTTAGGCCAACGAGATGATCGAAATAATGATTTTAGATCCCTAGTGACTAGTGCCTACGATAACCCTCGAAAGGAGAAACCGGTTAGGTCTTAATTTTCTACATCGTATTATTTCTTAGAGACTTGGATTACGTTCGAATGTGGGCTATATCGGAACACTCCTTCGGGTGCCTCCCACACAAATTTTGAAAGGAGCGCCCTTTAAGGACTAGTCTCGGATTGTTTTCATTTGTTTGTCTTTGTGGCCCTTTTACGACGGTACAATTTTTTTTGGGGGGTCAAAGTACATTCTTCTTGGGAAATTGACCCAACAATTAAAAAAACCATATAGACGTTATAAGTATTGAGTTTACTTATTTTCTTTGTGTCCGAGGCTGAGGGTATATCTCCGTCGGAACAGCTGTTTTAATATTAATAATATGTAGCGAAAAAGACCCGATTAATACGGAAATTAATACCTTACGTTTTCAGTCAAGACGGCGTATATACACATGCATGTATGCTCTATATCTCTGGTATGTTACCATGTATATCAACTTATGTATGTATGACGGGACGGCTTAAACATATGTCGCAATCTTATAAAAGAAATTCCTTGGAAAATAGTATCCATGTGTAGTGTAGTAGGGTTTCACATGGTCTGCCCTGTCCGACTATAACCCTCTCTTAATTGTTACAATTTATAATAGACACACGGACGGACGGACACACATCGCTATATCGCTTTATCTCGTCGAGATATGAGAATTGTATATAACAATGGAGATCTACGACGAATATTTCGCGGTGTTACATGAATTTTAAGCCTAACAAACTTCCCAGCAAAATGTTCGATGCCAAAGATGCCATTCAATCATGGGTGCAAGTGATCTGGCATGTAATCTTTTTAGCATCTTCATCGATAAATTTTATACGAGCGTGGACCCCAAAAGATGCTATTCATTTTTGGATCCAAAGCATGTAATTTATACCAATACTTTGACAGGTCATTTTCACCAATGCTTTGGCATGTCATTTCCACCAATGCTTTGGCATGTCATTTTCACCAACGCTTTGCAATGTCACTATCATTACGACGTGAGTTTTAACAACGTTTAGAAAAATGTGTGTAAATAAAAACACAAAATTCATCCCTATTGGATCGATGGAATGGGTTCAAATGCTGATGAAAAGATCGGATCTTTCACGACTTCCTTTGCATGGGTTCAAATGCTGATAAAAAAGATCGGATATTTCATGACTTCCTTTCCATTGGTTCAAATGCTAATGAAAAGATCACGACTTCGTTTGAACCAATGCAAAAGATTCTATGAAATCACGTCATCGCATGGAACCCCTTCCTTCAAATTTTGCTGGGTTATAATACCCTTCCCACATTGTGGAGTAGGGTATAAAAACGAAAAAATTCACCTTTATTGTATCGATGGAATGAGTTCAAATGCTGATGAAAAGATCGGATCTTTCACGACTTCCTTTGCATGGGTTCAAATGCTAATGGAAAGATGGGACCTTGGACGACTTCCTTTGAACCAATGCAAAAGATGACATGAAATAACGTTATCGCATAGAACCGCTTCTTTCAAATTTTGCTGGGAGTTTTTAACCGCACTACCTGTAATTTGGCATCTGAGGTTTTTGGTGGTCAAAGTACTTTCCACAAAACTTATCTATTTACATAGGTAGGTCCATGTTTTGTTATACTTGTAGTACCCATATAATCGATTTTCAGTATTTTGAAAATTTAAGCTACATTGGCCACAAAAATTGTCAACATCAAAAATTGTCAACATAAGTCCATGTTTTGTATAGCATCTATATACTTCCCGATCTTCGGTGTTTTGAAGTTTTAGCTACAAATTTTAATGGAACTAGCCGTAATTTTTCATTTTGAGGTTCCTAGCGGATACAACGTCTCTGCAGTTTAATTGGTCAATATAGGTAAATGTGTTAATATAGCCCCCATTTTGATGTTTAAGGTTTCTAGCGGTCACAAACCTACTCCACCAATAATTTTCATATCCTCATATAAAGATAACCTCTGATTTTATGCGCTTTGACCGAATCATCTGTAAATTAATATTTGATGTTGACAACTTTTGGTGAAAATGTTTTGTGACCAGTGAAACAAAACATTTTCACCAAAAGTTGTTAACATAAATCCATGGTTTGGTATAACCCCAATATGACGCACCTCCCGATTGTAGGTGTTTTGAGGAGTTAAACTACACATATTGCTGAAATATCTGTAATTTGACATTTGAGGTTCGCAGTCGTCACAAAACTTTTCCACCAAAAATTGTCCATATAGATCCAAACTTTGATATAGCCCCCATATTAAGGTACCGCCCATTTGAAGGCATTTTTGATAATTTTTCTGATTTTAGGAGAGTTGACGTTTTTTATTTGGGATGACGACTTCTCTTTTGCTTTTCAAAATAGTCTGGCTTTATCACATGGTCGTTGTTTTAATATTTTATCAAAAGAACTTTAATTTCTTAGTGGAAAAAATTGGCGAATTGGGGCAAGGCAGGGAAGACTATAGTTTCGGTTCTCGCCAGAGATCCTCATCAGTTCCCTTGTTTCTTTTTTTCAACAAGAAACTTTTTATACCCAAGTGTCAATTGTTTGCTCAAATAGATACGAGTTCACATTGAGAATTCCTTTGGCACTACCTAAACTCGAACAACTTCACTTGCAAACAACACCAAATCCTTCCCACTGCTATGCGTTCGTCGAGTCTCAACGAAAAACACATAACTAATTTGTTGGTATTGCTTATTATATCAATAAACCACACCTTCGACGATGCCTGGTCCCACAATTAGGCATAGGGGTATCCGTGGTCAAATAAAATCTTTATTTAAAATTGTGGGCAGGAAAGAATACTTACTATTAATTTTGTTGTGGAGAGTATAAAAAGTTCAACTCGGCCGAACCTAATGCTATTACTTGTTACTATTTCTTTATTGTCGTTTTTAACATTTGCAACTACGCACAGAGGGGAAATTTGTGTTAAAAGTTGATCAAAAGCCCTAGAAAGGTCATTTATAGTCCGATTGATATAAAATTTTGCACAAAGGATATCTTCTATACAAGGATTAATCCTATAGAAAATAATGAAAATCGGTCCAGATTTGGATGCAGCTTCCATATAAATTCGCATCTGATATGAGATAAAAATGCACCAAAATCACTGAAATTTGACACATGCAACCTGAACTAGCCTAAAAAACATTGAGCCAATTTTCAAACAAATCCGTACAGATGTATATGTAGTCCCATATACATATATTTCATTCCAAATTTTATTTTTTGAAACTTACTTAAATTAAATTGTTCTCAATTCACATGAGAAAAGCCGTGAATGTTTCTGAATAATGCAAACATATTTGATAGGTGTTGGTTTAGTCTGATAAATAAGAGCCCCGGTTATAAAGCGGAGCAAAATTTAGTGTGAGTAAACCTTGCAATTCCATATAAAAATATTTCATATTTTAGTTGAGAAAAATTAGATTTTTTCGGAATGGCGCAAATATGCGCAATTTTTAATGATTGAATCTGATATTTGAGACTCAAGCGCATAAAACATTAGAAGAAACTATGGTCGGGAAACGACGGGGAAATAGACTTTTTCACTACTGAAATTGTAGTAATCTTAAAAATTATCATACAAATTTTTCATAAAGAGGATATGTATCACCATTATTAAAGAGCAAAGATGTAAAATCAATCTAAAAATTTTAAATGCTAATCTTGTTCGGAGACTGTACAAAAACAATAAATCTTGAAAAATATAAAATTTCTCGAAAATAATGTCATTTTAATGTTCACCTAATTTCTTAGTTTTCGAAAATTTAGTTTTTGTTTTCAGTATGGCTGAGTTCAATCGACTGCTGCATTGGATTGGTTAATCTTACAAAGTCGAGGATGGTTATAGCCAGGGCTTCGGAGTCGGAGTCTGGAGTCGGAGTCTAGCAAATTTTGCTGGAGTCGGAGTCGGAGTCTGGAGTCGTGAAAAAAGCTCGACTCCGACCCCGGGCAAAATGTTTTTTTCTACATTTATCTAAAGAGTTTTTATTTTTTTATGATAGAGAGATTAACTTTATTAAAATTTTGATAAATCGTTTATTCATTTTATAGGAAATCTATGAGTAAACTTGTAAGCAAAGGATTTATTATATTTAGTAATGTTCCATGACAATAGAATTATAATTGCATCTTTCAATATGAATCGATTTCTTAATATACCATCACATTTATGACAAAACGTATATACACTCTGGAATACTAGTTTTAGATCTCACATATTTATACTTCACAATATAATGTGGAAAAAGTATTATGTATAAGTTTATTTTGTCCACAATTAAGGGTTATGGTCACTTATTGTGCACGAAAAATGAAATTTTTCATGAATTTTTACAAGTAATCTACCAATTTTTTCCAAAAGATATTGTTTTCATCTGATTTATAATACCTTGAGCTACTTTCAGATTTTTTTTGTTGAAAAATATTGCACAGTTTTCTGACAAATGGCCACCTACGAAACACTGTTTTTACTAAAGCAGTTTGCGGTGACCACTGTAGCTCGAAAACGAATAAACCGATCAGCATATCGTGTACTTAAGCGAAACAAATTAAAAATATGCATTTAAAAAAAATGTGAACTGTAGAAGTCAAAATTTCAATTTTACCTAAAAATGTTGAGAGTTTTTTCGCCATAAATCCGTCAATTTTTTTTTTTTTTTTTAAAGTCTCTTGCTTAAGTACAATCTTTTTATACGTATAATAATCCCAAAATGCTATTTTGAGAAAACCGTGTTTCAAACTTCGATGTTACATACAAATCACAATGAATTTTCTCTTTCTAACGCTCATATCTCAGCTAATTTGTATCCGTTCGACATATTCTATTCTACATGTACTTTAAAATGAGTCAGCAAAAAATTATCGCTTTCGTAAAATCTGTAAGTAACAAATTACTGTTGGCATACCCATCTTCATATTTCGGCAAAATAAAACGAAAAAGATATGTGACCCGTCCGTACAAAAAAAATTTAATCAAACTCGTCAGTTCTACTTGTTTTTGTTTTAAATTGATAATCTGAGGGTATACTCGTACCTATATTTCGGCAAAATCTACTGAAACTTTCTAAATACTTTCTGTTGTTTTTGTTCTTTTTGAATTTTACATCGCATTGCATTACAAATTGTCTTAGAGAAAAGAACAGATAAGCATATAGGGTCCTAGTATAGGAAAAGTTGAAAAATTTAGCAAATTTTATAATTTTTTAGTGGTATAGGAAATTACCCTCGGAGTCGACTCCGGAGTCGGAGTCGTGAAAAAAAACTGGCCTGGAGTCGGAGTCGGAGTCGAAGGAAAAATGGCTCGACTCCGAAACCCTGGTTATAGCAAATGTAGAAAAGAGTCTGGTTGACGTTTATCAAAATTTTTTCATAAAAAAACGATTTTCATATTTTGAGTTTTGAGCAACTTTAGGCCTATGTTTCCCCTCTGTGGCTACGTTTTATGTACTAGTTTGTGTATTCCATCAAAATATAAAATGTATAAATTCAAAGTATAACAAAATTCTAACATTAAAGCGCCTAAACTGAACTTTGTAAATACACATAGAAGAAAGAGTTCATTGAAACAACAATGTTGGAGATTTACAATATGGGTTTGATGTTAGGATTCACAAACACTGTTGAGTTTGCAATCATAGACTCATGCCGCTTTTTCTTCTCCGCAAGTCAAGAGTTGATTCCACAGAAAAAAGAATAAGAAAAAGGAATTTTGCGCCAGCAGTATTTAACAATTAAAAGTTTAAAACAAACACCTCAGGGTTGCTTTGCAAAGATATGAAAGAATGGATATAAATATGTATCTGCACAGTTTCTTCACCACTTTTTATATTGTATAGGGGTTAACAAACAGCCTCAAAGTTCAAAGCCACATGCAAATCTGTAATTGAGGTCATGGTGGTAATAAGAGGAAATTAAATATGCAAAAATGTTTAGCTTACAGAAATAAAATGCAATAACTTTTAGAAGAACTAGATGAACAAATGGGTGGTATCTTCAATGTTGGAATATGACTTAAGAAAATAATTAAACAAATTTTTAAATAAATCCGAAAATAGACAGAGGACAACGAGGAGTGAAAATCAGTTTTTCAGTATGGAGCATTATGTAGTCTGGCACATAATATATGATCGCAACAACACACATGTTTTCCCTACTATACACATGTTGAAATGGGCAAGTAAACACAGACAAATTGAGGATTTGACAACTATAATGTTGATGTAGTGGTAACTCAATTCAAACTCTGCTAACGAATGAGGTGCTATTCGAATAGAAAAGCAACATTTCATTGAAAGAAATAAAATGTTTGGAAATGTGGTGACACTCGAAGTCAAGCGGAAAACAGTGAAGTTTCGAAGTATATCCGGTGTCCAATTGTAGCAACAAATGTTCTGTTGTTGCACCTAACTTCTATGTAATAAACTGTTTTTCCCATTAGAAAACCTATTGATATATTTATTGAATAATATTTTTATGTCCTTTTTAAACACACTTTCTGCCACACAAAAACTAAGATTTATCTCTCATATTTCTCGTTAGTTTAACCATAGTCAAATATTTAATATATTTATTGAATAATATTTCTTATGTCCTTTTTAAACACACTTACTTTCTGCCACAAAAAACAAAACCATGATTTATCTCTCATATTTCTTGTTAGTTTAACCAAAAAAAATTTATGCCCAAAAAATGTGTATATCGGCTTTACAATTCACACAATGTGAACTTTTGTGAAAAAATAACCATTTGAATTTTCTTTATAGCTTTTCACATTTTTTGTGTGACCAAATCCCAAATGGACGAACGAATGAATGACCCAAACAGCACAGAACATGGAGAAGACAACAACTGTGCCACATATTTTTTAAATCCCTATTCTCCCATTCATTGTGGTTGAAATATCTTTGGCAGAAGATTTAAAAAACGAAAAATATAAATACATTCTTACTTTGCCCATGAATATTAAACGAACAATTCCTACTAAAGCATTAAATGTTTTAATATAGTAGAAATGCCTAGTTTGTTGAACTGACCTCCACTGCGTATGCTTGTTATTGTGATATTTTCTAATTAATAACAATTACACGCACTGGGGTTCAAATGTTGTGAAATGTGAAATATATGTATATGTATTAAACAAACCAAATAACTAAAACCCAAAAATTGCATAACTCACTTTGTTAACCGATTTAAAAATCCTGACGGCGTCGTTCTAAAGCGGCTATACTAAGACGTGGATCTATAACGACAATCTTGTGCAGAAACATGTTATAGCCCCAACGGAGAATTAATAATGCGTGCCAAAAATGAGGTTAAAACAAGTAAAAGAGGGCTATAGTCGGACGGGGCCGACCATGTGATACTGTACACCACTTCCCATGGTCACTACTTTTCCGCGGAATTTATTTATAGCCTTCACAGAACGGTACATCCTGATACCTACCTTGGAGGCATCAAATATTTCTGGAGATAATTGACGTTAAAGGTGCATGACAGGTATTTAAGTCTACCTTGGAGGTATCAAATATTTCTGGAGATAATTGTCGGTATAGGTCCACGTTTTGATATAACCCTCATAAACCATACCTCCCGATTTTTTGGGGATTTTTATTATATTCGTCCCGGTCTAACTTAACGCCGTTTTTATTTCTTGTTAACAAAGTGCTGATTCATTGAACATTTGTGGTGGAGGTCCCCCGCTCCCACCATATTTCGGTATTCTCACACCTATTGAACCTACACACAAAATTCGGTCAAACACAATAACAATACATGCACAACGTTAAGCCTTTAATAGTGATGGTACGATATTAAGATATATTTTAAACACACCGCGTTGCTGGCCCGTCATTTTAGCCAACAAAGCAATTTTTTTTAGACGTTCTGGTTATTTAACCATCTTTAAAATTAAGTTTTGCTGATTTCTCAATCATTTTTATACCTCGATGTGAAAAGGGTATTATTAAGTTTGTTTTGGTAAAAATTAATGTAATACCGCGAAATATTCGTCAGAGACCCCCAATGTGGTATACGAATCTTCAGATCTCGACGAGATAAAGCGATTTTGAGATGTGTGTCCGTCCGTCCGTCAGTCCATTATAAATTGTAATCAAATTCCAGTAGTGGAATTCTGTAACTCATTTTTTGAGTTACCGACAAAAATCGGTAAAATTAAAATGCTTATAATTTCGGTAATTAACGAACATTTTCGGTAACTTAACAACCAAAACAAAGTTGTCGCTAATTCCTACTGATGGCAACAGTGTTGTTAACTTTTATTGATATTTTTCATTCATAATTTTGCGTTTTAATTTTACCGATTTTTGTCGGTAACTCAAAAAATGAGTTACAGAATTCCACTACAGGTCGTAATTCTGAAATCATCGTCACGAAATTTTGTATCGAAGTCGTTTTCAGAGAAGAATAGATCCCTATGTTTTATTCGTGATGATCGCGAAATATTTAGCGAGTGAAATGGACCAAGTACATAATATTTATCCAATTTTGTAGTTTCTCTGTAGGTCGCAATAATAGTCCGATCAACGGCAAGAGTATATGACAAAAAACAAGCTTGCAATTTGAGATGGCGATCAGATAGCGTTTAGAGGGTTAAATTGAACACAACTTTTGTGTGATAATTGTGAAAATGTTTAATATACAGCTTGTATCTTTATTCTTGAAAGAGACATTCCGGGCAAGTAAGCTATACTTGGAAGAGGAACGCTAGTTACGATACAAAATAATTGTATCAAACCTGAATTGAAATAATACTTTACTCTCATCATTTTCTCTCAATATCTATAAATAGTTATTCCCTAATTTTATTTAGCCTAGTTTTATTCTTAATCTTTTTACCTTATTTTCATTATCAATAGTACTTCATTCTACGTTTTTATCTAATTTACTTTATCCTAAATTCTAGTTCTATTTTAGTACTCAAAAGTATTATAAAATTTGTGTATACCTAGTTCTTAAGTTCAGTCTTATTACAGCTACCGACAAATGAAATTGTCTTCTTGTTTTAAATAAAACTATTAAAACTCGAAATAAAAAGTCTTTTCATTTTAAAAGTTCTTAACTGGCGCAGTCGTTAATTCGGACCGTTTCTAAACTAAAGTTTATTAAAAAATTAACATTAAGAAACAAAATTAAACAAAATACCGTGAAAATAGAACCTATTTATTGAAACTATTAAAACATCTCCTATTAAGGAACACAATCAAAGTGTAAACTATTTTAATCTTGTGTGACTTAAAACTAAGCTGTGAAAAAAATCATTTGTGTATAACGAATCGAATTAAGCAATCAAAAAAATAATATCTAATTATCAAAAAATAAAATAATCAGATTCAATATGGTTATGATATTACATTATTATTAAAAAGTTATTACATAATCCAAATGAAAAAGCATTACAAAAACAAAAATTTGAAAAAGAAGAAGAACGAAATCACAGTTTGAATAAAAAAACAAGAATAACAAAAAAACTAATTTTGTCATTGTTCTCTTGAGAGAACTAAAAACCAACAACGATCGACATATTGATTGACATTTTAAAATTAATATTATTAAAAACTGGTTTTAGTACCTTTCTCGCCTAAAAAAAGAGATACTAAGAAACAACAAAATATCAACAACGACTTATTATCAACAACAAAAAATCACACCAACAAGTCACACAATGTTGTCCACCAACGACATGTTAAAAGACGCTCAGAGAATCCATGAGTTCAGAGGAGACGACAATTACGCTCTTTCTTCATTTTTAAGAGAAGTTGAAACTATATTCAGCGTTGTGCAACAAAACCCCGAATTCAAAGAGTACATATACCAACGAGTGATTTTAAACAAATTGCAGGGAGAAGCTATTCACATATTACGAACATTAGGACTGAATCCATTGTGGGAGGAAACGAAAGAAGCCCTTATAAGCAATTTCGGAGTAAGAGAAAGCTACCATCAGCTATATCAACAGGCCTTTTCTGCAAATAACAACAACATTGTAAGTTATTACAACTATCTAAGAGACATACTATGTAAAATCAACGAGAAATATGAATATGATAAAGAGAAGCCCGTAGAATTTAACAATGTTAATAGTGAAAAAATTATTTTAAAGACATTTATGAACAACATAGATGTAAACCTAGCTTCAGTTTTAATTAATAGAAATGTTACAAAATTAAGAGAAGCCTTTAATTTATTAGAAAGAGAAGGATTAATTAGAATTGAAATTAATGAAGGAAGTAGTCACATAAATAACAAAAATAACCACAGTAATTTTAAAAATAGAAATGTAAAATTACAGCATAACTCTGAAATGTTGACAAATCATAATTTTAACAATGTACATAGATCGTTCCATAATCCAAAATTAAACCAAAATTCCGTACAATATTACCCACAGAGATCAAATGGCAATACGAATGACAGCCACACTAATAATTTTCATAACAGATTTTATAATAATCCCCCAACAAATTTCTCTAGAAATAATCATAATCAGTATTCTAACATATATTATAATAATTCGCAAGGTGCAATACCCAAAAATCAATCTCGTAGTACAAATTCGCGACAAAACAATAGTCTACAAATGGAGGTTGAACACTTTCAAGAGGGCTCTGTAAAACAGTGTTCGGAAGAACAAGTAAATTTTCACATAAATGCCCATCGAAAACACTTCCAATAGTGATTCTAACTATAGGTAATAATAGGATAAAGGTTTTAGTCGATACTGGGTCAACAACGTCGCTTTTGGACGAAGAAAAATTATTAGAGTATAAGAGGTTACCTATAAAAAATCATTTATCTTTTTCTTCCTTGAATAATCATACTAATATTACTAAAGAAATTATAACAGAAGTTCCCAAAGAATTTAAAGAATTAGCTACAATGTCATGGAAATTAACTAAATTTGAAGATAAGTCATTCGATGCAATACTTGGACAGAACATTTTAAAACCTTTAGGAGCAATTGTTGATATGCAATCAGAAACCCTTATAATTAATAAAAACATAATAGAATTCATTAAGACTTGTCCATATGTAGATCCCGAGATTCACCAACTTGAGACAACTGAAATCGATGATAAAATTTTAGAAGAATTATACAATGACTTAAGCAAAGAAGAGGCTTTAGAATTAGAGGGCTTATTAGATTCTTATACTGACTTAATATATACTGAAGGACAAACCTTGACAAATACGAATATAGTACAACATGAGATACGAACAAATACTGACAGACCAGTGTATGCAAAGATGTATCGCTATCCACAAATTCATGAAAAAGAAATCAATAGGCAAATAGACGAAATGCTAAAACAGGGCATTATTACAGAAAGCAATTCTCCATACAATAGCCCATTATGGATCGTGCCTAAGAAAATTGATCACTCAGGAGAACAAAAATGGAGAATTGTCATAGACTATCGTAAACTGAATGAAATAACTGTAAATGATAAGTTTCCTATCCCCAATATTGAAAACATATTAGATAAGTTAGGACGTGCCCAATACTTCACTACCATCGATTTGGCTAAAGGGTTTCACCAAATTCTTGTTAAAGAAGAAGACCGGTCGAAAACTGCATTTTCAACACCATACGGTCACTACGAGTATGTGAGGATGCCATTCGGTTTAAAGAATGCACCTGCCACTTTCCAAAGGCTTATCAATGCAGTTTTGCGAGAATATATTAATAAAATTTGCGTAGTTTATTTAGATGACATATTGATTTTTTCTACAAGCTTACAAGAACATGTTTATAACATTAAAAAAGTCTTCAATAAGCTAAGAGAAGCTAAACTTAAAATCCAAATAAATAAATGTAAGTTTTTTTCAAAAGAAACTTTATATCTCGGTCATATTTTGACATCAGAGGGAGTCAAACCCAATCCGTCTAAAGTGGACATGATTCAAAAGCTTAAGCTTCCAAATACTATTAAAGGGATTAAATCATTTTTAGGAATGACGGGGTACTACCGCAAATTTATTAGAGATTATTCTCGAGTAGCATACCCGATGATTAGGTACTTGAAAAAATATGTGAAACTAAATATTTCTGATCCAAATTTCAGAAATGCTTTTGAAAAACTTAAGTTGATTATAACTGCAGCACCCGTACTCAAATACCCCGATTTTGAAAAACCATTTCAGCTAGTAACAGACGCTAGTTTAAATGCTCTAGGAGCTGTTTTACAACAAAATGGCCATCCGATTTCGTTTGCGAGCAGAACACTAAATGAACATGAAAAAAATTATTCTGCAACGGAAAAGGAGCTTTTAGCCATAGTATGGGCAACATCATATTTTCGACCATATTTATATGGATCAAGGTTCGAAATTTTGTCAGATCATCAGCCCTTAAGATGGTTGTTTATAAAGTCGCAAAGTAGAGATTTAAATCCCAGACTGTATAGGTGGTTAATCAAATTAAGCGAGTATAATATAACTGTGAATTACATTAAAGGGAAGGATAATGTTGTCGCAGACTTTCTCAGCAGAATAGATGAAAATGGTGAAATATATGTATTTAATTCTTTACAAGACATGGATTCCATGTATAACAACATAGAAGGTGAAATGGAGACCATTCACTCACAGGAGGAGGAGAAGAATGATCATATCCCCATTTTAGATACCGTTGTTAACAGGTTCAAGACCCAATTAATACTCACAAATAACAAAATAAAAGATGTTGATGTAAAACATGGAAACAAGAAGATATATATTAACTCGAGTGATATAATTGAAAATTTAGACAATATTTTGAGACAACATGTAGGAAATGGAAAAGTTGGTATATATACAGATATTGACGACCACAGCTATAATATTTTACAAAAGCGAATAATTGATTTATTTGAAGGAAATAATGAAATAAAATTTGTTAGATGTTCCTACCATGCTGCTGATATGTCAACAGAAGATGAAGCTTATACTCAGATCAATCATTATCATAAAAATGAAACCGGGCATACTGGTATAAATGAAAATTACGAAGGACTAAAAAGGAGGATATATTTTCCAAATTTAAAAGTTTTAGTGCAAAAATATGTGGATAATTGCGATGTATGTAACAGAGCCAAATTTGATCGAAAACCAGTAAGACCTAAATTCAATTTGACAGAGACCCCAACAGATGTAGGGCAGATCATTCACATGGATGTCTACACAAATTCAAAATCAAATTTGTTGACTTTCCTAGACAGATTTTCAAAATTCGCATCAGCATTTTACCTTGAAGATAGGACAAATCCGACAATAATAGAAAAAATTCGTCAATATATTTCTCAAAAAGGACATTTTTCAAAACTTGTTACCGATAATGAATTTAAAAGCATTAATATTAAAGAATTTTTGCGAAATGAAAATATAACACTCCATTTAGTAAAAGCACATAGCAATACTGGTAATGGAGACATTGAAAGATTTCACAATACAATTACTGAAAAAATAAGGACAATGACAATAGAGAACCCATCGATAAGTATAAAGGATAAAATTAGTAAGGCCATCGAATTCTACAATAACAGTTTTCATTCAGTAACAAAAGAAAGGCCATTTGATGTTGAACACGGTAATTGCAACAAAAGTAAAATACATGAAAATATGTTGAAAGCTAAAAAATACTATATAGATAAGAGAAATAAAAATAGAGAAAATTATGTTGAATCAAGAGAAAAGGGTTATATTAAAAACTACAAATCTGAAAGACACAAAGAGCAACCGAAATTTAGATTATCGGAATTGAAAAATGTACATTGTTCCAATATTCAAAGAGAAAAAAAGTACAGCGCAAAAATTTAAAATGTAAAATTTGATAACTAAGAGCCTTAATTAGCTTTTATGAACATTGTATAAAAATAAACAAAAATGTAAATATTCTTATTTCTGTTAAATTAAATGTTAAGTTTGAATTGAATATTAAAAAAAAGCTTTAAGACACAGGAGGGTCCAAATATTAATGGTGGGGTAGTTACGATACAAAATAATTGTATCAAACCTGAATTGAAATAATACTTTACTCTCATCATTTTCTCTCAATATCTATAAATAGTTATTCCCTAATTTTATTTAGCCTAGTTTTATTCTTAATCTTTTTACCTTATTTTCATTATCAATAGTACTTCATTCTACGTTTTTATCTAATTTACTTTATCCTAAATTCTAGTTTTATTTTAGTACTCAAAAGTATTATAAAATTTGTGTATACCTAGTTCTTAAGTTCAGTCTTATTACAGCTACCGACAAATGAAATTGTCTTCTTGTTTTAAATAAAACTATTAAAACCCGAAATAAAAAGTATTTTCATTTTAAAAGTTCTTAACTCGCTTGACCTTTCTGTGTTGGTGTACATGATAAGATAACAGAGTTACAGCCTAATATACCCAGTTATTTGTTTGTAGTGTAATCTTAAACACGCTACAGGTCGCAATTATAGCTCAATAGTCACGAAATTTTGCACGAGGTAAGAGTTTAGATAGAAAAAGATGCCTAAAAGTTTGGAAGATGATCTGATATTATTTAGCGGGTGAAATGGACCATTCTTGGTATGAAAAATAAAAAATATATTTTTTATTTTTTAGTGTATTAATCGTCCAATTAGATTTTTATACATACCTTGCAGCATAGGTCGCTTTGCCACCTTTTTTCAAAATGATTCCCCAGCGAGGCAACATCAAATTTTCAACGGTGGCAAAATACCCTTCAGTAATGTTGGCGACATTTTCTGAGTATTTCAGCCATGTAAAACTTCTTTACAAGTGGTGTCTTAGGACAGGCCGTTCGGACTCGGAGATAAGCTGTGGGTCCCATATCATTCAGCAAATATGAACATGTGTACACTCACTTATATGAGAAAAGTCTCCCTTGTCCCATCCGGGAGTTTTGTAATACAATTATTATATTATTTAAGCTTGGTGTGATACGATGGCAGAATCCACAAAGTTATTTCTTAGACACGGTGGGCCTTAACTAATTTTAAGTGAAAGGTACTTACACCTGAGAAGTTTTTGCGGATTCTGAAACTACAATGTTCATAGATAAGAAAAATCAAAAAACAAAAAAATTGCTGAAGAAATTTTTAAATAAATCGCGGTTTATTTTAGGTTTGTCAAGATTTTGCTTGAAAGCGGCGAGTCCTAGCGAAAGAATGTTGAAGAGGATTTTCAGCGCTATAACATTTGCTTTAAGTTGTTTCCAAGCAAAATCCTGAAAACCTAAAATTAACCTATAAATTTAACTTTGGCCACGATTTGTTTAAAAATCCCTCCAGCGATTTTTTCTTCTTTTCGGGGTTTTCTTATCTATGAACATTGATGTTTACGCAGAAAACTGTAAGCGGTTTGCATTAGAAGTTAGTTAAGGGCACCGTACATTAAATTGTTTTATAAGGAGGCGATGCAGTCAGTGCATTGTCCCAATTCTGCAGATTCTGAAACTACAATTCTCATAGATGAGAAATAAATCGCGATTTAAGTTCACATTTTTAGGGGTTCTTTAAGTTATCACGATTTTGCTTGGAAACCGCGAGTCCTATGTAAATGGGCTTAAAGAAAATATTGAAGCTGTGGAAATTCTCTATTTTTGGTTCAAATGGAAAAAACGTAGGGGACAGGCTTTCCAAAATGCGAACATTGTACGCTGTATACATTTCTGACATTTCCATTGGTAAGTTTGACATCGGTTAGCATAAACGTACTCAGTACATTTTGAGGTACGTGGTATTGCGTTGTTCACAGTGATTTGAAAAAAATAATTTGCAAAAAAATTAAATTTACTTGTGAACATTTTCGTTCGCCCATTTCGACGTAGGTTATCACGTTTACAAGAAAGTGAATAATGGATTAATGCGTCTGAGCCCGAAACAAACGTCTTACGGTGAGAGTGGAAAACTGCTTTATAAACAATAAAAATATTTTTGATGCTAAATAATCGCGATCCATTAATAGGCAAACAACACTCGTATCAATGTGACCCCGCAGGTTTTGCACAGTTTGGCTGTTTCCTCATCGGTCCTTGTTGATTGTAATGTCTTCGACAAAAATTTAAATGAACATAGGTATTTTAAGTTATTTGTGACATTAGACAGTATCATAGTCATTTTGATTGCGTGATATGGTGACATGCAATGAGCCTTTACAAACCTAGAATTTATTTCATTTTCATTTCAATTATGATGTAAACGTACTTACTTGTTCTTTTTTATCATTAAAATGAACAGTTTACATAAGAAAGAAATCCAAAGTATTCCTCTTAGCAAACTATTGCATTTTTCTTATGACCTTAAATTTTAACACTTATCCGTAGCAGTGATTAAATTTTCTTTTTAAATATTTTATAACTGGAACAACATCAGCGCGAAATGACAAATTTAAAAGCAATTACCAAAATATCAGACTGATTGAAATGTGGTAAGGCATTTTTGTGGTTAAGCTCATAGCAAAACAGAACGTTTATGTGTGATGTAAATATGTATGTATATTTGAATCTTGGTTATAAACGAAACTTGCTTCTACAAGGAATATTTCCAACGTTCAAACTAATAACATAGGCAAAGGGCTTGCCACATACCTACATTTGGCGAGCAAATTTTCTTACAGAGAGCATGCAAATGTGTGACATTATACGAGTAGCTGTGGGTATGTTTGGTTTCATTTTTCAATTTAGTTGTGCAAGGTGCTATCCGGCTAGTGAGTTTAATGTGCGACATTTGCAGTGGTGTGGTAATGTAAGTTCCTTTGACATGACATATTAATGCCGACGAGCTATTGCCTTGGTATAGCATCACAGCACTCAGCATGACATCTGACAGTTCCACAATTACTAGTAGAGTATTTCGACTGGAATTTCAAGCAATTACACATCAGTTGTAAAATTGGAAAATAATCTTCAGTTCAGATTTCAGTTTGTTGATGCTTAAAAGCAGAAATATTTCATGTTGAATTTGGGTGCCACCGTGGTGCAATGGTATGCAATCCCGATTTGCACACTGAACGTTGTGGGTTCGGCAAGGCAACATCAAATTTTAAACTGTGGCGACATATCCTGAGTATTTCAGCTTCAGACATGTCGTTCGGACTCGGCGATAAACTGTAGGTCCCTTATCATTGAGCTAATATGAATCGGGGTGCACTCATTGATATGATGGAAGAATCCCTTGTCCCGTATGGGATGTTTGTGGAACAATTATATATAAATTTGGTAGCGTGACGAAAATGTATTTATTATGTTATTGTTGTAAGACAATTAAGACTACTTAGCTGGCCCATTGCAGAACATCTGTTCCATAAGCCGATTTAAGACAAGATTTCCAATTCTCTCTGTTTGTTGCTTCGCTTTCTGGAATACCGCGCCTTTTCATCTCTTCATCCATATGTTTGCTCTATCTAAGCTTAGGCCTGCCAATTCTGAGTGCACCGCCATGTGGGACGAATTTATACGCCTTTGGAGCGGGTTCATCATCGCTCATTCTTATCTCCATACATTTATCTACACTGATGTTGTTGTATAGCAGATACAGCTCGTGGTTCATACGACGTCGATATTCACAGTCATCGCAGATTGGCCCATAGATCTTTCGATGAATTTTTCTCCCAAACACACCAAGCACTGCGCAAATACCCAGGCATCGGAACCATACATCGGCACGGGTAGTATCAATGTTTTTTAATGCGTTAATTTTGTTTGAGGAGATGTGGCTTCTGCTTACTTAAGCCAAAGTACCATCTGTTGGCCAATATAATTCTTCTTTTTATTTCACAACTGATGTTGTTTGTTGTGTTCACGGCGGTGTCGTGGTAGACAAAGCCTTTTTATAACCTCAGCATTTATGCTAACGAGGGTATATACACTTTCATACGGGCAAAATGTGCCTCATCGAAATAATGGTTTTAGACCCCAAGTATGTTTGGATGAAATGTGTTTCAGACAATTTGGAGTCGATGGAGCAATGACCGTCTGTCTGTCTGGCTGGCTGGTGCGCACGATAACTCTCGAAGAGATGAACCGATTCGGTTCAAATTTTGGATTTCGTAATATTTTGCCCAAACTTATTTTAGGTTCGAAGATGGGCTATACGTACTCTTGAAGGGAGCAACCGATTTGGTCCATACTTTGCACATCCCGAAATTTGTATCACACTTAGATAAAGATTCAATATGGACCACACAAAATTTCGGAAAAGTTCCGTTTAGGGCCATCTCTCGAATCGCTTTGATTTTTGTTTTAGCAACTTATATTCACTGCCCCCATACGATGGTACAAGTTTCATTAGCGGCAATTCCATACTTCCTGAGAAAATAGCATGAAAGTTGCAAAAAAAAACCCTATGACACCGTGTGAGGTGGTTGGAGCGCAAGATTGCTCTAGAACGGATCTGCCGATTCGGCCTTAGTAATATTTTGTCCAAACATAGTATAAGTTCGAAGATAAGCCATATCGGTCCACTCGTTCGGTCCACACCTCCCCCACAAAAGTTCAAAAATGTTCAGAAAAATTGTTCGTACGGTAACTCATGAAGGGAGTGGCCGAAGTGGTCTATACTTTACACATCCTTATATATCTACCAGATATAGATAAGGTACAAATATGGACTATATTTGTCCACTCCATCTGGTACGTCCTACACAAAATTTCTGATAAGTTCAGTTTAAGACATCATATCAAATCACTTTGATTTTTGTTGAAGCAACTTGCATTCGCTGCCTCAATTACTATGGTAAAATTGTTTTCAGGGGCAAGTCCATACTTCTTAAGCAAACAGCCCGAAGGGTGTAAAAACCCCCTATGGCACCATATGTAGTGGCTGAAGGCTGATCTTTAATCCTAATCAATATTTTTGTCGGTTCGAACGCCCAAAATGTTTGAAACCCCCTAAATACATACGTTTTTTGGGGAAAAATGCTTCAATATACACAGGCTGAGGGTACATCTCTGTAGGCAAAGCCGACTGATACTTTTTTACTTGTTCTACCTCAAAATTATAGGAACCAACATAGACTCTTGGCCCTAGCTCTACGGACGCATGGACTCGCGTCTACACCATCAACTTTGTCTTTTCGCCGTTTACTGCCAGATCCACTTTCGCTGTTTCTCCTTCGACCTTCTTAAAGGTATCAGTTACTTCCTTTACAGATCGTCCCATGATGTCAATGTCACCAGCATAAGCAAGTAACATGTGGCTGTTGCTGTATATTGTGCCATTTCGTTTGACAGTTGCCTCTCGAATAACCTTTTCCAGCAGGATGTTGAACAGGTTACATATAAGGCTGTCTCCTTGTCTGAAACCTTTTGGTACTGAAGTCTTCAGAGAGGTTCTTTCCTATTTTAACTGAGGGCCTAGTATCAGTTAAAGTCATCTAACAAAGCCGAATGAGCCTTGCGGGGATACCAAATTCAGACATGGCTTGGAATACCTTTGAACGTAGGTGGCTGTCGATGGCTGCCTTATAATCGACAAAAATATAGTAAGTGTCGTTCTGCATCTCTTGGGTCTTCCCCAGGATTTACCGCAGGGTAAATATCTAGTCAATGGTGGGCATATCAGGTCTAAAGTCGCATTGGTATGACCCACTAATTTCGTTGACCATAGGCTTTAGTCGTTCGCACAGTATTCATGACACTATCTTGTAGGCAATATGCCCCTATAGTTAGAGCATACAGTCTTATCTCCTTTCATGTGGACAGGGCACAGGCTACTCAGGTTCCAATCGTAGGGTACTCGTTCTTCCTGCCAGATGGTGCTAACTAGCTGATGAATACACTTTATTAGCGTGTCGCCTCCCGTTTCGAACAGCTCGGCTGGTAAGCCCTCGGCTCCTGCTGCCTTAGTATTCTTCAGCCGGTTGTCTTTACTTCATGTTGGTTGGGCGGTATACATTCAATACTATCTTCTGGGATTGGATCTGTGGTATCTTCGCCATCTTCGCTATCTTCGGTAACACTATCAGTTACCAAAGTACCTTGGTGGTCTCTACAAGGAGGATGTGCCAGTACCAAAGCCACAAGTTTGATGTTTCACTCTTTGGTAGAATTTATGGACTTCGTGTTTGCTCCTGTATATCTCAATTTTTTCACACTCCCACTTTTCCATCTCTCTTTTGTTCCTGAGGAAAAGACGTTTCTCCTCTCTCCTTTTCTCCCGATACCTCTCTCGTGCGCTACGCGTTGCTACTGATTGTATAGTAGCCCTATATGCTGCATTTTTCTCTTCGGTAGAAGCACGACACTCCTGGTCATACCATGGATTCCTTGGTGGAGGTCTTTGGTATCCAAGTATGGATTTTCGATTGTTTACATGGATTGGACAATATTTTTGTAGAAATCATGTTATAACCACAACAATGACTTAATAAAGTTGTTTCATCGATTGGATCATTGGATAATATATTATAGCTAATTCGGTCTGAAAATGTAGCTAAAAACGCCAGAATACCTCAAAAGGGGTGGTACCTTTTTCTGGGGGTTACTCCAAAACTTGGACAGATATAGCCCATATTCGAACAATATCTGTCTCAAACAAAAGACACATTTTTTTCTTTCGCAATCCTATCTCATTTTGTTGTGGATGCTAGAGGGATAACCTTAGACTGACGGTCATGCATAGATCGACTCAGAATTTTACCATAATCAAGAATATATTACCTTATAGGGTCGCAAATTATTATTTAAATGCTTTACAAGTGCAAAAATAAATATATTATACCCTCCATACTACGCACAACGACAAAAACAAAACAACCATGTCACCATTTTAAAAAGTTTAAGATGCAAATCGCTCCAAATTTTTGGAAACTCAAATTATTTTTGCCATTTTTCACCGTTTTTAAGGAGTCTTACAGACATCACTAATTTTGGAGATAAAAGTTATTTGAAAATGAGAAAAATGGTTATATTACAAGCGAATTTCTGAAACAAAGGACTATTATTCATGGCTTAACTTATGTTGAATGATTTAGTGCATTTCCTAAGCATCGTTTCCTACTTATAACAATTCCTCTAAATTGCAAGGGTTACCAAATATTTTAGTTTTAATATTGGTCAAAAAGAAAATATTTAATAAAGATGTTTGGATTTCCTTAAAGTTTTAGTTATTTTCCAAGAATATGCAAGAATTGCCACTAGTACTAAAATAAAGGCAAGGACCTTCAGATTTCAAAACTGTTTAACAAACTGTTAAAAACTCAAGGAAATTTGAAAGCATACTCCAGAAAGTTTTTTATTGAAGCCTTTGCAACACTATTGTGGTTGATTATTTTCTTGAATTTTAAACGGTTTAATATCTATAGAGCAGAAGCCGAGAAAAGATTAGAAAAATCTTGACCATTAAGACCTATTCCTTCAGGGCTCGTATATTCTAGAAAGATGTTTATTGAGATCTAAAGTACATTTTTGTAGCTGATTGTTTGCTTCAAATTTGATCGGTTTGATAGCTGTATAACAAAACTTGAGAAAAATTTTAAAAGAAATTTGACCATGGCGATTTTGACCTTGCAGATGAAGTTTGATGGATTATATGTGTTCACAATTTTTGTTCTTTAAGACAAGAGCTACAACTTTGTTCCTAAGATAAAAACAAACTTCCCAACGGTTTGGAAGATATAGCCCTGACTAAGTGACCCTATTTACATCAAAGCCTCAAACCTTTGGAGGCCTATAACCGCGAAAGTTGATGAGATAGGGAAGGCGAGACACGTGTCTTCTCATTTTTGGTGTTGTATCACACTGCGGTGTCAGAATATGGTTAATAAAACATGACTCAAAAAATTACACACAGTGTTATTAGATGTCTGGTCGACAGATACATATCCTCAACCTGCATGAAGTGAAACATTCAGTTATAGACTGATAGAATATCGTCGACACAACCGAAACCTTTATTACCAAAAACTATCTGTTTAGGGGATATTCGGAATGTTGTGAACCATTTTAAACGTATGAACTAATCCATTTTCGAACCTGATATATGTGTTGAAACGGCTGAGGGTACAAAATCCAAAATTGAAACTCCCGTTTTTTTGAAAAAATGGTAACAATTGCATAAATATTATGACTACACACAATTTTGTGAAAATCCTTACTATACATACAGTCGTTCCCAATGGATTGACAGACATAACTTACATCTTATTTATTATGAACATTTCGTTTGCATATGTCTAGCATTTGACCAATTTTTTATATAAACATTTGACCATTATTTATATAAGAATGTTCTACGTCACATACCATATTACAGTCATATTTGTTATACCCTACACCACTATGTGGAAAGGGTATTATAAGTTTGTTTTGGGAAAAATCATGTAACACCGCGAAATATTCGTCGGAGACCCCAAATGTGGTATACCAATCTTCATATCTCGGCGAGATAAAGCGATTTTGAGATGTGTGTCCGTCTGTCCATTATAAATTATAATCAAACTCCAGGCCGCAATTATGGACCGATCGTCACGAAATTTGGTATGCAGATCGGTTTCAGATCAGAATAGATCGCTATTTTAATTGGTGATGATCGTGAGATATTTAGCGGGTGAAATGGACCAAAAACATAATTTTTATCTGATTTTGTAGCTGCTCTGAAGGTCGCAATAATAGTCCGATCGCCTTGAAATTTTAAATAAGGTAAGAGTATATGACAAAGCAGAAGCTTGTAATTTTAGATGGCGATCAGATAATATTTAGAGGGTTAAATGGACCACAACTTTTGTGTGAAAATTGTGCAAATTTCTAAAAAGACAGCTTATATCTTTGTTCCTGAAAGACGCATTCCCTACTCGTAAGTCTATTTGGAAGACGAAATTTTGCACAAGGTAACAGCTTAGGTTGAAGAAAATGTCTATAAATTCGCATGATGATCTGATATTTTTTAACGGTTGACATCGACCATTACTTTTGTTTGAAAAATATACAAATTTTATTTTTGGTCCATTTTTTCATTCCTAGAGGGCACATATCGGCAAAGTAGCCTACATATGGAAAAATAACTACTGATCTTTCCCCTGATGACAATTGCAATAATGTGTCTGCTAAATAACGCACCTACTGGCTTATATATATTGTGTTTTGTGTAGAGAACCACAATTTCCTCAGTTCAGTTTTGAAATTGGATTTTTATAGAAATATTGCAACATGGGTCGCCTCGCCACCTATGTTATACCACAGGATTTAGGGGATACAAACAATATACGACCAAAGATGTGTCTCATAGAAATATTGGTTTTAGACCACAAGTATATTTGGACGAAATTCGTTTCAGACAATTTGGAGTCTATTTAGCGCTGTTTGTTCATATGTCTCTCTCAATGTCTAGCTGGCTGGTGCGCACGATAACTCTTGAACGGATCTACCGATTAGAACCAAATTTTATACAACGTAATATTTTGCCCAAACTTTGTTGAAGTTCGAATGTAGGCAATGTTGGTCCACACTTTCGCCAAAAAAGTTCAAAATTGTTTTCGAAAAATTGTGTGAACTATAACTGGCGAAGTGAGAAATCGATTTGCTCCAAACTTTCCATATATTATTGTTTCTTCCAGATATAGATCGGATAAGACTATATCGGTCCTTATTATTATTATTATTATTATTATTATTATTATTATTATTATTATTATTATTATTATTATTATTATTATTATTATTATTATTATTATTATTATTATTATTAATTATTATTATTATTATTATTATTATTATTATTATTATTATTATTATTATTATTATTATTATTATTATTATTATTATTATTATTATTATTATTATTATTATTATTATTATTATTATTATTATTATTATTATTATTATTATTATTATTATTATTATTATTATTATTATTATTATTATTATTATTATTATTATTATTATTATTATTATTATTATTATTATTATTATTATTATTATTATTATTATTATTATTATTATTATTATTATTATTATTATTATTATTATATTATTATTATTATTATTATTATTATTATTATTATTATTATTATTATTATTATTATTATTATTATTATTATTATTATTATTATTATTATTATTATTATTATTATTATTATTATTATTATTATTATTATTATTATTATTATTATTATTATTATTATTATTATTATTATGATTATTATTATTATTATTATTATGATTATTATTATTATTATTATTATTATTATTATTATTATTATTATTATTATTATTATTATTATTATTATATTATTATTATTATTATTATTATTATTATTATTATTATTATTATTATTATTATTATTATTATTATTATTATTATTATTATTATTATTATTATTATTATTATTATTATTATTATTATTATTATTATTATTATTATTATTATTATTATTATTATTATTATTATTATTATTATTATTATTATTATTATTATTATTATTATTATTATTATTATTATTATTATTATTATTATTATTATTATTATTATTATTATTATTATTATTATTATTATTATTATTATTATTATTATTATTATTATTATTTATCACATTCACAGCAGTTGCTGGAATTTACGCACCGGGTCTTTGACCAAGGGTTGCGCTCTGTTGGGATATTATATATCCTTTTATTATTATACTTATTTATCCTATAGTTTCTCGAATTATAGACGTAGCTTTAATTATTACAGATTTCTGCATTTCTGTCAGAATTTTGCTGCTTAGGTTTAGTTGCTCTATGTTTTTGGTGGTTTCCTTAGGAATTGTTCCTAGAGAGCTTATGACTATTGGAAGAATGTCTATTTTCTGCAATGATAGTGTATTCTTCAAGTATAGTGATAATGGTTGGTATTTCGTTTTTTTGGTGTTAATTGTTTCAATTATATTGGAATCTAGAGGTACAGCAAAGTCTATTATTTTGGCATTATGGTTTCTTTTGTCTACAATTATCATATCCGGTCTATTGGGTATTGTTATGTCGGGTGGATTGTTTACTAGAATTGATCTATCCCAATATATTGTAAAATCATTTGTTTCTATTACGGGCTGTGGGTAGTATTTGTAATAATATGGTGTAGTTTCGATAACTTTTAGCGATTTGAGTATGTTTATGTGTATTATTTTCCCTATGTTGTTGTGCCTTGTTGTATAGTGATTATGGGTTAGTACGGTGCAACTATTTAACAAATGTGATATGGTTTCTGGGGCTCCTCCGCATCTTCTACATTTGTCGTCTGTGATCGTGTTGTCATGCATGATGTATTTTCTGTAATTCTTTGTTTGTATTACACCATCTTGTATTGCCATCATGAAACCTTCTGTTTCAGCGTATATATTGCTGTACTTGAGCCAGTTTGTTGTATTTTCCATGTCCACATATGGTTGGTGTATTTGATTTGCATATTTCCCATGTAGTGGTTTGGATATCCATATTTGTAATAGTGATCGTGTGGTTTCTGGGATTCTTTGAATATTGTTTTTAAGGTTTAGTGGAGTAAGATTGTCGTCTGAGCTTACAATGGCGTTGTATAGTGTAGATGTTGTTGCTCTTACGTTGAAATATTCTATTAGTGTATTTATTTGCCTGTCATGCAAACTTTGGATGTTCAAAAGTCCTCTCCCTCCCTGTTTTCTTGGGATGTACAGTCTTTCCATGCATGATTTAGGGTGGTGTTGGTTGTGCTTTGTTAGGATTCTTCTGACTGTTCTGTCCAGGTCGGTGAGGTCTGTGGGTGACCATGCTATTGTGCCAAATGTGTATGTAAGAAGGGGTATTGAATATGTGTTTATTGCTTTGATCAGATTTTTCCCATTTAGTTCGGTTTTGCAGATATTTTGGACTCGACATGTGAATTCTTGTTTCATTTTTGTTTTGTGACGACACCGCTTATGTTCTGCCGAATACCCAGGTATTTGTAATGCTCCCCTTTTAATAGTGGGGTTATTTGTTCTCCTGTAGACGTGTTGAAGACTTCTCCTGGATTGTATTTGCCCTTGGTGATGTTTTGTGTTTTACATTTGTCGATTCCAAATGTCATTTTAATGTCATTTGAGAATAGTTCGACTATTTTGAGTAGTTGGCTTAGGTTGGGTTTGGTCCCTGCGTATAGTTTTAGGTCGTCCATGTAGAAACAATGGGAGATCCGGAAATTATCGGATGTTTTGAGTTTGTATCCGTATTGACTTTTTTTTTAGAAGTGTGGAGAGTGGGTTAAGGGATATACAGAATAGTAGTGGGCTTAGTGAATCACCCTGGTATATGCCTCTTGATATTTTGATTGGTTGTGATGTGACGCTGTTCTTTCGATTTCCCATATGGAGGGTGGTTTTCCAGTGCGTCATTAGTTGTTCTATGCACTTTATTAAGACTGGATTAATTTTGTAAATGGTTAGAACTCCGATTATCCAGGAGTGGGGTACAGAATCGAAAGCCTTCTGGTAGTCTATGAAGGCAGCGTACATGTTTTTCCGATTCTTTATTGCTTGTTTTGTGATTGTGCTGTCTATGATGAGTTGGTCTTTACATCCTTTTGTTCCTTGCCTACAACCTTTTTGTTCTTCGGCAATAATGTTTTGTGATTCGCAGTATTCGGAGATTTATTGACTTATACATGCCGTAAATATTTTATATGCCGTATTTAGGCATGTTATAGGTCGATATTGGGCCGGAGATTCTGGGGTATTCGTTTTGGGTTTCAAGTATGTGATACCAGAGCTCATACTAGGTGGTATAGTTTCCGGCTGTGTTAGCATATTATTAAATATGTTAATTATTATTGGATGTAGTGTGGTGAGGTATTTATAGTAGAAATTGGATATTTTGTCGGGTCCTGGTTGTTTCCAATTATGAAGTTTCTGTATTATCTTCTTGAACATGGGTTCTGTGATTAGGTGGTTAGTCATATCGGTGTTTGTTGAAGTATCCTCGAGTAGGGTGTTCATCCACACGGGATTTGTGTTGTGTTTGGTCTCTTGGCTCCATATTGTTTTCCAGAAGTGCTCTATTTCATTGATGTCTATGTTGGTTTGGATGGTAGGGTTAGATGTGGTGGGCTCTGTAATAGAGTTATAAAATCGTTTTTGGTTCATGTGAAACAGTTTATTTTGTGTGGATCGTTGGTAACTTTTCATGTAGGTTCGTAGTCTATTTGTGTATTTCAGTAGCTTTTGCTTAATGGTGTCGCGAATCTGTTCTATTGAATTATTTGCAGGTTCAAATTGCGTGTGGATTTTGTATTTTCGTTTTATGTTGTTTAGCTTATTCTTGCACCTTTTTCCTGTTTTACCATTAATGTAGCTTGTGATTACGCCTAAGTCCCTCCTGTATTCGTCTATCTTTCCCCTAAATTCTTATTTGCCAACGTGGATTTTGTTTTGTTTGCTGTTTGGGCGTTACTTTGTTGCTATTATTTCTGGTTTTCCGTTTTCGGTTGTTCGGTATATTATTACGTATTGATGTATTGGACTTTTGTATTTTGTTTGTTAGGTTGGATATGGTGCTTGCGCTAGTATATATTTCATTGAGGTGGTGGTAGTCAATGTTTTGCCCTGATATTTCCTGAGGTAGTATATTATTGTTTACTATTGATGTGATTTTCATGAGTAATTTTGTAGCTATTGGCTTTGGGATATATGGCCTGTTTTCGGGGTTGATCTCTGAGAACTTTATCTTTGATTCATTGAATGCATCTATAGTTGACGCGATAATGTCGGTACCTTGAGTTGGTATTGGTATGTGTGTCGTAGCGCTTGTGGTTTCCTGACTTTCTAATATGGTATTAAATGTATTTTCGAGGGTTTCTGTTATGACTGGATCTGTACTTGTTGAAGCGTGAGAAATGTTTTGTTGCAGTCCAAGTTCGGCGTATCTTCGTATTTCTTCCTGTATAGTTGCAGGGATTAGATTGTTCCTTACTATCGCAGCTCGTCTATCCGCGATGTTTTGTTGCGTGAGGTGGGATAATTCGGGGTACTCGGATATGAAGAAAGTGTGAATTTGCTGCCTATATCCCGTTGGGTTTTCAGCGCGGGTAGCTTTAAAGTAAGCTTTCAGGACTGACATGTTCATGTCTTGTGTCCATTTTATTCTATGCCGCGGCAGCCCTATCTGTGCGGTCGTCGGCTCTCGGGGACAGACGAAGCGCGTGTGACAGGTGGACTCATGGTGTGATTAGCCCGTTCTTCAGTTATGTTAAAGTTTTGATTTGTTGTAATTGTGTTATAATTATTATCTTGTGACTCCATGTTTGTTTTTGGGGGGTTTTGGGTATTTTTGTTAACATCTGCCTACCCGAAAGACGTTTGATGATCAGCCGCCCCGGACCTGGGGAACAGACGCTGACCTAAGAGCCGCTCGCTGCGAGACAGACGCTCTCAGGATTCACTTGGGGTCCGCGGGGTCGTTAGGCCCGTCATTCCTTGTGTGGAATTTATTATTATTATTATTATTATTATTATTATTATTATTATTATTAATATTATTATTATTATTATTATTATTATTATTATTATTATTATTATTATTATTATTATTATTATTATTATTATTATTATTATTATTATTATTATTATTATTATTATTATTATTATTATTATTATTATTATTATTATTATTATTATTATTATTATTATTATTATTATTATTATTATTATTATTATTATTATTATTATTATTATTATTATTATTATTATTATTATTATTATTATTATTATTATTATTATTATTATTATTATTATATTATTATTATTATTATTATTATTATTGTTATTATTATTATTATTATTATTATGATTATTATTATTATTATTATTATTATTATTATTATTATTATTATTATTATTATTATTATTATTATTATTATTATTATTATTATTATTATTATTATTATTATTATTATTATTATTATTATTATTATTATTATTATTATTATTATTATTATTATTATTATTATTATTATTATTATTATTATTATTATTATTATTATTATTATTATTATTATTATTATTATTATTATTATTATTATTATTATTATTATTATTATTATTATTATTATTATTATTATTATTATTATTATTATTATTATTATTATTATTATACCCTACACCACTATGTGGTAAGGGGTATTATGTGTTAGTGCATTTGTATGTAACATACAAAAGGAAGCGAGATAGACCCATAGTTCCTTCTAGGGATATACATAGAATCACTTTCTGAGTCGATTTATGCATGTCCGTCCGTCCGTCCGTCCGTTCGCAACATACAGGTCGCATTTGTTGACCGATTTCGCTGAAAATTGGGGAATACCATTTTTTTAGCCGTCGGAAGATCAAGTTCGAAGATGGGCTATATCGTTCCAAGTTTTGGTATAGCCCCCATATATATTTTCGGCCGATTTCACGTATTTTCTGTAACACACACGCTATATATGTCCGATTTCGATGAAATTTGGAATGTGTGACTGAATTTGGTCTAAAAATAAATGTGCCAAATTATATCGAAATCGGTTCAGATTTGGATATAGCTCCCATATATATGTTCGCCCGATTTCACGTATGCGATGTACCAATCACGCTATATACGTCCGATTTTAATGAAATTTGGAATGTTTGACTGAATTTGGTATAGAAATAAGTGTGCTAAATTATATAGAAATCGGTTCAGATTTGGATATAGCTCCCATATATATTTTCGGCCGATTTCACGTATTTTCTGTACCAAACACGCTATATATTTCCGATGTCGATGAAATTTGGAATGTGTGACTGAATTCAGTCTAAAAATAAATGTGCCAAATTATATCGAAATCGGTTCAGATTTGGATATAGCTCCCATATATATGTTCGCCCGATTTCACGTATGCGATGTACCAATCACGCTATATACGTCCGATTTTAATGAAATTTGGAATGTTTGACTGAATTTGGTATAGAAATAAGTGTGCTAAATTATATAGAAATCGGTTCAGATTTGGATATAGCTCCCATATATATTTTCGGCCGATTTCACGTATTTTCTGTACCAAACACGCTATATATTTCCGATGTCGATGAAATTTGGAATGTGTGACTGAATTCAGTCTAAAAATAAATGTGCCAAATTATATCGAAATCGGTTCAGATTTGGATATAGCTCCCATATATATGTTCGCCCGATTTCACGTATGCGATGTACCAATCACGCTATATACGTCCGATTTTAATGAAATTTGGAATGTTTGACTGAATTTGGTATAGAAATAAGTGTGCCAAATTATATCGAAATCGGTTCAGATTTGGATATAGCACCCATATATATTTTCGGCCGATTTCGCGTATTTGCTGCTCCAAACACGCTATATAAGTAGGATTTCAATGATATTTGGAATGTGTGACTGAATTCGGTCTAGAAATAAATGTGCCAAATTATATCAAAATCGATTTAGATCTGGATATAGCTGCGATTTATATTTTACATATTCACAGTGGTGTAGGGTATCATATAGTCGGCCCCGCCAGACTTTGATCCTTTTCTTTACTGGTTTGTTGTTGTAACAACTTGCACTCACTGTCCCCTATGCGACGGTACAAGTTTCATCAGGGGCAAGTCCATACTTCCCGAGCAAATAGCCTGAAAGGTGCAAAAAATCCTATGGCATCATATGTAGTGGTTGGAACGCAAGATAACTCTCGAACGGATCTGCTGATTCGGTCCAAAATTTGGCCTTCGTAATATTTTGTCCAGACATAGTTTAATTTCGAAGATAAACAATATTGGTCCACTCGTTCGGGTACCTCCCACACAAAATTTGAGATAAGTTCACTTTTTGATCTGCCTTCGAAACACTTTGATTTTCCTTGAAGCAACTTGCATTCGCTGCCTGAATTAAAGTAAAAGTTTTTATAGGGACAAGTCCATACTTCTTGTGAAAACCGCCCGAAAGGTTTAAAAACCCCCTATGACAACATATGTAGTGACTGGAGAGCACGATAACTCTCGAACTGATCCACGAAATTTGGTCCAAAATTTGACTTTCGTCATATTTTGTCCAAACTTTCGAAGTTTCTGTTCGAAGATGGGTAATGCCGATCCACAATTTCAGGTACTTCCACCCAATATTAAAAAAAAAATCACTAAAATTGTATGCACGATATCTCTTGAACGGGGCAACCAATTTGGTCCAAACATTGGATCTCCTTGTATTTTTTTCAAATTTAGTTTAACTTCTGAAATGGATCCTCTCTTTAGGATACCTCCCTCACAACATTTCAACCGTTGTGTTTAAGTGCAGTTTAGGGTCTGTTCGAAGATCCTTTGAAATGTCTAGTGGGCGCGATATCTATCGAAAAGATATGACCAAGTCGGTCCATTCCTTAAGAACCTCCTCCGCAACACTTTTGAACTCGGCAAGCTCAAATGTCCAAAAAGGGTCACAAAATTCTGAAAGACCCTAAATATATTCGATCTGTTCATTGTTTCAATTCACATAGGGTGAGGGTATATCTCTTGTTTTATCTGAATTTACCTGAATTTTGCTAATTTTATTTTATTAATTTAAAGTTAAGACACTAATGTAAAAATATAACAAGTAAGCAAAGGCTATAGTCGGATGGGCCGACCATGTTATACCCTACACCACAACCTTTATGAATTAGCTACGTTCAACCGCCTTGGACGTTGAATGTCCGGGTTCGATTCCCAGGCCTGGCCACATAAATTTTTCAACGGTGGCAGAATACCCCTTTGTAATGTTGGCTATATTTCCTGAGTATTTCAGCCATGAAAAACGTCTCTACAAATGGCAACTTAGGACACGCCGTTCGGACTCGGCGATAAAAACTAGGTCACATATCAATAACTTAATATGAATCCATTGATAGAAGAGAAGCCTCCCTTGTCCCTCCCTTGGACCATTATTTCAGGAAGAATGGACTTACCCCGGAAAAATTGTACCGTTGCAATAGGGACAGCGAAAAGAACCTTCTTCAAAAAATTCAAATAGATCCGATAAGAGTCCTCAAACTACACTTTTCCCAAATTCTGGGTTGGAGGTACTCGAAGCACGGGACCGATATAGTCCATATTCCAACCCGATACATGACTGTATGAAATAATACGATGTACAAAGTTTGAACCAATCAGAAAATCCCCTTGAGAGTTATCTTGCGGATTTGCCATTTTATTTAGGTGTCTTTTTTATTTTTCTGGGTTTCTTGGTGCTTTTCGGCCATAATCTCAGGAAGTATGGACTTGCTATTGCAATTGTACCATCGTTAAGGGCAACGCAAGGACAATCTGCTGAAAAAACTCAAAACGATTCGAGAGGACTCTTAAATTGCACTTTTCCGAATTTTTTGTGGGGCGTACCCGAAGGTGTGGACCAATACAGTCTTACCCGATCTATCGATCGATTGCTCACTTCACCAGTTATCGTTCACACAATTTTTCGAAAAAATTTTGAACGTGGGGTCTAAAACCTTTATTTCGATGAGACACATCTTTGGTCGTATTCTGTACATATCCCCTTTACTGTAAATCCTGAGGTATAAAATAGGTGGCCAATAAGACAACTGAACTGAAAATTTCTATGTCATGGTACAGAAAATTTGTAGCATGGGAGGAAATGGTGGTTCTCTACACAAAACCCATTATACATTAGGCAGTAGGCCCGTTATCTAGCAGACACATTATTGCAATTTGCATCAGGGGAATGGTCAGTACTTATTTTCCCATATGTAGGCTACTTTGCCGGCATATGCCGGCATATATCCAGGAATTAAAATGTAGACCAAAAATAAAATTTTTATATTTTTTATACGAAAGTAATGGTCTATGTCACCCGCTAAATAATATCGGATCATCATGCAAAATTATAGTCATTTTCTCCAACCCAATCTCTTACCTCGTGCAAAATTTCGTGACTATTGAGCTATAATTGCGACCTCTAGTGTGTTTATGATTACACTACAAACAAAAAACTGGATATATTAGGCTGAAACTCTGTTATCTGATCACGTACATTAACATAATTGACATCAATGGAAAGGTTAAGAGCTCGCCTTCCAAATTTAACTCACGAGTGAGGAATGTGTCTTTCAGGAACAAAGCTATATATTAAAAATGTTCACAATATCCACACAAAAGTTGTGGTCTATTTAACGCTCTAAATATTATCTGATCGCCATCTTAAATTGCAAGCATCTTCTTTGTCACATAGTCTTACCTTATGTAAAATTTCGCGTTGATCGGACTATTATTGCGACCTACAGAGCCGCTACAAAATTGGATAAATAATATATTTTTGGTCCATTTAACCCGCTAAATATTTCACGATCATAACCAATAAAAAAGGGATCTATTCTGGTCTGAACCCGACCTCCATACAAAATTTTGTGACGATCGGTCCATAATTGCGGACTGGAGTTTGATTACAATTTATAATGGACAGACCGAAGGACGGACGGACACACATCTCAAAATTGCTTTATCTCGCCGAGATATGAAGATTGGTATATCACATTGGGGGTCTCCGACGAATATTTCTCAGTGTTACATGAATTTTTCTCAAAACAAATTTATAATACCCTTTCCACATAGTGGTGTAGGGTATAAAAAACAACAAAATCATTTTCATTAATTTACTGTTAACAAACACAGTTTTTTTAAAAAGAGACTGAAGTAAATCCTTTTCACTGTGACTCAATGTAACTTCCAAATGTAATTTGGGAACTAGTCCGTTGGAATTTCTGTATGTATGTCACAGCACCCTTTGCTTGAGAACGTATGAGTATTAGGGTTATGACTTTTTTACAACCTCATATTCCTGTATCATATTGGGATGAACTTTTACATAAGATTACATAAAATCTTAATTTTAACGTGATTGGATAAAAAAACCTCACGCACAAAATCATTTGAAAATTTTGATTTATGCATTTTTGACATTTTTTGGAGTCACTATAAGTAGATATTAAAAAAAATATATAAATAATAAAGTAAATAATAACTAAAATAAATATACTAACATAACAAGGATCATAAAACACAAAAGAAAGTTAAATATTCACATTGTCATTGGAGAGGATGAATCTCAGTGGGAGTTTATCCTTGTTACGGCAGGAGTTGTATAAGTCTTGCATATCTTTGATCGCGCGCTCACAACACTGGTTGCTTCGGGCAATGTTGATTGCAGATTCATCTTTTTTCCAATGAGCATTCAAGCATTTAAGACCTTTTGCGTGGTCATTCAGAGCTGCAGATAGTTCTTCGAAATCTTCAGAGCGGAACAATTGACTACTAAACCAATGATCAGCCCATGAATAAACATATTTTACGCAACCTGCTCCGTGTTCCAGGCATCAGTATAAAAGCAAGTAGAGCTAGAATGGCACGAGAATTCCAGCGTGCATTGCAAATGTTTGGGATCTGCTTAAAATCTACAAAAGGAATCTCACTCTTCTCAGTGAAATGGCGGAAAACACGAGCAAGGTCGAAGAGAAACTTCATGTCGTCTCTCCAGCCACCTGTTTCCTTAACCAAAGTTGTACCATTACTGAAGGCTGCTTTCAATTGACCATAGTTTTTCATCAAATAATTCACAAAAAAGTATTCGATGTTTGGTGATGTTGTAGACGCATGGAGTTCATCGTCCATGACAACCCGAAAACTCGATCCGGCACATGGTGCTGGCAACTGATGAACTTGGGTGCGGTGTAACCTTTCGCTTCAAACATTTGCTGCAGTCGAACTACAGCGCCTGTCTTTTTGCCGGTATTCGCGCTTGTTGTATCAGCAACAATCATCACAATTGATCCCCAGAGGTTGAACTCCTCTAATACATTCTGGAGACCTTCTGTGATTGTTTTGGTTTTCCCATCTTTCAATTTGAGCGCAGTCAATCTAATTTCTTTAAATTCGTTCTTGAGGACCACTGCCTGATATTCATAGCTCTCAAGGTCTTTGCCGTCAAAATGCATTCTCCACTTATCCAGATAAAGGGTGTTTACCAAGTGGTTCTTCAACCGAGCAGCTTCCTTGTAGACAGCCCTGTGAATTCCTGACTGACATGGGGTTGGGATTTCAATGTCTTCAGCGAAAAGCTGCTGGAACATCGTAGCTGCTTTATTGGACGAAATCTTTGAACTTGTAACAAGGCGTCTTGCAATGCCTGTTTAGATATGCTTCCTTTTGCTCGTTGATGAGATGTTCCTCCCAGGAACTATCTGTACTACTGTCGTAAAAATCCGAGCCACTTTCGGAACAATCAGGTATCGCTGAAGTGATAAATGTGGGCGCACTCGCTTCTATTGTCTTCTCTCGCTTGGACGGGTGAATGGTAATGACACCAGCAGGTTTGCCGCTTGAATAGAGTTTCTCGTCTTCTTTGCACATCCACTCGCCCTTTACATTAGTGATGTCAAACAGTTCCCTCATTGGATCAAAGTTTCGTTTTCTTCTGCAGCTCTCGTAGTATTTCAGAAGAGTTCTTAGTTTCGCCTGAATGGCTTGGTCCGATATATGCGGGAAGTTCAATACTTTACTCCATAGAACCTTAAGCTCTACAGCAATTAGAGCGATCCCCTCTGTACGTCCTTTTGCTGTAGACTGAAGAAATTTGATGCGACCAATGACGTGTATCTTCAGTGGCATGCGACTCCTTTCACTCAGTGCTGTTTCCACAATTGCAACTATGCCTCTTCTTAATGTTTCTTTGCTCTTCTCCGTGTTGGAAGCACTCTTCTTGAATGACATGTTATAATTCACTTTTCACTTCACTTTCACTTTTTATATTTGTTCTTTTCGGGGTTTTCGACACTTGCTGAATGACACAAAACGATCAATGAACACCTATTTACACACGAATTTTTCAATATTTTTCTGACAGGTACTTATAAATGGGCTTATTTATGGTGACATACCTGATTCAGCACGTGTGCGTTGTAAAATTTTAAAAAATTTCCAAAAAATAAGGCTAATAAATGTGGTTTCTGCAGTCAACGGAAAAAACACACATCAATAAAAAAATGCAAATCCTTTTCTTCATACATTGAATGTAAAGGAGTAACTCCCATAAATGAACCAGTAGAGCAATTAGTGATAAATTTAGGAGAGTTTATTATCTCCCTACCGCAATCATAAAAATTAGTTATCCTTTTTTCACTAATTTGCAAATTGTGAGAATCATAAAAAATCGTCAAAGGTTTTTCCCGAGAGATACATTCGATTCAACATGTGATACCTTCACTTAATTGTAAATAAAAACGTGAGATGTTCATCGATTTTTATGATCAATGTCTCATTTTGTTCATAGGTTATGTGGCTTTTCGTAGGAGTAATAAAAATTTTCAAATTTTTCCGTTTTGGGTTTATAAAAGTAACAAAAAAGAAAAAAATGTTAAATTTTTCACAAAAATATAATTTCAAAGTGGTTTGTGCGTGACTTTTTTTAATAATTAAATGGAATGAATGTTACCATTGGCATTAATAGGCAAAAGTTCATTCATTCCTGCTCCAGGAAATCATTTTTGAGAAAAAAGGTCAAAAAGTCATAACCCTAATGAGTATTCGCGTTTTCGTTTCTTATGTGGTATACGCCACATAACACCCAAAACTGTTATAGTCTTAACAAGAATGAAGAAATTGCAAATTTAAAAAAAAAAAAACATTTTTAAGTACAGATGAATAGAATACTTTGCAAAAAAAAAAATATATTCGAAGATTTCAAAAGTAAGAACCCATTGTGTTGTTTGTGCATAGAGGCTAACAATATCCATTTTTTGTAAAATCGAAATTTTTACTTTGACAGTTAATAAATTTTTTTAAATAGTTATTTTTTAATTCATTTTTCTTAAGAACATGATTATTAGGTCCTTAAAGATCCCGATAATAATGATGATAACTCAGAAGCACGACACGACCTAACACGATCTGCACTATGTACAACGACCGTGCTAAATTTTTGGGCTCCATTTAGAGACCATACTAAACACAAAAATCGAACAAGAATATTAAACCGACCAAAAAATTCACCAACTGTAGTTTTCCTAAAATTATTTGCTTCGTTTTTGTAGTCTGGTACTTTTTTCCGTTTTGTTATGAAGAGGCCAGAACAAAAAGATGATGTTTGTTTGCCATTTGTTTTGTTCATGAGAGAGCATCAAATACAAAAACAACTCAGCGGCTTAACGCAATATACTATCTTTAAAAATCAGTTGTTTATCTTGCTATATTTTATATTGAAGATAAGTAAGGAAATTCTGTATTTGTAACAGACAAAGGTTCCAACGTTGTTTCGGATTTTAAAAGATGTAGGGTCATTATTATATGTGTTCTTTTACTATCTGATGAATTTGAAAACGCAAAATAAACCAATTTGGAGGAATTAAGAATATAATTTTTACATTGAATGTTAATGCCAAGAAGCTCCCCCGTGAAATTCAATCGTCACTTTTAACTTTAAGTTAACCGGAACGCAATATATCTGTTCGGTAAATCCAAACTATAACAAGAGAAGACTTATTATAATGGGGGTTAAACGCTTGCCACAATTTGGACTTGTTTATGGATGACGTTGTTGAAAAACATCCTCTTCCCGAATTTGGAAAACTGATTGACTGCTCAAAAAAGCTTGTAAGATATTTTAAACACTCGGAGCTAAATAACAAATTGTCAAAAAATTCAAAATATATTACGCTTAAGAGCATATACCAAGTCCAGAATAAGAGTATTTTGTTAGAAAATATTGAGTTGGATTGTATATCTGACTTAAAGCTGAAACCTTTATTGGGTTTTCTCACATTTTTGACGTTTGGTCTGAAAAACTTTAAAAAGTTTGCTCAATTGATACCACTGAGTCTCAATTCATGAAAGACGTGAAAGCTAAAATGAAAGATTTGAAAGCAATGATTGTTTATATTGCTTAAACGTTCTGTACCCGCAATGGCACATCTTATAGAGATGTTTTTATTTCCGCCATTTAAGTAGATTTTTTTCTTATTAGAAGAAAAAAATTACGTAATAGGTAATGTAAAAGCAATGTGAGAACATAGAATGTTATAAGTATGAGCTGGAAATTACAATGCCACCTTTACACGAATTTTCAGATTTTTTACACGATTTGGCAACAAGACGAAAAATGGACAAGTCTCTAATTGATAAAGAAATTGATATCGATTGCCGTATCTAGCCAGAGTGATGTTTTAAACTTTTGGAAAGAGCCTAATCTAAAATTTTTAAAACAATTAGCCAGGAACATTTTGGCTGTACCCGTCAGCTCAGCAACGAGCGAGAGATTTTTTCCACATCTGGAAATAACGTTTTTAAATAAGAATATGTAAATATTAGTTTATAAGTAATTTAGCAATATGTATATTTTAAAAGTATATGTATATGAATATTTTTTAAACAAATAAATGTACAACTATATAAATATCTCTTTTTTTGTAATTTCGTGCGTTAGTGTGAGTGTTCGTGCCTTCTTAAAAAATGCCGTGTGTGTGCTTCAATGTGAATAAAATTTTTTTTGTTCGTGCATGTTCGTGTCTAATTTTTTAGGCACGCTCCCATCTCTAGTATACATATACGCTTAATCGGTTACTTAAAACCGGTTCAAAAACGGGACAATATCGATTAGTTGCCAAAGAGAACCGTACCTAAAATCATCTGAGCTATATTTTTGTAGAATACTACGGTTCACGAAATAAAGGACGAAAAGGATCTGAAAGGGATTGAATTAGAAGAATAAAATGTTTTCTACAAAAAGATTCGCCAATCGATTTGACTACAGACATGTAATCTCAAAACGAAGCTACAATAACTCCATAGAGAGATATAAAGCTATTTTTGCATGTATTATAGGGGAAAAATCAAAAATATTATCACGAAATATCTCATATACTTGACCTATGGCGAAAATTGCCTTTTGTGTACTTAATATAATCACCAAGAGCTTTCATCTACAAAAAAATTTCCACACTACCCGACTTTTATTTCAATTTTGTGTCACAGCGTTATTTAGTATTCTTTGTCTAATTTATTAAATTTCAATTTCAATTCTTGTTAAGACATTGGTAAATTTATTCATTCATATATACATATGCCCAATTCAGTAAATCATACATACAACCACAAAAACCTTATATTATATAAAACCGCACAAATAATAAAAATATTTAACATTATAATCATGAAATTCAAATTGAAAAATAAATCAAACCGTTTACAATTCGCCCATATGAATTTACCAGAAATGTAAACAATAGTGCCGAGAACCTAATGAAGTTGGGATGGTTTTATTTGAATTCCTGGTAAAAAGATATTGTTCGTAAATTTTGAAATTTCCATACCACACAAAGTGTCGGTGTAATACTGCAGTCTTGTTTCAATGGCAACCTTGACATGTAGTGAATCAATTTTCATTCTATGTCAATAAGCGACTTACTGTGAAAAAAAAAACAATTATTCTGCTGTATTGGTAAATGTACTTTTTACCAAAAACTGTAAATTCAGAGAATTAATTTACCCAAAAGCAAATTGTTGCGAGTATGTAAATACACTCGAATTTTGTAATACCAATAAACGCCCTAAGGCAGCTCTGTTCAGACTTTATTTTGAAAAAGGAGGCAAATGGGACTTTGTCGGCAAATTTTGAACTTGCGTCTGTCCAAAAAAATCATTGTGAATTGTATGAAACATAGAAACATAAACGCATGTCTATCGAAATAGCATTTTTGAAGACAGTGTCCACTATAGCTCGAAAACGCACATACCAATGATCATATATTTTTGTAGAAAAGTACTTCAAAATCTTGTTGTTAAACGATTTTTTTATTTTCGACCGTTTTATGGTCAAAGAATTAGCCATTTGTATACCTTCCACCATAGTATTGAGAGTATGTTTATAGGTATGTTTAGGCTATGGAGGTTATATGCACTCTTATAATACCAAAATTGTGTCTCATAAAAATAGTAATTTTATGGTCAATGAACTACCCGTTTGTATACCCTCCACCATAGTAGGCTAAAGAGGGTGAATGCACTCTTATAATAACAAAATTGTGCCTCATCAAAATAGTGGTTTTATACACCAAGTATTTTTGGACCTACTCCGTTTCAGACAAATTGGAGTTGATTTAGCTATGTTCGTCTGTATGTGTGGCTGGTTCACCCGATTTGGCTCAAATTTTGGGTATCGTAATATTTTGTCCAAATTTAGTTTAAGTTCGAAGATATCGGCCACTAATTCTGGTACCTCCGCCATAAAAAAATTGGTGTGCACGATAAATCTCGAAGGGAGTAAACAAATTATAAAATTCTTCGTGTACTTCCCAAACAAACTTTGGAAAAAGTTCAGATTAGCAGCTCGTCTTGGATAGTTTTGATTTGTTTTGCAACATGTTCTTCCTGTTACGACGGCCGAATTTTTTCGGAGGTAAGTCCATACTTCCTGAGATAATGGTCCAAAAGCTCTAGAAATGCTTGCCGGCACCAACGACGTTAGGTAGTACGCAAGATAACCCTCGAAGGGAGAAACCAATTTGGTCCGAACCATGTACATCGTATTATTTCATTCAGACTAGGATTATGTCCGAATATTAACTACATCGGACAGATCTTTTGCGTACCTCCTACAAAAAGTTCTAAATTTTTGACAATCAGAGTTTCGGAATCGGAGTCTGGAGTCGGAGTTTAGCAAATTCTGCTGGAGTCGGAGCCGAAGTCGTGAAAAAAAGCTCGACTCCGACTCCGGGCAACAATTTGTTCTACATTTATCATTTGCTTTGTTAAATCAAATAAGTTTTAAATCAGTTAAAGGATTATTACCCTTTAACTTAACCTTTAAATACAAAACTTGTAACTGATCCTTTTTGTGGATTTTGTATGAGAAAAGTTAGTGGCTTCCTTAAGATGATCATCCAGTCATTTTTATACCCTCAGCCTTTAGGCTAGAATGGGTATATACACGACCAAAAATGTGCCTCATCGGAATAACGATTTTAGACCCCAAGTATGTTTGGTTAAATTTCGTTTCAGACAATTTGGGGTCGATTTAGCCATGTCCGTCCGTCTGTCTGGCTGGTGCGCACGATAACTCTCGAACGGATCTACCGATTCGAACCAAATTTTGGGTATAGTAATATTTTCTTCAAACATAGTATAAGTTCGAAGATGGGCCATATCGGTTCAGGCCTTCTGGTACCTCCCACACAAAATTTGATAATAAAGTGAAGTTTAAGAGCTCTTATTGGATCGTTCTGATTTTTTTTTCAGTAGGTTATCTTTGCTACTCCCTTTACGACGGTACAATTTTTTTCTTGCGCAAGTCCATACTTCCTGAGATAATGGCCTAAAAGCTCCAAGAAACCCTGACGGCACCAACCAAAATTACAAATCCGCAAGATAATACTCGCAGTTTGAAATTTGCAAAAAAAAAAACTAGTATCAACCATTTTTATACCCTACACCACTATGTTAGGAGGGTATTATAAGTTAGTTTTGGCCAAAAAGTTTCTAACGCATCGCAAAAATGGTCGCAGACTCATACTTATATATACCAAAATTAATGTCTCGTCGAGCTGAGTCGATCTGGCTAGGTGTGCCCGTCCGTCCGTGCGTCTGTCCGTCTGTCCATCTAAACATTGTAATCACGCTACAGGCCGCAATTTTGATCGGATCATCACCAAATTTTGGGTGTTGATGAGGGTTCCGGAGGGGAAGAAGCCTATTGATATTGGTGGTGGTCGGATAACATTCAGGGATCGGAATGGGCAAAAAACTTATTTGGAGGAAAAGTCAACGTTTCATTTCAAATCGCATATCTCCGCATCTACAAGGGTATATCAAAAGCAAGACCTGCTAATGAAAGTAGAAAATATCGTCATTACAACGATGTATAGTAGGTTGTCGTAGCTGGTCAAACAACGAAGATATCGCAATAGTCGCTATCACAACCCAACTTTTAATTTTTGGGATTTTAATTATAACGCAAAGTATGTTGGCGAAGGTGGTCACACAAGGGAGATACCACAATAGTCGGTAATTCATCCAATTCTTTCATTTCTTTTTTTGCAATCACGCTACAGGTCGCAGTTTTGATCGGATGGTCACATTATGTTTGGCGGTAGTCGGATTATATTCCCTAAAAGAAATGTTTATCAGTGAAAAGCTTATGCACAGGGTAGTGGTGTAGGGTATCACATGGTCGGCCCCGTTCCGGCTAAAGCTTTTGCTCACTTGTTATTATTATTATTATTATTATTATTATTATTATTATTATTATTATTATTATTATTATTATTATTATTATTATTATTATTATTATTATTATTATTATTATTATTATTATTATTATTATTATTATTATTATTATTATTATTATTATTATTATTATTATTATTATTATTATTATTATTATTATTATTATTATTATTATTATTATTATTATTATTATTATTATTATTATTATTATTATTATTATTATTATTATTATTATTATTATTATTATTATTATTATTATTATTATTATTATTATTATTATTATTATTATTATTATTATTATTATTATTATTATTATTATTATTATTATTATTATTATTATTATTATTATTATTATTATTATTATTATTATTATTATTATTATTATTATTATTATTATTATTATTATTATTATTATTATTATTATTATTATTATTATTATTATTATTATTATTATTATTATTATTATTATTATTATTATTATTATTATTATTATTATTATTATTATTATTATTATTATTATTATTATTATTATTATTATTATTATTATTATTATTATTATTATTATTATTATTATTATTATTATTATTATTATTATTATTATTATTATTATTATTATTATTATTATTATTATTATTATTATTATTATTATTATTATTATTATTATTATTATTATTATTATTATTATTATTATTATTATTATTATTATTATTATTATTATTATTATTATTATTATTATTATTATTATTATTATTATTATTATTATTATTATTATTATTATTATTATTATTATTATTATTATTATTATTATTATTATTATTATTATTATTATTATTATTATTATTATTATTATTATTATTATTATTATTATTATTATTATTATTATTATTATTATTATTATTATTATTATTATTATTATTATTATTATTATTATTATTATTATTATTATTATTATTATTATTATTATTATTATTATTATTATTATTATTATTATTATTATTATTATTATTATTATTATTATTATTATTATTATTATTATTATTATTATTATTATTATTATTATTATTATTATTATTATTATTATTATTATTATTATTATTATTATTATTATTATTATTATTATTATTATTATTATTATTATTATTATTATTATTATTATTATTATTATTATTATTATTATTATTATTATTATTATTATTATTATTATTATTATTATTATTATTATTATTATTATTATTATTATTATTATTATTATTATTATTATTATTATTATTATTATTATTATTATTATTATTATTATTATTATTATTATTATTATTATTATTATTATTATTATTATTATTATTATTATTATTATTATTATTATTATTATTATTATTATTATTATTATTATTATTATTATTATTATTATTATTATTATTATTATTATTATTATTATTATTATTATTATTATTATTATTATTATTATTATTATTATTATTATTATTATTATTATTATTATTATTATTATTATTATTATTATTATTATTATTATTATTATTATTATTATTATTATTATTATTATTATTATTATTATTATTATTATTATTATTATTATTATTATTATTATTATTATTATTATTATTATTATTATTATTATTATTATTATTATTATTATTATTATTATTATTATTATTATTATTATTATTATTATTATTATTATTATTATTATTATTATTATTATTATTATTATTATTATTATTATTATTATTATTATTATTATTATTATTATTATTATTATTATTATTATTATTATTATTATTATTATTATTATTATTATTATTATTATTATTATTATTATTATTATTATTATTATTATTATTATTATTATTATTATTATTATTATTATTATTATTATTATTATTATTATTATTATTATTATTATTATTATTATTATTATTATTATTATTATTATTATTATTATTATTATTATTATTATTATTATTATTATTATTATTATTATTATTATTATTATTATTATTATTATTATTATTATTATTATTATTATTATTATTATTATTATTATTATTATTATTATTATTATTATTATTATTATTATTATTATTATTATTATTATTATTATTATTATTATTATTATTATTATTATTATTATTATTATTATTATTATTATTATTATTATTATTATTATTATTATTATTATTATTATTATTATTATTATTATTATTATTATTATTATTATTATTATTATTATTATTATTATTATTATTATTATTATTATTATTATTATTATTATTATTATTATTATTATTATTATTATTATTATTATTATTATTATTATTATTATTATTATTATTATTATTATTATTATTATTATTATTATTATTATTATTATTATTATTATTATTATTATTATTATTATTATTATTATTATTATTATTATTATTATTATTATTATTATTATTATTATTATTATTATTATTATTATTATTATTATTATTATTATTATTATTATTATTATTATTATTATTATTATTATTATTATTATTATTATTATTATTATTATTATTATTATTATTATTATTATTATTATTATTATTATTATTATTATTATTATTATTATTATTATTATTATTATTATTATTATTATTATTATTATTATTATTATTATTATTATTATTATTATTATTATTATTATTATTATTATTATTATTATTATTATTATTATTATTATTATTATTATTATTATTATTATTATTATTATTATTATTATTATTATTATTATTATTATTATTATTATTATTATTATTATTATTATTATTATTATTATTATTATTATTATTATTATTATTATTATTATTATTATTATTATTATTATTATTATTATTATTATTATTATTATTATTATTATTATTATTATTATTATTATTATTATTATTATTATTATTATTATTATTATTATTATTATTATTATTATTATTATTATTATTATTATTATTATTATTATTATTATTATTATTATTATTATTATTATTATTATTATTATTATTATTATTATTATTATTATTATTATTATTATTATTATTATTATTATTATTATTATTATTATTATTATTATTATTATTATTATTATTATTATTATTATTATTATTATTATTATTATTATTATTATTATTATTATTATTATTATTATTATTATTATTATTATTATTATTATTATTATTATTATTATTATTATTATTATTATTATTATTATTATTATTATTATTATTATTATTATTATTATTATTATTATTATTATTATTATTATTATTATTAGAAGTTGCAAAAACCCCTGCCGGCACCAACTAAAATTGCAAATCTGGAAAAATAATTCTAAAATATTTCCAAAACTCAGAATTTACCTTACTGAAATTGATTTGGTATAGCCCCATATTACGATACCTACAGATTCTACGTATTTTGAAGCAGACTCGTGTTATAAAATAAATATATTTTTAGAGGCTGAAGGTATATCACCGTTAGCGCAGCTGACTTATACTATCTTCTTTGCTGTATAATTGAATATGAATAATTTTGGGATTTATAAATTTGTTTGCATGCAAAATTTTTGAATTTCTATTCATTGTTAGTTATTTCTATCGGTATAAAATATATTTTAGATATCACAATATATGCCCACAATGAACAATTTTCGAGGCATATGTAAGGTACAAGTGCACAATTTTTGACGATAGATCTTCAATAAACTCGCAATTTTCCCAATTATCAAATATACCAAATTGCATGGTATATATATTTATTTATTATATATTCCAAAAAGGAACCTGATATATAAGACAATTTGAAGATGTAGCAGGAGGGGCTAATCAATGTGAATTTTCCATTTTCGAATATTTTTTAGAAATGTATAATTTATATATTTTTCAACAAACATCCCAGTAAAGACAAGAGATGTTTCTCTTATATCAATGCATTCATATTATATTATTGATACATATGTGACCTAGTTTTTATCGCCGAGTCCGAACGGCGTGTCCTAAGTTGCCACTTGTAGAGACGTTTTTCATGGCTGAAGTACTCAGGAAATATCGGCAACATTACTAAGGAGTATTTTGCCACCGTAGACAATTAGATAGGCATCGAACCCGGACATTCAGCGTGCAAGGCTGTTGCACATAGCTAATTCCTACAGGTTGTGGTGTAGGGTATCGCATGGTCGGCCCCGTCCGACTATAGCCTTTGCTTACTTGTTTTTTTTTTATGTCCGTAAATATACATGTGTTAACTGCGTGGAAGTGTTTACATACTTCTACATTGAATTTTATTAAATTGTGATATACTCATAGAAGCGACCGTTTGAAATGTTATTTGTTGACAGTGAATGTGTACCAATGCCTTAACCAAACATTGAGTGATAACATGATACCAACAACCAATTCTATTTGCATAACAAAGTGAGATTTTCTAAATGAACGTATATTTTGTAAACTAAACAAATGGACGTTTTGGAAGAAAAACAAAAAAAAAATGATATATATCCCAAAATTCATACATCAGAATAATATTGCAAAATAAGCAAAAAACAACACAACAACAAACATACATTGGCCATGCAGTATTTGCATATGTTGTTGTTGTAACAATGTTTTATTATTATGTTTGTATGTTCATTCTCCTGTTCAATCTGGCTCTGGGTCTATCTCTAGTTCCAGGAAAGTGGCTACTTCGATGGGATGTAACCACACACACCACACATATGTATGTGTATTAATGTTATGATCTATGATAACATTATTGTGTTTTTTGTTTTATTTATATTATTTAAAAGGTTGAATGGATTGAACGTGTCCTAGCACATTTTTCCACATTGTAAATAAAATAAAAAAACTACATATTTTTACTTAATGCATGTATGTATGTACATTAGGGTTATGACTTTTTGACATTTGTTCACAAATATGATTCCCTGTTTCAAAAATGAATGAACTTTTGCCTATTAATGACTAAAATAACAATTATTGTTTTTATGTACCCTTAGGGAGGACCGATATGGGCCATTTTAGAAGTTGAACAGTTCGAGAGTTATCGTGCTCTCCGACCGCCACATATGACCGTGACATAGGAGTTTTTTACACCTTTCGGGCTATTTTCTCAGAAAGTATTTATTTACCTCTGAAAAAACTTGTACCATCGTAAAGGGGGTCAGTGAATGCAAGTTGCTTCAACAAAAGTCAAAGTGATTCGAGGGCAGGTCTTAAAGTGAACTTATCCGAAATTTTGTGTGGGAGGTACCCGAAGGAGAGGACAAATATAGTCCATATTCGAACCTGATCTACACCTGGTAGATATATTAAGATGTGTAAAGTTTGGACTAAATCGGTCACTCTCTTCAAGAGTTTGTGGGAGAGGTAACTGAAGGAGTGGACCGATGTGGCTTATCGTCGAACTTAAAATAAGTTTAGGCAACATTTGGTTCGAATCGGTCGATCCGTTCGAGAGTTATCGTGCGCACCAGCCAGCCATCCAAGATGGACGGACATTTCTAAATCGACTCCAAATTGTCTGAAACGGATTTCGTCCAAACATACTTGGGGTCTTAAACCATTATTTCGATGAGGCACATTTTGCCCGTATGAAAGTGTATATACCCTCGTTAGCATAAATGCTGAGGATATAAGTATATTTCAAACAATGTTCACAATTCCATGTTTATTTACATATTTGGGATTTCAATGCATTGTTGATACATATGTACATATTTACGAAAAATAAAAATAAGCTAGAGACAGGTTGATAGAGCCATTTTATAAGAATGGAATGTTCTGAAGACTTGTGATCAACATTCTAGCGGCTAATTTTTTGAAAGATAAGTTATCGAATAATGTAACAGTTTTGGAGATATGATGCGAAATATACAAAACAATGGAGTTTTCAGATATATTATGCATTTTGAGGCAATAAATGCATTTTTTCGAGTTGATTATTTCTCTAAATATTTTCGTCATGCTCTTATCTACAAAATTGCTTCGGAAGTTTAAACAAGATTCGGATTGGTTTGACAGATACTGCCTCGATTTCCTGTAAAAAGTCAATATTTAGCCATGTTTAGACGAGGCCATAAAATCTAAACCCGATCTAACAACACAAAACCCAAATATGGTTATTGTCGCCTGCGTCTGTACTTTCATAAAATCCGCATTAGAAATTGTTTGCACACAATTACCTCGAAAATGTTGCACAGTGTATTCATAGTAAAATGCTACCTTCCCACAAAAAGATGTGTGGTTTCATGATGAGACTATTGAACTTTTTGTCAATATGTCAAGGGATTGATTGTCAATTCATTACTTCTTTCTTTCTTCTTGTGAAGGATATAAATTATTCCCTGTCATAAAAGTCATTTGTCAATAAAAAGTTGAATGAACTTTACACCTTAGCCTTGTGAAAGGATGTTGTACCTTTGAGTTCAATGAATTGTTGAGTGTTTGTGAAATTTGTTTTAAACTTTTTTGCTATTAATACATTTCATAAGAAATCAGTTTTAATAGAATTTGCAACCATGATGTTAAGATTGTGCGTTTATTAATAACAAATGAAAATCAAATGGTAAACGAGAGTTGATTAATTGTTTAAAAGAAGGTTACACTTCCCAATAATTGAGATATTGTGAATGTTCAATGGCTTAGTATAACCAATGGGGAAAATGAAGAAAACTGTAGCAATGTTTCAGAGAGAAAGTTTTAGTTGGATACCATAAACGTATACGTATAATATTTTCAAACGTATAGTTTTATCATTATAATTTGAATTTTATTGAAAAAGAAGAAAAACAACCCTCTCTAAAGTTGACGAACCCCGCAAACGTTTTAAGGACCATGATCTGCGAATCTGCACCTGGAATGTCAGGACTCTCTACAGAGCAGGTGCAGTTTGCGGACTGGCGGATGTACTTGGCAAGTACAAAGCTGATATTATCGCCTTACAGGAAGTGCGATGGAACCGGGCAGATGTAAAAATAACAAACGATTACGCAGTGTGTTATAGCTACCATGAAACAAAACATGAGCTTGGTTTTGGATTTATGGTAAATCGGAGGTTTAAAAATCTCGTCTCCAGCTTCACTCCGGTTGATGAGAGAATTGCCATAATGCGAATAAAAGCAAATTTTTTTAACATCAGTCTCATCTGCGCCCATGCCCCGACCGAAGAGAAATATGAACAAACCAAGGATGTAGAGAGAGCAGCGGTCATGCCCTTGCCATGAAATTAAGCTTGTTCTAGGAGATTTTAAATCTAAAATTGGGAGGGAAAATATCTTTGGTCCTACGGTCGGAAAGTTCAGGCTGATCGATTTTGCAGCGGCAAAAAGCATGGTAGTAAGCAGAACCAGGTTCCAACACCTCGACATACACAAGATCACGTGGATATCCCCAGATGGGAAAGAAGAAACCAGATTGATCATGTTGTAATATACTGAAGACACTCGTCCAGTGTGTTAGATGTCCGATCGATTCGAGGAGCGAACATCGATTCGGACCATTTCCTTGTAGCAGCAAAGGTACGCACTCGTCATAATGTTGCGCAAAAATGCGATCTAACACAGGACGGAAGCTGGATGTCAAGAAGCTGCAAACACAACAATTATCACAAGCCTATTCCGCTCAACTGACTCACATGCTGGAAGACGGCACTGCTTGTTCCAATAAGGTGGAAGCACAGTGGCAAAGAATAGCCCACACACTTCAAACTGCCGCAAAATCTGTGCTTGGGTGCCAAAAACTACCACCTAAAAGTCTATGGTACGATCAGGAGTGTTGTAAGGATACTGAAGAAAAGAACGGGGCATACAGAGCAACCCTGCATTCAGTAGCAACACGAAGCGCGAAAGAAAAATATCGGGAGAAGAGGAGAGAGGAGATGCTTATTTTCAAAAGAAAAAGGAAAAAGCAAGAAAAACGAAGGGTATAGTGCAGGCACATTCACCTGCAAATATCATGAAGGGAATCTGGTAACTGATACATATAGCGTACTGAGGATCTGGAATGAGAATTTTATGAAGCTCTTAGTATCGAATATGGCCGGCGATGAAGATCTGACGTTGAATGTCTTCCACCTAGCCAAAGCGAGGTCATGACAGCAATTAATCGGCTGAAAAACAATAAAGCAGCAGGAGCTGATGGGCTGCCCGCGGAACTGTTCAAGACCGGTGGCGAAGTGCTGATGAGGAGTATGCATCAGCTAATTACCGAAATTTGGCAAGCATACTAAACGATTGGAACCTCAGTATCCTATGTCCCGTACACAAGAAAGCAGACAAGACGGTGTGTACAAACTACAGACGCATACGTCTGCTACCAATCGCATACAAAGTGCTGTCGAGCGTACTGTGTAAACGTTTAAACCCCGGGGTCAATAACATAATCGGGTCATACCAATGCGGTTTTAGATCTGGTAAATCGACAATTGACCAAATCTTCACACTGCGCCAAATACTGAAGAAGACCAACGAAAGACAGATCGACACATACCACCTGTTCGTCGACTATAAGGCCGTCTTCATAACATTTTATGGTGGAGGGTATAAAAAATCGGCCCGACCGAACATAAGAATTTTAACACGTTTTGTTTAAATTATTGTTATGCTTATAACAGGTGGATTTAATTTAATTTACATGAATTACCCTTAATTAAACATTTTAAGTTGTTACATAAAATTTGTATTAAAAATTTACTTTATTTAAGTCATTTATACAATAACAACAACTACTGTATATAATATTCTACAGAAATGCAATTACTATTTCATATATTTATTTTGCTATTGTTTTTGTAGTATACTCTCTCATATTTGTTTTGATCATATAGTTTTAGCATAATTACACTGTGCAACAAATTCAATTTTTTCCAAAATTATGGGGAAAAATTGTTTATATTATGAAAGTAGAGCAAAAAAATGAGACACGTGTATCGGCGTTTTTAAGGATTACATCGGAAAGTAACCAAAGAAGGCGGGGCAAATTCCGCCTGCTCCTCCTGCTTTGGTGACATTTACGAAATTATACCTAGAAAATTACATAAATAGAAAATAGTATACCTAGATATAAATTCGATTTAGTATATTTTGTTGTTGCAGCGCGGCAGTAAACAATTATGATTTTTTGACGATCGGTGAGAGTGACGTATGCAGCAAGGCAGTTTTCGTAACTAACAATAAGAAAATAGCATCATTAAAAAAGGCAGCATATTTGTATTTACATCTTTTCTCTGCTTGCGTCGCTACCACTGTTTTGTAAATAATCGCTGATTTGTTGATTGATGTACATAAACGCATTAGAAAAGAAATGCAAGCGTCAGCAATAACAACAACAACACCACGCAACAGAGACAGTAGGCAAGCAAACAGAGATCAAAGTCCAACTACTGTTGGTACGTTTGATGGCCTTGAAAACAATTTCGGTAGGACACGATTAAAAAGGGAATAGGCAAAAATTATGATTTACAAAGCAAGTAGGGATGTCAGTTATAGAAATTTAAATGAAATTTTGTGTAAAATTTTTCTTCTTTTGACACTTTTCACCTAAAACCAACTTCCATATTACTTTCATGTATCAACTCAAAAAAAGAATGAATAAAAAAACATCAAAAAATTGGGAAATATTTTCATGTTTTTTCAGCAAAATTGATACTGATAGTTTAATTATATATAAAGTAAATAGACATTTCATTTCTTTGGTGACCCATAGTGACATTTGACTGTTGGGATGCACAATTGGAGATGAGGACACAAGAACACTTTTGTACACTTCGGTGGTTTATTCACAACTGATGATTATTCTACTATAGGTACAGGTACTTATATGTATACACCTTACAACATATTCAGGTATGTAAATATTTGCATTGGTACATTTCCAATACTCCTCCTCAATGAAAATATTTACATTTCCTTTTTACCTTTACAGCTGACATACAACTTACATTGACATACAATGCTTTCTTAAATTTAGACACACTATAGATTATCTTACATTCTAGTATATACAGATACATATTGACATAATTCATTAATTTCATATTATTAACTATTTACATCTACAGTCGAATTAAATCTTTTTATCGCCGTTTATCAAACATATACTGGACTAACCATTTCCATCAAAAGGCTTCACACTCTTGTTCGTAACGTTTTCGCATTTTCTGTGGCCTGTATGAAACTGACTCATAATCGCTCTCATCCTTCTGTTCTTCAACAATCTGGCTCACATTGGATTTCCTCTCCTTACTCGCATCATAAACGCGCCGATTGCTGATTTTCTTCGGGCTGTACAAAAACAAACATAACAGTTTTTCCTCTGTCTATTATTTTAGCACCTCTGCTATCAAACTTCACTGTTGCCTTTTCTGCTACCTTTACCACCGACATAAAATTACACTGCATCCCAGGTACGTACAGCACATCTTTCAGCATGATGTCACAATCTGCCAGCCACACACTGCCTTTGCCTCTAGCAACGATCTTCTCTTCGCCAACCAAATCTATCTTCTCTGTGTGCTCTGCAAATTCCCCAACAAGCTTCTGTCACAACACATATGACTTTATGCTCCGCTGTCGACACACCACACGCTGGAGTTCAACACGCTCTTCTTGTTCGACGATTCTAGCACTGCATATGAATGTGTGTGTGTTTCTTCGCTGGGCTTTCCCTTTTCTCTACACTGTGCGGCAACATGTCCTCGGCGACCGCAATTGTAACACTTCATATTTCTCTTGTTACCTGCGCACCTGTTGCCATTGTTGTTGTTGCTGTACTCATGCTTGCTTGTGCGCTCACCGCCGTTGCTTTTACCTTTTGCACCTCGGTTTCTACATTGTGCGGCGTAATGTCCTGAACGTCCACAATTGAAGCATTTGAAGTTGCGATGATTTTTCTGCTTACTGGTACCTGCGTCGTTATTTCTGCCATTCTTACTGTTGTTGGGATGCTTGTTGTTTCTTCTTGTGCGTGTCATAAAAATCTGGACATGGTCATCTGCTCGTTCGCTGTTATTGTTGACCTTTCGACGATCACATTCCTCACCCAATTTGATCTTAAGGGTACTTAACTTTGGCAGCTCATCTCTCGCTTCTAGCGCAACAACTAGGCTGTCGTACGATCTTGGCAGGCTGGCTAGCAACATGATGACATATAGCTCCTCCTGTAGATCTATTCCAGTCTCTGCCAACTTTTCCACTATAGTCACAAAATTGCAAATGTACTCCTGTACATCTTCATTTTCTGCCATGCGCATCTGGATCAGTTGCTTGAAGAGGGTCACTTTTCTTACCGGTCCCTTCGGTCTGTGCACATTTCTCAGAGCTTCCCACGTCTCCTTCGCTGTTGTGCAGTTCTTGATGTGAGCAATCTGCACCGGTGTTGCACTCAAGATGATGGTTGCTGAAGCCTTCTCATCCTTAGTTTTCCATGCGGCAACTTCGCTGGCGTTCTTCTCATTTGGAACAGGCTTCTCCATCTCACCATTAACCACCGACCACAAGTCTTGATGAACCAGAACACTTCTCACTTGTAGACTCCATGAGTCGTAGTTGGTATCATCCAATTTCGCAATATTTTAGAGCGAATTCATTTTCCTCGTTTTTCACTTTCACAGCTGCGCACTTTAATTTCTCACAATTACTGCTTGCGGCTATTTCCTTGTAGTGTGTCTATTTTTCACTTTCTGCACACACACTTTTATTGCTGCCTGGGCCCATAACCTGTTGGGTATACACGAGGAAAAACACAAGGACACTTTTATACACTTCGGTGGTTTATTCACAAAAGATGATTATTCTACTATAGGTACAGGTACTTATATGTATACACCTTACAACATATTCAGGTATGTAAATATTTGCATTGGTACATTTCCAATATTGACGAAGAATATTTTTGATTTTCTAAAATTATGTTTTGTGGGACAATTTCGAATAAACTCAAAGGAAGCCCGACTTTAACCCTAAAACGCGTTTTTCATTTTTAGAGATTCCTGGCAATTAGATAAGATTTACAGATTTGGTGTATTTTTGTAGAATATTTGGATTTGATATGATCACATTTAAAATAAGTATTTGAAAGATTTTCGAAAAAAGAGCCAAAAAGACCCCTGTGAAATATTACACACATCCTCCTCTGTTAAGTTGAATAACTCGAATATTTCGTTAAAACTAAAGATGGGCGGAACTTGCCCCGCCTTATCTGGTTACTTTCCGATGTAAACTTTAAAAACGCCGATACACGTGTCTCATATTTTTAGCTCTACTTTCATAATCAACTCAGTTTGCCTTCTCATTTGTTTGTTGTCGCACAGTGTTATTCTTCCACGTTGTGACTTCAAGCATTATTGTCCCTGCTACTTTCTCGTATTTATTACCTCTGCTCCATTTTCTGTTTACATTCATTCCTCTGTTAGCATATGTATTTGCGAATCGATTAGCATTTCGCTTGACCATGGTAGAATAATATAGATTGAGGATTCTAGAACAGGCTATGCTTCAACGAGCGAGTTAAATACGAGAAAATAGCATGTGGGTGAGTGAGTTGTAAATTACAACGAGAACTAAAGCCGTCATTTAGTAGAAATGCCAAGTGTAGCCTAAGAAAAGTTTAGTCATGTATGGATAAGTGAAGTAACGTTATTAACGCATTGTAGAATCGTAATAGAACAGATATCGTGTTTTATTTGGTACAAATCGTATCGGGTAAAAAAAACAACGTCTACGCCGAGTTAATTGTATTCTTATTACGTAACAATTTGAAAAAGTCCATTACGAAAGGTTATGGTGAATAAAGATAAACTACTTACTCAATGTTGGTCAGTGACTTCGATTTCAGTAACATATTCATCTTAGAAATCACACACACATACCACATTATACATTTCATCTTAGTAACTTCAAATAAAATACCAAAAAATCCTTAAACATGAGCCTTTAAGAATTCCAAAAAATTACTCTTCCAGAATGTGTGAATGTTGTGACAAAACTGTTGCTAAAAGCAAAAAAGAAGAAATTAGTCACAATTGAATTACAACAATGGGCAGACTGGCTCTGCAACCAATGATTTCTTCAGTAATAATGGACATTTGACTTTTGTTGGCCACAAGAAATGACAAATATATATTACAGCTTGTTGTAAATGTTTATGAGATATCACATGTGGCATTTAATCCACACGTGTTGAACAAAACATAATGAACTTCTGTGGTTAATAGCAGCTTTGGGCAGCACCATAACAAACCTAAATATATAAAGTTATTGAAGAAAATAACAAACCAAGAAATATGTTATTATATCTTACATTAGAAAAAGAGGGCTTAAAGCTAACACGTGCATCAATATTGGATTTATTACATTTACGCTGGTCTGATTAAAAGGACTACCGTTATTCATAACACCTAAAGGTGTTGGCACTGCATTACAGTATGTCTTTGGTTGCGGATTTGTGTTGGTCGGAAGATAAAAAATCTGGTGTGGCTTTACCCCATTGAATGAAAAGATTGCTACTATACTCCCACTAGTCTTCAGTGCACGAACAGATCAAAGATATATTTTTCGAGCGCCAAGAAGAAACATATAACCATTACAGCTGGCATATTTTCGACAGTCCGACTATCGTTTTGATTGCTGTCGTAACACAAAGGTTACATCGGCCACAAAACTAAGTTATTTGGGTTATACGTAGCAAATTATTTAAAACATAGTTGCTTATGAGTGCGATAAAAACAAAGCTATACGACAGTGATCAAAACGATAGTCAGACTATCGATAGTATGTTAGCTCTAATAACCATTGTCCTAGCCATGACATTAAAAATATTTTAGCTGATTTTAATGCCAAAATTAAAAAAAAAAAAACAAGTAAAAAAGTGTCAGTCGGCTTTGCCGACAGATATATACCCTCAGCCAATGTGAAGTGAAACTTTCACCTACGGACAGATCAAATGTATTAAAAGTCTCTTAAGAATTTTGTGGCCCTTTTGGACATTTAAACTTGCTGACAAAAACGTGGATTAGGAATTAACTGCACTAAGACACAAATGTTGAATTTTTGTGGGGGAGGCACCTTATGGACGACCGATATGGGCCGTTTTAGAAGTTAAACTAAATTTTGACAAAATATTAGGAGATCCAAAGTTTGGACCAAATTGGTTGCCCCATCAAGTTATATCGTCCTAGCATTTTAGTGCCTTTTTTATATATTGGGGTGAAGTACCGGAAGTTGTGGACCGGTATTGCCCCATGAAACTAGGTTTGGATATAATATGACGAAGACCAAATGTTGGACCAAATCGGTTGAACAGTTCGGGAGTTATCATGCTCTCCGACCGCCAAATATGGGGTTTTTACACCTTTCGGGATGTTTTCCCAAGAAATATGGACTTGCCCCTGAAAAAACTTTTACCGTCATAATGGAGGTAGCGAATGCAAATCGCTTCAACAAAACTCAAAGTTATTCGAGAGCAGTTCGTAAAGTGAACTTATCCGAAATTTTGTGTAAGAGGTACCAGAAAGAGTAGACAAATATAGTCTATGTTCGAACCTGATCTATAACTGGTAGATATATTAGGATGTTCAAAGTATGGTCTACTCCTTCAGGTACCTCCCCCACATAAGTTCAAAAATGTTCGGAAAAATTGTGCGCACGATAACTCTTGAACGGAATGTACATCGTTCACTCCGATCAAGAGTTATCGTGCGCACAATTTTTCCGAGCATTTTTGATTTTATGTGGGTGAGGTACCTGAAGGAGTGGACCGATATGGCTTATCTTCGAATTTAAACTATGTTTGAACAAAATATTACGAAGGCGAAATTTTGGACCGAATCGGCTGATCCGTTGCGCTCCAACCATTATACACGGTGTCATAGGTGTTTTTTGAACCGTTCAGGTTATTTTCTCAGGAAGTATGGACTTGCCCCTGATGAAACTTGTAACGTCGTATGGGGGGCAGTGAATACAAGTTTTTGCAACAAAAATCAAAACGATTCGAGAGCTGGTGCTAATCAGAACATAGCCGAAATTTTGTGGGCGAGGTACCGGAAGGAGTGGACCGATATAATCCATCTTCGAACTTAAGCTAATTTTTAGACAAAATATTACGAAGGCCGAATTGGCAGATCCGTTCGAGATTTATCTTGCGCTTCAACCACTACACAGGGTTTTTTTTGCATCTTTCAAGTTATTTTCTCAGGAAGTATGAACTTGCCCCTGATGAAACTTGTACCGACGTATGGGGTACAGTAAATACAGGTTGTTACAACAAAAATCAAAGCGATTGTAAAACAGGTTCTAAACTGAACTTTACCCGAAGGGGTGGATCGATTGAGTCCATATTTGAACCTCATCTAAGTCTGGTAGAAATTTCACGATGTACAAAGTAAAGGCCAAATCGGTACGAGAGAACGAGATCCAGCTGCCACCCTGTAAGTTATTCCCCTTATACCACACCTGTAAAATCGCCAAAATTCCGAAAATCGGGAGGTACGTTTATATGGGAGCTATACCTAAACGTGGACCTATATTGAAAATTTTTTGCACGGAGGTATGGTGTACCCTCCGAAGACAAAATGCAAAATTACAGCCAACTCGGTTAGAAAATGTGGCTAAAAGTGTCAATATACCGAATATCGGGAGGTACGTTTATATGGGACCTATATCTAAACTTAGACTTACAATGAACATTTGTTGCAAGGAGGTATGCTGTTCCCTCAAAACACAAAATGTCAAAATACCGACGAATATCGGGAGGTACGTTTATATGGGAGCTATGCTTAAACTTGGACCTACATTCATTAACACGTTCGCGGACGTGAATGCTATAGCATTCATTGGCAATATCAATTTTTTGTAATTTACTTCTATACAATCCTACGTTTTTGCGATTAAAGTGCATAGTTCTATTAATTTTATCCATATCCATAAGATAATAAATAAAAAATTGTAATAGGACTAATAATTATTTAATAAATACAAAAAAACTATCTTCTGAAAAAATTGGGTGTCCGCGAACGTGTTGTTTTTCTCTCTTTTGGGCTCGGTAGCTCGATTATAACTATTTTTGGCACTTCTTTCTATACAAGTGGGACCACTGTGCATTGACCAGATATTCACCGTGCTGTAAATCCTAGAAAAGACTCAAGGGATGCAGATCGTTACTTTTCATCTTTTTAACGATTATAAAGCAGCCTTCGAAAGCCCCTTGCGTTCAAAAGTCTTCCAAGCCATGTCTGAATTTGGTATCGTCGCAAAGCTCATTCGGGGTTGTACGATTACTTTAACTGATACCGTTAAAATGCGAAGGAAACTCTCCGAACAGTTTTGTACCGACAAATAGGCATACTTTATTGTGATCTCTTCAACTACCTTCTGGAGAAGATTGTACGAGATGCAAATGTCAAAAGAAAAGGTAAAATAGAAATGTTACTCAATTGACATCATGGGTCGATCAGTAAAAGAAGTTGGTGACACCTTTAGGAAGGTCGAAGGAAGATCTGCTATAGTGGGTCTGGCTTCGATGTTGTAAACAAGTGGAAGACGAGATCGAACAACACGGTTTTCCAAATAAGAGAAGCCAAGCAACAAAAGAGAGGAATGGAAATCTTGTCTTAGTTCGGCAAATGTTCTGTAGGAGGTGAACTAAGTATGTTGCCAAAGTGTGAACAAAAAGCCCGTGAAATATATACATTATTCAGTCAGTTTTTGATTATTTGTATCATTCAGCCATTCGATAAATTGTTTTCCATTTAAACACTTGTCCTTTTCTTGTTTTATGTGTTTTAGCTGAAAAACATAAATAAATATTTATTTAATTAACGAAAATTGTATAAAACATAATTCTGCGAAATTTATTGCCCAGTATTATTTATTTTTTGTCATTACTAAAAAAATGAACTGGAAATTATAATGCAAACAAGTTATCTTTTGAAGAGCATGATTGATTCGTGAAATGTTATTACAATATATTTTTTCAATTTTTTTAAACCAACGCTTTTTAGAATTTCAATATATATTTGTTGAATACATAAATATCAAAATGGAATTATCAATGTAGGTTTATATGAATATGTATGTAGAACTTCAAGGTTAGTTTATATTATGAATTGAATAAATATGATTGTCAGTTCAACAGAATTTCAATCAAATGAATAAAATGTGAAAATTCAAAATGAAAAAAATGTGAAATTATTAAGTTTTTGTTTGACAATGTAGTTAGGTCAGCACTAGGTGAATATCTACAAATATTTAATACTCCCACAATACGAATAAATTGTCAGCATATTGTATTATCAGTATATTGTAGTATATTAGAATTAAGTTTGAATACAGAGCTATGTATCTTTCAAATGATTAGATTATATACCTTTAGAAAAAGAAGTTGCTTTTCACATTTCAAATCAAACAAAGAACAATGTCAATACCCAGAAGCTTTCGAAAAAATTAAATTGAAATAGTCATCTAACTCAACATTCCATCAAAGTAAAATGTTTTTGTCAATGGGATTTGTGAAATTGGATTTTTTTTTTTTTTTTTTTTTTCGGAAGAGGATATAAAAAATAGTATTTCATGGAATGCTGGAGTAGATTGAGATTGTGGGATTGTTACTTTTAAAATTTCAACTTTATGATTAAAACAAGTCCACTTTCTCTGGACACTATTTTTTCATGAAATTTATTTTATGTGATTGTGACACGTTATGTGTTATTTTCTTTATTCTAGAATATTAAAATTTGTATTAAAATTTGTATATTAAAATTTGTATTAAGAAAATAAAAAAAAAAACTACCAAAAAAATGGAAAAGTGAGATGGACCCCAACCATCAATAGGCTTCTTTCTGTGAGACTCCCATCAACCCCCAAAATGTCGTGAGGATCCGATCAAAATTCCGACCTGTAGTGTGATTGCACATCAAATGGAAAAAGGGATACATTACCGACTATTGCCATATCTCTGCTGTTTGACCACGTTTGAAAACTTACTTCACATCGTTGTAATGGTAATATTTTTTACTTTCCTTGCCAGGTTTTGATTTTGGTATACCTCTTACAGAGAAGAAGAGAGATATTTGCTTTTAAATTAAAAGTTGGCCTTTTCTCCAAATAAGTTTTTTTTTTAAATTCCGACCCCAGAATAATATCCGACCAATACCAAAATCAATAGGTTTTTTCCTCTGTGGGACCCCCCATTAACACCCAAAATTTCGTGACGATCCAATCAAAATTGCGACGTGTAGCGTGATTACAAAAAAAAATAAATAAATAAACAAGTAAAAAAGTATCAGTCGGCTTTGCCGACAGAGATATACCCTCAGCCTGTGTATATTGAAACAATTTTTTTCCAAAAAAGTATGTATTGGTGGGTTTCAAAAATGTTGGGCGTTTGAACCGACAAAAATGTTGATTAGCATTAAAGATCAAAAGTTTTGCGGAGGAGATATTAAAAGGAATAGATCGAAATTGATCTCCAGCTACTACATATGGTGCCATAGGGGGTTTTTACACCCTTCGGACTGTTTGCTCAAGAAGTATGGACTTGCCCCTGAAAAAACTTTTACTGTCGTAATTGAGGCAGCGAATGCAAGTTGTTTCAACAAAAACTAAAGTGATTTGAGATCAGGTCTTAAAGTGAATTTATCCAAAATTTTGTGTGGGAGGTACCCGAAGGAGTGGACAAATATAGTCCATATTCGAACCTGATCTGTATCTGGTAGATATATTAGGATGTGTAAAGTTTGGACCAAATCGGTCACTCCGATCAATAGTTATATTTGTGGGGGAGGTACCTGAAGGAGTGTACCGACATGGCTTATCTTCGAACTTAAACTAAGTTCGTTCGAATCGGCAGATCCGTTCGAGAGTTACCTTGCGCTCCAACCACATCACACGGTGTCATAGGGGTTATTTGCAACTTTCAGGCTATTTTCTCAGGAAGTATGGACTTGCCCCTGATGAAACTTATACCATCGTGTTGGGGGCGGTGAATACAAGTTGCTAAAACAAAAATCAAAGCTATTCGGGAGCAGGTCCTAAACCGAACTTATCCGAAATTTTGTGTGGGAGGTACCAGAAGGAGTGGACCGATTGAGTCCACATTGGAACCACATCTAAGTTTGGTAGGCATTTCACGATTTGCAAAGTATGGACCAAATCGGTTACTCCCTTCCAGAGTTATCGTACGTACGATCATTTTCGAACTTTTGTGGGGGAGGTACCGGAAGGAGTGGACCGATATAACCCATCTTCGAACTTAAACTATGTTTGGACAAAATATTACGAAGGCCAAATTTTGGACCGAATCGTGAGTTATCGTGCGCACCAGCCAGACAGACAGACGGACGGACGGACGGACATTGCTCAATCGACTCCAAATTATCTGAAACACATTTCGTCCAAACATACTTGGGGTCTAAAACCAGTATTTCGATGAGGCACATTTTGCCCGTATGAAAGTGTATATACCCTCGTTAGCATAAATGCTGAGGGTATAAAAATGGGATGTATTACCGACTTTTGCGAAATCTCCGTTATTTGGGATTGAAAAGATAGGATTTCCTAATTTCATAGTCAGACCTTGTTTTGGAAAGTCCCCAACCAAAGCTGTAATATTCGTCATTATTATTAAAATCGCAAAAATGAAAAGTTGTGTTCTATTAGCGACTATTGCGATATCTTCGTTGTTTGACCACCTACGACAACCTGCTATACATCGTTGTAAAGGCGATATTTTCTACTTTTATTAGCAGGTTTTTGCGGAGATATGTGCTTTGAAATAAAACTTTGACATTTTCTCCAAATACGTTTTTTGCCCATTCCTATCCCTGAATATTATCCGACCATCACCAAAATCAATAGGCTTGTTCCCCTCCGGGACCTTCATCAACAATTGACGATCGGATTAAAATTGTGACCTGTTGCGTGATTACAAGGTTTAGATGGACAGACGGACAGACGGTATATATGGTATATATGACGGTTTTGGTATATATAAATATGGGCAAAAATTTGGACAGACGGTATACATGGTATATATGACGGTTTTGGTATATATGTATATGGGCAAAAATTTGTAAAATTGAGCTTTCCTTTTTAAAAAAATCAAAAAAAGTTTGTTGCTACATCAATGATTTTTGGTACATATATAAAGAAAAAAATCGTCATTCCAAATATATTGATACACTCAGCATTTATGCTAACGAGGGTATATGGTAAATTTCAAATTTCTTTTGCAATTCCATTGGAAGAAATGTTAAAAAATTTTTTGCGAGCACATCCGTAATTTTTGGAACATAGATTAAGAAAAAAGTCGTGGTTTCAAATATGTTCGCGTTCACAAAATTGGATGCTGCGCTCCAAAGTTATGGGGGATTTTATTCCCTTATAAAGAAAAAATATTCAAAAATTCCATTTTTGCTGTAATAAGAAAATGTATATATAAAGCGTTAACAGCATTTAATATCTATCCGTAGATGCCTAAATATTTACTAAATGTATTTCTATTTTCGCGGAAAATCAAGAAATACTGAAAAAATCTTGGAGTAAATTTAATTTATTCTAATTTATAGTCCAAATAAAACTCGAAAAAATAAATTAAAAATACGTACAGATTCTAGACAACGCGTAGAAAAATATGAGACCAAATTTTAAAGATAGGATTTATTACTGCCATATTACAGCAACAACAAAAGACGAAAACTTATTGTTGGAATAGTATTTCAAAAATATATTTTTTGTTCAATACGAAAAATAAAAAAAAGCATTTTTGGGAGTTATTCTACTATTCGCTAAATTTCGATTTCGATGCAAGGACTGGCGGACTTTGCTGAAACTGAAACGAAAGTGTATTTGCTTACTTTGATAAACAATAGGATTATGAAATACAAAGTAATATTGAAATTACAACCAAAGAAAAAACATAAAAGTTAAAAAACGTATAATTCGCGAATTCGTTAAAATCAGTTAAGGCGCATGCGCTTTTCAGATACAGCGAGTGCATATCTATCAATATGTAGCGATTTTTCCACTTTTCATTCAGCGGCCAAAGTGTGCCGTCAGCTGCATCTTACTGTTCAAAAAACCTTTATGTGGGTAAAAATTGTGCGATGTACATACGATTATAAGGCGCATCCGATTTCAGTGACCGCGTATAAAAAATACGTCATTATAACAAATTTTAAACAAATTCGTCAAGAACCGCGGATGTGCTACCAAACTCTATTTTATATGAAATACGAATATTACTCCAGAATCTCGGTAATTTATGCCACACGGCTTTGGAAAATAATATCATCGCGTATAAAGGATTCCATTTACTTAAGAACAACCAAAGAAAATCGCGGTTCAATGCGCGGAATCTTCAAAATATAATTTTGCTGAATTTCCTACTTTCAAGGTATCTATAACCACCGTTTTAGTGGATGGATTTGGAAGCGGAAGGGTTCATTATCAAAATCACGCGGGATTCAAGGGTACCTAAGTCACAGTTGTAAATTTTGAAGCCAAAAAATAGGTTTTTAAAGAAAAATTACGCACCAAAATTTCGACTTTGGACTCCTATTACTAGGGAGCTGTATGAAGCACATTCATGAGATATACATCAAACGACGTGGAATCGCGAGGTCTACAATCCAATAAATAGTTTGGGTAATTATCTGGTTGCGCCCTCCAATTATAAGAAAAATTCAAAAAAGCCAGATTTCAAAACTTCAAAATGTCAGCATTAATTTAAGGGGGATGCAGTGTATATATCGAAAAGTCATGCATTAGAACCATGTTGCCCAAGGGGTATTCTTCAATTCTTTCTTTGAGCTCAGGCCTGAATTTTCCGTGGTTTTACCAGAAATCAAGAAAGAACACAAAAAAACTTGTAAACTTCAACAAATTTTTACCCATTTTTTAATATTACCACCAACACAGCTTCCACATAAATGATTTGTTATGGTTCATTTTATGCGACCCCGACTAAAACACTTCAATTAATATAAATATATTCATTTAATATAAAATATATTGACAGCTCGCGACTTACTAAATGGTGAACCTCAACTTCAACGATTGTAAAACATTTTTGAATATTACCATATACACTTTCATACGGGCAAAATATGCCTCATCAAAATAACGGTTTTAGACCCCAAGTATGTTTGGACGAAATGTGTTTCAGACAATTTGGAGTCAATTAAGCAATGTCCGTCCGTCTGTCTGTCTGTCTGTCTGTCTGTCTGGTGCGCTCGAAAAATCTCGAACGAAGCAACCGTTCAAAATTTGGTATTCGTAATATTTTTTCCAAACTTAGTTTAAGTTCGAAGATGGACCATATCGGTCCACTCCTTCGCGTATCTCCCCCACAAAAGTTCGAAAATGTTCGGAAAATTTGTGGGCACCATAACTTTTGAAGGGGGTAACCGATTTGGTCAATACTTTGCTCATCGTAATATTTCTACCACACTTAGATAAGGTTCCAATATGGACTCAATCGACGAACTCCTTCGGGTACCGCCCACACAAAATTTCGGAAAAGTTCAGGTTAAGACCTGCTTTTGAATCGCTTTGATTTTTGTTGTAACATCATGTATTCACTGCCCCGCATACGACGCCACAAGTTTTATCAGGGGCCAGTCCATAATTCCTGTGAAAATAGCGTCAAAGGTGCAACAAAAACTACGATACTGTGTGTAGTGGTTGGAGCGCAAAACAACTCTCGATTGGATCTGCCGATTCTGTCCAAAATTTGGCCTTCATAATATTTTGTCCAAACTTGGTTTAAGTTCGAAGATGGTTTATATCGGGAAAGTCCATACTTCCTGAGAAAATAGTCCGAAAGGTTTAAAATACCCCTATGGCACCATGTGTAGTAGCTGGGGCACACGATAACTCTCAAACGGATCAGCCGAATCGGTCCACAATTTGGACTTTCCTTTGGTTTTTCTTGTAACAACTTGTATTCGCTTTCCCCATTACAAGTCCTTACTTCTTAAGATAATGACCCAAAAGCTCCAAAAAAACCTGTCGGTACCAACTAAACTGAGAAGTACGTAAGATAACCTTCGAAGGGAGAAACCGATTTGGTTCAAACATTGTACATAGTAATATATAGACGTCAGAAGTATTGTGTGTTACTTCTTCTCCTTAGGTCCGAGGCTGAGAGTATATTTCTGTCGACCAAGCCGACTGATACTTTTTTACTTGTTTCATAGTAGGCTTCTTTATAGGGGAGGGTTACTAACCCGACGCCCAAACCCAAATTTTTAACGTTCTTATGGGTGAACGCGCCATTTAGCTCATTTTAGCTCACTACCTTTAACGGATGTTAAAGGTAGCTCCCCAGTTGACGCCACGGGGAGGTCAGTGTCCACTTGAGATGAAAGAGGGACCCAGCTAGATCCTGGGCTTTTCCAAGTTAAAGCGGTCATGATCGTTCCTTGGTATCTTTCATCCCCTACGTCACCCAATTGAATTTATACTATGTATGTATATTGAGAAAACGATAATTACAACAAATTTCATTAAAAGTAGTTTTTAACCCAATAACTATACTATGGTTTCACTATGTTAGTTTTCCCCCTTTAGTTTTAAACTTAATACAATTCTTTAAATTCATTAATTCTTTAAATAATTCCACTTCACTAAATCTCTTATGTACCTCTGAGCGTATACATAATTAGAACGCTGGTTGTTGGCAATTGTCATACTCCTTTGCACATACGCTCTTACCAAGCGTAATAATAAATGTACATTAAAATTAAAGCTGGCAGAACGACCCTTCCACTTGAGAACCGTGGAGTTCTGTAAACAAAAGATTAGAATATTTACAAAACATCACTAATTCTTTTGAAGGGTTTTTGTATGGATTACGTGGTAACAAGTCATCCACCAGCTAGTAACAAAACTGTTTATAACATGCAATTATACGAAAAAGTCTCTTCCAGCATAAGATTATTACAAGCAATACAGTTTACAACTGATTCGCCATAAACCAGGTATTTCGATAAGATCTATGATAGATGTTAAATCGTGCTGTAGGCATTACCAAGTGTCAGTCTGTATTATTATTTCGCCTAAAACAAATTGCCCCTTGGCAAATGTGATAAAAGCCAGCTTAACAGGTTAACATAGAATTGCGTCTCGTGACATTAAATTCGTTCTTATTGAATTTCTCGTCAATGTTCATGGCAAACATTAAAATACAATTTATACGCAAATATAAATCGTAGAATGACAGGCTAATAATGTTAATGTGAGTAATGAAAACAATACGTTGTCACAATAAATACACAGATAAAATTTACATTGTTTAGAAAGTTGTAATCAAGGCCTATAGAAGGTCGGCCATTTAGAGTTCTGTTAACAACTTTTGACAACAAACATAATAGATTTTATATAATTATGATTTAGGTGTTTTTTGTATTTTTAATCACAATAATGTTTTTGGCAACAAACATAACGATCAGGTGGGCTTAGTGTCCAACTGTATAAACTGTGGTTGTAATGATAGATTCCTGAATTATAGAGTATGTACACAATGAAGTGCAATATATGGATACGATGTATTTTCAATAATATTGTTATTTAATTTTTCGCTTCCCTTTCATAATCCGGTATATATTTCTTGTATTTTTAGAAACAAATTTGCGGAAAATAAATTTTGCCAAAAATTCGTGCAACACCGCGAAATAGTCATTGTACACCCCCATGTGGTACTTACTTACTTACTTAGCTGGCCTTTTACAGAACATTTGTTCCATAAGCCGAACTAAGAAAAAATCTCCAATCCTCTCTGTTTGCTGCTGTATTTTCCCAATCTGGGATATGTAGCTTTGTGATATCTCGTTTCACTTGTTCGCTCCAACGAAGCTTTGGCCTTCCAGATCTGCGAGAACCTCCATGCGGCCCGTATTTATACGCCTTTTTAGCGGGTTCATCATCACTCATTCTTATAACATGTGGTATACCATTGTTTATATCTCAGTGCCCGTCTTGTGCCCGACTGTCCATTATAAATTGTAATCAAACTCCTGGCCGCAATTATGGAGCGATCGTCATGAATTTTTTAATGGATATTGATATCCCACCAGAATGGACACCTATTGTTATTGGTAATGATCGCAATAATGGTTCGATCAGAGCGAAATTTTAAATAAGGTTTGGGTTTATGAAAAAGAAGAAACTTGCAATATAACATGATAATCAGATCATATTCAGCACATAGCTCCGATTTGGTCGTATTTACTGGCGAGTGAAAAGTACTCGCGAATGGAAGTACTCGAAGAGTGCGAGTAAAAAGTCCGATTTGCTCGTTTTTACTCGCGAGTGAAAAGTACCTGCGAGTGGGAGTACTTGAAGAGTACGAGTTTTAAAAGGAGTTTACCCTCCACTCTTTTGTTTTATTTGGGAGCACTCGCGAGCACTCGGGGTTTAAAAATAAGAGTGGGAGTGAAAATGCTCGAAATATAGTACGAGTTTACTCGAAGAGTAAAATCGAGTAAAATGAATTGATATAGTTTTGGAAACATTTTTGTATAGTGTTGGTGGGAATTTTACGGGGGTATGAAGAAGTTGGGGGGGGGGCAAGTTTGGGGGCCATAACCCACAACTTCCCCCCTCTCAACTTTCCAAAATTTCCATATTTAATGTTTGGTAAATATATTAATTCCTGGTCGACATATTACGACAAATTGCGAAAACTAAATTTCAAAACCAACTCGTAACCTCTCCCTTGATGCAAATTACATCAATGTGATGGTTACATAACGGAAGCACATATTAATGGGTTCCCTTAGTGTTTTTGTTTATTTGTACAGAACTACATTTAGCTTCCATGATACATCATCAAAACATGATAGAGAAATTCCCACAATTTACATTGAAGCTACTTCTAAATATCCTTTGATATATATTTTTTAATACAAATATTTAATTGTTGATGAAACATGTATGTAAGCCGAAGCGGATTAAAATAAAAAAACATCTAAGGTTTAAAGTAATTATGGTGTATGTATGTGATATAGATATCTGTGGTATGTTATCATGTATATCAGCTTATGTATGTATGACCGGACGCCAAAAATATGTCACAATCATATAACAGAAATTCCGTGGGTAACTAGTGCCCAGGGGTAGTGGGGTAGTGTATCACATGGCCTTGTTCGACTATAGCCCTCTCTTCTTCTTCTTCTTTATTTGCCAATCCGTGTTCGGATGTTAGCGATCATACAATTATAATGCAGTGTTACATAAATTAACTTAACTAATTGTTAATATTATAGTACAATTAAATATGTTCTATTCAATTATCGAAAGGCTTCGGTTTCTGGCGGCATTTAAAAGAATTCGTTCGTTTTGCACACCCGTCCATTCTTTAATGTTACTTATCCATATTGTTTCTTTTCTTCCTCTGGGTCTTTTTCCTTCGATATTGGTCTGTATAATGGCTTGGAGCAGCTTATATTTTTCATTCCTCATTAAATGGCCCAAATAGGCAGTTTTTCTGGTTTTTATCATACGTGTAATTTGAAGTTCGGTATTCATGCGTCTAAGCACTTCTTCATTTGAGATACGTTCAGTCCAACGAATTTTTAAAATACGGCGATATATCCACATTTCAAACGAATTTAATCTTTTCTGATCTGTTACTTTTACCGTCCAGGTTTCGGCTGAGTATAATAGTACTGGCCATATGTAACATTTAACAAAGCGCATTTTTGTTGTTAGGCTTATATCATGACTTGTAAGCGTTTTTTTATATTTAAAAAATGAATTTCGTGCCATTTCAATTCTGCACTTGATTTCTTTCGACATATCCCACTGATCATTAATCTGGACTCCCAGGTATTTAAACGTTTTAACTCTTTCTATTTCTGTATTACTTATTAACATAGGTGCAGTTGTTTCCACAGACTTTCTGCTCACAATCATATATTTGGTCTTTTTTATGTTAATACGTAATGTTAATACGTAAGCCCTCTCTTACACATTTTAAATCAAAATTAAAATGTTTAACACTTGCTTCGTTCCAGAACATGTTCTAGAAGTTTTTGATATTTATAATTTTCATATAAAATCCAAAACTGGATAGACAATGGTTAAATTATGTCATAATATGGATCTGGCTCAAGGCAGAAGTATAAAGATAAGTCTTGGCAAAAACCTCTACACTACAAGGCACTATAGGTAATTTGCCCAGTTTTTGAGGCAAAAATTCGATTTTTCAACTTCTAATAATAATATTTATACCCTATACCACAATGTGGAAAAGGGTATTATAAGTTTGTTTTGGTAAAAATTCATATAACACCGCGAAATATTCGTCGGAGACCCCCAATGTGGTATACCAATCTTCTTATCTCGACGAGATAAAGCGATTTTGAGATGTGTGTCCGTCCGTCCGTCTGTCCATCATAAATTGTAAACACGCTCCAGGCCGCAATTATGGACCCATCGTCACGAAATTTTTTATGGAGGTCGGGTTCAGATCAGAATAGATCCCTATTCTTATTGGTGATGATCGTGAAATATTTAGCGGGTGAAATGGACCAAAAACATAATTTTTATCCGATTTTGTAGCTGCTCTGTATGTCGCAATAATAGTCCGATCGCCTCGAAATTTTAAATAAGGTATGACAAAGAAGAAGTTAGCAATTTGACAAAGAAGAAGTTAGCAATTTGAGATGGCGATCAGATAATATTTAGAGGGTTAAATGGACCACAACTTTTGTGTGAAAATTGTGAATATTTTTAATAAACAGCTTATATCTTTGTTCCTGAAAGACACATTCCCCACTCGTGAGTTATATCTGGAAGACGATCTCTTGACCTTTCAATTGATGTCAATTATGTTGATGTATGTGATCAGATAACAGAGTTACAGCCTAATATATCCAGTTTTTTGTTTGCAGTGTAATCAGAAACCCGCTAGAGGTCGCAAATAAAGCTCAATAGTCACGAAATTTTGCACGAGGTAAGAGTTTAGGTTGAAGAAATTGCCTATAATTTTGCATGATGATCTGATATGATTTAGCGGTTGACATACACCATTACTTTTGTATGAAAAATATACAAATTTTATTTTTGGTTCATATTTTGATTCGTGGAGGCCATATACCGGCAAAGTATCCTACATATGGAATAATAACTACTGACCTTTCCCCTAATGCAAATTGCAATAATATGTCTGCTAGATAACGCACCTACTGCCTGATATATAATGTGTTTTGTGCAGAGAACCACAATTTCCTCCCATGCTACAAATTGTCTATTTCATGACAGAGAAATTTTCAGTTCAGTTGTCAAGTCATTCAGTTGCCTCGCCACCTATTTTATACCTCAGGATTTTGGGTAAAGGGGATACAAACAAAATAAGACCAAATATGTGTCTCATCGAAATATCGGTTTTAGACCCCAAGTATGTTTGGACGAAATTCGTTTAAGACAATTTGGAGTCTATTTAACGCTGTTCGTTCATCTGTCTCTCTTAATGTCTAACTGGCTGCGGCGCACGATAACTCTCGAACATATCTACCGATTAGAACCAAATTTTATACAACGTAATATTTTGCCCAAACTTTGTTTAAGTTCGAATGTAGGCTATGTCGGTCAACACCTCCCCCAAATAAGTTCAAAATTGTTTTCGAAAAATTGTGTGAACGATAACTGGCGAACTGAGTAATCGATTTGCTCCAAACTTTCCATATATTATTATGCCTTCCAGATATAGATCGGATAAGACTATATCGGTCCTTAGGGTACTTCCCACACAAAATTCGGAAAAGGGAAATTTAAGAGTCCTCTCCAATTGTTTTGAATTTTCTTCAGCAGATTGTACTTGCGCCGCAAATCCGCAAGTCAACTCTGAAGGGGATTTTCTGATCGGTCGAAACTTTGCACATCGTATTATTTCATCCAGTCATGTGTCAGGTCAGAATATGGACTATATCGGTCCGTCCTTCGAGGATCTCCCACACAAAATTTGGGAAAAGTGCAGTTTGAGGACCCGTATCGGATCTATTTGATAATTATTTTCTTTTTTTTTTTGAAGAAGAAGAATGTTCTTTTTACTGTCCCTATTCTGGTCCCTTTCCCGGGCTAAGTCATACTTCCGGAGATTATAGTCCAGAAGTTCGAAAATCCCCTGCCGGCTCCAACTAAAATTACAAATCTGAAAAATATAATAATTCTATATAATAATTCTCAAACTTTTCCAAAACTCAGAATTTAGCATACTAAAATTGATTTGGTATAGCCCCATATTACGATACCTACAGATTCCACGTATTTTGAAGCAAACTCGTGTTACATCTTCTATCTTCTTTACTGTACATATAATTGAACATGAATAATTTTGGGATTTATAAATTTGTTTGCACGCATGTTTTTGAATTTCTATTCATTGTTTTTTATTTCTACCGGTATAAAATATATTTTTGATATCACAATATATTATTTTCGAATATTTTTTAGAAATGTAAAATTTATATATTTTTCCACAAACATCCCAGTAAAGACAAGGGAGGCTTCTCTTATATCAATAGATTCATATTAAGTTATTGATATGTGACCTATTTTTTATCGCCGAGTCCGAACGGGGTGTCCTAAGTTGTCACTTGTAGAGACGTTTTTCATGGCTGAAATACTCAGGAAATATCGCCAACATTACTAAGGGGTATTTTGTAACCGTAGACAATTTGATGGGAATCGAACCCGGACATCCAGCGTGCAAGGCGGTTGCACATAGCTAATTCCTACAGGTTGTGGTGTAGGGTATCACATGGTCGGCCCCGTCCGACTATAACCTTTGCTTACTTGTTTTTTATTTGGCATTGAAAAAAGAACATAACAAAATTTATTAATATGAATGGTATTTTTCGAAATAGCGCCGTTATCGCGGTTTAAATTGCCGTGAAAGTGAGAATTTCGAAGAAAAACTAAAAATAAATATATTATAATGTATATTTCAATGTATTTAAAACCGCGGAAAAAATAAACCAAATATAAATATATGTAAAATGAAATATATTGGCAATTGCGAGAGGATTTTTTAATATATAATATAGCTTAAACATTTTACTACAATTCAGAAATAAATATTTTATTTTTCTTAAACTCACTTCATATAGAATTATATAAATTGGCCGTGTTTACAAGGTTTCAAAACCCGATCTTGCCCGTTTTTTTGATATTTATCAGATTTTATAAGGTTACTTCTCAATAAAGAGTCTAAAAATTTTGTAAGTTTGGTTTGAGGAAATAAATAATGAATATTGAATTGCATTGCAAGAAAATAAGTAATGGCGACAAATTGTTCGTTATATCCGTGGTTTTCAATAAACGGTGCAGCAGTCCTTAGTTTTATTTTATTGCTCTTTTACATACCCAGCAAAATGTTCGATGCCAAGGATGCTATTGATTCATGGGTGCAAGTGACCTGGCATGTCATCTTTTTAGCATTTTCACTCGTGAATTTTATATGAGCGTGACCACCATAAGATGACATTCATTTTCTTATCTTAAGATGACATTCATTGTCGGATCCTAGGCATGTCATTTTGACCAATGCTTTGTCATGTCATTCTCACCAACCCTTTGGCATGACATTTTCATGTCTTGTTTGGAAAATGGAAAATTCTGTATTGAAATATGATTTTAATGACAAACCAAACTCTTTATTAATTCCAACTAATTCATGAAATAACTATAACTAATTTATCAGCATAAAGTTTACACCCAAAATTTGAATTTAATCACCGCAACAGAGTTTACTTCCTCCACTCTCAGCCACTGATTTTGTTTCATCTAACAAATGCTTTTCTATTATCTTCTCATCACCAGTTCAGATTTCGACATGGACTCCAACAGCACTCCTTTAAGAATTTCTAGTTCGTGAACCTACATTTAATTTGTAATTTTATAACAAAAATTTTGGAATGTTCTTTTGTTTCGATGTCGCTACTTATAGGGATGTACTAATCGACTTGTTTGTTTGTAGTGCTCTGTACAAATGATTCAAATGCCGATGAAAATATCGGATCTTTCACGACTTCCTTTGCATGGGTTTAAATGCTAATGAAAAGATCGGATCTTTCACGACTTGCTTTGAACCAATGCAAAATATGCCATGAAATCACGTCATCGCATAGAACCCCTTCCTTCAAATCTTGCTGGGATATTAATCATTGATACGGTTTAAAGGAGTACTAAACTCGTCTTTATTATGTTCAAAAAATATATAAAATTGTAATAACAATTCGTTTGAAAATTTACTCGCGGGGACAAAATTTTTGTTACTTATCGTTGCTTTCGTTTTCAACAATTTGTTGTGTATAAGAAAACTAGTGAAAATGGCATTGGAAGAAATAGCTTTGTTCGTTATATACGAAATATATATAATAATATATATAATAACGAAAGAATTATTGACTTTATCACTGGCATGTGCGTTACAAAATATCATGAAGCTAAACATCAAAAATGTTCCACAACTTATGCTTACTTAAACACATGTAGATTTCCAAAATGTGTGCTATTTTCTATTTCATTGTAAACGTTTACGATGTCGTGTTGTTATTTAATTCAACGCATACTTGCTCACGTGAATGAAAGAATAACGCGCATGAAAGGTACATATTTCAATAAAACCCTCGTCTATGTTTATTTATGCGAATTCGGTATAATTTTGGGTTACCCTGAACGAATTATCTTTATATGAATGCATAAGAAAAAATGATAATGAGATTAAATTCCGCGGCAGCAATGTTCTTTAGTATCATACATGAGTTTTAGTATTTATACCCTATACCACAGTGTGGAAAAGGGTATAATAAGTTTGTTTTCCCAAAAATTCATGTAACGCCGCGAAATATTCGTCGTAGACCCCTCATGTGGTATACCAAACTTCATATCTCGACGAGATAAAGCGATTTAGCGATGTGTGTCCGTCCGTCCGTCCGTCAGTCTGTCCGTCCATTAAAAATTGTAATCAAGCTAGAGGCCGCAATTATGGACCGATTGTCACGAAATTTAGTATGGAGGTCGGGTTTGGACCAGAATAGAACTGATTAGTTTTTGTCGATGATCGTGAAATGTTAAAGGGATGAAATGGACCAAAAACAAAATTTTTGCTCGATTTTGTAGCCGCTCTGTAGGTCGCAATAATAGTCCGATCGGCGCGAAATTTTAAACGTAGTTTTGGTTTGAGATGAAGAAGTAGCGTGCAAGTCAACGGTATGATCGGATAATATTTAGCGGGTTAAATTGATCAAAACTTTTGTGTGAAAATTGGTAAAATTTCTAATGCACATCTTATAACTTTATCCCAAGAAGACGCGTTTAGTGGTATAGGGTATCACATGGTCGGCCCCGTCCGACTATAGTCTGTTCTTACTTGTTTTAATGCTGTCTTTGTTTAGACACATAAGCGTATACGCCTTACGAAATCTGGGTATCATACGCACTACAGCACATTCAAAGTAAATAAAAATTGTTGTGTATTTATTTCAGCTAAAGTCCATACTTTGTTGCTTCAAAATTTGAAGAAACAAAATGTTTAACAGTGGGTATTGAAATTGATTACTACGAGCGGAGGCTGCTTCCGAAACTATAGTATTTTCTGCCTCCGCTCGTAGTAATCAATTTCAATACCCACTGTTAAACATTTTGTTTCTTCAAATTTTGAAGCAACAAAGTATGGACTTTAGCTGAAATAAATACACAACAAGTATTATTTTGCAGTCCAACAATACAAAGCCAACAACAATAACAGGCAATCAGCACGGCCTTACTTGTTGACTACGCATAAAGCAAAAACAACATTTTGTTGTGATCTCTGCTTACTGCAAACAACACTACTTATGCTTGTCTTCTTTGCGATGCAAAGACAGCATAAAAACAGTAGTGGGTATATGATTTTGATTATTCTGACTCAATTGTGCGGTCAACAGATTTAGGAGGATACAGAAAATTTCTCGTTCTGTTTAATTTTCTGGTCACTCTTATTGACCTGTTTATTGATACAGAGTCAGCGGTTAAGAGAACTGATGAGGAAGTTTGGCTGCTTCCGAAACTATAGTATTCTCTGCCTCCGCTCGTAGTAATCAATTTCAATACCCACTGTTAAACATTTTGTTTCTTCAAATTTTGAAGCAACAAAGTATGGACTTTAGCTGAAATAAATACACAACAAGTATTATTTTGCAGTCCAACAATACAAAGCCAACAACAGTAAATAAAAATAATAAAAATTTCCACAGAGCTAAATGTACCATTAGAAGAAATGTCTTAAGAGTTCACATCGATTCCAATGACATGTTATTAGGTAAAATTTTTTACTTGTGACTACATAATTGGCCCAAAAATCTTAATTTGTTTAAATGTTTTTTATCATCAGCAAAAAATTTAGGCTTCTATTCTAGCATCCATTTTTTATTTCCTTCTGAACGTACATTATGTAGAATTGGCATGTGATTCAACGAATAATTACCTACAAAAGTGCTATAATTGTAGCAGACATGATATACATTTTAGCAGAATTCTTGTCTACTTACTTGCTTAGCTTACCCATTACGGAACATTTGTTTCATAGACCGAACTAAGAAAAGATCTCCAATTCTCTCTGTTTGGTGCTTCACTTTTTGGAATACCGCGCCTTGTCATCTCTTCATCCAGTTGTTTGCGCCATCTATTTATTGGCCTGCCAATTCTGTGTGCACAGCCATGTGGCTCGAATTTATACGCCTTTTTAGCGGGTTCATCATCGCTCATTCTTATGATAAGGCCTAGCCAACGCAATCGCTGCATCTCGATAAGTTTAACTATATTGATGTCGTTCATACGATGTCGATATTCACCGTCAACGCAGATCGGTCCGTAGATCTTTCGAAGAATTTTTCTCTCAAACACGCTTCGGAACCATACATCAGCACGGGTAGTATCAGTATTTTGTAAAGCGTTATTTTTGTTTGATGAGTTGTGGCTTTGTTTTTAAAGTGCTTACTTAAGCCAAAGTAGCATCTGTTGGCCAATACAATTATTCTTTTTATTTCACAACTGATGTCGTTTGTTGTGCTTACGGCGGTTCCGAGGTATACGAAGTCCTTTACTACCTCAAAATTATAGGAACCAACTTCACCAGTTGGTCCGATCTCAATGTACGCGTTGCGCGTCGCACCATCAGCTTGGTCTTCTCGCCGTTTACCGCCAGACCCACTTTAGCAGATTCTCCTTCGACCTTCATAAAGGTATCGGTTACTTCTTTAACTGATGGTCCCATGATGTCTATATCATCAGCATAAGCAAGTAACATGTGGCTATTGGTGTAGATTGTGTCACTTCTTTTGACGTTTGAATCTCGTATAACCTTATCTAGCAGAATGTTGAAAAGATCACACGAAATGCTGTCCCCTTGCCTGAAACCTCTTTTGGTAGAAAACTCTTCGGAGAGGTTCTTTCCTATTTTAACTGATGATCTTGTGTCAGTTAGAGTCATTTTACAAAGCCGAATGAGCTTTGCGGGGATACCAAATTCAGATATTGCTTGGAATACCTTTGAACGTAGCGGGCTGTCGAAGGCTGCTTTATAATCGACAAAAAAAAGTTGTATGTGTCGATCTGCATCTCTTGGGTCTTCTCCAGGATTTGCCGCAGGGTAAATATCTGGTCAATGGTGGGCTTGCCAGGTCAAAAGCCGCATTGGTATGGTCCACTTATTTCATTGACCATGGGCTTTATTAGTTCGCACAATATCCCTGACACTACGAGTATCTTGTAGGCTATAGGGAGAAGACTTATGCCCCTATAGTTGGAGCATAAAGTCTTATCTCCTTTCTGGACGGGACACAAGATGCTCAGGATCGTCGGGTACGCGTTCTTCCTGCCAGATGGAGCTAACTAGCTGATGCATACACCTTATCAGCGTGTCGCATCCGGTTTTAAACAGTCTCCGGTTTTAAACTGCTCGGCTGGTAGGCCGTCAGCTACTTCTGCCTCACCTTTACCTCATCTTGGCCGGGTGGTATACATTCACTACCATCTTCTGGCATCGGATCTGTGGTATCTTCGTCGACTTCGCTACTATTGGATACCAACAGTTTGCAAAAATGCTCTTTCCATATCCTTAGCACACTATCTGTATCAGTTACAAGATTACGTTGCTGGTCTCTACAGGAGGATGTGTAAGTTCCAAAGCCATCAGTTTGATGTTTCACTCTTTGGTAGAATTTTGGCACATCATTCTGTCTCCTGTACATCTCGATTTGTTCGCACTCCCTCTTTTCCATCTCACTCTTTTTCCTGTGGAAAAGACGTTTCTCCTCTCTCCTTTTCTCCTGATACCTCTCTCGTGCGCTACGCGTTGCTACTGATTGTAAAGTGGCCCTAAATGCCGCATTTTTCTCTTCGGTAGCAGCACGACACTCCTGGTCATACCATGGATTCCTTGGTGGAGGTCTCTGTATCCAAGTACTGATTTTGCATGGAGTGGGCAATATTTTGATATTGTCCTGATATGTTATCGGGACGAGGAGTGCTTTGATTAAGCAGTTGGGCCAGTTGAGTGGAATATGCTGTGAATATCTGTTGTGATTGCAGCTTACCGATGTCCAACTTCCGTGTTGTGTCTGTTCGCACTTTGTTTGCTACGTTTAATCTGGTACGTACCTTTGCTGCAACAAGGTAGTGGTCCGAGTCTATGTTTGTACCTCGGAACGATCGTACATCCAACACGCTTGATGCATGTCTTCCATCTATCACAACGTGATCAATTTGATTTCTTGTTCTTTGATCTGGCGACAGCCAGATGCCCTTATGAATATCGAGATGCTTAAATCTGGCACTGCTAACTACCATGTTTCTTGCAGCTGCAAAGTCTGTCAGCCTCATACCATTGTCAGATGTTTCACTGTGGAGACTGAATTTCCCGACTGTTGGGCCAAAGATATTCTCCTTCCCAATTCTTGTCTAAGTTCATTTATTTATTTTTCATTTATGCCACTTCTAATTCATTTGGCTAAACTGAAATAATTAAAGTTTTACTAATATATATCGACAAAAATGAAAATTACAACAAGTTTCATTAACCCTCCGATGAGTGAGAAGGTCCTTTTTGCCTTTTCAAACTGAAATTACTCCTACTTCGGGCACTACAACCCAAAGTTCTTCTGTATTCCAAGAGTATTTTGTTGCGCATCTTTTGGAAAAAAAATCAAACCGATCGGAACATTACTTTAGGAGTTATTGAGGTTTTAGTGAGAATAGTACGCGGAGGTGTGAGTAGGTCTGAATTTCACTAATTTCACTAATAAATGCATAATAATTTTTTTATTGTTTCAACACATAATTTACTTGTTCTGAACACAGAGGACCAAACCTATAGCTCTGCGTATTGCGTGTGCGATCAAAAATACAAAAACAAAATACATGTATTTCAATTTGAAATAAAGACATTAGGGATGATTGAAAAAATTACTTTTGTATGCAGAATTTAGTTATAAACAATAAAAACAAAAATATCAAAAAACAATTTTTTAGATGAACAAAACATGATTTACAAAAAAGGTCCGTATGGACCTTTTAACACGGCCGTGAAGTTCAGAACTTTCACTCATCGGAGGGTTAAATATATATTTTTGAAAGCAATAAATGTACAATGGGTTCAGTATGTTAGTTTCGTCTTTATGTTTAAACTTTACATACTTCTTTAAATTTATTTTTAATTAATTTAATTAATTCTTAAAAGAATTCCACATCTCTAAATCTTTTCATGGTGCGGATTGTATATCGTTATAAATTGTAATTGTCGTATTCAACCACTGTGATAGCTAGTATTAACAAAAAACTGTGATTTTTTCATTAATTTTATTTATTTGTTTGCATTTATATATTCGTTTAATTGTTGTGATATTTTATTTTTAAAAAACCCCAACTTGACGAGCATAAATGCAAAACTGTCGGAAGATTATTTATTGAATAGAAATTATTCCTGAAAATGTTGGAAAATCCAAACGAAACGTCGGGTAGAAGAATGAAATAAATAATGTATTGTCATTGAAAAAAAAAAATACATTATAGCCCTAGAAGAAGATAAAAGAAGATAAAGCCTTAAACATACAAATGTTACCGTTTTATTTTATTTCATTTTATTTTAGCGTATACACAACTAGAATGCTTGTTGTGGTCAAATGTCATACGCCTTGGCAACACGCTGTTACTTACTTACTTACTTAGTTGGCCCATTACAGAACATTTGTTCCATAGACCGAACTAAGAAAAGATCTCCATTCCTCTCTGTTTTTCGCTTGACTTTTTGGAATACCGCGCCTTTCCCTTTCTTCATCCACTTGTATGCTCCATCGAAGCTTAGGCCTGCCGATTCTGCGTGCACCGACATGTTGCATGTATTCATACGCCTTTTTAGCCAACGCAATCGCTGCATCTCGATACGTTTAACTATATGCATGTCTTTGTATAGCTTATATAGCTCGTGGTTCATACGACGCCGATATTCACCGTCAACGCAAATCGGCCCGTAGATCTTTCGAAGAATTTTCCTCTCAAACACACCAAGCACTGCCTTATCTGCTTGCGCAAGTACCCATGCTTCGGAGTCATACATTAGCACGGGTAGTATCAGCGTTTTGTATAGTGTTATTTTTGTTTGACGAGATGTGGCTTTGTTTTTAAATTGCTTACTTAGACCATAGTAGCATCTGTTGGCCAATACAATTCTTCTTCTTATTTCACAACTGATGTTGTTTGTTGTGTTTATGGCAGTGCCGAGGTAGACGAAGTCTTTAACTACCTCAAAATTGTAGGTACCAACTTCCACAGTTGGCCCGAGCTCTATGGACGCTTTGCGCGTCGACACCATCAATTTGGTCTCTTCGCCGTTTACCGCCAGACCCACTTTCGCATATTCTGCTTCTACCTTCCTAAAGGTATCAGTTACTTCCTTTACTGACCGTCCCATGATGTCTATGTCATCAGCATAGGCAAGTAACATGTGGCTATTGGTGTAAATTGTGCCATTTCTTTTGACATTTGCATCTCGTATTACCTTTTCCAGCAAAATGTTGAATAGGTCACACGAAAGGCTGTCTCCTTGTCTGAAACCTCTTTTGGTACAAAATTCTTCGGAGAGGTTCTTTCCAATTTTAACTGAGGACCTAGTATCAGTTAAAGTCATCTTACAAAGCCGGATGAGCTTTGCGGGGATACCAAATTCAGACATTGTGTGGAATACCTTTGATCGGAGGGGACTGTCGAATGCTGCTTTCTAATCGACAAAAAGGTGAAATGTGTCGATCTGCATCTCTTGGGTCTTCTCTAGGATTTGCCGCAGGGTAAATATCTGGTCAATGGTGGACTTGCCAGGTCTAAAGCCACATTGGTATGGTCCAATTATTTCGTTGACCATTGGCTTTAGTCGTTCGCACAATATTCCTGACACTATCTTATAGGCAATAGGGAGAGGACTTATGCCCCTATAGTTGGAGCATACAGTCTTAGCTCCTTTCTTGTGGACGGGACATAGGATGCTCAGGTTCCAATCGTCGGGTACGCAACACGCTCAGGTTCCAATCGTCGGGTACGCAACACGCTGTTACTAAACGTAATTATATCACCGCACAAAAATTAAGTTATTAAAAAAATATAATTTCTCTCTGTCTGAACTTGCGTTAAAATGATAACAATAAATGTACATTAAAATTTAAACTGGCACAACTTCCTTTCCACTTGTGGACCGTGCAGTTCTGTGAACAGATTATTAAAATATTTAAAAACAATAGTAATTCTTTTAAAGCGTTTGGATTACGTACGCAAAAATGTAATATTACACACAATTATAGAAAAATCACTTCCAGTTTAAGATTATTACAAGCAATACAGTTTACAAATGATTCACCCTAAACCAGGTATTTTGGTAACAACCGTGATAGATATTAAATCGTGTTTTCCGCATTACCAAGTGTCAGTCTGTATTATTATTTCGCCTAAAACAAATTGCCTCTTGGCAAATGTGACAAAAGCCAGCTTAACAGATTAACATAGAATTGCGTCTCGTAATTGTAAATACATTTTCATTGAATTTCTTGACAATGTACATGCCAAACATAAAATACAATTTATATGCAAACATAAATCGTCGAATGACAGGCCGAAATTTAGTTATTGTGATAATAGAAATGATAATGGGAATGAAAACAATACGTTGCCACAATAAATACACAGATAAAATTGACATTGTGCAGAATGTTGTAACAGTGAATTTCTGAAATCTAGGGTATGTACACAAGGAAGTACAATCTACGGATGCGGAATGTTGTCAGTAAAATGCCGAAGCCACTGTATACCACAAATGCAAGGAATAGAGGTATTTTTGCCGAATATTTTCAAAACAGACCGCCTAGAAGAATATAGTTTTACATTAATTACCAAACACAATTACTTCAAATATCTGTATTTATCGAATAATCTTACCAATAAAAGTATATAGTTCAATTAACTTTTTGTTACGGAAATAGGTTTAGCTAATCTCCGTGTAGCCTTTGTTTTATTCCCCGATACGATATGTTCCAAATAAAACAGGATTCGTTTCGGATTACGATTCTGCAATGCTTTATTTATTTTATTACACTTATTCACAACCGACTTTAATTACTTAGTACACAGCTTGACTCTAGTAAGCTTTCCTTTACTTCTTCTCTAACCGATTGTTCAGTTTGACGCCTCAAACACAACTAACTCATTGTCCGAAATTCCTCCCTGTTTCTCAAATTAGAAATTTCAAAATATATACTCATACAATTGAGCCAAGGCTATAATCGGGTCGGACTGACTATGTGATATCCTACACCACGGCCACGTGTACACAAGCTTTTGACTGGTAAAATGCAATATATTAAAATTGAGATAGCTTAGCGCCTTCATTAATACAGGTCAATTTTGTTTAAACGCATTTTTGGACATCGTCAATACAACTCAAATAAAAAATGGAAAAGTGGGATGTACGCCAACCATCAATAGGCTTCTTTCTCTGTATGACCCCCAAAATTTCGTGAGGATCCGATCAAAATTCCGACCTGTAGTATGATTGCACAAAAATTAAAAAAGGGATGCATTACCGACTATTGCGATATCTCTGTTGTTTGACCACCTATGACAACCTACTTCACATCGTTGTAAAGGTGATATTTTATATTTTCCTTGGCAGGTTTTGCTTTCGATATACCTCTTACAGAAGAGAGATATTCGCTTTGAAATAAAACGTTGGCCTTTTCTCCAAATAAGTTTTTTCACATTCCGACCCCTCAATAATATCCGTCCATTACCAAAGTTAATAGGTTTTTTCCTATAATAAAAAAATGGGATGTATTATCGACTATTGCGATATCTCAAAAGTGTGATTTGAAAATATTGTATTCAAATTTGTATAAAATTGTTACTTATTTTTTTCAAAATAGCCTGGCTTAGTCCCATTGTTGTTGTTTTAATATTTTAAAACAACTAATTTATAATAATTTTATTATAATAATAATAATTTATTAATAAATTAGTTGTTTTAAAATATTAAAACACAACGATGGGATTAAGCCAGACTATTTTGATATAATAAAAAGGGCACCAATGTTATGTTTGAGAAACACTGGCACGGTTTGTGCGTTTAGTTATGGCTGCGACAAGCTACCAACAACATTTTGTTATGTTGCCTTCGTTGGAATTCAGCGACACATAACATCGGAAAAGGTTTCGTTTGTTCTGCAAACACTTTCGTCGGGGTTGTGTGAGGTTGCCAAAGAAAAACTTCTCATTGAAGTTTTTTCTTTGTTCACCTTTATACTTCGAGCTGAAGATTGCTGTATGGGTATAAAAAGTTTTTTTTTTTATTGAAGAAGTCATTGAAAAATAATTTCGGTGGAGAATATCCACAACGAAGATCGAAACTAGACTTCCCTGCTTTACACAGAAAAAAATATTTCAAGAATTTTTACATATTTTCGTTCTTGATGTAGTTTTTTCATACTGTAAAGGTACCTCACTTAAGATACATGTGCAGTTTCTTAATTCCATCCAAAAGCCACTATTTTTTCAAAAATATGTAAGATTTTCATGAGATACAAAATCATTTTCTTATTTTTCCCTATATTCCACTAGTTTCTCTCATATTTCCTCTCTTGGTTGGTAAATGCTCTCAACTTTGTTCTCGTTTTCTTTTGAATGGTCTTGACGTCTCACCATCGTATTGACAAAACAAAGTGTTTGGGGCTCTATAGTTCGCAACTACAAATTTTTAATTTCTTTAATATAAAGCCAACATCTAATACCTCAACCTAGTACTGATAGACTCAACATGTATGTACATATGGTTCGTATTGTTTTGCTATGTACACAAGACGATAACAACTACAGTGAAAATCATTAGAAGAAACGGTAAGTTACAATAATACAAATTAAAAGAATTAATAAAAGTAGCAAAATTTGTTTCTGGTTTGGTTGATGGTGTGTGGCGGTTGTTAGCCCAACAATAAAGAACAACAACTCGTCAAAAATTTTTTTCAATCTCTCAGAAAAAAACCAGTATTTTTATTTGCTTTATGAAACGTGTTCATGAAATTCAGAAATTTTAATTTTGGCAAGACTTTATGAACGCTATTCCTGAAATGCAGTAAATATTTTTTTCTGTGTACCCCTTTGCGATCAATGCCAAATTTTTGCACTAATAAATTAGTTGTTTTAAAATATATCAACAACCACAATGGGATTAAGCCAGACTATTTTGAAAAAACAAAATTATATAAGCAATCCCAATAAAAAATGTTCTATTTTAAAATTGTTATTTTTAATAAATTATTATAAAGTCATAAAATTCTGAAAACCCGTTACTGATTAAACACATTTTATTTATACAAACAGTACAGAAAATGGTAGGTTAGAATAAATAGGGTGACGTAGGGGATGGAAGATACCAAGCAACGGTCCTCACCGACTTTAACATGGCAAAGCCCAGGATTTAATTTGGTTTCTCTTTCATCTCAAGTGGACACTGACCTCCCCGTGGTGTCACCTGGAGAACTGCCTTTAGCACCCGTTAAAGGTAAAGCTAACATGTGCCGCGCGGTCGCCCATAAGAACGTTAAAAACTTGGGTTTTGTCGTCGGGTTAGTAACACTCTCCTAGAAAAAACAGTCTACTATAAAAACACAAAAAAAGAAAAACTAACCCCTCTAAAGTTGACGAACACCGCAAACGTTTTAAGGACCATGATCTGCGAATCTGCATCTGGAATGTTCGCACTCTTTATAGAGAAGGTGCAGTTTACGCATTGGTAGATGTACTTGAAAAGTACAAGGCCGACATTACTGCCATATAGGAAATACGATGGAAGGGGAAAGGCGTCACAACAACACCTAAAGGTGACGCACTGTATTATAGCTGTCATGACACAAAGCTGGTCTCCAGCTTCACCCCAGTGAATGAAAGACTTGCTGCAATTCGATTAAAAGCATAATTCTTCAACATCAGCTTTATTTGCGTTCTTGCTCCCACTGAAGAAAAGGACGAACAGACCAAAGATATATTTTACGAGCGCTTAGAAGAAACATATGACAGTTGCCCTGCCCATGACATTAAAATTATACTAGGCGATTTTATTGCCAAAATTTGAAAGGAGAATATCTTTGGCCCAACAGTCGGGAAATTCAGTCTCCACAGTGAAATATCTGACAATGGTATGAGGCTGATAGACTTTGCAGCTGCAAAAAACATGGTAGTTAGCAGTAACAGATTTAAGCATCTCGATATTCAAAAGGGCACCTGGCTGTCTCCAGATCAAAGAACTAGTAATCAAATTGATCATGTTGTGATAGATGGAAGACATTCATCGAGCGTGTTGGATGAACGATCGTTCCGAGGCGCAAACACTGATTCGGACCACTAACTTGTTGCAGCAAAGGTAAACGTTGCAAATAAAGCTCGAACAGCCACAACGCGGAAGTTGGACATCGATAGGTTGCAAACACAACAGATAGCCACAGCATATTCCACTCAACTAGCCCAACTGCTTAATGAGAGCACTCCTTGTCCCGATAACATAACAACACAATGGCAAAATATTGCCCACTCCATGCAAACAGCCGCAAAATCCATACTTGGATACCAGAGACCTCCACAAAGGAATTCATGGTATGACCAGGAGTGTCGTGCTGCTACCGAATATAAAAATGCGGCATATAGAGCTACTTTACAATCTGTAGCAACGAGTAGCGCACTAGAGAGATATCGGGAAAAAAGGAGAGAAGAGAAAAGTCTTTTCCGCAAGAAAAAGATAGAAATGGAAAAGAGGGAGTGTGAAAAAATTGAGATGTACAGGATCCAGAATGAAGTCCGAAAATTCTACCAAAGAGTGCAACATCAAACAGATGGCTTTGGTACAGGCTCCTCCTCCTGTAGATACCAGTAATGTAATCTGGTAACAGATACAGATAGCGTGCTCAGGATATGGAAGGAACATTTCTCCAAACTGATGGTATCCAATAGCAGCGAAGACGATGCTACCACAGAGCCAATCCCACAAGATGGTATAGAATGTATACCGTCGGGCCAAGATGAGGTGAAAACAGTAATCAACCGGCTGAAGAGTAATAAAGCAGCAGGAGCCGATGGCTTACCAGCCTAGCTGTTTAAAACCGAAGGCGACGCGCCGACAAGGTGTGTGCATCAGCTAGTTAGCACCATCTGGCATTAAGAATGCGTACCCGACGATTGGAACCTGAGCATCCTGTGCATCCTGTGTCCCGTCCACAAGAAAGCAGATAAGACTGTATGCTCCAACTATAGGGGCATAAGTCTTCTCCCTATTGCCTATAAGATAGTGTCAGGGATATTGTGCGAACAACTAAAGCCAATGGTCAACGAAATAATTGGACCATACCAATGTGGCTTTAGACCTGGCAAGTCCACCATTGACCAGATATTTACCCTGCGGAAAATCCTGGAGAAGACCCAAGAGATGCAGATCGACACATATCACCTTTTGACAATTATAAAGCAGCATTCGACAGTCCCCTCCGATCAAAGGTATTCCATGCAATGTCTGAATTTGATATCCCCGCAAAGCTCATACGGCTTTGTAAGATAACTTTAACTGATACTAGGTCCGCAGTTAAAATTGGAAAGAACCTCTCCGAACAGTTCAGTACCAAAAGAGGTTTTATATAAGGAGACAGCCTATCGTGTGACCTATTCAACATTTTGCTGGAAAAGGTAATACGAGATGCAAATGTCAAAAGAAGTGGCACAATTTACATAGCCACATGTTACTTTCTTATGCTGATGACATAGACATCATGGGATGTTCAGTAAAGGAAGCAACTGATACCTATAGAAAGGTGGAAGCAGAATCTGCGAAAGTTAGTCTGGCAGTAAACGGCGAAAAGACCAAATTGATGACGTCGACGCGCAAAGCGTCCATAGAGCTCGGACCAACTGTGGAAGTTGGTACCTATAATTTTGAGGTAGTTAAAGACTTTGTCTACCTCGGCACTGCCATAAACACAACAAACAACATCAGTTGTGAAATAAGAAGAATTGTATTGACCAACAGATGCTACTTTAGCTACATCTCGTCAAACAAAAATACCACTATACAAAACGTTGATACTACCCGTGCTAATGTATGGATCCGAAGCATGTGTTATTGCGCAAGCAGATAAGGCAGTGTTTGGTGTGTTTGAGGGAAAAATTCTTCGAAAGATCTACGGGCCGATTTGCGTTGACGGTGAATATCGACGTCGTATGAACCACGAGCTATATAAGCTATACAAAGACATGAATATAGTTAAACGTTTCGAGATGCAACGATTGCGTTGGCTAAGCCATATCATAAGAATGAGGGATGATGAACCCGCTAAAAAGGCGTATGAATACATCCCACATGGCGGTGCACGCACAATTGGCAGTCCAAAGAATAGATGGCGCAAACAAGTGGATGAAGAGATGACAAGGCGCCGTATTCCAGAAAGCGAAGCGGAAAACAGACAGAATTGGAGATCTTTTCTAAGTTCGGTCTATGGAACAAATGTTCTGTAATGGGCCAGCTAAGTAAGTAAGTAACGTGTATATAAATCATTATTATTTTGAAACTCTTTAAACTCATTAGAAGTAAAGCTAAAAGCAATTTAATGTGTAACGAATGAAAAAGTGGAAAGACAGAGGAATGGAAATAACCCCAATAGAATCCAACAATAGGATTTAATATAATCTAGTTTGTTATTGTATTGCAAATCTTCAAACTAGGCAGCTGTCATCAAAACGTAATCTTATATAAAGTCGTTAAGGCAGAGTACACGTGTAGACTCATGGGAAAGGTGCAAGGAGAACTTTCCCATTCCACAGACGTTACAAATGATTTGCGAAGTGTGTTATGGCGGAATTTTCCCTTTATGAATGAAACTGTACCCTATAAATAATTTAATATTCCATCCATCAGATGAGATGATTTGGCCTGTAAAACTGTATGCGAAACAATAGAACCAACTAAAGTTAAGAAAATTGTTTAAGGAAATTTTAATTTTTCTATTAAAATCGCACGATTAGCATTATTTTCCAGAATAAATCTGCACCACTAAATAAAATTTTGCGCTGAAAGGGGCTGAATCCTCATATGGGCCCAGAAGCTATGGAGACGCCTTATAAGGACCTTCAATACATCACAATTATTAATAATATTCATCCATGTCGAAAATAAAGACTGTGGCCTTGTCAGTGACCAGGCGTTCTGCGAAATTGTTTCAATTTAAACTGCTATTTTGCCAGCCAGTTTTATCATACAAAGCCGTATGAGTTTGGCGGCAATACCACTTAAAATATGGCTCTTTCTTCCAAATTTATTTTTAAATTGATAATTGAACCTCATCGAATTTCTCTGTGGTACGAGCATTTATCATTTATGGTTTCATATGTATAATAAATATAATGTTATTCTATTTGAAATTTATTTATTATTAGATATGTAAAGCGTTCTGTCTTCGATTAACTTGAAATATATAGAAAAATTCTTTTGAGACGCCAACAATAAATATTTGTATCAAATTTGAATATTCAAAGAAATCTTTTACTTTGTCGTATTTTGATACATATTTCAGGGAATATCATGCAATTATTATATTTGAACAGTTTATGCGTAGGTTTGTATTTGTAATTCTATTAGACATACACATACATATATAATATTTTCTTAAGAAAAATAAATTTATTGAATAAACATGAGTTTTATCGAAACATGTAAATAAAATTATTGTGTATTATTTTGTATTTCATGTACCTTTGTGGTGGGATATTTTCTATTCTCAAAAAAAAAAAAATAAATAAATAAATAAATAAATAAATAAATAAATAAATAAATCAAATAAAGCACAGTGGATCCACTTGTATGGAGAAAGTGGCCAAAAATATTTAGAGTGTAAAAATCAAGCCAATGCGCCGGTTACAGCTTTGTGCTGCTGCGAAGAGTATTTTAAGAAACCACGAGCGTGACATTCTCCCCCCTTTCTCCTTTGGAGGGGTATACGGTAAAATTTGTTTTAGGCGGTTAATACAAAATTACATGAACAAAGGTCCCGATTATCTTATGATGCAAAAATAGGCTTAGGGAAACAAAACAATCTACAAAACAACATAAAATACAACCAATTTAGCGGATTTAAAAAATCTAAATTTTCATCTGAAAATTGGTAAAATTTGTAATATATATCTTATATGCGTTCTTCCTGGAAGGCACGTACCCCCAACGTAAAACAAATTTGGAAGAAGATTTCTTTATCTTGCCACTGATGCCAATTATCTTAAAGTACGTGGTCAGATAACAGAGTATTACGCTAATATATCCATAGAAACTCTATTCTAGGGCATATTTAGTCAACGACCCACCACTTATAGTCTGGCACTAGATGGCAGCTGATTTTAATACTGAGTAATCTTAAACCCATGACCTACTTTGGAAAATTATCCCCGAGGTGGGCACTGGTGGGCATCGTGACTAAAACTTTAGGTCAAATTTAAGTATACGACCGAATTGGCATTACAAAATACACTAAGAAAATATGCAGCTAACTGTAATTCTTCAACACGCTAAAACACTATTTTGTAATGAAAACAAGTAAAAAAAGTATCAGTCGGCTTGGCCGACAGAGATATACCCTCAGCCTGTGTATATTGAAACAATGTTTTCCCAAAAAACGTACGTATGGACGTATGAACCGACAAAAATGTTGATTAAATTAAAGAGGAGAAGTTTTGCGGAGGAAGTACTTAAAGGAATGGATCGACATTGACCATTATGGAAGTCGATCTCCAGCCACTACATCTGGTGCCATAGGGGCGTTATACTCCCTTCGGGCTGTTTGCTTAAGAAGTGTGGATTTGCCCCTGAAAAAATCTTTTACCATCATAATTGAGGCAGCGAATGCAAGTTGCTTCAACAAAAATAAAGTGATTAGATAGCAGGTCTTAAGTGAACCGAAATTTTGTTTGGAGGTACTGGCTGGAGTTGACAAATATAGTCCATATTTGAACCTGATCTAAATCTGGTATATATATTAGGATGTGTAAAGTATGGACCAATTCGGCCACTCCCTTCTAAAGTTACCGTACGAACAATTTTTCGGGACATTTTTGAAATTTTGTGGGGCAGGTACCTGAAGGAGTGGACCGATATGGCTTATCTTCGAACTTAAACTATGTTTGGACAAAATATTACTAAGGTCAAATTTTGGACCCAATCAGCAGATCCGTTCGAGAGTTATCTTGCGCTCCAACCACTTGACACGGTGTCATAGTGGTTTTGTGAAACTTTCAGGCTATTTTCTCAGGAAGTTTGGACTTGCCCCCGATGAAACTTGTACCGTCGTATGGGGGACAGTGAATACAAGTTGCTAAAACAAAAATCAAAGCGATTCGAGAGCAGGTCCTAAACTGAACTTATCCGAAATTTTGTGTGGGAGGTACCCGAAGGAGTAGACCTATTGAGTCCATGTTGGAACCTCATCTAAGTCTGATACATATTTCACGATGGGCAAAGTATGAACCAAATCGGTTACAAGAGTTATCGTGCGCACAAATTTTCCGAACATTTTCTAACTTTTGTGGGGGAGGTACCGGAAGGAGTGGACCGATATAGCCCATCTTCGAACTTAAACTAAGTTTGGGCAAAATATTACGAAAGCCAAAAATGAACCGAATCGGATCATCCGTTCGAGAGTTATCGTGCGCGCCAGCAGGACAGACAGACGGACGGACATGGCTAGATCGACTCCAAATTGTCTGAAACACATTTCGTCCAAACATACTTGGGGTCTAAAACCATTATTTCGATGAGGCACATTTTCATCGTATCAAAATGTATATACCCTCTTTAGCCTAAAGGCTGAGGGTATAATTAAGCTATTACCTCCTCTTTCAAAATCCACTATAATATTTTGCTATACATATTAGTTTCGCGATATTTTGAATATATGTACTTGCACTTAAAATATAGGTTGTACTCACAACCTTCTTAAGAAGGTCGCGTTCGAATGAAACAAAAACTTATATATTTTTAAAAAGGTCCATGTCATAGCTGTCACAGTTGCCTGATGTTGTACCAAAATTTTGACATTCATTTTTTTATTTTTGGCCAATGGATGGATCCATTGTGGAATGTACATATATGTATGTGTGAAATTATTGTGTACATATAAGTTTATTATACCCTACTCCACAATGTGGCGAAAATTCATTTAACACGGCGCAATATTCGCCCTAGACGGGTTTTGGTATTCCACTCTTCATATCTCGACGAGATAAAAACAATCAATATGTAGCTGCTCTGTAGGTCGAATATCAGATAGTATTTTAAAATTTCGTGTGAAAATGTTTATACCCACTACCATATAATAGAGGGAATACTTAGTATGTCATTTCGTTTGTAAGTCCTCGAAATAATCGTTATATCCTACACTGGATGCAAATGGAAGTGAGAAAGACCCTTAGTCCGGTTTGGGTTGGGTGCCACCGTGGTGCAAGGGTATGCACACCCGCCTTGCACGCAGAAGGTCGTGGTTTCGATTCCCCGGCTAGGCAACATCAAATTTTCATTGGTGTCAAAATATCCCTCAGTAATGTTGGCGACATTTCCTGAGTATTTCAGCCGTGTAAAACTTCTCTACAAGTGGTGTCGTAGGACACGCTGTTCGGACTCGGCGATAAACTGTAGGTCCCATATCATTGAGCTAATATAAATCTGGGTGCACTCATTGATATGAGATAAGTGTCGCTTGTCCCGCCTAGGATGTTTGTGGAACAATTGTTATATTATTATAATATGAAAATTGTGACATTTAGTTGCATTTAATTTTTGTTTGCACACCTTAAGTTGGAGTTTCAAAAATAGACTTTTCGCACCCCGTCACATCAAGAGCGACCCACATTTTAAATTTCAGTCCACGTTTTACTATAACGGTACAGAAAATTTGATGACTTTATGAACATTTTCCAACCGAAGTAGCAGTAATTTCGGAATTTGTGATATCAAAATGTAGAAAACATTGATTAAAAAAATGTTATTTAATGCGTGCGCTTTGACATGGTCCCTATATAACAGTTTAATTAAGGTTTTTTTTTTTTTTGTACTCAAGGGGTAAACTACTTTAAGTAAAACAACAGTCGCATGGATCTACGTTTTAAAATGAACTTTCTAAAATTTTCAGAATAAAGAAACAATTTTGTTGAAAAGATACGTATATTTTTTTGATTTCGGTGCATTATTTAGAGACCGCTTTCGTGTTAACATAAAATCAATAGTACACTATTCAATTTCTAAGTCCAGGATATTAACTCAAATTTAACAGTTTTAGCTCTATGCCAATGGTATTGCATGTTGAAACTTTTCATATATTTTAAAGGCGGATTTTCATGAAAATTCTGATCCAATCTCAACAGTGATCCTCATAACAAATTTTATTTATCGGTTCACTCAATACCAGTAATTATTGTACGAACGACCACCTCTAACCAGGGTTTCGGAGTCGAGCCATTTTTAGTTCGACTCCGATTCTGGAGTCGACTCCGAGGGTAATTTTCAACACCACTGAAAAATTAAAAAATATGTACAAGTTTCCAGTTTTTTCTATATATGTATATTGCTTTTTCAAAAGATATTCCTTGAGAGAATATTCGTTCTAATATAATACTCATCTAGAAAATTCTTGAACTTATATATTGAAATGAAAACTAAATAAATCTGATTTAAAAGATATACATACCACAGAGTTTTAGTCTGCATTGAATTCAAAAAATATACTGACATGGGAAAATCGACATAGAAATTCATTTTGGTGAAGCTCAAATAATATTCAAAATATCCTCTGTCTTATCCTCTGAGTCTTATCGTAATATTTTGTCCAAACTTAGTGTAAGTTCGAAGATGGGTTATATCTGTCCACACCTTCCGGTACCTCCCCCACAAAAGTTCGAAAATGTTCGGAAAAAATTTTCGTACGTTAACTCTTGAGGGGAGTAGCCGAATTGGTCCATACTTCACACATCCTAATATATATACCAGATATAGATCAGGTTTAAATATGGGATATATTTGTCCAGTCCATCCGGTACCTCCCACACACAATTTCGGATAAGTTCACTTTAAGACCTGGTATCGAATCACTTTGATTTTTGTTGAATCAACCTATATCAACTCAATTACGATGGTAAAACATTTTTCAGGGGCAATTCCACACTTCCTGAGCAAACAGCCCGAAGGGTGTAAAAACCCCCTATGGCACCATATGTGGTGACTGGAGATCCACTTCCATAATGGTCAATGTCGATCCATTCCTTTAAGTATCTCCTCCGCAAAACTTTTGCTTTTTAATCCTAATCAACATTTTTGTCGGTTTATACGCCGAAAATTTTTAAAACCCCCTATATACATACATACGTTTTTTAGGAAAAAATTGTTTCAATATACACAGGCTGAGGGTATATCTCTGTCGGCCAACCCGACTGATAATGTTTTACTTGTTTTCATATAAGAATAAAATAAACCGTTTATTAAAAAATGTGGGCAAAAATTTGCCCGGATTCGGAGTCGAGTTATTTTTTTCGACTCAGACTCCGACTCCGACTCCAACAAAATTACTCGAATCCGACTCGTAGACTCCGGCTCCGAGTCCGAAACCCTGCCTCTAACCTTGGATAATAATTAACCAGAATTTCACTTCTATTCCTTAGCCCAATACCAATTTATTGCATTTTAGTACTTTTCCACACTTTTCATATAATTACAGCTTCATTGCTACACCGAAAACCAAATTTAGTACCATTTTGTACTTTTCGTAGCCTTAATAACTCAGTCCTCAGCGACCTCCATACCTAACATCAGAATTTGTATGCACTTCAAAAATGCCTTATATATACACCAACACAGACCTTAATAAAGAAATCGAAATTCCACCTATATATCTTTATGCAACACCAAAATGGCACAAAAATTGTACTTATAACTAAAACGATATTCCAACCGCGGTACTCATTTACAGCTCTATCCGTTTACCCAAAACCAATTGCAGTAGTATTAGGTAATTTTGGTATACATAAGTACGAATTTCCGAAAGCTCCACCTCCCTTTACACAATAAAAATTTGAACCAAATTCTGTGCCAAATTTAGTACCATTTAATACCTACTTTTCGTACGAAAGTACGATTTCCAATAACTATTTCTATGCTATACTCCACGAGGCATCTTAATTTTATATTTCAGGACTTTAACCCGATGCGTTTACCAATCCGAATTGTATCACAATTAGTACCATTTAGTACTTTTCGTACACATAAGTACGAATTTGCTAAACTACCTAAATCCTCCACTCCAACAGTAATTTTAATTCCGGTTTTTACGATTCCACCTCTATCCATTCCCCCATATCCAAATTGTAACATATTTAGTACCATTTAGTACTTTTCGTACATACATATAAGTAAGAATTTCCAAATCCGTTTCAATCCTCCATTCCACCAGCAAACTTTATTCCAAAATTTGTATCATATTTGGCACTTTTCGTACACATAAGTACGAATTTCCTAAACTGTTTTAATCCTCCACTCAACAATAATCATAATTCAAAATTTCAGGATTCCAACTCTATCCCTTCACTAAAATCTAAATTTTACAAAATTTAGTACCAGTTGGTACACATAAGTACGAAATTTCAACACTACCTCCATATCTTAATCCAATTCACTCCAACAGTAATTTTAATTCCAAATTTCCCGATACTACCTATATCCGTTCACCCAAACCCAAATTGTACAAAATTCAGTACCAATTAGAACTTTTCGTATGCATAAGTACGACATTGAAAAAACTATCTCAACCCTACACTCAAACAGTAATCGTTAATACTACTTTCACAATCCCAGCGCTATTGGTTCATTCAAAACCAATTTGTACCAAATTTAGTATCATTTAGTACTTTCCTACGCAGTAAGTACGAATTTCAAAAACTCTATCCTACACTCCAACAGTAATCTTGATTCCAAATGTGAGGATTTCATCTCCATCCGATCTCCAAAATCAAAATTGTACCAAACATATTACCATTTAGTACTTTTCGTGCACGTACATACCAAACCCTTTGGTACACCTTTGTAATTCACCATCAGTGACCGTCATTCCAAATTTCAGAATTCTGAGCACTAGTTTTCCACGAAATTTATTTCATATGAGCGCCCCCTATTTTAACCGTTCGTTAAAAAACACTATCATAATTGCAATATCTTGTATCATGGATGGAGAATGTAGTTTTTTATTACCAACAAACCAAAACAATATAGGAACTCAATTTTATCTTTGACAGTAATTCCGTTTTCTAACCGCTACATTGATGTTATTTGCATCAAGGTTCGAGAGGTAGTTTTTAAGTTTCGTTTTCGTTATTTCCCCAGAAATTAAAATAAAGATCACAAATTTAATTTGTATATTTTGAAATATTTTACGATCATCACCAAAAGCTAGTCGTTGCTATTCTGGCCGAAACCCGACCTCTATATCAAATTTCATGACCATTGGTGCGTAATTGCGGCCTGGAGTTTGATTACAATTTTTAATGGACGGATGTACGGACACACATCGCTTTAACTCGTCTACGACAAATATTTCGCGGTGTTATATGCATTGTCGGAAAAACAAACTTATAATACCATTATTTAAACTTGACTTATAAAATGCGCCAAGTTTGTTTTTTTCTTAGCGGAAAGCTAATGGGTAATGGAGTAGGGCATCACATGGCCGAATCGGTCCGACTATATCTTTGCTTACTTTTTTATTATATCATGTCTCCTGCATGACTCTGAACGAAGTACCTGTAAGCTGCAAAAAAAGGATACACGTCACCCAAACGTCATGTCAAATATGTTAAGTACTGAGTTTGTCATATTGAAGCGAACGAACCCAGTACAGAGCTTCATTAAAATTATTCCTTAAAAATTTCACCATTGATATTTTTCTTTTTATTTTAGGACAGAAAATAGTTACAACTTTAATGTATTATACAAAACTTTGACGTCGAAACAACACAAACGCCTAGACAAAATTAAAATTTCTTCCAAAAAATTCTTAAACACTACGATATTAGGTCTCAACCCAAATACCACCACTTTACGAACTCACAAATGCAAACAAATTCACACTGACCCATATTCATATTGAGTCAATATGCAGGAAACCATTTTAAGTCCTTTCGGAATACTAATGGACAAAGTGCAACTAAGGGAATTGCACAATTTGCACTTCACATACCTTTTAAATAGTCACCATCAAATAAATTTATGCATTCTGTTTTTGAAATGGTCCAGAAGAAAGCAGTTTGAGTGCTAACGTATAATTGGTCTCTCATTTGCATTGATGTAAAATGCAAATGCAAAACAAATAAAAAAGACACTAAGTTCGGGTGGACCGTACATTGAATGCTCTCCACCACCGACGTAGCAAGAAATACATATCGAATGAATTTCGAGCGCCCTAATGAACTTTACTAATGCTCCCCCACCATAAGGCATACGTACACACCGGATACAACATTGGTATGTTATCGAGCTCATCAATCACTTCAGTTTGTGCCTTCTGTACTTTTTACAGCTTATGCCGCATTTTCTTTTTTAAACCCCTTTTTATATAAACTTACACTTACTTACTTAGAAAAGATCTACAATTCTGTCTGTTTAGTGCTTCGCTTTCAGGAGTCATCTCTTCATCCACTTGTTTGCGCCATCTATACTTTGGCCTGCGAATTCTGCGTGCCCCGCCATGTCAACGCAGATTGGTCCGTAAATCTTTCGAAGAATTTTTCTCTCAAACACTCCAAGCACTGCCTTATCTGCTTGCGCAAGTACCCAGGCATCGGAACCATACATCAGCACGGGTAGTATCAGTGTTTTGTAAAGCGTTATTTTTGTTTGACGAGTTGTGGCTTTGTTTTTGAAGTGCTTACTTAAGCGAAAGTAACATCTGTTGGCCAATATAATTCTTCTTTCTATTTCACAACTGATGTCGTTTGTTGTGTTTACGGCGGTGCCGAGTTATACGAAGTCTGTTACTACCTCAAAATTATAGGAACCAACTTCAGCAGTTGGTCCGATCTCAATGGACGCATTGCGCGTCGCCACCATCAACTTCGTCTTCTCGCCGTTTACCGTATCGGTTACTTCTTTCACTGGTCGTCCCATGATGTCTATATCATCAGCATAAGCAAGTAACATGTGGCTATTGGTGTAGATTGTGCCACTTCCTTTGACGTTTGCCTCTCGTATAACCTTTTCTAGCAGGATGTTGAAAAGATCACACGAAAGACTGTCTCCTTGCCAGAAACCTCTTTTTGTACAAAACTCTTCAGAGAGGTTCTTTCCTATTTTATCTGAAGATCTTGTGTCAGTTAGAGTCATTTTACAAAGCCGAATGAGCTTTGCGGGGATACCAAATTCAGGCATGGCTGGGAATACCTTTGAACATAGCGGGCTGTAGTCGTTCGCACAATATCCCTGACACTATCTTGTAGGCGATAGGGATAAGTCTTATGCCCCTGTAGTTGGAGCATAAAGTCTTATCTCCTTTCTTATGGACGGGACACAGGATGGTCAAGTTAAAATCGTCGGGTACGCGTTCTTCCTGTCAGATGAAGCTAACTAGCTGATGCATACACCATATCAGCGTGTTGCCTCCGGTTTTAAACACTCGGCTGGTAGGCCATTAGCTCCTGCTGCCTTATTATTCTTCAGCCGATTTATTGCTGTCTTTACCTCACCTTGGCTGGGCGGTATACATTCAATACCATCTTCTGGAATTGGGACTGTGGTATCTTCGTCGTCTTCGCTGCTATTGGATACCAACAGTTTTGAAAAATGTTCTTTCCATATCCTGAGTACACTATCTGTATCAGTTACCAAATTATCTTGCTGGTCTCTACAGGAGGATGTGCCTGTACCAAAGCCATCAGTTTGATGCTTGACTCTTTGGTAGAATTTTCGGACTTCATTCTGGCTCCTGTACATCTCGATTTTTTCACACTCCCGCTTTTCCATCTCTCTCTTTTTCCTGCGGATAAGACGTTTCTCCTCTCTCCTTTTCTCCCTGTATCTCTCTCGTGCGCTACGCGCTACGCTACCATGGATTCCTGGGTGGAGGTCTCTGGTATCCAAGTATGGGTTTTGCGGCTGTTTGCATGGAGTGGGCAATGTTTTGCCATTGCGCTGATATGTTATCGGGATGAGGAATGCTTTGATTAAGCAATTGGGCTAGTTGAGTGGAATATGCTGTGGCTATCTGTTGTGATTGCAGCTTACCGATGTCTAACTTTCGTGTTGTGTCTGTTCGTACTTTGTTTGCTACGTTTAAGCGGGTGCGTACCTTTGCTGCAACAAGGTAGTGGTCCGAATCAATGTTTGCGTCTCGGAACGATCGTACATCCAACACGCTGGATGAATGTCTTCCATCTATCACAACATGATCAATTTGATTATTTGTTCTTTGATCTGGAGACAGCCAGGTGCCCTTATGAATATCGAGATGATTAAATCTGGTACTGCTAACTACCATGTTTTTTGCAGCTGTCAAGTCTATCAGCCTCATACCATTGTCAGATATTTTACTGTGGAGACTGAATTTCCCGACTGTTGGGCCAAAGATATTCTCCTTTCCAATTTTAGCATTAAAATCGCCTAGAATGATTTTAATGTCATGGGCAGGGCAACGGTCATATGTTTCTTCTAAGCGCTCGTAGAATATATCTTTGGTCTGTTCGTCCTTTTCTTCAGTGGGAGCATGAGCGCAAAGAAAGCTGATGTTGAAGAATGTAGCTTTTATTCGAATTGCAGCAAGTCTTTCATTCACTGGGGTGAAGTTTGATACCAGATGTTTTAGCCTCCAACTAACTACGAATCCGCAACCAAACTCATGCTTTACGTCATGGCAGCTCTAATACAGTGCGTCATCCTTAAGTCTTGTTGTGACGCCTTTCCCAATCCATCGAATTTCCTGTATGGCAGTAATGTCGGCCTTGTACTTTTCAAGTACATGCTAAAGCCGGGCAGGACCGTTCCTTGGTATCGTCACCCACTTTAGGTCTACACTATTGCTAAATACTGCAAGGCAAAATTCCTATTCGTTTTTGAGATAAAGTCCCGAAAAATGAAAAAAATAGTTTTAGTCCGGTTTAGATGAGGACATAAAATCCGAACTGGAACTAACAAGACAAAACCCAACTATGGATTTTGTAGTCTCAATATTTACTTTCAAAAAAAAACTCCTACTAGAAGTTGTTTGCATTTTGAGTGTTGCACAGCGTAATTCGGAAACGTGGGCCTGTACGAGAAGGGTTTTACTCCTAAATTTCAATGCCCCACAAAATTACCGTTATGTATGTCAAAGCGTCCACATTAAGTAAATTTGTTTACCCTTCCTTACCACAAAATTTCGAAATTTTAGCTACTTCGCGAGCAAAATGTGGATAAGATTTTCAAAATACACTAACAAGACGATCTAGCCATGTCCGTCTGTCCGTCTGTTCGTCCGTCTGTTGTAATCACTCTAGCGTCCGCAATAATTGAGATAGAGTACTGAAATTTTGCATCCGAGGGTTTTTTTCTATAGGCAGGTCAAGTTCGAAGATGGGCTATATCGGTCCACTCTTTGGTATAGCCCCCATATAAAGGTACTTCCGGATTTGAGGTATTTTGATGTTATTCGCCACATTTGCAGACCGAATTAGCTATAATTTGGCACCTAGGGTTCCTAGTTATCAACAAACTTATATCCCAAAGGATATAGGTCCATGTTTAGGTATAGTCCCCATATAACGGTACCTCCCGATTTTCGGTATTTTGAGAATTTTAGCTACAATTTTTAACCGAACTATCTGCAATTTGACATTTGAGGTTCTAAGTGGTCATGAAACATCTCCACCAAACATCGTCAGCATAGGTCCATGTTTTGGTATAGCCCCCATATATCGTTACCTCCCGATTTTCGGTATTTTGAGAATTTAGCTAAAATTTTTAACCGAAATAGCTGTAATTTGACATTTGAGGTTCTCAGTCGTCATGAAATATCTCCACCAAACATCGTCAACATAGGTCCATATTTTGGTATAGCCCCCATTTAACGGTACCTCCCGATATTCGGTATTTTGAGAATTTTAGCCATAATTTGTAACCGAACTATCTGCAATTTGACATTTGAGGTTCTAAGTGGTCATGAAACATCTCCACCAAACATCGTCAACATAGGTCCATGTTTTGGTATGGCCCCCTTATAACCGTACCTCCCGATTTTCGGTATTTTGAGAATTTTAGCAACAATTTTGTCTATTCAAAAATAATCGTCAATATAGGTCCATGTTTTGGTAAATCCCCCCATATAACTGAACCTCCCGATTTTCGGGAATTTTCAGTGGTTAGGAAATTTCTTCACTAAAATTCGTCAACATGGGTCCATTTTTGAGGGTGTACATTGTTTTGATGAAACTACCCTCAATTTGACTCTTGAAGTTCCCTGCAGCTATACAACTTTTCCGCAAAAAAATTTAAAGATAGGTTGACTCCTTGATATAGCCCCGTAGGTGGTACCTTTCACCTAGCTGAACACATTTTTTTTAGATTAGATTAGATAACACTGTGCAACAAAATGGAGGTGAAAGTCTGGGGCACGGAAAATGCCTCTTGGGGAAGAAAGGCCTAGGTAAGTATATTATGAACCCCGAAGGACAGATCCGCCGTGAGTCCAACTTCCGCGTTATGGCGTGATGAAATTTTTGTTAGAGACCCTGTGGGTCATCAGGAATTAGCGTTATATCTTTGTTCACTGTTGCTTACGTGCTTTACAAAAACAACAAAAAAAGATATAATGCTAATTCATGATGGCTTACAGGGCTTCTTGCAAAAACTTCATCACGCCATAACGCGGAAGTTCGACTCACCACGCATCTGTCCTTCAGGGTTTTTAATATACACACACCAAGGGCTTTCATCTCCAAAAGTAATTATCTCTGCCCCAACATTTGTGTTCACAGTGTAATTTAAGCAATAGTGGGAGGCAGTAGGAATCTATCCATTGTCGAAAAGTTGTTCCACCTAAAATTGTGAAAGGACCCTAATTATTCCATTTCAATTAAGACTATTTTATGGTGGAGGGTATAAAAAGTTCGGCCCGGCCGAACTTAACGACTTTTTACTTGTTTAAATTAAGCTCTTATATCCTCTGATAACACAAGGTTTCAATTCGGATTCTTTGCGAATCCGCTGAAGCTAGACCTTGAATTTTGAGTGTGCGTTATTATTGTGAAGAAGTGACATAAAATTTCCATGCTGAAATATTGTTTCCATATAACGTTCTTTTTATGCTAGTATATGTATAATGAAATCAATCAAATATCGCATATCGAAATTTGAGCAAAAGTCCGAAACGAAAAGGAACAAAAATGATATTTTCCGTTACATTTTACTAGCATATCTCAAGTCGGTTTGTAGATCCCTAAATGTAGCGACTTCATTTCTTCCGAAAACAAAAGAGTATAAATTTCGCAAAAGTTTTGTTATAAAATAAGAAAATTTAATGTGATTCACAAAATTTTAAAGAAGTACAGATGGAATCAATGGCGAAATCTGAACTGGTGATGAATAGATAATAGAAAAGAACATTTGTTAGATGGAGCAAAATCAGTTGTGGAGAGCGGATGAAGTAAACTCTATTGCGGTGCAGCGGCGGTTATTAAATTACAACTTTAAACGTAGGCTTTTTGCAGGTAATTTAATTGTAGTTACTTCATGAATTGGATTTAATTAATAAAGAGTTTTGTTTAAAAATCATATTTCAATACATTATTTTCCATTTTCCAAACAAGGCGTGTTAATGTCACTCAAGTAATTGGTAAAAATTACATGTCAAAGCAATGGTTGAAAAGACATGCTTTGGGCCCAAAAATAAATGTCATCTTTTGGGAGCCATGCTCATATAAAATTCATCGATGAAGATGATAAAATCGCATATTTGGCATCGAACATTTTGCTGGGAATATGTACTTCTTTCTAACATGGGAATGTATCTGCAATATATGAATGTGTAACACATTAATTAAAAGAAAAATAAATTTATTATTTATGCCATAGAACATTAATGTCAATAGTATGAAATATGAATTTTTAAATCAAAAACACACTTCTCTACTCAGCATTAAATAAATGTTTTTTTGTGGTTAATGGAGAAGAAATGTCATTTGGAACCACATGACATTCCTGATAAACATCAAATGTCAAGTATGTATCCAATCATGATGCAGTTTGCATAAAAAAAAATTTAAATAATTCCGAGATCTGTAGTCTCTACAATAAACATTCATTTGGAATGGAAACTGATTTTAATGAAATGTTTGTACTTATTTTTTTAATAGTTTTTTTTTCACACACAACGAGCTGAACACATTACTTGCTACGGCAACCAACCGTAAAAAGTATATGACTCACAATCGAAACAAATTAACAAGGATTCAGTCAAATAAGAATTTGGGTTTACTTGTAAAAGAAAAGTTGTAGCTCTCTTCTTAAGGAATAATAATTGTCAAAACATAAATTCCATTCAACCGCACCACCTAGGTCAAAATCGTCAAGGTCAAATTTTCTCGGATTTTAGTCAACAGATATCAAACCGATCAAAATTGAAGCAAACAACCGACTAGAAAAATGTACCTTAGATCTTAGTAAACAACTTTATAGAAAATAGGAACTCAGTAGAAACGGTTCTTAATTGTCAAAATAGCAAATCAAATGTTATTTTTATCGTCTTTTCTCGGTCCCCGCTCCATAGATACTAAACCGTTTAAAATTCAAGAAAACATTGGACCATAATAATGTAGCAGAGATATCAGCAAACATTTTTCTGGAACATACGAAATGTCTATGATCGGTTCTTAAATGTGAAAATAGCCAAACACTTTTGAAAATATTCGATTATTATACCTTTTTCTCCGATTCCAAAAATTAAGGATACAGTCAACTACAAAAATGTACCTAAGATATCAATAAACAACTTTCTAGAACATAAAAAGATTCTAGGAACATGTGCTAATAAGTATCGGATCGAGGAGTGCAGTGACTAAGTAATTGTAGTTGAGGGGAGTATGCTGTGGCTACATGTTGTGATTACAGTTTACCGATGTCCAACTTCCGTGTTGTGTTTCTTCGTACTTTATATGCTACTTTTAATTGGGTACGTACCCTTGCCACGTTTTCTCCTCGAAACGATCGTACGTCCCAGATGTTCGATGAATGTACTCCATCTATCACAACGTGATCAATTTGATATCTTTTGTGGTCTGGTTACAGCCAGGTATTGCTAATTTTCTGGTCTCTTTTATTGGCCTTATCATCGACACAGAGTCAGCGGTTAAGGGAACTGATGAGGAAGCTTGGCTGCTTCCGAAACTAAAGTCTTTTCTGCATGCGCTGGTAGTAATCAATTTCATTACCCACTGTTAAACATTTTGTTCTTGAAATCTTGAAGCAACACAAGTATGGACATGAGCTGAAATAAACACACAACGTCAACGTATGTTGCTTTAGGAAGGAGTGGGATGCTCGCGGAGTACATGATAGCTCACTACCTTTAACGGGTATTAGGTGACATTACGGGGGATCAGTGTTCACTTGAGATGAAAGAGGGACCAACATAAGTCCTTCGGTTCGCCATCTAAATCATTTAATGTAAATTCACAATTAAGTTTGTTGTTTTTCCTAAAATTCGTCAGTGATTGATTTGCAAATAATTCTAAAAGACAGCAGTATAATTTGTTTACTTTTTGTTTATTTTCTGTACAAAAATCATATTTTTTCTAAAGATACTGAAAAATTCTTAAGGTAATAAAAAGCTCTCTCTCTCTCTCTCTTTTACGGGTGAAAATATGCACAATAAAAATGGCCATGGACAACTTGCTGATTCCATAAAATATTTTAGAATCTGTTGAGCACATGTAATGATTTTACTCAACTCCATAAAAAAAACTTCAACACCAATTGTGGAGTCATAAAATCACGTTAAATGTAATGTTTAGATGGGTGTGAAAAATTGTTTTTTTTTCAGCAGCATTCACATTTCAAATTGATTACATTACATACCACACATGATGGTGTGATTTGACTGAAGACATCGTAAAGTATTTTAATGGCTATTAAACATTATTTTATGGCTTGTTAGTTAAATAAAATAAACGTTTGCACATACGACAATGGCGCTTTATAACGCCATTAAAGCAATTTGCCATTATTGTTGTGTGTATTTAAATTTGTGTATCGAAGAGAATTACACATGTAAAATAATAAATGCGAGATAATCTTCGTCAATGTTTGTATTGTAGGTGGTTTGGTTGTGAGATTGGTAGATTCTAGAATTATTTAGCGATAAAATCTTTGGAAATAAACGTGAAATATATTTAGCACCTCAAATTCTATTATATATCAAATGTGTAGAAACATTAAGTAGTCATTACCCTGTACAGTACCAGAAATATTTCTTAAAGATAACAAGAGAAGGACAATTGAACCTTCACACAATTTTTATGACTTTTTCTTTTCACATATTTAACAATTTTATAGTAAAACAGTGAATCTTAGTGTCGCACATGTTGAAGAAATTTGAAGCTACTGCTCTACGCAGGAAGGGGACTGCTCTGAAAAGAATAGTTTCCGTAAATATTACGCACCAAAAACTTATATTTATTACTAGCAGACACCGGTCCGCGTTGCTGGCCCGTCGTAATGTGTTTTAATGACAACTTTCTATGGACTTTATGCTTGACAATTCAAAAATTGGTATTTTCTACCACACTTTTTGGGTCCATTGTCGAAACGGCGTGGATTTTATTTTCATACGGACTTTGTCGATTTTTTTCGCCCATTAATGCTGTTTAGGATTTATTATCGTTCATGACCCCTGTCTTTCTACTAAAGCAATCTAATTATAAAAGTTAAAATAAAAAATAATTTAAAACACATTAAGTTACAGTGTTTTATTTATAAATGCACTGAAAACTAGAAAATAATTGTTCGCTTAGCTTCAATATGTATATTCTTCTTCATGATGGAATATCTCAAACCAAACGCTTGCTATTTAATATTGTCAACATTTTTAATTCAAATGCAAGCGCTTTATTTGAGAGATTCCATCATGAAGAAGAATATACATATTGAAGCTAAGCGAAAAATTATTTTCTAGTTTTCAGTGCATTTATAAATAAAACACTGTAACTTAATGTGTTTTAAATTATTTTTTATTTTTAACTTTTTAGTAAATACAATTTTTTACGACTGAGAACCCCATAAACAAATTACAGCCAATTTAGGACGAAAATGTAGATACAAACTTTAAAATGCCTGAAATCGATTGGAACTTTTTATAGAGGCTATACCAAAACCTCGACCTAAGTCCACAATTTTTGGTGGAGAAGTTTCTGTACCATTGGGAACCAAATGCCAAGTTACAGCGAATTCAACTTCAGAATGAAGATAAAATCCTTTAAACACTTGAAATCGGGTGGTACTACTATATGGGGGCTATACCAAAGCCTGGACCTATGTCCTCCATTTTTGGTGGAGAATTGTCTGTACCATTGCAAGCCCCTAATGCCAAATTACAGCCAATTCGGTGTGAAAATGAAGACAAAATCATCAAAACACCTGAAATCGGTTGGTACCGCTATATAGGGGCTATAGGAAAAAAACGGACCCCTAGTGGTTTTGGTTTCATATTCATGTATTGTCATCCAAATCTGAAAATGATGCAAAGCTTCAGTTCGATTGGTCGACTGCAACTGTGTTAAAAATGAGCTTTGCTACAAATTTAATGGGAAATTGTTCAGTAATATTGGAGATGTAACATGTTTAAAAAAGCAGGCGTGGTCGGGTCTTTAAGCCCCAAAGAAGTACCTGGATTATAGATAATTCGTAAATTTGAAACCGATCCATTCGTAATATTTGCAAATATAGCGTTTTTTGAACATATCGTATAGGGGAGATACTCGCCACCTATGGAATTCGATAAAATATGTAGCCATATGGTATTGGTAGTCATATGTACGAATTTCCAAAACTGCCTCCATATCTTAATCCTACACTCCAAATTTCAGGTTTTCAGCTCTATCCGTTCAACCAACTACAAGTTATACTAAATTTAGTGCCATTTAATACTTTTCGTATACATAAGTACGAATTTTCAACACAATTTCCTTACATCAACACCACTTCCAACTTTGATTCCATAACAAAATTTTAAGATTCTAGCTATATCCGTTAAAAATATGCAGTTCCCAGCAAAATGTTGGTAGCCAAAGAAGTAGATGAATCATGAATGCAAGTGATTTCGGACTACATATTTTTATGTGAAAGAAGTCATGATTTTTACAAGGACATGGTGCAGCGAGGATACAGTCCATTTTGCTTCCACAGCAAACGTCTAGGATGCACTCCATTTTCGATCCACGGCACCTCTTTTGATTGAGTGCATTTGATTGAATTTAGATACATTCATAGGAAAGGTTTTTTAATCAGTTTAAGCATGCAATAAAAAATGTAAGCCATTAATAATATTCCAGAATAAATAAAATTAATTTATTATTTGTGTAAAAAAGAGTATTAAGAGCTTTATTATTTGATCACAAATTATAAAAATTATCCGTTAAATTCAATCACTATTGTGTTTACTTCCTCTGCTCTCCGCTATCATGTTCCGCTCATCCAAAATGTCTTTTTATTTTGTCTTCTTATCACCAGCTCAGCTTTCGGCAAGGACTCCAAATCCACTCCAATCATTCTACTCTCGTGGATTACCGCAAAAAGGTTTGCAATTTTTAATTAACATAACTGTTTGTATTTTTTAATTTATAACAAAATGTTAGAAATGCAGACACTCTTTTTTATTTTTGAAGAAATAAAAATAAATTCGTAGTTTGTAGGGATCGAAAATCTGGATTTTTTGTAGGGATCTCTACACTATTGCTTCTAAAATGTAATAAATGGAGTGCATTTTTCACGACTCCGCATGCTTCAAAAAAACTATGCTATCACAATTTCACATAGAACAACTTCAAATAAATTTTGCTGGGTTGCTACCAAATTTAGTAACTTTTAGTATTTTGGTACACATGTAGTTCGAATTTCCAAAAACCCTTTGATGAACATTAAAAAAAAAAGAATTATCCAAATTGGTCCATCCGTTCTTAACTGATGCCATTACCAACGAACGACATTTGATTTTTATTTATATAAGTTATTTTATTTGTCCATTTTCTTTATAGCAACTACAGCACTGACTCGTAATTCCAATATCAAATATCCTTGGTCAGTGATTTGTCACCATTTGTTTTCTCTTTTACACATAATCTTCAACTTTTGTGTCAGCGTCGGGACAAATATCCCATATAGTCATTTCATTTGAATCATTCATTTGAATGTCAATCTTGAATGTTTAAGAGAAATGTTTCATCGCCTTGAGACTAATTTCAAAGAAAATTCAATAAACTTTAATTCAGCCATCCATTATTGCTACAACTGAAATTCGTACAACTTCTATTTTGTAAATCATGGTTTTATTTAACAAATATATTTCTACCTTTTTCAATTAATTGCAAAATATATTTTCAAATACAGTTATTTTATAGTAAAAACAAGTAAAAACATCAGTCAGCTATGCAGACGGAGTTATACTCCAGCCACTGACAAAAAAAGAACAACAAAACCAAACCAAACACAATAATTATGCCGATTATATAAAATGTACCAAACTTCTTCATAAGGGCCGGAAATATAAAATTACGTTAACTAAGTTTGGAAGAAATCTTTGAAAACGTTTTAGAGTTATCTTGCACAATAGCCATTTTAGTGTGTGCCGGCAGGGATTTGGAGCTTTTGGGTCATTATCTCAGGAAGTATTAATTTACTCCGGAAAAAATTGTACCGTTGTAAATGAGGAAGCTAGAACAACCTACTGAAAAAAGAATCAAAACTTCACTTTTTAGAATTTTGTGTGGGAGGTACCCGAAGGAGTGGATCGATATAGTCTATATTCGAACCTTGTACAAAATGTGTCTCATAAAAATAATGGTTTTAGACCCCAAGAATGTTTGGACGAAATCCGTTTCAGACAATTTGGAGTTGATTTAGCAATGTCCGTCCGTCTGTCTGTCTGACTGGATGGAGCGCACGATAATGCTCGATCGGATCAGCCGATTCGGTCCAAAATTTGGCTTTGTCCAAACTTAGTTTTAGTTCGTAGATGGGTTATATCGGTCCACTCTTTCCAGTACCTCCCCCCCTCCAAATTCGAAAATGTTCGTAAAATTTGTGCGCACGATAACTTTGCACAGCGTAACTTGTATGAGTTTCTAATATGGATTTTACCTGTCCACTCCTTCGGGTATCTCCCACACAAAATTTCGGAAAAGTTCAGTTTAGGACCTGCTCTCGAAATGCTTTGATTTTTGTTGTAGCTACTTGTATTCTACTTGTGTCTTAAGACACGCCGTTCGGACTCGGCGATAAACAGTAGGTTCCATATCACTGAGATAACGTGAATAGGGGTGCGCTCATTGATATGAGAGAAGTCTCCCTTGTCCCATCTGGGATGTTTGTGGAACAATTATTATATTTTAATAATATATCTACCAGGGTCTCCTAGAAGATTCATTGGAAATATATAACGATTCTGTTCGTTGTGGTCATGTTTACGACGAAATTATGTTTTCCGTGGACAAGTCCGTGCTTCTTAACATGGCTGAAATGGCTAATGGACGCGACATCTATCAAAAATTGTTATGACTCCCAAAATAAGATCCACTACCATGATGGACTATGTCGGGCCATTCTTTCAAGTACTTCCTCCGGAACACTTTTGAGCTTTAATCCTAATCCACATTTTTGTCGGTAAGTTCAAATGCCTAAAATGGGCCACAAAATTCTTAAAAGACCTTAAATATATTCGATCAGTCCGTAGATGAAAGATTCGATTCACGTAGGATATATCTCTGTCGGCAAAACCGACTGATACTTTTTTGCTTGTTTATATTTAAATTACTAATGATAAAATTTTGTCCATTGCTAAAATCTTCAAAATATTTTAAATCGGATGGTACCGTTAAGTGGAAGCTATACCAAAACATGGACCAATATTGACAATTTTTGGTGGAGAAGTTTCGTGACTACAGGGAATCTCAAATACCAAATTACAGGTACTTCTATAAAAATGTTGCTGAATCCTTAAAAATACCGTAAATCGAGAGGTATGGATTTATCGAGCGTATACAAAAACATCTTCTTATATTGAAAATTTGTAGAAAAGAAGTTTTGTCACCACTGTGAATCTCAAATGTCACATTACAGGTAGATCGGTCAAAAAATATAGATAAAACTCTCAAAATACCGAAAATCGGGAGATACCGTTATTTGGGGGCTGTACCAAAAGGTGGATCTATGTTGACGATTTTTTGTTGAACAAGTTACGTCAAAAACGCGAACCTCAAAATTCAAGTTAAAAAATTTACTTACAAATTTCAAAATATGTAAAATCGAGAGGTATCGAGAGGTACCGTTATAAGGGAACTATACCAAACATGGACCTATAGTGAAAATTTTTGTCGAATGTCAAATTATAGTTCGGTAAAAAGTTATTGCTATATATTATATTGGAGGTAACATTATATTGAGCTATACCAATACATGGAACTATGTCAACAGTTTTTGGTGTATAATTTGAGAACTTGAAATGTCAAATAAAAGGCAATTCCGTCGAATAATGCTTAAACCCACAAAATACCAAAAATCGGGAGGTACCGTTATATGTGGGCTATACGAAAACGTGGACCTATGTTGATAACTGTTTGTGAAAAAAGCTTCGTGATTGCAGGGAACCCCAGGTGTCAAATAACGGGTAGGTCAGTCAAAATGTTTAGTTAAAACCCTCTTCCTTACTTACTTAGCTGACCCATTACACAACATTTGTTCTATAGGCCGAACTAAGAAAATATCTCCAATTCTCCTTATTTGTTGCTTCGCACTCTGGAATACCGCGCCTTTTCATCTCTTCAACCACTTTTTTGCGCCATCTATTCCTTGGCCTGCCAATTCTGCGTGCACCTCCAAGGGGCCCGTATTTATACGCATTTTTAGCGGGTTCATCTTCGCCCATTCATATGATATGGCCTAGCCAACGCAATCGCTGCATCTCGATACATGCGACGTCGATATTTACCGTCAACGCAGATTGGTCCGTAGATCTTTCGAAGAATTTTTCTCTCAAACACACCAAGCACTGCCATGTCTACTTGCGCAGGTACCCAGGCTTCGGAGCCATACACCAGCACGGGTAGTATCAGTGTTTTGTAAAGCGTTATTTTTGTTTGACGAGTTGTTTTTGAAGTGCTTACTTAAGCCAAATATGAAGGAAACCCCCCTTCGATTGTACATGTGTATGTATTGAGAAAATGATTCCTAGACAAGACACTAGGGTGACTTGATAATGAAAAATACTTCAAAAAATGCTTCATATCTACAAAATTGTAAAAATGGTTGTATAAATAGAAGTTATCAAAATCAGCCTTTGTCTTCTAGCCGTTAACACTTAAATACGCCTGATGAGATGGCTAATAAAACCACCAGCGAAACGATCGTAGCGTAATGGTTGAGTGTGTGGTATTTCGCTAGAATTCATTTTTCAATACAAAAACTCCTTAGGACATGTTAGCTCGATTAATTCAATTAATTAATCAAAGTAGCATCTGTTGGCCAATAAAATTCTTCTTTTTTATTTCACAACTGATGTCGTTTGTTGTGTTTACGGCGGTGCCGAGGTAGACGAAGTCTTTTACTACCCCAAAATTATAGGAGCCAACTTCAACAGTTGGTCCGATTCCAATGGACGCGCGTCGACACCATCAGCTTGGTCTTCTCGCCGTTTACCACCAGACCCACTTTAGCAGATTCTCCTTCGATCTTCATAAAAGTATCGATTACTTCTTTTACTGATCGTTCTATGATGTCTATGTCATCAGCATAAGCAAATAACATGTGGCTATTGGTGTAGATTGTGAGACTTCTTTTGACGTTTGCCTCTCGTATAACCTTTTCCAGCAGGATGTTGAAAATATCACGGGAAAGTCTGTCTCCTTGCCTGAAACCTCTTTTAGTACAAAACTCTTCGGAGAGGTTCTTTCCAATTTTAATTGAAGATCTTGTGTCAGTTAGAGTCATTTTACAAAGCCGAATGAGCTTTGCGGGGATTACAAATTCAGACTTGACTTGGAATACCTTTGAACGTAGCGGGCTGTCGAAGGCTGCTTTATAATCGACAAAAAGGTGGTAGGTGTCGATCAGCATCTCTTGGGTCTTCTCCAGGATTTGCCGCAGGGTAAATATCTGGTATGCATTGGTATGGTCCAATTATTTCCTTAACCATGGGCTTTAGTCGTTCGCACAATATCCCTGACACTATCTTGTAGGCGATAGGGAGAAGACTTATGCCCCTATAGTTGGAGCATAAAGTCTTATCTCCTTTCTTATGGACGGGACACAGGATGCTCAGGTTCCAATCGTCGGGTACGCGTTCTTCCTGCCAGATGGATCTAACTAGCTGATGCATGCACCTTATCAGAATGTTGCCTCCGCCTTTTGAACAGCTCGACTGGTAAGCCATCGGGTCCTTCTGCCTTATTCTTCTTCAGCCGATTTATTGCTGTCTACCTCATCTTGGATGGGCGGTATACATTCAATACCATCTTCTGTGATTGGATGTGTGGTATCTTCGTCAATTTCGCTACTATTTGGAAAAATGTTCTTTCCATATCCTTAGCACACTATTTGTACCAATTACCAGATTACCTTTCTGGTCTCTACAGGAGGATGTGCCAGTTCCAAAGCCATCAGTTTGATGTTTAACACTTTGGTAGAGTTTTCGGACTTCATTCTGTCTCCTGTACATCTCGATTTTCCATCTCTCCCTTTTTCCTGCGGAAAAGACGTTTCTCCTCTCTCCTTTTCTTCCGATACCTCTCTCGAGCGCTACACGTTGCTACTGATTGTAAAGTAGCCCTATATGCCGCATTTTTCTCTTCGGTAGCAGCATGACACTCCTGGTCATACCATGGATTCCTTTGTGTAGGTCTCTGGTATCCAAGTGCTGATTTTGCGGCTGTTTGCATGGAGTGGGCAATGTTTTGCCATTGTCCTGATATGTTATCGGGACGAAAAATGCTTTGATTAAGCAGTTGGGCCAGTTGAGTGGAATATGCTGGCTATCTGTTGTGATTGCAGCTTACCGATGTCCAACTTCTGTGTTGTGTCTGTTCGCATTTTGTTTGCTACGTTTAATTTGGTACGTACCTTTCCTGCAACAAGGTAGTGGTCCGAGTCTATGTTTGCACCTCGGAACGATCGTACATCCAACACGCTTGATGCATGTCTTCCATCTATCACAACGTGATCAATTTGATCTCTTTGATCTGGCGACAGCCAGGTGCCCTTATGAATATCGAGATGCTTAAATCTGTTACTGCTAACTACCATGTTTTTTGCAGCTGCAAAGTCTATCAGCCTCTTACAATTGTCAGATGTTTCACTGCGGAGACTGAATTTTTTTAAAACTACTTTTTATTAATACTTAACAAATAGAAAAAGAAAATTACTGATCAAAGGTCAACAATAACCCTATACAAAATAAGTAAAACATATTTAGATGAACCGGCCGACGATGTAAATACCCTACACAACCACTTTTTTTACCCTACACCATAATTTGAAGAGTGTAATTATATTTTTGGTTCCGTTTGTTACATATCGAAATATTCGTCGATATTACCATGTCCGTCCGTATGTTACAATCAAGATACAACTCGCAATTTTTAAGATAGAGCTTTGTAATTTGGTACAGAAGTTTCTTTTACTCTTAGGATGTTTGGTATTGAAAATGCTATATCGGTCCATTTTTTGATATAGTCCCCAGTCGGTACCTCCCGATTTTCGGTATTTTGAAGGTTTTAGCCTCATTTTTAAACATAAATGGCTGAAATTTGTTGTGAGTATACAGCATTCCGCCTGCATATTGTGTATAAATATGGTTATTCCTTCATGTTCTGAGTAAGTAAGGACTTTACTAATATCCCGTGCTTTGATTCCTAAATTATATACCTTGTTCTTTAAAATGTTATTCACCTTTATTACCAATGTCATTGTTCATATTGTTGTTGCATCATAATTTGTTCTGTGACACTGTGGTCAGCCACACATATACAAGTATTGAGAGTAATTAGTAATTAGTCAATTATTAAACACTCAATATATGTACACATACCATTTTACATATTAATTGCTAAATGCCTGTGGCAAATTGTTTAAATTAAAACTGAGTCATTTAACAATGAATGTCAATTCATACACACTCTAGTTCAATGACATTTGAATATTATATTCTCATACAAATGAATGACAATTATATGCACTCTAAGATAGCCTGTAGAAATGTTCATGGACAATCAATTTAAACGAAACACAAACTCATAAGAACATTAATTAACAATGGGTTTCAAATTGCCTGTCAAGCTGAATACATATTTAAAATATTTCAAGCACAATAAATGTAAAAGGCAATTTAAAACGACAAAGCCAGGAGATGTTGTTCGATGAACAGAGATGACACATCCATTTAGTTAGAAACATTGGAATATGTTCCAACTTTAAAATCATTTTAAACATTACTTAATGAACCATAACAATAGGTTTTGTTAATAAGCTAGCATATTGTTTATGCAGTTTTATACTAGTGGGCTGGTTTTATCACATATTCCTTTCGTTAGATAATACGTAAGGAAGCCATTTAGCTGGGCTCCATGTGATTATTACAATACACAACTATTTTTTCTGTAAATAAATCATTTTACAAAAAGTTATTCCTTCGAAAGACGTAAGAGTACCTTTATTTAATTTATTCGATCTCCAAAAACGTTGAGATATCAGTCAATTTCCCTTTGAAGGAGTGGGAACAATATATTCAATACGTTTTATTATACCCTTTAACACAATGTGGAAAAGGGTATTATAAGTTTGTTTTTGTAAAAATTCATGTAACACCGCGAAATATTCGTCGGAGACCCCCAATGTGGTATACCAATCTTCATATCTCGATGAGATAAAGCGATTTTGAGATGTGTGTCCGTCCGTCCGCCTGTCCATTATAAATTGTAAACACGCTCCAGGCCGCAATTATGGACCGATCGTCACGAAATTTTGTATGGAAGTCGGGTTCAAATCAGAATGGATCCCTATTCTTATTGGTGATGATCGTGAAATATTTAGCGGTTGAAATGGACCAAAAACATAAAATTCATACAATTTTCTAGCGGGTCTGTAGGTCTCAATAATAGTCCGATCAACGCGTAATTTTAAATAAGGTAAGAGTATATCACAAAGGTGAAGCTTGCAATTCGAAAAGGCGATCGTATAATATTTAGAGGGTTAAATGGACCAAAACCTTTGTGTGAAAATTGTGAAAATTGTTAATAAAAAAAAACTTTTATTAATTTTCTCGTTTAGAGTTAAGCTTAATGATCTGAAATTATTTGCAAGTGAAAAAGGAAAGCCATGGACTCGAACCCACATAGTCACCAAATTACGTTACCTGGTTTCATTGGTGGTAAAGCAAATCTTCGGACGTATCGACTATGTAATGGCTTCTCTGTCCTAGAACTTATCGTTTTTCAAATGCAAATGTGTTTTTTATACATTAACGGATATTTGGCCGTTGAAATGTATTTTCTTCACAACAACCGCTTTTTGCGATGCCTTTGAAGTTATGAGTTTTGGCTTTGAACGCTAACACGCCGTGACAACATTTTTATGATATGTTTTCAAGGACGTGGGTTCAAATCCCAGCCGGGCTCAGCCTATTTTTTATTTTTTGAAATTTTGCCTGTTAGGGCGAAGATCATTTTTTTTAATGATTTTATTAATTTTCTCGTTTAGAGTTAAGCTTAATGATCTGAAATTATTTGCAAGTGAAAAAGGAAAGCCATGGACTCGAACCCACATAGTCACCAAATTACGTTACCTGGTTTCATTGGTGGTAAAGCAAATCTTCGGACGTATCGACTATGTAATGGCTTCTCTGTCCTAGAACTTATCGTTTTTCAAATGCAAATGTGTTTTTTATACATTAACGGATATTTGGCCGTTGAAATGTATTTTCTTCACAACAACCGCTTTTTGCGATGCCTTTGAAGTTATGAGTTTTGGCTTTGAACGCTAACACGCCGTGACAACATTTTTTTGATATGTTTTCAAGGACGTGGGTTCAAATCCCAGCCGGGCTCAGCCTATTTTTTATTTTTTGAAATTTTGCCTGTTAGGGCGAAGATCATTTTTTTTAATGATTTTATTAATTTTCTCGTTTAGAGTTAAGCTTAATGATCTGAAATTATTTGCAAGTGAAAAAGGAAAGCCATGGACTCGAACCCACATAGTCACCAAACCAATGAAACCAGGTAACGTAATTTGGTGACTATGTGGGTTCGAGTCCATGGCTTTCCTTTTTCACTTGCAAATAATTTCAGATCATTAAGCTTAACTCTAAACGAGAAAATTAATAAAATCATTAAAAAAAATGATCTTCGCCCTAACAGGCAAAATTTCAAAAAAAAAAACTTTATTTTTGGTCGATATTTCAATTCCTTGAGGACATACACTAGAGGTCATCTGAATAGGTTTGAATTTTTTTCTTTTTATATGTTAAGGTATCTTCTGATGTGTTCGTTTTACAGATCCATTCTATTTAGTTTTTGAGAGTCCTATCCTATGCCAACATTCCCAAGAAAAAACTTGACGGTGTTGCCATATTTTCGGAAAATATCCCAATTATAAAAAAATATGTACAAAAAATTGTGCAATTTTTGCGATCATCAGAATAGGTTTGAATCAAATAAAATTGAAAAATTGTACTACCCATGCAAATATTGCGCAATTTTTTGGTTTAGTTTAGTAAAATGGAACATTCTGATAAATCCTACAACAAATTTGACCCGCTTTATTAGGAACGTGGGTTCAATTCTCAACATGGAAAAGTTACCAAGAACTTTCAGATAAAATCAAGAAATATTCAAACAAAAACGTTTTATAAACTTGCTTTAAATGACTTTTTGATTTCGTAAGATCTCTTCTGAGCTTCGAAAATTGTTTGAAAGCAAATACCAAGTGTAGCTATATTATTAGGATCGATAAATTAGAAAGGTCATTGAAAATAGTTGGTATTTTAGTTCAAGTTTCATTTTTAACTATCCTTGCAGTACAAATTTAAGTATTATCATCCTCACAAATCCACCATAGTGGAGCACATGTATCATTAATGTTTGAAAATTGGTCTGGAAGAATGTTTCTTCGACGACAATAAAGTAGAAAATTGTAATTCAAATTTAACTCAAAGGGGCATGATGTCACCGACTTTTATAGTTTGTTTGAATATTTCTTGATTTTATCTGAAAGTTCTTGGTAACTTTTCCATGTTGAGAATTGAACCCACGTTCCTAATAAAGCGGGTCAAATTTGTTGTAGGGTTTATAAGAATGTTCCATTTTACTAAACTAAACCAAAAAACTGCGCAATATTTGCATGGGTAGTACAATTTTTCAATTTTATTTGATTCAAACCTATTCTGATGATCGCAAAAATTGGACACTTTTTTGCACATTTTTTATTATAATTGGGATATTTTCCGAAAATATGGCAACACGAACACATCAGAAGATACCTTAACACATAAAAAGAAACAAATTCAAACCTATTCAGATGACCGCTAGTGTATTTATTTCGCAAAGTAGCCTACATATGGAAAAAAAACTACTGACCTTTCCTCTGCACTATAGGTAATTTGCCCAGTTTTTGAGGCAAAAATGAATAATAGCGGAATTAAAGGATTTTTTAACTTTTTAAATTATTTATGTATAAAAGTGAGATAAAACAAAGATTTCTACAGATAAATTCGGATATAACGGACAACGGTTATAATCAACTACGTATATAACGAACAAAGCTATTTCTTCCAATGCAATTTTTATTAGTTTTCTTATACACAACAATCTGTTAAAAACGATCACTGTAGTAAGTAACAAAAATTTTGTACCCGCGAGTAGATTTTCAAATGAATTGTTATTACAATTTTGTATATTTTTTGAACATACGCTAATAAAGACGAGTTTAGTACTCCTTTCAACCGTATCATTGATTAATATGTAAAAGAGAAATAAAATAAAGCTTACTACTGCCGCACCGTTTATAGAAAACCACGGATATAACGAACAATTTGTCGCCATTACTTATTTTACTTGCAATGTTATTGTAAACAACAAAATTTTTTATTCATTATTTATTTCTTCAAACCAAAGTTACACAATTTTAAGATTTTTAATTGAGAAGTAAGCTTATAAAATCTGATAAATATAGAAAAACGGGCAAAATCGGGTTTTGGAACCTAGTAATACCAATGCAGAAGACTTTCAGTAATGTGTTCTAGGTGACAAAATCACGGCCAAACACGGCCAATTTAGTATAAGTCTATATGAAGAGAGTTTAAGAAAAGTAAAATATTTATTTCTGACTTTTTGTGTTTTTTGGTCGCTACCCAAAATGTTTAAGCTATATTATATATTAAATAAATTGCCAATCTATTCCAGTTTACATATATTTATATTTGTTTTATTTTTCCGCGGTTTTAAATACATTGAAATATGCCTTATAATTACGCTGACCAATATTTTTGGATGAAAATAGAGTACATATACGAGGGCTACTACATAATTTTCTGGCCTAGGCAACATTATGCATTGCCATGCGCCATTTGACATTTCTATTGAGAGTTTTATATTTTTTAGCCTCAACGTACTGTGTATGGTTTGACATACGACCACGTGTTGTGGTGTTTACAGTTTTACTTGAAAAAAATCAATTTGTGAAAAAAATGAAATTTACTTGATAAAGATATTTTCATAATTTTCGAAAGATAACACAATCACCTTTCCGGTTAATCAAAAACTATCAAATTTGGTCTAGTATTTGCATAGGAATTCAAGGCCAAAGTTAAAATTTTGAGTTTTTTCATATTTTGTATCAAAATACCAGCGTTTTTGTGTTTTTTATATGTTCCAATCTATTAAAAAAGGTTAAACTCAATGAATAAACTTTACAAAAAAATTTAAAAAATAAAATCAGTTTTTTTTATTTAATCCCATAGTCGTTGTTTTAACATTCCATTAAAACAATATTAATTTATTAGTGGAAAAAATTGGCGATGTTTACCAAGGGGTGAGACAGGAAAGACTATAGTTCCGGTTAATTGCTGTAAAAAACAATACCCAACAATTTTTTTTCAAAAAATGTAAAATTTGTTTGAAAATATCAGTGGTTTTGTAAACTATAAAAAATTAAAAAAGAAGTGAAACTAAAACAAACAAAAAATTGAAAATTAAAACAAATGCTCCTTGGTTTTTCATAAAACTCATATGTTCATTTGTTTAAAAAAAAAATATAATACTTACGGGAAAACGGCAAGAAAAAACAATCATTTTGACCCATGTAATTTTGATAAATTAAAAAAGGGTTAAACGGACGGAATGGGACTTGTACAAAAGTATTATTTTGCGAAAATGAAACGCTGTTTCATGTTGTTCTACACTAAATTTGGAATTTCAGTACAATTAAGTATCTGAGGAAAAATAAAATAGTTCTATTTATGTAAACGGTACGGTGATTTTACGATAAAAATTAATAGGAGCACGCCGCACTCCGCACCAACACATTCCAATATTTTTCTGTTTTTTGGTTTCCTTAGTTTCAATATGTTTACTATCGAATTCCATATAGAAATTAACAATCGATGACGACAAAAAATGGGGGTTTGGATACCCTGTCGGTCGATTCAAGAAATTAAAAAAAAGATACGATCAATGGGAGCGGAAAAAGGGCTTCAACAATTGGTTTGAATATAAAACAATTTTTGATGATATATGTATATTCGTGTTTTCACAATTAAGCCAGAAACTTACATAGTAGCTCTATTACACATTGCTACATGCCAAAATAAAGGACGAGACTTTTGTAATACGTTAACAAAAATTCAACTAATTTGAAGTTAAACACAATATTTTCCCTAGGGTTGGTTCTCTGATTTCGTTGTATATTCACATGCATTTGTAAAACAAATCAAAAATAGAGGACATAGAGTACTTCCATTGAAAATAGAGGACAAATAGAGTACGTTAAAAAAATAGAGTACAGACACCTCAAATAGAGTACTGTCCTCTATAATAGAGTACGGTTGGTCACCGTACTTATAATATATATTTTTTTTAGTTTTTCTTCGAAATTCTCAGTTTGACTGCAATTTAACCCGCGATAATGGCGCTATTTTGAAAAATATCATTCATATTAATAAATTTTGACATGTTCTTTCTTCAATGCCAACTAAAAAATTTTTTATTATTACAAGTTGCAAAATCGACTTTTTGCCTCAAAAACTGGGCAAATTACCTATAGTGCTCTGATGTAAATTGCAATAAAGTGTTTGCTAGATAACGGGCCTACTGCCTAATATAAATGGGTTCTGTGTAGAGAACCACATTTTTATCCCATGCTACTTATTGTCTCTCCAAAAGTTTATGTAATACCACGAAATATTCGTCCTAGACCCCTTATTTGGTATGCCAAAATGCATATCTCGACGAGATAAATCGATTTAGCGATGTGTGTCCGTCCATTAAAAATTTTAAACAAGCTTAAGCCCGCAATTATGGACCGATTGTAACGAATTTTTTAAGGAGGTTGGGTTCGGGCCATAATAGAAGTGATTAGTTTTTGGTGATGATCGTGAAATATTCAGGGGATGAAATGGACCAAAAACAAAATTTTAATCAATTTTGTAGCGGCTCTGTAGGTTAAAATAATAACCCGAAAAATTTTAAACAAAGTTTGAGTTTATGATGAAAAGAAGCGTACAAACCAACGTGAAGATCACATAATACTTAGCGGGTTTAATGGACTGAAACTTTTGTGTGAAATTTTTAAAAATTTCAATAACGTAGCGGTTAAACAACGGAAGTAGTAGTACTACTTAAGTGGGTTTCATTACATTTTAGTTTGTGTCATGGCAGAACTACCAGGTAGTGGTATCACACCAGCTGATCGAATATGAAAAGTCAAATCCCTTTATAAAAAAATATTTTTGTTGTAATTTCCCCAACAACATAAAGAAAGTTTTGACATAACATATTCAAAATTTTACGATGCCACACCTGGGTAATTGTGCCATGGTTTGTGTGAACTAAATTTTCCTTTCCTGCTACAAAAATGTCTTTGTTTTTGGTTTTGGTCATAAGTATTATACATTACATGTCTGATATTTGATAATTAGATTTTCACAATCATTGAAAATAAGTTCCGTGGAGAGCGATTGTCCAGGGATAGTGGTAAAGGGTATCCCATGGTCGGCTCCGTTCGACTATAGACTTTTCTTACTTGTTTAATATTTATAGAGAAACTAAAAATTTAAATATTATACAAATTTACTTCTTTTATTCTTTAACTTATCTGGGGCTATGGGGGCTACACCAAAACATGGACCTACGTTAAAAATTTTTAGTAAAGAAGTTTTGTCAAATTATCGTGCGCACAATTTTTGATATGCCCCACAAAGGCAGGTACCCGAAGGAGTGGACCGATATGGCTTATCTTCGACCTTAAACTAAGTTTGCACAAAATATTACGAAGGCCACATATTGGACCGAATCGGCAGATCCGTTCGAGAGTTATCTTGCGCTCCAACCACTACACACGGTGTCATAAGGGTTTTTTGTAACTTTCAGGCTATTTTCTCAGGAAGTATGGGCTTGCCCCTGATGAAACTTATAGCGTCGTATGGGGGGCAGTGAATACAAGTTTCTACAACAAAAATCAAAGCGATTCGAGAGCAGGTCTTAAACTGAACATTTGCGAAATTTTGTGTGGGAGTTACCCAAAGGAGTGGACTGATTGAGTCCATATTGGAAGCTCATCTAAGTCTGGTAGAAATTTCACGATGTGCAAAGTATGGACCAAATCGGTTACTTCCTTTAAAAGTTATCGTGCGCACAAATTTTCCGAACATTTCCGAACTTTTGTGGAGGAGGTACCGGAAGGAGTGGACCGATATAACCCATTTTCGAACCGCTGAGTGGACAAAATATTACGAAAGCCAAATTTTGGACCGAATCGGTTGATCCGTTCGAGAGTTATCCTGCGCTCCAGCCAGACAGACAGACGGACGGAGATGGCTAAATCAACTCCAAATTGTCTGAAACACATTTCGTCCAAACATACTTGGGGTCTAAAACCAATATTTCGATGAGGCACATTTTGCCCGTATGAAAGTGTATATGGTGAAAACCAAAAATGTTTTACAATCGATGAATCCGAGTTTCACCCATTCAGAATATAGTATGACTGAAATTCTTTAAAATGAAGTGTTTTAGGAGGAATCCCATAAGGTCGACCATTAAAATTAATTTACGTGCAAGCTGTGTTGGCGTCAATGAAGAAAAATAGGTAAAAATGGGTTGAAGCCAACAAGTTTTTTTATGCTCCCTTCCGATTTCTTGCTTAACCTTACATTTTATAGACATATGCCCAAAGAAAGACTCAAAAAATACTTCATGGGCAATATGATACTAGTGTATCATTTTTCGATATATCCACTGCATCCACCTAAAATTGATGCTGACATTTTGAAGCCGGAATTTCGTTTTTTTTTAATTTTTTTAATAATTCGGACGCGCAACAAGATAATACTCATAATAGCATTATAGAACTCGTGATTTTACGTCGTTTAATGCATATCTCATGAGTATGCTCCTAACAGCATCCTAGTAATTAGAGTCTAAATGCCAATATTTGATGGGTGAATTTTTTTAAAAAACCTATTTTTTGCGTTTGAAATTTACAAGTGTCATTCAATTTCCTTTGTACCCCGCGTGAATTTAGTTTTTTTACGCGACGGATCTAATGAGACCTTCCGCGATCGAATCCATCCACTAAAACCGCGGATATAGATACCTTGGAAATACGAAAATCGGCAAAAATTTATTTTGACAAATCGGCATATTAAACCGCGATTTTCTTTAACATTTTTTACATAAATGGAATCCTTTATACGCGATTATAATATGTGCGAAAACGCGTGTCATAAATTACAGAGATTCGCGAGTCATATGGGTTTTTTACCAAAAATAGATTGTGGAGGCACATCCGCGGTTCTTGAAGAATCTATTTGAAATATTTGTATATAGACGTATTTTTGATGGGTGGTACTGAAACCGGATGCGCATCAAAATCGTATGCAAATTGCGCGATTTTTACTCACTTTAAGGTTTTTCGCATTGTGTGATGCAACTGGCGGCACACTTTGACCGCTGAGTGAAACATCTAAATATGCATAAATATTGAAAGAGATTGATTCACTGTATCCAAAAACGGATGCGCATCAACTGATTTTAACTAATTCGCGAATAATAGGCTTTTTAATTTCCACATTTTTTGAATGATTGTAATTTCAATATTACTCTTAATTTCCAATCCTTATAAGTTATCACAGTAAGCAGTTGAGCTTTCACGATGGTAAACCATATTTCTTGATGAAGTTTTAGCAGTGCACACTAATGGGATTTTAGTGAAATAGTTGGAGAACTCCCAAATATTTTTTCTAATTTTTCGAATCAAACCAAAAAATATATTTGCAATAATATTGTCCAACAATAAGTTTTTCTCTTTTGGTGTTACTATAATATGCAATTTATGTACCCAATCTCTATAAATTTGGTATCATATTTTTCTACGCATTGTCCAGATTCCCCATATATTTTTTAATTTATTTTTTGAGGGTTTGTACAGACTCTGGGACAGGATAATTTGGATTTACTTAAATTTTTTTTATTATTTGTTGATTTTCCGCGAAAATAATAATAAATTTAATAACTATTTAAACATCTACGAATAGATATGGAATGCTGTTAACGATTTATGCATACATTTTCTCATAACAACAAATAAGCTATTTTTAAATATTTTGTCTTTATATGAGAATAAAAACCGCTATAACTTTTGCGCGCATCGTCCAATTTTGTGAACGCGAACAGATTCGAAACCAGAATTTTTTCTTAACCTCTATGCCAAAAATTTTAGATGTGCTCGCAAAAATTTTATTTAATTTTTTTCACATGGAATTGCAAAGGATGCTGAGGGTATAAAAACAAATTTAATATATCCTCCATACAATGGTGGACGGTATGAAAAGCTACAAAAGTAGAAATATTTAAACCCTCTCCCTATTCAAGTTACCTCTCGATTCAATATTTCAAAATGTCCATACACGCGTCTTCTATTTTGTCTGCTTAATAAAAAATACCATTAATTTAAGTCTTAAGTATTAGCACGAGTATATTCATCATTTTTTTCTCTGCAGTTCATTCATCATTTATGGAGTAGAACTGGCCAACCATTAAATTACCCGTGTTAATTATTATAAAGCGTATATCATTTATGATACACATTCACAGGAACAGACATTAAGTACTAAATTAAAGTAATGTTTTCCTCACTCCACAAGGCTGTGGACAATAATGATGAAATTTCCTAACAACCTCCGAACGATAATAAAAAACTTGGTACATTTGTTGCCGAATTCCTGTGGTTACTTGATGTCCGTTTAAATTCTTCCTTTTGGGATTTGGTCAAGATGGTATGTAAATAATATAGAAAAGAAAAGCAATAAAAGAAAATTTAAATTATTTTTTCTCTCAAAGTTTATTTTCTGTAAATTATAAAGCACACTTACCAAATATATTTTCTTACACACTAATGGCTGGATATTTTCTTAATGGTTTTACTAATAAATAGTAGATGTGATAAATGAAGGCTTCATGGGTACAAAACTAATGTGCTTAATAGACAGATGATAGCTACTTGTTTAGATATAAGAATATTTTAATATTTATTTTGAGACGTACAGTTCATTTGTTGGTAACCTAAAGCTATAAAATTAGTTAAGACTTTAATGAGATAACCACCAAAGGTGGCTTAGCACAGCTTGTGGCATATATTATTCATTTGGTAGAGTTCAATAAACTGTTTATTAATTATTTGAAATGTAAAAAGCCAAATGTTTAGGTTGTTGAACTTTGAACACACACAAATTCGTAACCAAAATCATTTACCATCACAACATAGTTTCAATAAGAAATTGCTATAGAATATTGTTTGGAAAAATAAAATTCTTGTCAGATTTAGCTTCAAACACGGGCTGTTTGTTATTACAATTAGTAATCCATGAAAAGTAGTAGCGCCTAAGGTGATTTATCCGATATTTACCAACCACGGACATGGCTAAATCGACTCCAAATTGTCTGAAACTAATTTCGTCCAAACATACTTGGGGTCTAAAACCGTTATTTCGACGAGGTACATTTTGGTCGTATCAAAGTGTATATACCCTAGTTAGCATAAATGCTGATAGCATACAAAACTTCTTATACGAGGGGCACTAAAAAGCCTTCTGGCATGGGCAGCCCGCAGTGTCGCCAGGCGTCATTTAATATTTTTTAGGAAAGTTTGACAGTTTTCAGCCTAAGCGTACTCAGGACAGGTTGACATGCGACCATGCGTTGGGTTGTTTTCAGTGGCTTGGTTGAGACACCTCCAAAACATGGTTTTTGAACCCTTTACAGCGTCTTCTGGCGATGAAAATCGTTGACCACGCCTTTTTATACCCTTCACCATAGGATGGAGGTATATTAAGTTTGTCACTACGTTTGTAACTACTCGAAATAATCATTGTAGACCCCACAAAGTATATATATTCTTGATCAGCGTGCAATTCTACATCGATATAGGCATGTCCGTCCGTCTGTCCGTCTGTGGAAATCACTCTAGCGTCCGAACGGATTGACGTAGGTTGATGACATTTTGGGAAAATACGTTGTATTTACGTAGGTCTTTTGGTATTGAAATCGGGCTATGCTTTCGTATAGCCCCCATACAAAATGACGCTTGACGCGTCGTCGTTTTAAAGAATTTTTAAGATATTTGGCCCATTTTACCACCTAATTGGTTGTAATTTGGTACTTTGTGTCTCCAGAGGCCAAAAAATATTCCTACCAAAGTTGGGTTATATAGGTCCACGTTTTGGTATAGCCCCCATATAAGGCCCCATATAAAGTACGCGTCAATTTAATATATTTTGAATGTATTAGACCCATTTGACCACAGAATTGGTTGTAATTTGGTATTTTGTGTCTTCAGAGGCCAGAAAACATTCCTACCAAAGTTGGGTTATATAGGTCCACGTTTTGGTATAGCCCCCACATAAGGCCCCTTATAAAGTACTCGTCATTTTAATATATTTTGAATGTATTAGACCCATTTGACCAAAGAATCGGTTGTAACTTTGTATTTTGTGTTTCCAGAGGCTAAGAAACATTTCTACGATAAAATTTTTATATAGGTCCACGTGTTGATATAGCCCCCATAATACAATATCTCCCGATTTTCGATATTTTGAACGTTTTAGCCACATTATCACACCGAGATTGCTGAAATTTGGTATTTAGTCTTCTTTAGGCGTATAAAACTTTCCCCCAGAAATTTGTAGGTATAGGTCCACGCCATCAGATAGCCCCCATAGAACGGTACCTTCCGAATTTCGGTATTTTGAAGGTTGTGGCCACATTAATCCACCGAAATGGCTGAAATTTGTGGTGGAGGGTATAAAAAGTTCGGCCCGACCGAACTTAACGCTTTTCTTACTTGTTTCTTGATGTGCTGCACTCAAATGAAGTCATTGGATCCCCAATCAGGGCTGTACGGCGCATGACCCACGCTTTGTCCGGTCAAACAGGCGCTGGTTTGAATCGGTGTGTGAGAGCTCGCATAGTCATGATGCAATACGATTCGTTTTCCCTTGTTCGTTATTCGAAGACGAAGACTTCAGGCAAATATATTGTAGTGTTATACACAGAATTAACCGTCCTACATTTCTCAAGTCGTATAGTCGCCACACGGTCAGTTTTGCCGAAGAAACAGGCAACCATTTGCTTCGAAGGTCTTCTTCCATGAAGACCGCTTTCGAAGACCCAAACGGCCGATTCCTGTTTGTTTCAGGCTCCTAAGCATAGATCCAAGATCGTCGTCTGTGACGATCTTATAATTTCTTTCATCAAATTTCTTTACACAAATCCACAAGAGCCTTTTTGAACGATTGACCAATTTTGCTGGATCTAGCGAGAAAATTCCTTTATTGCAGCCAGGTATTCATGCAATATTAAATCTTAGTTGGTGGAGGAAATGCCCAAGGATGCCTCTATCTCACGGTATATAAGATGACGATCTTGCATTATCCGTTCACGCACGGCTTCATTTTTTCTATCACTACGTCCGATTTTGGGCGATCCCGAAGACCTCGGTTTCTGAGGGTGTCGGCCATGATTGAATTCATTAAACCAGTTTTTCATTGTGATGTCCCTTTATCGACAGATGTCCCTTTATCGACAGACAAAGATTTCATTTGATCGATGCACTCTTGTCGTGATTATCCATGTCGAAATTTGTGAAAAATTATAGGACGAAAATGTTCACCAGTAAATTCACTTTTTTATGCAAAGTGATTTTTTGAAGTCACAACACATGGTCGTATGTGAAACTGTCCTGAGTAAACTTAGGCTAAAAACTGCCAAGCTTTCCAAAAAATATCAAATGACATCTGGCGACACTGCGTGATGCCAAGGCCAGAAGGTTTTATTTGACCCTCGTATAACGGTGGTTGCGCAACCTATCAAGAAAAACTATATATTTGCAAATTTCCTTAAATTGTGAGGTTCAGCGGTCCATCATCCATGAATGGGGGTCGGAATGGGCAAAAAGCTTAAGTGGATAAAAAGACAATGATTTTTTCCAAAGCGAATATTTCAGCTTCTGTATGGGGTATACCAAAAGCAAGACCTGACAATAAAAGTAGAAAATATCACGTTTCCAAAGATGTAAAGTAAGTTCTCGTAGGTGATCAAACAACGAAGATATTACAATAGTCGGTAATACATCCCATTTTTCCATTTTTTTTAGAAATCACGCTACAGGTCACTATTTTGATCGGATCGTCACGAAATTTTTAAGGTTAAAGGGGGCCTCACAGATGAAGAAGCCCATTGATTTTGGTGATGGTCGGATAATATTTAGGGGTCGTAATGTTCAAAAAACTTATTTGGATAAAAAGACAACGTTTTTTTCCAAATCGAATGTCTCATCTTCTGTATGGGGTATACCAAAAGCAGCACCTGACAATAAAAGCAGAAGATATCACCTTTCTAATGATGTAAAGTAAGTTTTCGTAGGTGATCAAACAGCGAAGATGTTACAATAGTGGCAAATAAAACCCAAATTTTCATTCTTGCGATTTTAATTATAATGACGAATATCACAGCTTTGGTTGGGGACTTTCCAAAAGCAAAGCCTGACTATGAAAGTAGAATATCCCATCTTTACAATGGTGGAGCCAAGTCGGCGTAGGTGACCAACTAACGGAGATATCGCAATAGTCGGTATTTTGATCGGATCGTCACGAAGTTTTTAGTGTTGATGAGGGTCCCGGAGGGGAAGAAGCTTATTGATTTTGGTGATGGTCGGATAATAATTAGGGGTCGGAATGAGAAAAAAAGTTTTTTGGAGCAAAAGTCTACATTTTATTCCAAAGCAAATATCTCAACGTCTATAAGGGGTATATAAAAAGCAAAACCTGGCAATGAAAGTAGAAAATATCACCTTTGAAACGATGTAACGTAGGTTGTCATAGGTGGACACACAACGAAGATATCGCAATAGTCGCTAAGAGAACCCAACTTTTCATTTTTGCGATTTTAATAATAATGACGGATGTCACACCTTTGTTTGGGGACCTTCTAAAAGCAAAGCCTGACTAAGAAAGTAGAAAATCCCATCTTTAAAATTATGCAAATTAGGATGGCGTAGGTGGTCAAATAATAGAGATATCGCAATAGTCGATAATGCATCCCTTTTTTCCAGTTTTTCTGCAATCACACTGCAGGTCGGAATTTTGATCGGATCATCACGAAATTTTCTCACCGAGATAGAAGCCTATTGATGTTGGTGATGTCGAGAGTAGTCAAATATAAAACTAAATATTAATTATTTTGGTTCAGTTCGCCTCCGTAAAAGAAATGTTTTCGAGTGAAAAGATTATGCACAGGGGTAGTGGTGTAGGGTATCACATAGTCGGCCCCGTACCGACTATAGCCTTTACTCACTTGTTTTTTTTAACTTTTATAATTAGATCGCTTTAGGATAAAGATAGGGGACATGGACGATAATAAATCCTAAACAGCATCAATGGGCGAAAAAATCCGACAAAGTTCGTAAGAGAAAAGAAAGGATACAAACAAAATCTGTTGATAAATTTAAAACCCTCCTCAGTTTGACAAAGGACCAAAGAAGTGAGGTAGAAAATACCTATTTTTGAATTGTCAAGAGTAAAGTCCATAAAAAGTTGTCATTAAAACTCATTACGACGGGCCAGCAACGCGGACCAGGTTCTGCTAGTGATTATAATAACTTCTGATATCGTCTTGGTCCTTATCATTGTTCTTTTCATTTATGCGACTAGTGTTATTTGTTGAATGTGTGATAATGCGAATCCCAAATGCACATTTCAACACATGCTATCAAACGTACATCAGAGGGTCTCAAAATATCCAGACGGTAGTTTGCATATTTTTTACTACAGCATTTTTTGCTATACATGTATTTTAAGGACTTTGTGGAACCATACAGCATACATACACTCACTTTTTCACACAGTGATTAAACAACCATTATGGTGCCTTTATAACTCTCAAATGCATTGTGTGTGTGTGTGTGTTTATGTCCGTTTCTTACACCTCATACCATTTCCATTTTTTCATCCTTTTATATCGTCACTTTTCTGGGGAAATGTTGGCATTGATTTTACAGTAAATGTCTACGGTTATGAATAAAGCCGTATGCGAAAGTATGTGGAAGTCTTTGCATCAGTTTTTTATTGCTTGTCTGGTTTTTTTTTGTCTGAGGTGACGTGAAGCCCAAGAGAAAAAGAAATATTGCAAATCGTTTACATTCCGACACAAATGTTGTATTGGATTCTTACACTTGAGGAATGTTAAGATTGTAAAGAATTTCGTTTACCAGAAAAGATTGCTATAAAAATGTTGCCCATTCGAAATACAAGTGTTTGACACAAGACATACATATGATGTTAGTTATGAGTTTATTATTGAATAATATGTTGGACATTTTTCTGAATATTACATAATTATAAGAATACATTTCCATCTTTGTGTTTATTTCAGCTTGAATCCATATTTTGTTGTATTCAAATATTTGAATAACAACAAAATGTTTTACAGTGGATATGAAATTGATTAGTTGCGGGCGGAGGGTAGGGAATACTATAGTTTCAGTTGTCACCAAACAACTTCATCAGTTCCCTTTTCCGCCGACACTGTATCGATAAACAGGTCAATAAGCCCATCCAGCAAATTAAACAAAATGAGAAATTTGCTGTATGGCCCTAAAGCTGATTACCCTACAATTTGAGTCGAACTAAAGAAAATTTCTCATTTTGTTTAATTTGCTGGATGGGCTTATTGACCTGTTTATCGATACAGAGTCGGCGGAAAACGGAACTGATGAAGTTGTTTGGTGACAACTGAAAGTATAGTATTCCCTACCCTCCGCCCGCAACTAATCAATTTCATATCCACTGTAAAACATTTTGTTGTTATTCAAATATTTGAATACAACAAAATATGGACTCAAACTGAAATAAACACAAAGATGTAAAATTCTGCAGTCCAACAATAAAAAACGCCAACAGAATATATTTCCTCTTAATTTCACTGAATGTAATTTGTCATGATAACGAAACGACATACCAACACCACTACGTGAAAAAGACTTATGTCGTTCAGAGCAAATATTGTATATTTCAAGTAAAAGTTTATTAATGATGTACACCTCCTTATGAAATAAATTTGGAACATCACTTTTCTTCTGATTAATTAGAGATTATAAAGCAACTTCCATGGCTATGACGAGAGGGAATCAATTAGTTAAATTCTTACATCATTTTTATCTTTTTATGTAGGCTTTGCCACGCAATTTATTTTTCTTTAATTAATATTAATTTTCTTGTAAGTATATCCTTGTCACTCGACCATTTTCAATAGCTATTAATATAATTATAAAGCTATAGTATATAAAGATTTTTTGTTTTAAATTCTTTACCTTTCCCCGAACTAGTTTTTTCCGACATTCTTAATTTGCTCCTACAAATATAAAATAACATTTAGCTGTATTATTATTTTTGTGTTTATGTAAGAAAAAATAAAGATAAATGAGTACTCATTGATTTATCTTCCATTTTAAACAAATAACACCTTTGTAACACTTTTAAAGAATTTAACAAATAAATCGTAACTTTTGCTGCTTAAAGTGGTCATGACACATACACTGTTGCTTAAATTTCTCCATACAGGAAGTAAAAAAACAAGTGTTCAACAAAAGTTCAGCTTACAACGTTAAAATTTACATAAAAATGAAAAAAAAAAACTAAAATAAAAAAAGTAACAACGGCTTTAAGTTCGGCCGGGCCGAACTTGTTATACTCTCCACCAAGAGTTGTATTTAAGTAAAATGGAACAATTAGTGTCCTTTCGTTTATGAAGAAGACTTCATACCAAATTTCAGCAATTTCGGTAAAACAATGTCGATAACTTCGCGAGGTACCGTTCGGGCTATATCAAAACGTCGACATATACCGACAAATTTCTGGCGAAAAGCCTTTAGACTCAACGAAGACTAAATATCAAATTTCCGATATTTTAGTAAGATAATGTGGTTAAGACCTAAAAAATAGAGTAAATTAAGAGGTACGCTTCTATGGGGGATATAGGAAGACGTGGACCTTTACTGATAATTCTTTTCTGGAACATTTTGTTACCCCATGAAAGACTAAATAACAAATTTCCGTCAGTGCGGTGGGATATTGACGTTACATATTTCCGATTACGAAAACCGGGAGGTACCGTTCTATGGGGGCTTTATCGAAAACGACGAAATTCAGTCGGAAAACGATGACCATTTCGGTGGGTTGTTGTGGCCACAACCTTCAAAATACCGAAAATCGGGAGGTACCGTTCTATGGAGGTTATATGAAGGAGTGGACCTTAGGCCGGGGCGATTTGAAAACCTTAATGGGCCCTTGGCATTTCTGATTCCTGGGGTTGAACTGAGCAAAAAAGTCCACTGGACCATATATCTACCGTGAAAATCGAGCCTCCCGATTTTGACTTTAAGTTTTTTATTGGCGTTTTTTGGATATTTTAGCATATAACAGCCAAACCATTGAGATTTTCGATCCAACACAAAGACAAACATTGTAGCCAAGACAGTAATTGAAAACTCTCTTATACATCGCAAAAGCATTGGAAAGCTCCTTCAGGCAGTTTTGGCCTTAAGAATGTGCAAACTTTTCGGAAAATGTCGATAAATGACATTGTGCTACAAAATTTGACCCGAAAAATATTCAAGTGTTCTGATGCAAAATTATATCGCGTTGGGATCCATGGACAACGACAATGCCTTTACTTCGTTTGGGTCACTTCGTTTTATTTTTTTATAACGGTAAAATTAGTGAAAATCTGGGTTTCTTACATTTTCAAATTTAAACGGGCATATCTTATTTTTTCCACAACGGATTTTTTTGATCCTTCTTCCTTTTAAACGGGTGAATAATGTCTTTTGAATAAGCTATTACTGTTTTAAATCGGTTAACAAATGGCTAAGTTATAGTGGTTTATGTCTGAAAAACCCCACAAAAAACTATAAAGGAATTTCTCATAATTTTCAAAATAAATATTGAACAAAACAAAAAAACATTATATTTTTTAAAATTATGAGAAATTCCTTTATAGTTTTTTTGTCGGTTTTTTCAGACATAAACCACTATAACTTAGCCATTTGTTTACCGATTTAAAACAATAATAGCTTATTCAAAAGACATTATTCACCCGTTTAAAAGGAAGAAGGATCAAAAGAAATCCGTTGTGGAAAAAATAAGATATGCCAGTTTAAATTTGAAAATGTAAGAAACCCAGATTTTCACTAATTTTACCGTTATAAAAAAATAAAACGAAGTGACCCAAACGAAGTAAAGGCATTGTCGTTGTCCATGGATCCCAACACGATATAATTTTGCATCAGAACACTTGAATATTTTTCGGGTCAAATTTTGTAGCACAATGTCATTTATCGACATTTTCCGAAAAGTTTGCACATTCTTAAGGCCAAAACTGCCTGAATGAGCTTTCCAATGCTTTTGCGATGTATAAGAGAGTTTTCAATTACTGTCTTGGCTACAATGATTGTCTTTGTGTTGGATCGAAAATCTCAATGGTTTGGCTGTTATATGCCAAAATATCCAAAAAACGTCAATAAAAAACTTAAAGTCAAAATCGGGAGGCTCGATTTTCACGGTAGATATATGGTCCAGTGGACTTTTTTGCTCAGTTCAATCCCAGGAATCAGAAACGCGAAGGGCTCATTAAGGTTTTTTTCCTTCCACACAAATCGCCCCACCCTAGTGGACCTATACCAAAAAATTTCATATGAAAAGTTTTATACCTCAAATGAGAACTAAATACCAAATTTCAGCAATTTCGGAGGAATATTGAGGCCACAAACGGAATATACCGGAAATCGGGAGGTAACGTTCTTTGAGGGCTATATGAAGGCGTGGACCAATAACAACAAAATTCTGGCGGAAAATTTCATACCCCCAACGAAGGCTAAGTACCAAATTTCAGCCATTTCGGTGTAATAATGAAGCTAAAACCTTCAAAATACCGAAAATCGGGTGGTACCGTTCTATGAGGGCTGTGTTAAGGCGTGGACGTGTACCAACCAATTTCTGGGGGAAAGTTTTATACCCCCAACGAACACTAAATACCAAATTTCAGCCACTTCGGATGAATATTAAGGCCATAGCCTTCAAAATTGGGAGGTATCGTTCTATGGGGGCTATATGAAGGAGTGGACCTATACCAAAAATTCTAGAGGGGAAAGTTGAATACCCCCAATGAAGGCCAAATACCAAGTTTCAGCCATTTTAATGGATTATTGTGGCCATAAACTTCAAAATACCGAAAATCAGGAGGTACCGTTCTGTGGGGCTATATGAAGGCGTGGATATGTACCGACAAATTTCTGTGAGAAAGTTTCGTACCCCCAACGAAGACTAAATACCAAATTTCAGCCATTTCGGTGTGATAATGAAGCTAGAACTTTCAAAATACCGAAAATCGGGAGGAACCGATCTATGGGGGCTATATGAAGGTGTGGATCTGTACCGACAAATTTCTCGGGGAAAGTTTCTTACCCCCAACGAAGATTAAATACCAAATTTCAGCCATTTTGAGGCCTCAACCTTCAAAATACCGTAAATCGGGAGGTACCGTTCTATGGAGGTTATATGAAGGAGTGGACCTATACCAAAAAATTTCATATGAAAAGTTTTATACCTCAAATGAGAACTAAATACCAAATTTCAGCAATTTCGGAGGAATATTGAGGCCACAACCGGAATATGCCGGAAATCGGGAGGTAACGTTCTTTGGGGGCTATATGAAGGCGTGGACCAATAATAACAAAATTCTGGGGGAAAATTTCATAACCCCAACGAAGGCTAAGTACCAAATTTCAGCCATTTCGGTGTGATAATGAAGCTAAAACCTTCAAAATACCGAAAATCGGGTGGTGCCGTTCTATGGGGGCTATATCAAAACGTGAACCGATTAGCCCATTTGCAGTACCAAACATGCTAGGAGTAATAGAAACTTCTATACCAAATTACAAAGCACTATCTTGAAAATTGCGAGCTGTATCTTGATTTCAACAGACGGACGGACAGACGGACATGTTTATATCGACTTAGAATTTTACACTGATCAAGAATATATAGGGTCTACGATGAATATTTCGATGTGTTACAAACGGAATGACAAATTTGATTATACCCTCCATTAGGGCTATAACCAAAAAAATACCACCACATAGCCGTGTAGAGCATGGAAAACATTTATGAAATACGGTGTAAATTTTTCTCTATCGAGAAAAAAATTTCCGCACCAAATGCATTGAAGTTCAGTAATGCATTTTTTAATTTTATCTGTTATAACAACATATTTGCTTTTCAATAAAATTTTTATTTTTTTGTAATCTAATTTAAAATCATTATCAAACCATTCTGGACCAATTTGTTCTTAAATCGCGTCAGTTCGGAGCATATTAGGAACTTTTGACAGTATTGCAATTTTTGGTTTTTCTTTATAAACTCGTGAATTTTATGTTTATATTTTTTGTACCTATCGGACAAGAGAATATGGGGTCATTTGCAACGAATTCGCGAAAGTTACAGGCTGATTTTGTTGACTTTGCCTGTGAGAATTGTATTTGTTTTCTACAAAAATACAACACCAGTACCATGTTGGGAATTTTGTCCTAATAATGAAAACGCGTTTCTTAGATCGATTCGGTGAAAAAAGTTTCCGCACCGACTGCGATTATTAATACCCTTTTGATATATTGTCTACTTAAAATTTTAAATTTGCTTTGTTTGAATAAATATTTATAGAAAATAAATGCAATTCTCACAGGCAAAGTCATTAAAAGCGGTCTGTAACTTTCGCGAATTTGTTGCAAATGACACCACATTCTCTTGTCCGATAGGTACAATAAATATAAACATAAAATTCACGAGTTCATAAAGAAATACCAAAAATTGCAATAGTGTCAAAAGTTGCTAATATGCTTCGAAATGGCGCGATTTGAGAACAAATTGGTCCTGAACGGTTTGATAACACTGCTCAACAAAATTAAAAAAGTTGAATGTTTCAGACGAAGTTGCAGTTGTTTCTAGATGAAATCTGCGAGTTATTTTCAAATCCGGTCCCGCGTTTTCTCCATCAGCTCTTGTTTTTGAGATATAGCTCAAAATCGGTTTTTACGAGTTTTACCCAGACTTTCGTTATTTTCGGATACAAACAAATATTTTTTGTTGGTTTTTCGACATATATATATTAAGGAGATGTTGTACGCTGGATACAAATCGTTTTTGAAATAATTATGGTGAGTATATATCAAAAAATATAGAAAATATACGACGGACCTTGTAAAAATTTCATATTTTGAGCAATTTAAGCTGTAATTACGTCATCAGGGGAAGTCATAGGATCTTCATATGGTATTCCGGATATGCTTAGGGTGTTTACTATATAATCCAGTATTCAAGTGTATAATATAAAGTTCATAGCGCCCATGATTCCGCCATAACCTAAAAACCATCATGAAGAATGCCATTGAAAAGTAAATGGTTTATGTGGTAATGATTAGGGATACGCAGTGAATTGCAATAATCGGTTTTTCGATTATTCGGTTTTCGTGAAAAAGTTAAAACTCGATTTTCGGTTAGTCGATTATTTGAGAGTGTTCTAAAAGTCGACTTTCGATTAATCGTTAACCGCCGAAAACCGATTATAATCGACCATTTTCGTTGATGCGATCCGTGAAGGTTATATGTATAAAAAAAGTACCGTCAATTATGCGGTTTTAGCACACCCAATAGTCAACTACGACTAATAGTCGACCACGATTAATAGCCGACTACGAATAATAATAGACTACGACTATTGGTTGACTACGAATAATAGTTGACTCCGTCTTCCGAAAGTCGACTAAGAATAATCGATTATTCGGTTTTCGCACAGTCAATAGTCGACTACGACTTTTGGAAATTTTACGGTTAATAATCGATTAATCGATTAACCGAAATCGATTTTACGTATCCCTAGTAATGATATCACTGATAAATGATTTCCCTTTAGCAGTCTTCATGGCGATTTTTAGGTTATGGCCGAATCATGGGCGCTATGAACTTTATATTATATATTTGAATACTGGACTATATAGTAGACACCCTGAGCATATCCGCATTGCCATATGAAGATCCTATGACTTCCCCCGATGACGTAATTACAGCTTAAAGCACTCAAAATATGCAATTTTTACAAGGTCCGTCGTATATTTTCTATATTTTTTGATAAATACTCACCATAACTATTTCAAAAACGATTTGTATCGAGCGTACAACATCTCCTTAATATATTAATGTCGAAAAACCCACAAAAAATATTTGTTTGTATCCGAAAATAACGAAAGTCTGGGTTAAACTCGTAAAATCCGCTTTTGAGCTATATCTCAAAAACAAGAGCTGATGGAGAAAAACCGGGACCGGATTCTAAAATAACTCGCCGATTTCATCTAGAAACAACCGCAACTTTGATTGAAACAAAAGTCGTGTTGATCAGTGTAATGATTTTAAATAAGATTAGAAAAAAGTAAAACTTTTAATGAAAAGCAAATATGTTGTTATAACAGATAAAATTAAAAAATGCATTACTGAACTTCAATGCATTTGGTGGGGAAACTTTTTTCGCGATAGAGAAACAATTACACTTTATTTCATAATAGTTTTTCCTGCTCTACACGGCTATGCGGTGGTATTTTTGATATTAGCAAAACAAGTCAAAAAGTTATATCCCTAACCTCCATATTATGGTATAATGAGGGAGGGTATAATGAGAAACTTTTGTCAGAAACTCAAAAACTATTTTTTGTTTGTTTTACGAATGTTTAAGGCAGGGACGCGCTGAGTTGAGGGCGCCCACTGAGTTGTTTTTGCATTTGCTTCTCTCTCTCTCACGTACAGTGTACGTGTACATAAACAAAATATTAAAATCATGTGGTTGTTGTTTTTTCCACCCATGCATACGCACATGCTTTAGTATTTATGGAAATATTATGGTCGACAATCGTTTAAGGTAACAAGTTTGTAGTTATAGATCTACGCACAGATATACACGGTCGAAAAAAAGTATTTTCTAACATATCGTAAGTGTTCCATACGCCATTTGCATACTTATTTACTTAGCTGGCCCATTACAGAACACTTGTTCCATAGACCGAACTAAGAAAAGATCTCCAAGTCTCTCTGTTTAGTGCTTCGCTTTTTGGAATACCGCGCCTTGTCATCTCTTCATCCACTTGTTTGCACCATGTATTCTTTGGCCTGTCAATTCTGCGTACACCGCCATGTGGCTCGAATTTATACGCCTTTTTAGCGGGTTCATCATCGCTTATTCTTATTATATGGCCTAGCCAACGGAATCGCTGCATCTCGATACGTTTAACTATATTGATGTCGTTGTATAGCAGACACAGCTCGTGGTTCATACGACCTCGATATTCACCGTCAACACAGATCGGTCCGTAGATCTTTCGAAGAATTTTTCTCTCAAACACGCCAAGCACTGCCTTATCTGCTTGCCCAAGTTCCTAGGCTTCGAACCATACTTCAGCACGGGTAGTATCAGTGTTTTGTAAAGCGTTATTTTTGTTTGACGTGGCTTTGTTTTTAAAGTGCTTACTTAAGCCAAAATAGCATCTGTTGGCCAATACAATTCTTCTTTTTATTTCACAACTGATGTCGTTTGTTGTGTTTACGGCGTTTGCCTCTCTTATAACCTTTTCTAACCTTGAATCAATGTATGAGAGCTCTCATTGTCATGATGCAGAATTATTCGTCTTCTCTTGTTCGTTTTTCGAATTTCTCAGGAGACTTCAGGCAAACAAATGTAGAATTAACCGTCCTACATTTCTCAAGCCGTATAGTCGCCCCACTGTCAGTTTTGGCGAAGAAACAGGCTACCATTTGCTTCTAAGTGCTTCTGACATGAACAACTTTCGTTGGAGTTGACTCGCTCTCGAAGACCAAAACTTTGGATTCCTGTTTTGTTTTGGGATCATAATCACAGATCCAAGATTCGTCGTCTGTGACAATCTTACAAACGTCGTTTGAAGTACCGCCTAAGTTTTTATTCACAATTTCTATGCACCAATCCACAAGAGCATTTTTTGAGCGATTGTCCAATTTTACTGGATCTAACGAGAAAAATCCATTTTTGCGGCCAGGTGTTCATGCAATAAATGTTAGTTGGTGGAAGAAATGCTGAAGGAAGCCTTTATCTTACGGTATATAATAGGCAATCTTACATAATCCGTTCACGCAGGGCTTAATTTTGTCTGGCACAGCGACCGTTTTTGGAAGACCCTCACGACTTTCGTTTGTTGGCGAGTGTCGGCCACGATTGGATTCATCAAACCAGTTTTTCATAGTGTTATACGATGGTCCTTTGTCGACATACAGTGATTTAGTTTGTTCGAACCACTCTTGATATGATTATCCACGTCGAAATTTGTGAAAAATTATCGGACGAAAATGTTCACCAGTAAATTCACTTTTTTATGCAAATTGATTTTTTCAAGTTACAGTAAACAACACAACACATGGTCGTATGTGAAACTGTCCTGAGTTCGCTTAGGCTAAAAACTGCAAAACTTTAAAAAAAAAATGTAAAATGACGTCTGGTGACACTGCGTGATGCCTAGGCCAGAAGGTTTTTTAGTGACCCTCGTAATGGCTAATCTTTTAAGTGCATCGGCTTCCAAATAGATTTTCTAGATAACGGTGGTTGCGCCCCCGATCAAGAAAAACTATATATTTAAAAATGTCTTTAAATGGTAAGGTTCAACGGTCTATCAGTCATGAAAAACTAAGACTTATAACTTCCAATAAGCGGGGGAATTCGACTAAACCATTTTGTTTAACTTTTATAATTAGATCGCTTTAGGATAATGGACGAAAAAAACCGACAAAGTCCGTAAGAGAAAAGAAAGGTTACAGAAAAAACCTGTTGATAAATTTAAAACCCTCCTCAGTTTGACAATGGACCAATGAAGTGAGGTAGAAAATACCAATTTTTAATTGTCAACCATAAAGTCCATAAAAAGTTGTCATTAAAACTCATTACGACGGGCCAGCAACGCGGACCGGCGTCTGCTAGTGGTTATAATAACTTCTAATATCGCATTGGTCCTTATCATTGTTTTTTTCATTTATGCGACTTGTGTTGTTTGTTGAATGTATGATACTGCGAATTGCAAATACACATTTCAATAGATGCTATGAAACGTACATCAGAGGGTCCCAAAATATCCAGACGGTAGTTTGCATATTTTATACTACAGCATTTTTTGCTATACATGAAATTGAAGGACTTTGTGGAACCATACAGCATACATACACTCACTTTTTCACACAGCGATTAATGTTGCCTTTATAACCCTCAAACGCATTGTCTGTGTGTGTGTTTATGCCAATGCCAGATGCTAAAGAATCCGTTTCTTACACCTCATGCCATTTAAATTTCTCATCTTTTTATGTCGTAATTTTTTTCTGCCCACTTCCATCCAAAGCAATCATACCTCTTTAAAATTATGCGCAGGATTTTGTTTCGGGGAAATTTTGGCACTGATTTGACAGCGAATGTCTACGGTTATGAATAAATCCGTATGCGAAGTATGTGAAGGTCTTTGCATCAGAATTTTATTGTTTTTTTCTGACGTGACGTGTAGCCCAAGAGAAAATTAAATAGCATTTGCATTCCGACACAAATGTTGTATTGGATTATTACACTTGAGGAATGTTAAGATTGTAAAGAACTTTGTTTACTAGAAAAGATTGGTATAACAAACTATGTCCATTCGAAATAAAAGTGTTTGACACAGGACATACATACGTTGTTAGTTATGAGTTTTTTATTGAATAATATGTTGGACATTTTTCTGAATATTACATAATTATTAGAATACATTTCCTCTTAATTACACTGAATGCAATTTGTAAAGTCATGAAAACGTAAGAACATGCGAATACCACTACGTGAAAAAGACTTATGTTGTTGAATCGCTTTGAGTTTTGTTGTAGCAACTTGTATTCACGACCTCCTATATGACGGTACAAGTTTCATCAGGGGCAAGTCCATACTTCCTGAGAAAATAGCCTAAAAGATGCAAAAAGCCCCTATGACACCGTGTGTAGTGGATGGAGCGCAAGATAACTCTCCAACGGATCTGCCGATTCGGTCCAAAGTTTGGCCTTCGTAATATTTTGTCCAAACATAGTTTAAATGAGAATATAAGCCATATCGGTCCACTCCTTCAGGTACCTCCCCCACAAAAGTTCAAAAATGTTAGGAGAAATTTTGCGCACGATAACTTTTGAAGGGAGTGACCGATGTAATCTATACTTTGCATATGTGCCAGATATAGATCAGGTTCGAATATTGACCATATTTGTCTACTCCTTCTGGTACCTCTCACACAAAATTTCGGATAAGTTCACTTTAAGACCTGCTATTGAATCACATTGATTTTTTTGAAGCGATTTGCATTTGCTACCTCCATTATGACGGTAAAATGCTAGGACGATATCATTTGAAAGGCGCAACCAATTTGGTCCAAACTTTGGATCTCCAAATATTTTGTCGAAATTTAGTTTAACTTCTAAAATGGCCCATATCGGTCATCCCTAAGGGTACCTCCCCCACAAAGGTTTAGCATTTGTGTCTTAGTGCTGTTAATTTCTAATCCACATTTTGGTCGGCAAGTTCAAATGTCCAAAAAGGGCCACAAAATTCTGAAGAGACCTTAAATACATTCAATCTGCCCGTAGGTGAAAGTTTCACTTCACACTGACTGACACTTATTTACTTGTTTATACAAATATTGCAACATGGGGTCGCCTCGCCACCTATTTTATACCTCAGGATTTAGGGTAAAGGGGATACAAACAAAATACGACGAAAGATGTGTCTCATCGAAATATTGTTTTTAGACCCCAAGTATGTTTGGACGAATTGGACAATTTGGAGTCTATTTAGCCCTGTCCGTTCGTCTGTCTTTCTTAATGTCTAGCTGGGTGGTGCGCACGATAACTCTCAAACGGATCTACCGATTAGAACCAAATTTAATACTTCTTAATATTTTGCCCAAACTTTGCTTAAGAAGAAGGAGAAGGTTCTTTCCATTGTCCCTATTCTGGTCCCTTTTCCGGGGTAAGTCATACTTCCTGAGATAATAGTCCAGAAGTTCCAAAACCCCCTGCCGGCTCCAACTAAAATTACAAATCTGAAAAAATAATTCTCAAACTTTTCCAAAACTCAGAAGTTAGCTTACTAAAATCGATTTGGTATAGCCCCATATTACGATACCGACAGATTCCACGTATTTTTAAGCAAACTCGAGTTACAAAATAAATATACACTTCACCCCGGTTAACTACCTCTCATAAAATTCCAAAAAAATGAGGCAGTTACGCGGGAAAGGCAGTTACGAAAATCCCGCATAGCTACCTCATATGGGTAGTTATAAAAATCTCATCTCAAACTTACAAAAATAACAACAATTAGAACATAATCGTCAAAAAAAGGTGTATAATAGAATAGTTCATTTCAAGTCTAAAAATATATAAGTTATATTATTTAACCCATAAGAAATTTAGTCATTAGTGAGCATAACATATCACTGGACATCTTCATCATAATTCAGGTAGACATCGAAATTGATTATCTCAGAAATACACCAGCGTGGGTAATAAACCGATAAAAGTATTATTGTATGTTCCTTTTGGGAAAATATTTGACGGGCAAATATCCGAATTGGGTACTTATAGAAAAGTAGTTAACCGGGAAAGTTTGAACTCATTTATATGAAAAAACTTTGGGGATTTAAGTTGTGAGGCAATTAAACGGGAAAGGCAGTTAAGCAGAGAGGTGTGTTGCAGTGTATTTTTATACGGCAGAGGCTGCGGGTATATTACCGTTAGCGCAGCTGACTTATACTATATTCATTGCGGTGTAATTAAATATGAATAATTTTAAGATTTATAAATTTGTTTGCATGCAAAATTTTTGAATTTCTATTCATTGTTAGTTATTTCTACCGGTATAAAATATATTTTAGATATCACAATATATGCCCACAATGAACTATTTTCGAAGCATATTTGAGGTACAAGTGCACAATTTTTGGACGATAGATTTTCAATAAACACGCAATTTTCCCAATTATCAAATATACCAAATTACATGGTATATATTTATTTATTTTAGGTGTATTCCAAAAAGGAACCTGATATTCAAAGACAATTTGAAGATGTAGAAGGCGGGGCTAATCAATGTGAATTTTCCAATTTTCGAATATTTTTTAGAAATGTATAATTTATATATTTTTCCACAAACATCCCAGTAAAGACAAGGGAGGCTTCTCTTATATCAAGGGATTCATATTAAGTTATTGATATGTGACCTAGTTTTTATCGCCGAGTCCGAATAGCGTGTCCTAAGTTGCCACTTGTAGGGACGTTTTTCATTGCTGAAATACTTAGGAAACATCGCCAATATTACTAAGAGGTATTTTGCCACCGTTGGAAATTTGATGGGAATGCAACCCGAACATTCAGCGTGCAAGAAGGTTGCACATAGGTCATTCCTACAGGTTGTTGTGTAGGATATCACATGGTCGGCCCCGTCCGACTATAACCTTTGCTTACTTGTTTTTTAAATATCTGTTTTTTATTTAAAATTTAAAATTTGCGTTCTAGTTGGGGCACCCTTTATATTTCACATAAAAATGTATTAATGATGTATATCTCCCTATCAAATAAACGCAAACAAATAAATTTGAAACATCACTTATCTTCTGATTAATTAGAGATTATAAAGCAACTCACAGGGCTAGGACGAGAGGAATTCAATTCGTTAAATTGTTACATAATTTTTATCTTTTTATGTAGGCTTCACCACACAATTTATTTTTCTTTAATTAAATATTAATTCTCGGGTGAATAACACATTTTGTAAGTATAACCTTGTCACTCGACCGTTTTAAATAATATATAGTTAATTTTTAGTTGGATAATAAAGCCGATGTTTTGTTTCAAATACATTACCTTTCCCCGAACTCATTTTTTCCGAAGTTGTTAATTTGCTCGTGCAAATACAAAATAACACAAATTTTACCTTTTATCAGTTTTGATTTTTTGTTGGGCTTTTCTTGGTCAGATGAATTTTATGACAATAAAACGAGTTTTATTTCATTTTTTGCTCGACGTTTCGCCGGCTTGTTTCCAGCTTTTTCAAGAGCTTTTTTATTATTGAAATTCTGGTAACAATTTAGAATTAGATTTATAATCGACTAGCAAATGCCCGCTACTTCGTATGCGGAAAGGGAACAAAATATATAAACAATATTTAAAATTTTTTCAAAATAGTCTGGCTTAATCCCTTTTGTTGTTTTAATATTTAAAACAACAAGTTTATTAGTGGAGAAAACGGGAATGGTGAATGTACTGAGACCCATTTTTATTACCAATATTTTTTTCGATTGTAGCCAGAATTTACAAAAAAAAAAAAAAAACTGCCGTATCGCATCCCTACACAACTATTATATTTTTTATTTCGACTTTCCAAAACTACGTATCATATTGCAAATTTCAGATTTGACTTCTGGTTTTAACCCTTCAGTAACACAACATTCCCTTCCAGTACGAATTTCCAAACACTAAACTTTATCTCACCCCTTCACAACAACAATCACGCACATTTACAATGCAATGTTCTAGCTTTAGCGGGTTCGCCCAGAACCCGAATAGGTCCGTTAAATTTTCGGCATTCAAAATGGCCATAAAAATCCACGTTTTCGCATATCAAAAATCTATATTGTCCAATTTTCTTTAAATTTGGACCTTGAATACTTAGAGGATATAAAAGTTTAATTTAAAAAAAGTCCACATCAATCTACGTTTATTAGAAGAGATATTTTGAAGATTTAGAGTATTTTGAAGATCTTCTGCACATTTTCCAACCGAAATTCGGAATTTGTGTTGAAAGGTTAGAAAAACTTTTTTACAAAAAAATTTACTTAATGTGCACGGGTATGTCAACCGTATATAACGGAAAATTTGTTGGCTTTTTTATTATCAGGGGGTAAATACCTTTTAGTTAACAAAATTGTCGCATTGGACCACGTTTTCAAATTAACATACCAAAGCGGTCAGAACAAAAAACATTTTTTGAAAAGAAACTTTACGTTTGACTACTTAATTTCAGTACATTATTTATAAACGCATTGGCGTTAACATCAAATCAATGGAACAATATTCAGTACAATTTTTAAAACTCAGAACTTTGTCTCAAATATTAGAGTGATCTTCATAACAAATGTTTTTTCATTTCGTATTACTTGTACAAATAGCGTATTTCCAAATTATATAATCCCAGCTTTGTTCCTACAGCCAACACCAACTTTAGTACCTTAACTGTTTACACAATACCAAAATAGTTTTGGTAACAACATGTTACCCAACCTTTCGTACACATAGGTAAACGTTTCAAAAATTACTTACTTATATTCAACATATATCCTAACCCCAATTCACTTTTCCAGCTTTATATGTTCCCCTGAAACCCATTATAGTACTATTTAGTACTTTTTGTATAAATAAGTACGAATTTTCAAAACCTCGTCCCTACCTCCGCTCTAAACACCAATTGCTAATCTAATACCGAATTTCAAAATTCCAGTTCTATCCCTTACAAAATCGCAAATTGTACAAAATTCTATACCATATAGCAAATACCAAAAGGTACCAAATTTTGTACCATTTAGTACTTTTCTTACACGATTTTCCAAAATGTACTTTCATATCTCAGCTCTATCCGTTCACCTAAACCAATTTATAGCCAATGTAGTTCCATTTAGCACTTTTCCATAAGTACGAATTTCCAAAACTACCTCAATCCTACACTCCAACAGTAATCTGTTCAAATACGCAAATACAAATTGTAGCGAATTCCGTACCATTTAGTACTGCTTCGTGCACATTAGTACGATTTTCCAAAGCTACCTCCATATCTCAATTCTATATTCCAACAGTAATCTTAATTCCATATTTCAGAATTCTAGCTCTTCAAATCCAAATCATACTAAACTCACTACCATTTAGCACTTTTCACTTTTGGTACATCTTTCTTACTCTTCATCAGCGACCCCCCATTCCAAATTTCAGGATTCCAGCTCTATCCGTTCACCCAAATCCAAATTGTACTAAATTTAGTACCATTTAGTACTTTTCGTGCACTTATAGTTCCAATTCCTAAAAACTTTTCTTTGTTACTCTCCATCAGTGACCCTGATTACAAATTTCAGGATTCCAGCTCAATCCGTTCACCCAAATCCAAATTGTACTAAATTTAGTACCATTTAGAACTTTTCGTTCACTTATAGTTCGAATTTCCAAAAACCTTTCTTTGTTACTCTCCACCAGTGACCCTAATTTCAAATTTCAGGATTCCAGCTCTATCCGTTCATCCAAATTGTACTAAATTTAGTACCATTTAGTACTTTTCGTACCCTTATAGTTCGAATTTACAAAAACCTTTCATTGTTACTCTTCATCAGTGACCCTCATTCCAAATGTCTGTATTCCAGCTCAATCCGTTCACCCAAATCAAAATTGTACTAAATTTAGTACCATTTAGTACTTTTTGTACCTTTATAGTTCGAATTTCCAAAAACCTTTCATTGTTACTCATTATCAGTGACAATAATTCCAAATGTTTGTATTCCAGCTCTATCCGTTCACCCAAATCCAAATTGTACTAAATTTAGTACCATTTAGTACTATTCGTGCACTTATAGTTCGAATTTCCAAAAACCTTTCTTTTTTTCTCTACATCAGTGACCTTAATTCCAAATTTCAGGATTCCAGCTCTATTCGTTCACCCAAACCCAAATTGTACTAAATTTAGTACAATTTATTACTTTTCGTACATTTATAGTTCGAATTCCAAAAACCTTTCAGTTTTACTCTTCGTTAGTGATCCTCATTCCAAATTTCAGGATTCCAGCTCTATCCGTTCACCCAAATCCAAATTGTACTAAATTTAGTACCATTTAGTACTTTTCGTGCACTTATAGTTCGAATTTCCAAAAACCTTTCTTTGTTACTCTCCACAAGTGACCCTAATTTCAAATTTCAGTATTCCAGCTCTATCCGTTCACCCAAATCCAAATTGTACTAAATTTAGTACCATTTAGTACTTTTCGTACCCTTATAGTTCGAATTTACAAAAACCTTTCTTTGTTACTCTCCATCAGTGACCCTCATTACAAATTTCAGGATTCCAGCTCAATCCGTTCACCCAAATCCAAATTGTACTAAATTTAGTACAATTTAGAACTTTTCGTGCACTTGTAGTTCGAATTTCTAAAAACCTTGCTTTGTTACTCTCCACCAGTGACCCTAATTTCAAATTTCAGGATTCCAGCTCTATCCGTTCACCCAAATCCAAATTGTACTAAATTTAGTACTATTCGTGCACTTATAGTTCGAATTTCCAAAAACCTTTCTTTTTTCTCTACATCAGTGACCTTAATTCCAAATTTCAGGATTCCAGCTCTATTCGTTCACCCAAACCCAAATTGTACTAATTTTAGTACCATTTAGTACTTTTTGTACCCTTATAGTTCGAATTTCCAAAAACCTTTCATTGTTACTCATTATTACTGACCCTCATTCCAAATGTTTGTATTCCAGCTCTATCCGTTCACCTAAATCCAAATTGTACTAAATTTAGTACCATTTAGTACTTTTCGTGCACTTATAGTTCGAATTTCCAAAAACCTTTCTTTGTTACTCTCCACCAGTGACCCTAATTTCAAATTTCAGGATTCCAGCTCTATCCGTTCACCCAAATCCAAATTGTACTAAATTTAGTACCATTTAGTACTTTTCGTACCCTTATAGTTCGAATTTACAAAAACCTTTCATTGTTACCCTTCATCAGTGACCCTCATTCCAAATGTCTGTATTCCAGCTCAATCTGTTCACCCAAATCAAAATTGTACTAAATTTAGTACCATTTAGTACTTTTCGTACCCTTATAGTTCGAATTTCCAAAAAACCTTTCATTGTTACTCTTCATCAGTGACCCTCCTTCCAAATGTTTGTATTCCAGCTCTATCCGTTCACCCAAATCCAAATTGTACTAAATTTAGTACCATTTAGTACTATTCGTGCACTTATAGTTCGAATTTCCAAAAACCCTTTGGTACATCTTTCTAACTCTCCATCAGTTACCCTCATTCCAAATTTCAGAATTCTAGCTCTTCCCGTTTGCCTAATACCAAGGGTACCATATTTAGTACCTTTTAGTACTTTTCGTACACTTCTAGGTCGAATTTCCAAAAACCCAGCCTTATCTCACCCCTACACACTAACAGCAACCTACACCCAAAATTTCAAGTATCTAGCTTCAGCCGTTTCGTCTGGGCGTTGATGAATCAGTCAGTCAGTCAGTCAGTCAGTCAGTCACTCACCTCACTACTCTTTTATATATATAGATTAAACATCGTTTCAACTATTGCACTTTAATTATTACTTACTTTATTTACTTTTCATAACTATTCATTCTTATTAATATTAAAAACTGGACTCCACAACACATAATTAATATAATAAAATAAATAATCAAAAAAATAAATAAATCACAGTAAATTAAAGCTAAATCACAGATGGCGTTACGTTATTGCAATGGAATACTGAAGGTTTGTTTTATCTTTGTCTTCTTTTGTGTTCATAGATATGTCAAGTCGTTGTTGTATACGTAGGCTTTCAAGTGTATATCTTCTATTTTCCCTTTTCTCCTTGTCTAATATTTTGACGTTTTTCCAGTCAGCTGTATGACCATTCCCTTTCATATGTTGTGATAGTGCTGTTTTATCGGTTCCCTTTTTTACATCTGCTTGATGTTCACTCATTCTCACTGACAGCATTCTTTTTGTTGTGCCTACATACACCTTCCCGCATTCCTCTTTCTCGTTACCCCTACATGTGATCTCATATACAACATTGTTTTGGTTCATTTTTCCCCTTTTGTTTTTCGTCGTTTAAATATCGTTCTCAATGTTTCGTTTGATTTGTGTGCTACCTTTGTTGTTGTTGTGTCTTTAATGATACTTCTAAGGTTTTTTGTGTCTGTCAATTTTGGCAAATACGGTACACTGAAAAAAATAAATATCCTTCGTTTCTGTTTCTTTTTCGGTGGTGTTTTTTATGTTTATGTTTTGTATTATATTTTTAATGACATTAGGTGGGTAACTATTTTTCTCCAGTATCCCAGCGAACTTTTTTATGTTTTTCTTCAAAAATTTGTCGTCTGTTATATTTAATATTTTATTTAAGAGGCTCCTTGCTGTGTTTATTTTCATGTTTTTTGGTTGCGTCGAGTGATAGTTTATAATTCTTCCCGATGATGTCTCTTTGGTATACCATTCTGTTAATATTTTGTCTTCTTCTTTTATTATTAGCATGTCTAAATACGGTAATTTGCTACATTCTTTCCTTTCAATGGTAAATTTTATCTTTTGATGGTAATTATTTAGGAGTTTTAGTATCGTTTCCTCGTCATTTTTATTTATTATTGCAAATATATCATCTACATACTTTGTAAGCAGTTTCATTTTGATGTTCTTTTCGTTGAGTTCGGCAATAACGTCGTCTAGTAGTGTGTCAAGTACGATGTTTGCAATCGTAGGAGACAATGGATTGCCCATTGGCATACCATAGGTCTGATGGTACATTTTGTCATTGCATTGGAAGTAGTTATTGTCCTTTAAAACGAAGTTTAATATTTTTAGAAAGGTTTGTTTCGGTATTTTTGTAGTTTCTTGAAGCATTGTCCATTTTTCCATGATGTTTTTTATAGCTAGATGCGTTGGTATGTTCGTAAATAACGATACTACGTCAAATGAAACAATAATGTCTTCCTTGTCCAAGGTTATGTTTTTTAGCTTTTCTTTAAGTTCCATACTGTTTTTTATATTATATGTTGGGGAAACTAGAGTTTTCAGGAGTTTTCCTATATATTAGGCCATATTGTAGCATGGTACATTTGTCGAAGATGCAATTGGTCTGAGAGGAATGTTTTCTTTATGAATCTTGGGTAGTCCGTAAAGTTCTGGGGCTCTTGCGGCTAAGCTTGTCAGTTGTGATTTTTCCCATTTTGTAATTATATTTTTATTTTGCAGTTCAGTTATTAAGTTGTTGTTTATTCTTTGAAGCTTTTGTGTTGGGTCCTCTCTTATTATTTTGTAAGTCGATTTATCTTGAAGTAATTTGTTGAGTTTTTCTGTGTAATCTTCCTTGTACATGATTACAGTCTTATTTCCTTTATCTGCCGATGTCAATATTATTTTATGCTCTATTTCTTTTAGGAAGTTTCTGGTATCATCAAAAATTCCAAGTATAAATTTCTCTTTCCCTGTATTGCAAATATTTCTCTTGTAATTTGTTATTCGGTTTGCGATTTTTGCCCTAGTTAGATCCTTTTCTGTGTCGTCTGTTATAGTTTGAACCCATTGTTCAATGTCAGCTATGAGTGACACTGGGTTGAAATTATTTTTTGTCACTGGTAGTGCAAATTTCTTCCCCATTGACAATATCCATTTGTGCTCTTTTCTGAACTCAATATTAGTCAAGTTTACAAACCAGTCTTCATTTATGGTTATATTGTATTCCGAAAATTTGTCATCTTTCAGTTTGTTGATCTTGGACAAGTGTGTCTTTTTTGATTGGGCTCTTATATTATAGTATCTATTCCATTGGTCGTCTTTAAATTTTTTGAATTCAGTTTTTTCGGGTGTATTTTGTATTATTTCCTCTAACTGTGATATTGCTTGTTTTGTTCTTGTAATTTGTATATGAGTCTCTCTTATTTCTAAGTTAAGTAGTTTTCCTTTAAAGTTATTTCTTACTTTTTCTGCCTGTTGTTGTGTTTTTGTATTTGAGAATAGTGTGATTGATTCTTTTATGGAGTGAGAGATATGTTTTGGTATTATTCCATACCTTCTACATGTTTGCAAAAACTGCGATCTCTCCATGTGTTTTGCTAATTTGTCTATTGCTCTGCAGTATTTTTTAAGTGTGAATGTAGTTTCCTTGTTGTATTTGAATGATGTGTGTTGAAAGAAGGTTCTCATTTTGGTGTTGTTGTTCCAGAATTTTGAATGTGTTTTCTTTTTTGTCGGCTGGCCCTCCGATATTTGTTTCTGTTTTTATTTTTGACCAATGTAATTTTATCTTTTATCAGTTTTGATTTTTTGTTGGGCTTTTCTTGGTCAGATGAATTTTATGACAATAAAACGAGTTTTATTTCATTTTTTGCTCGACGTTTCGCAGGCTTGTTTCCAGCTTTTTCATTTAGCTTTACTATTAGTTTTCTGTTTATGTAAGAAAAATATAGATAGAAATGTTTACTCATTGAGTACTCGTTCATTTTACCCAAATAACATCTTTGTAATTCTTTAAAAGAATTTAACAAAGAAATCGCAACTTTTGCTGCTTGAAGTGGCCATGACACATACACTGTTGCTTAAATTTCTCTATACAGGAAGTAAAAAAAAACATGTGTTAAACAAATGTTCAGCTCACAACGTTAAAATTGAAATCAAAGTGAAAACAAAAAGTAAAATAAAATAAGAAACTTTTGTCAGAAACTTAACAACTATTTTTGTTTGTTTTACGAAAGTACAAAGTAACAAGATAGTAGATATCTATATACACGGAGGAAAAAAAAACTTTCCAACGTATGTCCCAAACATATATGTATATGTTTGCAACAGTCCCTAGCATAACACAAGTTTGGGTCCTGAAAACAATTATGCATTTGTGTGCAAACAAATTTTTTTTGACTGCAAACAAATATTTGTTTGGATGTAATGAAAAGACAAACCTAAAAGCCACCAAAAACAGACAGATACAAAAATCAGTGGGCGCTTACTGAGACCAAGTGAGCGTAAATTTCAATGTAACACAAATTTTCTTTTATTGAAATGCATAGAAATACCAAACACAAAAGCAACAACAGACGCATAGGTACATACAAAATTCCTAATACAAGAAATACATAACAGACTTTAATGAAAGAAAAACGGAATGGAATAATTTATAAAATTATAAAAAAGTAAATAATGTGTGTCACATTAGTAAAAGGAAAAAATAAATAAAGTCTGTTAATTATAAAATACTAGCAAAATGCCCGCTACTTCGTATGCGGAAAGGGACTAATATACAAATAAACAATATTTAATATAAAAATTATGGACACTGAAAATGTTGATGTACCAATACTTATTTTAATAGATATTTAATTTTATCTAAGTACTGTTCGTATAACTTATGTTCGAATTTCCAAAAACAGACTTTATCACACCCCTACACATCAACAGCGACCCACATTTTAAATTTCAATTTACGTTTTATAGGACGGTACTGTTATTTTGAAGATTTTATCTATGTCATTGAGCTAATATGAATCGAAACAATTATTATTATTATAAATTTAGTACCATTTAGAACTTTTCGTACAATTTCCAAAACCATTTCCTTTTATAAACACCACTTCCCAACCTTGATTTCCATACAAAATTCCAAGATTCTAGCTATATCCGTTAAAAATATACCATTGGTACTAAATTTAGTAACTTTTAGTACACTAATAGATCGAATTTCCAAAAATCCTTTGGTACATCTCTCTAAATCTCTATCAGTGACCCTCTTTCCTAATTTCAGAATTCTAGCTCTTCCGCTTATCTAATACAAAGCGTACCATATTTAGTACTTTTCGTAACCTTCTACTTCGAATTTCCAAAAACCCAGTCTTATCTCACGCCTACACACCAACAGCAACCCACAGTCAAAATTGCAACTTTCTAGCTTCAGCGGTTTCATCTGGGCGATGATATACATGTCACTCACTCAGTCATCACTAAGCTCTTTTACATATATATAGATTTCCAAAAACTCTTTGGTACATCTTTCATTCCTAATTTCAGAACTCTAGCTCTTCCCGTTTAACTAATGCAAAGCGTACCATATTTAGTACCTTTTAGAACTTTTCGTACCCTTCTAGTTCGAATTTCCAAAAATCCAGTTGTAAAATAAATCATCAACCGGAAACCGGTATCTGGAATCAAATGATTATATAATGTAATAAATAGGTACATACATATTTCAAAGATATGCATGTATATGAAAAATGTATTAATGTTATTGCCAATATTAAATGCGATTTCTTCCTTGTCCAATAACATATTTCTATTCACTTTTTGGTTAAAATTTCCAATTATAAATCTATTAAATTTACTTAAAATCACCATTTCTTTAAGGAACACAAAACACTGATTTATTCTCCCACTTTACCATCTTTACTCAACGATTGTCTTGAATATACTGAAGTATATACTATAGACCTGTGCTCACAAAACCACTAAAAATGCAACCGCTCTGTTTGTGTTAGTCACACACATGGGATTGTCTCCCCCTCTCTCGACAAACATCATCGTGTGAGTTAATTCATTCCTTTTTTGTTAGAAAACAAAGAAGATGATCGGTGGTGAAATTAACGTTGAAACTTACAACAAATTAAATTGTGTGTGTTCACACAGTAAGAGCCCGCGAGCCCCGTGGTGAGGCACACTGGTATAGACCCAAAAATGGCTGAACCGATTTTCTTGAAAATGTCAGAGAATGTAGATGGAGGGACCTGTGGTGAAAATAGGCTGTATATTTTTTATACCCTCCACCATAGTATGGAGGGTATATTAAGTTTGTCATTCTGTTTGTAACACATCGAACTAATCATTTGCGACCCTATAAAGTATATATATTCTTGATCAGGATAAAATTCTAAGACGATCTAGCCATGTCCGTCTGTCCGTCTGTTGTAATCACTCTAGCGTCCGCAATAATTGAGATAGAGTGCTGAAATTTTGCACCCGAGGGTCTTTTTTCCATAGGCAGGTCAAGTTCGAAGATGGGCTATATCGGTCCACTTTTTGGTATAGCCCCCATATAACGGTACCTCCGGATTTGAGGTATTTTGACGTTCTTCGCCACATTTGCAGACCAAATTAGCTATAATTTGGCAATTAGGGTTCCTACTTATATCCCAAAGGATATTGGCACAGGTCCATGTTTTGGTATAGCCCCCATATAACGCTACCTCCCGATTTTCGGTATTTTGAGAATTTTAGCTACAATTTTTAACCGAACTAGCTGTAATTTGCCATTTGAAGTTCTCAGTGGTCATGAAATATCCCCACCAAACATCGTCAACATAGGTCCATGTTTTGGTATAGCCCCCATATAACGGTACCTACCAATTTTCGGTATTTTGAGAATTTTAGCTACAGTTTTTAACCGAAATAGCCGTAATTTGACATTTGAAGTTCTCAGTGGTCATAAAACATCTCCAACGAAACATCGTCAACATAGGTCCATGTTTTGGTATAGCCCCCATATAACGGTATCTCCCGATTTTCGGTATTTTGAGAATTTTAGCTGCAATTTTTAACCGAACTAGCTGTAATTTGCCATTTGAGGTTCTCAGTGGTCATGAAACATCCCCACCAAACATCGTCAACATAGGTCCATGTTTTGGTATAGCCCCCATATAACGGTACCTCCCAATTTTCGGTATTTTGAGAATTTTAGCTACAGTTTTTAACCGAAATAGCCGTAATTTGACATTTGAAGTTCTCAGTGGTCATAAAACATCTCCAACGAAACATCGTCAACATAGGTCCATGTTTTGGTATAGCCCCCATATAACGGTATCTCCCGATTTTCGGTATTTTGAGAATTTTAGCTGCAATTTTTAACCGAACTAGCTGTAATGATCGGTATTTTGAGAATTTTAGCTACAATTTTGTCTATTCAAAAATAATCGTCAATATAGGTCCATGTTTTGGTATATCCCCCTATATAACTGTACCTCCCGATTTTCGGGAATTTTCAGTGGTCACGAAATTTCTTCACTAAAATTCGTCAACAAGGGTCCATTTTTGAGGGTCTACATTGTTTTGATGAAACTACCCTCAATTTGACTCTTGAAGTTCCCTGCAGCTATAAAACTTTTCTGCCAAAAAATGTTAAGATAGGTTGACTCTTTGATATAGCCCCGTAGGTAATACCTTTCACCTAGCTGAAAACATTTTTTTAGATTAGATTAGATAACACTGTGCAACAAAATGGAGGTGAAAGTCTGGGGCACGGAAAATTCCTCTTGGGGAAGAAAGGCCTTGGTGAGTATATTATGAACCCCGAAGGACAAATTTTTGTTGGAGACCCTGTGGGCCATCAGCAATTAGCGTTATATCTTTGTTCACTGTTGCTTAAGTGCTCTACAAAAACAACAAACAAAGATATAATGCTAATTCATGATGGCTTACAGGGTCTCTTGAAAAAACTTCATCACGCCATAACGCGGAAGTTCGACTCACGGCGCATCTGTCCTTCGGGGTTTTAATATACACACACCAAGGGCTTTCATCTCCAAAAGGAATTATCTCTGCCCCAAAATTTGTGTTCACAGTGTAATTTAAGCAATAGTGGGAGGCAGTAGGAGTCTATCCCTTGTCGAAAAGTTGTTCCACCTAAAATTGTAAAAGGACCCTAATTATTTCATTTTAATTAAGACTATTTTATGGTGGAGGGTATAAAAAGTTCGGCCGAACTTAACGAATTTTTACTTGTTTTTTTTAATTTCGGAGGCGGTGTTGAACCTCCCCCATGCCCTACTTTTTTAGAAACGCGATTTTAGCACACCCACTTTTTTAAATATGTTATATATCCAAAACTTCTGAACCGATTTCCCTGAAAATTTCAGAGAATGTACAGGTGAAAATTAATTCGATAGACAATGGTAGCTGTGTCTCCTACCCGAGGCACTTATTTGTGGCCTTAAGACCCGACCACGCCCACTTTTTTAAATATGTTATATCTACAAAACTTCTAAAATGACTTCTATGTCATTTTGTTGAATTTTGTAGGAGCAGGCTATCTCCTGTACCCTTTTTTAAATGCGCTATATATGCAAAACTTACGAAAGTGTCCGTTTCCCCGACCCTGGGTACATATTTTAGCCATAAGACCCGACCACTCCCACTTTCTTTAATATGTTACAAATCAATAGAAATATAGGATGTTATGCATAACGAAGATTTGGTGGTATTGCATAGCAAGTGGCTGATTAGAAGGCAACATATCGATAGCTAATGCCTCATCAAGTACATATATAAGATACATTATAAGAAGGTGGAAGGACGACACAGTCGGCCCTTAAGTTGCAACTGGACATTCATTTGAATGAAGGGCACACATGCAATATTAAATAGAAGTTATCATCTGGAAGGAGTGTACGATCGCACATAGAAATTCCCTAGAAGCTTCAGATCAATTCTTGAAGGATTTATGAAGCAATTCACATTTAGATTTCAGACGAACATTTCCAGTTATAATATTCCAGCAGATGAAATAAATGTATGCCTCAAGTCATCAGTTCTTTGGCGATAAGTTAAGATTGCATATCGACACTTAAGATTTTTTTATTTATAGTCACTTGCAGATCCCGACTAATTAGCATTGAAAAAATTGACTTAAGAAAAGGTAAGATAAAACTGTTGCAAGGGCCAGCAACGCGGACCGGGTCGGCTAGTTATAAAATAAGCGGGAGTCCTATTGGTATGCTCCTTGAAAAAAATCCTCTCTCCACCCATAAAAAATATGTTCTAACATATAAAAACATGTTGGTGCCCAAACAATTAAAATTGAGATATGTTACAAAATGTTGCAAACATATATTTCTTTGGATCCAAATATATTTTGTTTGGATCCAAACATATATTTGTTTGCAACCACTCCTAAACATAAATTTGTTTGGACCAAAACATATTTTTATACCCTATACCACAATGTGGAAAAGGGTATAATAAGTTTGTTTTCCCAAAAATTCATGTAACGCCGCGAAATATTCGTCGTAGACCCCTCATGTGGTATACCAAACTTCATATCTCGACGAGATAAAGCGATTTAGCGATGTGTGTCCGTCCGTCCGTCCGTCCGTCTGTCCGTCCATTAAAAATTGTAATCAAGCTAGAGGCCGCAATTATGGACCGATTGTCACGAAATTTAGTATGGAGGTCGGGTTTGGACCAGAATAGAACTGATTAGTTTTTGGCGATGATCGTGAAATGTTAAAGGGATGAAATGGACCAAAAACAAAATTTTTGCTCGATTTTGTAGCCGCTCTGTAGGTCGCAATAATAGTCCGATCGGCGCGAAATTTTAAACGTAGTTTTGGTTTGAGATGAAGAAGTAGCGTGCAAGTCAACGGTATGATCGGATAATATTTAGCGGGTTAAATTGATCAAAACTTTTGTGTGAAAATTGGTAAAATTTCTAATGCACATCTTATAACTTTATCCCAAGAAGACGCGTTTAGTGGTATAGGGTATCACATGGTCGGCCCCGTCCGACTATAGTCTGTTCTTACTTGTTTAACATATATGTTTGTCCGTGTACAAATAACCACAAGAATAGAATAGACAAATCAAAACAAATATAACGTATGTTCCAGAACAAAAAATATGTACTAATTTTTTCCGATATCAAAAAGATAAAATTGTTATAGTAGAAAAAATTTTAATATCTGTATGTACATATAACCAATTTGTTTTCCTGCAAATCATTTGTTTTATGATGTAGTTAATTTGTCCGTACTTAACGTAAAATTTCATTAATTTTTATTCTATCATCATAATTTTTTGCTGTTTCTGTAAGTGAAAAATAAATATAAATGAGCACATTTTAAGCTATCTTCAATTTTGCTTAAATAACCCTTTTGTATTCCTTTTAACGTAACCAACAAAAAAGTCGTAACTTTTGTTCCTTGAATTTGTGATAAGACATACTTTGTTGCTTAAATTTCTCTCTACAAGAAAATACAGTTCTTGCCAAATGAAATTTCAGCTCACAACATTTAGGTAAAAATCCAAGAGAAAGGAATAAGATAATAAAATAAGAAACTTTGGACAGCAACTGAACAACAACTTGATTATTTCAAGAATGTTTAAGGTAACCAGTTTAAGAGTTTAGGTGGGATAATCCCAAATATATACATAGTCGCTAGTGCATTTTAGCTATTAGTTTATTATAATTTAAAATTGTAATACATATTTAAATGAATAAAAAATTGGCGAATAAACATTTTCAATAATGATATTAAATTTGTGGTGGACACCTTAAGGTATATCACCAATATTTCTCAAATTATAACATAACTGAAGTCAAGGTTTACACTTCCATTGACCTTAAAAGTTAATTTGCGTGTAAGCTGTGATTATATTTATGTTCAAAAGTGGGTAAAAATGTGTTGAAGCGTCTCGATTTGTGAGTAAACCACACTTCTCACGATTTTCCTGTCAAATAAAAAGTCGAAGCAAACTAAATAAGGATAATTTTACTAATGTATTATTTTTCAAAATTTGATCTGCTTGTACCATTAAAAGTTGCTGAAATTTTGAAGCCAGATTTACAGTGTTTTTTGACAGTTTCTTCTAGTCGCGTTCGGCAAAGAGACTTTTCAAAAAAAAAAAGCATTTATAGGATTGTAGTACTTGCGATTCTGAGTTATCTGAATGTTTAAGGTAACCAGTTTAAGAGTTTAGGTGGGATAATCCCAAATATATACATAGTCGCTAGTGCATTTTAGCTATTAGTTTATTATAATTTAAAATTGTAATACATATTTAAATGAATAAAAAATTGGCGAATAAACATTTTCAATAATGATATTAAATTTGTGGTGGACACCTTAAGGTATATCACCAATATTTCTCAAATTATAACATAACTGAAGTCAAGGTTTACACTTCCATTGACCTTAAAAGTTAATTTGCGTGTAAGCTGTGATTATATTTATGTTCAAAAGTGGGTAAAAATGTGTTGAAGCGTCTCGATTTGTGAGTAAACCACACTTCTCACGATTTTCCTGTCAAATAAAAAGTCGAAGCAAACTAAATAAGGATAATTTTACTAATGTATTATTTTTCAAAATTTGATCTGCTTGTACCATTAAAAGTTGCTGAAATTTTGAAGCCAGATTTACAGTGTTTTTTGACAGTTTCTTCTAGTCGCGTTCGGCAAAGAGACTTTTCAAAAAAAAAAAGCATTTATAGGATTGTAGTACTTGCGATTCTGAGTTATCTGATACTTATATCGTGAATGTAGTATGTAGAGATTCACAGAAATCTGCATCCAAATGAGGAAACTTTGTGCGAACATTTTTCATCATATTTTACGGGTCTAATATTTAAATTGTCATTCGATTACCCCGTACTCCATTGCACATTTTAGTTTTTGACGTTCCGGATCTAATTAATCATTCCCCTTGAAAATCCATATAGTAAAACGGGAGTTACGAGGAATTCCAAAGAAGGAAGTCGAGTTTTCTGCGGGTCGTTTCCACTGTAATGAAAGAACTAGTGCAGCATCTTCGTTTTTGCGGAAACAGAGATATAAAAACTTCACTGATAAGGGAACTACATTTATTTTATCCCAAAAAAAGTAAGAAAGTATCAGTCAGCTGTGCTGACGGAGATATACCCACAGACAACAACCAAACACAATAATTATGTAATATATAAAATATATATTAATTTTGACCATGAGTTTGTCTTAAAATCTGTTGGTACCGTAATGTTGGGCTATACCAAATTAGACAATTAGACGACCATTAAAATGATCCTTAATGACCATAACACTTCATCGAGCTTCCCTAATTACATTTGCGTGCAATGAACCATATAGTGTGCCTGGTTGTTGTTGTAACAGTGTTTATTATTATGTTTGTATGTTCGTTCCTCTGTTCAATCTGGCTCTGGGTCTATCTCAAGTTCCAGGAAAGTGGCTGCTTCGATGGGATGTAACCACAGATCCACTAGAGTTAGATAAGTAGGTTTGGCTGGGCAGTTGAAAAGGTGTTTTGTGTCGTGCGGGCCCATGCCGCATACTGGGCAGATGTCTTGCACGGCGCGGTCGATTTCCGCCCAATAAGAAATTAGGCGACTGCAATATCCCGAGCGTCGTTGAGCCAAAACTATTATAGTTTGTCGTGGCAGATGAAGCTCCTCAGCTGTGATAGATGGGGAATGTATTTCGAGGAATTTATTCACACTATATTTGCTTATGGCCTTAGCAACTGCATCCGTGTTATTACTATTCAAACCTGCTTGATATTCCTGTTGATCTAGGGGTTCTCTCCTATATTTTTGGACCTCCCTCTCTAGAGCATGAGTATCCTTCCTTGTATAATATATGTGGTATTGGCGTGCAGCGCAGTTGTCGTGCTGTGCTGCTTACGGAATCCTTGCTGATGATCGGCAATTTAATAGCTATTTCTGATACTGGGGAGAATTAATGCCTCAAGGGTCTTTGCTACGGGCGACAAAAGCGAAATCGGTCTGTACGATTAACTTTTGCTGGTACCCTTGCCGGGCTTCCGTAGTGGGACCACCCTGCCCATTTTCCAGACTTCGGGAATAATGAGGGTGGATAGCGACAACTTGAGAACTTTAGTGAGCTACTCCACTCCCGGCTCATCCAGCTGTTTCAGCATTATCATGGAGATTCCATCGGGGCCCAACGCTTTGGATGATTTAGCGTTCCTGATGACATTGGCATCATCCATTATAAACTGTGGTGGTTCCTCCTCGGCAGTCACTCTCGGGGTGCTCGACAAAGTGTCGATTGAAATAACTTGCGCACCTCTTCGGGTCTGTCAACGTAGCGTCGCCTAACGTGACTGAAGTCCTATCCTCCCTTCTTCCAGTGTTCGAGAGTGACTTATCCATTGCCCACAATTCACCTATAGCGGCTCCAATGTTGCAATTCTTCAGATGATTTAACCACTTGTTCCGCTTATGCTCGCCGACCAGACTGTTAACTTCCAGTGTCCGCTCCCTGACTCTGGGGTCATTGGGGTTGGTTCGACGAAGCTCATCACGCTCATGTGTTAATCCCGCCGCCTCTGCTGAGAACTTTGGTCTTACTTCGGGTATTCGACCAGCAGGGATATGGCGAGCGGCTGCAGCAGTGATGATGTCTCGGAACGTCCTTTACTATACCTGAACATCAGAAGGATTGGACAGTTCTCTGATGCGGTGATTGGTGAACTCTCTGAAACCCGGCCAATCAGCTTTCTTATGATTGACGAATGTGCGGCGTTCAGAGGTAATGAAATCAGTTAGTCTGCTAATGGAGACAATTATGGGAAGATGGTCTGATCCAAGGGAAGTGACGGGCTACCAGGTAACGTCATTTGTCAGACCAGGTGACACGATGGTTATGTCTGGCGAGCGTGACACTCTCCTCTAATTCTGGTAGTGACGTCCTCGTAGAGCTATCCATCTGCTCATCCAGCGCTGTACCCCTCTGGACGTTTCCGAGGGCCAAATGCCACATTTTATGATGCGCATTAAAGTCCCCCAGACGATTATGACCTTCCAAAAGCGGGCTAATGTTAGGCACGTAATCTGAGATACAGCTATTTCTCGGCGGGATGTATACGTTCAGCGACTCTATCTCGGCAGTTCCACACCTGACTGCTACCCCCATACATTCCATGTACGGGTCATTAGAGACAGGCTCAAGCGAGATAGGTCGGTATTGGACAGACTGGTGCAATAGGAAAGCTAATCCCCCACCTCCACTTCTGGTGCGATCCTTCCTTAGCACGTTCTAACCATCACAACGTTGTAAGCTACAGTTGTTGTTGAGCTTGGTTTCTTGCACCGCAGTGACCTTGATATTCCTCCGACTCATGAAATCTACTATTTACTCGATCTTACCTCGGAGTCCATTGCAATTAAATTGCAAAAAGGATGCATTTTCCGGGATTGGGACAACAACGGTTGGTGTTAAAGGCTGCATGTGCGGTTGTTGTCGCGGAGACTGCGGGGGATTCTCATAATCAGACGACGAGGGAGTTTTGTAATCCGATGACGACTCACTGCGGACTGTATCCACACAGCATGCAGCAACATAGTCCCTGTCGTAGTCCCTCACGTGGACAAGTCCAGACCAACCTCTGAGATGCACCCACTCCTGACATCTATTGCATCATTGCTGCACCGAAGGCTGGATGTGGGGAAGATGCGGTTGTGACAAACCGACCACAAATATATTGGTCCTGGGTTTTCCTCCGTCCCGGCATGGACCAAAAGAATTCGGAGCAGACATTCCGGGATATGCTGCTCCCAACACAAAAAAACGAAACACTAAGGTGGCAGCCGCTGGCCGAAACGATGATATTGTGTAGTTCCGGGTCAATCCGGTACGAAAGAACCCGCTGCCTTGGGATTGAATGTGACTGGTAGGCACCTTATACTTTACACGTTATATTAAAAATATTAATTTCTGCGCTCACATTTTAAATTAGCCTGTATTCAACAGAACCATGACAATATCTATCCACAATGATGTATTTACCACAACGATTTTTCTAAATACATCGTTTAACCCAAGGCTGTTCTATTGTTCGCAACGACAGATGATTCTTTTTGCTTCCTTTTGAAATTTTAAATAAATAATGGCCAATATCAACAATAGGTTTTATGGCCAAACAAATGTCATTGACAAGTAACTGTAGGTGGTAACCATGGCCCACAAAATGGTTGTCCAGACATGAAACATCCTACTTATTTCGCATAATAATATGTGGTGGTCTTATCTTAGGAACCATTAAATTTTACATTGTATAAGTATTTTTCATGATGATGGCTATTAGGGTAATTTACACAGCAAATGTATGCAAAGCTGTAATAAATATATTCAATTGTTAAAATATTGATACTGGCTGTTATTTATATCGTTTAAGTCGAGAAATTGAACACAGTAATGCTTTTAAATCTTGTTAATGGACAAAATTCTGTTTGTCGATTGTTGAAATATTTAGTTTCAAATATTTTGTTGTAATTCAAAGTTTAAAACGCACAGGAAATATTTAAGTTAGTTATTGTGGTAATACTGTACATGGTTGAGTATACGTGTTATTTGATGACATAATATAAATTATACGCAATGATGGGTTTTTTTTGTTTTTCATTTGAACTTTGATATTGGACCATCGACATCTGCAACCTACTCTGTCAAGCTGAATATATTTACATTGAAAATATAAAGTACTCAAATATTTGCATTCTAAAACGTGTTTGTTTAAAAAATGGAAAAGTATACTATTGTAGTTTTTAGTAATTTTTGGTTTACAAATCAATCATACAGTGGCACAGATTTTCATTTGCATTATAATTGCTTGTGCATTGGGGTGTAAATATTAAATTACTCAGTAAACAACCCATATAAATGAATGCGGATTATTCAATTAAAAAACAACAAGGAAAAGAAGGTTATAGTAGGACGGGCCGACTATGTTATATCCTAAATTACAACTCCTGGACACAAATTTTCACGGAATTTTTTATATAATTGCGATATATTTAAGGAATCCGGTCATACATACATCATACATAGCAATCCATAGATATAACACATACATACACTGTTATTACTGGAAACGTAGGGTGTTATTGTCCGTATTTAACAATCTACTGACGAACAAACATGTTTCTTAAAAAAATTAAAATTGTATTACGATTTATACCGAATATACTAATAACCACCAATAATTTGTGGTATTAAGTTCCTTTGGACCAAAGGTGGGACAAATACTTTAAGACCCCTTACATCATTGTAATTTGCATCAACTTAAAAACTGAGAATGTCGGAATCATCATATGAAAAATTCCCTATCATGGATGCGGGATTTTACAGCATGAAAGGTAAATGTAATTCTTTATCTACAAAACAATACACTAAATGAACCCAATCATTTTTTACAATGTAATTCCGTTATCCTTCCTATACATTGATCTAATTTATATCAAGTAATATTTCTCTAGAAATTAAAATTGGTATCAAAAATTAAATTAAGAAATTGTCCCACAGAAGTAATGGTCAAGTTCACCCGCTAAACATTATCCAAAACAAGTAAGAAAGTACCAGTCAGTTGCGCTGACGGAAGATATAACCTCAGCCACTGACCAAAAAATAAAAAATAAAACACAAGCCAAACCAAAAACAATAACAACGCCGTATATGAATTATATTGATTTTGTATAACGAGTTTGCTTTAAAATCTGTAGGTACCGTAATGTGGGGCTATACCAAATATTTTTAGTAATCAAACTTCTTCATAAAGGACTCGAAATATTAAATTAAATTTTTGAAAAAGTTTTAGAGTTGTCATGCACTATATACATTTAAAAAAAATCAAACTGACTATAAGGATCTAACCGGAGCCTTTTGAAATAACTACTCAAAAAACTCCATATTGCATTGTATAACACTAGGTTATACTACCTTCTAAAATAATCCAATATGGAGTTTTTTAGAATTTATTTCAAAAGGTTCCAATGTCTTTTGGGTATTTACCATTCTGCCATGGTATTTAGTCCCGGTTCACACTAAAACGATTCCACTGAAAAATTTCATTAAATTAGGCGTTCTAAGATCGAGTTCCCCACTACAACAATTTCATGATATTCCTGTACTGTGGAACTCGATCTAGGGACTCCTAACTTCATGAAAGTTTTTCAAGTATACATCAAAAAAAAAAAAAAATCTCATAAAGAAGGTTAACCCGACAAAACATCTATAACATAAACATACTATAAGACAACACCTGAATATATATCAATGTTTTGAAAACAAGAAAATTTGTGGCATTTTTATTGCCTGACATTTTGTTTTTTTCTTTCAAAATAGTAGAGCAGAGAGGGCATCAGTATGCCTCATTCAGAACCTGCAAGAAATGTTACTACGATAACATTTTTGTCCTTTATAATATAGAAAAAAATTAAAAGGTTCTTGAAGTTCTGAAACTATAACCAAAATCGAAGTCGATTTTTGCGGTTTTAATGGTTTTTCTTCACAAGAAACCAATACTGGAAATTTCAGATCTAGAAATATTTTTGTCACCTCTTTCCACTGTGTGTTGAAAAAAAGGCGACAGTATTGATAATATCGATAGTTTGAAATGAAAATATCGAAACTATCAAATGTTGCGGATACCGATAGTTTGCCAGCACTATCATTTAGACAAAGTTAGTTTAAGTTCGAAGATGGGTTGTATCAGTCCACTCCCTACCTCCCCCGAAAAAACTGTCCGCTATACGATGATACAAGTTTCAAAAGGTGTCAGTCAATACTTCCTGAGAAAACAACCTGCAAGGTGCAAAAAACCCTCTTTAACACCAAATGTAGTTGCTTGAGAGCACGCTAACTCTCGAACTGATTTGGTCCAAAATTTGGCCTTCGTCATATTTTGTACGAAATTAGTTTCAGTTCGAAGATAAGACATATCGGTCCACTCCTTAAGGTACCTTCCCCACAAAAGTTCAAAAATGTTCGGAAAAATTGTGCGCACGATAACCCTTGATATGAGAGACCGATTGGTCCATACCATACACATTATAATATATCTACTAGATATATATCAGGTTCGAATATGGTCTATTATCATCCACTCCTTCGGGTACGTCCCACACAAAATTTCGGATAAGTTGACTTTAAGACCTGCTTTCGAATCAATTTGATTTTTGTTGAAGTAACCTGCATTCGCTGACTCAATTAATATGGTAAAATTGTTTTCAGCGGCAAGTCCATACTTCTTGAGAAATCATCCCGAAGGGTGTAAAAACACTCTATGGCACCATATATAGTGGCTGGAGAGGCAGCTAACTTTCGAACTGATCAACCGATCTGGTCCAAAATTTTGTCTTCGTCATATTTTGCCCGAACTAAGTTTAAGTTCGAAGATGGGAATGGGCAATACCGGTCCACAACTTCCAATACTTCATCCAATCTTAAAAAAATGTCACTTGAATGGTATGCACGATATCTCTTTAACAGGGCAAGCTATTTGGTCCAAACTTTGGATCTCTTAATACTTTGTCCAAATTTGTTTAACTTCTAAAATTGCCAATATCGGTCCTTAACCACAAAAGTTCAACATTTGTGTCTAAGTGCAAATAGGTTATGTCGAAAATGTATGGATATGTACACTGGTGCTGTTCCTTGTGTTTCTGTTAACAACGATTTATGTTTTCCGCGGACAAGTCCATGATTCCTGGCACACTGGTCCGAAAGTTATACGATGACCCACTAAAATGAAAAGCTATGACTCCCAAGACAAAATCCACTTCCATAACAGACTATGTCGGTCCATTCCTTTAAATACCTTCTCCGCAACACTTTTGAACTTTAATCCTAATCAACATTTTTGTAAGCAAGTGCAGATGTCGAAAAAGGGCCACAAAATTCTGAAAAACCCTAAAAACATTCTATCTGACCGTAGATGAAAGTTTCAATTCATATAGGCTGAGTATATATCTCTGTCAACAAAGCCGACTTATACTTTTTTTACTTGTTTTGTTTTTCAAATATTTTAGGTAACAAGTTAGTAGTTATTGATCTACGCACAGATATACAAATGCTCACAAAAAAGGAATAAAGCAAAGAAAAACAAATATAATGTTTGTTCCAGGACACCAATAATATACTATTATTTACTATTTTTGATATCATATAGGTAAAATTGTTATAGTGTTAAAATGTAAATATATGTATGTATATTCAATTTGTTTTCCTGCAAATCATTTGTTTTCTGATATAAGTAATTTATACGCAAAATTTCGTTAATTTTTATTCTACCATCATCATTATTTGACTGTTTCCGTAAGTGAAAAATAAAGGTAAATAAGTAACCTTTAAGTATTCTCTCATTTTGCTTAAATAACTTTTTTGTATTCCTTTTAACGTAACCAACAAAGAAGTCGTAACTTTTGTTCCTTGAATTGCAGATAAGACATACTTTGTTGCTTAAATTTCTTTCTACAAGAAAAATAACTTTCTTGCCAAATGAAATTTCAGCTCACAACATTTGAGAAAAAAAATCAAGAGAAAGGAAGAAGATAATAAAATAAGAACCTTTGGACAGCAACTGAACAACTACTTTTTAGTTCAAGACTGTTTAAGGTAACCAGTTTGAGAGTTTAGGTTGGATCATCCCGAAGATAAACAAAGGAAAGAAAGAACTTGTAGCGCAATAGCCATAGTCGCTAGTGCTTTTTAGCTATAAGTTTATTACAATATAAAATTTTAATAAATATTTAAATAAATAAAGAAATATTAAATTTGTGGTGGACACCCTAATGTATATAGCATTCAGCTACAATTTAACATGAAATTGTTAGCAAACAATTTCATAGGGTGCGCTTAATCATGCTTATAAATATTATAAAAATGCGTCTTTGTAAAATATAAATACAAAATCGCATTCATGAAAGCATTCCTTTAAATCACACCTCATATCGTTGAAAACACATGAAATATGCCACAAAAGTAATCATTTCGCACATCTGAAAATGCGAAGAAGCCTTTTGGGAAATTGAGACATTGATTCGTCAGTACATACATAAATCCGTATGCGATTAAATGACAAGCACTGCCTGAAAATTTTGCCGTTGGATACGTCTTTCTTTTTGCAGGTTTTATGACAAAGAAACAACAGAAATTTTATTTCAAAGCGTTTGTTTTCTGTCACTTGAGAAACGTTGTGCGATAATGTGGAGGGTATATGTATTAAGTTTGTCATTCCGTTTGTAACTCATCGAAATATATTTTTGATCAGCGTAAAATTCTAAGTCAATTTAAACCTGTCTGTTGTAATCACGCTATCTTCCGAATGAATCAAGATACACGGCTGAAATTTTGTACACATGTGTTTTTGGTCTTAACTTAGATCACGTTCGAAGGTGGGATACATCGGCCACATTTTGGTATAGCCCCCATATAACGGTACCTCCCGATATCAGATATTTTGACGTTTTTAGCCACATTTTCAGACCCAATTAGCTAAACTTTGGTATTTAGGGTTCTCAGTGATCAAGAAACTTCTCCACCAAAAGCTATGGACACAGGTCCACGTCTTCTTATAGACCCAATATAACGGTACTGTCCGATTTCCGGTATTTTGATGTTTTTAGTTTCTGGTTCTAGCCGAACTAGCTATAATTTGGCATTTAGTCCTTGATTTATCAGTGATCAAAAATTGTGGTCATAGGTCTACGTTTTGGTACAGCCCCTTTATAACGATAACGTCCGATTTCATCTACTTTGACGTTTTTAGCTACATATTCAGACCAAACTAACTAAAATTTGACATTTAGGGTTTCTAGTGGTCAAGTAACTTCTCCAGCTAAAATTGTGGGCATAGGTACTTTCGCAACAGAAAGAAAACTAATAGAAATCCAAATTAGCTCAGAGGTGGTGGAGGGTATAAAAAGTTCGGCCCGGCCGAACTTAACGCTTTTTAACATGTTCTTGATGTTCGGGAATCAAATGAAGTCATTGGGTGCCAATTCCACGTATGGCTAATGGGCCATACCTTTCCACGTTTTGATATAGCCCCCATAGAACGGTACCAACCGATTTTGTGAATACTGGAGTTTGTGACCACAATATCTCACCGAAACGGCTGAAATTTTGTATTCATTCTTCGGGTATTAAATTTTCCACCTGAAGCTTGTCGGTTTAGGTCCAAGTCTTCATATGGCCCTCATAGAACGGGACCTCCCGATTTTCGATATTTTTAATGTGTTGGCCTCAATATTCCACCGTTGGAGGTATACAACTTTCCATCTGAAATTTAGATAGCCCCCGTAGAACGGTACATCCCGATTTTCCATGTTTTGACCTCATTATCTTACCGCAATATCGGAAATTTAGTATTTAGTCTTCACTAAGTCTAAAAATTTTACGCCAGAAATTTGTCGGTATAGATCGACGTTTTGATATAGCCCCCATAGAACGGTATATCCGAAATTTTGGTATACTGAAATTTGGTATTTAGTCTTCTTCATAAACCAATGGAAACTATTGTAAAATCACGGATTCTATAATCCTATTATGAGTTTTGAATATTACCTTTTTCCGCGTCCGGAAAAACACAAAAAAAACCCCGAAATTCCGACTTCAAAATATCAGCATCAACTTTAAGTGGATGCAGGTTCCTTCAGGAACCTTCCCCACAAAATTTCGAAAAAGTTCGGGTAAATTGTATAGCCGATAACTCTCGAAGGAAGTAACCGATTTGGTCCATACCTTGTTCACCGTGCAATTTCTATCACACAAAATTTCGGAAAAGTTCAGTTTAGGACCAGCTCGCGAATCGCTTTGATTTTTGTTGTAGCAATTTGTATTCGCTGCCCCCATTATGACGATGCATGTTTTATTACGGGCAAGTCCATACTCTCTATGAAAATGGTCATGTATAGTGGTTGGAACGCACGATAATTCTCCAAAGGATCTGCCGATTCGGTCCAAAATTTGGCCATCTTAATACTTTGTTCGAAATTAGTCTTAGCTCGATTATCAGTCATATCGGTCCACTCCCTTAGGTACCTCACCAACAAAAGGTCAAAACTTTTCACTAACATGGTGCGCCTGATAACTCTCGAAAGTAGGAACCGATTTGGTTCGTTTTTTTTCACATCGCAATATTTCTACGAGACATAGATCAGGTTCGAATATGGACTATATGTCAAGTCCTTCGGGTAACTCCTACATAAAATTTAGGAAAAATTCAGTTAAAGGCCTGCTCTTGAATCACTTTGATCTTTGTTGTAACAACTTGCATTCGCTGTCCCCATTACGACAGTACAGGGGCAAGTCCATAATTCCTTATAAAATGGCCCGGAAGCTGTAAAAAACCCCTGTGGTACCATTTGTAGTTGCTGGAACGCACGATAACTCTCGAAAGGATCAACCGATTCGGTGCGAAATATGGCCTTTGAAATATTTTTTCCACTTGGTTTAAGCTCGATGGTGGGCACTATTGTTGTGCACCTTCCGGTACCTATCCAAAAGTTAAAAATTCCACTAAAATGCTACGCGCTATATCTGTGGGACGGAGCACCCTCCTAACTTTGGACCTCCTAATATTTTGTCCAAATGTATTCTCCTTAGGGTACCTCCTTCACAAATATTCAACATTTTTTTTAACTGAAATTTAGTATCTGTTCGAAGATCGTTTGGAAAATTATACCGCTGCTTCTTTTTGTGGTACTGTTTAAGCGATATTAGGTTTTTCGTAGGCAGGTCTATATTTCCTGATGTGTATATTGGTTCAAAATACGGTGACAAACTGAAATGATTGGTGGGCACAATATCTATCGAAAGGTATGACTCCCATAACACTGTGCAACAAAATTCATTTTTTTCAAAATGATGAGAAAAATCGAGTAGATTATGAAAGTAGAGCTAAAAATATGAGACACGTGTATCGGCGTTTTAAAAGTTTACGTCGGAAAGTAACCAAAATAGGCGGGGCAAGTTCCGCCAATTTTTAATTTTTTCGAAATATTCGAGTTAAGATATCTTTGAATCCTTGCATTTGAGGTATATAGTGTCTTTGGCAACTTTACAGAGGAGTATGTGGGCAATATTTTTGTTATAAGTTTTAACCCTCATGCGGTTCATCAAAGGGGTCTTTTTTGTCCTTTTTTCAGAAATCTTTCAAAAACTCCTTAAAAATGTGATTGTATCAAATCCAAATATTCTACAAAATTATTCGCCATAAAATTTTACTATAGGTCTCGGAATACACCACATCTGTAGCTCTTGTCTAATCGCCAGGAATCTCTAAAAATGAAAAACACGTTTTAGGGTTAAAGTCGGACTTCATCTGAATTTATTCAAAATTGTCCCACAAAACATAATTTTAGGGAGATGATGTCAGAGACAAAAATATTCTTCAAATTTCACTATGGGTCACCAAAGAAGTGAAATGTCTATTTACATTCTAAAGCATTAAAATATCAGTATCAATTTTGCTGAAAAAACATGAAAATATTTCCCAATTTTTTTGATGAAAAATTTTTCTTTCTTTTTTTCGAGTTGATACATGGAAGTAATATGAAACTTGGCTATGGGTGAAAAGTGTCAAAAGATGAAAAATTCTACACAAAATTTCACTATGAGTTTCAGAATAAACCATATATCTAGCTATACTATTTCCTTAAATAAATTAGATTACAAATTTATATGTATATATTAGGATGAAATTATATGTTTTAATTTTGGACTGTTAATTTTACATAATTCCATACTGGATCAAAATCTAGCAAAATCCTTTACTTTTTGGGAATATTGTTAAAGAAAGAAATGTTCCAAATGAAATTTCATTATGAGTTTCTGAATAAAAGAAATCTGTAACTATAATATATAACATTTTTAGCAGCACTTGTTTTTGATATATAGGCTTTAGGGCCATATTTTCCAATATTCATACAGATTGTCGTTGTGATTGGATACTATAAATATGATATTGATGGTTTTTCGTTGTGAATTCATACAGAAGATGTCTTGCGCTACATTCATACTGCTTTTGAAATATTTGTGGTGAATACATAATTGCGTATTTTTAGTACTTTCAACATAAATTCCGTAGTTAGGATAGGATAAGCCATTGGTTGCTAATATTGTATGTGAAAATACATTAGAGGTCTACGGCTATGGTCCAGTGAAAATATAGGTGTCATATGGGCTCTCACATGCACAATTTGGTGTGGTCCAAAAAACTACAATGATCGGACTAACTCCTACTTTGGTGGCATTTACGGAATAAACCTTAGAAATTGACATTAGAGGTCTACGGCTATGGTCCAGTGAAAATATAGGTGTCATATGGGCTCTCACATGCACAATTTGGTGTGGTCCAAAAAACTACAATGATGGGACTAACTCCTACTTTGGTGGCATTTACGGAATAAACCTTAGAAATTGACATAAATGGCTATATCCTAACTGGTTTCGTTATGGTCATTCATGATACAGCTATTTATGTCAATTGCTAGGGTTTATTCCGTAAATGCCACCAAAGTAGGAGTTAGTCCCATCATTGTAGTTTTTTGGACAACACCAAATTGTGCATGTGAGGGCGCATATGACACCTATATTTTCACTGGACCATAGCCGTAGACCTCTAATGTATTTCCACATACAATATAAGCAACCAATGGCTTATCCTAACTACGGAATTTAAGTTGAAAGTACTAAAAATACGCAATTTGGGCAGGTCCGATGTGGGTTTTCTATATATTCCAAATATGTATTCACCACAAATATTTCAAAAGCAGTATGAATGGAGAGCAAGACATCTTCTGTTCAATATCATATATCATATCATATTTATAGTATCCAATCACAACGACAATCTGTATGAATATTGGAAAATATGGCCCTAAAGCCTATATATCAAAAACAAGTGCTGCTAAGAATGTTATATATTATGGTTACAGATTTCTTTTATTCAGAAACTCATAATGAAATTTCATTTGGAACATTTCTTTCTTTAACAATATTCCCAAAAAGTAAAGGATTTTGCTAGATTTTGATCCAGTATGGAATTATGTAAAATTAACAGTCCAAAATTAAAACATATAATTTCATCCTAATATATACATATAAATTTGTAATCTAATTTATTTAAGGAAATAGTATAGCTAGATATATGGTTTATTCTGAAACTCATAGTGAAATTTTGTGTAGAATTTTTCATCTTTTGACACTTTTCACCTATAGCCAAGTTTCATATTACTTCCATGTATCAACTCGAAAAAAAGAAAAAAAAATTTTTCATCAAAAAAATTGGGAAATATTTTCATGTTTTTTCAGCAAAATTGATACTGATATTTTAATGCTTTAGAATGTAAATAGACATTTCACTTCTTTGGTGACCCATAGTGAAATTTGACGAAGAATATTTTTGTCTCTGACATCATCTCTCTAAAATTATGTTTTGTGGGACAATTTTGAATAAACTCAGATGAAGTCCGACTTTAACCCTAAAACGTGTTTTTCATTTTTAGAGATTCCTGGCGATTAGACAAGAGTTACAGATTTGGTGTATTCTGAGACCTATAGTAAAATTTTATATTTGGATTTGATACAATCACATTTTTAAGGAGTTTTTGAAAGATTTTTGAAAAAAGGACAAAAAAGACCCCTTTGATGAACCGCATGAGGGTTAAAATTTATAACAAAAATATTGCCCATATACTCCTCTGTAAAGTTGCCAAAGACACTATATACCTCAAATGCAAGGATTCAAAGATATCTTAACTCGAATATTTCGAAAAAATTAAAAATGGGCGGAACTTGCCCCGCCTATTTTGGTTACTTTCCGACGTAAACTTTTAAAACGCCGATACACGTGTCTCATATTTTTAGCTCTACTTTCATAATCTACTCGATTTTCCTCGTCATTTTTTTTTTTGTTGTCGCACTGTGTAATAAGATCCACTTTCAAAATAGACTATGTCGGTCCATTCCTTCAAACCAAATATTTTTATTTGTCGGCAAGTTTATACTTCCAAAAAGGGTCACAAAACCTGTCAATAGATGAAAGTTTCAATTCACACATGCTGAGGGTATATCTCTGTCGGCAAAGCCGACTGATACTTTTTTACTTGTCAATGCAATGTTGGGTCAGAATATTTTTAAATTTCGTTACATTTGTATTCCAGGACCACTTGACTTATCACAGACCGACCTATAACATTATACGTGGTACGGACACCAAATGCTAGTTCTTAACTTGCCACAGATAACTGAGAACGACTCAAACTTGCTATCGAATGTGACTAAAAGGACACTAATGATGTGGCATTCTCATATCTGCAGTCTATGTGGAGAGTGTTACGGGTATTTACGAGTTGAGAATCTTCTCACAGCAAAAGACTGTATGTTTGGTTGAACGGTGTTTACATTTAATAAAAACAAGTAAAAAAGTATCTGCCGGCTTTGCCAACAGAGATATACGCTCAGCCTATGTGAAATGAAACAGTCATCTACGGACAGATCAAATGTACTTAGGGTCCTTTCAGAATTTCGTAGCCCTTTTTGGACATCTGACCTTGCCGACAAAAATGTGGATTAGGATTAAAGTTTAAAAGTGTTGCGGAGGAAGTACTTAAAGTAATGGACCGACATAGTCCATTGTGGAAGTAGATCTTATTTTTGAGTCATATCTTTGCGATAGGTATAGCGCCCACTAGTTATTTCAGTGGGTCATCGTATAACTTTTCGGCCAGTATGCCGGGAAGCATGGTCTTGTCCACGGAAAACATAATATCGCTGTAAGCAGGACCACAACGAACAGTATCGGCATACATTTCCAATGGATCTTCGAACAGACCCTAAACTGCACTTAGACAATAATGTTGAACTTCTGTGGGAAGAGGTACCCTAAGGAGAGGACCAATATGGGCCATTTTAGCAGTTAAACTAATTTTGGACAAAATATTAGGAAATTCAAAGTTTGGACCAAATTGGTTGCCCCGTTCAAGAAATATCGTGCATACCATTTTAGTGACAATTTTTAAATACAGGGCTGAAGTACCGTAAGATGTGCACCAGTAATGGCCATCTTCGAAGTGAAACTAAGTTTGGACAAAGTATGACGAAGCCCAAATTTCGACCAAAACGATTGTTCAGTTCGAGAGTTATCATGCGCTACATCCACTACATATGATGCCATATGGGATTTTTACACCTTTCGGTCTGTTTTCTCAAGAAATATGGACGTTTACCGTCGTAATTGAGGCAGCGAATGCATGTTGCTTCAACAAAAATCAGAGTGATTCGAGATCAGGTCTTAAAGTAAACTTATTCGAAATTTTTTGTGGGAAGTACCCGAAGCAGTGGACAAATATAGTCCATATTAGAACCTGATTTATATCTGGTAGATATTTTAAAAGGATTTTAAAAATGGACCAAATCGGTCACTCCCTTCGAGAGTTATCGTGCGCTCCAACCACTGTACAAGGTGCCATATAAGTTGTTGTACCGACGTATGAGGGGGTAGTGAGTACAACCGATTTGAGAGCAGATCCTAAATTGAACTGTTTCTCAATTTCGTGTGGGAGGTACACGAAGGAGGATTGAGTCCATATTAGAACCACATTCAAGTCCGGTAGAAATTTCACGATGTGCCAAGTATTTACCAAATAGTTTACTCCCTTCAAAAGTTATCGTGCGCACAAATTTTCCGAACATTTTCGAACTTTTGTGGGGGAGGTACCGAAAAGAGTAGACCGATATAACCCATCTTCGAACTAAGTTTGGACAAAATATTACGAAAGCCTAATTTTGAAGCGAATAGTTTGATCCGTTCGAGAGCTATAGTACGCTCCAGCCAGCCAGCCAGACGGACGGACATGGCTAAATCAATTCCAAATTGTCTGAGACGGATTTCGTCCAAACATACTTGGGGTATAAAACCATTATTTTGATGAGGGATATTTTACTCGTATGGAAGTGTAAAAAATTGTGAAATATATTCTGTTTTGAGGGGGTGGAATACAGGAATGATATAAATTTAATAGTTTCTGAGATATCTCACTTTGGACAACTTCCTGTTTCTGTCGCAAGACTTTTACTTTTTAATCCTGAATGAACAGTGGATAAAGATTCGGATAACACTGTGCAAAATTTTTAAGGCAATTTTGTGCAAACAGTTTGAACTGAACTGAAGACCCACACGACAAAAATTCTAGTTGGGCTTTGTTGAGTCAGATCCAGCATGGATTTCATGGACCCATCTAAGCGTGGTTAAATATTGACCTTTTAATGCAATTCGGGGCTATATCTCTAAGACCAATGCGAATTTTGTTCTGACTTGTGAAGCAAATTTGTATATAAGGGCAAGAGTAAAATATTTGGAGAAATAATGATTTCGAAAAACTGTTTTTATTGTCTCAAATTTTATAATATATCCAAAATATGATTATTTTTAAAGAGTATTACCCCAATGGCTTAAACTTCATCATTACTTTCTATTACAGAGAGTAATGTTTTTCAAAACAAACTGACAGTGTTGAAACATTTTACTGATCGCTACTAATATTATGATTTCATCCCGACGAAGGGAATTATCAATTGGCTTTTCAGCTTTTTGAAATGATGCCAATTTTAGCGAAAAACCGAACTCTTTAAGTGTGTAGTATTCTCAAATAAATGAGAATCACACTCATTTCTCGGCTTTCCCAAAAAACATCAAAACAAAAATATTTGCAAACAACCATCAGCACGTACCAACTGTGAGTAATTGTTGTTGGAATTTGTTAAGTTCCTCGGCGCGTGCCATCCGCTGTTTTTTGTGTGTTTTGGTTTTGGTTGAAGTTTCAATCTTCTTTGATTGTTTTTAAGTCTGGAGTATTACCCCAATGGCTTAAACTTCATCATTACTGCATGATCAAAAATTCCAGGATTATTATACGTTTCGCCAAAACTGTTACGTGTTGTTAAAGATGTCATACAAAAAAACCGCTGAAACAACATAAAGTAAGCATTTAACAGTTTCAGAATATCCTGAAGAATTGCTGAGAACATTATTTGGATGATGGTTGCAAAATGTTACTTGGTTCAACTCCCAATAGTTTTGCTGGCACCGACCAGAATTCCAGAAATTATGTTAAATTGTCTATATTTTACCGATTTTGATGGCCTTGATGGAGCTTTTTTTGTAGTCTCTGACAAGTTCTACTAGTTTAGGGCTAAATATTGCTAATGACAGCAAGGCTAAATTTCTTTACGCTTCTGAGATAAAGGTACGATAAATGCAAACTAATTTTGTTTTAGCCTGGTTTAGATGAGGCCATAAAATCCGAACTGGATCTGACAGGACAAAACCCAGCTAGGGCTTTTTCTAGTCTCAAAAGCAAAAAAGTAGTTTGCATTTTCAGTTTTGCATAGGGTTATTTGTGAATATTTTTAATTAACTGACTTAATTAAGCTATCGTGCCCTAAGGAGTTTTATATTGAAAGTGATAATCATTTTAGTTGTTCAACAAAATAATATTATTAAATATATGTACCCTGCAAATCATTTCTTTTCTGACGTGGTTAATTTACTTACTTAGAGAAAAATTTTACTTATTTTAATTTGGCCATCATCAGTATTTGCCTGTTTGTGAAATTGAAAAATAAAGTAAGTGAGTGCCCATCAAGTTGTCTTTAATTTTACCCAAATAAGTCGTCTATAATCCTTTTAACGAAACCTGTAAAGTATTCGTAACTTTTGTTACTTGAACTGGCCATAAACCATAGTTTGTTGCTTAAATTTTCTTTTACAAGAAAACAATTCTTGCCAAACTGAAGCTTTGTTAAACTAAAATACCAAGTGAAGAGAACAGGAGAATAAAACAAGAAACTTTTGGCAGCAAATTTACAACAACTTTATTAGTTGAAGAATGTTTAAGACAAGCAGATATGCAAGTACCTTTTTTAAAATAGGATAGCATTTCCATAAAAATATTAAATTTGTGGTAGACATTCTAACAACAATTTAATATGAAATTATTGGCACAACATTTCATTGGATACGCTTAATCATGCTGATAAATATTAAAAAAATGCGTCCTTGTAATATATAAAAACAAAAACGCATTCGCTGAGAACACAAAAATATACCACAAAGTAATCATTTCGCTCTTTTGAATGTGAGGAGAAGTCTTTTGGGAAATTAAGACATTGATTTGTCAGTACATACATAAATCCACGTGTGAATAAATGCAAGCTCCGCCTGAAAATTTAGCTTTGGGTGTGTTTTTTATACCCTCAGCCTTTAGGCTGTGAAGGGTATATACACTTTCATACGGGCAAAATGTGCCTCATCGAAATAATGGTTTTAGACCCTAAGTATGTTTGGACAAAATGTGTTTCAGACAATTTGGAGTCGATTGAGCAATGTCCGTCCGTCTGTCTGTCTGTCTGCCTGTCTGGCTGGCTGGAGCGCACGATAACTCTCGAAGGGATGAACCGATTCGGTTCAAATTTTAACTTTCGTAATATTTTGCCCAAACTTAGTTTAAGTTCGAAGATGGGCTATATCGGTCCACTCCTTCCGGTACCTCCCACACAAAAGTTCGAAAATGTTCCGAAAATTTGTGCGCACGATAACTTTTCAAGGGAGTTACCGATTTGGTCTATACTTTGCACATCGTGAAACGTGTACCAGACTTAGATAAGGTTTCAATGTGGACTCAATCGGTTCACTCCTTCGGGTACCTCCCACACAAAATTTCGGAAAAGTTCAGTTTAGGGCCATCTCTCGAATCGCTTTGATTTTTGTTTTAGCAACTTGTATTCACGGCCCTTCATACGGCGGTAAAAGTTTCATCAGGGGCAAAACTCTACTTCCTGAGAAAATAGCCTGAAAGGTTCAAAAAACCCCTATGACACCGTGTGTAGTGGTTGGAGCGCAAGATAACTCTCGAACGGATCTGCAGATTCGATCCGAAATTTGGCCTTCATAATATTTTGTCCAAACTTAGTTTAAGTTCGAAGATAAGCCATATCGGTTCACTCCTTCAGGTACCTCCCCCACAAAAATTCAAAAATGTTCGGAAAAATTGTGTGCACGGTAACTCTTGAAGGGGCGGACCGATTTGGTCCATACTTAACGCATCCTAATATATCTACCAAATATAGATCAGGTTTGAATATGGACTATATTTGCCCATTCCTTCGGGTACCTCCCGCACAAAATTTCGGATAAGTTCACTTTAAGACCAGCTCTTGACTAACTTTGATTTCTGATGAAGCAACATGCAATCGCTGACTCAATTACAATGGTAAAAGTTTTTTCAGTGGCAAGTCCATACTTCTTGGGAAAACAGCCCGAAAATTGTAAAAACCCCCTGTGGCACCAAATGTAGTAGTTGGAGAGCATAATTACTCTCGAAGTGATAGACCAATTTGGTCCAAAATTTTGCGTTGTAAAATGGCCCATATCCGTCCACTCCTTAGGATACCTCCCCCACAAAATTCAACATTTGTGTCCAAGTGCAGTTTAGGGTCTGTTCGGAGATCCTTTGGAAATGTATACCGATGATGTACAGCCATATTATGTTTTCCGTGGACAAGTCCATGCTTCCTTGCATACTGCTCCAACAGGTGTACGATAACCCACTGAAATGACTAGTGGGCGCGATATTTATCGAAAAGATATGGCTCTCAAAATAAGATCCGCTTCCGTAATGCACTATGTCGGTTCATTCCCTTTAATCCCAATCCACGTTTTTGTCGGCAAGTACAAATGTCCAAAAAGTGCCACAAAATTCTGAAAAGACCCTAAATACATTCGATCTGCCCGTAGATGAAAGTTCCAATTCAAATAGGCTGAGGGTATATCTCTGTCGGCAAAGCCGACTGATACTTTTTTACTTGTTTTTTGCATTTTTTTTGTTTGACGTGACGAACACAAGCAAACGACTGAAATGGTATTTTAATCCGTTTCTATTCTTCCTAGATATTGTAGTTTTGTTGTCATTTGGGAAAAGATTTTAAAGTGCGCTGCTTAAAATAAAAGTGTAATTTTCTACTCCGCCGTACCCGCGACGTTTAAGTATTTCCCATTTTTATACCCTCCACCATATGTCCGTCTCTCCGTCCGTCTGTCTGTTGAAATCAAGATACAGCTCGCAATTTTTAAGATAGAGCGTCAAAATTTGGTACAGAAGTTTTTATTACTTCCAGGATGGTTGGTTATGAAAATGGGATATATCGGTCCACGTTTTGATATAGCTCCCACATAACGGTACCTCCCGATTTTCGGTATTTTTGAAGTTTTAGCTTAATTTCATGGCTGAAATTTGGTATTTAGTCATCGTTAGGTGTATAACACTTTCCATATGAAATTTGTTGGTATAGGTCCACGCCTTCATATAGCCCCCATAGAACGGCCCCTCCCGATTTTCGGTATTTTAAAGGTTGTGGCCACAATAATCCCCCAAAATGGCTGAAATTTTGTGCTTATACTTCATTGGTGGTATAAAACATTCCTCCAGAAATTTGTCGGTATAGGTCCACGCCTTCATATAGCAACCATAGAACGGTACCTCCCGATTTTCAGTATTTTGAAGGTTGTGGCAACCATAATCCACTAAAATGGCTGAAATTAGGTACTTAGTCTTCGTTGGGTATTTTAAAGGTTGTGGCCACAATAATCCACCGAAATGGTTGAAATTTGGTACTTAGTCTTCGTTGGGGGTATAAAATATTTCCCCACAAATTTGTTGGTACAGGTCCATATCCTAATATAGCCTCCATAGAGCGGTACCTCCCGAATGTGGTTATTGTGAAAATTAGCCACATTTTTGACCGAAATTGCTGAAATTTGGAATTTTGTCTTCTTCACACTATCGTTATTAATTAATGGCATTAGCAGCTGCATCTGTTTGCCTGATAGACTTTTTGACATAGGTGTTCTCTCTTGTAACGTTGAACCAAACTCTACGTCATGACGATCTTTTCTGATACGCCGGGTCGATGGTTTAAATTTCAAAAAAAAATCGTTAAATCCATCCTGACGATAAAAATTGGACAACTTCATGTTTCTGTCGGCAGAGCTTTGACTTCTTGATCCTGAATTAACAGTGAACAGTGGTATACAGTCAACCACGATTTAAGGGCTTCTGACAAGTTAAGTCCAGCTCTGCTGGAAAATTTGGACTTATTTCTATTATTCGACTACACTTTTTCAGATGTAATTCGAATTATATTAGTTGTAATTCAAGAATTCCACATGTAATTCGTAACATTTTATTTGTAATTCGAGAATTCCATTTGTAACTCGAAACATTTGAATTGTAATTCGAATTAATTCTTTTGTAATTCGAATTTATCCATTTTTAATTCGAATTATTCCGTTTGTAATAGGAATAATTTCATTTGTAATTCGAATTATTCCATTTGTAATTCGAATTATTTTATTTGCAATTCGAATTGTTTTATTTGTAATTCGAATCATTCCATTTGTAATTCGAATCATTTCATTTGTAATTCGAAATTTTTTGTTTCAAATTTCAAATGGAATACGAACGATACGAATTTCAAATCAAATTCAAATTCGATATCAATTTTCAAATTCGAATTACAAATGAAATCATTCGAATTACAAATGAAATCATTCGAATTACAAATAGAATAATTCGAATTACAAATGAAATAATTCGAATTGTAAATGGAATAATTCGAATTACAAATGGAATAATTCCAATTACAAATAAAATAATTCGAATTACAAATGGAATAATCAAATTACAATTAAAATGTTACGAATAACAACTGAAATGTTTCGAATTACATATGAAAAAGTTGTAGCAGGTATGTAGCGGGCGGCTGTCGCAGTGATGATGTCCCGTAAAAACCCTTTCTGCTACCCGAACATCACAATGGTTGAACAGTTCCCTGAGGTGGATATTGGTAAACTCTCTAAAATTTTAAAAAAATAATTATAGTTTATCAAGATGCATAAGAGATAATACTAGGGTCCGAAAAGGAATGGAGGTTTGAAAGTTGACGTCATTTCAGACCAGGTGACACAATGGTTATGTCTGGCGAACTGTGATTCTCTTCAGTAAATCTGGCGGTATCGTTCCCATTCACAGAGCGAAACGTAGCACAATCTATGTGCTCTGCCAGAACCATACTCCTCTGGTCATTGAAATCCTCTATTATCAGACCAATAATCCAGAGTACAACTAAAGGAATATACACGTAAATCACATTTTTTGGAACCCCTATAAATTCCTTATATACAACACTGAAGCCTTGAACAAAAGACCTGTTCGAAACTGGTACAAAGTCATTGTTAATCCTGAACCTGCACTTCTGGTGCGAACTTGCTTCAGAACGGTTTAGCCATTACAACGGCGTTGTTCTTGTTGTTACAGAAAAAAGGAAGAACAAAATGTATTATAAGCAGATATTTACGCATCCACGTCTAGTTCAACAAAGCGTGCGGGTACGACAGATGTGTCCAATGTGATTCTGATGTGAGATATGTTGTATTATCGAAGTGGTGTCGCGTGACATGCTGTCATTGACCATAATTAGGGCAGACAACTGAGACGTTGCTGTGCAGGATGCAGATGTAGCTGTTAAGGTACCTAGAGGTAATAGATCGGACTTGTGACAATAACGATACATAGACATCATCACTTATGGAATGTGGTATCCCAACGATCGTATGAGATATTTTTTGTAAATCGTTTGTGTTCACTTTCTTCATTATTGAGCTCGTTCCTAGGATCTAGTATTATCGTAATAGTGGCTACTTCGTTACTGCCTAAAGTACTGCCAGCTAGCGTTCTCAATATGTTGTACCATTTTGCCACCTTCCCAGCTGCCACGAGATTTTCGTCCAATATCCTAGGGGTTTTAACGTCGCACACTGCGAAATATGGGAAGTTTAGTGGAACTTTAAGGAATTTTTAAAGTACATAAAATTAATTAAATTTTAATTGAATTCGTTAACTAAGTACTCCACTGCAAATGACCCATACTCAGTTTGGCGATTTACTCCGCGAAACGACTTAAAAATGCACTAAAAGTTGCACTTTCGTTTCATAATTTTTTTTCTAAAAAATATAATTTGGATTCATTAAAATAAAAGCGTGGCGCGGACAAATGGTAAGTCAGTATGCCATGATTTATTTTAATTAATATTTTACAAAACTATTATAATATTTGACTCTTAAAAAAATGCAAAAAACCCTTATTGTTTTCGTGCAATTTTAATCGGAAAGAAGTGCTTTTTTGAAGTTTTCAAAATATTTTTTTTTATTTTCCGTGGATATTTCAAAAGTGATTCCCGTACATTCACGTTTTAAGATATATATGATCTGAAAAATTGGGGTCTCCTCTCGATGAACGCCATTGTTGACTTTGTTTTGAAGAAATGGACTCACTAATATTAACAAATGACGATTTCTGTTAAATTAAGAATCCTCTCGCAATTTTTAATAGTTTTGATCTGTAAATGTTGGTGATTTATATATAGTGCAACATTTTTGAATGCTGTGGTGCAAATACCAATATACGTTAAAAATAGTAATGCAGTTCCAACCTGAACTTGATCTGCGAGACATTATTAATAAAATTAATGGCACAGACCTGCTAAATAGACCGATAAACATTATAGATACAAATGAAAACAAACTGTTATTGACATTTTACTCCTTAATGGATGTGTAGGGTTGTGGGGCTTCACCCAGAAGTGGACCTATGTTGACAGCTTTTAGGTGAGGATGATTTTTATTCGCTAACATCTTAACATGTACATTTGCACCAAAATCTGTTGCAAGTTTTGTCTTCATCATTTAAAATACCTAATATGAGGGAACCCGTCATATGGGGGCTATACCAAAAACGCGTACCTACGATGTTAATATTTCGCACAGATATTTTCTATTTATGAAGAACATAAAATGCCAAAATACAACCAAATACGTTGGAAAATGTGTCTGTAACATTTAAAATATATCACATCGACCGGTACCGTTCAATGGGGTCTATACCAAAACGCGAACCTATATTGAAAATATTTTGTACATAAGTTTTCTATCCGCTGAAAACTCAATATACCAATTTGCAGCGAAATCTATTGAAAAATGAATGTAAAACCTAAAAACGACAGCCGCCGTTACATTAACGCTACGGGAAACCGCGGGCCTATGTTGCCCAATTTGAGCCCCACAATATCCAGTAATATAAGAAACATTTTTGCAAAATTTTAGGAATCTACGTCCTTTACTTTAAAAGTTATTAGCGAAGTTCCGCTAAAGTGCTCATATTTCGCACTGTGCGTCGGTGAACTCTTTTTAAAAGGTTACGATTTATTTTTGAACAGAGAGGTACTTTTTTATACTGGCCTCCTAATTTCTACCTGTCGACCATCATGTTAAATTTCAATTGCCCAACCATCTCTTGAGGTTGTAAGGCAAGCTAGTCTGTATAACTTCAAAAGTTCGTCAGATTAACCGAACAGAGTTCGCACCGAAGTCGGTCAGACGCGTCGGAAAAAAACGTCCGACTTTGAGCAGACGTGTCGGACGTCCGACATTGTGTTTGCCGGGTAATTGCGTCAATGGCTTTCGATAATTCCATCGGCACTAGTATGGTGTATTTGATTGGTTTCTTACTGTTTAGACACTATGTGATCCTGGTGGAAGCCATCTACGAGGAAGTGCTCCGCGATATGTGGTATATAGCTTAAGGAATGGCTCTGGTGCTAAATGAGCTACCTAAGGGTGTGATTTTGTCAAGTTTAGTTAAAGAGACTAAATTGCCGATTTGGTATATATTAGGGACATCAAAAGTGATGAAAAATAAACTAAGCTTATGTGCAAATTATGTTGCCCAAGCATATTTTCTGTGCATGATGGGATTTTGGGCGTTATTTCCGAACGAAATTATTGTATTATTAGTTCGTTTCAGCCCTTTGGATCCAAGACAACATTTCTTGTGGCTTATAAAATGATTATATGTCCATGTATCAGAAGTAACTATGGGTCTATCTTGAATATATTTGTATGTTACAAACAAGTGAACTTACGAAAAGAAGCGACCGTTATCTTCATTGCAGGCTTAGAATCTACTACATGCTTGCATGTGTTAAATAACAAGAGATCTGAGATTATGTGTTTACTTTATTTAAAATTTCATTTTCTTCTCGCTGCATGTACTTAAATCTTAATCATAACCATTACATACATACATACATACATACATACATATATACATACATACATACATACATACATACATACATACATACATACATACATACATACATACATACATACATACATACATACATACATACATACATACATACATACATACATACATATGTATTATGTATTTTGTAACCCTGGCTGCTTATTTTTATGGTATCGTATGAGATTATTCCCTAACTGCTTATCCAATTGCCAATGCTTTATGGTATCAATTAGATTATATTCTAATAAGATATTCTAGCTACAACGTATACTTAACTATTTCGGCAATCTGGAACACAATATATCTTATTGATCCATTAATAATTAAATACCTGGCTGATTAATGAATGTGGTTTGTATTTCCTAACCCATAAGCATTGACCATTAATCACTTTTGACCAAACCTGTCAACTTGTGTTGCTTCCTCAAAAGAGGACAACAAAAAGGAAAATAATTAATATTTGATTGTGTATTGAAAGCTGGATTTTTCTCATTATAGCTAATCACTTAACATTCTGCAAATACTTTTACATTTGTGTGGGCTTAAATTCGAAATTCACGTCAGTTTTTGTTGTTCTGTTTCTCCTCGAAACTGTTATGGAATACATTCGGTTTTGTCGTCATAATAATCACTGTTTGTATGTTATACTTAAAAATAAAATCCCCCATTTGACTTAAATACCTCTATGTTAACTTTACTAACTAACGTACACTTCTGCTGCTGCCTCTTGTCGAAAACCTAGTTTATCTATGTTGGTTTATGGTTAAATATATATGATGAGCATGATAAATTTAGAGAAGAATTTCTGTGTTATGTTCCCTACTTCAAAGTTAGACACTAAGTGAAAATAATAAAAAGAGGAAAAGTTGTCGACACAACTGTTTGGGGTAGGCGAGAAATGTCAATAATTTTGCAGGAGTGTTTACAAAACCATTCATTGATGGTGTTAGGGTAGTTATAGCCGTTTATCGTATAGCGCTCCGAAATGGAGGGCATTACAATTCATAAAGGAAACCCCCCTTCAATTGTACATGTGTATGTATTGAGAAAATGATTACTAGACAAGACACTAGGGTGACTTGATATAGAAAAAGACTTAACAAGTAAAAAGTCGTTAAGTTCGGCCGGGCCGAACTTTTTATACCCTCCACCATAAAAAGTCTTAATTAAAATGGAATTATTAGGGTCCTTTTACAATTTAAGGTGTAACAACTTTTCGACAATGGTGAGTATATTAAAAACCCCGAAGGACAGATGCGCCGTGAGTCGAACTTCCGCGTTATGGCGTGATGAAGTTTTTGCAAGAGACCCTGTAAGCCATCATGAATTAGCATTATATCTTTGTTTGTTGTTTTTGTAGAGCACTTAAGCAACAGTGAACAAAGATATAACGCTAATTCCTGATGGCCCACAGGGTCTCTAACAAAAATTTCATCACGCCATAACGCGGAAGTTCGACTCACGGTGGATCTGTCCTTCGGGGTTCATAATATACTCACCAAAGCCTTTCTTCCACAAGAGGAATTTTCCGTGCCCCAGACTTTCACCTCCATTTTGTTGCACAGTGTTATCCAATTTAATCCAACAAAATGTGTTCAGCTAGGTAAAAGCACCACCTACGGGGCTATATCAAAGAGTCAACCTATCTTTAAAGTTTTTGGCGGAAAAGTTTTAAAGCTGCAGGGAACTTCAAGAGTCAAATTGAGGGTAGTTTCATCAAAACAATGTAGACCCTCAAAAATGGGCCCATGTTGACGAACTTTAGTGAAGAAATTTCGTGACCACTGAAAATTCCCGAATTCGGGAGGTAAAGTTATATGGGGGGATATACCAAAACATGGACCTATATTGACGATTATTTTTAATAGAGAAAATTTTAGCTAAAATTCTCAAAATACCGATCAATACAGCTAGTTCGGTTAAAAATTGCAGCTAAAATTCTCAAAATACCGAAAATCGGGAGATACCGTTATATGGGGGCTATACCAAAACATGGACCTATGTTGACGATGTTTCGTTGGAGATGTTTTATGACTACTGAGAACTTCAAATGTCAAATTCCAGCTATTTCGGTTAAAAACTAAAATTCTCAAAATACCAAAAATCGGGAGGTACCGTTATATGGGGGCTATACCAAAACATGGACCTATGTTGACGATGTTTCGTTGGAGATGTTTTATGACCACTGAGAACCTCAAATGGCAAATTACAACTAGTTCGGTTAAAAATTGTAGCTAAAATTCTCAAAATACCGAAAATCGGGAGGTACCGATATATGGGGGCTATACCAAAACATGGACCTATGTTGACGATGTTCTGTGGAGATGTTTCATGACCACTGAGAACCTTAAATGTCAAATTACAGCTAGTTCGGTTAAAAATTGTAACTAAAATGCTCAAAATACCGAAAATCGGGAGGTACGGTTATAAGGGGGCCATACCAAAACATGGACCTATGTTGACGATGTTTGGTGGAGATGTTTCATGACCACTGAGAACCTCAAATGTCAAATTGCAGATAGTTCGGTTACAAATTGTGGCTAAAATTCTCAAAATACCGAAAATCGGGAGGTACCGATGTATGGGGGATATACTAAAACATGGACCTATGTTGACGATGTTTCGTGGTGATATTTCATGACCACTGAGAACCCTAAATGTCAAATTACAGCTAGTTCAGTTAAAAATTGTAACTAAAATGCTCAAAATACCGAAAATCGGGAGGTACGGTTATAAGGGGGCCATACCAAAACATGGACCTATTTTGACGTTGTTTGGTGGAGATGTTTCATGACCACTGAGAACCTCAAATGTCAAATTGCAGATAGTTCGGTTACAAATTATGGTTAAATTCCCCAAAATACCGAAAATCGGGAGGTACCGTTATATGGGGGCTATACCAAAACATGGACCTATGTTGATGATGTTTGGTGGAGATATTTCATGACCACCGAAAACCTCAAATGTCAAATTGCAGGTAGTTCGGTTAAATATTGTGGCTAAAATTCTCAAAATACCGAAAATCGGGAGGTACCGTTATATGGGGACTATACCAAAACATGGACCTATGTCCATATCCTTTGGGATATAAGTTTGTTGATCACTAGGAACCCTAAGTGCCAAATTATAGCTAATTCGGTCTGCAAATGTGGCGAAGAACGTCGAAATACCTCAAATCCGGAGGTACCGTTATATGGGGGCTATGCCAAAGAGTGGACCGATATAGCCCATCTTCGAACTTGACCTGCCTATAGAAAAAAGACCCTCGGGTGCAAAATTTCAGCACTCTATCTCAATTATTGCGGACGCTAGAGTGATTACAACAGACGGACAGACGGACAGACGGACATGGCTAGATCGTCTTAGAATTTTATCCTGATCAAGAATATATATACTTTATAGGGTCGCAAATGATTAGTTCGATGTGTTACAAACAGAATGACAAACTTAATATACCCTCCATACTATGGTGGAGGGTATAAAAAAATACTTCATATCTACAAATTTGTAAAAAATGGTTGTATAAATAGAAGTTGTCAAAATCAGCCTTTGTCTTCTAGCCATTTACATTCAAAATATGCCTGATGAGCTGGCTTAAACCACCAGCGAAATGATCGTAGCGTAGTGGTTGAGTGTGTGGTACTTCGCTAGAATTCATTTTTCAATACAAATTCCTTAGGCCATGTTAGCTCGATTAATTCAAATAATTAATTAAAAACTTTCATAAATAATGACCTTCGTCCTGAAAAGACAATAATAAACAAAAATGTGTTTTTGTTTGTGAAATAAACGAATGAATTGGAAAATTTTAGTTCCAAAAACAGGATGTTAAGGAACCAAAATTGGAAAAAAACGTCGTCTTTAGAGCACACCACGCACACCACACCTTCCAATATTTTGAGCTAAATTTATGGTTTCCTTAGTTTGAATATGTTTACTATCGAATCCCTTATGGAAATTTAAAATCGGTTACGACAAAAAATTGGTGTTTTGGCTAAGAAAATCGATTTCTGAACCACTGTGCGACGTATAGCTGGGTCTTGTGTTATATGCCCGAAATTAGATCGTTTTTGGAGGGCAATGCCCGTAAATTACGTGTCTTGGCAACACGGTATTTCTCTTTGAGCAGACCATGTTCCGATCATCGTCTCCGTAATCAGTCCACTCGGCTTCATAACCTTTGACTGCCGTACTTTTCTGAATCATGGAAAAGCTGATAGTCACGGATTCGGAGAATCTAGGCGACTGGATTAGCAACTGAGAGTGATGATCTTCGTGGTACGTGCTCTGAAGACACAGAAAGTGGAGAACTCACTCATTGCTTTAGGTGGTCTAGTCACGTTTCAGTGCGTCTAGGAACTTTTCCACTTATGTTCGCCTACTAGCCTGTTGACGTCAAGAGTAAGATCGCTAACTTTAAATTGTGTATAATTGTGAAATCACTAAAGAAGGATGATAGAACGGCTTTTATTTTCAACGACGTGAGGGCCGTATAGATCACTCTGTGATTGAAAGGGCGAAGGGGAGTATGCTTGGCCGTATAAGAGCCCTCTCAACAGAGGAGGTAGCACCAGAATTTACAATGAACGATCCAAAGCGTTGGGCCCACACGGAATCTCAATGGTATTGCTCAAGCAACCGAATGAACCAGTGATTTGGTATTCCAGCAAAGGTGAATCGTACAGGTCCATCTCCCTCTTAGTAGCCTAAGACTCTAGAAGCACTACATCTGCCCATGACGAGAAGCAATTTTCCATTTGCCCAACATCAACATGGTTTTTGGAAAATGCCTAGCACCACTCCAGTATTACACGCCACATCCACACATATAACACGGTGCGCCTTAACTAATTTTAAATGGAAGGTGCTTACACCTGGGAAGTTTTTGCAGATTCTGAAACTACAGTTCAATCTTATGGAGAATTTTCAAAATTTCAAGCAAAATCGTGAAAACCTAAAGAACCCCTAAAAATGTGAATTTAAATTGCGATTTATTTGAAAACCCCTTCGGCGATTTTTTTTGTTTCCTGATATTTCTCATCTATGAGCATTGTAGTTTCAGAATCTGCAAAAACTTCCCAGGTGTAGGAACCTTCCATTTAAATTTGGTTAAGGCACACCGTGATAAGTGAAGGACTGAACCAGAGCAGGTTGTGCAACCGAACAGTTATGGGGACTCGAAGACTTTCGATACCGTTAACGATGCCAAGCTGTTCGAGGATATAGAAAAGACTTCACGGTGCTCTTGAATCAAATTTAAATGGAAGGTGCTTACACCTGGGAAGTTTTTTCGGATTCTGAAACTACAATGTTCATAGATGAGAAAAATAAAAAAACTAAAAAAATCGCCGGAGCGCTTTTTAAATAAATCGCGATTCAAGTTGACATTTTTAAGGGTTTTTAGGTTTTCAGAATTTTGCTTAGAAACCGCAAGTCCTATCAAAATGGGACTAAAACAAATGTTGTAGCTATGAAAATTCTCTACAAGATCGATCTTTATGGTATTTTCGTAGTATTTCCCATTTTTGAGATATATAAATTCAAATTGGGACAATGCACTGACTGTATCGCCCCCTTATAAAACAATGTCATGAAGGGTGCGCCTTAACTAAATTTTTATGAAAACCGCGTACACAGGGGAAGTTTTTGTGAATTCTGAAACAGCAATGTTCATAGATGAGAAAAATCCAAAAACAAGAAAAAAATCGCTGTAGGGATTTTTAAATAAATCGCTGTCAAAATTCACATTTTTAGGTGTTTTTTAGGTTTTCACGATTTTGCGTGGAAACCGCAAGTCCAATCGAAATGGGGCTAAAGAAAATGTTGTAGCTGTGAAAATTCTCTAGAAGATTGACTTGTTCTCAGGCTGTACCATTTTTGAGATAAAGAAGCTCAGTTTACATTTTTAGGTTTTTTTGTTAGGGTTTCGCGATTTTGCTTGAATACGGCAAGTCTTATCAGCATGGGACCTGAGAAAATCTTATAGCTGTGAAAATTCTCTACAAGACTGGCTTATGTAATTTTTCCTAGGTTGTACCACTTTTTTTAGATATATAAGTTTAATTTGGAAATCGCAGTCATGACATTGTTTTATAAGGATTTATTTAAAAAGCGCTCCGGCGATTTTTTTAGTTTTTTGATTTTTCTCATCTATGAAGATTGCAGTTTCAGAATTCGCAAAAACTTCCCAGGTGTAAGCATCTTCCATTTAAATTTGATTCAAGAGCACCGTGACTTTCCTTGTGACGCATTTGACACCTTTAAAAATCAACTTTCTATATGTCTGGTTTCCACACAAATTGCTGATTTTCCAAGGTTTCACACACATGTGGAGGGAAGTTTTTTGACTATAGAATGCTGAAATAAGAAGTCCAAGACCAAGAAATCCAAGCAATTCCACACGATCTTGTCGTTGGGTCTATAGTCTATGGCATATGTAATGATTTAGTGCAGTTCGGCAATCTACAGCAACACTGTTCGCCAAATGAACGTGTGAACTCAGACTCTCCAAGAATATATAAATGGATGGTGGCCTGATTGTGACCATTATCTACTCTAAGATAATGATTGAGTGTAGCGTTCGATAGTATTTTTAAGCCGTCAGCACAAGCCACTGCTATATGAGAGAAGATCAGAAATAGGAACAAGGTCCTCAAGTCGCTGATCGCATTATCCGTAATAACATGTATCTGTTGGCCATTTTGTTTTTTCAAAATAGTCTGGCTTAATCCCATTGTTGTTGTTTTAATATTTTAAAACAACTAGTTTATTAGTGGAAAAGATTTGGCATTGTTCGCCAAGGGATAAGGCAGGGAATACTATAATTTCGATTCTCGCCACAGAATCTCATCAGTTCCCTTGTTTTTTGTTTGTGGATATTCTCCACCGAAGCAATTTATTTTAACAACTGCATTTCATATCACCATTTCCGTATCACCGTATCGTACCACCTGAATAGGTCACACGAAAGGCTCTCTCATTGTCAAAAAAATTGTTTGGTACATAACTATTCAGAGAGGTTCTTTCTTATTTGAACCGAGGATCGAGTATCAGTTAATGTCATCTTACAAAGCCGATTGAGCTTTCCGGTGATACTAAATTCAGACATGGCTTGGAATACCTTTGAACGTAAAGGGCTGTCGAAGACAGCTCTATAACCGACAAAAATATGTCTCTATGTGAATCTCTTGGATGTTCTTCAGGATTTGCCGTAAGGTAAAAATCTGGTCAATGGTGGATTAGCCAGGTCTAAAGCCGCAATCTAATGCCCCTATAGTTAGAGCATACAGTCTTATCTCCTTCTATAAAAAGTGCCTGTATGATGTAATCACACGAAAATTGAGCTAGAACTCTGTATTTTTCACCCGAGTTTTTTCCATAGGCATGTCAAGTTCGAAGATGGGCTATGGGTTCGGTAACGATACCTCCCTATTTTCGGTATTTTGAGTATTTTAGCAAATTTTTACAACTGGCTGTTATTTAAGAGCTGGGGTTCCCAGTGGTCAAAAAAACTTCTCCGTTTCAAAGGTCCATGCTTTTATGTAAGTTCATCCCGATTTGAGGTATTTTGAGGATTTTAGCTATTTTTTTGACGAACTATTTAATCTAATATATATTTGAGTTTGGTGATAAGTGACAGACTGACTGACTGACTCATCATCAACGCCCAGCTAAAACGGCTAAACCTAGGAGCTTGAAATTTTACCAGTAGGTCACTGTTGGTGTAAATGTGCGAGATAAGGCCGAGTTTTGCAAAATTCGTCGTGGAACCACAAAAAATAACAAAACAAAAATTCTTATTATTCACTGTTATTACTTACTTATGTACTTAGTTGGCAACACATTTGTCAAATTAAATGCTATAATTTCTTAATACCGTAAAATATCACAAACAATTTCAAATTTTGTAGTTTACTTCTAGGCGCATTTATTTTATTGTAAACCAATATATATTGGAAAGACAATGAAGGTTGTTATTTTCCATTGCAACAGATGTCGCAGTTGGTGATAATGCTATAAACTTTTACGATTTACGAATGATTTACGTCTCTTTAATAATTTTGTTTCCACATAACAGGTGTCGCACAAAAGATTTTCTTTCTTTAAAATCCAGTTAGACAAAAATGAAAAATTCTTTCAATAATGTTTGGTTTGTTGGCCATATGAGATGCTGTTGAAGACAAAATTAGGGTATTAAATTCAGAAATCGGTCAGAAATAACAAAAATAATTTCTATAAAAAAAAATAGTTTTAATGTTGAGATTTTCTTTATAATTGTGTCACTTCCGCTAACGAAGTAGCGGGCACATGCTAGTATTTAATATTTGAGGTTTCCTGCAGTCGCGAAACTTCCCCACGAAAAATTTTCAATATAGGTCCATGTTTTGGTATAACCTATGGGGGTTATAACGAAACCTCCAGATTTCTTGTATGTTGAGGTTACAATTTTTAATCGAGCTAACTGCAATTTGACGTTTGAGATTTTCGGTATCGTAGTCACAAATTTTAACCAAAATAGCTGGCATTTGACGTTTGTGGTTAATACACAACACTTCTCCACCAAAAATATTCAACATAGGTTCACGTTCTTTGTATAGCCGAGTACCCGCGAATTTCGGCACATTGATTATTTCTTAGTGGTTTCAACACCTCTCTACCAAAAACTGTCAACATTGTTCCATGTTTTGGTATAATCCCCATATCACTGTACTTCCCGATTTTCGCTAATTTGAGGATCATATCTACAATGTTTAACCAAACTAGCTGAAATTTAACATTTAAGGTTACTAGCGGTCACAAACAAAAATTTTCAAAAAAAGCCCCATATAACGGTACCTCCCGATTTTCCTTATTTTGAGGGGTTTAACTACAATTTTTTAACGAATTAGCTTTAATTTGACATTTGAGGTTTTTAGGGGTCACAATACCTCTTCACCAGAAGAATAGCCCCGATATAAGGGTACTTCCGGATTTTCAGTATTTTGAAGGTTTACCTTTTTTTAACTGAGCTACTACCACGAAATTTCTCCACTGTAGGTCCTCGCGATTTTCGGTGTTCTGAAGATTTCAGCTACAACTTTAAACCAAACTAGCTGTTAATTACCATTTGAAGTTCCCGGCACTAACGAAACTTCTCCACCTACAAAGCCGAAACTGCCGGAAGGAGCGTTCCAATGCTTTTACGATACACTTGAGAGTTCTAAAATGTTGTGTTGGCTACAATTTTTGTCTTAAAACTGGATCAAAAATCTCAATGGTTTGGATGTTTTATGTCAAAATATCCAAAAAACGTGGATAAAAAACTACATGTCAGAATCGGGAGGCTCGATTTTCACCGTAGGAATATGCTCTAGTAGACTTTTTTACTCAGTACAATCCCAGGAATCAGAAACGCGACGCGCCCTTTAAGCTTTTTTCCTTCCATACAAATTGCTCCGGCCTAATATACATAAATATCTACACGCAGAAAAATATATGTTAAAAATAGCTTTGGATCCAAACAAATATTTGTTTGGGACTGATTGCAAACAAATATATTTTAATATGTTTGGGTCCAAACAAATATATGTTTGCAACATTTTGTAACATATCTCAATTTTATATTTTTAGGTACCAACAAATGTTTTATGTTAGAACATATTTGTTGTGGGTGGAGAGGATTTTTGTCAAAGAGAGTAACAACAGTGCTCTCGCATCTGCGGAATGCTGGTTTGTAATAAAGAGCTGTGTGCATGGTGTAATAGGAGACGCAGATGTTTTGTGATGTGTATGCGTGAAACACGTGTGTTTCGTGCTTTGTTGTTGTTAACCAAAGTAGCAAGCGAAGAGGAAAAGAAAAAAAATGTTATTATTTATGTTGGTTTTTTTCTTCAGTGTTCTAGAGACAATCGTTGAGTAAAGACGGCAAAGTGAGTAAATACATCAATGTTTTGTCTTTTCTTAAAGAAATTGTGCTTTTCAGTAAATTAAATGTCCAATACATTTTATAACTGAATCAAAAAGGGGAATGGAAATATTTAATTGGACAAGGAAGAAATCGTATTTAATATTGGTAATTACATCAATACATTTTTCATATTACATACATACATTTGCATGTTTGAAATATGGATGAATCCATTTATTACATTATATAATCAATTAATTCCAGATGCCTATTTCCCGCTGGTGATTTGAACTTTGAAGAAAATGTGTTCAACGTTCAACGATGTTTCTATAAAATTTTTTCTTTTTAAAAGTTCGACTTTTTATAAATTATTGCATTTAGTTTTTTCTTTTATTAAAGTCTGTGTTGTCTTTCTTTGGATTTTTTAGTACGTATGAGTCTGTTGTGCTTTTGCTTTTTTTCTATGTCTTTCAATAAAACACCACCATTTATAAATGTGTGTATATGTTAGAGATAGCCAGTGAGCGCTTGCTGAGAGCAAGTGAGCATACATTTCAATGTGTTTCACCTTGACATTTACGCTCCCTTGCTCTCAGAAAGCGCCCACTGATGCATTTGTTTGTTTTTTCTTCTGTGGCTTTTGGGTTTGTATTTGTTTGTACCCAAACATATAATTTGTTTGCACCCCAACATATAATTTGTTTGCACTCAAACATATATTTGTTTGCAGGACCCAAACATATGTTATGTTTGGGACTGCTCGCAAACAAATATATGTTTGCTGCAAAATATATTTGGGGCATATGTTATAGAAACCTTTTTTTTCTGTGTGTACTGCTGGCAAAAACGAAAAAATATATTTTTTTAGTCTTTGGTCATTTGTACTTATTTATTAGAGTTTCGCATACTTTCTCTGGAAGCACCGGAGAGAGATAAGTAAGGTGTTTCAGCTTTATGACTTTCATAGTATATTTTAGTTAAAACCATTCATTTGTGAACATGTTGAGCAAAATACAAGCTAAAATGCATGCATTAATTTAATCCTTTAAATCCTCAACGAATTTGTTTGCAGTTTCATTTCTATTCCGGAATGTTTTTCGTACAAGGAAATTCATTGAATAATTTAACATAACCACAGGAATATGAAAGAGAAGATAATTTGCACAACAAATTCTTCTTCTTGGATTTTTTCAAGTGGTTTTGAAGTTATGTACTTTCTGACATGAAAACCTTGGCTTTGGTTTGTATACACAAGTTGAAGTCTTGAAGAAGATGTACCATCAGTTAATTAATTTTTTGTTAATAAAATATATAGTTCTAAAAGCTTTTATTGCCACTCTTGCTTAAATTGATCTAAAAGTTTTTTCAAGAACCCCACAAGAATTTAGTGTTATTTTGTTTGTGGCAAACTTTGTCTAAAGAACGTGTTGTTGTTCTTGAAGTTGCTCACGTTTCCTGGCAGCTACATGGCGACACAGCTAACACAAACATTTTGTCCTTGTCAAAAAGTTTCCTAGCTGACAGTGAGTTGTGAGCATATCAGTTGCAATTTGCATCAACACCTTTTACAGCAATGCCCTTAATGAATATCCTTGTTGGAAAGGATGCAGGCGGGGAAAGTATTGTTGGCAAATGCGGTTTGCTTTAACATTTACAAAAAAACCTATGTTTGTAGAGACTGAAATATTAGCAAACTACTGTCGCTTAAATTTAACTGATGACATTTTATGGAATAAAAGTAGTAACAGGTGGCATGACTGGCGGGTTGAACAATAGTGACAGTTTATGGCTGCTGGTTCGAGATAGGCGATTTATTCTAAGCATTGTGCAACATAATATTTTTGTCAATCTTACATAGATCAAGTTCGACACCTTTTACAACAATGCCCTTAATGAATATCCGTGTTGGAAAGGATGCAGGCGGGGAAAGTATTGTTGGCAAATGCGGTTTGCGTTAACATTTACAAAAAAACTTATGTTTGTAGAGACTGAAATATTAGCAAACTACTGTCGCTTTAACTTAACTGATGGCATTTTATGCAATAAAAGTAGTAACAGGTGGCGTGACTGGCGCGTTGAACAATAGTGCCAGTTTATGGCTGCTGGTTCGAGATAGGCGATTTATTCTAAGCATTGTGCAATATAATATTTTTGTCAATCTTAGATCAAGTTCGAAGTCAGGCTTTATCGGTCCACACATTTAGGCACATTATTCAAAAGATACTTGTAGAATAATTGAACTCTTTGTGGACTGTTAAAAATGCTGGTAGGATGATAATTTATGTTGAGGAATGCAAAATCAAGGGTGACGTAGGAGATGAAGGTACCAAGGAACGGCCCTGACCGGTCTTAACATGGCAAAGCCCAGGATTTATCTTGGTCCCTCTTTCATCTCAAGTGGACACTGACCTCCCCGTGGTGTCGTGTAAGGACCACCAACTGCGAATCTGGACCGGGAATGTTCACACTCTTTATAGAGACGACTGCACCTTCGCATTGGCAGACGTACTTGAAAAGTACAAGGCCGATATTACTGCCATACAGGAAATACGATCGATTGGAAAAGGCGCCACAACAACACCTAAACGTGACGCACTGTATTATACCTGCCATGACGTAAAGCATGAGTTTGGTTGCGGATTCGTAGTTATTCGGAGACTAAAACATCTGCGATCCAGCTTCACTCCAGTAAATGAAAGACTTGCTGCAATTCGAATAAAAGCTAAATTCTTCAACATTAGCTTTATTTGCGTTCAGGCACCCACTGAAAAAAAGGACGAACTGACCAAATATATATTTTACGAGCACTTAGCAGAAACATATGACCGTTGCCCTGCCCATGACATTAAAATCATTCTAGGCGATTTTAATGCCAAAATAGGAAAGGAGAATATTTTTGGCCCAACAGTCGGGAAATTCAGTCTCCACAGTGAAACATCTGACAATGGTATGAGGCTGATAGACTTTGCAGCTGCAAAAAACATGGTAGTTAGCAGTACCAGATTTAATCATCTCGATATTCATAAGGTCACCTGGCTGTCTATAGATCAGAAAACAAGAAATCAAATTGATCATGTTGTGATAGATGGATGTACTATCGTTCCGAGGCGCAAACATTGATTCGGACCACTACCTTGTTGCAGCAAAGGTACGCACCCGCTTAAACGTAGCAAACAAAGTGCGAACAGATACAACACGAAAGTTAGACATCGGTAAGCTGCAATCACAACAGATAGCCACAGCATATTTCACCCAACTAGCCCAATTGCTTAATCAAAGCACTCCTCATCCCGATATCATATCAGCGCAGTGGCAAATAGCCGCAAAATGCAAATAGCTGCAATTTCATACTTGGATACTATAGACTTCCATCAAGGAATCCATGGTATGATCAGGAGTGTCGTGCTGCTACCGAAGAGAAAAATGCGGCATATAGGGCTACTTTACAACCCGTAGCAACGCGTAGCGCACGAGAGAGATATCGGGAGAAAAGGAGAGAGGAGAAACGTCTTTTCCGCATGAAAAAGAAGGAGATAGAAAAGCGGGAGTGTGAAAAAATCGAGATGTACAGGAAACAGAATGAAGTCCGAAAATTCTACCAAAGAATCAAGCATCAAACTGATGGCTTTGGTACTGGCACATCCTCCTGTAGAGACCAGCAAGGTAATTTGGTAACTGATACAGATAGTGTGTTCAGGATATGGAAAGAACATGTTTCAAAACTGTTGGTATCCAATAGCAGCGAAGACGATGAAGATACCACAGACCCAATCTCAGCAGATGGTATTGCATGTATACCGCCCAGCAAAGATGAGGCAAAGACAGCAATAAATCGGCTGAAGAATAATAAGGCAGGAGGAGCCGATGACTTACCAGCCGAGCTGTTCAAAACCGAAGGCGACACGCTGATAAGCTGTATTCATCAACTAGTTAGCACCATTTGGCAGGAAGAACGAGTACCCGACCATAGGAACTTGAAAGAGAGGAGATAAGACTGTATGATCCAACTATAGGGGCATAAGTCTACTCCCTATTGCCTACAAGATCGTGTCAGGGATATTGTGCGAACGACTAAAGCCAATGGTCAACGAGATAATTGGACCATACCAATGCCGCTTTAGACCTGGTAAGTCCACCATTGGCCAGATATTTACCTTGCGGCAAATACTGGAGAAGACCCAATAGATGCAGATCGACACCTACCACCTTTTTGTCGATTATAAAGCAGTCTTCGACAGCTCGCTACGTCCAAAGGTATTCCAAGCCATGTCTGAAGTTGGTATCCCCGAAAATTTCATTCGGCTTTGTAAAATGACTCTAACTGACACAAGATCTTCAGTTAAAATAGGAAAGAACCCCTCCGAAGAGTTTTGTACCAAAATAGGTTTCAGGCAAGGAGACAGCCTTTCGTGTGATCTTTTCAACATCCTTCTGGAAAAGGTTATACGAGAGGCAAACGTCAAAAGAAGTGGCACAATCTACACCAATAGCCACATGTTACTTGCTTATGCCGATGATATAGACATCAGCGGACGATCAGTAAAAGAAGTAACCGATACCTTTAGGAAGGTCGAAGGAAAATCTGCGAAAGTTGGTCTGGCGGTAAACGGCGAAAAGACCAAATTAATGGTGTCGACGCGCAATGCGTCCATAGAGCTCGGACCAACTGTAGAATTGGTACCTATAATTTTGAGGTAGTTAAAGACTTCGTCTACCTCGGCACTGCCATAAACACAAAAATTAATATCAGTTGTGAAATTAGAGGAAGAATTGCATTGGCCAACAGATGCTACTATGGTTTAAATAAGCAATTTTAAATGAAGAAATGAAAAGGCGCGGTATTCCAAAAAGCGAAGCGAAAAACAGAGAGAATTGGAAATATTTTCTTAGTTCGGTCTATGGAATGGGCCAGCTAAGTAAGTAAGTAAGTAATACAAAATCAAAAACTGAGTATAGGAACATAGGTACAATACAAATTGGTATTAGCTTCATAACTCAATAGCGCTTGAACAGATTCTATTGAACACAGACGCTTCCATTGCATTTTTGGACACTCACCAACCAAATTACTGTACAATTTATTGCTGTGTTCAAAGTACACTGGAAATATTTCTGACAACCGTTTCCATACAACTACGTTCACAGTGCGATGTTCCTTTGTCTATAAGATTGTGTGTAAAATATGACCCTCAAAATTACCAAGATTATTACGGATAGAAGTTATGTTTGTTAGTCTCCTTAGTTCTTGTGTCATTGCCCTTGTAGTGAAAATGTGAATATGGTTGCTAATCCCATAGAAAATTGGATTTATGCAAATGTTGAGATTATTCTGTTTTGCTTTAACAACACAGCATCATAAATCATGTTTTAATTGTCAAGACAAACGTTTCCACATTGTTGGCAACTATGTGACAATGGTTTTGCTTTTGGCTTTGTTCGTAAAAATTATTTATGACCAACGTTATGAAAAATGGTATGAATTCTAAACGACTATCGTTAAAAGAAAAGAGAAAATCATGCAGTCCACATATATGCATATGGTAACTATTTAGAACAATAACAGGCAAAAAATTTTCCTTTCTGGCACCGTAGAGTGTCTTCCAATTTGGCTTTGTGCTCACTGGTAGAACCTTCCACATACTGCGTAGATGAATGTCAACATTTTACCGAAAATAAATTACCAAAATTATTGTAAAAGTGATAAACTCTTGTCCACAAAACTTCCAGAACGGGCATGTTTAGCTTTAAGCCTAATTCTACTTTTGAGTGAATGTTTAGGTATATGCGTATGGATCTGTGGTTTAGAAACGAAATATACATACATACATATTATTTCTAGAAGGAAGAATAACAAAATAAATAAATTTTAGGTAGCATAGCAAGTATAGAGGCGACACTAACGCTTTACTGGAGAACAATTTTTTGTTGAAATGCAAACAAAACACATGTCCAATTCTCTGACTCTTGCGACTAACCCAAGTTTATTATACACTCAGCATTTATGATAACGAGGGTATATCGACCTTTTTGTAGAAAATTAACTTATGTTGAAACTGAGGTATGGGGTACTGTAACTCGCGAACAGTTGTACTATACCATAACTTTTGAAAGCATTTCGGTAAAATAAACTGTTTTAGCCCGATTCACCGATGGGTTTCTTAAAATAGTAATTTGAGCGGAAGCTGTGATCGTTTTAATGTAAAAAAATAGGAAAAAATCGTTGAAGGAAACGAGTTTTTTTAAGTCAATTTTCAATTAGTAGCTTTACAATATAATGTAGGGTATAATGTTCAAAGAAGTAGTTAAAGAATACACTTCAGAGATGAAGTTTCTAACGTATGATTTTTTAATATAACCAATGCATCACTCTCAAACGTATGCTGACATTTTGAAGACTGAAATATTGGGTTTTTTGAATTTTTGCTATAATCGGGACGCGCAACTGTACTCGTTTAAAAACTGATTATGAGATTGTAGTACTCGCGATTACGCATTTTTTGATGTATAACTAGGGCGTGTAGCCTTCAAAGGTTCACAACAATCTCAGCTGAAAATCTAAATTTTTCTGCGTGAATTTTTCTAAAAAAACAGTTTTTTGGATTCAAAATTTACAAATGCCATTCGATTTCAGTGGAAACCCGCGTGAATTTAGTTTTTTTACGTTCTGAATCTAACAAGCCTTTGCTCGTCTAAATCCATCCACTAGATCGGCGGATATGATACCCCTCAAATTTCGAAAATCTGCAAAAAATGTTTTTGAAAATATCGCGTATTTAGACGCGCTTTAGATGTGTTATTCCTACTTAGATAAATAGAGCGAAACGCATATTAAAAATGTGCGAAAACAGATATTGAAAAACGTTCGCGAATCCGGAGATATAATATATTTCTTCTAAAAACTGAGTGCGATGCTACATCCACGGTTCTTGATGGATCTCATTGAAATGACATAGGATGATGTATTTTTTATTGGTGATCGTTGAAATCGGATGCGCATAAAAGGCAACTGTACTTCGTGGAAATTATGGGCATTTTACTGTTTTTTGCACCCTAACATGCAACTGATGCTACATCATGGTCGACAAATGGAATTTCACAAACTGTACACCAAATAAAAGGGATTGATTCGCTGTGTTAGAAAATCGGATGCGCATCATGTCATTTTCACTATTACGCGGTTTATATGCGTTTCAAATGTTGTAATATTCAATATAACATTATTTTAATGTTATGCCGCAATTGGAATTCCTTGTGATTTAATATAATGTTCTAAAAATATTCGCCAATAGGAAAACTATAAACGAACATTTTTTTTGCAATGGAATATCTTCACTACTGGGCGAAATTTTGACGAAAAAAGACGAAGAACTCAAAAATTTTTTCTTCAACCTTTCTTATAAAACCATGAAAAAATAAAATTAGAATAACATGGTTTTTATTTTTTCGTCATATTTTCTTTGTATTTTTGCAAATAACATGAATACTATAGCTCCAAACTTCACGACTTATATTTCATTTTATTCCTCACTATGTCTGGATGTTGCTATAATTTTTTATATATATTTTTTGTAAGTATAAGGGCTATTGTTTCAAAAATATGTTTGTAAATACGTGAAATTATTTAACAAATTTTATTTTTCGCGAATCCATTGAAACTTTTCGATTTTTTTTTTTGCATCATCGCAAAGGGTGCGAATTAAGTTAACGATAATAGGATATAACTGCTTACTATATTAAGCCGCGATTTTTTTAGAATTTTTTCTAATTAGCATAATTAAAACGGTCATATCTTTTGCGCGCAACGATCAAAGTTGGTAACGAAAACAGATTTGGAATGACGATTTTTTTCTTCATCTTTGTACCAAAAATCATAGATGTAGTATCAAAAGACGATTTTAGACATTTTTGTCGATATACACTTTCATACGGGCAAAATGTGCGTCATCGAAATAATGGTTTTAAACCCCAAGTATGTTTGGACTAAATCCTTTTCAGACAATTTTGAGTCGATTTAGCAATGTCCGTCTGTCTGGCTGGCTGGAACGCACGATAACTCTCGAATGGATCAACCGATTCGGTCCAAAATTTAGCATTCGTAATATTTTGTCCAAACTTAGTTTAAGTTCGAAGATGGGTTATATCGGTCCACTCCTTCCGTTATATCCCCCTCAAAAGTTCGAACATGTTTGGAAGATTTGTGCGCACGATAACTCTTGAAGGGAATAACCGTCTTGGTTTATACTTAGCACATCGTGGTATTTCTACCAAACTTAGATGATTTTCCAATATGGTCCCAATCGGTCCACGCCTTCGGTTACCGCTCACACAAAATTTCGGAAAAGTTCAGTTTAGGGCCTGCTGTCGAATCGCTTTGATTTTTGTTGCAACAACTTTTATTCACTGCCCCCATACGACGGTACAAGTTTCATCAAGGGCAAGTCCATACTTCCTGGGAAAATAGCCCAAAAGTTGCAAAGAGCCCCTATGACACCATGTGTATTGGTTGGAGCGCTAGATATCTCTCGATTAGATGTGAAGATTCGTTCCTTCGTAATAGTTTAGTTCAAAGATAAGCCATATCGGCCCACTCCTTCAGGTACCTCCCCCACAAAAGTTCAAAAATGTTCGTGAAAATTGTGCGCAAGATAACTCTTGATGGGAGTGACCGATTTGTTCCATACTTTACACATCCTAATATATCTACCAGATATATGTAGATCAGGTTCGAATATTTAAGACCTGCTCTCGAACCACTTTGATTTTTGTTGAAGCAACTTGCATCCGCTGCCTCAATTACGACAGTTGTAAAAAACGCTATGGCACAATATGTAGTGGCTGGAGAGCTCGAACCGAATACTGCGTTCGTCCACACTTGGTTATTGTAATTTTTCTTTGAATATTAAATAAAATTCGAAGGTTGTGCTTATAGGTCCACTCCTTCGGGTACCCCCCAAACAAAATTTCGGAAAAGTTCAGTTTAGGACCTGCTCTCGAATCACTTTGATTTTTGTTGAAGCAACTTGCATTCGCTGCCTCAATTATGAAGGCAAAAATTGTTTTAGGGGTAAGTCCATACTTCTTGAGAAAACAGCCAGAAAAATGTAAAAAACCCACCGCACCATATGTAGTGGCTGGAGAGCACGATAACTCTCGAACTGATCAACTAAGTTGGTCCAAAATTTGGCCTTCGTCATATTTTGTCTAAACTTAGTTTCAGTTCGAAGATGGGCAATATCGATCCACAACTTCCGCTACTTGCCCCCAATATTAAAAAATGTCACTAAATTTGTATGCACGATATCTCTCCAATTTGGTCCACACGTTGGATCTCCTAATATTTTGTCCAAATTTAGTTTTACTTCTAAAATCTCCCATATCGTTCCCCTCTTTAGGGTACCTCCCCCACAAAAGTTCAATATTTGTGTCTAAGTGCACTTTAGGGTCTGTTCAAAGATCCTTTGGAAATGTATACCGATGCTGTTCGTTGTTGTCCTGTTTCCAGAGATATTATGTTTTCCGTGGGCAAGTCCATGCTTCCAGTTCACAATAGGCTGAGGTTATGTCTCTGTCGGCAAAGCCGACTGATACCTTTTTACTCGTTTCTCTTGTCCCATCTGCGATGTTTCTGGAACAATTATATATTATTATTGTTTACCAAAGTTCACCCACTATATATTTTTGAAAGCCAAATGTTTAACAATTTTATGAACAAATTTCAATTCGGGGGAGGATGTAATGCTATACGAAAGCGTAGGCCTTCATCGACAGTTATTTACAAACATACTTCCTACACTTTGCGATCATAAAGAACTATTTTAAATCAAATTCGATTAGAAAATATGGTTAAACCAAATACCTTCAATCAGATTATTCATCCTTCCAAGGAACGCGATCAACCAATTTACAATAAATTCACTACAATCAAATAAAAATATTTCTTTCAGTATTTCGTAATCAGAAAAATACCAAAGTAAGACCGCTGCATAACATAAAGTCGGAAAAAATAGAATTGGTACAGTGTGGACTCGAGTAATAGAAAACAACTAATAAAGGCTTTGAAGCTTTGAAATTGAAACTTAATAATATCGAATTGACTACCGGCTACGCAACCAAAATCCATTTCCCCAATAACACTATACAACAAATTTCGAGTAATAGTCTGGGGTAGGTAATTCCAAGTGGAGTGGTAGCATTCGGTTAGTAGGTCAAACCCCCAAAAGCGTTTTGGACTTTTAGGCCAAACTTTTTTAGAGCCCCTTATATATATCACCCTAACCAAAGGCTATGCGTCCCCAATATTATGAGCTAAACTTCGCAATATTAAAGATAAAGCCTTTCGATAACATACAGACATTCTTGATCAGGATAAAATTTTAAGTCGATCTAGACTTTCCGTCTGTTGTAATCACTCTGGCGTCCACAATAACTGAGCTACGAGTCTATATCGACCCACGTTTTGATATAGCCCCGTATAACGGTGCATCCGGATTTTATATGTACACCATATTGTGGTATACACCCAATAAAACAATACCTCCCGATTTTCTGTTTTTTGAGAATATAAGCTACTATTTTTGACCGAATTAGCTGTAATTTGAGGTTCCCAGCGGTCAAGACATTCTCCACTAAATTGATAGGTACGTGCTTTGATACCTTTTACTTGCCGAATTTAAGTGAAATACTGTAATTTGAAATTTGAGGTTCCCAGTGGTCACAAAACTTCTTCTTGAAGACATTCTTAGATTCCTTTTTATACCCTCCACCATAGGATGGGTGGTATATTAAGTTGGTCACTCCGTTTGTAACTACTCGAAATAATCATTGTAGACCCCACAAACTATATATATTCTTGATCAGTGTGCAATTCTACATCGATATAGCCTTGTCCGTCCGTCTGTGGAAATCACTATAGCTTCCGAACGGATTGAAGTAGGTGGATGAAATTTTGGTAAAATCTAGTATATGTATGTAGGTCTTTTGGTATTGAAAGCGGGCTATGTAGGTCCACGTTTTCGTATAACCCCCATACAAAGTGACGCGTGACGCGTCGTCGTTTTAAGGAAATTTTAGGATATTTGTCCCATTTAACCACCGAATTGGTTGTAATTTGGTATTTTGTGTCTCCAGAGGCTAAAAAATATTTCTACCAAATTTTGTTTATATAGGTCCACGTTTTTGTATAGCCCCCATATATAGTACTCGTCATTTTAAGATATTTTGAATGTATTAGTCCCATTTGACCACAGAATTGGTTGTAGCTTTGCATTTTGCGTTTTAAGAGGCTAAGAAACATATATATACCATGAAGTGTTTACATAGGACCACGGTTTGGTATAGCCCCCTTATAACGCCCCATATATAGTACGCGTAATTTTAAGATATTTTTTAATGTATTAGTCCCATTTGAGCACCGAATTGATTGTAATTTGGTATTTTGTGTCTCCAGAGGCTAAAAAACATTTCTACCATAAAATGTTTATATAGGTCCAGGTTCTAATATAGACCCCATAGGACGATATCTCCCGATTTTCGGTATTTTGAAATTTGGTATTTAGTCTTCATTGGGTGTATAAAACTTCCCCCCGGAAATTTGTAGGTATAGGTCCACGCCTTCATATAGCCCCCATAGGACGGTACCTCCCGATTTTCGGTATTTTGAAGGTTGTGGTCTCAATATTCCACCGAAATGGCTGAAATTTGGTGGGTAGTCTTCACTTGGGGTATAAAACATTCCATTTGAAATTTGTCGGTATAGATCACACGCCCTCATATAGTCCTATGGAACGATATCTCCCAATTTTCGGTATTTTTGAAAGTTTTAGCAAAACTATACTATCAAAATGCCTAAATTTGATATTTCGTCCTGTTTTAGGATGCAAAACCTTTTCCCAGAAATTTATCTGTATCGGTCCACGCTTTAATGTACACCCGGTATATCCCAATTTTCGAAAGGTTTAGCCCCATTATAACACCGAAATGGCTAAAATTTGGTACATAGTCTTCGTTGTGGATATAAAACTTTCCACCTGAAATTAGTCGGTATAGGTCAACGTCTTAATATAGCTCCCATAGAACGGCACCCCCCGATTTTCGGTATTTTTAAGGTTTTAGCCTCATTATTCCACCGAAGTGGCTGCAATTTGGTATTTAGTCTTTTCCCGGGCTACACAAATTTCGCTCAGAAATATGTCGGTATACGTGCATGTTTTGGGGGGTACCCCCATAGAACGGTATATCCCAATTTTCGGTATATTAAAGGTTTTAGCCTCATTATAACACGGAAATGACTGCAAGATGGTACTTAGTCTTCGTTAAGGGTATAAAACTTTCCACCTGAAATTTGTAGGTATAGGTCCATGTCTTCATATAGCCCCCGTAGAACGATACCTCCCGATTTTCTAAATATAGCTCGTTCTCCACCAAAATAGCTGATATTTGGTATTCAGTTTTTGATAGAGGTATGAAACATTCCAACCGAAATGTGCCGGTATAGGTCGACGTCCTCAAATACCCCCATAGGACCGTACAGTCCGATTTACGGTATTTTGAAAGTTGTGGCCTCAATATACCACCGATATGACTGAAATTTAGTATTTAAATTGCCATGGGTGTATAAAATATTGCAGAAGAGAATTATCAGTATAAGCCCTTTTCTTCAAATAACCCCCTAGAAGCGTACTTCCCGATTTTAGGTATTTTAAGAATGTGCCATCAATATCCCATCGAAACGGATGAAATTTAATATTTAATCTCCGTTGGTGGTATAAAACTTCCCACCTGAAAATGTCCCATATTGTTCCATGTTTTTATATACCCCCATAGAAAGATCTCTCTCAATTTTCGGCATTTTAACAGTGTTAGCCACAATATTCAATGGGAATAACTGAAATTTGGTATTTAGTCTTCGCTGGAGTTACGAAACTTTCCTCCAGAAATTTATCGGTACAGGTTAACGTTTTATACAGTCTCCATAGAACGGCACTTCCGATGTTGTTAATTATCCAAATCCAGAATATCCAGGTTTAGGTCTAGTCGGTTTTGCCCAATTTTATGTATTTCGCTCAATTCGGAACAAAAATGTCGCCACATATAACTGTTTTGAAGCGAGTATTATCAGTTGAGATATATGTACAACTCATGCAATAAAAGGAAGAGTTTAGTACTTTCATAAACGAAATTAAACTAATTGTTCCCATTCACTTCAATACAGTTCGTGGTGGAGGGTACAAAAAGTTCTGCCTGGTCGAACTTAACGCTTTTCTTACTTGTTTTTGTCTACTTTAGGCGTTTGGGTTACCCGTGCACTATAGGTAATTTGCCCAGTGTTTGAGGCAAAAAGTTAATTTTGCAACTATTAATATTAATAATTTTTTTGTTGAGTTAAGCTAAATTTTTTGACAAAACGGTATGTAATTTGAGATTGAAATTTCCAGTGCTCACAAAATATCTCCACCAAAAATTATCAACAAAGGTCCATGTTTTGGTATAGCCGCCACATGACGGTTCCTTACGATTTTCGGTATTTTCAGACTTTTAGTTACATAATCGAACTGGCAATAATTTGACATTTGAGTTTTCTATTTGCCAAAACACTGATCCATCAACAATTTTCAATATAGATCCATGTTTTAGTATAGCCCCTATATAACGATACCTCCCGATTTTCGGTATTTTAAGGATTTTTTGACCAATCTATCTGCAATTTAACATTTAAAGCTGCTAGTGGTCACAAATCTTCTCCACCAAAAATGTTCAACATAGGTTCATGTTTAGGTATAGCTCCCATATGGCGGTTCCTTACGATTATCGGTATTTTCAGGATCTTAAGTACCATTTAAGAGATATAGACATTGACCCCCATATGATGCTATTAGCTAAATCAAGCATTTGGGCCTCCATTGCTCAAGAAAATCTCCACATGAAATTGGGAAAATTAATTGTTCTTTATAAGTTCAAATATATCATTGTGGAGGCAGGGACGTAGCCAGGATTTCATTTCGGGGGCGGCCCACCTGACCAAAATTTTGAAAGTTCAAGTTAGCAAAAATTTCTTATTTAGCAATGATGTAAACCTTATTAAATGGTTTTATTTAGCTCACCCCGTTTGTTTTTTTTTATTTATTACTAGCTGAACCCGGTGCGCTTTGCTACCCCGACTTAGATAAAATATAATGGAATGCTTTTTTAATATTTTAACATATAAATATAGGAGATATGAAGGCGTTCTCTACCCACTCAGGGCTATTTTGGAGCCTTTTCGACTATAAGTATTCCTACGGTAGATATATACTCTTACAGTATTAATTTCTCTTTATTTGTAAAGATTGGGTTTGGAGTGAATAAAATTAAGAATAGAACCAGGTTTGGAACCTTAGGTTTGAGTATACATATTAACATATTGTGATATCTTAAATTACTCTTAGGACAACTCCCACACGTATTCATAATTTTTACTCAAATAATGATTTAGTTATATCATATTAAAACATTATTTTTAAGAAGTCTCTCAATGATATAAAAAAATGAAATAGAAATTGAAACAACAATTTAAAGCTGTAGCCTTGGTCAATTCCTTCTCAACTATAAGTACTTGTGTATATAATGATGACTTCTAAATTTCATTAAAATTGGACATACGTAACAAAAACATGAACATTTATATGGGAGCTATATTCCGATCTGAACAGATCTCGATATTATTTTGCACATTTATTTTTACACCAAATCCCGTCTCACATTCCAAATTGCAATGAAATTGAACATACATAACGTGTTTGCAGGAAATCTGCAGAAAATATATATGGGAGCTATATTCAAATCTGAACCCATTTCGATATAATTTGGCACCAAATTCTGTCACACATACCAAATTTCATTGAAATAAATAGGAAATCGATCGAACTTATATATGGGAGCTATATCCAAATCTGAACCGATTTCGATATAATTTGGCACATTTATGTCTAGACCAAACTGCGTTAGACATTCCAAATTTTCGGCGAAATTGGACATACATAGTGTGCTCGGAGCATAATATACAGGAAATCGGCCGAAAATATATATGGGAGCTATATCCAAATCTGAACCGATTTCGATATAATTTGGCACATTTATGTCTACACCAAATTCCGTCAGACATTCCAAATTTCAGCGAAATTGGAAATACATACAGCGTGTTTGGTGCATAAATTACAGGAAATCGGCCGAAAATATATATAGGGGCAATATCCAAATATGAACCCATTTGGATATAATCTATCACATTCATTTCTATACCAAATTCCGTCACACATTCCAAATTTCATTGAAATTGGACATAAATAGCGTGTTTGGTGCATAAAATACAGCAAATCGACCGAACATATATAAGGGAGCTATATCCAAATTATAACCGATTTCGATATAATTTTGCACATTTAGACCAAATTCCGTCAGACATTCCAAATTTCAGCGAAATTGGACATACATACCGTGTTTAATGAATAAATTACAGGAAATCGGCCGAAAATATATATAGGGGCAATATCCAAATATGAACCGATGTCGTTATAATTTGGCACATTTGTTTCTAGACCAAATTCCGTTACACATTCTACATTTCAGCGAAATTGGACATATATAGCGTGTTTGGTGTATCAAATGCGGAAAATCGGCAGAAAATATATATGGGAGCTATATCCAAATCTGAACCGATTTCGATATAATTTGGCACATTTATTTCTAGGCCAAGTTCTGTAACACATTCCAAATTTCAGCGAATTTGGACATATATGGCGTGTTTGGTGCATCAAATGCGGAAAATCGGTCGAAACTATATGTGGGAGCTACATCCAAATCTGAACCGATTTCGATATAATTTGGCACATGTATTTCTAGGCCAAGTTCAGTCACACATTCAAATTTTATTGAAATTGGATAGAAATAGCGTGTTTGGTGCCTCAAATACATGAAATCGGCAGAAAGTATATATGGAGCTATATCCAAATCTGAACCGATTTCGATATAAATTGGCACATATATTTCTAGGCCAATATCCATCACACATTCTAAATTTCAGCGAAATTGGACATATATAGCGTGTTTGGTGTATAAAATAAGGAAGTCGGCCGAAAATATATGTGTATGGTAGCTATATCCAAATCTGAACCGATTTCCATATAATTCGGTGCATATATTTCTAGGCCAATATCCATCACACATTCTAAATTTCAGCGAAATTGGACATATATAGAGTGTTTGGTGCATAAAATAAGGAAATCGGCCGAAAATATATGTATATGGGAGCTATATCCAAATCTGAACCAATCTCGACATAATTTAGCACATTTATTTCTAGAACAAATTCCGTTAGACATTAAAAATTTCATTGAAATTGGACATAAATAGCATGTTTGGTACATAAAATAAGGAAATCGGCCGAAAATATATGTATGTGGGAGCTATATCCAAATCTGAAACGATTTAAAAATAAATTTGGTAAATTTATTTCTACATCAAATTCCGTCACACATACAAAATTTGGAGATTGTATCTGTAATAGTTCTAAAGATATTTGCATACAAAATCTAATTTTTTTGGAGGTACCTCCGGTTTTGATGCTATATCTCCAGATAAACGCGAAATTTCAAAAAATTATATATCCTATTTTCATTCCAGGCCATGTAGCAATGTACCCTGAAAATTTCAGTAAGATCTGTTCAGCGGTTTTCGAGTCTATAAGGCACAAACAAACAAACAAACAAACAAACAAACGTACAAACAAATTTCAATTTTATATATATAGATTTATTCTTGGGTCAAATTTAGTAATTCAAATTTCACCCTCTTCCTGTCAACCGATTAATCTGAAATTTTGTATACACTTTGAATTTTGGTGACAATACAATTATGTTTATTCATTATCATTATAAATTCAAGATGGCGGCCGCTACAAAATGGCGGATAACGTAGGTTTTATCAATCCCATCAATATGAGTATCAAATGAAAGTGCTCAACAAGTAGAATACAATGTACTATGCAAAATTGAAATCTAAGATGACCGCCACTACCAAATGGCTGATAACAATTTTTTATCTATCCCACCAATATGGGTATCAAATAAAAGGGCTTGACAATAAGAATACAGTGCACTCAATATTTAAGATGGGCGCAGCCAATAAATGGCTTATAATTAAGATTTAAATTTAGAAATTGAATCTGTAATTTAGGTATCTGATTAAGCCAGCCTGAATCCACCACCCAAGTCAAGATTTTTTATCGTGTTGAGGACTGTGTGGCGTTAGAGTGACTAAAAATGATAAGTCGTTAGCGGTACACCACCCAAGTTAAGGTGAAAGGTTAAAACGAGCCGAGAACTGTATAGCATTAGGGTGGATAAAAATAATACGTCGTTAGCGTTTTCCCCTCAAGACTCAGGCGCATCTTGTTGTACATAGCCTTGCCCCTTTATTGGACCTCTGGGGGGTCGACCGTTTAAATGTCCATTACTCGTGGGAACAAAATGGAAAAAAATATAAAAAATACAAACACAAATAAAACAGAAACTGCAACACAACGTAAACGAAGGCTTCAAAAAGCGAAAGAAAAGTATAAAAGTATAAAGAAATAGTCGATTACAGAAACGACGGGGACAATTAGCGTCAAAAACACCTCAGCAATATGAGGCCAGGTTAAAAAAGCAACGTCAGCGATATACACAAATGACGGCGTCAGAAACGCCTGAAGAATATGAAGCCAGGTTAACAAAGCAACGTGAGCGATACACACAGATGATAGCGTCAGAAACGCCTGAAGAATATGAAGCCAGGTTAACAAAACAACGGGAGCGATACACACAGATGTGTGTTGCCTTTAATACTATCATTAGCTTCTACAATACATAAAATGCAGGGCAGCACTGTGGATCACGCAGTAGTATACTTAGGTGCGAAACTGTTTGAAGAAGGTCAAGCCTACGTGGCTCTTAGTAGAGTAAGATCTTTGCAGGGACTACGTATAGAGGAGTGGGACTGCAATAAACTAACGGGCAAGAAACCTTGCAATAATGAAGCACTAAATGAATTAAACAGAATGCGAAATAAAAACTAAAAACTAGAAAATAAAAATAGGTAAAAAAACTTTTTAAGTTTAACGGTTTTATGTTAAACATACATTGCAATGTTTAAGATAAATGTACTAAAAACAAAAAAATAATAAAATAGATACTGTCGTTGGAATTATAAACATATGCATAGACTAGACTAAAAAAAAAAAAGTGGGCCACGTCAATTGTCTACAAATTATCGACTTAATGTGCGATAGAAGAATTGTTTAATTCGTCGTTAGGCAGTTGGCCCGCAGACGGTGAGGAAATTACTTACTATTTTCTTGCTCATGGAAATTCCAATAGTTATACACTCCATGTAAATAAAAGAGATGTTTCAACTAGTTTATCGTTGGACATTCACACTGCTGGCTAGCGAGGAATCGTTTCACTGCTCGTAGTTTGTCTTTAATCGACAAAGTACTACTCGCTCACCACTATGAAACCCTAAAACTCGCTTATAATCGAGCTTGCTAGCTTGTTTCCACATTCTAGCCCTACTTATCACACGGTTGTCGGTTGAACAACTGCCTAATTATGGTGTAACATTACAAAACAAACATTTTAATCAACAATTGTAGACAATTGACGTGCCCCACGGTTTTATTTTAGTCTAGTCTATGCATATGTTTATAATTCCAACGACAGTATCTATTTTATTATTTTTTTTGTTTTTAGTACATTTATCTTAAACATTGCAATGTATGTTTAACATAAAACCGTTTAACTTAAAAAGTTTTTTTTACCTATTTTTATTATTTTATACTTATATAACTGATGAAATAATTTTCATTACTAATTTTTAATTAAAATGACGTAAGACTTCCTGGACAATTTCCCTTGTTTTCAGAACTTTTTTGACAATGTATCAGAGTAAATATATGTTCAAAACTATGGATATATTAATAATAACATATGCTTTTGGGTGTATCATTTATCAAATAACTCACAACTACAGTGAATGGTATGTAATTCAGTGATATCACTTCGGTAAAACCAAAAGAAAAAGTATACAATCGTAAAACCTTAGAAATATCTTAACATTTAATTTTTTTGTTTACATGGAATGTAGAGGACCTTTCCTTTGTTTACTACTTCATAAAAGTTCAAAATCACGACTTCAATTTGCCACTCCAATTTTATTGAGTAATTTATAGAAGGAAAATGGGATTAGTAGAGAATTGATTTATGTCGCCCAATCGTACATCTGTTAATAGACTCTCCTGGCGTCCAATCGGCAGACTTCTCTTTTAGAAATTCTGGATTCCTATCGTGGATTTTATCATAAATTGATCAGGAACTAGGAAAACTGTTGTCGTGCCAGTCTTGAATACTTTTAAAATGAACTTCTGGCTCCCAAAATTGTAGCAAAAATCCATAAACACAATTTTTCCCAATATACATTTTTTATACTCTCATCGAAATAATGGTTTTAGTTTCAAAGTATGTTTGGAAGAAATCTGTTTCAGAAAATTGGGAGTCGACTTAGCTATGTTCGTCCGTCTGGATAGCTGCCTGGAGAACACGATAATTCTAGAAAAGATCAACCGATTCGGTCCAAAATTTGGCCTGCGTGATAGTTTGTCCAAATATCGATTCACTCTTTCAATAACCTTCCACAGAGTATTTCAAAAATTTTCAGAGAAATGCACTTTAAGACCTTTCTGTATAATTAGTAAATATACCTGTGTAAGTTTAAGACATCAGTAGTCATGGCTTCCGTTTATGCTAATAATTTAGTTATAAGTAAAATATGAAATAAATTAATAAATAAACAAAAAGACCTCTCTGAAAACGCTTTGCTTTTTTTGCAATAATTGTTCTCGGGGCCCCTATTTCCCTATTTATAGTTCCAGAGAAAATGGCCCGAAAGCTGTAAGGAACACCTACGGCCATCATGTGTTGTGGCTGGTGCGCACGACAACTTTCGAACGGGATATGGCTTTGGTCCAAACATTATTTATAGCAATATTTCTGCGAGCCTTATATAAAGTTCGTAGATGGTGATTTTCGGTCTACTCCTTCTGGTATATCCACCCCCCCCCCCCCAAAATTCAATAATTGTAGGTACAGTGGTATGTGCGATTTTTCTTGAACGGAGCAACAGATTTGTCCCAAACTTTGGTTTTAGTAATATTTTGTCCAAACTTAGTTTTAGCTCGAAAATCGGTACATCCCGACAAACCTTCAAAATAGTAGTTTAATGCTGTTTAAGGCCGGTATTCCTTGTGTTTAGAGCGGTCTAATGTTTTTGGTGGGCAAGTCCATATTTCCTGAAAAAAAACTGAAAATTATACTGTGACACACTGAAATGATGGGCGCAATACCTTTTAAAAGGAATGACTCCCAAAATAAGATCTACTTCCAAAATTAAAAATGTCGGTCCGGCCCATTTCTTCAGTAACCTCCTCCTTAACATTTTTGATCAATGATAAAATCCATATTTTGTTGGTGAGTTCATATGTACGTCCGAAAATGGCTACACAATTCTGAAAATTTCCTAATACATAGCTTTGGGTTAAAGGATTTTGGTTGTGTAGCCGCTATTCGATCTGTCTATAGATAAAAGTTTCAGTTCACACAGGCTCAGGGTACATTCCTGTCCGCAAAGCGGACTGATACTTGTTGAGATCTTGACGAATCTGAATTTGTTTCCGATCAGTTTTTTCTCTTTGATTTCGTTTGTCGTTATAAGGTCCTCTGCCAAAGAAGGAAAATGGAACAATGCTAGAAATGTGCATCCATTGAAAGTACTTCCCAAAATACAATTCAAAGAGTAATCGACAGAAAAATCCCTGAATATGAAATTTAATGCAAGTTCGAAATATTGGAAATAATATGAAATAAATAAAATATAAACATTGACCTCTATCTCAATAATCTTGATTTTATTAACAAATCTCAACGGACGAAAATGCAATGGAATAGAAATTATATCTTAAAAAATTGTTGATATAGTTTTTTTTTTTGCAAATTTCAAACATAATGAAGAACACTGTGTGGAGGTGAAAATCTGGGGCAGAGATAATTCTTTTTGGGGATGAAAGCCGTTGATGAGTATATTAAGAATCCCGAAGGACAGATCCGCCGCTAATCGAACTTCCGAGTTATGGCGTGATGAAGTTTCTGCTGAAGATCTAGTAAGGAATCTGAAATTATTATTATATCTTTGTTAACTATTGTTTAACTTACTTAAGAGATGGCATGACTTCAGTCAAATCGAATAAGGATTATTTTCGTAGAGCATTTCTACCTTCTAACTCGCTTCCTTCGAAGTCCTTTTCGTTCCTTATTTTAAGAACGGCTATAAAGGTATCACAAGATGACGTTTTTCCGCTTCAAAGTGTTCTGCACAAATGTCGCTGAGAAAATTTTAGGTACGACTCTCATTGACAACTAATCGATTTTGTTGCGTTTTCATGGTCATTTTTGACATTTACCCGGTTTTGTTTAGAAAAAGACTATATTTTGTTTTTTGTATATCCGTTATTTATAGGTTATTGTATATCCGTTATACGAAAACACAACACATAGTTTCTGAGCCAAAACAGGGTAAATGTCAAAAATGACCATGAAAACGCCACAAAATCGATTAGTTGTCAACGAGATTCGTACCTAAAATTTTCTCAGCGAAAATTCGACTCACGGCGGATCTGTCCTTCGGGATTCTTAATATACTCACCAAGGGCTTTCATCCCCAAAAGGAATTATCTGTGCCCCAAAATTTCGGTTCACAGTGGAATATTTAATTGTTATGATGTTCAAAATAGTTCATCACAAAAACGTGTTAGAGACTATATACTTACTGCTCTTATCAAAAATTTCAAAAACAAAAGATCGCAAGAACCTTTTTTCCAGATATTGTAAGCCAAAGTATTGGAGGTAATATGCTACAAACGTTCAATAAATACAAATAAACGTCTTGTTCTAAACTCAGTAACAATTACAGTCAGCCTAAAATTACCAATAAACGCTTAAACAACACCTTAAAACTTAACAACAACTATGCAGAAAATTGTTCAAACAGCCTAAAGTGTTCATTATTTTTATACTTTCAAATATGTTGAACAATAAGTATACCAATGTAGTTAAATAATTCTCTGTAATACTTCCTCCAAATACTTAACATATTTTTTGAAAAATTTTAAACAGTTTAAAATTTTACTCAAAAATTAAAAAATGTGTAACATAAGCTAATATCCTATGGGAACGAAAAACATTTCGGGGGGGCCCGGGCCCCCCGGGCCCCCCCTGGCTACGTCGGTGTGTGGAGGGTATGGCAAGTTCGGCCCCGCCAAGTTCCTGCAATATAATCTCGATAATTCGTAATCCAAGGGACCGGTCATTTTATACGAATTATCGAGGTTTTCGATTTAGCGAGGTTAAAATGCGAAGGAAATGGATTCAAGGGACCGACAGCTTACACCAATTATCGAGAATTTCGATTAATCGAGGAACGAATTATAGCGATTCTAGTGTACTTGCTTTTCTTCTCTTTTTTCAAGTTCGTAAGTATTCTACAAAAAATATGCATGGAAAAATCCTTCCGTTTTGCTTAGTGTATGTATGTTTGCTTTCTGTAACTTACCATATCAATACTGAAGTAACCCTCGGGTGTGATTGTTGTTGTTGATGTTGTGTTATATATTTACATTCCTATTGGCATGATAGCTTATAACCAATGTCTTCCAGGAGGTGGGGCTGGTAGAGGTAGGTATGCTGCTAGCTAAAATGTTCGATGCCAAGTGTTTGTAATCATCATAGCTATTGTTATGACAACTTTGGTCAGTAATGGTAGTTTAGATTTTTCTCCTAAGACCACTCAAAAATGATCCACATCCTTTGGGCCAAGGTTTACGAAGTTAAAAGTTTCAAAGACCTTTGTTGCCTTCTTACCTAGTGGCAAAAATGAAAGCTTTTGCATCTTTAATGGAAACTTCATGGTAAAATAAAGTACGTGTTATGAATATTTAGGCGATAGACAACATCCAGCACCAAACTCCAGGAAATGCTATAAGAAAGCTTATAAACATTATATGTTACGACTGGTCATTGTTTTCGGCACTTACGAAGACGTGTCAAAAGAAAAGGGAAGAAAATGTTTTTTCTCACAATATTTATATTGAATTAAAACTTTTAAATTATGTCCCCTTAATGAAAGAAAATTTACATTTTCATTATTGAAGGAAAATTGACATCATCCTTGGAATTTATTTATGGATTTGCGTAATGGTATTTAAAACTAAAGGCAGTCATTGTTTTTTACACAATTGTTATTAACATATTCTGCCTATAAGATTGCCTTTTGCTGATAGGATAAAATCCCGTTTTTATGCCACAACAAATGAGAAAAAGCAACAGTAGTTACAAACAAAAAACATGAAGAAGTATAGAAAACCTTTTAAAATTGTGAAAATGGTTACACCATTAACCTTTTTTTTTTTTGAAACGAAATTGTATTAGTAGATATCAGCTCATTAATATGTATAACTGTAACGAATTTTCTAATTAAATTACCCCTTCAAAAATATATGTAAATATTAAATTTGAATTTTATGGAAAGTCCACATCAAAATATTGAAAATAAATTCGTTTTCAATTTTCAATTCAATTTAAATTTTTTTTGTATTAAAATTTAATTTATTAAGGATCCAAATATCGTTGCAAAGTAATAAAAAACACACAGGATATTTCTTTTTTCCGCCAATGATGGTGGAATCATAACTTCCATCTTAATTTAATTTTCTTTCATATTATAATCAATTAATAAGCATCGATGGTCGTCATAAAAATGAGAAATATAAAATAATTCAGTCATAAACAAGTTGTGCTTAAAACATTAGAAACAAGTAAGCAAAGGCTATAGTCACAACCTGTAGGAATTAGATATGTGCAACCGCCTCGCACGTTGCATGTCCGGCTTCGATTCCCATCAAATTGTCTACGGTGGCAAAATGCCTCTTAGTAATGTTGGCGATATTTCCTGAGTATTTCAGCCATGAAAAACGTCTCTACAAGTGACAACAAAACATCTCTACAAGTGACAACTAGGTCACATATCAATAACATAATATGAATCCATTGATATAAGATAAGCCTCCCTTGTCTTTACTGGGATGTTTGTGGAAAATTATATAAATTATACATTTCTAAATAATATTCGAAAATTGGAAAATTCACATTGATTAGCCCCTCCTGCTATATATTCAATTGTCTTTGAATATCAGGTTTCTTTTTGGAATACACCTAAAATAAGTAAATATATACCACGCAATTTGGTATATTTGATAATTGGGAAAATTACGAGTTTATTGAAGATCTATGGTCCAAAAATTGAGCACTTGTACCTCACATATGATTCGAAAATAGTTTATTGTAGTTCATATTGTGATATCAAAAATATATTTTATACCGGTAGAAATAACTAACAATGAATAGAAATTCAAAAATGTTGCATGCAAACAAATTTATAAATCCCAAAATTATTCATCTTCAATTATACAACAAAGAAGATAGTATAAGTCAGATGCGCAAACGGTGATATACCTTCAGCCTCTAAAAATATATTTATTTTTCATCTTTGTGTTTATTTCAGCTCTAGTCCATATTTTGTTGTATTCAAGTATGTATTCTGCAGTCCAACAATAAAAAACGCCAACATATTTATTTTTAAACACGAGTTTGCTTCAAAATGCGTGGAATCTGTAGGTCTCGTAATATGGGGCTATACCAAATCGATTTTAGTAAGCTAAAATCTGAATTTTGAAATATTTGAGAATTATTTTTTCAGATTTGTAATTTTAGTTGGAGCCGGGGCAGGGGTTTTTGGAACTTCTGGACTATTATATCAGGAAGTATGACTTACCCCGGGAAAGGGACCAGAATAGGGACCGTAAAAAGAACCTTCTACAAAAAAGGAAATAATCAAATAGATCCGATACGGGTTCTCAAACTGCACTTTTCCCAAATTTTGTGTGGGAGGTACTCGAAGGACGGACCGATATAGTCCGTATTCCGACCTGACACATGACTGGATGAAATAATACGATGTGTAAAGTTTTGTCAGATCAGAAAATCCCCTTGAGCGTTAACTTACGGATTGGCGGCGCAAATCAAAACGATTCGAGAGGACTCTTAAATTTCCCTTTTCCGAATTTTGTGTGGGAGGTACCCAAAGGACCGATATAGTCTTATCCGATCTATATCTGGAAGGAATAATAACATATGGAAAGTTTGGAGCAAATCGATTGCTCACTTCGCCAGTTATCGTTCACACAATTTTTCGAAAACAATTTTGAACTTTTTGTGGACCGACATAGCCTACATTCGAACTTAAACAAATTTTGAGCAAAATATTACGTTGTATACAATTTGCTTCTAATCGGCAGATCCGTTCGAGGGGGACAGATGAACGGACAACGCTAAAAAGACTCCAAATTATCTGAGACGAATTTCGTCCATATATACTTGGGGTCTAAAACCAATATTTCGTTGAGACACATCTTTAGTCGTATTTTGTTTGTATCCCCTTTACCCTAAATCCTGAGGTATAAAATAGGTGGCGAGGCGACCCGATGTTGCAATATTTGTATAAAAATCCAATTTGACGACTGAAATGATAATTTCTCTGTCATGATAGAGACAATTTGTAGCATGGGAGGAAATTGTGGTTCTCTACACAAAACACATTATATATTAGGCAGTAGGTGCGTTTTCTAGCAGAAACATTATTGCAATTTGCATCAGGGGAAAGATCAGTAGTTATTTTTCCATATGTAGGCTACTTTGGCGGTATATGCCCTCCAGGAATGAAAATATGGACCAAAAATAAAATTTGTATATTTTCATACAAAAGTAATGGTCTATTTCAACCGCTAAATAATATCAGATCATCATGCAAAATTATAGGTATTTTCGTCAACCTAAACTCTTACCCCGTGCAAAATTTCGTGACTATTGAGCTATAATTGCGACCTCTAGCGGCTTTATGATTACACTACAAACAAAAAACTGGATATATTAGGCTGTAACTCTGTTATCTGATCACGTACATCAACATAATTGACATCAATTAAAAGGTCAAGAGATCGCCTTCTTAATATAACTCACAAGTGGGGAATGTGTCTTTTAGGAACAAGGACATAAGGTGTTTATTAAAAATTTTCACAATTTTCACACAAAAGTTGTGGTCCATTTAACCCTCTAAATATTATCTGATCGCCATCTCAAATTGCAAGCTTCAAGTTTGTCATATACTCTTGCTTCACTTAAAATTTCGAGGCGATCGGACTATTATTGCGACCAACAGAGCAGCAACAAAATCGGATAAAAATTATGTTTTTGGTCCATTTCACCCGCTAAATATTTCACGATCATCACCAATTAAAATAGCGGTCTATTCTGATGTGAAACCGATCCCCATACCAAATTTTGTGACGATCGGTCCATAATTGCGGCCTGGAGTTTGATTACAAATTATAATGGACAGACGGACACACGGACGGACGGACGGACACACATCTCAAAATCGCTTTATCTCGCCGAGATATGAAGATTGGTATACCACATTGGGGGTCTCCGAGGAATATTTCGCGGTGTTACATGAATTTTTCCCAAAACAAACTTATAATACCCTTTCCACATAGTGGTGTAGGGTATAAAAAGTAAGAGAGGGTTATAGTCGAACAAGGTCGACCATATGATACCCTACTCCCTACTACACCTGGACACTATTTTTCAAGGAATTTCTTTTATATTATTGCGACATATTTTAGCCGTCCGGTCATACCTACATAAGTTGATATACATGGTAATATACTAGAGATATAGAACATACATACATACAAATATACGCCGTCATTACTGGAAACGAAAAGTATTATATTCCGTATTATATAATGACCAATCGGGGCTTTGTCGCTACATATTATTACAACAAGTTAGAAAGTATCAGTAAGCTGTGCCGACGGAGACATTCCCTCAGCCTCGGACACAAAGAAAATAAGTAAACTCAATACTTATAACGTAAGTTTTTTTACGTTTTTTTATCTTGGGCCAATTTCCCAAGAATAATGGACTTTGATCCCCAAGGACAAACAAATGCAAAAAAAGTTAAATAATCCGAGACGAGTCCTGAAACAGCAACCTTTCAAAAATGTGTGTGGGAGGCACCCGAAGGAGTGTACCGATGTAGTCCATATTCGGACGTAATCCAAGTCTCTAAGAAATAATACGATGTACAAAATTAATAATACCAAACTGGTTTCTCCTTTCGCACAATGTTGCCGCTTCCATATAAATGTGGACAAAAATGCGTTGACCCAGGTTCATGAATGTTTGCACAATTGCTTATGAGGACATAGGAACGAAAAATCTCAACTTTGGTCCATATTGGTTCAGATTTTTATATAGCTCCCATATATATCTTTCCCCGATTTTTCTAAATTTTGATCGAATAGCCTTCAAATTCAATATGTGTTATTTTCTTAGGCCCCGGAGTAGCTACACCGATTTTCACAAAAATCGTTAAAGATTTCGATATAGCCCCCATATATCATTCCCTGATTTTGCTATAAATCGCTCAATTTTTGATAAATAGTCTTGAAATTTAACATAGTATATTTTCTCAGACTCGTGTTCAGTTTTACCGATTTTGAAAACAATCCGTGTAGTTATGGATATAGCCTCTATTTACATATAAATATAAATATACATTTCACCGATTGTGCTATAAATCGGTAAATTTCTGATAAATACCCTTCAAATTTAACTTGGGATGTTTTCTAAGGCCCTTTTTTAGTTTCACTGATTTTGACAAAAATCGGTTTAGATTTGGATATAGCTCTCACATATATGTATTTACGCCCGATTTTATATATTCGGTGCACTAAACACGCAATGTATGTGTAATATAGATGAAATTAGGAAAATGTAACGTAATTATTCGAAATTGAGCTGCATCGGGCGGGGAGCTATATTCAAACCTAAAACGATTTTGGTCAAAATCTGTAAACTGAACCGTACTCCACAATGTGGGAAAGGAATTATAAGTTTGTTTTGCTAAAAATACATGTACGAAACATTTGTCGTAGACCCCCAATGTTATATACCATTTTTCATATCTCGACGAGATAAAGCGATATAGCGATGTGTGTCAGTCCGTCCGTGTGTCCGTCTGTCCATTATAAATTGTAATCAAACTCCTGGTCGCAATTATGGACCGATCGTCACGAAATTTTGTATGGAGGTCGGTTTCACATCAGAATATATCGCTATTGTTATTGGTGATGGTCGTGAAATATTTAGCGGGTGAATGGACCAAAAACAGAATTTTTATCTGAATTTGAATCTGATCTGTAAGGTGTGAGCTTATGACAGAAAAAAGCTTGCAATTTTACACTATGATCAGATCAAGAAATGAAAATTGGAAAACATTTTAATAACAATTTTAATAGTCTCGATAATCCGGACACCACTTGTTTCGGCGATGTCCGCATTATAGAATTGTCCGGATTACCGAGTAGTCACAAAAACACTTAATTTTCTAAGTTTAAATCATTAATAACGGACGTTTACTAGATAACAACCTGACATCTAACGTAAACGAATTCATATTAAGCAAATATCACGGGCTGCGTCCATTTTAAGCTGCTTTCCCGGCTACCAAATGTACTTCGTAATTTTACTCCTCCATCGTAATTTAGGTGACATTTCCTGCGTATTTTTGTAGCCTAAAACTTCTCTACAATTGGTGTACCCGTATATTTAATTTTCAGTGTCCATGGGACATGAGCCTCTTACGACTTAAGTTATAACTTCAGAATTCAAATGCACTCATCTCATTGTGGTGTATGTATGTTCACCATTTAGCCATTTCTAAGAACATCTGCAACTGACTTTACTCTGTCGTTGAAGCCAAAAAAAGGTTATATATAAATGTTATAGTCTTGGAATAAGACAATGGAATTTAAATCTATTGATTGTATAATTACAAGTATACAATACAGCAATCGGTTTTTGCCGGTGACTTTCTACATCAAAGAATGAAAATAAAAGAAATGGTACGTTTATTAAATAATTTATTGAAATTTCTATACAAGGAGTGCGATTTTCCAACTCACTTTTTTGCGTTACCAAATAATTCGATAAATTTAAATTGCTTATAATTTCGTTAATTAACGATATTTTTCAGTAAGTTAGCGACCAGCAAATGGTTGTTAAGTTCTGCCTATAGCAAGAGTGCTGTCAAATTTTATTTAAACTTTTCATTCATAATGTTGCTTTTAATTATACCGATTTTGTCGGTAACTCAAAAATGAGTTCGAGAATCTAAAAAAATTGAAAACTAAGCTATTAATTCCAACGCTTTAAATGTTCTAAACACTTCTAGGTAAAATATCATTGGAATACATTACACATATTGACTGTATAACTGAGTAAACAGTGGCTAGCCAGAAAGGCGGGAAGTGGACCGAAAACGCTGAAAACTTATTTTTACTTTAATTAATTCTCTTTCGAGTTGAGTTGTTTAGACCTAAGAGATACATTGAAAAATTAGGAATCTACCGAAGTCCCACGCATCCAAACATTATGCTACGATTCACGGGTGGTTAGGCCGCTCTTCAGGCATATTAGGATGTTGTTTTTGTGGCAGACGAAGGCAAAGCTTGTAAATTAAATAAATTTATATGTGAAATTATGTCAGTTCATTGAAACTCCAAACTATTCCTATAGTCCTGCTTGGTAATCCCATTTTTCAATGTTCACAAATACTATGGTAAGTTTTATTCCTACGTCCTTAGTACTTATTTTTTATTTTATTATTTTGTCTTATTTATACATCAATTGTTATTGCTAAAAGCGAAAACGTCAATGAAATAAATAAAAAGATAGATAGGAAAAAAATATTGATGTCCGGATTACCGAGTCTATAATGTAAACAATTCTAGTGTCCGGATTACGAGTGTCCGGATTATCGAGACTATACTGCATATCTTTATTCTTGGTAGACACATTCTGCCACATTCAGACCTTTCCATAGATTATGTTGATGTACGTGCTCAGATAATAGAGTGACAGCCTAGTTGTACAGAAATTCCACAGTTTTAATTGTGTGTATAGTAACCATAACCACGCTTGAATTCGCAGTTATAGTTTAATACTGACAAATTTTTACACGAGGTAAGAATTTTGGTCAAGGAAGATGCCAACAATTCTTAGTTCTTAGTGGGTGAACTTTTGTGGGAAAAATATCAAAATTCAATTTTTGGTCTATATTTTATTTCCAGGAGACATATTTCGGCAAACTACGAAAATAAACTTGAAAACCAACATGAATATAGCAGTTAGATAACTGAACTACTGACTAACATATAAGCGGTTTATTTCATTGTTGTAATTTTCTTGCAAGAACTACATTTACATTCCATGTCGCAATAATGATAGATTCCCAGGTTTTTAAATTGTTAGAAATTACAATGCTGTAAGGGTGTTTGAAGTTTCTTTCGATACCTTTGGTAAAAAGTAATGTAATAGTACCTCAAAATATCGGTGTTGTTTCATTGACCGATTCGATAAAAATCACCGAAAACTATTTCTTAAATTTAATATTTGTTTATACCCTAAATATTTAGGCCAACGAAATTATAGAAAAAATGAGTTAGACCCCAAGTATATTTGCACGAAATCCATTTCAGACAATTTGGCTGGCTGGTGCGCACGAGAACTCTCGAAGAATCAACCTAGTTGGTTTAAATTTAAGGTCTCGTGAATTTTGTCCAAACTTAAGTTCGAAGATGGACCATGTCGGTCTAACCTTTCCGTTAATTACCTCCACAAAAGTTAAAAAAATTTTTCGCTAAGATTATTCGCACGATAGTTCCACAAGAATTGTTCCAAACTAGGGATGTGGAAATATCACTTCCATGCTTATATCACTTCCATGGTGCATTTTTTGGCGCAAATCCATCTACGTCCGAATATGGACTACATCGGAACACTCCATCGGGTGCCTCCCACACAAATTTTTGAAAGAGTGCCGTTTAAGGACTCGTCTCGGATTGTTATTTTTTATTTTTTTTTATTTTTTTTTTTTTTGTCATTGTGGCCCTTGTTACGACGGTAAATTTTTTTTGGGGGTCAAAGTCCATTCTTCTTGGGAAATTGGTCCAAAATTTAAAAAGGCTGAGGGTATATCTCCGTCGGCACAGCTGACTGATACTTTCTAACTTGTTGTAATAATATGTAACGAAAAAGCCCCGATTGGTCATAATAAAATACGGAAAATGATACCTTACGTTTCCAATAATGACGGCGTATATATTTATGTATGTTCTATATCTCTGGTATGTTACCATGTATATCAACTTATGTATGTATGACCGGACGGCTAAAATAAGTCGCAATTATATAAAAGAAATTCCTTGGAAAATAGTAGTAGTGGAGTAAGGTATCACATTGTCGGAGCTGTCCGACTATAACCCACTCTTATTTGTTTTTAATTAGGATTCTCAGCGATCATATTATTAATCCGGGCCGAACTTAACACATTTTATTTGTTATTCATATGTTTATCTCGTATAAACTTTTACTGCATCATTTTTAAACCTTTACCTACACCGCTTTGTGGAAAATAGGTTGGTTTTCTGTATTATCCTCAAATGTATGTAACGCCTCGTAAGAAATTTGTAATAATGTTAAGAATTCAAGTATTGGCCCCATGAGTGAAAGTAATAATCAAGAAAAATTTGGATAGCGAAAATTCTACTTCCCTAAAGTTTACTTAAACTTATTTCCCGGTATTAATCTTTTATACACCTTCACTGTAATTATAGGATTTTTTTATCTTGTTGTGTCTGTGTCCATTTTTGCTCATCGTCCTACACCGCTTTGTGGGAAATAGGTTTTTTTGGATTATTCTCAAATGTAAGTACCGCCTCGTATGCAATTTGTAATAATGTAAAGAATTCAAGTATTGGTCCCATGAGTGAAAGTAATAAGGAAGAAAAATTTGGATAGTGAAAATTCTACTTCCCTAAAGTTTACTTAAACTTATTTCCAGGTATTAACATTTTATACACCTGCACTGTAATTATAGGATTTTTTATCTTGCTGTGTCTGTTTGTGTAAATATGTTCGTGTTACTGTATGTGTGTTTCTTTATATAAATTGTACTTTGTTGATGTGTATCAAATTCATTTTCCTTGGGAAAATTTACTCTTATGACCATTACGTTAGTCTTGCTGAACTTTACATTCTCGTTTGGTGCATTGTATAATGGCTAAAATATGCAGTCACCAACAGTCATCGCCATGGTAGTAGTTAAGATACGAACAATGGTGAGGAGATAACTGTTTTATTCAACCGTTTATATTAACCCACTTAGTGCCGAGTTTTTTTTTTTTAAATTTATTTGAAATTTGTATTTCACAAAAATATGCGAAAAGACCCTAGTTTACATCAATTTGTGCAACCATTTTTTGTGGCGTCCTAACGACCAGTGGCGTTAAGTGGGTTAATTCTCCCATTGTTTAGATATGTGCGATTTTATTTATATAAAAGAGCCATGTTTTTGTAACAGGTTGGCTGGAACCATGCGTTTTTTCCCGTAGATGTTCATATAAAAGATGATTAATATTTGTTGTTGTTGTGTCAATAACGTGTGGAATATGTGCAGGATTTGTGCGTACTATTGTTGTGGGATGGGGATAACGAGATTTATTTTGTGTTGGGATGGTGTGTGTATTGGTTATTGCATTTATGGTGTGTGCTGAGTTTAGATGAATATGTGCGTGGGTTGTATTATTAGTTACTAGCAAATTGCCCGCTACTTATGCGGAAAGGTTACTTTATTACTACTTTATTTACTTCTCGTATACTTATGGTACGTATTTCGACGAAATAGCTCAACCCTACAATGACATTAACACAAAATAATAACTGCAATCGTAATTCCAAATCTCAAGATTCCACCTGTATCCGTTCGTTCCATTTCAAATTTAGTACCATAATAAAGATTTTCCAAACTAACTCAATCCTTCACTTTAACAGTAATATTAATTCCAAATTTCAGGATTCCAGCTCTATCCGTTAAACCTACTCGAAATTGTACCAAATTTAGAACAATTTAGAAATTTTGTATCCATAAGTACGAATTTTCAAAACTTCCTCAATCGAACAGGCCTACAATAATCACAATATAAAATTGCAGGATTCCACCGCTATCCGTTTACCTTAATCCAAATTGTACAAAATTTAGCACCATTTAGTCCTCTTCTGAATCCTACCCTTCGAATGGAATCGCAATTCCAAATTTCAGGATTCCAGCTCTGTTAATTCACCCAAATTGGACCAATTTTAGTACCATTGAGTACTTTTCGCACCCATAAGTTTGGCTTTCCTAAAGTACCTGAATGCTACACTTCTACAGTAATCTTAATATCAAATTTCAGGATTCCAGCTCCATCCGTTCTCCCAAATCCATGCTGAACCATATTTAGTACAATTTATTAATTCTCTTAACAATAAGTATGAATTTTCAAAGCCTCATAATCATACACTCAAACTAAAATCCAAATTTTGCCAAGTTTAGTACTTTCTGTACCCAAAAGTATGAATTTTCATAACTCCCTCAGCCATACACTTTAACAGCAATCTTAATTCCAAATTTAATCTGTTCACTCAAATCCAAGTTTATCCAAATTTAGTACTGTTTGTACCCATAAGTACGAATTCCCAAAACTTCCCCAATTAATGTCAAATTTAATGTCAAATTTAAGGATTTCAGGTCCATCCATTCATCCAAACTAAAGTTATACCAAATTTAGTACCATTTAGTACTTTCCGTACCCATAAGTACGAATTTCCAAAACTTCCGCAATCCCACACCCCAACATTGATCTTAATTCAAGCATTGTCACATTTGGAACGGCGGTGCCGATGATTTTCGGCAATTTACACGCACACGACCCGAAGGCACAGAAAGAGCGTACAAAAGAGAACAAATGTTTTGATTTGTTATTGTTTTACAGCTTGCGTGAATACAAACTTACTAACACACTGTTATAAGTTGCCAATATTTTGAATACATTCACATTTTCTCCGTTCTCTTTTTGGTCATGCCTGTCTTAATTCTACATTTCGCGATTCCAGCCCTATCCGTTCACCCAAATCCAAATTGCACCAATTTAAGTACTTTTCGTACCCACAAGTACGAATTTCCAGAACTATCTCAATCCAACAGTCCAACCGTAATTTTAATTCCAAATTTCAGGACTCCAGCTCTATCCGTTCTCTCAAATCCAAATTGTACAAAATTTAGTGCCATTTAGTACGCTTACCTATATATACGAATTTCCAAAACATCCTCAATCCTGCACTCCCATAGTTATCTTAATTTAAAATTTCAGCATTCCAGCTCTATCCGTTTACCCATATACAAATTGTACCAAATATAGTACCATTTAGTACTTTTCGTACATATAATTACGAATTTCCAAAACTTCCCCAATCCTAGACTCCCTATTGTACCAAATTTAGTAACATTTAGTAATTTTCGTACAAATGAGTACACATTCCCAAAACCATCTCCTTGTATCAACCCAACATTTCAACCTTGATTCTCATTCCAAAATTCAAGCTTCTAGCATTATCCATTCAGATAATAATAAATGGTACACAGTTTAGTACATTTTAGTAGTCTTCGTACACTTGTAGTTCGAAATTTTGAAAACCGATTGGTTCGTTTATTCCATCAGTGACCCTCATTCCAAATTTCACAATTCTATATCTACCGGTTCGCCAAATACAAATGGTACAATATTTAGTACCTTTGCGTACCCTTCTAGTTCGAATTTCCAAAAACCTAGCCTTATCTGACACCTTCGGACCAAGTGAGACCCTTACCCAAAATTTCAATCAGTCAGTGAGTTATTCATTATTACTGAACTCTTTTATAAGTATAGATTGTTGCTGCAAAGTTCGGACCACTTCCACTGGTCTAACCCAGAGGTCAACATGGCGCAAGTCTGTGGGCTTTGCTGGGCATGAAAATGAGTGCGCTACGTTGGGAGGATTGAGACGACAATCAGGACACTGATCGATTGTGCCAGATACTATTCTTGATTGGTAGTAGTTAAGAATGGTGCTCCACACGGATCAGAGTTGCGCTACAGTGGTTCAGCCAGAACTAGGAAGAAGTCCCTCGCTGGTGTCGATTGCTGAAGGATGTTGGTTAAGGACTCTGTTTAGGCAATATCCGTCAACGGTTTGGTTTAACGCAGCTGCTATTGACAGTCTTGGATGTCTGGGCGGAAGTTGTGATTGTTCCACAAACTTCCCAGTAGGGACAAGGTAGGCTCCTCTCATATGAATGAGTTCACCCCGATTCATACTAGCTCAAAGATAGGGAACGCCTGTTTATCGCCGAGTCCGAACTACGTGCCCTAAGACACCGCATGCAGAGAAGTCTTTCGTGGCTGAAATACTCAAAAAAATGTCACCATCATTACTGAGGGGTATTTTGCCACCGTTGAAAATTTCATGTGGCCTGGCCTAGGAACCGAACTCGGGCATTCAGCGTGAAAGGCGGGTGTGCATACCATTCCACCACGGTGCACAGTGGTCTCACTTGTATGGAAAGGAGTGCCAAAAATAGTTCTAATCGAGATACCGCCTCCAAATTTTAAACGTAGGTTTATAACAAGGCAAAAATATAGAAACCCACTTTTAGTGGATGTAGGTCCATATTTGGGTATAGCTCCCATAGAAAGGTACAGCCCGATTTGTGGTATTTCGACGATTTTGGCCAAATTAACCAACCCATTTGGATGTTATTTTGCACTTTGAGTTCTGAGTGAATAAACTACCTCCTTGCAAAACATATTCAATATAGGTCCACGTTTAGGTATAGCCGCCATATAAATGTACCCTCAGATTTTCAGTATTTGGACAATTTTAGCGAAATTTTCCAACTGATTTGGCTGTAATTTGTCATTTTGAGTTCTGAGTGAACCAAATACCTCCATGCAAAAAAATGGTCAATATAGGTCTACGTTTAGGTACAGCCCCCATATAAACCAACCTCCCGATTTTCGAAATTTTGAAGATTTTACCCACAATTTCCAACCGATTTGGCTGTAATTTTGCATTTTGAGTTCTGAGTGAGCAAAATACCCTCCCGATTTTCGCCTTCTACGCAGAATGTCGTGGGTTCGATTCCCCGACGAGGTAACATCAAACTTTTAACGGTGGCAAAATACACTTCAGTAATGTTGGTGACATTTTCTGAGTATTTCAGCCATATAAAACTTTTCTAAAAGTGGTGTCTTAGGACACGCCGCACAATGGTGCCTCAGCGGACAAAAATCGAAAAATGTGTTGTCGACTTTTTTATAATTTTATAGTTTTATTTTATAGAGAACACTTCAAATAGGACAATCGTGAAAGAATTTTGTCGATATATGGTGTTACTATGAAGTTATAGCTCCTCAAACATAGAACATTTTTCGTAGTGAACTTATATTGAAATTTATACAAAAAAGGACCACATGTTCATGGAACTGTATTTAAACAAGTTATTAAAAATATTAAAACTTTTGAATTGGGAATCAAAGAGTGGCCAATAGCCTTCCTTTTTGTGAACAACAAAGTTTACATAAAATGTTTATACATAAGGTACTGTTATGTTGGTAGAAGCAATAGCATGCTGTACATTACTCACGAATTTCACTTCTTTCATGGAGTGTATCTAAAAATTACAGCAAATTGCAGCTTCGGGCATTTGGTATATGAAACACACATCCCTTTCGAATAAAATTATGCAAAAATTACATCCGACAAAATCCGATTCTTTGAGATACAGACACATTTTCATAAACAGTGTGTACGAATAATGCAAGTTTCCTGATTTTGCCTCAATTTACCAATTCACTTTATTTGTCCGCCTTCTGCTATTTTTATACCCTCCACCATAGTATGGAGGGTATATTAAGTTTGTTTTTCCGTTTGTAACGCATTGAAATACTCATTTGCGACCCTATAAAGTATATATATTTTTGATCAGGGTAAAATTCTAAGTCGATCTGAGCACGTCCGTCCGTCCGTCCGTCCGTCCGTCCGTCCGTCCGTCTGTGGTAATCACTCTAGCATCCACAAAAATGGAGATAGGACGCTGAAATTTTGGGAAAATGTGTCTTTTGTTTGCAGGCAGGTCAAGTTCGATGATGGGCTATATCGGTCCACGTTTTGGTATAGCCCCCATATAACGGTACCCCCGATTTACGGTATTTTGACGTTTTTAGCTACATTTTTAGACCGCTTTGGCTATAATTTGACATTTAGGGTTCTTAAGTGCCAATAAACATATATAACAAAACTTGTGGACATAGGTCCACGTTTTGGTATAGCCCCTATATAACGGTACCCCCCGATTTGCGGTATTTTGACGTTTTTAGCTACATTTTTAGACCGATTTAGCTATAATTTGACATTTAGGGTTCTTAAGTATCAATAAACTTATATAACAAAAGTTGTGGACATAGGTCCACGTTTTGGTATAGCCCCCATATAACGGTACCCCCCGATTTACGGTATTTTGACGGTTTTAGCTACATTTTCAGACCGATTTAGCTATAATTTGACATTTAGGGTTCTTAAGTATCAATAAACTTATACAACAAAAATTGTGGACATAGGTCCACGTTTTGGTATAGCCCCCATATAACGGTACCCCCGATTTACGGTATTTTGACGTTTTTAGCTACATTTTCAGACCGATGAAGCTATAATTTGACATTTGAAGTTCTTAAATGTTAATAAACTTCTGTGACAAAACTTTTGGACATAGGTCCACGTTTTGGTATAGCCCCCATATAACGGTACCCCCCGATTTACGGTATTTTGACGTTTTTAGCTACATTTTCAGACCGATATAGCTATAATTTAACATTTAGGGTTCTTAAATGTAACTAAACTTATATAACAAAAGTTGTGGACCTAGGTCCACGTTTTGGTATAGCCCCCATATAACGGTACCCCCGATTTACGGCATTTTAACATTTTTATCTACATTTTCAGACCGATTTAGCTATCAATTGACATTTAGGGTTCTTAAATGTCAATAAACATTTATAACTAGTGGACATAGGGCCATGTTTTGGAATAGCCCCCATAAAACGTTACCGCCCGATTTCAGGTATTTCGAGAATTTTACCTACAAGTTTTAACCGAATTATCTGTAATTTGAACATTTGACATTTGAAATTCTTAGTGGCCACCACACCTCTCCACCAAAAATTGTCAAGAAAGCCCCCACATAACGGTACCTTCCGATTTTCAGTAATTTGATGATTTTACCTACAATATAAAACCGAACTAGCAGTAATTTGACATTTGAAGTTCTTAGTGGTCACAACACCTCTCCATCAAAAATTGTCAACATAGGTCCATGTTTGGATATAGCTCCCATGTAACGGTACCCCCCAATTTTCAGTAATTTGGCAATTTTAGCTACAATTTTTAACAGAACTAACTGTAATTTGACATTTGAAGGTTGTAGTGGTCACCACACATCTGCATCAACAATTTTCAACATAGCCCCAATATAACGATACTTCCCGATTTTCGGTACTTTGAGGATTTTACTTAAACTGTTTAACCGAACGTAGGTCCATGTTTTTGTATAGCCACAAAACAAACCACCCGATTTTCCGTACCTTAGCTTTATTTTTTGGACGAACTTTCTGTAATTTGTTCATTTAAGTTCATATTTTCGTATAGCCCAGATAACTCCGAACTAGCTGTTAATGACATTTGAAGTTCCCACGTTATGTACCGATTTTCGATATTTTGAGGATTCTAGCTAAATTTTTTAACCGAATTAGGAACTATTTGACATTAAAGGCTCCCATCAAAAACTGTCAACATAGGCCCATGTTTTATTATAACCCTTATATAACAGTACCTCCCAATTTCTAGCCCACCAAAAATTGTCAACAGTTAGATATAGGCACCATAAAAAAGGACCTCCCGAATGAAGCATTTTATGTACATTATCTTACATTTTAACGTACTCACTTAAAGTTGGGGACAGGAATGAATATTTTATGGTGGAGGGTATGAAAAGTTCGGCCCGGCCGAACTTAATGCTTTTTTACTTGTTGTTAATACATTGTCGAAAACACTTAAAAAAGCTCGAATCTGAAATACTTTTGCCGATAGTTAATGCCACTATTTTATAGGAGTGGGATATTATTATACCCTATACCACAATGTGGAAAAGGGTATTATAAGTTTGTTTTGGTAAAAATTCATGTAACACCGCGAAATATTCGTCGGAGACCCCCAATGTGGTATACCAATCTTCATATCTCGACGAGATAAAGCGATTTTGAGATGTGTGTCTGTCCGTCCGTCCGTCTGTCCATTATAAATTGTAAACACGCTCCAGGCCGCAATTATGGACCGATCGTCACGAAATTTTGTATGGAGATCGGGTTCAGATCAGAATAGATCCCTATTCTTATTGGTGATGATCGTGAAATATTTAGCGGGTGAAATGGACCAAAAACATAATATTTGTCCAATTTTCTAGCGGCTCTGTAGGTCTCAATAATAGTCCGATCAACGCGTAATTTTAAATAGGGTAAGAGTATATCACAAAGAAGAAGCTTGCAATTTGAGATGGCGATCGGATGATATTTAGAGGGTTAAATGGACCAAAACTTTTGTGTGAAAATTGTGAAAATTTTTAGTATACAGCTTTTATCTTAATTCCTGGAAGTGACATTCCGGACAAGTGAGATGTACTTGAAAGTGGAACGCTTGACCTTTCAATTGATGCCAATTATGTTGGTGTGCATGATCAGATAACGGAGTTACAGCCTAATATATTCCGTTATTTGTTTGTAGTGTAATAATAAACTCGCTAGAAGTCGCAATTATACATCAATAGTCACGAAATTTTGCACCGGGTAAGAGTATAGGTCGAAAAAGATGCCTACAATTTTGAATGATGATTTGATATTATTTAGCGGGTGACATAGACCATTGCTTTTGTATGAAAAATATACAAATTTTATTTTTGGTCCATATTTAAATTCCTTGAGGACATATATATTTCGCAAAGTAGCCTATATATGGAAAAAAAAACTACTGACCTATCCTCTGATGTAAATTGCAATAAAGTGTTTGCTAGATAACGGGCCTACTGCCTAATATATAATGGGTTCTGTGTAGAGAACCACATTTTTATCCCATGCTACATATTGTCTCTCCAAAAGTTTATGTAACACCACGAAATATTCGTCCTAGACCCCTTATTTGGTGTGCCAAAATTCATATCTCGACGAGATAAAGCGATTTAGCGATGTGTGTCCGTCCATTAAAAATTGTAAACAAGCTTAAGGCCGCAATTATGGACCGATTGTAACGAATTTTTTAAGGAGTTTGGGTTCGGGCCAGAATAGAAATGATTAGTTTTGGTGATGATCGTGAAATATTCAGGGGATGAAATGGACCAAAAACAAAATTTTAACCAATTTTGTAGCGGCTCTGTAGGTCAAAATAATAACTCGTAAAATTTTAAACAAAGTTTGAGTTTATGATGAAGAAGAAGCGTACAAACTAACGAACGTGGATCAGATAATACTTTGCGGGTTAAATGGACTGAAACTTTTTTGTGAAATTGGTAAAAATTTCAATAACGTAGCGGTTAAACAACGGAAGTAGTACTCGTAGTACTACATAAGTGGGTTTCATTACATTTTAGTTTGTGTGAACTAACTTTTCCTTTCCTGCTAAAAAATGTCTTTGTCATGCTAGATAACTTTTTGGTTTTGGTCATAAGTATTATACATTACATCTCTGATATTTGATAATTAAATTTTCACAATCATTGAAAAGAAGTTCCGTGGAGAGCGATTGTACAGGGATAGTGGTATAGGGTATCCCATTGTTGGCTCCGTCCGACTATAGACTTTTCTTACTTGTTTTTATATGTATAATAAATTCAAACTACAAACGTTCTAATTTTAGACATAGAGTATGTTAGAACTTTTGAGTTGGGAAATAAATAGTGGTCATTGGCCTTAAAAAAGTTTACATTGTTATGATAATGCATTTATATTTATTTAGTTAGCATTTGTTTTCGGACATTTTACGTCAAATAAATCGAGATAGAAAACCGTTAGTATAAACATGACTATAGTTTCAATTAATTTAATTTCAAATTTAAACCAAGTATGTGGCAACTCCAGGCAGGTTGTTATAGAGGGAATATTAAAAACAAAAGTACCATTATATACAGGGACTTCATCCAAATCTGAAAAAAATTTTGTTTGAATCGGTAAAATTGAAGCAAAAAATAGCATATTAAATTTGAAGGCTATTAAATTAAAATTGACTGAGTTATAGCAAAATCGGAGAAAGATATATAGGGACTATATCAAAATCTGAACCGATTTTTGTGAAAATCGATAAAACTGATGAACAGCCTATGAAAACATCGCAAAATCGGGAAAAGATATATTGGGGGCAATATGAAAATCTGAAGCGATTTTTGTCAAAATCGGTAAAACTGATTAGGGGCCTATGAAAATGTCAGACATTTAATTTGAAGGCTATTCGCTTAAAATTGACCGAGTAATAGCAATATCGGGGAAAGATATATATGGGGGCTATATCCAAATCTAAACCGATATGGAGCAAAGTCGGTATTTTTCATTTCTATTCCCTCATATGTACCGAAATTCATCATCCTAGGTCAACTCCTTCTAGTTTTGTCCACGTTTACAAGGAAGCGGCACCACTGTGCGACGTTCTGACTCCGCGATAAACTGTAGGTCCCAAGCTTATTGTTACAAAGTGGCAGAATCGACAAAGATATTTCTTACAATAAGCTTATCTGTGCCATAAAGGAATTTTGATTTGCTGAAACCTAATTCCCAGGAGCAGTCGTGTAGGGTATCACATGGTCGGTCCCGTACGACTATAACCGTTGCTTACTTGTTTTTATGGACCTATGTGTCTGTTGTTGCTTTTGTGTTTCGCATTTCTAAAAAACATAACCTTGGACAAGGAAGACATTATTGTTTCATTTGACGTAGTATCGTTATTCACGAATATACCAACGCATCTAGCTATAAAAAACATCATGGAAAAATGGACAATTCTTCAAGAAACTACAAAAATACCGAAACAAACCTTTCTAAAAATATTAAACTTCGTTTTAAAGGACAATAACTACTTCCAATGCAATGACAAAATGTACCATCAGACCTATTCCATTGTCTCCTACGATTGCAAACATCGTACTTGACACACTACTAGACGACGTTATTGCCGAACTCAACGAAAAGAACATCAAAATGAAACTGCTTACAAAGTATGTAGATGATATATTTGCAATAATAAATAAAAATGACGAGGAAACGATACTAAAACTCCTAAATAATTACCATCAAAAGATAAAATTTACCATTGAAAGGGAAGAATGTAGCAAATTACCGTATTTAGACATGCTAATAATAAAAGAAGAAGACAAAATATTAACAGAATGGTATACCAAAGAGACATCATCGGGAAGAATTATAAACTATAACTCGACGCAACCAAAAAACATGAAAATAAACACAGCAAGGAGCCTCTTAAATAAAATATTAAATATAACAGACGACAAATTTTTGAAGAAAAACATAAAAAAGTTCACTGGGATACTGGAGAAAAATAGTTACCCACCTAATGTCATTAAAAATATAATACAAAACATCAACATAAAAAACACCACCGATAAAGAAACAGAAACGAAGGATATTTATTTTTTTCAGTGTACCGTATTTGCCAAAATTGACAGTCACAAAAAACCTTAGAAGCATCATTAAAGACACAACAACAACAAAGGTAGCACACAAATCAAACGAAACATTGAGAACGATATTTAAACGACGAAAAACAAAAGGGGAAAAAATGAACCAAAACAATGTTGTATATGAGATCACATGTAGAGCAGACGTGACCAAAAAGAGAACAGCCCAAAATGTGAATGTATTCAAACTATTGGCAACTTATGACTGTGTGTTAGTGTGTTTTTATGTACGCACGCTACAAAACAAAAACAAATCAAAACATTGTCTCTTTTTCGTACGCTCTTTCTATGCATTCGGGTCGTATGTGTGTAAATTGCCGAAAAACTTCGGCACCGCTGTGCCAAAGAAGAACACATTTGATGTAGAGGTAACGAGAAAGAGGAATGCGGGAAGGTGTATGTAGGCACAACAAAAAGAATGCTGTCAGTGAGAATGAGTGAACATCAAGCAGATGTAAAAAAGGGTACCGATAAAACAGCACTATCACAACATATGAAAGAGAATGGTCATACAGCTGATTGGAAAAACGTCAAAATATTAGACAAGGAGAAAAGGGAAAATAGAAGATATACACTTGAAAGCCTACGTATACAACAACGACTGGACATATCTATGAACACAAAAGAAGACAAAGATAAAACAAACCTTCAGTATTCCATTGCAATAACGTAACGCCATCTGTGATTTAGCTTTAATTTACTGTGATTTATTTATTTTTTGATTATTTATTTTATTATATTAATTATGTGTTGTGGAGTCCAGTTTTTAATATTAATAAGAATGAATAGTTATGAAAAGTAAATAAAGTAAGTAATAATTAAAGTGCAATAGTTGAAACAATGTTTAATCGATTATAAATCTAATTCTAAATTGTTACCAGAATTTTAATAATAAAAAAGCTCTTGAAAAAGCTGGAAAAAAGCCGGCGAAACGTCGAGCAAAAAAATTAAATAAAACTCGTTTTATTGTCATAAAATTCATCTGACCAAGAAAAGCCCAACAAAAAATCAAAACTGATAAAAGATAAAATTACATTGGTCAAAAATAAAAACAGAAATAAATTTTTATAATTTCCTTTGCTCTCACAGTTTTTATACCCTACACCACACTGTGGTAAGGGGTATTAAGTCTTTGTGCATTACCATGCAGAAGGAAACGAAATAGACCCATAGTTCTTTTTGGCGATATACATATAACCACTTTCTGTGTCGATTTATGCATGTGCGTCCGTCCGTCTGTCCATGTATTTTTGTTCTCAACGTACAGTTCGCATTTATGTCCGATTCAGCTGAAAACTGGGGAATATCAGTTTTTTAGCCATAGGAAAAACGCTATTGCTTATAATGAACATCGGTTCGGATTTAGATATAGCTCCCATATATATTTTCGGCCGATTTTACGTATTTGCTGCACCAAACACGCTATATACTTCCGATTTTAATGAAATATGGTATGTGTTTCTGAATTCGATCTAGAAATAAATGTACCAAACTTGATCGAAATCGGTTCAGATTTGGATGTAACTCCTATATATATTTTTTCGGCCGATTATACGTATTTGCTGCAACAAACACGCTATATACTTCCGATTTTGACAAAATTTGGAATGTGTGACTGAATTTCGTCTAGAAAGAAATATGCCAAATTTTATCGAAATTCAGATTTGGATATAGCTGACTATATATTTTCGCCCGATTTCAGGTATTTGCTGCACCAAACACGCTATAAATAAATGTGCCAAATTATATCGAAATCGGTTCAGATTTGGATATAACTTTCACATATATTTTCCCTGATTTCACACATTTACTGCACAAAACACGCTATATCTGTAAAATTTTGATGAAATTTGGAATGTGTGGCGGAATTTGGTATAGTAATAATTGTACCATGTTATATCAAAATAGGTTCAGATTAATATATATCTGCCATATATATTTTACGTATTCACAGTGGTGCAGGGTATCATATAGTCGGCCCCGCCCGACTTTGATCTTTCCTTACTGGTTTAATCTTGTTGTTCATTTAGTACGAATTCTTACTACTTGAACTAAGACTTATTTGACTTATTAAAAGAAGACGCCAATCTTTGCCTTGCTGGCAAGAGCATTGCAGAATAATATTTGTCCACATAATTTGAAATGTAAATTATGCCAAGAAAATTACATAAATAATTAAAATCGCAAATAAGTAAATAAACGAAAAGAGACACATACAGACTTGTTGTCACCTGAATGCGTTTCTGTGGTTTTGTGTTCAAGTTTTGGAAACTGAATTTGAAATGAATGAGTTGAATACGAAATGACGTTTATTTTAAGGTACTATGAAGGCTATTTTTCTTTCTAGGAACCTTAAGTTGACATTTTAAGAGAAAGAAGAAAGCTTACACTGCACAGTGGTTCCGCCTGTGGACAAAAATCGAAAAATTGATGGCGACAAATCTGATTGCGATTGAAATAAATATTCTCTAAACATATCAAATTTTTAACATCCAGCATTATTTATGTAAATTTACATCGGTTATACGCCAAGTTAAGTCGAAGAAACTGTGATTTGTATGTGAGGCCTTAAAAACGAAAAATACATCCGCAAAGCATTCGTAGGTTATGAGTAAGATTATAAAAAATTGGAGAGGTAAATGTGTAATTTTCAAAATGAAACTTATAGGTGATGTCATTGACAATGTTTTTATGAAAAAACAAATTCATAATTCGTTTTCTAACTTCATTAAAAATAAATTCTTTATAAATGACTTTTACTGCTATTTTTAATATAATTACTGTTAATTTATGTTGAGCTTAACTAATGTTGTGAGCATTTGTGAGTCTCGAAATTTTTTTAAAATGCAGGGGAAAGTCTCTTGTTTACGATTAGAGAAAGTCCAGCTGCCCCCATTTGCCACCCGCTAAGTTATTCCTCTTATACCTCCCCTGTAAAATCGTCAAAATTCCGAAAATCGGGAGGTACGTTTATATGGGAGCTATACCTAAACTTTGACCTATACTGAACATTTTTTGCAAGGAAGTATGTTGCTCACTCAGAACTCAAAATGCAAAATTACAGCCAAATCGGTTGGAAAATGTGGGTAAAATCGTCAAAATTTCGAAAATCGGGAGGTACGTTTATATGGGGGCAATACCTAAACGTAGACCGATATAGACCATTTCTTGCACGGAGGTATTTGGTACACTCAGAACTCAAAATGCCAAATTACAGCCAAATCAGTTGGAAAATTTCGCTAAAATTGTCAAAATACCGAAAATCTGAGGGTACATTTATATGGGGGCTATACCTAAACGTAGACCTATAGTGAATATTTTTTGCAAGGAGGTAGTTAATCCACTCAGAACTCAAAATGAAAAATAACATGCAAATCGGTTGGTAAATTTGGACAAAATTGTCAAAATACCAAAAATGGGGAGGTACCTTTCTATGGGAGCTATACCCAAATATGGACCTACATCCACTAAAAATGGTTTCCTATCTTTTTGGCCTGTTATAAACCTACGTTTAAAATTTGGAGGCGGTAGCTCGACTAGAACTATTTTTGGCACTTTTTCCATACATGTGGGACCACTGTGCACTGTAGGACTTTACTTTTCACTTCAACCGATAATAAGTTGAACCACAAAAATATTGGAATTCACACAATGAAGAAATAATTGAAGTGGATCTAGATTGCATTACACAGTATCATTTGTATTATCAGTAACTTATAAATGATGGGTTATTTTTATAAATATTTATTGAAGAAGACATCCGTAAAACATTAATTACACCGTAAAACTGCAATTACACTGTGCTACAGTGAAAATTTGCAGGGGTTCTGATGCATAAATTCGGTATTGTGGGAGTCCATGGAAGACGAAAATACCTTTGGTTTCATTGGGTCACTTCGTTTTTGATTTTATAACGGTAAATGTAGTGAAAAACGGGGTTTCATGGATTTTCAACTTTAAACGGACATAACTTCTTTTTTCTGTAATGAAAATATACAGCTTATTTTTTATTTAAAATTTTTAAAAATCGGGTAACAAATGGTTAAATTATAGTGATTTAAGTGTGACAAAAACGCATTAAAAGGCAGCAAAATGCTTTTCTGCTGCGTAGAAGACACCAAACTGCGTAATTGTTTACTTTTATCAAGAAGGAAATTTAGTTAGCTTTTCAAAATGGGGAAAACCAATAAAATCGGTTGAAAATGCGCGGTTTTCCTTTATAAAAGTTGGTAACTTGGTGCGTATGATTGTAGTTTGAATTTGTCTAGTTAACAATTACGCACAAGGTACCAATCTTTTATAAAGGAAAAACCAAAAAGTTAAAACACTAAAGATGGCATAACTCACACTTTTTTCAACCGATTTCATTGGTTTTCCCCATTTTGAAAAGCTAACTTAATTTCCTTCTTGATAAAGGTAAATAATTACGCAGTTTGGTGTCTTCTACGCAGCCTTGAGCACCAGGAAAAGCATTTTCCTGTTACCCGATTTTTAAAAATTATGGCTTTTTCGAAAGCCACGATTTTCACCTTTTTAATAAAAAATAAGCTGTAAATTTCCATTGCGTAAAAAAAAGAAGTTATGTCGGTTTAAAGTTGAAAATCCAAGAAACCCCGTTTTCACTACATTTACCGTTATAAAATCAAACAAGTAAGCAAAGGCTATAGTCGGACGTAGCCGACCATGTGATACCCTACACCACAACCTCTAGGAATCAGCTATGTGCAACCGCCTTGCACGCTTAATCAAATTTTCAACGGTGGCAAATTACCCCTTAATAATGTTGGCGATATTTCCTGAGTATTTCAGGAAACTTAGGACTTAGGACACGCCGTTCGGACTCGGGGATAAAACTTGGTTACATATCAATAACACTAGAGGGATGTTTGTGGAAAAAATATTCAAAAATTGGAAAATTCACATTGATTAGCCCCTCCTGCTAAACCTTCAAATTGTCTATGAATATCCTGTTCCTTTTTGGAATAACCTAAAATAAATAAATATACATATATACAATGCAATTTGCTACATCTCTGATATTTGATATTTCGGAAAATTGTTAGTTTATTGAAGATATATCGTCCGCACGTAGTTTTGTGCTTTTCAGGGAATTTCGACAATAGTTCATTGTGGGTATATATTGTGATATCAAAATAAATATATTTTATACTGGTAGAAATAACTACTAATGAATAGAAATTCAAATAATTTGCATGCAAACAAATGTATAAATCCCAAAATTATTCATATTCAATTACACACCTAAGAAGATAGTATAAGTCAGCTGCGTTAACGGTGATATACCCTCTGCCTCAGGTTTCTTGCCTGTTTTTCAGGGTTTCTTAGAGCTTTTCGGCCATAATCCCAGGAAATATGGACTTGCTATTGCAATTGTATCATCGAAAAGGGGACCGCAAGGACAATCTGCTGAAAAAAAAATCAAAACGATTCGAGAGGACTCTCAAATTTCACTTTTCCGAATTTTGTATATAGTCTTACCCAATCTATCGATCGATTGCTCACTTCGCCAGTTATCGTTCACACAATTTTTCAGAAAAAATTTGAACTTTTATGGGGGAGGTGTGGACCTATATAGCCTATATTTGCCCACCAGCCACAGTAAGAGAGACAGATGAACGGACTGGGCTAAATAGACTCCAAATTGTCTAAAACAAATTTCGTCCAAACATACTTGGGGTCTAAAACCATTATTTCGATGAGACACATCTTTGGTCGTATTTTGTATGTATCCCCTTTACTGTAAATCCTGAGGTATAAAATAAGTGGCGAGGCGACCCAATGCTGCAATATTTGTATAAAACATCCAATTGGACAATTTACCTGAAAATTTCCCTGTCAATATATCGACAATTTGTAGCATGGGAAGAAATTGTGGTTCTCTACAGAAACCCCATTACATATTAAGCAGTACGTCCGTTATCTAGCAGACACATTAATGAAATTTGGATTAAGGGAAAGGTCAGTAGTTCTTTTTCCATACGTACGCTACTTTGCCGGTATATGCCCTGCAGCAATTAAAATATGGACCAAAAATAAAATTTGTAAATTTTTCGTACAAAAGTAATGGTCTATGTTACCCGCTAAATAATATCAGATCATCATGCAAAATTATAAGCATTTTCTTCAACCTTAAACTCTTACCTCGTGCGAAATTTCGTGACTATTGACCTAAAATTACTACCTCTAGCGTGTTTATGATTACAATGCCAACAAAAAACTGGACGTATAAGGCTGTAACTCTGTTATATGATCACGTACATCAACATAATTGACATCAATGGAAAGGTCAGGAGATCGTCTTCCAAATATATCTCACGAGGGAGGAATGTGTCTTTCAGGAACAAAGATATAAGCTGTATATTAAAATTTTTCACAATTTTCACACAAAAGTTGTGGTCCATTTAACCCTCTAAATATTATCTGATCGCCATCTCAAATTACAAACTTCTTCTTTGTCATATACTCTTACCTTATTTAAAATTTCGAGGCGATCGGACTATTATTGCGACCTACAGAGCAGCTACAAAATCGGATAAAAATTGTGTTTTTGGTTCATTTCACCCGCTAAATATTTCACGATAATTAATAGCGATTTATTCTGATGTGAAACCGACCTCCACACCAAATTTCGTGACGATCGGTCCATAATTGCGGCCTGTAGTTTGATTACAAATTATAATGGACAGACGGACACACGGACGGACGGACACACATCTAAAAATCGCTTTATCTCGCCGAGATATGAAGATTGGTATACCACATTGGGGGTCTCCGACGAATATTTCGCGGTGTTACATGAATTTTTACCAAAACAAACTTATAATACCCTTTCCACATTGTGGTGTAGGGTATAAAAACGAAGTGACCCAAAGAAACCAAAGGTATTTTCGTCTTCCATGGACTACCACAATACCGAATTTATGCATAATGTCTGATGTCGTGTGAGGACGTTGTTATATTTTATTCCAGAAAATGAAAGAATCAACGTTTTAATTTTTTCTTCTGTATACATTTAAAAAGTTTAAATGTTCTTGCATAAAAGGTTTTCAACATTTATAAACAGAATTATTTAAAATTAAATAATTAATTTTTAAAACATTCGTTTTGTTCCAGAAACTTGCACTTTTATGATCTTTTCGGAAACCCTTGAGTATTTATTAATTGTTCACTAACTTTTGTTTTTTTTTTTCGATAAACTTTTAAACTTCCTTGAATATAATAGTTCTCTTGTAACTACACTTCATAGAAACCCTTACCATTCCATTTTGTTTAAATGTATACTTTAATATCGTATCCCTTTTCGACCAAACTTAAGGGGGTTTGAGTGGGGTCTAAATGTGCCAAGTGATGACAGGACGATGTCTATTTATTACTGTCACATAATGAAGTATCTGCTTGGGGTACAACCATGAAACAAAAAATGAAAAAAAGGCTACCAAAAAGCGTAATGAAAATAAAAAACAAATTTCCTGTGAACCACAGTTGAGGGCTACAATGTTGATAATTAATTAACGAAGACATAAATGCAAATTTATGTAAAAATATTATTACGAATCCTATGTTATGATATATCATAAAGGAAATGACGAAGCAAAATCAATTTTATTTAAAATTTGACAGTGTAGGGCAAAATAAAGAGATATTGAAAAATGAACATTTGCAACTTTGGGTTTTGCTCTGCAGTTCATAAGTTATTTAATTACTAATTTTTATTTTAATTGACTTCCTTAAATGCTCATTAATATTAATGAAAAATTACACGCCTTGATTTTAAAAGTTTCATCTATGAACGATAACCCTTTCTTTTTTAAGGGGTATTCAGAAAATTTGTTCGAGTGATTGTAGGTACTATAAATATGATTAATAATTATGCATTTTGTTTATCCCTTTTAATTAATAAATTGTTTAAGAAAAAATACAAAATTTCTTTTAAACGATAATTTATTATTATAGCTGTGTTCATTTACTTTTTTAATGGTAAAAGCAGGGTTTCGGAGTGGGAGTCTAGCAAATTTTGCTGGAGTCAGAGTCGTAAAAAGCTCTTTTTTTCGAAACTTATCAAAAGAATTTTTATTTTCTTTTATATGGTAGAGGGATTAACATTAATAAAGTTTGGGAATCGTTTATTAATTTTATAAGAAAACTATGAGAAAACATGCAAGCAAAGGCTTCATTATAGTTATTTTTTAGTACAAATGATCCAAACATTTTTGCAAAAAAATGTAAAGTTCCATGACAATATACATCATTATAATTTCACCTTTTGCATGAGTGCTCAAGCTGAATCAATTCTTAATATACCGTCACATTTATGGCAAAACACATACACACTGAAGCTTAACCGTCTTCATTAACAAAAATGGTTTGAATTTAAAATACAGTACAATCGCTATAATTCGTACCTCGATAAATCGAAAATCACGACAATTCGTATAAGTCCTTAAAGTCATTTCCTTCGCATTTTAACCGCGCTAAATCGAAAACCTCGATAATTCGTATAAAATTATCGGTCTCTGGGATTACGAATTATCGAGATTCTACTGTCTTTTAGTGTCTCCCTTGTCCCGTATGGGATGTTGTGGGACAATGCTTAAGATTTCTAAGTTTCATTGGTAAGGACTACACTTCAATCCAAAATATATAACCTCAATTTAATGAAACCTCAATGTTATTATTGAACATTCATTCCATAGGACGACTTTTGGCTAGAAAACTTCGGAATTATTAATTTGGCGTCGATTTTAAGACATAAGTACCATATTAGAAGTGACAGGGTGCCAATGTTCTTTCCTACCAGATGGTGCTAACTAGCTCTCGCCTCCTATATGGAAAAAAAAACCACTATGGGTGCAAAATGTTAGCGTTCTTTCTCAATTATTGCTGACAATAGGGTGATAGATGGACTAGGCTAGATCGTTTAAAAATTTGACCCTGATCAAGAATATATATACTTTATATGGTCGCAAATGATTAGGTCGATGTGTTACAAATAAAAAAAAAACTACACACTATGGTGTAGGGTATAAAAAATCCCGAACAAAACACTTTTAATTGATGTGATATATGAAATAAAATTATATATGATATAAATTGATATATATGTTATGATATGATCATAAATGTAAATCTGATTATAGTCACTTCACAATTTGTCAAAAAAGCTCACATAGAAACTTTTCAAATGACTTTATGTGTGAGCTTTTTTATCCAATCGCCTTCTAACTACGATTTTACCTAATCTTAGATAAAAACTCATCAAAATATGATACAGGGATACGAGGTTGTAAATAATTCGTAACCCTTATACACATACCTTCAGGTATCTTATCCACATAGTTGAAAACTTATGTGCTTAAACCTACAAAATGTAAAACATTATACATGGGATCAAAATAGTTTTTGCAATTTATTATAATTAGGAAGAATTTCATACCTTTGGAACGGAAAAGTAGATTCAAAATAATGAAACAAACACTCTGATATAGATACACGTGTTTCGTTTGCCAATTTTCAAAGAATATAAAATAATTATATTATACAAAAGTTTACTAATGAAACGTGACATAAAAGTGTAAATTCAAAATATCAAGAAGGAGAAAAAAGTTAGAAAAAGCTTTCTCGAAATTGGGTAATTAAAATTTGGCAATACCAGCTAGTCTTATACCTGGATATATATGGACAGTTTGTTTGTGAGTAAGTTCTATATCTTCTGAGTATACAAAAATCCAATTAAAGACCAATTCGGTAGAATAATGTGACTAAAATCCTCAAAAACCCTTAAATGGTGGCTACCAAAAGGTGAACCTATATTGTCTAATTTTTTATAAGTGATGTTTTTTGCCTGTATAAATATGTTGTACTCTTAGCGAAGACTAAATACCAAAATTCAGTTATTCCGGTTTAATAAACACCAAAAATCGGAGGCTATCATTCTTTGGGGCATATAAGGCTAAAACCTTAAAAATGCGGAAAATCGGGAGGAACAGTTCTATGGGCGCTACATGGAGGTGTCGACCTATATCGAATATTTTGAGGTGGAAAGTTTTCTACCCTCACCGAAGACTAAGTACTAAATTTCAGCCATGTTGGTGGGATATTGAGACCATAAACTTCAAAATATCGAAAATCGGGAGGATCTATACCGACAAATTTCAAGTGGAAAAATGGCCATGGCTATGTCGACTTAGAATTTTATGCTGATCAAGAATATATATACTTTATAGGATCTCGACGAATATTTCGATGTGTTACAAATTAAATGACAAAGTTAATTCTACCCTGCATATTATTGTGGAGGATAAAAATTCTTAAGTCGGCTTGGGCGAACCTTTTATAACATTCACCTTTTAATGTTCTAAAATTTTAGGTTGGGGAGTTTTTTGACCACGCATACCCCAAATGCCTAAATTCTGTCAGAAATTTATTAAAAGAAAGTAAGAAAGTAACAATCAAAAACTGCCAAAACTTTAAAAACTAATCCAGACGAGTCCTTAAACTGCACTCTTTCCAAACTTTGTGAGGGAAGTACCCGAAAGAGCATTCCGAAGTACTCAATATTCGGACATAATCTGAATCTGCAAAAAATAATACGATGTACAAAATCTGGCTTTCATTATATTTTGTCCAAATTTACGTTAAGTTGGAATATGTTTTATATCGGTGCACTCCTTCCGGTACCTCCCCCACACAAGTTCCAAATTGTTCGGAAAATTTGTGCGCACGATAACTCATGAAGGCAGTAACGATTTTGGTCCATACTTTGCATATCGTGAATCCAATTAGTCCACTCCTTCGGGAGGTACCCGAACACAAAATTTCCGAAAAGTTCAGTTTAGAACCTGCTCTCGAATCGCTTTGATTTTTGTTGTAGTAACTTGTATTTACTGCTCCCCATACGATGGTACAAGTATGATCAGGGGCAAGTCCATACTACCTGAGAAAGTAGCATTAAAGTTGCAACAAACACCTATGATACCGTGTGTAGTATAGGTTCACCTTTTGGTACCCACCATTTAAGGGTTTTTGAGGATTTTAGTCACATTTTTCTACCGAATTGGTCTTTAATTGGATTTTTGTATTCTCAGAAGATATAGAACTTACTCACAAACAAACTGTCCATATATATCCAGGTATAAGACTAGCTGGTATTTCCAAATTTTAATTAGCCAATTTCGAGAAAGCTTTTTCCAACTTTTTTCTCCTTCTTGATATTTTGAATTGACACTTTTATGTCACGTTTCATTAGTAAACTTTTGTATAATATAATTATTTTATATTCTTTGAAAATTGGCAAACGAAACACGTGTATCTATTGCAGAGTGTTTGTTTCATTATTTTGAATCTACTTTTCCGTTCCAAAGGTATGAAATTCTTCCTATATTCTTCCTATATAATAAATTGCAAAACCTATTTTGATCCCATGTATAATGTTTTACATTTTGTAGGAAAAACGTCTTCAAAATATTGAAATTTAAATTGATATGTAGAAAATATTATAACCTATAACACTGTGCAACAAAATGGAGCTCAAAGTCTGGGGGTGGAAAATTCCTATTGGAGATTAAAGCCCTTGGTGAGTATATACAGAACCCCGAAGGACAGATTCGCCGTGAGTCGATCTTTCGCGATATGGCGTGATGAAGTTTTTGCTGGAGACCCTGTAAGCCATCAGGAATTAGCGTTATATCTTTGTCCACTGTTGCTTTAGCTTATTTTTGATATGACATGTCTTCAGTCAAATCGAATGAGGATTATTTTCGTAGAGCACTTCGACCTTCTAACTCGCTTCCTTCAATCTCCTTTTCGTCCTTTATTTTAAGAGCCGCTATAAAATTACCACAAGATGACGTTTTTCAGCTTCGAAATATTCTGCAAGAATGTCGACCAGAAAATTTTAGGTACCGCTCTCCTTGACAACAAATCGATTATGTCGAGTTTTCGTGGTCGTTTTGTGCATTTACCCTGTTTTTGTTCAGAAAAATACTATATTTTGTTTTTTGTATATTCGTTACAGAACATACAAAAACACAAAACACAGTTTTTTTCTGAGCAAACAGGGGTAAATGCACAAAACGACCACGAAAACGTGACAACATCGATTTGTTGTCAATGAGAGCCCTACCTAAAATTTTCTGGCCGACATTTTTGCAGAACATTTCGAAGTTGAAAAACGTCATCTTGTGGTACTTTTATAGCGGCTCTTAAAATAAAGGACGAAAAGGAGATTGAAGGAAGCGAGTTAGAAGGTCGAAGTGCTCTACGAAAATAATCCTCATTCGATTTGACTGAAGACATGTCATATCAAAAATAAGCTAAAGCAACAGTGGACAAAGATATAACGCTAATTCCTGATGGCTTACAGGGTCTCTAGCAAAAACTTCATCACGCCATATCGCGAAAGATCGACTCACGGCGAATCTGTCCTTCGGCGTTCTGTATATACTCACCAAGGGCTTTCATCTCCAATAGGAATTTTCCACCCCCCAAAATTTCGGTTCACAGTGTAATATTTATTTGATTTTGTTTCAACATAAACAAAAATGTACAACGTTAACAAAAACCTAAATATGTGATTGCCAAAATCTTTCTAGTTTTTATTGGCCAGGACATACCACACACACGCAGTCAAATATCCATAAATAGACCATCACGTAGCCATCATGTGGGTTTCTTGGAAGAGGTTGCCAACAGTTTGGTTTTCCTAAATTGAATTTATTAAAAGATTTTTGCCAAACTCCGATGCAGAATGTTAAAAGTCTTGGTATAACCTTTTTTTGAGAATGTTATTTGGCATTAAAAATATTACGAAATACAACGGGTCAAATTAGTATTATTTTTAGAATAAGGAAAACAAGTAAGAACGTCCGGACCGAACTTTATATTATGTTGATTGTTACAAAGCGCATGACAATGTAAGTTTACCTTCCATCTTATGGTGCAGGGATGTATACGGATGTAGTCAAGTTCACACGGACTACCAGATGTTACAACTGCAGCTTGGTATAAGCGCATAAGTTTTGAACTATGTGTAAAACATACCTGAAGGTATGTGTATTAGGGTTATGACTTATTTACAACATCGTATCCCTGTATCATATTTTGATGAGTTTTTATCTAAGATTCTTATTATAAGGCTTAGTTATAAGGCGATTCGATACAAAATCTCACGCACAAAGTAATTTGAAAATGTTTCTATATGAGCCTTTTTGACAAATTCTGAAGTGACTATAATCAGATTTATGACTGGAAACAATATACATTGTCATGGAATTTTAGATTTTTTGCAAAAATTAAGTGGATCAATTGGACCAAAAAATAATTATTTGCTTGCAGGTTTTCTCATAGTTTTCTTATAAAATTAATAAACGATTCCCAAAATTTTTTAATGTTAATCTCTCTACCATATAAAAGAAAATTAAAATTCTTTTGATAAATTTAGAAAAAAAAAGAATTTTGCTGGAGTCGGAGTCCTGAAAAAAAGCTCGACTCCGACTCCGAAACCCTGCTTTTACCATTAAAAAAGTAAAGGAACACAACTATAATAATAAATCATTGTTTATGAGAAATTTTGTGTTTGCTCTTAAACAATTAATTAATTAAAAGGGATAAATAAAATGCATAACTATTAATAATATTTATTGTACCTTCAATCAATCGAACAAATTTTCTGAATACCCCTTAAAAAGGCAAGGGTTATCGTTTACAGATGAAACTTTTAAAATCAAAGCGAGTAATTTTTCATTAATATTAATGAGCATTTAAGGAAGTCAATTAAAATAAAAAATCGTAATTAAATAACTTATGAACTGCAGAGCAAAACCCAAAGTTCCCAGTGGTCATTTTTCATTATCTCATTATTTTCCGTACACTGACGAATTTTAAATAAAATTGATTTTGCTTCGTCATTTCCTTTATGATATATCATAACATAGGATTCGTAAAAATATTTATACATAAATTTGCATTTAAGTCTTCATTAATTAATTACACTGCTCAACAAAATTTAAGAAGTTGAATGTTTCAACCGAAGTTGTTGTTGTTTCTAAATGAAATCGGTGAGTTATTTTCAAATCCTGTCTCGGTTTTTCTTCATCAGCTCTTGTTCTTGAGATATAGCTCAAAATCGTTTTTTAAGAGTTTTGCCCAGAATTTCGTTATTTCCGGATGCAAAAAAATATTTTTTGTGGGTTTTTCCTCACTAATATATTAAGGAGATTTTGTACGCTCGATACAAACAGTTTTTGAAATAAATATTGTGAATATATATCAAGAAAATATAGAAAACATACGACGGACCTTGTAAAAATTTGATATTTTGAGTACTTTACGCATTGATTACGTCATCGCGGGAAGTCATAGGATAGGATAGGCATACCGGATATGCTTAGGGTGTCTACTATATAGTCCAGTATTCAAATATTTAATATAAAGTTCATAGCGCCCATGATTCGGCCATTACCTAAAAATCGTCATGAAGACTGCTAAAGAGAAATCATTTACCAGTCATATCATTACCACATAAGCCATTTACTTTTCAATGGCATTCTTCATGATGATTTTTAGGTAATGACCGAATCGTGTGCGCTATGAACTTTATATTATATATTTGAATACTGGACTATATAGTAGACACCCTAGGCATATCCGGTATGCCATATGAAGATCCTATGACTTCCCCTGATGACGTAATCACAGCGTAAAGTACTCAAAATATGCAATTTTTACAAGGTCCGTCGTATGTTTTCTATATTTTCTTGATAAATATTCACAATAATTATTTTAAAAGCTGTTTGTATCGAACATACAACATCTCCGTAATATATTAGTGCCGAAAAAAACACAAAAAATATTTGTTTGTATCCGGAAATAACGAAATTCTGGGTAAAACTCGTAAAAACCGATTTTGAGCTATATCTCAAGAACAAGAGCTGATGGAGAAAAACCGAGACCGGATTCGAAAATAACTCGCCGATTTCACTTAGAAACAACAACAACTTCGGTTGAAACAAATGTCGTGTTGACCAGTGTTATCAACATTGTACCCTCCACAGTGGTTCACATGAAATGTGTTTTTTTATTTTCATTACGCTTTTTGCATGCATGCAAACACACACAAATAATGTGTTTCTATACACAAGTACATGTAAACTTTTTAAATGCATACAGAAAAAACAATAAAACGTAGATTCTTTCATGTTCTGGAATAAAATATAACAGCGTCCTCAAACGACATCAGACAATTACTTAATAATTCAAGTTTTACGGTGTGTGTGTGTGTTTAGGATGTCTTCTTCAATAAATATTTTAAAAAATAACCCATAATTTATCAGTTACTGATAATACAAATGATATATTGTTCACATTACTGTGTAATGCAAACTAGATCCACTTCAATTATTTTATTGTGAGAATTCAGCATTTATGCTAACGAGGGTATATACACTTTCATACGGGCAAAATGTGCCTCATCGAAATATTGGTTTTAGACCCCAAGTATGTTTGGACGAAATGTGTTTCAGACAATTTGGAGTTGATTTAACCATGTCTGTCTGGCTGGAGCGCATGATAACTCTCGAACGGATCAACCGATTCTGTCCAAAATTTGGCTTTCGTAATATTTTGTCCAAACTTAGTTTAAGTTCGAATATTAGTTATATCGGTCCACTCCTTCCGGTACCTCCCTCACAAAAGTTTGGAAATATTCGGAAAATTTGTGCTCACGATAAATCTTGAAGGAATTAACCGATTTGGTCCATACTTTGCACATGGTGAAACTTCTACGAGACTTCGATGATGTTTCAATATGGACTCAATCGGTCAACTCCCTCGGGTACCTCCCACACAAAAATTTTGGAAAAGTTCAGTTTAGAAACTCCTCCCGAATCGCTTTGAATTTTTTTGTAAGAACTTGTATTCACTGCCCCCCATACGACGGTATAAGTTTCATCAGGAGCAAGTCCATACTTCCTGAGAAAATAGCCTGAAAGCTACAAACAATCCCTTTGACACCGTGTGTTGTGCTTGGAGCGCAAGATAAGTCTCGAACGGACCTACCGATTCGGTCCAAAGTGTGGCCTTCGTAATATTTTGTGCAAACTTAATTTAACTTCGAAGATAAGCCATATCTGTCAACACCCTCAGGTACCTCCCCCAAAAAGGTAAAAATTTTAGGAAAAATTGTGCGCACGATAACTCTGTAAAATATTTCCATTACTGAAATATCATGTTAAGACTTCTTATATTTGTCTCCAAAATACTCCATAAATGTTCGATAGGATTCAAATCAGGGGTTGGAGAGGTCTTTGAATAACTTTTGGTTATATAGCATCCATTCTCGGACAATTCGTGATTTGTGCTTGGGGTCACACATTGTTCGAGAATGCAAGCTCTATAACTGTTCAAAAGTAATTCAAACACCTCCCCAATCCCCGGATTTGAATTCTATAGAAAATTTATGGAGTATTTTGGAGACAAATATAAGAAGTCGTAACATCTAAAGTATTGGAACCCTGAAAAATGTCTTGCAAGAAAAATGGGGGGAAATTCAGATTTCTTGCACCGACAATTTAGTTAAATCTATGCCAAACTGTGTAGGATAACAAATGATATCATATATAATTGTTCCACAAACATCCCTGAAGGGACAGGGGAGATTTCTCAATGATATGGGACCTACTGTTTATCGCCGAGTCCGTACACCACTTTGTAGGGAAGTTGTACATGACTGAAATGCTCAGGAAATGTCACGAACATTACTTAGGGGTATTATGCCACAGCTGAAAAACGTTTGATGTTGCCTGGCCGGGGAATCGAACCCACGACCTTCAGCCTGCAAGGCGGGAGTGCATACCATTGCACCACGGTGGCACCAACAAAGGATATCATATCAAGTGCTAAACACCTAAGAAATCCTTTTTGTTTAATAAAACTTTTAGTGTGGATACTTTTTACTGTGGGGTTGAAATCGAAAATTTTATTTTTAGAAAGGGTATATACGCTTTGATACGACAAAAAATGTGCCTCATCGAAATAACAATTTTAGAACCCAAGTATGTTTGGACGAAATTCGATTCAGACAATTTGGAGTCGATTTAGCCATGTCCGTCCGTCTGTCTGTCTGCTGTCTGTCTGGCTGACGGGTGCACACGATAACACTCGAACGGATTAACTGATTCCAACCAAATTTTGGATATCATAATATTTTCCCCAAACTTAGTTTAAGTTCGAAGATGGGCCATATCGGTCCACCACCCTTCGGGTACCTTTCCCACAAAAGTTCTAAATTTGTCTGTAATATGGTGTGAACGATAACTCTCGAAGGGAGCAATCGACTCGGTCCAAACTTTGCTCATTGTATTATTCCTTCTAGATATAGATAGGGTTCGAATGTGGAGTATATTGGTCCACTTCTTCGGGTATCTCCCACACAAAATTCAGTTAAAGTGAAGTTTAAGAAGTCCTCTCGGATCGTCTTGAATTTTTTTCAGCAGGTTGTCCGTGCGACTCCCTTTATGACGGTACAAGTTTTTTCTTGCGCAAGTCCATACTACCTGAGATATTTGCTTTAATGTTCCAAGAAACCTTGACGGCACCAACAAATTGGCAAATCCGCAAGATAATTCTCGTAGGAGTTTCTGATTGGTGCAGACTTTGCATATCATATTATTTTATCCAGTCATGTATTAGGTTGGAATATGGGCTATATCCACTCCTTCGGGTACCTCCCACACAAAATTAAAAAAAAAAGTTAAGTTTAAGAGGTCCTCTCGCATCGTTTTGATTCTTTTTTCAGTAGGTTGTTCTAGCGACCTCATTTTCAACGGTGTAGTCTTTTTCCCACATTACTGTACATACAGATTTTAAAGCAAACTCGTGATACAAAATCAATATATTTTATATACGGCATAATTACTGTGTTTGGTTTTGTTTTTTTTTTTTTTTTTTTTTTTTTTTTGCCAGTGGCTGGTGTATGTCTCCTTCAGCACAGCTGACTGATACCTCCTTTACTTTCTTACTTGTTTTTTATCTAAATTTCTCTGATTTTTGCTACTTTTATTTTATTAATTTTAATTTAAGACACTAATGTAAAAATATAAAAACAACAAAATCATTTTCATTAATTTACTGTTAGCAGTCACAGTTTTTTATCACTGTGACTCACTGTAATTCCAAATGTAATTTGGGAATTAGTCCGTTGGGATTTATGTATGTCACAGTACCCTTTGTTTGAGAGCGTATAAGTATTCGCGTTTTCGTTTTTCGTTTGGTATACGCCACATAACACCCAAAACTGTTACAGTTTAAACAAGAAACAAGAAATTGCAAATTAAAAAAAATCATTTTTAAGTACAGATAGAATAGAATACTTTGCAAAAAAATCAAGTCGAAGTTTTCAAAAGTAAGAACCCATTGTGTTGTTTGTTCATAGAGGCTAACAATATCGACGGAGCACGAATTGCACTGGCAGAGATACGTGCGGCCGAGTGCACTCGTGGAGGAAAAATGTTGCGAAAACAAATAATCCGATCATCATTTGTGGGATTATTAAACTCATAAAGGTATTGTCCTTAAGCGAGATACTTTTTAGGGATTTATGGCGAAAAACTATCCATTAAATTGTAAAATCGAAATTTTTTACTTTAAAAGTTAATAATTTTTTTAGTTAAGAACACGATTATTAGTTTCTTAATGATCCCGATAATAATGATGACAACTCAGATATTTGACCTACGGCTTAAACTTCCGGGTTCGTAATATTATCTTCATCGCCAAAAGGAATTTTTCGCCCCCCAGTCTTTGATTTCATATTTGCGGCACAAGTTTCATAGGAGGAAAGCCCATACATCCTACGAAAATAGCCTGACAGTTGCAAAAAACCCCTATGACATCGTGTGTAGTGGTTGGAGCGCAAGATAACTCTCGAACTGATGTGCCGATTCGGTCCAAACTTTTGCTTTCGTAATATTTTGTCCAAACTTAGTTGAAGTTCGAAGATGAACCATATCGGCCCACTCCTTCAGGTACCTCCCCCACAAAAGTTCAAAAATGTTCGGAAAAATTGTGCGCACGATAAATTTTGAAGGGAGTGATCGATTTGGTCCATACTTTAGACATCATAATATATCTACCAGATGTATGTCAGTTTTGAATATGGAGTATGTTTGTCCAATCCTTCGGGTACCTCCCACACAAGATTTCGGATAAGTCCACTTTAAGACCTGCTCTCGAATTACTTTGATTTCTGTTGAAGCAACATGCATTCGCTGCCTCAATTACGACGGCAAAAGTTTTTTTTCTTGGGCAAGTAAATACTTCTTGAGAAAACATACCGAAATATGTAAAAACCCCGGAGACACCATATGTAGTCGCTGCAGAGCACTATAACTCTCGAACTGATCAACCTATTTGGTCCAAAATTTGGACTTCGTCATTTTTTGTCCAAACTTAGTTTCATTTCGAAAATGTGCAAAAACTTCCAGTACTTCCCCCCAATATTTAAAAAATGTCTCTAAAATAGTATGCACAGTATCTCTTGAAAGGGGCAGCCAATTTGGTTCAAACGTTGGATCTCCCAATATTTTGTCCAAATTTAGTTTAACTTCTAAAATGGCCGATATCGATCTTCTCCTTACGATACCTCCCGCAAGAAAGATAAACATTTGTGTATAAGTGCAATTTAGGGTCTGTTCGAACATCGTAATAGTGGGTGCGATATCTAAAATAAAATCCACTTCCAAAATGGACTAGGTCGGTCCATTTCCTCCGCAACACTTTTGAACTCTAATCCTAATCCACATTTTTGTCGGCAAGTTCAAATGTCCATAAATGGCCATAAAATTCTGAAAAGACCCTTGGTACATTCGATCTGTCCATAGATAAAATTTTTAATACACATAGGCTGAGGGTATATCTCTGTCGGCAAAGCCGACTGATACTTTTTTACTTGTTTTCCTTAAAATCGGTTCAAGAAAATGGGGTTTTTGTTCTAGCACTGCAACTAGCAAAGTTTTAATCAGCGAATTAATTTCATTTGATTGACAACTCTATAAGCTTGTAATGGTATGCATATAAGCTTAATTGGTTACTTAAAACCGGTTCAAAAATAGGTTGGAACATCCGGTTCAAAAATTGAGATAACCGGATCTGTCCTCCATAAATATTTGTTATTAGCGTGTTCTTCATTGCAGGAGTTTTTTGTGGTAAATGTTTCAGAAGCACCCCAGATGTCTACATAAGCAATAACCAATATCGAATATACAGAAAAATCGAACATAGTGTTTTTCTGAACCAAGACCGAACATCAGACAGGACAATGAAAACGGGACAATGTTGATTCGCTGCCAAAGAGAGCCGTATCTAAAATCTTCTGAGCAACATTTTTGTAAAATACTTGGATGTTGAAAAATCTCATTTTGTGGTAATTCTACTAGGGTTCAAGAAATCTCATGTAATCTCAAAACGGAGCTACAATGACGCCATAGAGACATATAAAGCTATTTTTGCAAGTATTATAGGGGAAAATAAAAAAAATTATTACGCGATATCTCAGAAACTTCACCTATGGCGAAAATTGCCTTTTGTGTACTTAATATAATCACCAAGAGCTTTCATCTACAAAAAAATTTTCCACACTACCCGACTTTTATTTCAATTTTGTGTCACAGCGTTATATAGTATTCTTTGTCTAATTTATTAAATTTCAATTTCAATTCTTGTTATGACATTGGTAAATTTATTCATTCATATGTATGCACAATTCAGTAAATCATACATAAAACCACAAAAACCTTATATTATATAAAACCGCACAAATAATAAAAATATTTAACATTATAATCATAAAATTCAAATTGAAAAATAAATCAAACCGTTTACGATTCGCCCATATGAATTTACCAGAAATGCAAACAATAGTGCCAACAACCAAACGAAGTTTGGATGGTTTTATTTGAATTCCTGGTAAAAAGATATTGTTTGTATATTTTGAAATTTCCATACTACACAAAGTGTCGGTGTAATACTGCAGTCTTGTTTCAATGGCAACCTTGACATGTAGTGAATCAATTTTCATTCTATGTCAATAAACGACTTACTGTGAAAAAATCAATTATTCTGCTGTATTGGTAAATGTACTCGTATTCGTACTTTTTACCGAAAACTGTAAATTCAGAGAATTAATTTACCCAAAAGCAAATTGTTGCGAGTATGTAAATACACTCGAATTTTGTAATACCAATAAACGCCCTAAGGCAGCTCTGTTCAGACTTTTATTTAAAAAAAAATGGAAAATGGGACTTTGTCGGCAAATTTCGAACTTGCGTCTGTCCAAAAAAATCATTGTGAATTGTATGAAACATAGAAACATAAACGCGTGTCTATCGAAATGGCATTTTTGAAGACAGTGTCCACTATAGCTCGAAAACGCACATACCAATGATCATATATTTTTGTAATAAAGTACTTCGAAATCTTGTCCTTAAACGATTTTTTTATTTTCGACCGTTTAATGGTCAAAGAACTAGCCGTTTGTTTACCTTCCACCATAGTATTGAGAATATGTATATAGGTATGTTTAGGCTAAGGAGGGTATATGCACTCTTATAATACCAAAATTGTGTCTCATAAAAATAGTAATTTTATGGTCAATGATCTGCCCGTTTGTATACCCTCCACCATAGTAGGCTAAAACGGGTAAATGCACTCTTATAATAACAAATTTGTGCCTCATCAAAATCGTGGTTTTATACACCAAGTATTTTTGGACCTACTCCGTTTCAGACAATTTGGAGTTGATTTAGCTATGTTCGTCTGTATGTGTGGCTGGTTCACCCGATTTGGCTCAAATTTTGGGTATCGTAATATTTTGTCCAAATTTAGTTTAAGTTCGAAGATATCGGTCCACTAATTCCGGTACCTCCGCAACAAAAAAAAAAAAAATATGCGCACGATAAATCTCAAAGGGAGTAAACAAATTGGTCATAACCTTGCATATATTAATATTACTTCCAGGCATAGATCAAGTTCGAATATGGGCTAAATCGATATAATTCTTCGTGTACTCAGATTAGCAGCTCGTCTTGGATAGTTTTGATTCTTTTGCAACATGTTCTTCCTGTTACGACGGCCGATTTTTTTCGGAGGTAAGTCCATTCTTCTTGGCCCAAAAGCTCTAAAAATGCGCAAGATAATGTCGATGGGAGAAACCAATTTGGTCCGAACCATGTACATCGTATTATTTCATTCAGACTAGGATTACCCAGCAAAATGTTCGAATCCAAAGATACCATTCAATCATGGGTGAAAGTGATCTGGCATGTCCTCTTTTTAGCATCTTCATCGATGAATTTTATATGAGCGTGGACCCCAAAAGATGCTATTCATTTTTGGATCCAAAGCATGATATTTACACCAATGCTTTGACATGTCATTTTCACCAACCCTTGGCAATGACGTTTTCATTACAACGAGAGTTTTAACAACGTTGGTTGTGATTTCGAGTCTCCGACAACATCAATCCTATTGTAAATAATTAATCTTATATTTAGAACAATGTGTATAAATCAAAACACAAAATTCATCTCTATTGGATCGATGGAATGGGTTCAAATGCTGATGAAAAGATCGGATCTTTCACGACTTTCTATGCATGGGTTCAAATGCTGATGAAAAGATCGGATCTTTCACGACTTCCTTTGCATTGGTTCAAATGCTAATGAAAAGATCGGATCTTTCACGACTTCGTTTGAACCAATGCAAAAGATGCCATGAAATCACGTCATCGCCTTCCTTTAAATTTTGCTGGGTATGTCCGAATATTAACTACATCGGACAGATCTTTTGCGTACGTACTTTTTGTGGATTTTGTATGAGAAAATTTAGTGTCTTCTTTAAGATGATAATCCAGTCATTTTTATAGCCTCAGCCTTTAGGCTAGAATGGGTATATACACTTTGATACGACCAAAAGTGTGCCTCATCGAAATAGCGATTTTAGACCCCAAGTATGTTTGGTTAAAATTCGTTTCAGACAATTTGGGGTCGATTTAGCCATGTCCGTCTGTCTGTCTGGCTGGTGCACACAATAACTCTCGAACGGATCTACCGATTCGAACCAAATTTTGGGTATAGAATAATTTTCTTCAAACTTAGTATAAGTTCGAAGATGGGCCATATCGGTCCACTCCTTCGGGTACCTGCCACACAAAATTTGATAATAATGTGAAATTTAAGAGCTCCTTTCGGATCGTTCTGATTATTTTTCAGTAGGTTCTCTTTGCTGCTCCCTTTACGACGGTACAATTTTTTTCTTGTGCAAGTCCATACTTCCTGAGATAATGGCCTAAAAGCTCCAAGAAACCCTGACGGCACCAACCAAAATTACAAATCCGCAAGATAATGCTCGCAGGGAGTTTTGTAATGAACTTTTTTGAACATCTTAACAATTACAAATTATTTATTATGTTTGAAATTTGCAAAAAAAAACGATATCAACCATTTTTATACCCTACACCACTATGTGGGGAGAGTATTATAAGTTAAGGCCTGCGTACATAACCTGCCTTGCCTGATTGCCTTGCTTTCCTGCTTCATTTCTGACATAATAAAAATAAAATAATAAAGGAGGCCGAGCAAATTTCGAACTGGGTTGCCCTTTTCTTTTTTATTCTTTTATCAGAAGCAAGCAAGGCAACCAGGCGAGGCAGCTTATGTACGTAGGCCTTTAGTTTTGGCCAAAAAGTTTGTAACGCATCGAAATAGTGGTCGCAGACCCATACTTATATATACCAAAATTAATGTCTCGACGAGCAGAGTCGGTCTGGCTATGTGCGTCCGTCCGTCCGTGCGTCTGCTCATCTAAACATTGTAATCACGCTACAGGCCGCAATTTTGATAGGATCGTCACCAAATTTTGGTTGTTGATGAGGGATCCGGAGGGGAAGAAGCCTATTGATATTGGTGATGGTCGGATAATATTCAGGGATCGGAATGGGCAAAAAACTTATTTGGAGAAAAAGTCAACGTTTTATTTCAAAGCGCATATCTCCGCATCTACAAGGGGTATATCAAAAGCAAGACCTGCTAATGAAAGTAGAAAATATCGCCTTTACAACGATGTGTAGTAGGTTGTCGTAGCTGGTCAATCAACGAAGATATCGCAATAGTCGCTATCACAACACAACTTTTAATTTTTGCGATTTTAATTATAATGACGAATATCACAGCTTTGGATAGGGAACTTCCAAAAGCAAAGCCTGGCTATGAATGTAGAATATCCCACCTTTAAAATAATGCAAAGTAGATTGGCGTAGTTGGCCAAATAACGGAGATATAGAAATAGTCGGCAATACATCCCATTTTTCAATTTTTTTCGAAATCGCGCTACATGTCACAGTTTTGATCGAATCGTCACGAAATTTTAGGAGTTGATGCGGGTCCCACAGAGGAAGAAGCCTATTAAGCTTGGTGATAGTCGGATAGTATTTAGGAGTCGGAATAAGCAAAAAGCTTATGTGGAGAAAAGTCAACGTTTTTTTCTTATGCGAATATCTCCGCTTCTGGTAGGAGTATTCCAGAAGGAAAAGCCCGCCAATGGAAGAAGAAAAGATCTCCTTTATATTGATGCAAAGTATGTTTGCGTAAGTGGGCAAACAGCCGAGATATTGGAAAAGTCAATTTTTTCATTTTTTTGTAATCACGCTACAGGTTGGAATTTTGATCGGATAGATAGAAATTTTGGGGGTTGATGGGGGCCCCACAGAGTAAGACATTCACAGTTTTATTCTTTGTGAATATATCGGCATCTACATAGTAAGGGTATTCCAACAGCAAAGCCTGTCAATGGAAGAAGAAAATATTACCTTTACATTGATGTAAAGTACCACAATAGCCGGTAATTCAGCCAATTCTTTTATTTTTTTTGCATTCACGCTACAGGTCGCTATTTTGATCGGATGGTCATGAAATTTTGGTTGCTTATGGGGGTCGCAGAGAGAAAGAGGCATATTATGTTTGGGTGCCGTGACATAACTCCCAAAACGATTTTGGGAGTTATGTCCGCCTTGGTTTGCGCACATAACTCCCAAATTTTTTGGGATCTATGTCCGACCCCCCTTAGCGGACATAAGTCGCAATGGGAGTTATGTCCGTTTTTAAAATTTAAGTGATTTTTTATTTAAATACAATTTTTATTTCAAATGTATAAGAAAAAATTTAAAAATTAAATTTATGTTCATATGCATTTTTCATTTCACAAAATAATTTATAATTGATTTAAAATTTTTAAGAAAATTAAGTACAAAATAAATAGTAGCCATCTCAAATCGAACTATATTCAAAATTTGCCTTCAAACCTATTTTAAACGATAAATGCTGCCTACAGGAAAATAAACAGTTTTTGTTAAAATTCGCAAATACTTTCTGAAAAAAATCGTGCGATTTGTTACAAAAATATTTTCACAATTTAAGAAGATAAAAAGTTTTTGCAAAAATATTGAAATACTTTCTGAAAAAAGAAAAGCGCCGCAGACGAAAATATTATTGAAAAAATAAAGAATATTTTCACAATTTAAGAAAATAAAAAGTTTTTGTAAAAATATTCAAATACTTTCTGAAAAATAAAAAGCGCCGCAGGCGAAAATATTTTTGAAAAAATCGCGCGATTTTTTACAAAAATATTTTCACAATTTTAGAAGATAACAAATTTTTATAAAAATATTCAAATACATTCTGAAAAACTAGAAGCGCCGCAGTCGAAAATATTTTTGAAAAAATCGGGCGATTTTTTAGAAAAATATTTTCATAATTTAAGAAGATAAAAAGTTTTTGTAAATATATTCAAATACTTCCTGAAAAACGAAAAGCGCCGCAGGCGAAAATATTTTTGAAAAAAATCACGCGATTTTTTACAAAAATAGTTTTCCTTAATGACCTTATATTTAAACGTATCAACGACATATTGTAATTCAAATAGTTTTTATCTATGTCGTTAAAACAAGTTAATATTTTTTCAATGTAGTTCATTTTATTTTATATTTCAGCAACATTTATTTCAATGTGAAAAATAACATATAAAAGGTTTTTGTGTTTTTTGTTTTCATTTTTTTAATGCGTAGTAAGTGATATTTTAAGAAGCTTTTCGAAATAACTTTTTTAGATTTACTGTGTTTATTTGTAAAAAAATTAATATGATGTAGTTATGTTTTCAATATCTGAAGTATTGCGTATAGTTATTGAATAAAGTTGACGTCTTGTTGGTAGAGCCACAGAAGTAATCCAACAGGAACATCAACGAGCAAAGTGGACTGTATTTCGATATTAATTATTCCTCATAGCCAATGAGGAATAATTTGCGGTGAAATGAGGAGAGAAGTAAAACACAACAATTAGTTTTTTTCAATAAACGTTATAAAGCGTAATTCAATTTATTAAATATAAAAACGTTAGAGACGAGAAGAGATGCTTACCAGCCGGTTAGTGCAAGAGAAGTGATTTTTATTGAAAGAGAAGAGTTCTGGTAAAACAAAGATAAAAACATAAAGCAAAGAGGAGATGTGAAATTAGTACAATTCAGTAACGTTAAATACAGAATGACTTCAAGATATAATTATATGTGGTTTACATTAAGAGGGTTCAAATATAATCTAACTTCTAGCACATTTTGCAATGGTTTAAACGAAGTTTGAACATGCTCCCGCGCCTTGGCCAGAATGGACAATAGTTGTTGGATGGCAGGCTATTCCAGGTTTTGAAACCGCTGGATCGTTTAGATTTCAGGTCTTCTTGTGAGTGTTGTGCTGGGTTATAGGAAAAAGAGCTGGTTAACTTCGGTCGACCTATAAAAGGAAATATATTAGCGCATGCATCGAACCTATAAAGAAGAGAATACATGAGATGAGTATTTTTTTTAATATTTTAAGGAATGTTGAAGGAATTTTAGTTTGATATTTTATTTATTTAGAATAACTTTCATTTTAAATGGTTTTCCCAGAGCCGGGCTCGAACTCGGGGCCTCTATCACGATAGTCCGACATGCCTCCTCTGAGCTACTGGGACAGGCGTGATGACATGAGCTTAGTATTGGGTGGGTGTGTATGAGAACATGTAATTTTAAGATTACAACGCTGAAATTCGGCGTACATTTTGCAAGCTATTTTTAGAAGTAGACTCAAGTTTAGCAATTCATTCGGGAAGCTTTGATTTTTAGTTTTAGAAATGAATAAGAGCTATTTTCAATTTTAAAGAACTTAATTTGTAATGAAAAAATCAATTTGAAAAATTCGACTGACTCCGGATTTGAACCACTGTCCTTTGTAATGGTAGACTAACACTCTACCACTGGGCCAAGTACCTATTTACAAATTGGTTGACAATGACTTTAGATGTTCTTTTTGTAATTCCAGACACCTAATTAATTAAAAATAATCGATTTCTTCCGATTCCTCTACAGCTATTTTAATTTCTATTTTGTTTTACAAATTTTGTAAGTTCTATTTTTAGAAGTTAGTTCTGTAAATTTCGTTTACATCTAATTTCCTAATGTTTGCTTTTTATTTGTAATTTCGCTTGCTTGCATTTTCGAAAAGTCGGAATCAATTTTTAAAGTTTTTTAAATTAAATAAAATTTTGCTCGGAGTAGGGCTCGAACCTACGTCCTCTTGACTGCTAGTCGAGCACACTAGCACTAGGCTATACTAAGCTGTTGCGAAATCTGACATTTTGGGTAAGTGAATAGGTGTATGAGAATAAGCATTGAGCAATATTAACACTCAAAGAAAAATGTGAGTTAGTTGAATTAATGACAGATATATTTTGAGAAGAGAATCATTTAAGAAACTAACCAATAGGTTAGACCTTCCCCACCAACGAATTGAGACTATTTTTTGGGCAAGAATTAAAAGAGTTTGTATAGATTATAGTAGAGCAATGAGCATTTGAGGCAGATATTGGTACAGATGTATTAAAAGTATCACAAAATTGGTGTCCAAACTTAATACATGCACATTTTTTTGTAGATTTAGACATTTTTTGAGATGAGTTTTTACGTTTACGGCTTTTATTTTCGCCAATTGAAGCAAAATTTGATTCAATGAAGTTTGTGGTAGAGGCTAGAGAATTTTCTGAGAAAATTGGGCCACTAAGTACCCAGCCAAATATGGTTTTATACGCTGATGTATTTCCAAATACATTTTTCTTAATGCCATCTAGCGTTATGAATCTTTCGACGTCTGCTCCAAGGATGATATCTATTTCAGAGGATTCATAAAAGCGTGGGTCTGCCAAATCAATATTTTTAAGAGAGTTGTGATCAGAGACTTTAATAGATACTGCGGGAAGATGCTTAGTGACTTGAGGTAATACGATGGCAGAAACCGAAAATGTTATATTGTGCTTCTTAGCAACAATTGATATCTGGCATTCGCTTTTAGAGACTTGTTTTTGACCACCTACGCCAGTAATTTCAAAGCAATCAGTATTTTTAATGGGGAGCTTTAAACGATTTGCACAAGTTTGCGTAATGAATGTTTTTTGAGATCCAGAATCTATCAATGCTCGTACAGTGTGCAATCGGCCGTTGTTTTGAACTTGAACTAAAGCTGTTCTCAGAAGAATTGTGTTGCTTGCGGTTGACAAATTTGCTTGAATTTGAGACGAAACGGGTATGGCAGTGCTTTCTATTTGAGACGAGACGGGTGTGGTCGAGCTTTCAATTTGAGACCAGTAATTTTGTGTGATCTGTTTTTGATTTGAGTCATTCATTGCAGCATTGTGTTTTTTGTTTGCCTTGTTTGAGTAAAATGTATCAATATGCAGAAGCGTATGGTGGGTTTTGTGGCACTTTAAGCAAGTATTTGTTGATTTGCAATTATTTTTTATATGAGACGGGGATAAGCAGTTAATGCATATGTTACTTTCCGTAACAAAATTGATTCGTTGTTGAGTTGTTAATTTGCGAAACTCAGGACAAGCTCTAACCTGATGATTCGCTTCACAATATGAGCATTGGATGTACATTTTCTTTTGAGAGTAGTGTTGGGAATTGTGAAATTGCGAATTGTGAGTAGCTTGTTGCTTTGTATTTCGAATACTTGATATGCGTTCAACGACTTCAAATCTATTTAAAAGAAACTCATTGAGCTGAGACCATTTTGGCAATTCCTTATGAGTTTTGAGAGATTGTTCCCATAAAGACAGAGTTTCTTCTGGCAACTTTGTTGAGACGAGATGGATTAAAATTGGGTCCCAACTTGCTACATCAATATCAAGAGTTTGTAAAGTAGAGAGGCAGTCATTAACTGTAGAGTGGACTCTGTATATTGCTTCACTGTCCTCTTTTATTGCAACAGGAATGTTAAAGAGTATGTTAAGCTGTTTGTCAACTAGGACACGTTTATTTTCATAGCGAGCTTTTAGTGAATTCCATGCCAATTGAAAATTATCATCGCAAAGGTTATATCTTTTCACTATACCTCCAGCTTCACCTCTGGTTTTGTTTTTCAAGTAGTAGAGTTTCTGTGCTTGTGAAAGTTGTGGGTGATCAATATACACTGCAGTGAACATATCACGGAAGGAAGGCCATTCTTCATAACTTCCGGTGAAAGTTTCGGTATCACATGGAGGAACCTTGAGATATATATCAGAATTATCGAGAGGGGTTTGATTTAAACTTGGAGGTATGACCGAATTTTTAATTTGAGCGGTATCTTTTTGAACATTTGTTGCAGATATTTTTAGAATGTCTAATATTTGAGATTTAGAAGTGTAATATGCTTCTGAACTGACATTAAAATTTATTTTTATACTCTCCCTGATGTCCTTGACGTTTGCGGATATAAGAGACACCATGAGTGCTTTGTATGATTCTTGCAATGATGTCCACCGACGATCCAAATCCTCTAATTTGATCTGGAGAACTGTATCCGTTTGATCAGTTATATCGACTTGTTCGAACTGGGTGCAAAAATTGATCAGATGATCACAATCAAATAGAAACTTGTCGTGCTCAGGAGAAGTGATGACATCAATATTTGGTGAGTTTGCGGAAGCAGGGGAACTTTCTGAGAGGGACATATTGATCAATATTTTGTCGGTGAAGGGTTAAAGAGATGTAATAATATTTTTACTCGGGTGTAACGAGTGCGGTACCTATGTATATGGGTGTTGTTGTTCTTTGAGTGAAGCCTATTTTTAAACAATGGTATCGACCGTATATGCGACAATGTTATTGGTATTGAATAATCGTAAAGAATTTAGCTCTACAGAATGAGAAATTGAAAAAAAACTTTGAATTTGTCAGGATTTGAACCCACGTCCTTACGACTGCAAAACCCGGACTTATCTACTGCACCACAGCTTAATGCAAGGATAAATGGGCAAACACTTGGCCGGATATTTGAAGAGTTCCTTTTTGTGTATTTAAATAATTTTGGAAGATGTGTTTGACGTATTAACAAAAGCAAATGTTTATTCTTCGTTTCTTATTTGTTTATTCTTTTCTTGGATAAATGGAACTTGAGTGCGAACTATACGGAGTATGTGTGCTGAGAGATCAATGCAATTTTATGCAGTAATGGCTTGTGTTTGGATTTGAGTAGAGATATGATCGTGATGGTTTTGCTCTTTTAGAGAGAGAAATGCGTTGAATTAATAGAAACGAATACACGAAATTGGATAAAAATGTTCCACCACGTCAAATTGAAATTCAAAAGTTTTTAGGTCTGAACGGGAATTGAACTCAGGTCCTTCTGTTTGGAAGTACGACACCCTCGCACTGAGCTACTGTTTGATGAGTGAAACCCTTAGCAAATTGCAAGTATTCGCGCTGAATAGATAAGATGAGTGTATCAATAAACTTTGAGATGCCTTTTAGCATTGCTTTTCTTGGAGAGAATTCACTTTTTAAGATTTTTCGCACTTTGTCCTATCACCTTTTTTGGACTTTGGACCTTTTGTTCGTTTTTATTTTTGAAGCACTGATAATTATGTATTTTTGTTTGCACTTACCGACTCCTTTGAATTTGAATAACTTTAATAGAGTTACGATGAGTGGTATTTAATATTACCTCGTCTTTTCCTTATACTTGCTGCTGTTTTCCTAAAAACGGCCTCGAAGGATCATGAATAAAGTTGACGTCTTGTTGGTAGAGCCACAGAAGTAATCCAACAGGAACATCAACGAGCAAAGTGGACTGTATTTCGATATTAATTATTCCTCATAGCCAATGAGGAATAATTTGCGGTTAAATGAGGAGAGAAGTAAAACACAACAATTAGTTTTTTTCAATAAACGTTATAAAGCGTAATTCAATTTATTAAATATAAAAACGTTAGAGACGAGAAGAGATGCTTACCAGCCGGTTAGTGCAAGAGAAGTGATTTTTATTGAAAGAGAAGAGTTCTGGTAAAACAAAGATAAAAACATAAAGCAAAGAGGAGATGTGAAATTAGTACAATTCAGTAACGTTAAATACAGAATGACTTCAAGATATAATTATATGTGGTTTACATTAAGAGGGTTCAAATATAATCTAACTTCTAGCACATTTTGCAATGGTTTAAACGAAGTTTGAACAGTTATATATAGTGAGTTTTCATTTTTGCGGGCATAAATGTTCCCGTTTTTAACCTATACATATGTATTTCCAACTTGACACCTTGGCTTTTATCTTTACCAACCACAAAAGAAGTTTGTTTTGCTTTGTGAGTTCATCATTAACATAATAAATTCTAAGTTCTCATTATTTATATTTCCAATTTCGATGTTTTTTTCAATAGCTGTTTGTTCCATTCTGTCTACTCGTTTACTAAACTCTTTTATTTGTTCGCTCGTCTGTTGATATCTCACTTGTAGTTCGTTTATTTGCTTTGTTATGATTGCTACATTTCTGTTGATATAAGCAATGTGTTCCTTTAGTTCTGCACTGAAGTTTGTTATGCTTGTTATGTTTGTTGTTATATTTGTTGTTAATTTGACCAAAGACATGTAATCTCAAAACGAAGCTACAATAAAGCCATAGAGATATATAAAGCTATTTTCGCAGGTACTTTAGGGGAAAATAAAAAAAAAATTGATCACGCGATATCTCATTATACTCACCAAGGGCTTTCATCTCCAAAAAGAATTTTCCTCCCGCGACTTTTAGTTCCATTTGTGTCATATAGTATTCTTTGTCTAATTTATTAAAATTTAATTTAAAATTTTGTTACGACATTGGAAAATTCATTCATATGTATGCACCATTCAGTAAATCATACATACAACCACAAAACCTTATATTATATAAAACCGCACAAATAATAAAAATATTTAACATTATAATCATAAAATTCAAATTGAAAAATAAATCAAACCGTTTACAATTCGCCCACACGAATTTACCAGAAATGCAAACAATAGTGCCAACAACCAAACGAAGTTGGGATGGTTTTATTGAATTCCTGGTAAAAGGATATTGTTTGTATATTTTGAAATTTCCATGCCACACAAAGTGTCGGTGTAATACTGCAGTCTTGTTTCAATGGCAAACTTGACATGTAGTGAATCAATTTTCATTCTATGTCAATAAGCGACTTACTGTGAAAAAAAAATCAATTATTCTGCTGTATTGGTAAATGTACTCGTATTTGTACTTTTTAGAAAAAAAAAATGTAAATTCAGAGAATTAATTTACCCAAAAACAAACTGTTGCGAGTATGTAAATACACTCGAATTTTGTAATACCAATTAACGCCCTAAGGTAGCTCTGTTCAGACTTTTATTTAAAAAAAAAATGGAAAATGGGACTTTGTCGGCAAATTTCGAACTTGCGTCTTTTCAAAAAAAAAAAAAAAAAACATTGTGATTTTTATGCAACATAGACACATAAACGCGTGTCTATCGAAAAAGCATTTTTGAAGGCAGTGTCCACTATAGCTTGAAAATGCACATACCAATGATCATATATTTTTGTAATAAAGTACTTCAAAATCTTGTCCTTAAACGATTTTTTTTTTATTTTCGACCGTTTTATGGTCAAAGAACTACGCGTTTGTATACCTTCCAACATAGTATTGAATGTATGTTTATAGGTGGGTTTAGGCTATAATACTAAAATTGTGCCTCATAAAAATATTAATTTTATGGTTAAAGAACTACCCGTTTGTATACCCTCTACCATAGTAGGCTAAAGAGGGTAAATGCACTTTTATAATAACAAAATTGTGCCTCATCAAAATAGTGGTTTTATACGCCAAGTATTTGTGGAGCTAATCCGTTTGGAGTTTACTTAGCTATGTTCGTCTGTATGTCTGGCTGGTGCACCCGATTTGGCCCAATTGTCCAAATTTAATTTAAGTTCGAAGATATTGGTCGACTACTTCCGGTACCACCGCCACAAAAAAATTGGTGCGCGCGATAAATCTCGAAGAGAGTAAACAAATTGGTCATAACTTTGCGCATGTCAATATTACTTGCAGGTAAAAATCAAGTTCGAATATGGGCTAAATCGATATACTTCTTTGTGTACTTCCCAAACAAACTTTGGAAAAAGTTCGGATTAACAGCTCGTCTCAGATCGTTTTGAATTTTTTGCAATATGTTCTACCTGTTACGACGCATACTGGTCGAAACCACTGATCTAGCGGCGCGAATGTCAAAAAATCGAACTATAAAATTCCGAAATATTTTCCATTTTATCGATTACAGACACTTTGCAGACAAAGAGTTTGTTTTTTAATTTTTGTTGTTGTAAATATTCACTCAGTTATTCACTATCACATACAAGAGTTTTTGTTGCATCAGATTTTAAAAAATTGTTGCAAAAAATTAACTTCATATTTGTTTAAATGTTAAATGCATTCGTAATGAAACTGGGCAAGATTTATATTCAATTAATAGCAGAGGGTGAGATTTAAATTATAAAAATTAGTTTGGGGTCTGGAGGTACTCAGTTATATAGCAATAAATTTTCAAAAAAAATTCAATTTTTTTGTGTTTTTATGGGTTGTACGCGCTTGTTCCATAGAGTGCATCTTGTAAACTTGACCGAACTTAGGTTCGATTATTTTTTGGGGAATGAAATTGGACTCTCTGGATGCGGAATAACCACATTAGGGCTGCAAATATTTGCAAATCTTTTGATGACGGCACTTTTAAAATAAGGGATTTTGCATGAAATTCATACAAATTTAGCTGTGCATTTGTATGGGAGCTAAATGAAAATATGGACCTATCTTGAGAAATGTTTGCAAGGAGGATTTCTACCCCCGGAGACACTATAATACCATATTATAGCTAAATATGTTATTAAATATGGGATAACAAGCAAAAATTCAACGAATCGGGGGTACCATAAAAGGGGCTACATCGAAACATAAATCCGTGTTGAAAATGTTTTGTAAGAAGATTTTATACGTAGTGAGAACACGGAATGCAAAATTGTAGCCAAGTTGGTTTAAAAATGTGGTCATGATATTCAAAATACCTTAAATTGGGAGGTACGGTTACATGGGGGCTATATCGAAACGTGCACCTATATCCATAATTTTTGGTGAACATATTTTGTGACCACTAGGAACCCTAAGTACCAAATTACAGCTAATTTTCTACGAAATTGTGGATTGAATCCTCAAAATACCGAAAATTTTAAGGTACCGTTATATGGGGGCTTTACCAAAACATCAGCCGATATTGTTCATATTTGGCCCATTATTACCCACAGGTACAAGCTGAGTTTGTGCCAAATTTCAGTGACGTATCTCAATTCGTTTTCAAGTTATTAATTTCGCGCCGCTAGATCAGTGCTTTCGACCACCGTGCGACGGCGGAATTTTTTTTTCGAAGGTAAGTTCATACTTCCTAAGATAATGACCCAAAAGCTCTAAAAAAGCTTGCCGGCACCAACTACGTTAGGAAGTACGCAAGATAACCCTCGAAGGGAGAAACCAATTTGGTTCGAACCTTGTACATCGTATTTTTTCTTTCAGACTAGGATTATGTCTGAATATTAACTACATCTACACAAAAAAGTTCCAAATTTTTGACAACAAGTTGTGCGTGCGACCCTAGTTAAAATCAGGGTTTCGGAGTCGGAGTTAGAGTCGGAGTTTAGCAAATTCTGCTGGATTCGGAGCCGGAGTCGTGAAAAAAGCTCGACTCCGATTCTTTGTTCTACATTTATCAAAAATTTGTAAAATCAAAAAATTTTATATCAGTTAAAGGATTATTGCCCTTTAACTTAACCTTTAAATACGAAACTTTTAATTGATCCTACTGGTCTTTTTGTGGATTTTGTGTGAGTTGAAAAGTTAGTTTTTTTTTTGAGACGATCTTCCAGTCATTTTTTAAGACATCCTATTTGAATGCTAGAGGAAATTTTGGTCTTTTGAAGGAAGTCTGTGTTTTATAGCAGAAGAGGATGACCACAGAAAACCTACTTGATCTTTTGTATCTCTATGAAGGAACCTACTCGTAGGCTGCGATAAATCCTTTTGTTCTTCGATGAGAAGAAATCAAATGAATTTTCAATTGAATGATTGTAATTCCCATTGTAGGCGTGTGGGGTAAATATGTCAATAAATTTAAGCAGAGGATGGCACAAATGATTGTTTTATGGTAAAGTAATAATTGAAATGTTTAACAAACCGCCGTTAAATTATGGGCTTTACCTACATATATAGGATGGTTGATATATTCATTTCTATGATTGTTTAATCATTTCTGATTGTCTGTTTGGTCTAGCCGAACTTAGCATTGGTTGTAGTTAAATGACACTTTCCACCATAAGATGTTATGTTTGTCATTCCGTTTGTAACACACAGAAATATTCGGCAGCAACTCTATAAAGTATAAAGATGTCTGTCTATCTGTCCGTTGAAAACATGATTGTACTTGCATTATTAAAGATAGAGCCATATAACTTCCAGCAAACCAAATGTCTAATGTCCGACACGTCTGAAAAATTTCGGAAGCAAAGTCGTTCAGATTTCGTTCCGATTTCTAAACGATTTTTCGGAGAGGAAATAGTTCAGATTTTGTACCGATTTGGGAAAGAATATCGGAAAGAAATTTCCTTTCAGAATTTCCCAAGGATTTTCTTCAGATTTCGTTACGAAATCAGACCGAAATTAATCCGATGCCGCTCCGACATTTCATTTCGAAGTTATGTCAACCACTTCATACAGCTTTCGTTAAGATATCGTTACGATTTCATTTTTGGAGTTAACGACAAATCTCGGTAAAATTAAAACGCGAGATTATGAATGAAAAGTTCAAATAGAAGAACACTATTGCTATAGGTAGAACTTCGCAACTACTTTCTTTTGGTCGTTAACTTACCAAAATATCTTTAATTACGAATTTATAAGCATTTTTAAAATAACCGATTTTTGTCGGTAACTCAAAAAATGTGTTAGAGAATCGCACTACAGATATCGGACGTATAGTGTAACGTGGTTTTGTCGTCGGCTGGGGTAGACTTAGTCGTGTCCAGGGTCGCCATAAGGGCCCACTAAACCTTACGGAATAATAAGACGAATAATCTCCCTTTCCTGGGGGGTTAAATCGGATATTTATTGATATAAAACTAATTTATAATCTACTGATGTTAAAATACGATAAGAAGGATAATTGGCTGGGGAATCGGCAACTTGGATTCAGTAAATTGTTTGATGATGATCGGGAACTCGGTGATTCGCCGTTCGGTAGTAGGCGATCTGAAGAAAATCGGGAACTCGATGATTCGCTGTTCGGCGACGATTTGAAGATAATCGGGAACTCGACGATTCGTGTTGTAGATGTCCGGCCACTCGGGGTTCGTATGTGTTCGGGCACTCGGTGATTCGTGTTGTAGATATTCGTCCACTCGGGGTTCGTATGTGTTCGGCCACTCGGTGATTCGTGTTGTAGATATTCGTCCACTCGTTGTTCGTATGTGTTCGGCCACTCGGTGATTCGTGTTGTAGATATTCGTCCACTCGTTGTTCGTATGTGTTCGGCCACTCGGTGATTCGGTGTTTAGGGTTCAGTGTTCGGCCATTCGGTGATTCGTGTCGTAGATGTATGGCCACTCGGAGTTCGTATGTGTTCGGCCACTCGATGATTCGGTGTTAGGGGTTCGGCCACTGATGATCGGTGTTCGGCTACTCGGGGATTCGGGTTGTAGGTGTTCGGCCACTCGGTGATTCGGTGCTGTAGCTGTTCGGCCACTCGGGGATTCGGTGTTCGGCTACTCGGTGATTCTGCACTCGGCTCGGCTGTTCGTGTTGTCGTTCGTTAGTGTTAGTTCTACGTTAGCCTCTACGGTATTCTACGAGTACTGACTAGTGGAACAACACCCGAAGGTGGAGTGGAACAACACCCGAAGGTGGAGTGGAACAACACCCGAAGGTGGAGTGGAACAACACCCGGAGGTGGAGTGGAACAACACCCGAAGGTGGAGTGGAACAACACCCGAAGGTGGAGTGGAACAACACCCGAAGGTGGAGTGGAACAACACCCGAAGGTGGAGTGGAACAACACCCGAAGGTGGAGTGGAACAACACCCGGAGGTGGAGTGGAACAACACCCGAAGGTGGAGTGGAACAACACCCGGAGGTGGAGTGGAACAACACCCGAAGGTGGAGTGAATGTATTAGCCACCGCGCAAAGGGGTAGCTCTCAAAAATACTTCCCAACCTCTCTACACTCCCGTGTCGGTTGGCGGACCACGAACACACAACTGTACTCAAGCCCGTATGGCTGGCTCCCTGCAGTAGCAAGCCTGTCTTTCGCCAACGAAACTGGAATATTAGTGTGTACAGTCGCACAGAGCAATTGAGAATTACTCTGCAGTTGTTATGCTGTCGCTTGCCTAAAATTGCACTGTAACACACACATCCCACTGAAACGCAAGCGAACCCAACAGTTAGTATGGATTGGCAGGTTGTGACGCTGTTGGGCAGTGGGGCCTTGTTGTTCTCCGTTGGCCGGTTGTAATGTTGTTTTGGTAGTGGGGCAGCGCTGTCGTTGGTTTTATGTATGTGATCAATTTGTCACGTTACATCTCCCCCCTGCTTCGAAAGGGATACTTCGTATACCAGACAATAATCATAATTCAAACTTCTTTTTCCTTTTAGCTCTCGTCTTTCGTTGTTGTTTTTTCCTTAGTTTTCCTCCTTTATAGATTTTCTTAGATTCGGAACTTCCAATTATCTGGTCGAGACACTGGTTACCAGGCAGAGATTCGGGTTTCTGCACCAAGGCTGTATGTTCCTTCTCATTCACGTTTGTATTCGGTCGCGATAATGGTTTGGATGTAGTCGGGGCTTCAGTGACGAAACGGTCAGTTGAACATTCGTTGGTTGGTGACCGGGTGGCAGTGGATTCTGTGGCTTTTGTTTGAGATGTGATTGCTTTATTTTCCATCGACTTTTCACCTTCGCGAACTGATTGGGTTTTAAATACACCGGTAGAAGTTAGGTCTTGTTGGAATGAAGTCGGCTGCGCTTTTATGTTGGTGTGATGCTGTCGGCTCGTTGGGCTAGAAAGATGGTGCAGTCCGTTTCTGTCTTGTATCGCAGCTTGAGGGACAACCTCTCCATCCAGCACGATGTTTAGACCTCTTTTTATGAGGAAGTCCATCCCCAGTACGATCGGTTCGGCTAGAGTCGGCAACACGGACACTTCAATTGGCGTGGTTTTATTATTGAAGCTTAGATTTACCGGATACACTCTGCCGCAACTCACCATTTTTCGGTTAGCCATTTGTACTCTTGGGGTATTCGCGACTGGTGCTACACCTTGGCTCTCCAAGAAACTGGCTACGGTGTTGTCGATGAATGTAAGCGTGGATCCGGTGTCGACTAAAGCCCACATGCTCCGTCCATTGATTTCCAGCCAGATGTAATAACGACCATGGTGATCGGCGTCGACTTTCGCATTGTTCCAGCATCGACAATTTCTTGTCAGTGTATCCTCCCTGCCACAATACGAACAGAAGACTTTCCATTTTCCCCTGCATTGGAATCGGGTGTGCCCTTTGCCTTTACAACGCCAGCAATGAGTTGAACGGTTGTAATCATCGGGTGGTTGAGCAACCATATGCGATGTGTGCGGACGTTCGGATCGACTTTCATCCTTCTTGAGCAATTCAAAGTCATCGGTTAGGGACATTAACTCATCTAGGTTGCTGAAGTCTTTTCGGCGCACATATAGGCGATATTCGGGACGAAGACCTTCGTATATCCGATCGATATGATCCATGGAACGAAGTTTAGGATGTTGTCTAGCTATTGTTAATATCTCCAGTATGTACTCCTTGGCCTTCTCTCGACTAGACTGTCGACGGTTATAGAAACATTGCTCGAGATGTGCCAGATGTCTCTTTGGTAAAAAGAATTTCTCGGCTTCTTTGCGAAATGCGGACCATGAGATTATATCAGGTTTCTTAATTCTATACCACTTTAGTGCGTTGCCTTCCAAAATGCCAGGTAATGTGGAGATCAGACTATTTTCGGGAATCTGATAGCACTCTGCCAAATCCTCCATTCGTTCTAGAAATTCTGGGAGGTTTCCGTCGCCGGTAAATTTTAAATTCCATTGTTGAATTATCTTCATAATTTCGAAGTCACAAACTTCTCGGGATTCCGTTTTCAACTTCTTATCGTATTTCCGACTCGATCCGTCCTCGTTGGCGGTGGTTTCATATTTTCCGCATTGCGATTTTGAATCGGGTCCCTGCTCGGGCGCCATTTGTAACGTGGTTTTGTCGTCGGCTGGGGTAGACTTAGTCGTGTCCAGGGTCGCCATAAGGGCCCACTAAACCTTACGGAATAATAAGACGAATAATCTCCCTTTCCTGGGGGGTTAAATCGGATATTTATTGATATAAAACTAATTTATAATCTACTGATGTTAAAATACGATAAGAAGGATAATTGGCTGGGGAATCGGCAACTTGGATTCAGTAAATTGTTTGATGATGATCGGGAACTCGGTGATTCGCCGTTCGGTAGTAGGCGATCTGAAGAAAATCGGGAACTCGATGATTCGCTGTTCGGCGACGATTTGAAGATAATCGGGAACTCGACGATTCGTGTTGTAGATGTCCGGCCACTCGGGGTTCGTATGTGTTCGGGCACTCGGTGATTCGTGTTGTAGATATTCGTCCACTCGGGGTTCGTATGTGTTCGGCCACTCGGTGATTCGTGTTGTAGATATTCGTCCACTCGTTGTTCGTATGTGTTCGGCCACTCGGTGATTCGTGTTGTAGATATTCGTCCACTCGTTGTTCGTATGTGTTCGGCCACTCGGTGATTCGGTGTTTAGGGTTCAGTGTTCGGCCATTCGGTGATTCGTGTCGTAGATGTATGGCCACTCGGAGTTCGTATGTGTTCGGCCACTCGATGATTCGGTGTTAGGGGTTCGGCCACTGATGATCGGTGTTCGGCTACTCGGGGATTCGGGTTGTAGGTGTTCGGCCACTCGGTGATTCGGTGCTGTAGCTGTTCGGCCACTCGGGGATTCGGTGTTCGGCTACTCGGTGATTCTGCACTCGGCTCGGCTGTTCGTGTTGTCGTTCGTTAGTGTTAGTTCTACGTTAGCCTCTACGGTATTCTACGAGTACTGACTAGTGGAACAACACCCGAAGGTGGAGTGGAACAACACCCGAAGGTGGAGTGGAACAACACCCGAAGGTGGAGTGGAACAACACCCGGAGGTGGAGTGGAACAACACCCGAAGGTGGAGTGGAACAACACCCGAAGGTGGAGTGGAACAACACCCGAAGGTGGAGTGGAACAACACCCGAAGGTGGAGTGGAACAACACCCGAAGGTGGAGTGGAACAACACCCGGAGGTGGAGTGGAACAACACCCGAAGGTGGAGTGGAACAACACCCGGAGGTGGAGTGGAACAACACCCGAAGGTGGAGTGAATGTATTAGCCACCGCGCAAAGGGGTAGCTCTCAAAAATACTTCCCAACCTCTCTACACTCCCGTGTCGGTTGGCGGACCACGAACACACAACTGTACTCAAGCCCGTATGGCTGGCTCCCTGCAGTAGCAAGCCTGTCTTTCGCCAACGAAACTGGAATATTAGTGTGTACAGTCGCACAGAGCAATTGAGAATTACTCTGCAGTTGTTATGCTGTCGCTTGCCTAAAATTGCACTGTAACACACACATCCCACTGAAACGCAAGCGAACCCAACAGTTAGTATGGATTGGCAGGTTGTGACGCTGTTGGGCAGTGGGGCCTTGTTGTTCTCCGTTGGCCGGTTGTAATGTTGTTTTGGTAGTGGGGCAGCGCTGTCGTTGGTTTTATGTATGTGATCAATTTGTCACGTTACAATAGTCCGAATTTTGTTCCGATTTCGGTACGATTGGTTTGCTGGGTTGGTAGGGAAGTAAACAATGGTTGGGATTAAAAAAATAGGTCCACGTTTTGATATACTACCGTAGAACAACATAACGTATTCTGGCACTGCATCGTTATAGAATACCAAAAAAGAAGTCATGTGTCCAGGAAAATTAAAATTTTTAAAGTTGTTTAAATACCCCCAACGAAGACTATATACGAAATTTCAGCCATTTGAGGGCTAAAATCTTCAAAATACCAAAAATCGGGAGGTACCATTCTATGGGGGCTATACCATTTTAGCAAAATTTTTTGAACTTTTGTGGGGTGATAAATGAATAAGTGAACCTACATGGCCCATCTTAGAACTACGAAAGCTAAATTTTGGTCCGAATCTAATGATCCGTTCGAGATTTATCTAGCGTTCCAGCAATTTCGGTCATTTTCTCGACGGATGTATGGACATGTCCCTGAAAAATACTTGTACCGTCTAGTCGTACAAGTCTTTAACTGCACTTTTCCGATATTTAGTGTGGAATGTACCCGAAGGAGCTGACATATATTGCACTCCTGCTATATGTCTAGTAGAAATATTACGATGTGCAAAGTATGGACAGATCATACTCACCATTTTAGCGAAACGTTTTGAACTTTTGAGGGTAAGCAACTTAAAGGAATAGACCGATAAAATCTATCTTCGAACTTAAACTAGGCTTGGACAATATATTACGAATGCCTAGTTTTGGACCGAATCGGTTGATCCGTTCGAGAGGTATCGGCCGCTCTTGATAGCCAAACAAACAAAAGGTCCAAAATGGCTAAATCGACCCCAAATTGACTGAAACTGATTTCGTCCAAACATACATGGCATATAAAACCATTATTTTGATGAAGCCCATTATGCCCGTAGCATAAATGCTGAGGGTATTAGCGTTTTCCTCAGCAAAAAGTATACATAATCACAATTAAACCCTTTCATTATTCCCCATAACCATTTAAGGATTCCATCTAAATAAGAACATGCACATATACGAGTTTGGTATCCTTCTAGTTAAGACATGAAAATGTACATTGCTTTCTTTATACGCATGAGATAAATATTTACACAGCTATTTTAAGTTATTTTATTAGCGCTGCATAAGTGTCGTTAAATCATTTCCAAGCCCTGGGTATCTATGATTTTTCTTCATACCTCAGCCGGTGGAGGCATGGATAGAGGGTCGATTTTTAAAAACTTTATGTCCTTTTTATGCGATGGGGTTTTCTACTTGGTGTGATGATAAGTAACATGGTGATGCCGTCAAGGAAAACTATTATTTTGCTTGTGTGAATTTATGGCCTAGTAATGTGCTTTGGTGTGTGAAAAAAGATACCAAAGAGAATAAATACATGTTTAATGCCTGCATTCCGTTTGCTAATTTTGATGAATGCCTGCTCCACCATTCCCTGTAAAAAGTCTTTAATAATGATGTCATTTTGTGTAAAGAATATTCATTTTATACCATTCACCATACCCTCGTAGCAGGGACGTACGCAGGATTTTATTTCGGGGGGGCCCAACTTGACCAAAAATTATGAAATTAAAAAATGTTGTGTAGCATTACGTAAAGCTATTTTAAAGGGGTTTTAGTTGATTTTATATGAAATATTGATACAAAGTATATAATTTCAATTGAGAGAGTTTACAATATTTTAGATATAACTTTGAAATTTGGAACAGAGTATAATAAATTAATCTTTGGATGTTTAGAATTGAAATTAACCATATCAGAACATGTTCAGTATAGTCCCCATACACAAATTCCGCCTGGTATTTTGAAGATTTTAACCAAATTCTCCAACGCAATTGACGCAATTAGACGTAAAAAGAATGTACCGAAACCCGATATCAATAAATTAAGCAATCCCATAATTAGACGAGCAGTTGCGGATACTATTAACTTCGACCTCAGAATAATCCAGCAACTGTATGGAATGATGTTAAGGATATTATCAAAAATACTATGAGAAATACTTTAAAAAACGATCCAGGCCAAAAATATGAAGAGTGGATGACTGATGAGATCAGAGAACTTCGATTAAAAAGGAAAAAATTCAAAAACGTAAACTTTGAAAGATATTGGGAAGTCAATAAAGAAATAAGAATCGCAACGCGCATCGCTAAAAATGAACAAATCAAACGTAAATGTGAAGAAATTGTAGCCCTGCAAACACTCCACGACGACTTTAATTTGCACAAAAAGCTGAAAGAAACAGCCGGAATATACAGAAGAAAACCGCCAAATATACTCTTTGACGATAACAACCAACCCGTTTTTGAAATCTCAAAACAAAAGCAAGTATGGAAGGAATACATATCAACATTATTTACAAATCAGAACAGATCAGACTATAATCGCAATGAAAATTCCCTTGAAAGCGAAAATCCTATTACGAAAGAAGAAGTCGTCTATGCAATAAAAACCCTGAAGGACAGAAAAGCTGTTGGACCAGACGAAATTCCCGCTGAATTGCTCAAATTAATAGATGAAAATAATATACAACTGTTTGTGAAACTCTTCAACGATATACATATACGACACAGGATTCCGGATACCGTGATGAACTCAGTCTTCTGACAGCAGCTAAAAACAGACAACAATCGCTTTCCACATAAAATAAATATTTCCAATAAGAAAGTAACAAAATGTATGATCGCTTAACATTCGTACAACGGATATGCAAATAAAGAAGAAGAAGAATTGACGCAATAACTAAAAAAACATTACCCATATAGGTTTACGTTTTAATGTATCCCAGAATTTTTAACCACAGTAGCTCTTATTTGGCATTTTCGATTCTATTTCAAAGATTTTCAGTATTTCTTCTTCTTTAAAGTACATATCCATATATCCCACATTAACTTCAGTCACATTAAAAAAGTTTTGTCTTATTTTTGCCTTATTAAGTCATCAATTGGACACATTTTTACCACGAGGACTGATTCTGACAAGAAGATCTATCTAAAAACCTATTAATGTTATTTGTATACCATTAATTAATTGAAATCAATAACTCCAAAAAAGAATAAATCGAATCCGCGGGTGCAGATTGGGCTTGTACCGAACTATTGTTAGAAAATAATATTCTTTTATGTCATAAAAACACCAAAACTTTACTATTTTACCACAAGTGATAGAGTTCATGCAAGCCAACTAAAAATTTCAGAAAATTACATATACCCAAAATTATATATGAAAAGTTTAATAAAAATTGAAAACAGTCTTACTATCGGTATAACTTCACACTGCTTTTTATTCGTCGCTAACTTACCGAAAAAATCGGTAATTACCGAAATTATAAGTATTTTAATTTACCGACAATTTTCGGTAACTCAAAAATTGAGTTAGAGAATCGCTCTACTGATAACCCAATGGTTGTTGTTCCACCTTATTTCTATCTTAATTCTACGATTAGATGTTTATGAACTCGATGACATTTAAAACCTTCCAAGGACTATGACTTCTGTCGGCACAGCGGAGGTAAACTTATGAAAATTCATAACTTTTGTTTTCTCGAAAATAAGTAAAAAAAAATATCAGTCGGGTTTGCCGACAGCCTGTGTAAGTTGAGACTTTTATCTATAGACAGATCGAATACGAGATTCATAACCAAAATCTTTGTCCTATAAATTGTGTAGTCAGGGAGTTTCAGAATTTCGTGGCTTTCTTGGACGTATAAACTTTCCGACAAAAATATCGAAACATTTGGGTATAAAACTTCAAGATTGTGGGTGGTGCTTATGCTGAGCTCATAAACCAGCAAAAATACTCATTACAAATTGGCCTACTTTCTCATTATTTTAACACGGGCATGTCATAGGGAGTAAGTACTTATTTTTTGGCCATTAAAAAGTAGATGAATAAGTAGTTACTCCCTGGTTACTTCAAGTCGTAACTACTTATTTAAGTACTTATTTATTTACTTTTAAGTGCCAAAAAATAAGTACTTACTCCCTATGACATGCCCGTGTTAAAATAATGAGAAAGTAGGCCAATTTGTAATGATTTTTGCTGGGAAGTTTGACTTCGATAAGAGCGCAAAAGTTTTGCACTTTTGTGGAGAAGAAGATGGAAGTCATTCCTTTTGATAGTTATGGTGTCAAGCCGTTATTTTAGTTGATCATGGTAAGATTTAGAGCTTTTGAACCGTTATGTCAGGAAGCATGGACTTACCCCGAAAAATAGAATATCGCTGTAACCAAGACCGCAAGCAGTAGCATTGGCCAAAATATCCAAAGGATTCTCGAACAGACCATAAATTGCACTTATGTTGAATTTTTATGAAGAGGTATATAGACCCTCTTGGTACTTGATATACATATCGCTCATTTACTCAAAGAGTGGCATAACTCAAAAAATGCACTTTCTGAGTTCTACTTTATCTTGTGTCAAATTTTCATGTTGATATCTCTAAAACTCGACGAGTTACAGCTGATTTACTCCAAGTTTCGTATAGTTCAACACAAAAGTTTTTGGAGTTTATGAATCAATAAAATACTTCAAATCATGCTTGATCTTGCACAGAAATTTAACACTGATATCCGGCTAGGTGTTTGAAAAATATGGTCCACGTAGGTTTTTTGTTTTTTATGTAATATTCTATTTAAGTTGGGAAGTCAAATTTCAATCGCCAACTTAAAACGCATTTTTCTCGAAACTCGATTTTTTGAAATGTGGTACGTCCGAAAGTAATTTTAGGATGTTCAAAGTTTCGGTGAAATCGGATATTGAAATTTTGTGTGCGAGGTACCTAAAGGAGTGAACCGATATAATTCATATTCGAACCTAATCTATGTCTCGAAGAAATCGATTTGGACCTTCGAGAGTTATGCGCACACCATTTTAGCGAAATATTTTGTATATTTTTGCTAAATCGACTCCAAATTATTTGAAGCGGCTTTTGTCGAAAGATATGAGAAGTCAAAGGTCATTATTTCGATGGGGTACATTTTTACCGTAATTACCCCCCCCCCCCCATGCGTACGTCCCTGCCTCGTAGTAACTTTGAAATTGCTCGAAATAAACATTTGCGACATTATACATACATAAGTTTCCACAACATCACCGGGGGCACAGGGGAGTCTTTTCTCATATCAATTAGTTCACGCCGATTCATATTAACTCAATGATATGGGACCTAATACTACTTATCATCGATTCCGAACGGCGTGTCTTGCGACACCATTTGTAGAATTGTCTGTCATGGCTAAAATACTCAGGAAATGTAAGCCAGCATTTAACGAAAATTTTCTTGTGACACCAAAATGAAAAGGGAAACAACATAAGTCCTGAACATTGTCGTGGCTGAAACGATCAGAACGAATGTTTGGTATCTTCCATGTATTACCTTCTCACCCATAAATCACAGCCATTAAGCAATGGAACTAATACCGTCATTGGATTAAATAATTTTTAGGTCTTAAGTATTTCAATATGGCTTTAAATCTAATGATATCAACGCTGATAGAATACCTAAACAACACTCAAGTAACAAAAACCAGAAACACATGTCGACAATCTGAACATAACATAAAAAATCAACAAAAATAAAACGTAAGTCCTTAATATAATTATGGAAATGAGGAAAAATTTTCATGCTTTATTGCCTTGGGCTATAAAAAGTTCATTTTCAAAATGTTTCCCAAGCCCAAAGAAACAGTTCTCATGCTCTGAATGGTCTAATGAAGATGTCAACATATAAAAGACATGAAAACGTTTGTCGGAAATCAAGAACCACAGTTATGGGCTTGAATAGAAATTTTCCAACAAATGGTTAAGTGCTCTGTTACGTTTGATTTGTGGCAGTTTCGAGGGAAAGAAATTGGCAAACCATACATACATACATATGTCTGTAAATTACACTAGACGTATATGTGTGTGTCCACCTACTCACACAATGGCACCCATATGATACAAGGAAAAAATCTGGAAAGGGTAAAAGAGAAAACACTGACCTTGAACATAAATTAGTAATTGTTGGAGAGGAAAACAAACGTTAAAGCTGTTCTGATGTTGGTGTAATAAAAACTGTTTATTCATTCTCATATTTCTAACTACTTATCATAATATTACCATAGAATACATTGTGCAACAAAATGGTGCTTAAGGTCTGGGGGGTAAAAGCCCTTGGTGAGTATATTAGAGTTGGGCAATTTCGTTCAATTGAACGTTCAATTGACATCGGTAATTTCTTTGACAAAACTGCGTATACTTAATTTCACACGTTGATTTTTATGATGTTACTCATTCGTCTTTGAACGAGGACAGTGATTCGGATCGTTCAATTGAACGAGATTGCCCAACTCTAGAGTATATACAGAGCCCTAAAGGTCAGATCCGCCGTGAGTCGGTCTTCTGAGTTATGGCGTGTTGAATTTGTTGCTGGAGACCCTGTAATCCATCCGAAATTAGCGTTATATCTTTGTTCGCTGTTGTTTTAGCTTCTTTTTGAGATGACATGTCTTCAGTCTAATCTAATGAGGATTTTTTCTAGAACATTTCGACCTTCTAACTGGCTTCCTTCTATGTCCTTTTCGACCTTTATTTCAAGAACCGCTATAAAAGTACCACAAGATGAAATTTTTCAGCTTCGAAATCTTTTACAAAAATCTCGCCCAGAAGATTTTAGGTTGGGTACTCGTTGACAGCTATTCGATATTGTCCCGTTTTCATGTTTTTTTTTTACATTTACCCTGCTTTTGTACAGAAAGTCTTAAACTCTTAAGTGGAAGGTACCAGAATGAGTGGTCCGATATAAACCACCTGCTAAAAAGAACAAGCTTTCCCTTATAGCTACCTAAGCTCCGATAAATAATACCAAAATTTTCACCTCAAACTCAATGTCTTAGGAACTCAACACTAATCTGAATTAATTTTCATAATCTCCAAAGATAAATTCAAATTTAATTTTTAAAAAATGTAATAATAATATTCAATTTGCAAATATGTTTTGTACTGCACTTTATTTTCTAATCCCCCCATGGCGATTAAGGATTTTATTATAATACATTTTGCCAAAAGCCGTTAAACCAGCTCTGCAGTACTTAAATTTAATACGTAACCTTATCATAAATTCACACATTCATTACTGCATAAATAAATAATCCCCGTGAGAAATACTTATGAAACTGTGAAGAAGTTTAAGATTTTATGTTAGGCTTGACTTTATGCATAAATTAAATATGACAGCAATTCGTATGTAATGATGTTGTGAGATACGTAAAATATTCAAACATAGAAACATTTGTATGAAATGATCTTTTAAAGAATACATGAAAGCTAAATACATATCGCTCATTTACTCAAAGTGTAGCATAACTCAAAAAATGCGTTTTCTGAGTTAGCAATTTCTATTTTTTCTACGGCTTCTACTTTATCTTGTTTCATGCTGATATCTCTAAAACTCAACGACTTACAGCTCAAAGTATAAAGGTGAATAAAGCAAAAACTTCAATGAAAAGTTTTTCTTTGGCAACCTAACACAACACCTACGAAAGCGTTTGCGAAACAAACCAAAACTTTTTCCACTGCTTGAAGGCAAATTTTGAATGCAGTTCGATTTGTATTGGCTACTACTTATTTTGTACTTAATTTTCCAAAAATTTTAAATGAACCATAAATTATATAAATTCATTAATATATAAAAATTATATAAATAAATTTTATATTTATAAAAATCACTTAAATTTTAAAAACGGACATAACTCTCATTGGGGCTTATGTCCGCTAGGGGGTCGGACATAGATTCTAAAGAATTTGGGAGTTATGTCCGCAAACCAAGGCGGACATAACTCCCAAAATCGTTTTGGGATTTCTGTCCGTTGGGAGTTATGTCACGGCACCCTCTGGTATGTTACCATGTATATAAACTTGTGTATGTATGATCGGACGGCTAAAATATGTCGCAAACATATAAAATAAATTCCTTGGATAATAGTCCCCAGGTGTAGTGGAGTAGGGTACCCCATGATCGGCCCTGTCCGACTATAACCGTCTCTTACTTGTTTTAATGATCGATTCGGTAAATATCACAGAAAAGAATTTATGAATGCCTTTGGTTTTTTTTTTTTTTTGATATCCTAATACAAATTTTATTATACCCTACACCACTATGTGGGGAGGGTATTATAAGTTGGTTTTGCCCAAAAAGTTTGTAACGCATCGAAATAATGGTCGTAGACCCATACTTATATGTACCAAAATGAATGTCTCGACGAGCTGAGTCGATCTGGTCCGTCCGTCCGTCCGTCTGTCCATCTAAACCTTGTAATCACGCTACAGGTCGCAATTTTGATCGGATCGTCACGAAATTATGGGTGTTGATGAAGGTCCCGGAGGGGAAGAAGCCTATTGAATTTGGTGATAGTCGGATAATGTTTATATGGGCAAAAAACGTATGTGGATAAAAAGACAACGTTTTTTCCGAAGCGAATATCTCAGCTTCTGTATAGGGTATACCAAAAGCAAGACCTGACGATAAAAGTAAAAAATATCACCTTTCTAATGATGTAAAGTAAATTCTTGTAGGTGATCAAACAACGGAGATATTACAATAGTGGCAAATAAAATTTTCATTCTTGCGATTTTAATTATAATGACGAATATCACAGCTTTAGTTATGGACTTTTCAAAAGCAAAGCCTGACTATGAAAGTAGAAGATCCCATCTTTACAATGATGCAAACTAGGTCGGCGTATGTGACCAAGTAACGGAGATATTGCAATAGTCGGTAATACATCCCATTTTTCCACTTTTTTTTTGGAAATCACGCTACAGGTCGCAATTTTGATCGGATCGAAGATATCGCAATAGTCACTAATAAAACCCAACTTTTCATTTTTGCGATTTTAGTTATAATGACGCATATCACACCTTTGGTTGGGCACCATCTAAAAGCAAAGCCCGACTAAGAAAGTAGAAAATCCCATATTTAAAATTGTGCAAATAGGTTGGCAATCACACTACAGGTCGGAATTTTGATCGGATCACCACGAAAATTTCTCACAGAGATAGAAGAATATTGATGTTGGTGATGTCGATAGTAGTCCAATATAAAATTAAATATTAATTATTTTGGTTCAGTTCGCCTTAAGTCATTTGGTATAAAAGCCAGATCGGTGAAAACATTCGTATCTCCCTAAAAGAAATGTTTTCGAGTGAAAAGATTATGCACAGAGGTAGTGGTGTAGGGTATCACATAGTCGGCCCAGTACTGACTATAGCCTTTTCTCACTTGTTTTTATACCCTCCACCATAGTATGGAGGGTATATTAAGTTTGTTTTTCCGTTTGTAACGCATTGAAATACTCATTTGCGACCCTATAAAGTATATATATTCTTGATCAGTGTAAAATTCTAAGTCGATCCGAGCACGTCCGTCCGTCCGTCTGTGGTAATCACTCTAGCATCCACAAAAATAAAGATAGAACGCTGAAATTTTGGGAAAATGCGTCTTTTGTTTGCAGGCAGGTTCGATGATGGGCTATATCGGTCCACGTTTTGGTATAGCCCCCATATAACGGTACCCCCCGATTTACGGTATTTTGACGTTTTTAGCTACATTTTCAGACCGATTTGGCTATAATTTGACATTTAGGGTTCTTAAGTGTCAGCAAACATATATAACAAAACTTGTGGACATAGGTCCACGTTTTGGTATAGCCCCCATATAACGGTACCCCCAGATTTGCGGTATTTTGACGTTTTTAGCTACATTTTTAAACCGACTTAGCTATAATTTGAAATTTAGGGTTTTTAAGTATCAATAAACTTATATAACAAAAGTTGTGGACATAGATTCACGTTTTGCTATAGCCCCCATATAACGGTACCCCCCGATATACGGTATTTTGACGTTTTTAGCTACATTATCAGACCGATGTAGCTATAATTTGACATTTAGGGTTCTTAAGTGTCAATAAACTTATAAATTAGAAATTGTGGACATAGGTCCACGTTTTGGTATAGCCCCCATATAACGGTACCCTCCGATTTGCGGTATTTTGACGTTTTTAGCTACATTTTCAGACCGATGTAGCTATAATTTGACATTTGGGGTTCTTAAAAGTCACTAAACTTATATAACAAAAGTTGTGGACATAGGTCCACGTATTGGTATAGCCCCCATATAACGGTACCCCCCGATTTACGGTATTTTGACGGGTTTAGCTACATTTTCGGACCGATTTAGCTATAATTTCACATTTGAAGTTCTTAAATGTCAATAAACTTATGTGACAAAACTTGTGGACATAGGTCCACGTTTTGGTATAGCCCCCATATAACGGTACCCCCCGATTTGCGGTATTTTGACGGGTTTAGCTACATTTTCAGACCGATTTAGCTATAATTTGACATTTAGGGTTCTTAAAAGTCAATAAACTTATTTAACAAAACTTGTGGACATAGGTCCACGTTTTGGTATAGCCCCCATATAACGGTACCCCCCGATTTGCGGTATTTTGACGGGTTTAGCTACATTTTCAGACCGATTTAGCTATAATTTGACATTTAGGGTTCTTAAAAGTCAATAAACTTATATAACAAAAGTTGTGGACATAGGTCCACGTATTGGTATAGCCCCCATATAACGGTACCCCCCGATTTACGGTATTTTGACGGGTTTAGCTACATTTTCGGACCGATTTAGCTATAATTTGACATTTGAAGATCTTAAATGTCAATAAACTTATGTGACAACACTTGTGGACATAGGTCCACGTTTTGGTATAGCCCCCATATAACGGTACCCCCCGATTTACGGTATTTTGACGTTTTTAGCTACAATTTCAGACCGATATAGCTATCAATTGACATTTAGGGTTCTTAAATGTCAATAAACTTATATAACTAGTGGACATAGGTCCATGTTTTGGAATAGCTCCCATATAACGTAACGCCCGATTTCAGGTATTTTGAGAATTTTACCAACAAGTTTTAACCGAATTATCTGTAATTTGAACATTTGACATTTGAAATTCTTAGTGGTCACCACACCTCTCCACCAACAATTGTCAAGAAAGCCCTCACATAACGGTACCTCCCGATGTTCAGTAATTTGATGATTTTAGCTACAATATTAAACCGAACAAGCAGTAATTTGACATTTGAAGTTCTTAGTACCTCCCAATTTTCCGTAATTTGGCAATTTTAGCTACAATTTTTAACAGAACTAACTGTAATTTGACATTTGAAGGTTGTAGTGGTCACCACACATCTGCATCAACAATTTTTAACATAGCCCCAATATAACGATACTTCCCTTTTTTCGGTACTTTGAGGATTTTACTTAAAATGTTTAACCGAACGTAGGTCCATGTTTTTGTATAGCCCCAAAACAAACCTCCCGATTTTCCGTACCTTAGCTTCATTTTTTGGACGAACTTTCTGTAATTTGAAATTTAAAAGTCAACAAAAATAGTTCATTTAAGTTCATATTTTCGATATTTTGAGGATTCTAGCTAAATTTTTTAACCGAATTAGGAGTTATTTGACATTAAAGGCTCCAATCAAAAACTGTCAACATAGGCCCATGTTATTTATTATAACCCCTATATAACAGTACCTCCCAATTTCTAGCCCACCAAAAATTGTCAACAGTTAGATATAAGCACCATAAAAAAGGTCCTCCCGAATGAAGCATTTTATGTACATTATCTGAAATTTTAACGTACTCACTTAAAGTTGGGGACAGGAATGAATATTTTATGGTGGAGGGTATGAAAAGTTCGGCCCGGCCGAACTTAATGCTTTTTTACTTGTTTATTTATTTATTTATTTTTTTGATAAAACGACCCCTCCGTCCATTATAAAATAATGAAAATAACTCATAACGTGTCACAATCATATAAAATAAATTTCATGGAAAATAGTGCTCAGAGGAAGTGGTGTAGGGTATTACATGGTCATCCCCTTCCGACTATAGCCTTCTCCTACTTGTTTTACCCTCAGCACTTATGGCAACGAGGGTATCTACACTTTTATACGGACAAAACGTGCCTCATCGAAGTAATGGTTTTAGACCCCAAGTATGTTTAGACGAAATCCGTTTCAGACAATTTGGAGTTGAGTTAGCTATGTCCGTCCGTCTGTCTGGCTGGAGCGCACGACAACTCTCTAACAGATCAACCGATTCGGTCCAAAATTTGGCTTTCGCAATATTTTGTTCAAATTTAGTTTAAATTCGAAAATGTTCGCAAAATTTGTGCGCACAATAACTCTTGAAGGGAGTAACCGATTTGGTCCATCCTTTGAACATCGTGAATTTTCTACTAAACTTAAATAAAGTTCCAATATGATCTCAATCGGTCCATTCGTTCGGGTACCTCCTACACAAAATTTTCGTAAAATTTCAGCTTAGGAACAGCTCTTTAATCGCTTTGGTTTTTGCTGTAACAACTTGTATTAAGTGCCCCCCCCCCATACGGCGGTACAAGTTTCATCAGGGGCAAGTCCATACTTCCTGAGAAAATAGCCTGACAGTTGCAAAAAGCCCCTGTGACACCGTGTGTAGGCAATATTTTGTTCAAACTTAGTTTAAGTTCGAAGAGAAGCTATATCGGTCCACTCCTTCAGGTACCTCCACCACAAAAGTTAAAAAATGTTCGGAAAAATTGTGGCCACGATAACTCTTGAAGGGAGTAACCGATTTGGTCCATACTTCCACGTCCATATATATTTTAAAGATATAAATCAGGTTTGAATATGGAATATATTTGTCCACTCCTTCGGGTACTTCCCACACAAAATTTCGGATAAGTTCACTTTAAGACCTGCTCTCGAATCACCTTGATTTTTGTTGAAGCAATTTCAATTTGCTGCCTCACTTACGATGGTAAAAGTTTTTTTCAGAGGCAAGTCCATTCTTTTTTGAGGAAATAGCCCGAAAGCTGAAAAAACCCCTATGGCACCATAAGTAGTGAATGGAGAGCACGATAACTCCCGAACCCAAACAATTTGGTCCAAACTTTGGATCTCCTAATATTTTGTACAAATTTAGTTTAAGGTATAATACGGCCCATATAGGTCTTCTTCTTATGGTACCTCTCCCACAAAACTTGAACGTTTGTGCCTAAGCGCATTTAAGGCTCTGTTCGCAGATCGTTTGTAAATGTATACCGATGATGTTCGTTGTGTTCCTGTTAAGAACGATATTATGTTAAAAATTTGTACAATGACCCACTGAAATGACTGGTGGCAAATATCTATCGAAAAGATATGACTCTCTAAATAAGATCATGGAAGTGGATGGACTATGTCGGTCCATTCCTACAAGTACCTCCTCGGCAACACTTTTTAACATTAATCCTAATCAACATTTTTGTTGGCAAGTTTAAATGTCCAAAAAGGGCTACAAATTTCTGAAAAGACCCCAGACATAGGCTGAGTGTATAGCTATGTCGGCAAAGCCGACTGCTACTTTTTTACTTGGTTTTGATATCAATTCACCTCAATTATTGCAGAGACTATTTGTATTGACCGTACAACATCTCTTGGATATACTCGTGTCGAAAGCCCCACAAAAACATTTGCTTGTACCCGAAAATAACGAAATTCTAGGTTAAAATCTTAAAACACGATTTTGAGCTATATCTCAAAAACAAGAGCTGATGGAGAAATACTGCGACCAGATTCGAAAATAACTCAAACATATTTTTTCGGTAAGTTCATACGTCCATAAAGTGTTACAACATCTGAAAACCCACTAATACAATATTATTGGAGAAATGGATTTTAATCTGTTTAACAAGAGCATGTTCTAAGAATAAGTACTGAAAAACAATTAGTAAGTTGAGGAAAGTCCGAAACCCTTCATAAAATAATTAAATGCAAAAAATTAGTAACGAGCACATCGTTATCCTATCCGAGACTAAAATCTAAACCAAGCCGATAGCCGTAGTCACTAGTGCTTTTAGCTATAAGTTTATTATAATTTTTAATTGTAATAAATACTTAAATAAATAAATAAAATGTAAAGCTTGTAAAATAAATGTGAGTAATGTATGTTTGTTTTCTTAATGCCTTTTTCCATACTAGATTGTGACCAGGCTTTCGCAGTCGAGGTATTTTTGGCTCGACTCCGACTCCAGACGAGTTTTTTTTCGCGACTCCGGCTCCGACTCCGGGTCGACTCCGAGAGTGAATTCATATACCACTAAAAATTAATAAAATAAGGCATATATTTTTACCTTTTTCCTATATTTTGGCCTATATAGGCTAATGTGTTAGTTTTTCCTTACATATTCATTGAAAGGGCAATCGATCGAATACATTCGAACATATCAATATTGTTTCTGCCAAATCTTACATTGAAAATAGCAAATTTAGATTTTTTTAAATGTTGCCTTTTTAGGCGAAGATTATTTTTAGTATTAATTTTTAATGTTGTTGGCGTTTTTTATCGTTGGAAATCGAACATAATGATCAATAATGCATCTGAAAAAGGAAAGCCGACGACTCAAAAGTTATTGTCGGTTTTCCATTTTTGCACGAATATATTCTGGACGGAATTCTTCCGCGTGAGAAAATCTTTATGCTTTCAAAGTATGTGAAAATGAAGGGACAATACAAATTATAAGGACTACATGCAATAAAAATTATAAGCAATTCAAACTGGATGTAACCCAACTGTTGATGAAAATACCACATATCCACAACCAAAAACAATTGCCATCCATCGTCACATTCCCAGCAACATCATCTTCATCTAAAACATCATAATCTTTACTAAAATCATCATTATCGACATGTTGGCATCACCTATATCTTCTCATTACTGCTTATCACGAAACATCACCCTTAACATAATTGCCGGTTTCAATACCATCTACTACCTACAATAATCACTCGCCTTCAGCATAGCAGAAACAATAATTAAAATTTTCTTACTATTATTTTATTTAATTTTATATTTAATTATATTTAATAATTAAATTTTATATTTGTTCCCTTTTAATTCCTTTCCTTTATTTTTCCTATTATTTTACTTGAAATCATGTTGCATTTCATTTCGAATAATTAGTAATATACAATATTTTTATATTTAATTATAAAATATTAATTGTACGTATACTAATTACCCAGAGTGTAGCCAAAAATACCTTCTGTTTGGTGACCACTCATTTGCTAATACATGTTTTCTATCTGCTTACAACAACAACACAGCATCACCCATCGATATGTTGTATGCCCATATGACTGCTTGCTTGGTCGTCGCTACCGCCGACTCACTTGTTAAGCCATGCAGTTCTTATTGCTTATAAACAATGGGAATGCAGAATAGAAGTAGGCAAATGAGTTGGTACACGACCAACCTTACCTGCATATTCGAATGATGTATGTCTAAGCCCTTCATGTAAGAAAAAGAACACAAGTAAACGAAATTAATATTTGCATGATTAGCTTAGGTAGTCATTGACACTACATCAATATGAACAAAAAGAAATGCATATAATGGCAATTAGCTGTTCAGCTATTATATGCATTTTAATAGGAAGGTTTTTTGGCTCACTAGGAAAGTTATGAAAGTTGTTTCGCTCTCTTCTAATTGGACATTCGAGCTATCAACAGCTAAGTAACTTTTGCGGCAAACTCTAAAATTGTAACCTTTACAAAAAATATACTTTTCAAATAAACTAAAATAAAATTCTTAACAAGTAAGCCAAGGCTATAGTCGGACGGGCCGACCATGTGATACCCTACACCTTTACCCCTGAGAATTAGCTTTCCACATATCAAAATTTCTTTATGGAACAAATAAACTTATTGTAAGAAGTAATTTTGTGCATTCTGGTACCGTATCACACCAAGCTTAAATAATAATATAATAATTGTTTCACAAACATCCTAGAAGGGACAAGGGAGATTTCTCTCATATCAATGAGTGAGTGTACCCCAAATCATATTCCCTCAATGATATGGGACCCACAGCTCATCTCCGAGTCCGAACGACGTGTCCTATGACACCACTTGTAGAGAAGTTTTACTTGGCTGAAATACCAAGAAAATGTCGCAAACCTTACTGAAGAATATTTTGCCACCGTTGAAAATTTGGCTGGCTAGGGAATAGTTTAAAAAAAGGTGGCAAGCTATGTATAAAAATTCAGTTGGACAATTAAAACGTTAGGGCACCATGTAATTTGCAATAATGCAAAAACTGGGAATGGGCAAATGTGGTTCACCAAACAAAACACATTATATGTTAAGCAGTAGGCCCGTTATCTAGAAGACACGTGATTGCAATTTGCATCAGGGGGAAGATCAGTAGTTCTATTTCCATATGTAGTCTACTTTGCCGTCATATGGCCTCCAAGAAATAAAATATAGACCAAAAATATTTTTGTATTTTTCATACAAAAGTAATGGTCCATTTCACCCGCTTAAGAATGTCAGATCATCATCCAAAACTGTGATTGTTGAGCTATAATTGCGAACTCTAGCGTGTTTATGATAACACTACAAACAAATAACTGGGTATATTAGTTTATAACTTTGTTATCTTATCATGTACACCAACACAATTAAAATCAATAGAATGGTCAAGCGTTCCTCTTCCATGTAAAGCTTACTTGCTCGGAATGTCTCTTCCAGGAAAAAAGATATAAGCCGTATATTAAAAATGTTCACAACTTTCACACAAAAGATGTGGTCCATTTATCCCTCTTATTATTATCTAATCGCCATCTCAAATTGCAAACTTCCTCTTTGTCATTTGATTGTGTAGAAAACTCTGATACACATGAACTATGTCAGTTCCTGGCGGACAGATCCGGTTATTTGAATGTCTACATCTAATGCCCTCAATGAGTACATAAAGAAGAAGAAAGATTCGCCGTTTGTCAGACTTCTGAGTTATGGCGAGATAAATCTGTCGTTGACAAACAAAGAAATTAATCTGAATTTCATATATAGTTAATATATTATGCGAAATTTACCGAAATACATAGATACCACAATGTCTTCAATAGAGGACAAGGATGATTTCTCATAAAAAACAGGATGAGAATACCAATAGACCTTTGTGAGAAGACTAGTAAGACTTCTGACGAAAGAGGTTAAAGGTCCAATCTTAATTTTATTGTCATAGAACTTTACTTTTGTTTGCAAATATGTAAAGAATCATTTGGATCAACAAAATAGGGATGAATAGACTACACTTCAGAGGATAGTAAATATCCTGGGAATTGTCCTTTAAATTAGTATAAAATACCGTTTGCATATATGTTTTCTTGTAATTTTGTTTTAAAATAAATAATGATTTAAAAAAATTTGTTCTTGTTCCAAATTTATTCGTATGTTTCTATAACGTGGAAAAAATTTTGCCCGGAGTCGGAGTCGAGTTATTTTTTCGACGCAGACTCCGACTCCGACTCCAGCAAAATTGCTCGACTCCAACTCGTAGACTCCGACTCCGAAACCCTGATTGTGACAACTGTTCATTTTATCTTTCATCGTTTTTGTTGGGGTGCTACATTCCTTGGATATCGTGTAATCTCAAATAATATGTTATATTATATTGTTAGTACATACTTTTATTGGCGTACTGCTTCTGTGTCTTTTACACAGTTCCAACTTACAGGCGAAATGCCTCTGGCAATTGAGTATACAATCGAAACAATTGTTCATAGCACATTCCGTTTGCGTTTTACTTTTGTTTTTACAGACACCGTGAGTACCTCTACGCAACTTCAGTTTCGCACGACTAACAGGTTTCATTATGAAATATTAAGTTTAAGAAAATGCCACGATGCCACGTACTTCCTTGGAATTCTATAATCATTGCTCATTTTGTGGTATTGTAGATAATTCGTTGTGAAGTGAGAATGAGGTTACATATTGTTGGTAGTTGTGAAAAAATTCGAAGGAATGTTTGAATGTTTTCATTATTGTATTATCACTGCATAATAAAGTAGCGACTACAACTTATTAACATCGGTTTTCTTTTCTGTATAGGGACCCTCCATATGACATGCAAATACAAAGTTTTAGCAACATAGTAACATTCATGGTAAATATTTCTTGGGTGCTTCCCCACACTTGCTTATACTACGCCTCTTTTGGTACTTCAGCGATATAATTATAAGAAAGGAAAGTGTATAAAATTCGGCAATAAATGCGTCAAATAAGTCTGTAAAAAATCAGTATTACCAATTAATTTTTCTATAGTATTTAGTGAAGAAGGAATTTATAAAGACTTGAGATTAACGATTTTATGATTGCCTAAGTCTGGAGTATTAATGAATTTATTTATAATGAATATAAAATAATGACGTTCTATCGTCGGGAGCTATGTTTATTTGTGATTGCATTCCTATCATTAAAAAAGAAACACTCACTCGCATGTTTTGTAATAAAAGACAAACCCTTGTTAATGGCCATCATTAATCATGGCGAATTTTATGACAATACGAGTTTGTTGACATTAGACTATAAAAACAGAAACGAAATATAACAAGTAACAAGTAAGAAAAGCGTTAAGTTCGGTCGGGCCGAACTTTTTATACCCTCCACCACAAATTTCAGCCATTTCGGTGGATTAATGTGGCCACTACCTTCAAAATACCGAAATTCGGAAGGTACCGTTCTATGGGGGCTATATGATGGCGTGTACGTATACCTACAAATTTCTGGCCATATCGGTGTGATAATGAGGCTAAAACGTTCAAAATATCGAAAATCGGGAGATATTGTATTATGGGGGCTATATCAACACGTGGACCTATATAAACATTTTATGGTAGAAATGTTTCTTGGCCTCTGGAAACACAAAATACAAAGTTACAACCGATTCTTTGGTCAAATGGGTCTAATACATTCAAAATATATTAAAATGACGCGTACTTTATATGGGGCCTTATATGGGGGCTATACCAAAACGTGGACCTATATAACCCAACTTTGGTAGGAATATTTTTTGGCCTCTGGAGACACAAAGTACCAAATTACAACCAATTCGGTGGTAAAATGGGCCAAATATCTTAAAAATTCCTTAAAACGACGACGCGTCACGCGTCATTTTGTATGGGGGCTATACGAAAGCGTGGACCTACATAGCCCGCTTTCAATACCAAAAGTCCTACGTAAATATAACATATTTTCCCAAAATTTCATCAACCTACGTCAATCCGTTCGGACGCTAGAGTGATTTCCACAGACGGACAGACGGACAGACAGACAGACGGACGGACATGGCTATATCGATGTAGAATTGCACGCTGATCAAGAATATATATACTTTGTGGGGTCTACAATGATTATTATATGGCTTATGATTATTATAGGGCTTTTTTATCACATTAGCCTACAAAAAACATAATATCGCTGTAAACAGGGCCACTAGGAAAACCTTCGGTAGAAATATCCAAATGATGCTCGAACAGACCCTTAACCATATAAAAATTTTGAACATATGTGTGGGTGGTACCACAAGGATTGGAAAGATAGGGCACAAATTTGAACATAAACTAAGTTTCGACAATATTTAGAGATCTAAAGTTTGCACCACATCGGTTGCTACGTCTATGAGAAATCGGGCGTACCATTTTAGTGAATATTTTCGAACTTTTGTGGGGGAGGTATTGGAAAGAGTGGAACTATAAGCACCACCTTCGAATTTCATCTAATATTCGAAGAAATATTATAATATCCAAAGTGTGGACGAACGCAGTATTCGGTTTGAGCACTTCAGCCACTACACATGGTGCCATAGCTGGTTTTGACAACTTTCAGGCTGTTTTCTCAAGTAGTATTGACTTACCCCGGAAAAGTATGGACTTGCCCTGATAAAACTTATAGCGTCGTATGTGGGGCATTTATGCTAACGACGGTATATACACTGTCATACGGGCAAAATGTGCCTCATCGAAATAATGAGTATGTTTGGACGAAATCCGCTTCCGAAATTTTGGAGTTGATTTAGCCATGTCGTCCGTCTGTCTGTCTGGCTGGATTGAGCGCACGATAACTCTCGAACTGATCAACCGATTCGGTCCAGAATTTGGCATTCGTAATATTTTGTCCGAACTTGGTTTAAGTTCGAAGATAGGTTATATCCGGTACCTCCCTCACCAAAGTTCGAAAATGTTCGGAAAACGTGTGCGTGCGATAACTCTAAAGGGAGTAACCGACTTAATCCATGCTTTGCACATCGTGAAGCTTCTACCAGACTTTGATGAGGTTCCAATGTGGACTCAATCGGTCCACTCCTTCGGGTACCTCCCACACAAAATTTAGGAAAAGTTCAGTTTATGGCCTGCTCCACAAATTGCTCTGATTTATGTTGTAACAACTTATATTCACTGTCTCCGATGATACAAGTTTCATCAGGGGCAAGTCCATACTTCCTGACATAAAAGCCTGAAAGGTGCAAAAAAAACCCCTATGACACCGTGTGTAGTGGTTGGAGCGCACGATAACTCTCGAACGGATCAACTGATTGGTCCAAACTTCACTCCACTTTTTTTTTTGTGCCTCCCACACAAAATTTCGGATAAGTTCACTTTAAGACCTGTAGTGCGATTCTCTAACTTATTTTTTGAGTTACCGACAATTGTCGGTAAAATTAAAATACTTATAATTTCGGTAGTTACCGATGTTTTTCGGTAAGTTAGCGACGAATACAAAACAGTCGCAAAGTTCTACCGATAGCAAGAGTGTTGTCAACTTTTATTTGAACTTTCTATTCATAACTTTGCGTTTTAATTTTACCGGTTTTTGTCGGTAACTCCAAAAATGAGTTAGAGAATCGCACTACTGGGGCTGGATTCTTGTTCTAAAGAAATTTCAAATGAAAAATATTTCCTTTATATTTTTCGGTCCACAACTTCCGGTACTTCCCCCAATATTTTAAAAAATTTCACTAAATAGGTATACACGATATCTCTTGAAGCAATTTTGGTCTAAACTTTGGATCTCCTAATAGTTTGGATATCCTAATAGTTAGGTTAACTTCTAAAATGGCCCATATCGCTCCTCTCCTTAGGGTACCTCCCCCACAAAAGTTTAACATTAGCGCCTAAGTGCAGTTTAGGGTCTGTTCGAATATCCTTTGAAAATGTAGACCGAAGCTGTTCGTTGTGGTCTTGTTTACAGCGATATTATGTTTTCCGTGGACAAGTCCATGCTTCCACATTTTTGTCGGCAAGTCCAAAAGACTACAAAATTCTGAAAATTCATTCGATCTGTCCGTAGATCTCTGTCGGCAAAGCCGACTGATACTTTCTTACTTGTTTTATAAACAAAGTTATCTCATTAAACGATGTGGATGAACGGAGCTTAGAATCTCAAAAACGTTGATACATCATAAGAGGGTATTTTATGTAAATAAATTATTTGTGCAGAATGCTATTTTTTCCAACCTCTATTGAATGTGTAATTACACTGTGACACAAAATGAAACTCAAAGTCTGGGGGGTGGAAAATTTCTGTTGGAGATGAAAGCCCTTGATGAGTATACTAAGAACCCAAAAGGAAATTTTCGCCATAGGTCAAGTTTCTGAGATATCGCGCGATGAAATTTTTGATTTTTTCCCTAGAATACTTGGGAAAATAGCTCCATATCTCTGTTTGGCGTTGTTATAGCTTTGTTTTGAGGTAACATGTCTTCAGTCAAATCGATTGGTGAATCTTTTTGTAGAACATTTCATTCTTCTAACTCAATGCTTTCACATCCTTTTCGTCCTTTATTTCTTGAACCTTAGTGAAAGTACAACAAGATGAGATTTTTCAGCATCCAAATATGCTACAAAAATGTTGGAGAAGAAGATTTCTTTGACAACTAATCGATTTTGTCCCGTTTTCATTGTGATTTTTGACATTTATTCGGACTTGGTTCAGAATTAAACTATGTTTTGTTTTTCTGTATATCCGTTATTGTTTATGCATAGGTATGTAGACATTACCAATGAGTATTGCTTATGTAGACATCTGGGGTGCTTCTGAAATATTTACCACAAATAGCTCTTGTATTGATGAACATGTTAACAACAAATTTTCTTGGAGGATAGATCCGGTTATCTCAGTTTTTGAACCGGATATTCCGACACTAAAACCGATTTTTGAACCGGTTTTAAGTAACCGATTAAACTTATATGTATACCATTAAAAAGCTTATAGAGTTGTCAATCAAATTAAATTAATTCGCTTATGAAAACTTTTCTAGTTGCGGTTCTAGAACAAAAAACCCGTTTTCTTAAACCGTTTTTAAGGAAAAATATCAGTACGCGCATATACGGAGATCAAAGGCTGGGGGGTGAAAAATTTTTTTGGCGATGAATGTCGATGAAGGTGATATGATGAACCCGTAAGGACAGTTTTGCCGTAGGTCAAACTTCTGAGTTATAGCGAAATGAATTATTTCTTGACAAACTATACAGACCTACATGACAAAAACATAGCGACATTTTATCTTGCTACCACGCCCCCATAGAACTGTGTCTCCTAATTTCCGGTATTTTGAAGGTTATGGTCTCAATATTTCACCGAAATTGCTGAAATTTGGTATTTGGTCTTCACTTGGGGTATTAAACGTTACATATGAAATTTTTCGGTAGAGGTCCACGCCTTAGTATAGCCCCCATAGAACGGTACCTCCCTATTTGCGGTATTTTGAAGGTTGTAGCCTCAATATTCCACCGAAATGGATAAAATTTGGTATTTGTTCTTTATTTTGAGTATTAAACGTTCAATATGAAATTATATGTATATGTCCACGCCTTCACATAGCCCCCAAAGAACGGTTTCACCCGATTTTCGGTATTTTGAAAGTTAAAATCTCATTTTCACACCGAAATGGCTGAAATTTGGTACTTAGTCTTCGTTGGGGGTATAAAACTTTCTTCCAAAATGTATATGTATAGGTCCACGCCTTCACATAGCCCCCATAGAACGGTAAATTACGATTTTTGGTATTTCGAAGGTTGTGGCCACTGCAACCCACCACAATGGCTAAAATTTCGAATTTAGTCTTTGTTGGAGGTAAAAACCTTTCTGACTGAAATTCGTCGGTATAAGTCTACGTTTTGATATATGGTCCCCAAAGAACGGTACCACCGAAAGACTGAAATTTTGTATTTAGTCTTCCATGGGGTTATAAAATATTCCCGAAGATAATTATTACTTGCTGAAATTTTGGTATTTAGTCTTCTTCATAAACGAAAGGAAACTTATTGGTCCATTTCACTTCAATACAACTCATAGTGGAGGGTATAAGAAGTTCATCCTGGCCGAACTTAACGCCTTTCTTACTTGTTTTTTTTTTAATTTCCAAGAAGTATAATAAGGTAACCCTAAAGTTGTTGCTAAAATTTTGTCAACAAAAATAGCTGCATTTTTACAACAATATGGATTTGCTTCGAAATCACTTTAATTCCCTTCATTCTCAAAATATAACATGTGCGAGGTTTTTATATAAATCCGTTTTAAAAATATCATTGCTTTCATGTTTTGCGTTGTGTTCTGGTCAACACTTCGCTTGCAACTGGCAACGCGTCCCTTCACACTAATGAATATTATGTTGAAAACATATTCCCCATCCACTAGTTATGGTAACAGCAGGAGCAACATATAAATGTTGTCTCTGAGATATCTCTCGATTTTATTGTTGGTCTTATATTCACCATGAATGAATTGAGAGTGCCTGATGGTGGTGGTGGGTGTTCCAGGGAAAGTAAACATAACATTTCTCATTTAAATCGAGAGACTTGTTTTCAATTCTCAGCAACATGTTGCTAAAGGATTCGTGTAACATAATCATATAACAGCAAAATGTAACCTTGAACTACAATATTAATTCATTGATAAAATTAAAACCATGGCTGTAAATAATTATTACATTCATTCATCATGACATTCGTTTTCAATACACGTGACAAGTTAAATGTTAATGTTTCTTAACAGTGAATTAAAATAATTCAATTCAGTAATTCAAACAAAGTAACATGTTAACCTTGTAACAGAAATATTTCCCCTTTCTGTATCATACCTGTTATGGCCAACCGGAGAAAATAGTTTGTCTCAAAATTTATTTGGTGGGAGAAATCACAGCGGATACTTTGCAGTATCGGCGGAATGTATTGAGTCAGAGTACTCAAAACTATAAGTTTCTTATCTAGTACAAAACGCGACAATATCGATTAGTTGTCAATGAAAGCCGTGCCAACAATTTTCTGAGCGACATTTTTGTAGAACATGTCGAATCTGAAAAATGTCATCTTGTTGTGCTTTATTGCGATTCTTGAAATAAAGGACGAAAAGCGCATGGAAGGAAGAGTGTTAGAAGGTCGAAATGTTCTACGAAAAAGATCCTCATTAGAGTTGACTGAAGGCATGTCATATCAAAAATAAGCCAAAACAACGCCGAACAAAGATATTGCGCTAATTCCTGATGGCTTATAGGGCTTCGGTGAAAAATTCATCACGCCATAACTCAAAAGTTCGACTCAGGCGGATCTGTCCTTTGGGATTCTGTATATACTCATCAAGGGCTTCCACCTCCAAAAAAATTTTCCACCCCCCGACCTCGAGCTCCAGTTTGTTGCACAGTGTTATTTATAAGGTGCATTTGTTTCCCAAATGACAGTTCATGCTCGAATGAATGAAAATGTACATATGTACATTTTAATAAAATGAAGTGTTGTTGCGGAACTTTGTTCCACGTTAAGGGAAAAACAATTTACACCCCACATAAGTTCTGCATGTTTTTAATTTATTCCACCAACACATTTTCGAGTGCAAATATTTGGAGACATACATATGTACATCAAAGTAGGATTGTGCACGTAGGTTACACCACATTGATTTCATATGCAAATGCATATATGAAGAAAGGACAAAAATTTTTAGTTTTCCATAAAAAAGAATTAAAAATTTTTTTTAAAGCTACATGAAAGATTTTTGGTACATAGATTGGGAAAAAAATCCCATTCTTAAATCTGTTCGAGATACTAATTTTGGTTGTTGCGCGCAAAAGTTATCGCGGTTTCAATTCTGATAAAAAGAAAAAAATTTTTAAAAGACTCTAATCATTATATTTAGCAACTCTCTTAATTAGGGGCTCCCTACGTGATATATGATTGCTGAGGCCCCATAACATTAGTGAAAAAGTTTGAAGTTTTCGCGGAAATTGAGAAAGAGTTAAAAAAATTGGTACTTTGAAACTTGTTTTAATAAAATTCAAGCTGTTTACGCATCCTCAAAATATTAAAAAGAATATGTACGTAATCTAAACATTGCGATGATTCAAATGAAACCAAAACTATACAAATCCGTGTAATGGTTTGCATATTATAGCAAAAACAAAAAGATATATTGAGGAAATTTATAAAATTTTTGTAAGAGAAAATATTTATTAAAATTTATTTTGTGAGTTAGTTGGACAAATGTAGGAAAAATAGGTCGGAGTTTTTCTTCTATTTTAGTTAAATTTCACGCAATAAATCACATTTTTTATTCTAATCACTTCTCGAAAACACCCTAACATCTAGCAGAAGATATGGATATCTTTCAAATGAATGTTGGGTTCCTTTAAATGGGGTATAATCTTGAAATAAAATTGTATCGGGTAATGTTCATTTTGAAATGCGTGTAAATCGCGAAATCCTCAAAATCACTTGATGCGCATGCGGTTTAACAACACAGCGAATTCTTCTCTTTTAATTTGTACACATTTGCTAGGATTTACTTTGGCCGCTTAGATGTAGCATCATCTGCAGTTTAGTGTGCAACAAACTGTATAACGCTTATAATTTGCACAAAGTGCATACACTTTTTATGCGCATCCGATTTCACAATCATCCATGAAAAAATACATCGATCTAAACCTATTTCGATAAAATCCATCAAAAACCGTGGATGTAGCATCACACACTATTTTTGAGATAAATCGAATAAAGCTCCCATGGCACTAAATTTTTTAAACCACTGTTTTCACAAAAACTCGAGTGATGCGTCAGTTTCTTCATTGAAAAGGAAACGATCCACAGAAAACGCGATTTAATCAGCGATATTTTCAAAAACATTTTTCGCAAATTTTTCAATTTTTGCAGTAGCCATTTCCGCCGTTCTAGTAGATGGATTTTTACGATCTGTGATTCATATGATCCGGATCGTCGAAAAACTAAAATATCGCGGGGTACCAGCACACTCAAAACTACATAGTAAATACTGTACCCAAAAAATAGGTTTTTTAGAAAAAATATCGCACTAAATTTTGGCCTTTGGCAGTAGTTTACTCTGCTGCTGTGTGGGCAACATACTCAATATACATATCAGATTATGCGAAATCGCTAGTTCTTTAATCCTGTAATTGGTTTTTTCGAAATATCAGAATGCGCGTCCCAGTTACATAAAAAATACAAAAAACACCTGAAATCCGGCTTCAAAATGTCAGCATCCATAAAAGGTAGATGCAGTGGAAATTTTGGAAAGTGATACATTAGAAGTGTAATCTTCATTTTGTATTCTCCTACTTTTACTTTGGACAGATGTCCGTCATTTGAATGGTTTAATCAGAAATCGAATAGCAATATAAAAAACCTGTTTAGCTTCAACGTGTTTTTACCTATGTTTTTTCCTTTCCGCGGTCGTAACTACCACGTAAATTAAATTTTTTTTGCTAAATTTTTGAGCTTTGTACAAAAACATCTAAATTAATCCAGCAATAGTCATAGCTACTGGTAAACTACAATAGTTCGCGTATTATAATAGTGCAAACCTTGGCTTCATGGAAACTAAAAAATTTTGACTTTTCCTCATATACGAGTGACTTTTTCATCTGACGTACGACCATGTGTGGCGTTGTTTACAGTGACTTGAAAAATCAATTTGAAAACAAAACATTTAATATCCTCAACTATGAAATATTCTAAACTTGTATAGAATAATTAGTTTTCTTTTTCTGTTAAGAAAATACAAATGTCCAAAAATTTTGAGTGAGAAGTTTTTAACCACTGTGAACAGTAAATGCCCCTGGACAATCTTGGCCGAAAATATTGACAAAAAATTAAAAAAAAAAAACTGAAAAGTTTCGGTCCATTTTACCCGCTAAATACTATCTGGTCATCATATTAAATTGCAAGCTTCTTCTCTGTTTTAAATTCAAACTTTTTTAAATTTAGTGGTGATCGGAGCTAGCAGCTACAAAATATGATAAAACATGTTGTTTTTGGTCCACTTCACCGCCAAAATATATCACTATCATCACCAATAACAAAAGGTGCCTATTCTGGCGTGAAGCTGACCAGCATACAAAATTTCGTAACGATCGGTGTCCGATTGCGGCTTACAGTTTGATTACAATTTATAACGCACAAACGGACACACATCGCTGAATCGCTTTATCTCGTCGATATATGACAAATGGTATACCACATTGGGGGTCTACGACCAATATTTCGCGCTGTTATATGAATGTTTATAAAAATTAACTTATAATACCCTTACCACATTGTGGAGTAGGGTACAAAAATCCATGTATATATATTAACGTGTGTTGTCCATGTGTAGTTCTAGCATTTAAGTAATGTTCATATTGTTAGGATTTTTAATACCAATTTTTTCACTTAAAGTTTTTTTACGATTTTTCAAGGATTATGGAGTAGGTTGTGAGTGAATTAGTAAGCCGATTTGGCAATACTACTATCACAAAGTAGATCCCTTAGGATAGACATATTTTGGTAGTTAAGCTGCGAATGTAAAAACGCAAGAAATACACTCTAGATCAGTTTCAGAATATTTTTCTATTGAAAAATTTTTAACATTTTTAAATTATTTGCTGGTTTTATAAACTCATTTTCATACCCTCTACCATAATATGGAGGGTATAATTAAATTTGTCATTCCGTTTGTAACACATCGAAATATTCATCGGAGACCCTATAAAGTATATATATTCTTGATCAGGGTGAAATTCTAAGTCGATATAACCATGTCTGTCTGTCCATCCGTCCGTCTGTTGAAATCAAGACACAGCTCGCAATTTTTAAGATAAAGCTTTGTAAATTGGTATAGGAGTTTATAATACTCCTAGGATGTTTGGTATTGCAAATGGGTTATATCAGTCCACGTTTTGATATAGCGCCCATAGAACGGTACCACCCGATTTTCGGTATTTTGAAGGTTTTAGCCTCATTAACACACCGAAATGGCTGAAATTTTGTACTTAGTCTTCGTTGGGGGTGCACAACTTTCCCCCAGGTCCACGCCTTCACATAGCCCCTATAGAACGGTAACCCTGATTTCCAGTATTTTGAAGGTTGTGGCCTCAATATCCCCCCGAAATGACTAAAATTTGGTACTTAGTCTTCGTGCAAAGCTTTCCCCCCAGAAATCTGTCGGTATAGGTCCACTCCTTCATATAGCACCGTAGAACGGTACCTCCCGATTTTCGGTATTTTGAAGGTTGTGGTCACAATATCCCTTTGAAATGGCTAAAATTTGTTACTTAGTCTTCGTTGGGGGTGTAAAACTTTCCCCCAGAAATTTGTCGGTATAGGTCCACGCCTTAGTATAGCCCCCATAGAACGGCACCTCCCGATTTTCGGTATTTTGAAGGTTGTGACCTCAATATCCGTCCGCACAATTACGTCATTGTAATTTTTTTCGAGGGCAACTCCATAGTTCCCGAGATAATGGCGCATAACCTCAAAAAAAACGCTGCACTATGTCACGAGTTCAAATAAACGGTGGCCAAATATAAAAGGAGTTGGCATTGGCAGATGAATTTTGGTATAAATACTTATAGTTCACTGACAATGTCGAGAGCTAAAAATTGGGAATGTGGCCACGTTTTGGGATATTCCCCATGCAACGGTACTTCTTAATGTTTCGGTATTTTGAATATTTTAGCTAAACTTATCAACCAAATTGGTTGATTTTTGAGATACGGTGTTTTCACTTCAAAACTTTTCCGATAAAAATTATGGACATAGGTCCACGTTTTGATATAGACCCCATATAACGGTACCTCCCGATTTTCGGAATTTTGAAGATTGTACATATGTGTCACGCCCAAAATTTTGCATTGAGGGCTCCCAATAGGTCCATAGGTTTTGATATAGCTCCAATAGAACGATATCGCCCGATTTTCGGTATTTTCAAGGTTTTAGCCACATTAATCAACCAAATGTAGCTGATATTTGGTATTTAGTCTTCGCTAGGTCTTGCGAAATATTTTAACAGAGCATTGTTGGTATTGGTTCACGTTTTGATATAACCCCCATGGAACGGTACCTCCCAATTTTCGGGTTTTTTATGGTTTTAGCCACATTATCCACCCAAAATTACAGAAATTTTTGTGAGTTTATTGAATACATCAAGATTTTGTCTTCAAATAAGAGAATTTTCCTTAAAAATTTTTTGGCCGATTAATGGTTAATAAACTGCACTTTTTTAAAAAAATCTAAATTTTGACTTCGTATTCTTTTCCTTGACAGTGTATTCTTTTTCGGGGACAAGTCCATACTTTTGAGATAATGTCCCTGGAGTTCCGGCACTAACTAATCTTGGTTGTGCCTAACATAACACTCGCGTACATACTTGGATTACGCCCAAATATGGAACGTACATCGTACCACTCTTAGGGTATCTCCCACACAAAATTTGGGACATGTAAAGTTTACGGTTTTTTATACCCTCAGCCTTTAGGCTAAGAAGGGTATATACACTTGGGTACGACCAAAAATATGCGTCAAAGAAATAACGGTTTTAGACCCCAAGTATGTTTGGACGAAATTAGTTTCAGCCAATTTGGGGTCGATTTAGCCATGCCCGTCCGTCTATCTGTCTGTCCGTCTGGCTGCTGCGCACGATAACTCTCGAACGGATCAACCGATTCGTACCAAATGTTGGGTATCCTAATGTTTAGTGTAAACTTAGTTTAAGTTCGAAGATGGGCCATATCGGTCCACTCCTTCCGGTATCCCCCCACCCTCCCCCGCAAAAGTTAAACAATTTTCTGTAAAATGGTGTGGACGATACCTCTTGAAGGGACCAATCGTTTTGGTCCAAACTTTGCACATCGTATTATTCCTTCGAGATATATAGCGTGTTCAAATATGGACTATATTGTTCCACTACTTCAGGTACCTCCCACACTAAATTCGGGTAAAGTGAAGATTAAGAGCACCTCTCGGATCGTTTTGAAATTTTTTCAGCAGGTTGTCCCTGCGGCTCACTTTACAACTATACATTTTTTTTTTGGCGCAAGTGCATACTTCCTGAGGTAATGGCCTTAAATCTCCAAGAAACCTTGACGGAACGAAGTAAACTGGCAAATCCGCAAGATTACTCTCGCAGAGAGATTCTGATTGGTCCAAACTTTGCACGTCGTATTATTTAATCTAGTCATGTAGCAGGTCGGAATATAGCCTATATTGGTCCCGTCCTTCGGGTACCTCCAACACAAAATTTGGGAAAAGTACATTTTTTGCAAAATGTTTGAGTAGTACGTAAGATAACCCTCCAAGGGAGAAAGCGATATTGTCCAAACGTTGGACATCGTATTATTTCCTACAGCCTGCAGTTTGGAAAGAGAGCTGCTTAAGGACTCGCCTGGTCGTTTTTATATTTTTGGTAACATGTTCTGTATGCTATTGGTTCTTTTCTTTGGGTCCGAGGCTGAGGGTATATCTCAGTCGGCACAGCTGACTGATACTTTCTTACTTGTTTTAAGTCAAATTTTTATATTAATAATTGTTTTATTGTTGTAACTTATTGATAAAATATTATGTGTTAATCTATTTGCGATTGGGGGGATTCGATTTAAAGGTGATAAGGTGAGAGTGTGTGTGTGTCATGTGGAGCTTGCAACAAAAAATTTAAATTTGAATTTTGGAAACCAAGGAAGGGCAGGCAAATGCGTAATCAGTAATAACATCAATTATCCCTCATCAAGGGTGACAAAGGGGATGGAAGATACCAAGGAACGGTCCTGACCGGTTTTAACATGGCAAAGCCTAGGATTTATCTTAGCCCCTCTTTCATCTCAAGTGGACACTGACCTCCCCGTGGTGTCACCTGGGGAATTGCCCGTTAAAGGTAGTGAGCTAACATGTGCCGTACGTTCACCCATAAGAACGTTAAAAACTTGGGTTAGTAAACCTCCCCTACAAAAAACAGCCAACTATGAAAAAACGAAAGAAAAGAAAAACAAACCCCTCTAAAGTTGACAGCTAAAGGTGACGCACTGTACTATAGCTGCCATGACGTAAAGCATGAGTTTGGTTGCGGATTCGTACTTAGTCGGAGGCTAAAACATCTAGTATCAAGCTTCACCCCAGAGACTTGCTGCTATTCGAATAAAAGCTAAATTCTTCAACATCAGCTTTATTTGCGCTCATGCTCCCACTGAAGAAAACGACGAACAGACCAAAGATATATTTTGCGAGCGCTTAGAAGAATCATATGACCGTTGCCCTGCCCATGATATTAGAATCATTCTAGGCGATTTTAATGCCAAAATGGGAAAGGAGAATATCTTTGGCCCTACAGTCGGGAAATTCAGTCTCCACAGTGAAACATCTGACAATGGTATGAGGCTGATCGACTTTGCAGCTGCAAAAAACATGGTAGTTAGCAGTACCAGATTTAATCATCTCGATATTCATAAGGGCACCTGGCTGTCTCCAGATCAAAGAAGAAGTAATGTTGTAATAGATGGAAGACATTCATCGAGCGTGTTGGATGTACGATCGTTCCGAGGCGTAAACATTGATTCGGACCACTACCTTGTTGCAGCAAAGGTACGCACCCGCTTAAACGTAGCAAACGAAGTACGAACAGACACAACACGAAAGTTAGACATCGGTAATCTGCAATCACAACAGATAGCCACAGCGTATTCCACTCAACTAGCTCAATTGCTTAATCAAAGCACTCCTCATCCCGATAACGTATCAGCGCAATAGCAAAGCATTGCCCACTCCATGCAAACAGCCGCAAAATCCATACTTGTATACCAGAGATCTCCACCAAGAAATCCATGGTATGATCTGGAGTGTCGTGCTGCCACCGAAGAGAAAAATGCGGCATATAGGGCTACTTGACAATCCGTAGCAACGCGTAGCGCACGAGAGAGATACAGGGAGAAAAGGAGAGAGGAGAAACGTATTTTCCGCAGGAAAAAGAGCGTGATGGAAAAGCGGGAGTGTGAAAAAATCGAGATGTACAGGAGCCAGAATGAAGTCCGAAAATTCTACCAAAGAGTCAACCATCAAACTGATGGCTTTGGTACAGGCACATCCTCCTGTAGAGACCAGCAAGGTAATTTGGTAACTGATACAGATAGTGTACTCAGGAAATGGAAAGAACATTTTTCAAAACTTTTAGTATCCAATAGCAGCGAAGACGACGCACATACCACAGTCCCAATCCCAGAAGATGGTATTGAATGTATACCGCCCAGCCAAGATGAAGTAAAGACAGCAATAAATCGGCTGAAGAATAATAAGGCAGCAGGAGCCGATGGCTTGCCAGCCGAGCTGTTCAAAACCGGAGGCGACACGCTGATAAGGTGTATTCATCAGCTAGTTAGCACCATCTGGCAGGAACAACGAGTACCCGACGATTGGAACCTGAGTATCCTGTGCCCCGTCCACAAGAAGGGAGATAAGACTGTATGCTCTAACTATAGGGGCATAAGTCTACTCCATATTGCCTACAAGATCGTGTCAGGGATATTGTGCGAACGACTAAAGCCTATGGTCAACGAGATAATTGGACCATACCAATGCGGCTTTAGACCTGGCAAGTCCACCATTGACCAGATATTTACCCTGCGGCAAATCCAGGAGAAGACCCAAGAGATGCAGATCGACACCTACCACCTTTTTGTCGATTATAAAGCAGCCTTCGACAGCCCGCTGCGTTCAAAGGTATTCCAAGTCATGTCTGAATTTGGTATCCCCGCAAAGCTCATCCGGCTTTGTAAAATGACTTGAACTGACACGAGGTCCAAGGAGTTTGGTACCAAAAGAGGTTTCAGACAAGGAGACAGCCTTTCGTGTGATCTCTTCAACATACTGCTGGAAAAGGTTATACAAGAGGCAAACGTCAAAAGAAGTGGCACAATCTACACCAATAGTCACATGTTACTTGCTTATGCTGATGATATAGACATCGTGGGCCGATCAGTAAAAGAAGTAACTGATACCTTTATAAAGGTCGAAGGAGAATCTGCTAAAGTGGGTCTGGCGGTAAACGGTGAGAAGACCATGTTGATGGTGTCGACGCGCAATGCGTCCATTGAGCTCGGACCGACTGTGGAAGTTGGTTCCTATAATATTGAGGTAGTAAAAGACTTCGTCTACCTCGGCACCTCCGTAAACACAACAAACGACATCAGTTGTGAAATAAAAAGAAGAATTGTATTGGCCAACAGATGGTACTTTGGTTTAAGTAAGTAGTTTAAAAACAAAGCCACATCTCGTCAAACAAAAATAACGCTCTACAAAACACTGATACTACCCGTGCTGATGTATGGCTCTGAAGCCTGGGTATTTGCGCAAGCAGACATGGCAGTGCTTGGTGTGTTTGAGAGAAAAATTCTTCGAAAGATCTACGGACCAATCTGTATCTGCTATACAACGACATCAATATTGTTAAACGTATCGAGATGCAGCGATTGCGTTGGCTAGGCCATATCATAAGAATGAGCGATGATGAACCCGCTAAAAAGGTGTATAAACACGGACCGCTGGCGGTGCACGTAGAATTGGCAAGCCAAGGAATAGATGGCGCAAACAAGTGGATGATGAGATGAAAAGACGCAGTATTCCAGAGTGCGAAGCAACAAATAGAGAGAAACGGAGATCTTTTCTCAGTTCGGCCTATGGAACAAATGTTCTGTAATGGGCCAGCTAAGTATCCCTTATCAAAGCAGTGTTTGGATGTTTGTCTTTTCGTATTGTTTGTTCGTTAGGATAACAAATTTGTGTTCACCCTGTGGAGTTAGAGTTGGACGGTTTAGAACCGAGACCCTGTAACAGCTAGCAAAGCCGGATGATCCAATCTAGGGCCGCCTCCGCAGGGAATGTAACATGCTTTTCGATGTTTTCTAAATTTTGATCAAAAACAACGTCGCATGGAAATCGCTTAGAAGCTATTGAACATCATCAACGACGATCCAGATTTCCTTAAATAGGTCATAACTGGTGACGAGTCATAGGTATATGGCTATGACATAGAAACCAAACCCCAATCATTCTAACGGAAACGTCCAGAAGTGCCAAGGATGAAAAAGGCATGACATTTCGGTCAAATGTGAAGCTTATGCTCACAGTTTTCTTCGACTGCAGTGGCGTGATGCATCATGAATTCATGCCACAAGGTCGTACTGTTAATTAGGAATACTACGTTGAAATCATGTGCCATTAACGCACATAACTGTGGAAAACCAATTATTGATTTTGCACCATGATAACGCATCCTCACGCACGTCGATGCTTGTGTGTGACTTTTTGGCCAAAAACAAAACCGTATTCACCCGACATGGTCCCCGCTTTTACATTTGCCCAAAACTGAAGACACTGATTAAAGGTAAGCGTTTTGCGACGCGAAGTATGTACTTCCTTTCTGATGGAAAATTCTGGAATCTACGTCGCCACACTATACAATAGGTTCCATTTGTTCACATTCACTCATATTCACAATTTCCTTTTTCCTGGGAATGAAACGTTTCGCCGCCCCTCTTTGCTCCCAAATTCTACTCTCGTGTATGTTGTACTTTTCTCTTCGCCAACATAATCGGTTCCACTGCGGAGGCCATTGGTGTACTAGTGCGGACAGGATTAGGATTAATAAACTAAAATTCCAAAAATTTTATACAAACCATTTTTAACAAGAATAAAGTAAGCGCAACGTCCTTCTCAAAATGTACACAATATCATGCAGTATTTCTGGTATGCCCAGTGTAATATGATATCAATGAAAATCACAACATTTTGCTATCATTGAAATATCTCATAATCGAAGAGGGGGTACAGTGTTCTATCATCATAGCTATCGCTTCAATATTGTAAAATGTGTAAATAAAAAATATATTTTTACAAAGCACATTTGCGCTGTGGGTTATACCCACATAAAGGCTGATTTCTTTTTTTCATTCTTTGAAATCCCAACAGAATACCTGAAAAGTCACGTTTCACTGAATCACTTTGTTTCATTGCTATTCAGTGACTATTCATATTCCAAGAAGAAAAAAAAAGAGATATCTTTGTATGTAAATACACGCGCTAAAACTTTGAAAGAAAGAAAAAAGTGGAAACAAACAAATGAAATATAATAAAAATCGATGTAGTGCTGTTAGCGCCATGTGCACGCATGCATATTCATGTATGCATGCATATGATACTAAAGATATATTAAAACAACTTTCAAAGTTTCACTAAATTATTGTATTAATTTAGCTTAATTTTTGTTCGATGTAATTTCGTTCCCAGTAATATAAGAAGAAAATGCAATCATTAAAATATACCAATATTTACGTTACATACTAATACTCTTTTTCTATTGAACATTCCACATTCGTTTTTCAATTTATAAATTTATAAATTCATCCAACCCAAGAGAAATAACTGTGGATTTTCTTCGAAGCAATCACAACTGTTGATAAAACGAATATTCCGCAGCAAGATAAAATATAAAAAAACCCAAATATGAAAAACAGATAAACTTTGAGATAAGCAGTTTTTCAGCGGAATGTTGTGCTCTTTTTCATGTCAGCATAAAAGTCAATAATCACATCGACAATGGAGAGAAGCATGGACGCAAATTGTACGAAAAATAGTTATTGAAATGATTTTTTGAAACTTTGTGTGTGATTCCACGAAATCTGTTGAGGGATTTTGAAAAAAAAAATACATTACAATAAACGTCATTGAAAAAAATGAAAAATTTTAATGAAATGTTTTTTTTTTTTCACGGGGTTACCCGGTCTGGTAAATTATATGTCCAATCAATCCGTTTTTTCCCTTAGCCCAGACTATCTTCCTATCATCGTCTCCGTCAGCATATCTCCCGACTTCATAGCCTCTGTGTACTTTTCTAAACAACTGTAAAAATGATTGACCAGGGTTCTGCAAATGTAGCAATCACCGAAGCCGAAGATCAGAATTTGACAATGTAAGGCCGTATTCTCCTATAGCCAGTAGCGAAGAGTCTAGCGGTTCTACTCCTACCCTATGATGAGTGCCTAATTGCCCAATATCAGATTTAATTCCAGAAAATGCAAACAGTACCAGAATTGACCTGTATCATATATTGATGAGTTTTTTTACCTACAGCTAATTCAGTTAAAAATTGTAGCTAAAACCCGAAAAAGCCGAAAATCCAAAGGTACCGTTATATTGGAGCTATACCAAAACATGGATCTATATTGAAATCTTTGGTGGAGAAGTCTTGCGACCACTACGAACCTTAAATGCCAAATTACAGCTAGTTTGCTTAAAAATTAAGGGATGAACCGTTTTATGAGGACTACACCATACTTTACTGCAAAAACCTTAAATACCGAAAATGGAGAGTTAGCGTTATATTAGGGTTATAAGAAAACATGGATATATGTTGAAAACTTTTGGTGGAAAAGTATTGTGACTCGTTACAATCTCAACTGTCAAATTACAGATAGTTGAGTTAAAACAGTAGCTTAAATCCTCAAAATACCAAAAATCGGGAGGAACGGTTATATGAAAACATGTAAAAAAGTATCAGTCGGTTTGCCGACAGAGATATACCCTCAGCCTATGTGAATTGAAACTTTCGTCTACGGACAAATAGATTGTATTTTGGGTAATTTCAGAATTTTGTGGCCCTTTTTGGACATTTGAATTTGCCGACGAAAATGTGGTTTACGATTAAAGTTCAAAAGTTTTCCGGAGGTGGTACTTGAATTAATTAACTGACGGAGTCCATTATGGAAGTGGATCCTATTTTGGGAGTTATATCTTTTCGATAAATATCGCGCCCACTTGTGGGGGAGGTACGCTAAGGAGAAAACCGATATGGGCTATTGTACAAGTTAAACTAAATGTGGACAACATATTACGTGATCCAAAGTTTGGATCAAATTGGTTGCCCCTTGAAGAGATATCGCGCATACCATTTTAGTGAAATTTGTTTAAATATTGGGGGGAAGTATCGGAAGTTTTGGACCGCAATTGCCCATCTTGTTTGGACAAAATATGACGAAGGCCAAGTTTTGGGCCAAATCGGTTTATAATAGAAACAGGTGTTCAATAAAGACGCATCCGCAATTTTTTTACAATGGAAAAATTAGAAATGCTTGCTGTCATTAAATATTTACATAAAAAAGGTTTATCGGGACAAGAAATTCATAATGATATGGTGAATGTGTTAGGTGAAAGTGCTCCTTCATATGCAACAGTAAAAAATTGGGTTGCTGAATTTAAACGTGGTCGTACAAGCATTGAAGATAAACCACGTAGTGGACGTCCAAAAACAGCAACAACAACAGAAATTGTAGCCAAAGTGCATGATATGGTATTAAATGATCGACGAATAAAAGTGCGTGAAATTGCTAATATCACGGGCATCTCAAATGATCGAGTCCATTTAATTTTGCATGAAGAACTACAGATGAAAAAGCTTTTTGCAAGATGGGTGCCGCATTTGTTAACCGTCGATCAAAAACGCATAAGAATGAACATTTCTCAAGCTTGTTTGGATCGTTTTATGCGAAATAAAATGGATTTTAAGCGTCGTTTCATAACTGTTGATGAGACATGGATCCACCACTATACTCCAGAGACAAAAGAACAATCCAAACAATGCACTGAAGCTGGACGAAGTGCCCCAAAGACGGCAAAAACAATTCAATCGGCTGGTAAGGTTATGGCAACGGTTTTTTGGGACTTCAAAGGTATTTATTGATTGACTATCAGCAAAAGGGTAAAACAATAAATTCAGAGTACTATTGCAAACTTATGGATCAATTAATTGTACAAATTCGAGAAAAAAGTCCTGGCTTACAACACAAAAAAATAATTTTTCATCAAGACAACGCACCAGCGCACAAGAGTGTTTTAACAATGGCTAAAATCAACGAATTAAAGTACGAGTTGCTTGACCACCCACCTTATTCTCCTGATTTAGCTCCCAGTGACCTTTACTTGTTACCAAATCTAAAAAAAATCCTTGCTGGCAAGCGTTTTACCTCAAATGAAGATGCAATCACAGTTGTAAACCACTATTTTGAAGACCTTGTGGAAAACTATTTTAATCAAGGGATAGAATTGCTAGAAAAGCGTTGGACTAAGTGTATTGAAGTTTCAGGAGATTATATTTGAAGAACTAACTATTCTCTTTCATTGATAGGCTAAGAAGTTTCGGAACCGCCCTCGTAGTAAGTTTTTACACCTTTCGGATTGTTTACTAAAGGAGTATGGACTTGCCCTTGAAAAAACTTTTACCGTCGTAATGGAGGCAGCGAATGCCAGTTGCTTCAACAAAAATCAAAGTGATTCTAGAGCACGTCTTAAAGTGAACTTATCCGAAATTTTGTGCGAGATGTACCCGAAGGAGCGGACAAATATATACCATAAATCTGGTAGATATATAAGGATGTGCAAGGCACAGGGCACAGGGTATAAAAACAGTGACTTATGTATGTTGACGATTTTTGGTGGAAAAGTTTTATTACCAGTCGGAAAATCAGGCGTGCAATTAGAGGTAGTGCGGTCAAACAATGTAGATATTATCTTCATAATATATATAATCGCGTGGTACCGTCATAACAAAATGAGGGGTTTGGAAAACAGACATTCGGGTACACAAATGCTGTGTTATTCCGCAAGTATTGTAGACACTAGAGTGATTACGGGGCACAAACGGACATGGCTATATTGACTCAGAATTTTAATGATTTTTTTCAATGAGTTACAAACGGAAAAACCAACTTAATACACCCTCTATACAATAGTGGATGTTATAAAAATCCATAGTAAATGATGTTTGCTTAATATTGATATCACCATCCAGACGGCCATGTTCAGATCGACACTGAATTTGGCACTGATCGAAAAAAAAATTTTGCAATGCGGAGTTTAATACTAATATTTTCCGGTTATAGGGTGCGTATGATTAAGATACATTTACAAGCATTCAGTTATTTGATGCTCATACGCCCAGAAACCGCATGTCATGTGGGCTTCAGAAATAAAAAACATAATACATAGAGCAGTGATAGCCTGACTTTGCAAAACACCAACAACAAACAACAATTGCCTGTGCGCTGGCAAACATCTGAATATAGTACACTATTCATTACAATTTTAAAAATCCATGCAGAAATATGACAAATAAATAATAAATCAGAATTCCACTTCTATTCCTTATCCGAATACCAAATGTATTATATTTTCGTACTTTTCGCACACTAATTATATACTTTCAGCTTCTTACTTACTTACTTAGCTGGCCCATTACAGAACATTTCTTTCATAAACCGAACTAAGAAAAGATCTCCATTTCTCTCAGTCTATTGCTTCGCTTTCTATAATACCGCGACTTGTCATCTTTTATTTTTGTTTGACGAGTTGTGGCCTTGCTTTTAGAGTGCTCCACTTTAGTAGATTCTTCTTCGACTTTCATAAAGGTATCGGTTACTTCTTTTACTGATCGTCCTATGATGTCTATATCATCAGCATAAGTAAGTACCATGTGGTGTAGATTGTGTCACTTCTTTTGACGTTTGCCTCTCGTATAACCTTTTCTAGCAGGATGTTGAAAAGATCACAAGAAAGGCTGTCTCCTTGCCTGAAACCTCTTATGGTACAAAACTCGGAGAGGTTCTTTCCTATCTTAACTGAAGATCTTGTGTCAGTTAGAGTCATTTTACAAAGCCGAATGAGCTTTGCGGGGATAGCAAATTCAGACATGGCTTGGAATACCTTTGAACGTGGCGGACTGTCGAAGGCTGCTTTATAATCGACAAAAGGGTGATAGGTGTCGATCTGCATCTCTTGGGTCTTCTCTTACTTAGTTGGTCCATTACAGAACATTTGTTCCATAGACCGAACTAAGAAAAGATCTCCAATTCTCTCTATTTGTTGCTTCACACTCTGGAATACCGCGCCTTTTCATCTCATCATCCACTTGTTTGCGCCATCTATTCCTTGGCTTGCCAATTCTGCAAGTAACATGTGACTATTGGTGTAGATTGTGCCACTTCTTTTGACGTTTGCCTCTCGTATAACCTTTTCCAGAAGGATGTTGAAGAGATCACACGAAAGCCTGTCTCCTTGTCTGAAATCTCTTTTGGTACCAAACTCTTTGGACCTCGTGTCAGTTCAAGTCATTTTACAAAGCCGGATGAGCTTTGCGGGGATACCAAATTCAGACATGACTTGGAATACCTTTGAACGCAGCGGGCTGTCGAAGGCTGCTTCTGGATTTGCCGCAGGGTAAATATCTGGTCAATGGTGGACTTGCCAGGTCTAAAGCCGCATTGGTATGGTCCAATTATCTCGTTGACCATAGGCTTTAGTCGTTCGCACAATATCCCTGACACTCCCCTATAGTTAGAGCATACAGTCTTATCTCCCTTCCTGTGGGCGGGGCACAGGATACTCAGGTTCCAATCTTCGGGTACTCGTTCTTCCTGCCAAATGGTGCTAACTAGCTGATGAATACACCTTATCAGCGTGTCGCCCCCGGTTTTGAACAGCTCGGCTGGTAAGCCATCGGCTCCTGCTGCCTTATTATTCTTCAGCCGATTTATTGCTGTCTTTACTTCATCTTGGCTGGGCGGTATACATTCAATACCATCTTCTGGGATTGGGACTGTGGTATCTTCGTCGTCTTCGCTGCTATTGGATACTAAAAGTTTTGAAAAATGTTCTTTCCATATCCTGAGTACACTATCAGTATCAGTTACCAAATGTACCTTGTAGGTCTCTACAGGAGGATGTGCCTGTACCAAAGCCATCAGTTTGATGCTTGACTCTTTGGTAGAATTTTCAGACTTCATTCTGGCTCCTGTACATCTCGATTTTTTCACACTCCCGCTTTTCCATCTCTCTCTTTTTCCTGCGGAAAATACGTTTCTCCTATCTCCTATTCTCCCTGTATCTCTCTTGCTACGGATTGTAAAGTAGCCCTATATGACGCATTTTTCTTTTGGGTAGCAGCACGACACTCCTGATCATACCATGGATTCCTTGGTGGAGGTCTCTGGAATCCAAGTATAGATTTTGTGGCTGTTTGCATGGAGTGGGCAATGCTTTGCTATTGCGCCAAACTGTTATCGGGATGAGGAGTGCTTTGATTAAGCAATTGGGCTAGTTGAGTGGAATATGCTAAGGCTATCTGTTGTGTTTGCAGCTTACCGATGTCCAACTTCCATGTTGTGTCTGTTCGCAATTTATTTGCTACGTTTAATCTGCCACGTACCGTTGCAATTTTGGCATTAAAATCGCCTCGTATAATTTTAATGTCATGGGCATTAGTTTCTTCTAGGCGCTCGTAAAATATATCTTTGGTCTGTTCGTCTTTGTCTTCAGTGGCAGCTTGAGCGCTAATAAAGCTGATGTTGAAGAACTTAGCTTTTAATCGAATTGCAGCAAGTCTTGCATTCACTGGGGTCAAGCTGGAGACCAGATGTTTATACCTCCGACCAACTTCAAATCCGCAACCACACTCATGCTTTGTGTCATGACAGCTATAATACAGTGCGTCACCTTTAGGTGTTATTGTGACGCCTTTCCTAATCCATCGCATTTCCTGTGTGGCGCTAATGTCGGCCTTGTAATTTTCAAGTACATCTGTCAATGCATAAACTGCACCATTCCAGTTGCAGATTCGCAGATAATTGTTCTTAAAACGTTTGCGGTGTTCGTTAACTTTAGAGGGATTTGTTTTTCTTTTCTTTCGTTTTTTCATAGTAGGCTGCTTTTTACTAGGGGAGGTGTACTCGACGCCCAAACCCAAGTTTTTAACGTTCTTATGGGTGAACGCGCGGCACAGTTTAGCTCACTACCTTTAACGGGTGTTAAAGGCAGCTACCCCAGGTGACACCACTGATGTCCACATGAGATGAGAGAGGGACCAAGATAAATCCTGGACTTTGCCATGTTAAAGCGGGTCAGGACCGTTCCTTGGTATCTTTCATCCCCTACATGTTCAGATTCACTAACATTAAATATAATACTATTTTGTACTTTTAGTATTTCCAAAACCAACTCAATAATTCAGTCCTTAGCGACCTCCATACCTAATTTCAGAATTTGTATGCATTTTAAAAACTCCTTATCTGAACACCTATATTTATATCAATTTATACAAAGTTCCAAAAATTACATCGCTATATCCGAAACTATATCCCAACCGCAATATTCATTTACAGCTTTATCTGAAGAATTTGATCCAAATATTGTGGCATTTAGAAACGTTCGTTCACTTGTGGTACGTATATCAACAACCACATCCATATCTCAACCCTGCACACCAACAGCGACTATAATACCTAATTCCCACCTTTATTCATATTCATTTATTTCAAGATTTTAGCTCGATGCGTTCACCATATCCAAATTGTATCAAATTGGTACTTATTGTACACATAAGTACGAATTTCCGAAGTCTATCTCAATCCTCCACGCAACAGTAATCATAATTCCAAATTTCACAATTCAGGCTCTATCCATTCACCAAAATCCAAACTCAGTACCATTTAGCAGTTTTCGTACACAAAGAATTAATTTCCAAAACCTCCTGCATATCTCAATCCTAAACATCAACATTAATCTTATTTGCAAATTTCAGGTTTCCAGCTATATCCGTTCACCCATTTGGATTTGTACCCAATTTAGAACTTTCCGTACACATAAGTCCGATTTTCCAAAGCTGTCTCCATCGCTCAATCGTAAACTTTAACAGCAATATTAATTCTAAATTTCCGGAACCCAGCTCCATCCGTTCACCCAAAACCAAATTGTACCAAAATTAGTACCATTTAGCACTTCTCGTACCTCAATCCTATACTCCAACAGTAATCAATCCTATACTCCAACAGTAATCTTATTTCCAAATTTCAGAATTCAATGTCTATCCGTTCAATCAACTCCAAATTGTACCAGATTTCGAACAATATTGTACATCTCGTACACATAAGTACAAATGTTCAAAGCTACCTCAATAGTAAAGTAAAACCAGATTTTTCCTATACACAATTTAAAAAAAAAACTGGGATTTTCTTTATCATGATTTGAAAACTGTTCCATAATGATTGCGACATTTTCTAGCATGCGGTAGATGTAGTTATTTGCAAACAAACCACAACGATAAAGTAGCCCACTTATATGTTCGACAATAGTAGTTCTGTTATTTAGCCGATATATTCCTACAATATGCATCAACAGATAAGTCAAGAGTTAGTTTTCAAGTTTCGCGTTTCTAATTTGTCGGAACAAGAACTCAAAATATGGAAAAAGAACTAAATTTGAATATTATTCCCACAAAAATTAGGGTCAATTTCACCCGCTAACTACTATCCTATTATTACCCAAGACGATTGGCATTCTCCTTGACCAAAACTCTTACCTTGTGCAAAAATGTTTCTGTATTGAGCTATAACTGCGATATCTAGCGTGATTAATATTACACTACACAATTAAAACTGTGGGATCCCTGTATAAAATAGGCTGTAACTCTGTTATCTGACCACGTACATCAACATAATTTGAATCAATGGAAAGGTCAAGAGTTTTACTTTCAAATATAACTTACTTGGGTGGAACATGTGTTCCAGCAATAAAGATATAGTCATTATACTAAAAATGTTACCAATTTTCACACAAAAGTTTTGGTCCATTTAAGCCTCTTAACATTATCTGACCATTATCTACAATTGCAGGCATATTCTTTATCGTAAACCTAAACAGTGCTTACAATTTCCCGCCGATCAGACTACCATTGCGGCTTGTATAGCCGGGTCTATTCTGGTCTGAACCCGACCTCTATACAACGTTCCGTGAAGATTGGTCCATAATTGCGGCATGTAGCGTGCTTACAATTTTTAATGGAGGACGGATACACATCTCAAAATCGCTTTATCTCGTCGAGATATGAATTTTTGGTATACCACATGAGGGGTCTACGACGAACATGAATTTTTCGAAAAACAAACTTATAATACCCTTTCCACATTGTGGTGTAGGGTATAACTAGAGTTGGGCAATCTCGTTCAATTTAACGATCCGGATCACTATCTCGTTCAATGCACACCAGTAATCCCTTTGACAAAACTGCGTATACTTCATTTCACACGAAGGTTTTTATGTGGTTACTCAATTGTTCAATTGAACGAGATTGCCTAACTCTAATTAAAACAGGTGTATTTGGCAGGTAACCAGACAAGAAGAGTCATACTATTTGTAAAAAAATATCAAACAATTTGGTGTGAAATATGCGTATTCTTAAAATAAGCTACGAATATTATTCAGAACATTCATAAAAACAACGATAATAAATAATTATACAGCAACATTAACATTCTTATGTGTTGTTTGCCTGTTTCATTGGTATTGATGCTAATGAGAAAATATGTAGTCTTATTGAAAGATATTTCCATATTAAATACTCTGTTAAAATACCCAATGAGCTGAGGAGTAAGCATAACTGACCTAACATAATAAAAATACCCTTAGCCTATAGTGATGTATCATTAGGGAAAATGACATGCATATATATATATATGGTTAATGGTGATGAAACAAAAAAAAAAACAAGAAATTGTAATTTAATCAAATTAATGATACTTGTAATAGGTAATTATTTACATCAACTAGCAAAGTGTCCGCTACTTCGTATTCGGAAATTATATAAAAAACAAATAAACAATATTTAATGTGGAAATGGTGAACACTGAAAATGTTGTTGTACTAATACCTATTTTAATTCATATTTATTTTTATTTAAGCAATGTTCGTATCACGTTAGTACTATTTTACAAAAAAATCAGCCATATCTAACACCTACATATCAGAGCCACATTTTTGAGGGATTTTAATTTAGGACTTTCTGCTCTAAGGAGGTAAAAACTCTCTTGTAAAAAAATGTCACCTAGGTCTACGTTTCCAAATAAACTTGCTAAAACGTTCAGAATAAAGAAAAAAAATGTTGAAGATATAGAATCCATCTTCTTTGAGGGGAGATAAAAAGCGAGTATTTTTGAAAATGTTTTAATGCAATTATTAGGGAATTAGATGTACCCAACTTTCTAATAATTGCGTTTCTTACTTACTTTTTCCAAAAAGCCCCTGTATCCAAAAATTAACGTTTTTTATCTCTCCTCAAAAATGTTATTTTTTAAGATACGAGGTTGAGGAAGTAAGGCATCGATATGTACCTACATGTTTTTTTGAGGGTTTGAAGATTTAAGCTAAATTTTTTTTACTGAACTACCTGCTATTTAACACTTGAGATTCCCAGTGGTCACAAAACTTATCCACCAAAAATTGACAACATGGGTCAACACTTTGATGTAGTCCACATATAAAGCTTCTGCCCGATTGTAGAACTTTTAATGTACGTTTTCGGACGTAATTTTCACATTTGGGGTTTCCGTGGTCGAAACACTTCTCCACATAAAGTTGTGGACAGGAAAGGGAACTAACTTTTCCGTTTTAGTGGAAAATGTTCTTATTTGTTGATCACAGAACGTTAAATAGTGACGAATATTCATCATTTTGTATAGGACTGACAAATGTTTAAATTTGTTAATTGTTATGTTTTTATTTAGTTTTATAATACATTTTCTATAATTTTCTACATATATCATATTATGAATTATATCATAAATTTTTTTTATTGTGCTTGTGCGTTTTTTAGGGTAGGAGTATTGGGGTTAAGATGAAATTTTAACAGACAGGGAATTGTATGCAACATTAATTTAATTTTGTTTGTTCATTACTCCATATGCCTACATAAATACATTTCCAGATGTACTCTCAAAATAATAAGAAACTTTGCGACAATAGTCATCGTTGTTTGCACGTGGAAGAAATTTGTGCTATTACTGAACTATGTATACATAAATGTTGATGCTAACATTTGCAAATTATGTGTAGTTATCAAATTCTCTTCTGTTGGCCTTATACCACGCGGGAAAATTGTTTAATATCATTAAATGGGAAATACAAAAGAAAACATCATGAAAAGCAAAATCATACAGCACAAGAAGCCAACAACATAATTTCCACATAACAAAGCAAACATGGCTTTTGTTTGCTTATTATTATGCAAATTCATTGAAATTCCACCCAACATGTGGCCTCATTTAGTACTCCAACTGTGCCTCTTTAATAAATGTTCACACAAATGGCTGTTCATTTGCCAACAATTTCTGTTAATATTTTTTTGTAATATTAATTTAGCAGGCATGCGACACATTATGAATATATGACGCTGCGTATTAACAAATGTAAAGTAGACAAAGTGTAAAGGGGAGTAGGGGACAATATTATTAGAGTTTCTTTAAAAAGTATAAGAATTGATTTGAATGTTTGCGAAGGGTAGGAGTTTGTTTATTTAATATTTTGACACAAATGGCATTTTTAAAGTGTTTTCTCTCACCAACATTCGATAAGTGTTGTCTTAACATTACTAATGATAATTTTAATAGATGGGACCTAGTTTAAAACCCTCAAGATATCTAAAATCGGAGGCACCAGTATATGAAGAAGTTTCGTAAATGCAGGGAACCTCAAATTTTATATTACCGTTAATTCAGTATACAAATTAAGCTAAAATCCTCAAAATACCTTAAACCGGTAGGTACCGTTATATGGGGGCTATACCTAAACATGGACCTATTTTGACCATTTCTGATTGAGAAGTTTCGTGAATGCATGGAACCTCAAATGTCAAATTACGGGTAGTTTGGTAAAAGATAATTAAAAACTTTAACAGAACTTATAAAGGCTTTTTAGCGGGATCATCATCGCTCGTTCCTATAATATGGCCTAGCCAACGTAATCATACGATGTCGATATTCACCGTCAACGCAGATTGGTCCATAGATCTTTCGAAGAATTTTTCTCTGAAACACACCTTGTCTGCTTGCGCAAGTACCCAGGCTTGTGAACCATACATCAGCACGGGCAGTATCAGTGTTTTGTAAAGCGTTGTTTTGTTTGACGAGATGTGGGTTTATTCCTAAACTGCTTGCTCAGTCCAAAGTAGCATCATCCAACACTATTCTTCTTCGTATTTCACAACTGATGTTGTTGGTTGTGTTTACGGCGGTGCCGAGATAGACGAAGTCCCTTACTACCTCAAAATTATAGGAACCAACGTCAACAGTTGGCCCGATCTCTATGGACCCATTTCGCGACGACACCATTAACTTTTTCTTCTCGCCGTTTACCGTCAGACCCACTTTAGCAGATTCCCTTTTGAATTTTTTTAAAGATATCAGTTACTTCTTTTACCGATCGACCTATGATGTCAATGTCATCGGCATAAGCATGTTACATATGACTGTTTGTATATATTGTGTCACTACTTTTCACCTTCGCATCTCGTATAACTTTTTCCAGCAGAATGTTGAAAAGATCACACGAGAGGACATCACCTTGTCTGAAACCTCTATTGGTACCAAGCTCTTCGGAGAGGTTGTTCCCTATTTTAACTGGCCCAATATGGCCCAATTATTCCATTGACCATAGGCTTGAGTCGTTCGCACATTATCCCTGACACTATCTTGTAGGCGATAGGGAGAAGACTAATGCCCTATAGTTGGAGCATAAAGTCTTATCTCCTTTCTTATGGACGGGCCACAGGATGCTCAGGTTCAAATCGTCGGGTACGCCAGCTACTGCTGCCTTATTATTTTTCAGCCGGTTGATTGCTGTTTTTACCTCATCTTGGTCGGCGGTATACATTCTATACCATCTTCTGGGAATGGATCTGTGGTATCTTCATCGACTTCGCTACTATTGGATACCAACAGATTGGAAAAATGATCTTTCCATATCCTAAGCACAGTATCTGTATCAGTTAACAGATTACCTTGCTGATCTCTACAGGAGGATGTACCAATTCCAAAGCCATTAGATTGATGTTTCACTCTTTAGTAGAATTTTCGGACTTCATTCTCTCTCCTGTACATCTCGATTTTTTTAGACTCCCGCTTTTCCATCTCTCTATTTTTCCTGTGAAAAAGACGTTTCTCCTCTCTCCTTTTCTCCCGATACCTCTCTCGTGCGCTACGCGTTGCTACGGATTGTATAGTAGCCCTATATGCCGCATTTTGTCTTCGGTAGCAGCACGACACTTCTGGTCATACCATCGATTCCTTGGTGGAGGTCTTTGGTATCCAAGTACTGATTTTGAGGCTGTTTGCATGGAGTGGGCAATGTTTTGCCATTGTCCTGATATGTTATTGGGACGAGGAGTGCTTTGATTAAGCAGTTGGATCAGTTGAGTGGAATATGCTGTAGCTATCTGTTGTGTTTGCAGCTTACCGATGTCCAACTTCCGCGTTGTATCTGTTCGTGCTTTATTTTGTCTTCCATCTATCACAACATGATCAATTTGATTACTTGTTTGATCTGGAGACAGCCAGGTGCCCTTATGAATATCGAGATGCATAAATCTGGTACTGCTAACTACCATGTTTTCACTGTGGAGACTGAATTTCCCGACTGTTGGTCCAAAGATATTCTCCCTTCCAATTTTGGTATTAAAATCGCCTATAATAAGTTTAATGCCATGGGCAGGACAACGGTCATAAGTTTATTCCAAGAGCTCGTAAAATATATCTTTGGTCTGTTCGTCCTTGTCTTCAGTGGGAGCATGAGCGCAAATAAAGCTGATGTCAGTCAGTGATGGAGGTCAGTGTCCACTTGAGATTAAAGAGGGACCAAGATAAATCCTGGGCTTTGCCAAGTTAAAGCCGGTCAGGACCGTTCCTTGGTATCTTCCATCCCCTACGTCACTCAAATTGCGAGTAGTTAATTAAAAATCAGTAAACCTCTCAAAATACCAAAAATCGAAAGGTACCGTCAAGGCCTATAACAATACATGGACATATGTTGACAATTTCTAACGGAGAAGTTTTATGACTGAAGGGAACCTCAACTACGGGTAGTTCAGTCAATGAAAAGAGCTAAACCTCTGAAAACCACGAAAATCGGGAACTACTGGTATATGGAAGATATACTAAAACATTGACCTAAGTTTAAAATATTTTGTGGAGAAGTTTCGTGACTGAAGGGAACCTCAGATGTCAACTTACGGGTAGTATCGTCAAAAACTGTAGCTAAAATCCTCAAAATACAGGAAATTCGGAGATACTGTTATGTTGGGCTATGCGAAAACGTGGAACATATTGACAATTTTTGGTGCAAAAGTTTCTCAACTGCATAGAACATTACAGCTAGGTTGGTTAAATATTGTAGCTAAAATCCTCAAAATATCAAAAATCGGGTTGTACCATTATATGGGGGCTCTGTTTAAACTTGGGGCTATACAGATAACTTTTGGTGAAGAAGCGCTGAGACCTCCTAAGAACTGCAAATATTAAATTACATCTAGTTTGCTTAAAAATTGTAGCTAAGATCCTCAAAATACCGAAGATCGGGAGGTACAATTATATGGGGGTTATACCAAATCATGGACCTATGTTGAAAATTTTTAGTGAAAAAGTTTTGTGCCAATAAGAGTCTTAAATGTCAAATTACAGCTACTTTTGTTAAATATTGTAGCTAATATTTTCAAAATACCGAAAATCGTGAAATGCCGGCTATACCAAAACGTTGGCCGGTATAGCCCATCTTCAAACTTAACCTGCTTCTGATGCAAAATTATTTTATTTTATTTATTTATTTATTTTTTTTTTTTTTTTTTGAAAAACGCTTTTCGTTTAATGTTGTCAAAATTTATAATTTAAATGCAAGCGCTTTATTTGAGATGATGAGAAAGAATATATTTATTAAGGCTAAGCGACAAATTATTTTCTAGTTTTAAGTGCATTTCTAAATAAAACACTGTAACTTAATTTTTTTTTAATTAATTTTTATTTTTAACCTTTTAGTAAATACATTTTTTGACCACTAAGAACAAAACTATAGTCAATTTAGGCCGAAAATTTAGATTAAAACTTTAAAATGACTAAAATCGTGTAGTACCGTTATATAAAGGCTGTACCAAAATCTGTACTTATGTCCATAATTTTTGGTGAGGAAGTTTCTGTACCATAGGGAAGTCCAAATGCCAAGTTTAGCCAATTATGGCTAAAAATGAATATAAAATCCTTAAAACACTTCAAATCGGGTGGTACCGCTATATGGGGGGCTATACCAAAACCTGGACCTATGTCCACAATTTTTGTTGGGGAAGTTTCCGTACCATTGGGAACCCCAAATGCCAAATTACAGCATATTCGTGTTAAAAATGAAGATAAAATCCTTAAAACACATGAAAGCAGGTGGTACCTCTATATGGAGGCTATACCAAAACCTGTACCTATGTCCATCATTTTTAGTGAAGAAGTTTCTGTACCAATGGGGGGTACCATTGCCAAGTTACAGCCAATTCAGCCTAAAAATTAAGATAAAATTCTCATAATACTTGAAATCGGGTGGTACCGCTATACCAAAACCTGTACCTATGTTCACAATTTTTGTTGGGGAAATGTCTGTATCATTGGGAATCCCAAATGCCAAATGACAGCTAATTCGGGCAAAAATGAAGATAAAATCCTCAAAATACCTCTAATCCAGTGATACCGCTATATGGGTGCTGTAGGAAAAAATGGTCCCATATTCATGTATTGTCATCCGAATCTGAAAAGTGTGCAAAGTTTCAGTTCGATTGGTCAACTGCAACTGCGTTAAAAATGAGTTACTAGATTTACTAGACCCATATTGGATTTGGTTTCATATTCATGTATTGTCATCCAAATCTGAAAAGTGTGCAAAGTTTTAGTTCGATTGGTCAATCAAGTTAAATAAAACACTGTAAAAAATTGCGTCACATTTTAAAATTTCATCAATTTTGTGTTTGTTGTGTCAAATACATGAAATCGGGCGAGCATATATGGGAGCTATACCCAAAAATTAACCGATTTTAATATAATTTGGCAAAATTTTTGCTAGTCCGAATTCAGTGACATTTTCCAAATTTTGTAATGTGCATAAAATACCTCAAATCGGGCGTGCATACACTTCGGTTCATCTGAATAGAACCAACCAATTTTGCCTACAAATACCGTTATATCTAACGATAGGAGAGGAATTGAAAATTATATTTGTGTGGACATGTAGAGTATATATTACCCGATATTTTCTATACCTATCATGTTTTACATATGCGTTAAATCGGTACTTTTTACTCGCTTTATGAAAAAATATCAAAATATTGGCATGTTTTAATAGTTCACCAGGATAGAACCACCATAAGAATTGCACAAATCCTTTGTCAGGTGTGGAAAACTTTTACAAAAAACTACTTATAATTAAAAATAAAGACCGTGAGTATCATTTCTAACAAATATTGGGCAAAAGAATTGTATTAGGGTCTTGGAATATGATAAAACTCTATGCTTAGATCGCCAAAAATATTCCTATCAAGAAATCGATAAACACAATTTTCAAAGTCCAAATTGCATACTGACTTGGATTCAATTTTTTCAAGACTATAACAAAAGTACAAAGAAGTCACATTTGATAGCTTTATAAGTCCGAATCAGAAGAAGTATGGTAAAGATAATTAAAATTTCTGCCTCTCCAATTTCATGATTGATATTTTTTCTGAAGAAAATGAATGGAAATCGATGGGTTGCACTAAGTTTCGAAAATTCAATCGCCGAACGCTTCATGTCACCTTCAAGGCCTTGAAATTTCAAACGTTTCCAAGACGTTTGATGTGCACAGGCAACTTAGTAATAGGGGTATCCAGTGGTTAATTTTATCGGAAGAAAAGTATTTAATTTTGATGGGTTTAATGTTTACACCTTATTGCTCATGGTTTATGTACCGACAAAATATTTCTGATCCACTACTACACAAGAAAGACCACATTTGTTTCTTTGAATTTCACATTACGCAATATCTTCTAAATCAAAGCCTTCTATGTTGACGTGAAGGGTTCAGCGATGGGAGTTTTGATATTTTTCGGAGCTGTAGATGTCCACAGTCAACGAAACTGAGTGGAAACCATCGATTTCCATTCATTTTCTTCAGATAAAATATCAATCATTGAATTGGAAAGGCAGAAATTTGAATTATCTTTACCATTTTTCTTCTGCTTCGGACTCATAAAGCTATCACATGTGACTTCCTTGTACCTTTGTTTTAGTCTTGAAAATATTGAACCCAAGTCAGTATACAATTTTCACTTTGTAAATTGTTTCTATCGATTTCTTGATACGAATACTTTTGGAGATCTAAGCATCGATTTTCATTGTATTCCAAGGCCCTATTACAATTCTTTTGCTCAATATTTGTTGGCAAAGGACACTCACGGCCTTTGTTATATCCTCAGCATTTATGCTAATGGAGGGTATATACACTTTCATACGGGCAAAATGTGCCTCATCGAAATAATGGTTTTAGACCCCAAGTATGTTTGGACGAAATGTGTTTCAGACAATTTGGAGTCGATTGAGCAATGTCCGTCCGTCTGTCTGTCTGGCTGGCTGGTGCGCACGATAACGAATGAACCGATTCGGTTCAAATTTTGGCTTTCGTAATATTTTGTCCAAACTTAGTTTAAGTTCGAAGATGAACTATATCGGTCCACTCCTTCCCCCACAAAAGTTCGAAAATGTTCGGAAAATTTGTGCGCACGATAACTCTTGAAGGGAGTAACTGATTTGGTCCATACTTTGCCCATCGTGAAATGTGTTCCAGACTTAGATAAGGTTTCAATATGGACTCAATCGGTCCACTCCTTCGGGTACCTCCCACACAAAATTTCGGAAAAGTTCAATTTAGGGTCATCTCTCGAATCGCTTTGATTTTGGTTTTAGCAACTTGTATTCACTGCCCTCCATACGATGGTACAAGTTTCATCAGGGGCAAGTCCAAACTACCTGAGAAAATAGCCTGAAAGATGCAAAAACCCCCTATGACACCATGTGAGGTGGTTGGAGCGCAAGATAACTTTCGAACCGATCGGCCGATTCGGTCCACAATTTGGCCTTAGTAATATTTTGTCCAAACATTGTTTGAGATTGAAGATAAGCCATATCGGTCCACTCCTTCAGATAACTCCCCCACAAAAGTCCAAAAATGTTCGGAAAAATTTTTCGTATGGTAATTTTGAAGGAAGTGGCCGAATTGGTCTATACTTTACATCCTAATATATCTACCAGATATAGATCAGGTTCAAATACATACTATATTTGTACACTAAATCCGGTAACACCCACACAAAATTTCGGATAAGTTCACTTTAAGACCTGATATCGAATCACTTTGATTTTTGTTGAAGCAACTTGCATTCGCTGCCTCAATTACGATTGTGAAAGTTTTTTAGGGGCAAGTCCATACTTCTTGAACAGCCCGAAGAGTGTAAAAACCCCCTATGGCACCATATGTTGTGGCTGTAGATTCACTTCCATAACGGTAAATGTCGATTCATTCCTCTTAGTATCTCCTCAGCAAAACTTTTGATATTTAATCCTAATCAACATTTTTGTCGGTTCAAACCCCCAAAATTTTTTAAAAAACATACGTATTTTGGGAAAAAATTGTTTCAATTTACACAGGCTGAGGGTATATCTCTGTCGGCAAAGCCGACAAGTAGTAGTAATTACAAGTAGTTTTTTGTAAAAGTTTTCCACATGTCCACCAAAATATAATGGCAAACTAATTTCTAGTCAGAATTCTGTGACAATTTCTAATGTGGAGACATTTTTGAAGTTGGACATAATGTGTGTGTTTGGTGTACAAAGTATATCAAATCGGGCGAACAAATATATGGGAGCCATATCCAAATCTGAACCGATTTTCACCAAAAGCAATCGCCTTTGGGAAGGTTTTGTCCGATATAAATCATTTTGAAACCTGAAGTTTGTTTGAATGAATTTCAACATGTTTAAGGTCAAATAGACGAAATCGTACACTCAGTATGTAAGTTATTGTGTTCACTAGGCATTTAATACTGAAAATATGTGCCTTATCGAAATAATGGTTTTAGATACCAAGTATGTTTGGACGGAATCCGTTTCAGACAATTTGGAGGTTATTTAGCAGTGTCCATCCGTCTGTCTGGCTGGCTGGAGCGCACTATACCTCTCGAACGGATCAACCTATTCGGTCCCAAATTTAGCCTTGGTAATATTTTGTCCAAACTTAGTTTAAGTTCGGAGATGGGTTATATCAGTCCACTCCTTCCCGTAATTCGCCCACAAAAATTCGGAACATTTGTGCGCACGATAACTCTTTAAGGGAGTAATATGGACTTAATCGGTATACTCCTTCGGGTACCTCCAACACAAAATTTCGGGAAAGTTCAGTTTAGGACCTGCTCTAGAATCCCTTTGACTTTTGTTGTAACAACTTGTATTCACTAACCTCCAAAGATAAACGTGGAGTGTAGTGATATCGATTCGGTCAAAAATCTGGCTTTCGTAATACTTTGTCCAAACTTAGTTTAAGTTCGATGATAAGCCATATCGGTCCTATCGTTCAGGTACGTGGCCGATAGAAGTTTAAAAATGTGTGGAAAAATTGTGCCCACGATAACTCTGACCGATTTGGTCCATACTTTAAACATTCTAATATATCTACCCCACTTACAAAATTTCGGATAAGTCCACTTTAAGACATGCTCTCGGATCATTTAGATTTTTAATGAAGCAACTTGCATTGGCTGCCTCCATTACGACGGTAAAAGTTTTTTCAAGGGCATGCCATTTATCTCGAGAAAACAGTCCGAAAGGTTTAATAAATAGAGTTGTGTCGTTCATGAGCGAACCGGTCCCAAGGAACGATTCCGAGAAATGAACGAACGGATCCGTATCCCTGATGGCCAAGACATTGCTGCTTACAAAATTAGCAGCAGAACCACCATAATTAGTTTTGCACACAAAATCTACTTACACAACGCAGCGCAAGCATCACAAATTATCACACACAACACAATCAATGATTCATTTAGCTGATATCATTCAATAGGTCATATCGTTCAGTAGCTCATGTCGTTCAGTAGATCATATCGTTCATCTCATTATTTTGCTTCTCTGGTTCTTTTTGCTTCTTTCGTTCATATTCAAAATCACCACCACCACGTACAGAATACACCCACCATTTTTTGCACACAAACAAACTCACAAAAGCTGCGTTAACGCAAGCATCACAAACTGACACACACAAAACAATCAATGTAGAGAAGAGGAACTATGAACAATATTCAAAATGAAATGATGGACTAAAATGTTTTTTGAATGAAAAAGAGCCAACGAACGAAGTGAACGACCCGGATCTTTTTGGTGAACGGAATGGAAAAGATCGATCCGCTCAATGAACGAGATTGCCCAACACTAGTAATAAGACCCTATAGCACCATATGTAGTTGCTGGAGAGTACGATAACTCGAACTTATCAACCGATTAGGTCTACAATTTGGTCTTCGTTATATTTTGTCCAAACTTAATTTCAGTTCTAAGACGGGCAACACTGCCTTATATTTAAAAACATTTTACTAAATTTTGTCCAAACTTTGGATCCCCTAATATTTTGTCCAAATTAAGTTTAACTTATAAAAAAGTTCAACCTTGGTTTCTAAATTCAGTTTAGGATGTGTTCGAAGAGCCTTTGGAAATGTATACCGATGATGTCCGTTGTGGTCCTATTTATAGTGATATTATGCTTCCTGACATACTGGTCCAAAAGATATTCGATGACCCACTGAAATGACGAGTGGGCTCGATATCAATCTAAAAGATATGAATCCGAAAAATAAGATCAACATCAATAATGGACTATATCGGTCCATTCCTTTAATTACCTCCTCCGGAACACTTTTGAAATTTAATCCTAATTCACATTTTTTCGGCAAGTTCAAATATCCAAAATGGTCCACAAAATTCGGTAAAGACATTCGATCTTTCCGAAGATGGAAGTTTCAATTCAATAGGCTGAGGGTACATCTCTGTCGGCAAAGCCGACTGATACTTTTTTACTTTTTGTAAGAGTATTTTATATACACCTTCGGGATTACCTAAATTTGACTAAAAAATGTTGTACCGTTAAGTGAAGTTATACAAAAACAGGAACCTAAATTCTCAATATCCACCATTTGGTATAAAGTAAATACAAGAAACCATTAACAATTAGCTGGATTACAAAACACTGAACAGTGAATTGCATACAAGAAGAATATTTGTTTAAAGGAAAAGAAAATTTCGAAGTTAATTACATTCTTTTGTTTTCAATTATATTGTTCATAGTCCTTTATACCTTTCAAGTCCATTGTTAAAATATAATTAATTGCAGTTTATTATTTAATTAGCAAACGCACTTTACACAACAGTTTGTTTATTCTCTTTCAATGTATTCTGGGAAGATTGAAAATAATAAATTATTTATCATTGCACTGAAGTCTATAGGTGAATGGATGTTAAAACTGCACCTGCTGCAATCTCTCAATCAATTAATATTATAAATCCCTGCGGGATACCACAAACTTCCATTATGATATTGTTAAGGAAGTGTAATTCGTCATCATTATATAATATTTAAAGAACGCTAATAGCGCTATAGAATACAAAGGTAAGTGAGAGAAATGTACAATATAAATGCCATCACTCATAACGAGATAAAAATGTGTGAGGTGGCATTTAACAGCGATATTCATTATTGTAAAAAAAAAAAACTGTAGTCACGATAAGGAAAAGAATGACAGAATGAATGAGTATTCACATCTCTCATATTACAAAAACTGTTGATATAATTTATTAGGGTGATCCCAAAAAAAAAAGAAAAACACATTTTTTTGGTCCCGTACATACATACTATTGACACTAAGGTGGTACGGGTTAACGGTTAACGGTTAACGCTAAGTTGGTACGGGTTAACGTTAACAGATTACCATAAAATTTAACGTGTAAGGTTTTCCTTTCCATTTTTTTTTTGAATTTTTTGGGTCATCTTAATGCTTATTCATATGTCGACTGAATATGTATTTTTAAAAACTGTTTGTAAATATATAACACTAGCCGACCCGTTCCGCGTTGCTGACCCTTGTCAATTATATTTTTCTTGCATCGCTAATTAGTGACTATAAATAAGAAATCTTCAGAAATGTTGGTGTCGATATGCAATTTTAACATACCGCCAAAAACTAATGACTTGAGGCATACATTTATTTCATCTGCTGCAATAGTATAACTGGAAGTGCTTGTCAGAAATCTAAACGTAATTTGCTTCGTAAATCCTTCAAGAATCGATCTAAAGCTTCTAGGAAATTTTTTGTGCCATCGTACATTCGTTTCAGATGATTTTTTTTATTTCCTTGGCAACATTTATTTTCCAATATTAAAACACATTCATATGTACATTTGAACATTGCATGTATAATTTTCTGTTAAAAATATGCCGTTCCTACACGGAACATAGGGCGGAAACTAGTTCGTTCCAACGTTGTCTATCTTGGGCAATTCTTCGTATTTATGGCCATGTGCCAAAGTTCTTGCTTTCTGCCTGAATTGTTCGTATCCATGTCATCTTGGGACGTCCTCTGCGCCTCGTACCCTGGGGATTCCATTCGAAGACCATTTTATTTAGATCTGTGTCAACTTTTCAGAGTGTATGGCCTATCCATCTCCAATTTCGCCTTTTTATTTCCCTTTCTATACGTTCTGATGACGTTAGTTGCAGAAGGTCTGCATTGGATATTGTGGTCGGCCAGAAAATATTGCATATTCTTCGTAAGCATTTGTTTATAAATACCTGCAGAGCTTGATTAATGATTTGGGTCACCTTCCAAGTTTCGCATCCGTAAAGTAGTATTGGTTTGATGCTTGTGTTGAATAGACGCAGCTTGGTACTTCTGCTGAAGTTGCGGGATGACCATATTTTACTCATGTTGTGGAAAGCAATTCTAGCTTTATTGATACGGCTTTGTACGTCAGAATCGGCGCCCCCGTCCTTCGTGATTATGCTCCCCAAATAACAGAAGCTGTCGACGTCATCCACGACAGTGGGTGTGCTGTCCACAATTACAGTTTCTAGGCGCATGAGTTTGGTCTTTTTCATGTTAATTTTGAGACCGATCGTTTTTGCATTTTGTAATAGCTATTCCAATTTAGCTCTGGTTCCTGCGATGGAATGGCTTATGAAACAAATGTCATCAGCGTAATCAGGGTCGCTTAGCTTTTCATGTGGACGCCATTGTATGCCATCTTCGATTTCTGAGTTTGTTTTGCGCAGGACATTATCAAGCACAAGTATAAATAGAAGTGGGGATAAGACGCAGCCCTGGCGGGCGCCGTTGCGAATAGTAAAGTTTGGGCTAGTTTTTTGTTTAAATCGCACGCTACATTCTGCATTTGTGTAGAGCTCGCGGATGATATCAATGATTTTATTAGGGAGCCCATATTCAGTTAGGGTATCCCATATTGCGTCTCTACTGAGATTATCGAATGCCCGTTCAAAGTCCACAAATAGTAGATATAAAGGTGACCTGAATTCTACGGGCTGTTCCACAACGATTCGGAGTGTGTTTGTATGGTCAGTGCATGATCTCTGTGGTCGGAAACCGTTTTGTTCGCGCCTCAATTGTGGGTTTAATACTGGTGTGATTCGGTCAAGTATTATAAAGGCTAGAACCTTTTGCATGGTGTTTAGGAGAGTGATTCTCCTCCAGTTTCCGGATGAGCTTAGATCTCCTTTTTTTGGAATTGTGATAATGACACCTTCTTTCCATTTCGATGGTATATTGTTAGTGCTCCATGCTTCGCTACCGATGGGTTGTAGTATGGGGGTTAAGACATCTGCGGCGTATTTGAAAAGTTCCGGGGGTAGATTATCAGGTCCTGCGGCTTTATGACTTTTGAGTTTTGAAATTGCGCTGGATATTTCCTCATTCGTTGGTGGTGCTACATTTATGTTGTGCGGCGGCCTGTTTCGGGATTGTTGCGTTGACTGGTATTGGACAGTACTGTTATCATCGGCGTCTTTATACAATTCGGTCCAACGTGTAAGTTGATGCTCAATTGTTGTAAGAGGGAGTCCGTTCTTGTTCTTAAGGGGCGGTATGTTTGGCCTTTTGTTTGTGATTTGTTTTATTGCAGTATAAACTCCTCTCAGATTGTAACGTCTAGTAAAGATTTCAGCATCTGCTGCCACTCCGTTTATCAAATTATTTTTGTCTTCCTTTGCAAATTGCTTGACTTGTTTTTCAGCTTCCGTATATTGTTGCTTTTTGGTAAGTTTTTGTGCAGCATTTTTTTGTGTTTATTAGATCCTTTTTAAGTGCTCTTCTTCGTTCGATGACTTCCCATGTTCTAGGACTAATCAATGGCTTTTTTCCCTATTCTTTAGTCCAATCGTTTTCTCTGCTGCTATCCTACAGGCGTGGGTGACATCTTCTAACGTATGGGGGTGGTTGTGTTTTAAAAGTTCATTGTTTAGACATGAAACAAATTTATGGCGCATCTCGCCATTCTCCAGACCCTCTATATTTAGTTTGGTGTTGCGTTTCCTCTGGGATTCAATAGCAGATGGTCGTAATCGTATTTGTGCTACTAATAAGTTGTGGTCACTGAAGATGTCTGCACCTCTGCGTGTTCTCACATCCAAGAGTGAATTATGGTACCTTCTACTGATTAGTATATGATCAATTTGGTTTCTTGTACTGCCATTTGGTGATTCCCACGTGTTCTTATGTATTCTTTTGTGCGGGAACCTTGTACCGCCGATGAAGAGGTCATTGTTGCCGCATAGTTCAACCAGTCGCTTACCGTTATCGTTTCTATCAGAAGGTAGCGCGTGTTTTCCCATAATATGCTGTAGGTTTGTGTTATCATTTCCGACTTTGGCATTGAAGTCACCTAAAATCATTAGTATATCACCTTTGGGAGTGTTTGCAATTGCACCTTCAAGTTCTCGATAAAAGTTATCTTTTATTTCTTCGTCATCTGGCTCCGTTGGGGCGTAGCACTGCATAATGGTGAAATTTCTAAACTTGGTTTTAAATCTTGAGGTGATAATGCGATCTGAGATAGGGTTGTAACCTAGGAGTGCATTCTTTGCATTACGAGATATAAGAAATCCTACTCCGGTCCGTCTGGTGTCTTGGGTGCCACTGTAAATGAAGTAGTATCCAGAATGCGTCCACATGTATCCTGTTCTTAGCCACCGTGTTTCTGAGAGTCCTAGAATATCAATTTTGTGCCTGTCCATTTCTTTGCAAACTTGTTCAAGTCTCGATGCATCCGAAAGTGAACGAATGTTCCATGTTCCAATCATATTCCTTTTTCGAAAGCTAAAAGTCGTCATCGTTGTATTCCGTTGGTTTATTTTTCTTGTTTCCATTTCTTGGGAAACAAGACCGGACTACCAATCCTGAGCAACCCCATTTACGTCAGTGGGATACGTACTGGTGATTTCGTAATCTTCAGGCATCCAGTCTCACCTTATCAATCACATTTATATAGCGGACCGCTTGCTTCAAGACCGACGTTCGCTCGTAACCGCTCCTAAGATGGAGAACAGACGTTACGTGGGTTATTGGAGATGCTAATGTAAGACGGCATCTACTCGTCTTGTCAGTGTTACCATCCGCTGATTGTCCGGGACTGCTTATTTGTGTTTCACTTATTCGCAGCTAACCTTCATATCTGAAGGTTTTTCACTATCCCCAACCTGTGACCAGTCCGGTAGCCTTCAGCTCAGCTTCCACATAACACCCATAAAATTCCGTGGCCCGTTTCAGATGATAACTTCTATTTAATATTGCATGTGTGCCCTTCATTCAAATGGATGTCCAGTGATGAAGCTATATCTATAGATATGTTGCCTTCTAATTTAAACATTTGCCTTCCAATTGATTTTTCCAATGATTTGTAACATATTTAAGTGAAAGTGAGAGTGGTTGGGTCTTATGGTTCGTAAGTTTTACATATATAGCCCATTTTACAAAATAGGGCGCAGGGCATAACCCGCACCTCCGAAATTGAACAAAATATATAGACTTTTTCCACCAAGGGCCATCCCAGAACATCATCTGAAAATTACATGGAAATCGGTTTAGTAGTTTTGGAGATATAACATATTTAAAAAAGTGGGCGTGGTCGGGTCTTAAGCCCACAAGTAAGTGCTCGGGGCGGAGACACAACCACCATTGTCTATCGAATTAATTTTCAAACCCTGCTCCGCCTAAATTCCAAAAAATAAATAGCTTATTTTCATCAGGGGATATGCAGCATATTTTCACCAGGATTATACCGGTACATTCTCTGAAACTTTTATGAAAATCGGCTTCAAAGATATGTATAACACACATAACAATTCGTCGTGGTCGGGCCTTTAGGCCCCATAATGAGTACCTAGGGTTGGATACATAACCACTATTGCCTCGCAAATTAACTTTCTCACCGATACGTTCGTCAGTTTTGCTAAAATAGCTTTTTTAAAAAAATAGGGCATTGGGAAGGTACCCCGCCCCCTCGAAATTCAACAACATTTTCACCACAGGTCTTCCCTGAACATTCTCTGAAATTTATTTAAAAAAGTGGGCGTGATAAAATGGCGTTTTTAAAAAATAGGACATAAGGGAGGCTACCCCGCCCGCTCCAAAATTCATGGGGGAGGTACCCCACCCCTTTCGAAATTCGAAAAAAAAATATTTAGCCTATTTTCACCAACACCCTGTACAAACAAACATACTAACATACACACATTGTCTTTTATATATAACATTATCGGATTAATGAAAATTAATAATTTCGAATATAATCTCATACCATCTGTAATGTGAATTGGGTAATTATGTATCAATAAGAATGAAGTGGAATTTGTTGGATGTGGAAGGGTGATATCAGTATTTGATTTGAAGTGAAGTACAAACGTGGTTCATAAACACTGGAGTTTTAATTAGTCTAATAGAGTAACTGAGTACTCGCAAAAAATGTGAGCAACACTCACTTGAGTAGTTAAATAAAGGAAGAAAACAATTAAGAAAGGGCTATAGTCGGACGGATTTGATCAATTGACACCCTACACCACTACCCTGGGCACAGTCATTACTCATCTATTTGTTTTTCTGTTTGTAACGCATTGAAATAATCATTTGCGACCATATAAAGTATATGTATTATTGATCAGGATATAGTTCTGTGTTTGCATAGTCATGCCCGTCTGTTGTTATCACTCTAGCGTCCGCAATAAGTGAGCTAGAACGCTATATTTTTTGTATAGGAAGGTCAAGTTCGAAAATGGGCTATATCGGGCCACGTTTTTATATAGCCCCCATATAACGGTACCTCCTGATTTTGGGGATTTCAAGGGTTTCGCCCTCATTTTTAGGTCGAACTACCTGTTATTTAACATTTGAGGTTCCCAGTGGTCACAAACATTTCTACCAAAAATTTTCAATATAGGTTCATGTCTCGGTATAGCCCAAAATAACGGTAACTACCTGGAATTTGACTCATGGGGTTCATAAAGCCCACAAAATATCTCAACCAATAATTGTCAACATAGGTCCAGTTTTGGTATAGAGCCCATATAACGGTATCTCCCTATTTTCGGTGTTTTGAGAGTTTTTGCAAAATTGTTTAATCAAACTACCTGTAGTTTGACGTTTGAAGTTCCCAGAGGTCACAAAACATCTTCACCAAAAATTGTCAACATAGGTCCGTGTTTTGGTATATCTCCATATAATGGTACCTCTCGACTTTCAGTATTTTGAGGGTTTTTTTATTTTTTTGATCTAAGTACCTGTAATTTGAGGTTTTAGGTTCCCAGTTGTCAGAAAACTACTCTACTAAAAATCTTCAACATACGAAACATGGACCTACATGTTTCGGTATAAACCCCTTATAACAGTACCTACCGATTTTCGGTATTTTGAGGAATTCGCTCAGGAGTTGTTGAACATTGTCAACGACGATCCAGTGTACTTCAAAAAGGTTATAACTAGTGACAAATCAGGGGTGTATGGCTATGCCATTGAAACAAATGTGCAATCATTGCAATGTAAACGCCCAGAATAGCCAAGACCGAAAAAACACGCTAAATTCGGTAAACTGTGAAGGTTCTTGCCAAAATGTAAATTTTTTTGAAAAATCTATCATGGAGTTTGCACCATGATAACGCAGCAGCTCACACATCGATGCTTGGGCGTGAGCTCTTGGTATTCACCGGACTTTGCTCTCGCTGACTTTTTCCTTTTCCCAAAACTGAAAACACCAATGAAAGAAAGCGTTTTGCTACGATTGAGGAAATCAAAGAAAAACAGGAGCTGTTGGCTATACAAAAAAAAACACGTTTCGGGAGTGTTTCGAGGATTGGAAAAAATATATGAGGGTGTTTACTTCGAAGGGGAAAATATTGGTAAATGAATAAATACTTTTTGAACAGAACTAAATAACGGTTATTTCTTGATCAAACCTTCTATAAAACCTTCAAAATTCCGAAAATCGAAAATGATTTTAGCCAATTGCATTTAATGATTTGGCCCAGACTCTTAAAATAACAGAAATCAGGGGGTACCTTTCTATGGGAGCTATACCTAAAGTTTGACCTATGTTGAATTGTTGCTTTTTATACCCTTATAAGTTTGTTTTGGGAAAAATTCGTGTAACACCGCGAAATATTCGTCGTAGACCAATGTGTGGGATAAAGCGATTTTGAGATGTCTGTCCGTCTGTCCATTAGAAATTTTAATCAAACTCCAGGCCGCAATTATGGACCGATCGTCACGAAATTTTGCATGGAGATCGGGATCAGACCAGAATACATCCCTATTGTTATTGGCGATTATCGTGAAATATTTAGCGGGTGAAAAGGACCAAAAACAAATAATAGTCCGATCGCCTCGAAATTTTAAATAAGATAGCAGTATACTACACAGAAGAAGTTTGCAATAGGAGATGGTGATCAGATAAGATTAATAGGGTTAAATGGACCGAAACTTTTGTGTGAAAATTGCGAAAAATTTTAATACACAGTGTTTATCTTTAAAGCTGAAAGACACATTCCCGGCATGTAAACTAGATTTTTAAAAGGAACTCTTGACCTTTCTATTCATTGATTCCAATTGGTGTACATGATTATATAACAGATTTGCAGCCTAATATATCCAGTTATTTGTTTGTAGTATAATCATAAACACGCTCGAGGTCACAATTATAGCTCAATAGTCACGAAATTTTGCACGAGGTCAAAGAAGATGCCTGTAATTTTTGATAATGATCTGATATTATTTAGCGGGTGAAACGGACCATTACTTTAGTATGAACCATATAAAAATTTAATTTTGGTCCATATTTTAATTCCTGAAGGGCATATACCTGCAAAGTAGCCTACCTATGGAAAAAGAACTACTGACCTTTCCCCTGATGCAAATTACAAATAATGTGTCTGCTACATAAGGGGCCTGCTGACTATTATATAATGGGTTTTGTCTAGAGAGCCATATTTTAAGTAAGGTTTGGGTTTACGACGAAGAAGAAGCTTGCAATTTAATGTGATGATAATATTTAGAGGGTTAAATGGACCAAAACTTTTGTTTAAAATTTGTACTATATCCTGAACGACAACGTGAGTTATATTTGGAAGACGATCGTTTAACATTTCCACTGATGTCAATTATGTTGATGTACGTGGTAAGATAACAGAGCTACACCCTATTATATACAAGGATCTTACAGTTTTAATTGTGCGCAGCGTAATTACATTCACGCTAAAGGTCGTAGTTATAGTTCAATACTGACAAAATATACGCAGGTGGTAAGAGTTTTGGTCAAGGAATGTGCCAATAATTTTGGATAATGATCGGATAAAATTGAGCGGCTAAAATAAACCAAAACTTTAGCGGGAAAGATATAAAAATTTAATTTTGTCTCCATATTTTAATTTATGGGTGGCATATTCAGAAAAATTACGAAAACGAAACTAGAAAACCAACTTGTGACCTCTCTTTTGATGCAAATAATATAAATGTAGCGGTTAGATAGCGGAAGCATAATCTAACATATAAATGGGTGTCTTTAATGTTTTGGTTTGCTTGTAACGAACTACATTTAATTGCTATGCTACAAAATGCCGAGCGAAATTCCCACATTTTAAATTGATGCAAATTGCAACGAGAAAACATACCGCTTGGTCAAAAGTAATGTAATACCTAAAAAAATTATGGTTGTTTTATTAGATGGTTGGGTAAAAATCAACGAAAACCACTTCTTGTCTTTTGATATTTCTTTCTTTATACAAATGTTAATTTTTGTGAAAAACATGTATGTATATAGCCAAAACGGTATATGTGTCCATTATAAAATAAAGAAAATAACACCTAACGTTTCCAGTAGTGGCGGTGTATGTACGTTCTATATTTCTGGTATGTTATCGTGTATATCAACTAATGTATGTATGTATGTATGACCGGACGGCAAAAATATATTGCAATCATATAAAATTAATTCAGTGGAAAATTGGTGCACAGGGGAAATGGTGTAGGGTATCAAATGGTCGGCCCCGTCTGTCTATAGCCCTCTCTAACTTGTTAATTATTTGTGTTGCTACAGTAACCTTTACTGAAATTTTGTGACTGATATCTGCACAGGAAATATTTTTGGCCGCTCTTCCCATACAAAGCCGACCACAGTGCCTTGAGGGTATATCCCTGTTGGCAGAGTATACTGATCCCCTTTTATTTGTTTTCATTATTGATAATGTGTAAAAATTCCTCGAAATGCCTGTGTGTTTGTTTTATTTTTCCTTTCCAACCACAATAATTGGAATTCGCCCTTTATGCCCTGGCTTTACATTTGCATGTAAATTGCCTTTTAATGTTTGTCATGGCCATTGTCACAAATTCCAGTGAAAGTTGTCCCTCAAATGGAACATTTTTGTGGCAATCTGTTAAGTGGGCGTTTTAAACATTTGTGATGAGACACTTGGATTAAGGCGAAAAAATTAAAAAAAAATTAATAACATGTAAAAATTTAAAGAGATATTTTTCCACGTTTACATGAAGGCTGAGGAATATACACACAACAATAATGCGACACAACTGTTGACGCATTTTTTGTTAATTAAGTTAATGTCATGGAAATTAACTGTCACATCAAAAATTTGTCATGACAAAGTTATTATAAATTTCATTGTAAAAAATGGTATCAAAAGGGGATTTTTCATGTTTCACCGCAACTTTAAATGGAATGTGCTTACACCTGGAAAGTTTTTGCGAATTTTGAAACAACAATGTTCACAGATGAAAAAAATCAAAAAACAAAAAAAAATCGCCGATGCGCTTTTTAAATTAATCGCAATTCAAGTTGAAAATTTTAGGGGTTTTTAAATTTTCTAGTCCTATCGGAATAATACTGAAGAAAATGTTGCAGCTATGAAAGTTCTCTACAAGTTTGACCATTAAGTCCAATTTACATATGCATTTCATTTTACGAAATCCTAGAAACAAAATGAAGTGTATTTACATCTGTTTTTTGCGTCATTTGCTTACGCACACAATCGCACATACACACGGATACAATAACACATACACACGCACACAATAATTTTAATTCCGAAAAATAAGAATTTCACAACTCTAATGTTTACCAAATAACTTGACTTAATTCAAAATTGAAAAAATTTAATTTTTCCAAGTTTTTTAAACATTTATTTACACTTTTGTCATCGTTTGAGTATTTTTGTTTTTCTACAACACACACAAACAAACAAAGACATCATAAAACAGTTGCATTTTTGGTAGTTTATGACGAAAAAGCAGGGTTGCGTATAATAGTACGGTGTTTTCGTACGTTGTTTAGAATAAATGACGCAGCTATCGTCATTTAATTTTGTATGGTAAATGACGCAAAATTTTGCCTGTTTTAGCAAATAAATGGCGAAACAGCTCTAAATGACGAAAAAGTTGCTAATGTAAATTGGACATTATGGTATTTATGTAGGTTTTACCGCTTTTGAGATATATAAGTTCGAATTAGGACAATGCAACGACTGTATCGTCTCCTTATAAAACAGTGTCAAGACTACAATTTGCCAACTTAAACTTATATATCTCAAAAATGGTCCAAAATACGGAATTGTTTAGTCCCATTCCGATAGGTCTCGCGGTTATCAAGCAAAATCCTGAAGACCTGAGAAGAAAATCTGAATGATTGATCTAAACTTCTTTAAAAACGATAAAACCTTTGAAAATATTATGCAGGTCAATCTTGTACAAAATTTTCATTGCTACAACATTTTCTTTAGTCGAATTTCTATAGGACTTGCGGTTTTCAAGCAAAATCGTGAAAACCTAAAAAAACATACAAATGTGAACTTTGACCGCGATTTATTTAGAAATCCATCCAGCGATTTTTTTTGTTTTTGGATTTTTCTCACCTATGAACATTGCTGTTTTAAAATCCGCAAAAACTTCCCCTGTGTTAGCAGTTTTCTCCAAAAGTTAGTTAAGGCGCACCATGTATGACATTGTTTTATAAGGCAGCGATACAGTCAATGCATTGCCCAATTTGCACTTATATATCTCAATAACGGTTAAACCTACGAAATTATCATAAAGATCAGTCTCGTAGAGAATTTGCTTAGTTACAACATTTTCTTTAGCCCCATTTCGATAGGACTTGCGGTTTCCAAGCAAAATCGTGAAAACCTAAAAATTTCAACTTGAATCGCGATTTATTTAAAAAGCGCTCCCGCGATTTTTTTTAGAATTTTCTCATCTATTAAGATTGTAGTTTCAGAATACGCAAAAACTTCCCAGGTGTAAGCACCATTCATTTAAAGTTGCTTCAAGAGCACCGTGAGTTGTAACCAGAATCACAAGGACTACGTTTGAACGGACTGTTCGCTAAACTGCACTTTAGCGAAAAGTATGAACTTTTGTATTCAATATAGTCCATCTTGATTTATGTTTAAGAAAAATATTCCCACGCGCAATAATTGGACGACTGTGAGTAATTTTATTCAGTAGTTTTCGTTATTAAGATGGGCAAAGCTTCAGCCATATCGAACACTTAATTCAGTCATTTTAGCAGGTTCAGGCAGGATTTTAAGGAGCTTTTGGGCCATTATCTCATGAAGAATGAACTTGACCCAAAATCACTTATTTTTATACCCTCAGCATTTATGTTGTGACCTAACCTCAAAATTAAATTTCGAAAAATATATACAACTAAAAAAATGGTCTTGCTGTACTTGAAAATCACATGCGGACAAATTGGTTTTGATAATTACGCGATTTTCACTTATTTTAAAATGTATATAAATTAAAATAGGTTATTGGACCTCTATTTCCATTTCAGAAGTCTTGAGATATATCCTCAGCATCCCAATTATCTTCCTCAATGGGGAAGCTTTAATATGAATTGTATATTTATATACATGTTTCCAATATCTTCTACTATATATTGCATGTGAAAAAAATTTTCAAACAAAAAATTACGTTTTTGATCAAAATATATGCTTATTTTGACTGTAACATCAAAACTATAATACCAATCTTTATGATTTTAGTCTCGCCGGGAAGTTTTGATCCAACAACAAATTTCTAAATTTCGTCTAAGTCAGTTCGAGAGAACTTTTTAGTTACAATTGTGCTCATTAAGATAATTAGCGTTTTTATAATATTTTCTTTCTTAAACGTCGAAATAAAACCGCCATAACTTTTGTCCGCACCAACCAAAAATTGGCCAGCGAGCAGATTCGTATTGGGGCATTTTTTCTTAACCTATATACCAAAAATCTTTGATGTAGCGCGAAAAAAAAATTCCTTTGTTTCAAATGGAATATAAAATAATAATTGGCAATATTTGTGATGCACACTTTCAAACGGGCAAAACGTGTCTCATCGAAATAATGGTTTTAGACCCGAAGTATGTTTGGTCGAAATCCGTTTCAGACAGTTCGAAGTCGATTTAGCAATGTCCGTTCGTCTGTCTGGAGCGCACGATAACTTTCGAACGGATGAACCGATGTGTTCCAAAATTTTGTGTTAGTAATATTTTATCCAAACTAAGTTCGAAGATGAGTCATATAGGTCCTCTCTTTCAGGACCTCATAATTTGGACATCGTGAAATTTCTTTCCAGATTTGGATGAGGTTCGAATATGGACTATATCGGTCGACACCTTCGGGCACCTCCCATACACAAAATCGGAAAAAATCAGTGATAACGTAATTTTGAACCGTGATAACGTAATTGTTTTATATATAAAATTGGATATGGATATACCAAATAGAGGTAATTCTCAATATTTTAGAAAAAATGTTCTAGCCAGAGTGTTGTAGAAATGTATTTTATAATATTTATAATATTTTGCATCATTTTGAAAAGTATTGGAGATTAAAAAAAAGAGTGTAGAGAAGGTCGTGAGCAGTTTTTTTTTTTTTTTTTTGTATTTTTCTGTTGCGTATTTTCTTTGATATTGTGTAAAGAAAACTTGCGTCTTTTTTATATATATATTGAAAAATGTTCGCACGATGAATTCTTAGACATTCAGAACTATAAATCCTAACTTTCAGATAAATATACTAAAATATGCGGTCAAGCCCCTCGAAATACATAAATCGGGAGACACCCTTGTATGGGAGCTACATTAAAACATTAATCTAACATTATAATTTTTTTGCCAAATATATGCTTAACCAATAACGCTGCGAATCGAAATTTTGGGGCAGAGATAATTCCTTTTGGGGATGAAAACCCTTGGCGAGTATATTAAGAATCCCGAAGGACAGATCCGCCGTGAGTCGAACTTCCGAGTTATGGCGTGTTGAAATTTCTGCTGAAGACTCTGTAAGGCATCTGAAATTAGCGTTATATCTTTTTTAACTTTTGTTTTAGCTTATTTATACAAGCGCAGTTCGGAAACTTCTTAGCCTAGCACAAAAAGCGCGGTATAAACAGATAAAAGTTAAGTGTTTTGGAAACTTTCATCTCTGTTATGAACACATGTTACATTTTGTTTCGATCTGGCAACTCCTTCTGGCAATATTTTTACAATGGAGAAATTAGAAATGCGTGCTGTCATTAAATATTTACATAAAAAGGTTTATCGGGACAAGAAATTCATAGTGATATGATGAATGTGTTAAGTGAAAGTGCTCCTTCATATGCAACAGTAAAAAATTGGGTTACTGAATTTAAACGTGGTCGTACAAGCATTGAAGATGAACCACGTAGTGGACGTCCAAAAACAGCAACAACAACAGAAATTGTAGCCAAAGTGCATGATATGGTATTAAAAGATCGACTAATAAAAGTGCGTGAAATTGCTAATATCATGTGCATCTCAAATGATCGAGTCAATTTAATTTTGCATAAAGAACTACAGATTAAAAAGCTTTCTGCAAGATGGGTGCCGCATTTGTTAACAGTCGATCAAAAACGCATAAGAATGAACATTTCTCAAGCTTGTTTGGATCGTTTTAAGCGAAATAAAATGGATTTTAAGCGTCGTTTCATAACTGTTGATGAGACATGGATCCACCTCTATACTCCAGAGACAAAAGAACAATCCAAACAATGGACTGAAGCTGGAGGAAGTGCCCCAAAGAAGACAAAAACAATTCAATCGGCTGGTAAGGTTATGACAACGTTTTTTGGGACTCCAAATTGATTGACTATCTGCAAAAGGGTAAAACAATAAATTCAGAGTACTATTGCAACCTTTTGGATCAATTAAATGTACAAATTCGAGAAAAACGTCGTGGCTTACAACACAAAAAAATAATTTTTCATCAAGACAACGCACCAGTGCAGAAGAGTGTTTTACAATGGCTAAAATCAACGAATTAAAGTACGAGTTGCTTTACCACCCACCTTATTCTCCTGATTTAGCTCCCAGTGACTTTTACTTGTTCCCAAATCTAAAAAAATTCCTTGCTGGCAAGCGTTTTACCTCAAATGAAGATGCAAGTACAGTTGTAAACCACTATTTTGAAGACCTTGAGGAAAACTATTTAATTCAAGGGATAGAATTCCTAGAAAAGCGTTGGACTAAGTGTATTGAAGTATCAGGAGATTATATTGAAAAATAAAAATATTTTTGAAAAAACTAACTATTCTCCTTCATTGATAGGCTAAGAAGTTTCCGTACCGCCCTCGTATATCGTCAGTCAAATCGAATGAGGATTATTTTTCGTACAGTATTTTAACCTTCTAACTCGCTTCCTCCAATGACCTTTTCGTCCCTTATTTCAAGAACCGCTATAAAAGTACCACAAGATGACGTTTTTTTCACGAGCCTGCCGACACCAACTGAACTGGGTAGTACTTAAGATAACCCTCGAAGGAAGAAACCGATTTGGTCCAAACGTTATACATCGTATTATATAGACATCAAAATTGTTGTGAGTTACTGAGGGTATATCTCTGTCGGCCTGACTGATCTTTTTTTGCTTGTTCGTACGACGAACATATCTACTTATGTTATGTAGTAGTAAGAAAATAAATAAAAAACCATCCTCGAAAGTGCACATAACTTTTAACCTCCAGCATGTGTTAAGTGGTTTTGGTTCACACAAAGTGGCTTTGTGGGGCACTTGCTTCCTCTCAAACATGTACACACATACATACGTAAGTATACAATGTTAATGCTATTGACTACACTGAAAATTTTGAACAGTGGCTGTGTCTTCCACACGCTTTTCTAGTTATTGCTGGATGTCTGTTATTATCTACAAGCTTTGTGTTATTGTGTGATTCGCCATCTTCACATTCCTTTCAAAGGGATTTAAATTACAAAATAGCTGTTGTATGCTGGCATATACATACATCATTTCGTGTAAATAAATGGAAGCAGTGCAGAGGTGATTTCGTGAAATTATTGGAAAAGATTCACTTTGGCAGTTTTGTTGAGATGTGTGTTTACTTATTATTTTTAAAGTAAGCCAGCTTAATTTTAAAAACAAGTAAGCTAAGACTACAGTCGGACGGGGCCGACCATGTGATACCCTAACACACTACCCCTGTAAATTAGCTTTCAGCAAATAAAAATTCATTTATGGAACAAATAAACTTATTGTAAGAAATAACTTTGTGGATTATGCCACCTTATCACATCAAGCCTAAATAATAAAACAATAATTGTTCCACAAACATCCCATAAGGGACAAAGGAGACTTCTCTCATATCAATGAGTACACACCGATTCATATTTCCTGATATGGCGACCTACAGTTTATTGCCGAGTCCGAAGGGCGTGTCCTAAGCCACCACTTCTAGAGAAGTTTTACATGACTGAAATACTCAGAAAATGTCGCCAACATTACTGAGGGGTATTTTCCCACCTTTTGAAGTTACCTGGCCGGGGAATCGATCAACGGTGGCAAAATACCTCTTAGTAATGTTGACGACATTTCCTGAGTATTTCAGCCATTAAAAACTTCTCTACAAGTGGTGTCTTCGGGCACGCCGTTCGGATTTGGCGGTAAATTGTTGTATGTATAAATCCCAAAATTATACGCCAGGAGGAGGTCAGTGGTGCCTTCACCTTCACAAGAATTAATATTTCAAAAAGGCGAAGCGACCCCATGCTGCAGTATATCGCACCTGTTCAACAAAAAGTTAGCAACTCAAACTTTTCTTTTTTTTCAGTAGAGACAAAAACTCTTGGTACATAAGCAGTAGTATGAAAAGTTAAATGCCGGTATTTTTGACGAAAGAATATACAAAGAAATTACAGATTTTTTCAGTGTGTAGGGTAATTCATTTTCTTAATAAAAAGTTAAAATTTTTAGTTACTACCCTTCTGTTGAACAGGTGCGATATGTATAAAAAAATCCAATTGGACAATTAATACGCCTGGGCTCCACGTAATTCGCAATAATGCACAAAATGAGAATTTCTCTGTCATGATAGAGACAATTATAGCATGGGAGGAAAATGTGGTTCTCTACAGAAAACCCACTTTTTATTAGGCAGTAGCCCCGTTTTCTACCAAACTCATTATTGCAATTTTTATCAGTGGAAAGGCCAGCCTTTCTTTTTATACCCTCAGCATTTATGCTAGTATATACACTTTCATACTGGTAAAATGTGCCTCATCGAAATAATGGTTTTAGGCCCCAAGTATGTTTGGACGAAATGTGTTTCAGACAATTTGGAGTTGATTCAGCCAGTCCGTCCATCTGTCTGTCTGGCTGGCTGGAGCGCACGAATGGATCAACTGATTCGGTCCAAAATTTGGCTTTCGTAACGATAACTCTTGAAGAAAGTAAACGATTTGGTACATACTTTGGACATCTTAAAATTCCTACCAGCCTTAGATGAGGTTTCAATATAGACTCAACCGGACCAATCCTTCAGGTACCTCCCACACAAAATTTCGGAAATGTTTAGTTTAGGACCTGCTCTCGAATCGCTTTGATTTTTGTTGTAGCAACTTGTATTCATTGCACCCCATACGACGCTATAAGTTTCATTAAGGGCAAGTCCGTACTTCCAGAAAAAAATAGCCTGAAAGGTACAAAACACCCCTATGACACCGTGTGTAGTGGTTGGAGAGCAAGATAACTCTCGAACGGATGTGCCGATGCGGTCCAAAATGTGGCCTTCATAATATTTTGTGCAAAATTAGTTTAAGTTCGAAGATAAGCCATATCGCCCCCACAAAAGCTCAAAAATTTTCGGAAAAATTGTGCGCATGATAACTCTTGATGGGAGTGACCGATTTGGTCCATACTTTAGACATCCTAATATATGTACCAGATATAGATTAGGTTTGAATATGGACTACATTTGTCCACTCCTTCGGGTACCTCCTTCACCAAATTTTGGATAAATTCACTTTAAGACCTGCCCTCGAATCATTTTGATTTTTGTTGAAGCAACTTGCATTCGCTGCCTCAATTACGACAGTAAGTCAGGGGGAAGTCCATACTTCTTGAGAAAACAGAGCTGCAGAGCTCGAACCGAATACTGCATTCGTGCACACTGTGGATATTGTAATATTTCTTCGAATATTAGATGAAATCTGAAGGTGGTGCTTATAGGTCCACTCCTTCCGGTACTTCCCCCACAAAAGTTCGAGAATTTTCGATAAAATGGCACGCGCGATTTCTCATAGACCTAGCAACCGATTTGGTCCAAACTTTGGATTCTAAATATTGTCGAAACTTAGTTTATGTTAAAATTTGGGCCCTATCTGTCCAATCCTTGTGGTACCACCCACACAAATGTTCAACATTTTTGTGGGTTAAGGGTCTGTTCGAGGATCCTTTGGACATTTCTACCGAAGGTTTTCCTAGTGGCCCTGTTTACAGCGATATTATGTTTTTCGTAGGCTAATGTGATAAAAAAGCTCTATCTATCGCTATCCCCGCAAATTTTTGGGCTTTAATCCTATCCATACTTTTGTCGGTTCATACGCCCAAAATGTTGAAAACCTTAGGGGGGTACATACGTTTTTTGGGGAAAAAAGTATTTCAATCCACACAGGCTGAGGGTATATGTCTGTCGGCAAAGCCGACTTATACCACTGTGCAACACGAAAATTATTAACCATATTCTGACACCGCAGTGTGATAGAACACCAAAAATGAGAAGACACGTGTCTCGCCGTTTTTCCCTATCTCATCAACTTTTGCGGTTATAGGTCTCCAAAGGTTTGAGGCTTTGATGTAAAAAGGGTCATTAAGTCAGGACTATATCTTCCAAACCGTTAGGAAATTTGAATTTATCTCAGAGGCAAAGTTGTAGCTCTTGTCTTGAAGAACAAAAATTGTGAACACATATAACCCGTCAAGCTTCATCTGCAAGGTCAAAATCGCCCTGGTCAAATTTCTTTTAAAACATTTCTCAAGTTTTGTTATACAGCTTTCAAACCGATCAAATTTGAAGCAAACAACCAACTACAAAAATGTACCTCAGATCTCAATAAACATCTTTCTAGAATATACGAACTCTGTAGAAACGGATCTTAATGGTCATAATAGCAAAACAATTGGGATTTTTATCCTCTTTTCTAGGATTCTGCTCCAAAGATATTAAACCGTTCAAAATTCAAGAAAACAATCAACCACAATAGTTTAGCGAAGGCTTCAATAAACAACTTTCTGGAATATGCGAAATGTCTATGAACGGTTCTTAATGGTAATAATAGCAAAAATCTTTTGAAAATATCCAATTTTTATACTTTTTTCTCAGACTCTGGTCCAAAGATACGCAACCGCCTAAAAATTAAGGATACAGTCAACTACAAAAATGTACCTTAAATTTCAACAAACAAGTTTCTAGAACAATTGAAGATTCTAGGAACGATTCTTCAAGCTCAAAATTCGATTGTTCTAGGTCATTCTTTCCTGTTCGGTTCCGTAAATAACAAACCTTTCAAATTTCCTTGAGTTTTTAACAGTTTGTTATTTCCAAACCTGAGCAGGGGGAATGTTAAAAAAAGTTAATTGTTCGTGAATTTCAGCCCTTAGAATCATTCCTAGAATGTTCATATGTTCTAAAAAGTTGTTTATTGAAATCTTAGGTACATTTTTGTGGTTGACGGTATCCTTAATTTTTGGGCGGTTGCGTATCTTTCGACCAGAGTCTGAGAAAAAAGTATAAAAATTGGATATTTTCAAAAGATTTTTGCTATTTTTGCCATTAAGAACCGTTTCTACAGAGTTCGTATATTCTCGAAAGGTACATTTTTATAGTTGGTTGTTTGCTTCAAATTTGATCGGTTTGAAAGCTGTATAACAAAACTTGAGAAAAGTTTTAAAAGAAATTTGACCAGGGCGATTTTGACCTTGCAGATGAAGCTTGACGGGTTATATGTGTTCACAATTTTTGTTCTTTAAGACAAGAGCTACAACTTTGCCTCTGAGATAAATTCAAATTTCCTAACGGTTTGGAAGATATAGTCCTGACTTAATGACCCTTTTTACATCAAAGCCTCAAACCTTTGGAGGCCTATAACCGCGAAAGTTGATGAGATAGGGAAAAACGGCGAGACACGTGTCTTCTCATTTTTGGTGTTCTATCACACTGCGGTGTCAGAATATGGTTAATAAAAAATGACTCAAAAAATTACACACAGTGTACTTTTTTACTTGTTTAATACGTAGGCCACTTTGGCGGTATATGCCCTCCAGAAATTAAAATATGGACCAAATATAAAATGTTTATGTTTTTCATACAAAAGTAGTGGTCCATTTCACTCGCTAAATAATATTAGATCATCTTCCAAAATTATAGGCATTTTCTTCGACCTAAAGTCTTACCTCGTGCAACATTTCGTGAATATTGAGTTATTATTGCGAACTCTAGCGTGTTTATTATTACACTACAAACAAATAATTGGATCCACCAACACAATTGGCATCAGTAGAAAGGTCAAAAGTGTATTTTACAAGTATAGCTTACTTACCCGGAATATGTATTCCAAGAATAAAGATATAAGCTGTATATTAAAAATTTTCACAATTTTCACACAAAAGTTGTGGTCCATTTAACCCTATAAATATTATCTGATCATCATCTCAAATTGTAAGCTATAACGAGTGGTTTTACCGAAGGCTGAGGTTAGCTCTGTAGTTTTCAGGGTCGACTTAAGGACCCACGAACCTTAAGTAAGAACAACAGTTAATTGTGCTTCAATGCTTTATTGATACAATTACTTATATATGAATATTCAATGGTTTTGAGATTAGTCGGGGATGTAGTGTATATTGATTGGCTGATGCTACGAACAATCTCGGATGTATGCTTTCGCCCGATGATGATCGGATGTGGGGATGGGATTAGGGATAGCCGGTTGGCTGTCGGCTCGACAGTCGTCGGATATATGGATCGGCTCGGTGATATTCGATTGATGGTTGCTCGTCGGCAATCGTCGGATGTGTCGGATACGGTCGGCTCGTTGGTAGTCGTCGGGTGTGTTTGCTCGGTTCTGGTGTTCTCGAATGCTGTCGGCTTGTTGGTAGTTGTCGGCGATATTCTTCTTGACAGTACTCGGCTCGGTATTGGATCGACAATCGGCTGGGCGGCTTTCGGGCGATTGATCGTACTCGGCTGTTGACGGTCGGTTCTGCTACTCTGCAAAGAGAAGAGTCGGAAATGGTTAGCTAACGGAGCGAAGGAATCGACAGGAGCGAACGAATCGGCAGGAGCGAACGAATCGACAGGCGCGAACGAGTCGACAGGAGCGAACGAATCGACAGGAGCGAACGAATCGGTAGGAGCGAACGAATCGACAGGAGCGAACGAATCGGCAGGAGCGAACGAATCGACAGAAGCGAACAAGTCGACAGGAGCGAACGAATCGACCGGAGCGAACGAATCGGTAGGAGCGAACGAATCGACAGGAGCGAACGTATCGCAAGGTCGATGGCTGATGTAGTCTTCGGTTCAATCGAATAGGACTACGGACAATGCCACACGTCTTCTCTTTCACGTCGGTTAACGCCAGCACTCGACAAATTCAGCGACGAAAACTAAACATCTTATCCATCTGGGTTTACGGAGTAAATGAGAATTATTTGTAAGGCGAGACAACCAGGAAATACGCTGAAGTTTAAATATGTATGAATGGAGTTGTAATTATGCATGAAGTTGGGATTATGCATGCACTGATAAGGTAGTTTTGTATTGATACTGGATGTAATATCAGGTGGGCGGCTTGCAATGTTGCGGTCACGTTACAAAGCTTCTTCTTCGTCATGTACCCTTACCTTGTTTCAAATTTCGTGTTGATCGGACTATTATTGCGACCTACAGAGCCGCTACAAAATTAGATAAAAATTATGTTTTGGTCCATTTCACCCGCTAAATATTACACGATCATCACCAATAAAAACAGGGATCTATTCTGGTCTGAACCCGACCCACAGTGAAAAAAGTACCGATTTAGCGCGCCAAAAGTTGAAGTCTATGTTTTATTGTATGTTTGTCCATAAAATCGATATGAACAGCTATAGATTGACAATATTACTTCATTTATTAATATATTTGGTAAATTTGTATTTTTACCGTAGAATGGTACCTATCGATTTTCGGTATTTTAAAGATTTCTACCACATTATCCAACCGAAACGGCAAGGATTTGGCATATAGTCTCCGTGGGGGTTATGCATACACTCCTATAAACATTTTCGGTATTGGACCACGTTTTCATATAGCCCCCATAGACCGGTACCACCGATTTCGGCAATTTTGGAGGTTTTAGCCATATTATCCAACCCATATAACTGAAAGTTGACATTTAGTCTTCGTTGGTGGTATATAATATTCCGACGAAGAATTTTCGGCACAGGTACACGCATTGATATGGCCCCCATAGAAAGGTACCGCTTTCATTTCAGCATTTTTACATAAAAAATGATATTAATAAAAATAGTAATAAAATAAAATGTTGCAGTTTGTTGCAGCTAAAATTTTACAAATTAGTTAAGAACTAGTGTACTAAAAATAAAATAAAAAATCAACGCACCATCCCGCGACACTCCTTAGCAATAGCTTTAACAAAGTGCTCAATTTGGAAAAAAATCGGATGTCACATGTTTTAAGTGTAAAATCCGAGTTGCAATAAATAACATTTTATATTCAACATTTTTTAAATCACCTGCTTCACGATATTTTTAAATTCAATAAAGCTTTAAAATTACTTTGTAGGAAGAGTGCATCCGACGATCACAAATTTACTACTAAACTATTTTATGAAAACTAGTTCAAACAAGTAAAAAGTCGTTAAGTTCGGCCGGGCCGAACTTTTTATACCCTCCACCATAAAATAGTCTTAATTAAAATGGAATAATTAGGGTCCTTTCACAATTTTAGGTGGAACAACTTTTCGACAAATGATAGACTCCTACTGCCTCCCGCTATTGCTTAAATTGCTCTGTGAACACAAATGTTGGGGCAGAGTGCGTGTATATTAAAAACCCCGAAGGACAGATGCGCCGTGAGTCGAACTTCAGCGTTATGGCGTGATGAAGTTTTTGCAAGAGACCCTGTAAGCCAACATGAATTAGCATTATATCTTTGTTTGTTGTTTTTGTAGAGCACTTAAGCAACAGTGAACAAAGATACAACGCTAATTCCTGATGACCCACAGGGTCTCTAACAAAAATTTCATCACACCATAACGCGGAAGTTCGACTCACGGCGGATCTGTCCTTCGGGGTTCATAATATACTCACCAAGGCCTTTCTTCCCCAAGAGGAATTTTCCGTGCCCCAGACTTTCACCTCCATTTTGTCAAATTGACCTCCATTTTGAAATTGAGACCCTCAAAAATGGACCCATGTTGACGAATTTTAGTGAAGAAATTTCGTGACCACTGAAAATTCCCGAAAATCGGGAGGTACAGTTATATGGGGGGATATACCAAAACATGGACCTATATTGACGATTATTTTTGAATAGACAAAATTGTAGCTAAAATTCTCAAAATACCGATCATTACAGCTAGTTCGGTTAAAAATTGCAGCTAAAATTCTCAAAATACCGAAAATCGGGAGATACCGTTATATGGGGGCTATACCAAAACACGGACCTATGTTGACGTTGTATCGTTGGAGATATTTTATGACCACTGAGAACATCAAATGTCAAATTACAGCTATTTCGGTTAAAAACTGTAGCTAAAATTCTCAAAATACCGAAAATCGGGAGGTACCGATATATGGGGGCTATACCAAAACATAGACCTATGTTGACGATGTTTCGTGGAGATGTTTTATGACCACTGAGAACCTCAAATGTCAAATTGCAGATAGTTCGGTTAAAAATTGTGGCTAAAATTCTCAAAATACCGAAAATCGGGAGGTACTGTTATATGGGGGCTATACCAAAACATGGACCTATGTTCACGATGTTTGGTGGAGATGTTTCATGACCACTGACATGGACCTATGTTGACGTTGTATCGTTGGAGATGTTTTATGACCACTGAGAACATCAAATGTCAAATTACAGCTATTTCGGTTAAAAACTGTAGCTAAAATTCTCAAAATACCGAAAATCGGGAGGTACCGATATATGGGGGCTATACCAAAACATGGACCTATGTTGACGATGTTTCGTGGAGATGTTTTATGACCACTGAGAACCTCAAATGTCAAATTGCAGATAGTTCGGTTAAAAATTGTGGCTAAAATTCTCAAAATACCGAAAATCGGGAGGTACCGATATATGGGGGCTATACCAAAACATGGACCTATGTTGACGATGTTTCGTGGAGATGTTTTATGACCACTTAGAACCTCAAATGTCAAATTGCAGATAGTTCGGTTACAAATTGTGGCTAAAATTCTCAAAATACCGAAAATCGGGAAGGTACCGTTATATGGGGGCTATACCAAAATATGGGCCTATGTTGACGATGCTTGGTGGAAATATTTCATGACCACTGAGAACCTCAAATGGCAAATTACAGCTAGTTCGGTTAAAATTTGTATCTAAAATTCTCAAAGTACCGAAAATCGGGAGGTACCGATATACCAAAACATGGTGATGTTTTATGACCACTGAGAACCTCAAATGTCAAATTGCAGATAGTTCGGTTAAAAATTGTGGCTAAAATTCTCAAAATACCGAAAATCGGGAGGTACCGTTATATGGGGGCTATACCAAAACATGGACCTATGCCCATATCCTTTGGGATATTAGTTTGTTGATCACTAGGAACCCTAAGTGCCAAATTATAGCTAATTCGGTCTGCAAATGTGGCGAAGAACGTCAAAATACCTCAAATCCGGAGGTACCGTTATATGGGGGCTATACCAAAAAGTGGACCGATATAGCCCGTCTTCGAACTTGACCTGCCTATGGAAAAAAGACCCTCGGGTGCAAATTTCAGCACTCTATCTCAATTATTGGACGCTAGAGTGATTACAACAGACGGACAGACGGACAGACAGACGGACATGGCTAGATCGTCTTAGAATTTTATTCTGATCAAGAATATATATACTTTATAGGGTCGCAAATGATTAGTTCGATGTGTTACAAACAGAATGACAAACTTAATATACCCTCCATACTATGGTGGAGGGTATAATAAATTTAATTTATTCGCGATATTTTTGAGACTTTTTAATATTATAAAAATATTGCAAAACTTTAAAAAAACATTTGTAGAATATATAATTTTCGATAGAATTGGTATGGTGGGTAATGAAAATTGTTGTGAAAATAAAAACTTAAAAAGAGATTTGTTAGAAGGCGTGAAAAACGATTAGCTGCTATTCTATTCGAGAAAGACCACTACTTATTTCAAAGAAACGCGAAAATTTCTGATTTGTTTTCCTTTTTTATTTTCTTAAACATGGAAATTTGACAAAAGACAATTGATTTTCAATGCAAATTGTGTCTCAGAGCATGAATATTAGGGCTATAACCAAAAAAATACCACCACATAGCCGTGTAGAGCATGGAAAACTATTATGAAATACGACGTCAATTTTTCTCTATCGCGAAAAAAGTTTCCGCACCAAATGCATTGAAGTTCAGTAATGCATTTTTTAATTTTAGCTGTTATGACAACATATTAGCTTTTAATTAAAATTTTTATTTTTTTGTAATCTAATTTAAAATCATTATCAAAGCGTTTCTGGACCAATTTGTTCTCAAATCGCGCCATTTCGGAGCATATTAGGAACTTTTGATGTTATTGCAATTTTTGCTTTTTCTTTATAAAGTCGTGAATTTTATGTTTATATTTTTTGTACCTACCGGACAAAAGAATATGGGGTCATTTGCAGCGAAGTCGCGAAAGTTACAGGCTGTTTTTGTTGACTTTGCCTGTGAGAATCGTATATGTTTTTTTACAAAAATACAACACCAGTACCACGTGGGGAATTTTGTCCTAATAACGAAAACGCGTTTCTAAGATCGATTCGGTGAAAAAAGGTTCCGCACCGACCGTGATTACTAAAACCCTTTTGATATTTTTTCTACTTAAAATTTTAAATTTGCTTTGTTTGAATAAATATTTATAGAAAATAAATACAATTCTCACAGGCAAAGTCATTAAAACGGTCTGTAACTTTCGCGAATTTGTTGCAAATGGCACCATATTCTCTTGTCCGATAGGTACAAAAAATATAAACATAAAATTCACGAGTTTATAAAGAAAAACCAAAAATTGCAATAGTGTCAAAAATTCCTAATATGCTCCGAAATGGCGCGATTTGAGAACAAATTGGTCCAGAACGCTTTGGTAATGATTTTAAATTAGATTACAAAAAAATAAAAAATGTAATTAAAAGCAAATATGTTGTCATAACAGCTAAAATTAAAAAATGCGTTACTGAACTTCAATGCATTTGGTGCGGACACTTTTTTCGCGATAGAGAAAAAATTACACCTTTTTTCATAATAGTTTTTCATGCTCTACACGGCTATGTGGTGGTATTTTTGATATTTGCAAAAAGTGCAAAAAGTTATATCACTAATGAATATGCTCTCTCTCCTACATGAATATGGGCTCTCTTTTACAGCATTGCCATATTGAAATACCTAAATACAGCTTAAATTTACTTTGATTTTGTGCATTAAGAATGTGGATAATGCACGAATTAATTTGAATTAAGGCAGTTAATGCGAATTAACGCTGCCGTCTCTCTAGGGTATAATTTTGGTATTTTAAAGATTTAAGCTACATTTTTTTTACTTAACTACCTGTAATTTAACATTTGAGGTTCCCTGCAGTCACGAAACTTCTCCACAAAAAGATTGTCAACATATCGTCGGTGTCATGCTTAAGTGTTCCATACGCCATTTTTGACTTTTTGAGATACAGGTGGTTTCTAGGGTTTTCTGGTATGCTCTTTCTGAATTTCTAGTCGGCTTTCTCCTATCTGCTCTAGTTTCCGAGATATCCACGCCTCGACGGGAAATCATAAACTTTTTTCAGTTATCAAATTAATATTTTAAAAACTTACAAGTTTAAAAACACATTTAAAAAATCAGAATTTTAATTTTCGATTTAGAAGTATTTAATTTATTGAGACAAAGATGGAAAATGTTTTTGTCACTTTGTTCCATGTGATTTACAATATTTCACATTTGTGTCATAAGTGCGGATATGGAACAAATCGACAAAAATTCTTTTTTTTAAAAAAATCTCTATAACTTTTATATTCCAATACATATTCCTCTAAATTTTTGCAAATATGTTCTATATACTATTATTAATATTTCAAGTCAAAAATATAAATATTTGCTTTAGCCAGCTCCACACAGTTTTGACGCAAAACATTAAAATGCGATTATCAAAAAACAGGCAAATGGCGTATGGAACACTTAAGCATGACACCGACGATATGTCCATTATTATTATGGGATATCCATAACGTATTCTAGCGAGCACTTCATGTGTTGGAGCACTTCATGTTGTGTTCCGGAAATTTCTATATACTAAATTTGTGTAGTACTGTATCATCTGATGAGCTTTCTAAAACTTTTCAAGTTTATAGACTACCGAATTTTCTATGATATCGCCCGTTATGACGGCAATAGGTCAATATTACTCACTAGGTTGAGGGTCAATTTCTCTAAGCTCAAAGGTTTTTCGAGACCTAGACTTCTGAATTTTGGTAATAAACGATACCACTGCACTCTAGACTCTGAATTTTATTAATCGAAAACTGAAATTTGAAGAAATTTCCATTACTTACGAAGTTTCTAACTCTTGCACCCACGTTCATGCTTCTCCCCTATGAGCCGCCACCCTACCGGTGAAGTACGTATGACTGATGTCCGTTTAAAAATTGTACTCACTTTAAGACTTCCCAAAGCAAAAGGAATTGATTTGAATCGTATAAAAATGATATATTAAAATTTTCGTATGCGATTTGGTTCAGTTGCATATGTTTTTACCATAAAATGTTAAGGCTTATGTACTTATTTTTTTTTCATAATTGATGGTCTGTATTGAGTCAAAACTTTTTTTATACCCTCAGCATTTATGTTAACGAGGGTATATACACTTCCATACGGGCAAAATGTGCGCCATCGAAATAATGGTTTTAGACCCCAAGTATGTTTGGACGAAATGTGTTTCAGACAATTTGGAGTCGATTGAGCAATGTCCGTCTGTCTGTCTGTCTGGCTGGCTGGAGCGCACGATAACTCTCGAACGGATGAACCGATTCGGTTCAAATTTTGGCTTTCTTAATATTTTGCCAAAACTTAGTTCAAGTTCGAAGATGGGATATATCAATCCACTCCTTCCGGTACCTCCCACACAAAAGTTCAAAAATGTTCGGACAATTTGTGCGCACGATAACTCTTCAAGGGAGTAACCGATTTGGTCCATACTTTGCACATCCTGAAATATGTACCAGACCTAGATAAGGTCTCAATATGGACTCAATCGGTTCACTCCATCGGGTACCTCCCACACAAAATTTCGGAAAAGTTCAGTTTAGGACCATCTCTCGAATCGCTTTGATTTTTGCTTTAGAAACTTGTGTTCACTGCCCCCCATACGACGGTGCAAGTTTCATTAGGGGCAAGTCCATACTTCCTGAGAAAATAACATGAAAGTTGCAAAAAACCCCTATGACACCGTGTGAGGTGGTTGGAGCGCAAGATAACTCTAGAATGGATGTGCCGATTCGGTCCAACATTTAGCCTTAGTAATATTTTGTCCAAACATAGTCTAAGTTCGAAGATAAGCCATATCGGTCCACTCCTTCAGGTACCTCCCCCACAAAAGTTCAAAAATGTTCGGAAAATTTTTTCATACGGTAACTCTTGAAGGGAGTGGCCGAATTGGTCCATACTTTACACATCCTAGTATATCTTCCTGATATAGATCAGGTTCAAATATGGACTATATTTTCTACTTCATCAAGTACCTCCCACACAAAATTTCGGATATGTTCACTTTAAGACCTGCTCTCGGATCTCTTTGATTTTTGTTGAAGCAACTTGCATTCGCTGCCTCAATTACCATGGTAAAAGTTTTTTTCAGGGGAAAGTCCATACTTCTTGAGCAAACAGCTCGAAGAGTGTAAAAACCCCCTATGAGACCATATGTTGTGGCTGGAGATCCACTTCCATAATGGTCAATGTCGATCCATTCCTTTTAGTATCTCCTCCACAAAACTTTTGATCTTTAATCCTAATCAACATTTTCATCGGTTCAAAGGCCGAAAATTAAAACCCCCTAAATACATACATACGTTTTTTGGAAAAACATTTTTTCAATATACACAGGCTGAGGGTATATCTCTGTCGGCAAATACTGATACTTTTTTACTTGTTTTTTTTTTTTTTTTTTTTTTGTGTAGCAGTGATCTATAAAAAATTCCAAAAAAGCATAATTTCACTTTCAAAAAAAATTATTTTAGAGATATTTTTCTACAATTTGCAATTTTGTTGCAAATGTATTATCCACCACTTTATAATTCTAATTGCACTTCCAAGAGATGCCCAGTGCACCAAACCTTCAGGAAGCGGGAAACATTTCAGAACCTCAAAGAAGCTACTACCGCACGCTATATTAATGTTGTTCAGAAACCCGAAATATAATCCAAATTTACTGTAGCAGCGACTGTGCAAGTATAGCTTCACTTAATTTATTGCCAACTTAATTGCTTCTGGTTAAGGGAATTGAATTATAAGCCATTGGGCAACAGTAACGGAAAGCCAAAAGCTCTTATGTTGTAAACAAGTCTCCGATATGATAAAAAACAACAAGGAACGTGATTTTTTAATTTATAAGATCTTTGATAACTATGAAATCGTTCCTTACGATTTTTAGACTTGTATGCTATTGAAAGTATTCCAACCATTTAATGTAGGTTATAAAGAGGCTCTTATTATCTAATAAGAAGACAATAATAGCTAATAATCCATGTCTAGTACAAAAAATGTCCAATAAAAGGTAAACAAGAAGCTCGTAATCTAGAAAATAGGGCACTTTCATAGTTCTAAGGACTCAACAAAAGTAAATAACCCTCCTTCAATAACAACAGAAACAGATTTATTGTTGAACTGGATAAAACTACAGAGATACAATCTTTATATTTGTAACAATAATGAACCCATGAACAAACCTTTGTACAGACAGATCAACAATAACTAACTACTACTTTACTCTTTTGACATACAACTGCCACACAAAATGTCATCAATAGTTAATCCCTTATAGGCTGCTGGGTCATTCATGACAAACACGCACACATGTACTTAATCCCACAAGCCCAAAAAAATCGAACAATTCATCTTACGAAAATGTTATGGGCGTCATGACGCGTCATGGCAAGGCAATATGTGTCATTAGCCACCACAAAACAAAAACCCACAACAGAGACCATAAAACTTACCCAAAATGGCAGCGGACATTGTTCATGCAGATATGTTGAAGGGATGTTGTCCAAATTAAATCCCCATTAATTGTTCTTATTCTGCTATCAAAAAGGATTTAAGGCCATATATTCTTCTTAATTATTGACACTCACTTGCACGCACACAGAGAGACAGAGAGAAACATTTAAACCATTAATCGTTTTATCAACGATACCGACCTTACCATTGGAATTCAAACTGGCAGACAACTGAAAGCATTTCAGTTTTATTTTATTTTTCATTTCTTAATGGATGTGGTTGGTCGTTACAAACTAAACAAACATTTAACTTTAACACAGACAAAAGCAATAAATCAAGCAGATGAATACAGAAGAAGAAAACTTTAAATGCTGACTTAATTCTGTGGTCAATGTTAATTGCTTTGGCAAGGGACTTTCACATCCATGGCTGGTGATGGACTTGATGCACTTAAAGCTGTTGTAGTGTATAACTTTCAAAAAGAATTTTGAAGGGTAAAATGGCTTTAACCAGCAGGAAAACTGTTAAAATCGAGTGTGTCTGTCGAGTGGATGATAGATCTACTCCCTGAAGTTGCAGCTTTTATTATAAAGAACACCAATGTGGACATATGTATTAAACTAAATAAGAGTATACCAATATATTTTTTCAATAATTTTTTAAAATTTGATTAAAAAAAAATAAATTATTTAATTGTGACCCATGTTGTCCTTGACAGAAAATTAAAAAAAATCAACTGCTGGATCGTGGACTTTTCTTCCCTCTCTGTTTGATAGGTGGATCTATCTCGTATAATATTTCCCTCGTTTAAAAAGCGTTTTCAAAATTTACTTATGGCACAGTGAAAATATGCTGCACAATTTCCCATGTTATCTTTATTTCATCATTTTAACATTAATGATGTGTTTTTTTTCTGATAATGATAGGTAAAACATTGCAGTACATAATATACAAAACTATGTAATTAATTAAAAAAGTAGATAAAAAAATCCTATCATAATTATTCTAAATAATATAATTTAATTTAATTCAATTCAATTGTTCCTTTGTTTTAGAATAAAGTTATAAAAATGAGCATAATTTTATAAAATTGGTTTTCTTAAAATTTGTAAAGAAACAGAAATATTTCAATATTAAGTACAAAAATGTTTGTATGTACAATTTTTCTGTGTAAAATTCTTTTCAGATAAGTCAATAAAATAGAGAAATGTATAAACACAGCCTCAACCTTGAAAATATCGAAAATCGGAATGTATCGTTCTATGGGAGCTATATGAAGGCCTGAACCTAAACCGAAAAATTTTATGTGCAAAGTTGCTTACCCCCAAGGAAGACTTAACACCAACTTCCACCCATTTCGGAGGGATATTGAGGCCACGACCTTCTAAATACCAGAAATCCGGAGGTACTGTTCTATGGGGGCTATATGAAGACGTGAACTTGTACCGACAAATTTCAGGTGGAAAGTTGTATTCTCCCAAGGAAGACATAGTACCAAATTTCAGCCATTTCGGAGGGATATTGAGGTCACAACCTTCAAAATACCAGAAATCCGGAGGTACCGTCCTATGGGGGCTATATGAAAACGTGAACCCATGAGGACAAACTTCGGGTGTAATACCGAGAAATTTCAGGTGGAAAGTTTCATACGAAGACTAAATACCAAATTTCGGTGAGATATGGAGGCCACGCCTTTCAAAATACCGAAAATCGGGAGGTACCGTTCTATAGGGCTAAATGAAGACGTGGACCCATATCCTGAAATCCGGAGGTATCGTTTAATGGGGCTATATGAAATCGTGAACCTGTACCGAGAAATTTCAGGTGGAAAGTTTTATACGAAGACTAAATACCAAATTTCAGTAATTTCGGTTAGATATTGAGGCTACAAGTTTTAAAATACCGAAAATCGGGAGGTACCGTTCTATAGGGGCTATATGAAGACGTGAACCTGTACCGACAAATTTCAGGTGGAAATTTGAATTCTCCCAAGGAAGATTTAGTACCAAATGTCAGCCATTTCGGAGGAATATTGAGGCCACAACCTTCAAAATACCAGAAATCCGGAGGTACCGTCCTATGGGGCTATATGAAAACATGACAAATTTCGGGTGTAAACTTTCATACCCTAAACAAAGACTTAATACCGAGAAATTTCCGGTGGAAAGTTTTATACCCCCAAGGAAGACTTAATACCAAATTTCAGTAATTTCGGTGAGATATTGAGGCTACAACTATCAAAATACCGAAAATCGGGAGGTACCGTTCTATAGGGGCTATATGTAAACGTGAATCTATACCGAGAAATTTCAGGTGCAAAGTTTTATACGAAGACTAAATACCAAATTTCAGTCATTTCGGTTAGATATTGAGACTACAACTTTCAAAATACCGAAAATCGGGAGGTGCCGATCTATTGGGGCTATATGAAGACGTGGACCCATATCGAGAAATTTCAGGTGACAAGTTTTATACCCCCAAGGAAGACTTAATACTAAATTTCAGTCATTTCGGAGGGATATTGAGGCCACAACCTTCAAAATACCAGAAATCCGGAGGTACCGTTTTATGGGGGCTATATGTAAACGTGAACCTATACCTAGAAATTTCAGGTGGAAAGTTTTATACAAAGACTAAATACCAAATTTCAGTCATTTCGGTTAGATATTGAGACTACAACTTTCAAAATACCGAAAATCGGGAGGTGCCGTTCTATTGGGGCTATATGAAGACGTGGAACCATGCGGACAAATTTCAGGTGGAAAGTTCTATACTCCCAACGAAGACTTTTAACAAAATGTCAGCCATTTAAGTGTGATGTTACAAACTTTAAAATATCGGAAATCGGGAGGTGCCGGTCTATGGGGGCTATATGAAGACGTGGACCCATGAGGACAAATTTCAGGTGTAAACTTTTATACCCGTAAAGAAGACTATTTCGGTGGGGTTTTTAGCAGGGTTTCGGAGTCGAGGTATTTTCGGCTCGACTCCGACTCCAGGCGAGTTTTTTGCACGACTCCGACTCCGACTCAGACTCCGGGTCGACTCCGAGAGTGAATTCCTATACCACTAAAAATGAATAAAATGTGCACAAAATTGTAATTTTGTCCTATATTTTGGCCTATATACGCAAATGTGTTAGTTTTTTCTTACCTATTCATTAGAAACGATATTCGTTCGAATACATTCGAACATATCAATTCTGTTTCTGCCGAATCTTACATTGACAAATAGCAAAGTTAGAAAATTTTTGTCGGTTTTCCTTTTTTGCACGAGTATATTCTGGACGGAATTCTTCCGTGTGAGAGAATCCTTAAGCCTTCAAAATATGTGAAAATGATGGGGCAATACAAATCGTAAGGACTACATGCAATAAAAACTATAAGCAATTCACGACCAAGTTTCAAACTGGATGTAAGCCAACAATTTATTGTGCTAAGCCTCAAAAGGAGACCCCCAGTTGTAAAGCACAAAAAAGCCATTTTTCATGATTTTTTTCCCGAGAAAAATACCTAACTTTTTGGCAGATTTTTGTCTTCATCTGAAAGAGAAAAATATTAGCAAAGTTTTGAAGTCGTCTACGAAACCTTTTTTTTATTAAGGCTTTTTGCTGTGCCAACACTATCTCGAGAAAAACACAGTTTATATGCTGCATACAAAATAAAATAAATTGTTCCCATCCAACGCTCATACTGTGGCAATATTGTTCCAATCGACTTAAAAATTTGACCACATATTCAATGCTAATTATACTTTCTACTTTTTTCTGAAATTTATAAGTAGGGATCACCCATTAAGCTAAAATTCAGCGCTCACATTTTGAACTTTGGTGTGGTGTGGATAATTTTATTGAAAGATTTGAAATATATTGTGTACACCACTCAATACGTAGGCAGATGGATGTTTTTTGGAACTGAAAAATTAGCAAACGATGGGATTTCGTGCATGAAAATATTCTACGAAAATTTTGCTAGGAACATTTTATGTAGGGTCGGTTCACTAGGACGAGAATTCGATATTGCCATGTTTTCATTGTCCTTTATCACTTTTACCCGATGCTTTCTTATGAAAACTCTATGATTATGTATTTAATTGAATTTCGTGCATGCTGACGGACAGATCCGGTTATTTGAATGTCTACATCTAAAGCCCTCATTGAGTATATAATAAATCCTAGAAGAAAATTTTGCCGTTTTTCAGACTTTTGAGTTATGGCAGGATGAAGCTGTCGTTGACCAACGAATATATGTGCCCATTCGAATTTTATATATAGTTAATAGATTATGCGAAATTTACCGAAATACATAAACATATGTTTTTTTGAGAAAGTAACGGGTAAAACTGATAAAGGACAATGAAAACGTGACAATGTCGATTTTTTGGTTATGGGAAACCTACATATAATTTTCGGTGGAACATTTTTGTAGAAAATTTAATTTTGTTTTACTTTTTGGGATCAAGAACAAAAAGGACATAGAAGAAACTGAGCTAGGACAGCATATTTGACAGAAAGGTTCCTCATTCCATTTAACTGAAAACATTTCATCTAAAAATGATGAAACAATATCTCCAAACAAATATATAAAACTATTTTCTCAATGATTGATGGGGGTCAAATCAAAAAAAAAATCATTATATCATGACTCAAAAATTTCAGCTTTGGGATCCTTTGGGGTTCTCAATTGGGGCTTTCATTCCCAAAAGGAATTTTCCTCCCCCAGATCTTAACTTCCATTTTGTGTCACAGGGTATTCAGTAAGATTTCCCATAGAGATCACAATGTCTTTAATAGAAGATAAGGATGACTTCTCATAAAAAACAAGATGAGAATACCAATAGACCTTTGTGAGAAGACCAGTAGGATTTCTGACGAAAGAGGTTAAAGGTCCACTCTTAATTCGATTGTCATAGAACTTTACATTTGTTTGCAATAATGTTACGAATCAATTGGACGAACAAAATAGGGATGAATAGACTACACTTCAAAATATCCTGTGAATTGTCCTTTAATTTAGTATAATATATAATTTGCATATATATTTTCTTATACATTTCTTTTAAAATAAACAACGATTTTTAAAAAAGTTCATGTTTCGAATTTAATGTTATATTTCTATAACGTGGAAAAAATTTTGCCCGGAGTCGGAGTCGAGTTATTTTTTTTCGACTCCGACTCCGACTCCAGCAAATTTGCTCGACTCCGACTCGTAGACTCCGACTCCGACTCCGAAACCCTGGTTTTTAGACCACGAGTTTCTGTCTAATCAGATTTTCTCTACGACCATCCTAACCATATATGCATTTGCATAGGATTCCGCTGTCTAGTTATAAAGTTGCGCAAAAGTAAACTTCCGACGTTTTTTGGCTGTAATTAAAAACAAATTAATAACTTTGATTATTCTTGTGGATTATTTTTATTTGGTCTTTTAATTTTTTTTATCATCAAGTCGAGAATATGATGTCAGATAAATGGCCGCCGCCACAGTTTATTGTCATTTGAGCCCTTTTTATGGCATTTTCCATCACTTTGGCCAAAAGTTCCGGCGATATGTCCTCACATTCTTGACGGATATTGTCTAAGAGCTGAAAGAGTCTGAGGCTTGTTGACATAAACCCGCGACTTCAAAAAGCCCCACAAAAAGAAGTCTGGAACGGTCAAATTAGGCGATTTTGCTGGCCAGTGCAAATCGCAAAAACGGGAGATTAGGCGCCCGGGAAATTCATCCTTCAGCATATCGGTTGTGGCATGTGCAGTGTGTGCCGTTGTACCGTCCTGTTGAAACTACATGTTTTCCAATCATTGCTCCGTAGCGCTCACCATTCACAGTAACCGTTTGGCCCGCGACGTCTTCCAAGAAAAAAGGTCCGATGACTCCTCCAGCGAAAACACCCTACAGTGACTTTGAGCGGGTGTAATGGCTCTTCATGGGTTATACGCGGATTTCAGTGCCCCAGAAACGTAAATTTTGCTTATTTACGTACCCGCTAAGATGGAAATGCGCCTCATCACTCATGATTGTTTTTGATAAAAATCATCTTCGTCTTGGTGGTGATTAAGGATGGCGTTCTGTGCATGTGTTTACTACACAAATGTCAAAACAGAACTGAAATTAGGGGCCAATCGCAAAATTTATAGCATTTTCTGATAGGAGGATTACCTTTGCGCCACCTTGTACAAAGTAGTGTTGTTCCTTCAGCAGCAGGCTAACGATGGTATGTACACTAGGGTTGTGACATTTTAACCCTTCTTTCCCAAAAATTATTTCCTGCTGCACGAAAGAATGACTTTTGGAATAACATTTATTCCATTTAATTTTTGAAAAAGGTTAAACAAAAAACCACTTTTAATTTATATGATATATCAAACCATCTATATATAAAGTAGACAAATGTTTGTACGTTTGTTTGAAGTTTATGGACTCAAAAACCCCTGAACCGATTTTCCTGAAATTTTCAGAGTATATCACTACATGGCCAGAAAGTAACATAGACTATAAAAATTTCTAAAATTCCTCGTTGATCCGGAGATTTAGCATCAGATTAGGAGGTACGAGTACCTCCAAAAAATTTAGATTTTGTACGCAAATATCTATAGAAAGGTAACAGATAGTGTCTCCAAATTTTGGATGTGTGAAGGAATTTGATCTAGAAATAAATTTGCCAAATTATATCGAAATAGGTTCAGATTTGGATATAGCTCCCATATATATTTCCATCCGATTCCATGTATTTAATGCACCAAACACGCTATATATACCCGATTTAAGGAAAGTTGAAATGTGTGACGAAAAATGGCTTATAAATAAATGTGTCAAAACATATGCGAAGCGCACCAGGTTCAGCTAGTGTTATATATCATATAACATGATATATATGTAAGGATGTCGAGCCCTTCCCTCGAAAAAGATCTAACAAGCATTTCTTTTTAAATTGTGGTATATTTTCTCCACTAAATCTTATTTATAATACAAAAAAACAATATAACTGTATTTGTTTTCGCTTAGATCTTTTTTGCTGTCGTGTCAGAAGTGGCGGTTACATCGAAAAACCTTTACATACAATAACTTAATTTTAGAGTAATTCATTAGATTTATTTAATTTTTCTAGGAAATTTGTATATGTTGAAAGCAAAGATAAGATTAACATTATTTAAATAGAACACAAATAAAGATATTTCTACTTAATAGTTTTGTCCAAATTTATAAAATCTTCGTTTAGAGTTAAGCTTGATGATCGGAAATTATTTGCAAGTGAAAAAGGAAAGCCAAGGACTCGAACCTACATAGTCACCAAATTACGTTTCCTGGTGTCACTGGTGGTAAAGCAGATTTTCAGACGTATCGACTATGTAATGGCTTCTCTGCCCTAGAACTTTTCGTTTTTCAAATGCAATGTGAATCAAATTGAAATGTATGCTCACTTGCTCTCAGTAAGCGTTCACTGGCTATCTCAAACATATACACACATTTATAAATGGTGGTGGTTTATTGAAAGTCGTAGAAAAAAGCAAAACAACAACAGACATGTAGGTACATAATTTATAAAAAGTCGAAATTTTAAAAAGAAAAAAATATATAGAAGCATCGTTGAACGCTTCTCCTTAGTTGTGAAATAAAACACATCTTCCCCAAAATAAAATCATCAGCGGGAAACCGGCATGTGAAATCAAATGATTACATAATGTAATAAATAGTTACATCCATATTTCAAATATACATATGTATGTATGTACATATATGAAAAATGCATTGATGTAATTACTAATATTAAATGCGATTTCTTCCCTTTCCAATAAAATATTTCCATTCACATTTTTGATTCAATTATAAAATATATTGGGTATTTCATTTAATAACAAGTAAAAAAGTATCATTCAGCTTTGCTGACAGAGATATACCCTCAGCCTCTGTATATTGAAACAATTTTTCCCCAAAAAACGTATTTATTTAGGGGGTTTTAAAAATTTTGGATGTATGAACCGACAAAAATGTTGATTAGGATTAAAGATCAAAAGTTTTGCGGAGGAGATACTTAAAGGAATGGATCGACATTGTGCAAGTGGATCTCCAGCCACTACATACGGTGCCATAGGGGTTTTTTTACAGCCTTCGGACTGTTTTCTCAAGAAGTATGGACTTGACCCTGAAAAAAATTTTACCGTCGTAATTGAGGCAGCGAATGTTGCTTCAACAAAAATCAAAGTGATTCGATATCAGGTCTTAAAGTGAACTTATCCGAAATTTTGTGTGGGAGGTACCGGATGGAATGGACAAATATAGTCCATATTTAAACCTGATCTATATCTGGTAGATATATTAGGATGTGTAAGGTATGGACCAATTTGGCCACTCCCTTCAAGAGTTACCGAATGAACAATTTTTCCGAACATTTTTAAACTTTTGTGGGGGAGGTACCTGAACTAGTGGACCAATATAGCTAAATTTTGGACCGAATCGATTGATCCGTTCGAGAGTTATCGTGCGCTCCAGCCAGCCAGACAGACAGACGGACGGACATTGCTCAATCGACTCCAAATTGTCTGAAACACATTTCGTCCAAACATACTTAGACCCCAACCATTATTTCGATGAGGCACACTTTTCCCGTATGAAAGTGTATATACAAGGCCGGATCGATTTGTATGGAAGGAAAAAAGTGTTATCGGGCGCCTGGAGTTTCTGATTCTTGGGATTGTACTGAGCAAAAAAGTCAAGTAGACCATATGTCTACAGTGAAAATCGAGGCCCCGGTTTTTGACTTGAAGTTTTTTTCAAGGATTTTTGGATATTTTGGCATATAACAATCAAACCACTGAGATTTTCGATCCAACACAAAGACAACAATACTAGCCAAGACAATAATAAAGAACTCTCTAGTACATCGCAAAAGCATTGGAAAGCTCCTTCAGGTAGTTATGGCCTCGAGAAGGTGCACATTTTTCAGAAAATATCGATAAATGACATTGTGCTACAAAATGGGGCTCAAAGTCAGTAGGTGGAAAATTCCTTTTGGAGATGAAAGCCCTTGGTGAGTGTACTAAGAACCCAAAAGAAAATGCTCACCATAGGTCATGTTTCCGAGATATCGCGTGATTAATGGTTTAATTTTGGTCCCTTGATTTGTGAGAAAATAGCTTCATATCTCTCTAAAGCGTTATTGTAGCTTCATTTTGACTTTACATGTCTGCGGTCAAATCGACTGGTGAATCTTTTTATAGAATATTTTATCACTCTAGCTCAATTCCTTTCATGTCCTTTTCGTCGTTTATTTTTTGACCCTTAGTAAGAGTACCACAAGAGCATCCAAATATTCTACAAAAATGTTGTTCAGAATATTTTAGGTACGGTTGTCATTGATGACCAATCGATATTTCCCCGTTTTCATTGTTCTCTTTGGCATTTACACGGTTTTTGTTCAGAAAACTATGGGGTATAAAAATCATTTTTTTTTAAGAAAATACAAAACACTGATTTATTCACTCAGTTTACCGACTTTACTCAACGATTGTATTTAGAGAACTGAAGTAAAAAGAACAACATAATTAATACCATTTTTTTTCTTTTCGTCTTCGCTTGCTACGTTGGTTATTGCGTCTCCTATTACACCATACATACAGCTCTTTATTATAAAACAGCATTCCGCAGCCGCGATAGCCCTGGTGTTACTCTCTTTGACAAAAATCCTCTCTACACTCATAAAAATATGTTCTAACATAAAAAAATATGTTGGTACCCAAACATATATTTGTTTTAAACAGCTCCTGCGGCCTTATTATTCTTCAGCCGGTTTATTGCTGTTTTTACCTCATTTTGGCCTGGTGGTATACATTCAATACCATCTTCCGGGATTGGATCTGTGGCATCTTCGTCGACTTCGCTACCATTGGATACCAACAGTTTGTAAAAATGCTCTTTCCATATCCTTAGCACACTATCTGTATTAGTTACCAAATTACCTTGCTGGTCTATACAGGAGGATGTGCCAGTGCCAAAGCCATCAGTTTGATGTTTCACTCTTTGGTAGAATTTTCGTTTTGTCTCCTGTACATCTCAATTTGTTCACACTCCCGCTTTTCCATCTCTCTCTTTTTCCTGTGGAAAATGCGTTTCTCCTCTCTCCTTTTCTCCCGATACCGCTCTCGTGCGTTACGCGTTGCTACTTATTGTAAAGTAGCCCTAAATGCCGCATTTTTCTCTTAGGTAGCAGCACGACACTCCTGGTCATACCGTGGATTCCTTGGTGGAGGTCTCTGTTATCCAAGTATGGATTTTGTGGCTGTTTGCATGCAATGTTTTGCCATTGTCCTGATATGTTATCGGCACGAGGAGTGCTTTGATTAAGCAATTGGGCCAGTTGAGTGGAATATGCTGTGGTTATCTGTTGTGATTGCAGCTTACCGATGTCCAACTTCCGTGTTGTGTCAGTTCGCACATTGTGTGCTACGTTTAATCTGGTGAGTACTTTTGCTGCAACAAGGTAGTGTCCGAGTCTATGTTTGCACCTCGAAACGATCGTACATCCAACACGATCGATGCATGTCTTACATCTATCACAACGTGATCAATTTGATTTCTTGTTCTTTGATCTGGCAACAGCCAGGTGCCCTTATGAATTTCGAGATGCTTTAATCTGGTACTGCTAACAACCATGTTTTTTGCAGCTGCGAAGTCTATCAGCCTCATACCATTGTCAGATGTTTCGCTGTGGAGACTGAATTTCCCGACTGTTGGGCCAAAGATATTCTCCTTTCCAATTTTGGCATTAAAATCGCCTAATATAATTTTAATGTCATGGGCAGGGCAGCGGTCATTCGTTTCTTCTAAGCGCTCGTAAAATATATATTTGGCCTGTTCGTCCTTGTTTTCAGTGGGAGCATGAGCGCAAATAAAGCTTATGTTGAAGAATTTTGCTTTTAATCGAATTGCAGCAAGTCTTTCATTCTCTGGGGTGAAGCTGGAGACCAGATGTTTAAACCTCCGACCAACTACAAATCCGCAACCAAACTCATGCTTTGTGTCATGGCAGCTATAATACAGTGCGTCACCTTTAGGTGTTGTTTTGACGCCTTTCCCAATCCATCGTATTTCCTGTATGGCACTAATGTCGGCCTTGTACTTTTCAAGTACATCTGCCAATGCGTAAACTGCACCTTCTCTATAAAGAGTGAGAACATTCCAGGTGCAGATTCGCAGATCATGGTCCTTAAAACGTTTGCGGGGGTCGTTAGCTTTAGAGGGATTTCTTTTCTTTCGTTTTTATACCCTATACCACAATGTGGAAAGGGTATTATAAGTTTGTTTTGGTAAAAATTCATGTAACACCGCGAAATATTCGTCGTAGACCCCCAATGTGGTATACCAATCTTTATATCTCGACGAGATAAAGCGATTTTGAGATGTGTGTCCGTCCGTCTTTCTGTCCGTCCGTCCGTCTGTCCGTCTGTCCATTATATATTGTAAACACGCTACAGGCCGCAATTATGCACCGATCGTCACGAAATTTTGTATGGAGGTCGGGCTCAGATCAGAATAGATCCCTATTCTTATTGGTGATGATCGTGAAATATTTAGAGGGTGAAATGGACCAAAAACATAATATTTATCAAATTTTCTAGCGGCTCTGTAGGTCTCAATAATAGTCCGATCAACGCGTAATTTTAAATAAGGTAAGAGTATATCTCAAAGGAGAAGCTTGCAATTCGTGATGGCGATCGGATAATATTTAGAGGGTTAAATGGACCTAAACTTTTGTGTGAGAATTGTGAAAATTTTTATAAACAGCTTATATCTTAATTCCTGGAAGTGACATTCCGGACAAGTGAGATATACTTGAAAGTGGAACGCTTGACCTTTCAATTGATACCAATTATGTTGGTGTGCATGATCAGATAACAGAGTTACATCCTAATATATTCCGTTATTTGTTTGTAGTGTAATAATAAACTCGCTAAAAGTCGCAAGTATACATCAATAGTCACGAAATTTTGCACCGGGTAAGAGTATAGGTCGAAAAAGATGCCTAAAATTTTGAATGATGATCTGATATTCTTTAGCGGGTGAAATGGACCATTACTTTTGTATGAAAAATATACAAATTTTATTTTTGGTCAATATTTGAATTTCTTGAGGACATATATATTTCGCAAAATAGCCTACATATGGAAAAAACTACTGACCTTTCCTCTGATGTTAATTGCAATAAAGTGTTTGCTAGATAATGGGCCTACTGCCTAATATATAATGGGTTCTGTGTAGAGAACCACATTTTTATCCCATGCTACATATTGTCTCTCCAAAAGTTTATGTAACACCACTAAATAATCGTCCTAGACCCCTTATTTGGTATGCCAAAATTCATATCTCGACGAGATAAAGCGATTTAGCGATGTGTGTCCGTCCATTAAAATTTATAAACAAGCTTAAGGCCGCAATTATGGACCGATTGTAACGAATTTTTTAAGGAAGTTGGTTTCGGGCCAGAATAGAAATGATTAGTTTTTGGTGATGATCGTGAAATGTTCAGGGGATGAAATGGACCAAAAACTAAATTTTAACCAATTTTGTAGCTGCTCTGTAGGTCAAAATAATAACCCGCAAAATTTTAAACAAAGTTTGAGTTTATGATGAAGAAGAAGCGTACAAACCTACGTGAAGATCAGATAATACTTAGCGGGTTAAATGGACTGAAACTTTTGTGTGAAATTGGTAAAAATTTCAATAACGTAGAGGTTAAACAACGGAAGTAGTAGTACCACATAAGGGGTTTCATGGGTTTCATTACATTTTAGTTTGTATGAACTAAATTTTACTTTCCTGCTACAAAAATGTCTTTGTCATGCTAGATAACTTTTTGGTTTTGGTCATAAGTATTATACATTACATCTCTGATATTTGATAATTAAATATTCACAATCATTGAAAAGAAGTTCCGTGGAGAGCGATTGTCCAGGGATAGTGGTATAGGGTATCCCATGGTCGGCTCCGTCCGACTATAGACTTTTCTTACTTGTTTCATAGTAGGGTGCTTTTTTCTAGGGGAGGGTTACTAACCCGGCGCCTAAACCCAAGTTTTTAATGTTCTTATGGGTGAAAGCGGCATTTCAGCTCACTACCTTTAACGGGTGTTAAACGCAGCTACCCCAGGTGACACCACGTGGAGGTCAGTGTCCACTTGATATGAGAGAGGGACCAAGATAAATCCTGGACTTTGCCATGTTAAAGCCGGTCAGGGCCGTTCCTTGGTATCTTTTATCGCCTACGTCACCCATATATGATATATTATATTATATATAGTTAACTGGATACCTTTGTGATGTGTCGAGATAAGTAATAAAAGGTTTAACCCACAATATATTATAAATAATATCTTCAGATTTTGAATCAAAATTTCTCATTTGCAAATGTTTTAAGCAGTAACAAAAGTGGGTTCACGCTTTGTTTTGAATAGTTTTGTAAAATATTTGCAATTATTCCCAATTATTTTTTAATCTTTCAAAAGGGGTCAATAAACAATCAACCTACAAAAATACTTACATTTCAAATCGATAAATTATCTCAGAACGATATAAAAATTTAAGTGGTCAATGCAGTTGCAAATGTTTTGAGCTGGTAAATGGCCGCTTTTCAATATGTTCGTAAATTAAAGTTTCAACTCACACAGGCTGAGGATATATCTCTGTAAAGCCAACTGAAATTTTTTTACTTGTTTTATTAATGTCGTTAACAACGATTATCCCTTACATTTATTGAATTTCGTCGGTCCCTTGACCGTCGTTAGAAGCGATACGTATACGATGTCGTCATTTAATGTAGTGATTCTTATACGCAACATTTTTACACGAATCTACTTTGTACTTTGCACAAAATCAATTAGTTTCTGAAGTTTCTGAAAGCATTGTTAATTTTTTTTACAATAACAAATTGACTTCAAAGAACCTACAATGTCATTTGATGATTAATAAATAATGCTAGATTCAATGAAAAACCTCTTAAATAACAGGCAATAAATTAATTGTTTAATTGGTTTTCCAAAAGCTTCTTACTTGTTATCATTTGAAATTGTCATCAATAAATATTAAATATTGGTTTTATTAATATTATTTGTCTTTATTTTGTTGTTTGGTTTTCTTGTTTAGTTTGTATCTTACCCACAATAAAGTAAGCAATAAAAGCAAATTATGTATTTTATTTTACTTATTTACTTAAAGTTTTTTTCGCAATATGAACGGGCTTGGGGAAGTGTATGGTCGATCAAGTTTTTTTCTAACGGGCAATACTTGTCATATTCAATCAGTCAATCAGTAAATATATGTAACTTTAAAATGCCTACAATCAAATGTTGTGAAATACTGTATACTGATCGCTCGCCTCCTGAATTTATATTTAAATCTTTTTAGTTCGCTCTGAGGATATTTTCACTAAACCAAGCCGACCGACATCTCTTAATACAATTATTAAGATGTTAATCTGAGACTGGAAATTCATAACACTCGCATGTATCTCTTCAAATGATGTATGTTTGTGTAGAAAATTACACATATATTGTCATAATAAATTCATATTAAAAGGTTACACTTCTCTAAAAAAAAACACTCATCGCCATAATCATCTAAACAATTATGTGGCGCCTAAACTTTTCACATATTTTATTTTGTTTACTTTCTTCTTTTTTGTTATGATGCAAAAAAGTTGTTGTTTTTAGGCGTATGAATGAGAACCCATTATGTAATAATGTTTATATTATAGAAACCACATGACAAAATTTTTTAAGAACATTATTGTATATCATATTGTTTACGTGATTTGCGGCTACATGTGTACTTTTGTTATGTGTGCGTATATATTTCCTTGTGTGTGGTATTATACCCGTATAGCGAACTGTGTATTAGAATATATTTAAAGAACACGTGGGGAGGGTTTGTAATTTAGTTCACTGTTAAAATAAAAATTCATAATTTATATCCTATTAGATGCAAATTTTTTGTACATAGAAACATTCAGATCTAGCTCAGGAGCCTAATTATGTGATTCGATATCGAGTTGTTTCGAACCGAGTAAATTGCCTATCGTAAACTAATAAAATGATAGATTTCTTATTGTGGTTTTGTTTAAAATGTACCATTTTTGACATATATAAGTTTAATATGAAAATTTTCCGTCGTTACATCGTTTTATAAGGAAGCTATACAGTCAATGTATTGACCCAATTTGAACTTATATATCTCAATAACGGTAAAACCTACGAAAATACCAGAAAGGTCAATCTTGTAGAAAATTTTCTTCGCTACAACATCTTCTTTAGTCCGATTTAGATAGGATATCCGGTTTTTAAGCAAAATCGTTAAAACCTAAACAACCCTTAAAAATTCCATCTTGAATCGCGATTTATTTAAAAAGCGCTCCGGCTATTTTTTTAGTTTTTTGATTTTTCTCATCTGTGAACATTGTAGTTTCAGAATCCGGAAAAACTTTCCGAGGTGTAAGCACCTTCCATATAAATTTGCTTCAAGAGCACCGTGACAAATATTTACATTTCTCATTCATAATTTTGTTTTTTTTAGTTTTTTTTTTTTAAATAAACACATTTTTGTTGCTTGAAGGACACTGAGGTTCCATAGTTCGATTACCGATTACTATCGAAAAAATCGATAACATTGCTTGAACGTTTTCGATATATTATCCACTTAGTGTTGATCATATCGCTCATTTACTCAAAGAGTGACACATCTCAAAAAATCCAATTTCGAGAAAAACGCGGTTTATGTTGGCGATTGAAATTTGACTTCCCAACTTCAAAAGATTACTACACAAAAACTAAAAGATCTACTTGGACCATATATTGCAAGCAGCTAGCTAGATATCAGTGCTAAATTTATGTGCAAGATCAAGCATGATTTGAGGGGTTTAGGTGCTTCATAAACTCAAAAAACTGTTGTGTTGAATTATGCCAAGGTCGTAATAAATGAGCTGTCGCTCGATGTGTTTTAGATATATCTGCAAGAAAATTTGACACAAGATAAAGTTGAAGTCGTAGAACAAATAGAAATTGCTAACTCAAAAACGCGTTTTTTGTGTCATTCCACGCTTTGAGTAAATGAGCGATATGTATTGTTTAACTGTTTACAGTGTTTTATTTAACTTGCTTTGACATCGGTTTATTTCGAATCTAATAACTCATTTTCCACACAGTTGCAGTTGACCAAACGTACTAAAACTTTGCACACTTTTCAGATTCATATATAATTAGCATCAAAGGAGAGGTAAACAGTTGGTTTTCAAGTTGTTTTTCCGCAATTTGTCGTAATATGCCCCAGAATTTAAAATGTGGACCAAATTATTACATTTTGGAAATATTTTCCACACAAATTATGGACAATTTCGCCCGCTAAATATATACGATCATTATCCAAAAATATGGGCATTTTCCTTGACCAGAACTCTTACCTCGTGCAAAATTTTGTCAGTATTGAATGATAACTGCGACCCCTAGGGTGATTATGGTGACACTACACACAATCAAAACTGTATATTCTAGGCTGTAACTCTGTTATCTAATTACGTTCATCACTGTAATTGACATAAATGGAAAGGACAGGGGTTCCTCTTCTAAAAATATCTCACGTGGCCGGAATGTATCCTCTAGAAATAAAAATATAATATGAAGTACAAAAATAATATAAAACAAGTAATAAAAGTCTACAGTCGGACGAAGCCGACCATGGGATACCCTATACCACTATCCCTGGACAATCGCTCTCCCCGGAACTTATTTTCAATGATTGTGAAAATTGAATTATCAAATATCAGAGATGTAATGTATAATACTTATGAACAAAACCAAAAAGTTATCTAACATGACAAAGACATTTTTGCAGCAGGAAAGGAAAATTTAGTTCACACAAACTAAAATGTAATGAAACCCACTTATGTAGTATTACTACTTCCGTTGTTTAACCGCTACGTTATTGAAATTTTTACCAATTTCACACAAAAGCTTCAGTCAATTTAACCCGCTAAGTATTATCTGATCTTCACCTTGGTTTGTACGCTTCTTCTTCATCATAAAGTCAAACTTTGTTCAAAATTTTGCGGGTTATTATTTTGACCTACAGAGCCGCTACAAAATTGGTTAAAATTTTGTTTTTGGTCCATTTCATCCCCTGAATATTTCACTATCATCACCAAAAACTAATCATTTCTACTCTGGCCCTAACCCAACCTCCTTAAAAAATTCGTTACAACCGGTCCATAATTGCGGCCTTAAGCTTGTTTAAAATTTTTAATGGACGGACACACGTTGTAAATCGCTTTATCTCGTCGAGATATGAATTTCGGCATACCAAATAAGGGGTCTAGGACGAATATTTCGTGGTGTTACATAAACTGTTGGAGAGACAATAAGTAGCATGGGATAAAAATGTGGTTCTCTACACAGAACCCATTATATATTGTGCAGTAGGCCCGTTATCTAGCAAACACTTTATTGCAATTTACATCAGAGGAAATGTCAGTAGTTTTTCCCATATGTATGCTACTTTGCGTAATATATGTCCTCAAGGAATTAAAATATCGACCAAAAATAAAATTTTTATATTTTTCATAAAGGGTGTTTTTTTAAGCTAGATAGAACTTTAAATTGTAAAAAGTAACACAAAGCATTAAATTTTGATGAAACTTTTTTTTTTATTTGTTTCAGTATACTCTGACAAATCATCATGAATAGACTCACGCTTGAACAACGCTACGATATTATCCAAATTTACTTTGAAAATCAGTCGTCGATTCGCAAATGACAAATGGCAAATGACCCGTTGTTTTATCGCAAAATTGTGTTCAGCGATGAGGCGCATTTTTGGCTTAACGGGATTGTTAATAAGCAAAATTGCCGCATATGGAGTGAGACCAATCCACAAGAGACCCTACAGACTCCATTACATCCAGAAAAATGCAACGTATAGTGCGGTTTTCACGCTGGTGGCATCATCGGACCTTATTTCTTCAAAAATGAGGCCGGAGCTCGCGTTACGGTCAATGGAGATCGTTACCGCACCATGATCAATGATTTTTTGTTTGAAAATATGGATGACATTGATCCGGAGGAGATGTGGTTTCAACAGGATGGCGCTACGTGCCATACGGCGAACGCAACCATCGACTTATTGAAATCAAAATTTGGCGATAAGTTGATTTCGAGAAGTGGACCTGTCAATTGGCCTCCGAGGTCGTGCGACTTGACACCTCTCGATTATTTCCTGTGGGGCTACGTGAAGTCACTGGTTTATGCTGATAAACCAGCAACAATTGATGCCTTGGAGGCCAGCATTGTTCGTGTTATTCGTGGCATACGGCCAGAAGCGCTCGAAAAAGTGGCCAAAAATTGGACGTCCAGAATGCACTTCGTCAAGAACAGCCGCGGTGCCCATATGCCCGAAATCATTTTCAAATGTTAATGCCACGTATTGATCTTTCGAATAAAAAAAATTGATTACAATTTAATGTTTTGTGTTATTTTTTACAACTTCAAGTTCTATCGAGCTTAACAAAACACCCTTTACAAAAGTAATGGTCCATTTCACCCGCTAAAGAATATCAGATCATCATTCAAAATTGTAGGGATCTTTTCGACCTATACCCGGTGCAAAATTTCGTGACTATTGATGTATAATTGCGACTTCTAGCGAGTTTATTATTACACTACAAACAAATAACGGAATATATTAGGCTGTAACTCTGTTATCTGAACATGCACACCAACATAATTGGCATCAATTGAAAGGTCGAGCTTTCCACTTTCAAGTATATCTCACTTGTCCGGAATGTCACTTCCAGGAATTAAGATATAAGCTGTATATTACAAATTTTCACAATTTTCAGACAAAAGTTTTGGTCCATTTAACCATCTAAATATTATCCGATCGCCATCTCAAATTGCAAGCTTCTCCTTTGTGATCTACTCTTACCTTATTTAAAATTACGCGTTGATCGGACTATTATTGAGATCTACAGAGCCGCTAGAAAATTGGATAAATATTATGTTTTTGGTCCATTTCGCCCGCTAAATATTTCACGATTATCACCAATAAAAATAGGGATCTATTTTGATCTGAACCCGACTTCCATACAAAATTTCGTGACGATCGGTCCATAATTGCGGCCTGGAGCGTGTTTACAATTTATAATGGACAGACGGACGGACGGACACACATCTCAAAATCGCTTTATCTCGTCGAGATATGAAGATTGGTATACCACATTGGGGGTCTCCGACGAATATTTCGCGGTGTCACATGAATTTTTACCAAAACAAACTTATAATACCCTTTCCACATAGTGGTGTAGGGTATAAATAGACACACAAAGCACCGTATAGGGTATAAATACATATTGAAAATTGTACCAGTTTTCACACAAAAGTTTTGGTCCATTAATAATATTAATATTAATATTATCTGATCGTCATGTTAAATTGCAACCTTCTTCTACGTCATAAGCTTAAACACTACTCAAAATTTCGCGCCGATCACACTATAATTGCGACCTACAATGCTGCTAGGAGATCGGGTAAAATTTTTATTTTTGGTCCATTTCACCTACTTAATATCACCAATAGCTACAGGGGTCAATTCAGGTCCGAACTAGAGATGGGCGCGTGCCTAAAAAATTAGGCACGAACACGGACCAAAATTTTTATGCACATTCACGCACAAACACGGCGTTTTTCAAGAAGGCACGAACACGCACACTCACGCACGAAATTTCAAAAAAAAAAAGAGAAATCGATATAGTTATACATTTATTTGTTCAAAAAATATTCATATGGGGTTTTCGGAGTGAAATCGGACACTTTTTAATTATGAGGTTTTAATTTCCTTTATTTTTTGCTGTGCTCATCAACAAAACATTTCAGTATATTTTCTGATTTTTGGCGACCAACGGCTCCAGACATATCGCGCCTTAAAAAAGTCAAATTCTGTAAAAACCATATGCAAAGAAATACTCATAACTTCTTTAATATTGGTCCAAATTGAAAAATTCTTTTTTGTATGTTTTGTTGTATTTAATCCAACTTTTCCTCTTTCAAATACAATTTGTGTTTTGCAACGCTGAATATTTTTTCAATTATTGTATGGCTTTCATGACAAACGCTTAGCGTAGTCTTTGAAAGTTATGAGTTTGGCTCTGAACACTAACACACTGACACAACACTTTTTTCCTTGTGATTGATTTTACTTATTTGGAAATTTTGCCTTTTTTAGGCGAAGATAATTTTTATTATTAATTTTTTAATTAATTTATCATTGGAATCGAGCTTGATGATCAATAATGCAAGTTAAAAGGAAGGCCGACGATTCGAACTCACACACCCACCGCTATGTGACATGACATGTTTCGGCTTTGGCAAAGGCTCCTCAAACTTATCGGATGAGGGACGGCTTCGCTATCATCTAACGTTTCCTCTTTCAAATGCAATTTGTTTTTTACAACGCTGAATTTTCAATCATTGTATGGCTTTCGTGAAAAACGCTTAGCGTAGTCTTTGAAATTTTTCCTTTATACCTATGTGAAACATATTTTATTTTACCAAAAAATTAAAAAAAAATATATTTTTTTTAACATTTGGTTTGTTGTTTTATTTAGGAATTTATCTTAAACACCGTAAAAACAGAGTTATTTTTAGAATTTTAGAATGGCTTAGCAGTATTGTACCAGCCGGACAATAAACTAACTTAGCTGATGATCAAGTAACTTCAGCTCGGACATCGGAGCATCCGAGCCAAATAATCTATCAAATATTAAATGGATTTTTTGCCAGAAGAATATTATTTAGATACGAAAGAGGATTTGAATATGAAATACGTAAATTTCATTTAGTAATATCCACTAATGCTGGTACACCAATTTCTAAACCATTCTTAAAATAGCAAAATACAGATGTTTTTAAGATGTTTACGATAAATTCCTAAATGAAACATAAACACAAATGTAAATAAATGCAACGTATTATGTTTTTGGTAAAATAACATATTTTGCGCAGTGGTATATAGGAAAAACGTTATTGACAAATTTTAAAAAATTTAGAAAAAATAGTTGTTAAGATGATAGCTCAGAAAGGCCGCAGAGAATAGTTGTTGTTTGTGGAGATGAGCAAGTGATACAAACCCGGGTGTAACCGATAAGTAAAAGAGGAGAAAATAAAACACAAAGGTTTTTAGTTTGTATAAATAATAATATTGGTGTGGGTGATTTATTATATATTTATGAGACGCGTTACAATTCGCGAGTAAACCGAGAAGTACTTCCGTACTGGTGAAGAGATGACTTATAAGTGTTTTGTGTATAAAAACCGAAAGTGAATCAAGGCTGAGGCAATCACTGCTTATTGGAAAGTTCTCACTACGATCCGAACTGAGCGAATACAGTTCCAGGGAGAAATTGCAGAGAAATTCCACTACCAAGAGAGTACTCTCTACGATCCGCGCTGAGCGAACATAGTCTCTGAGAATATTTGTAGGGCAATGATTGGAAATATCACCCTACGGTCCGCCGTAAGCGAACATAGTTTCTCAGAGGGTTTGTAGAGAACACTTAAGGAAGGGAGGCCTCTCTGCGATCCGAACAAGGCGAACAAAGGCTCCCTGGAGATTTGTAGTGAAAATACCAATAGAGAGTTTCTAACTTAAACAATAGTTATTATTCGAATCCCACTACCAAGTAAGACGTACAATTTTTGTAATTGATCGTAGTTTTATACAAAAAAAAAAATCCAAAAAAATCGCGAAAATTGCATCCAAGCCAACTGTGCCAATTGTTTTTATTTTTTATTAAATAGGTGATAAAACAACAAAATATACTAATAAATATTTTTTTAAACTGGACCAATATTAAAGAAGTTATGATTATTTCTTTGCTTATACTTTTCACAGCATTCGACCTTTTTAAGTCGCGAAATCCCTGGAGCTGTTGGTCGAAAAAATCAGAAAATATACTGAAATGTTTTGTTGATTTTCAGCATCACCACAGCAAAAAATAAAGGAAATAAAAAACTATTATTGAAATAGTGTCCGATTTCACTCAGAAATCCCCATATGTTCTTCTAATTTTTCTAAACTTATTTAATTTCTATTCTTATTTAACCCTCCGTCATGCACATGTATCTGGCCAAATATTTTACGAATTCAACTGCGATGATTTAGCTAGGGGCTTGAGTCCCCAGGTACCCTCTACAAATATTGTAAGGTATCGTTTTATGAAAAAACACTTTAAAAAAACAACAACAATCTAAATTTATGTAGAGTTTTTCATCTATACATCGTATACGTAGCGCATGTATCTGACCAGATACACACACATTTTGCTCCAATCCGGTATGCCTACAACATTCGAAATCAGATTATACATGTTTTAGGTGCTTACCTGAAGCTTTGTGAGACTTTTTTTAATCAAGAACTAATTAAAACTTACTTTATAACTACTAAATTTAATTGAAATGAACTTTATACCAATTCTTGTTATTTTTTTGACATTACGAGTAAACACAAAAATACAATATTTCTTGTTTTATTTCTCATTTTTTTACACGGGTTAAGCCTGTACTAAGAACAAAAAAAGTTAAAATATATATCTGCCTGGCGTGATAACAATACAAGAATATAATATTATCACTAAAATAGCATATTTTTCGTATAAATTTGCTCAAATACATACTGTATCTGGCCAGATACATGCGCTACGTACGTGACTATCGGAACATGTGCATGACGGAGGGTTAAAAACATTATTTTGTCCAAGTTAGAACTCAAAAGTCTATAACGTCTTTCGTTGTGAGCTGACGGGTATAGTCAAAAATTTCCTGGCTAATTGTTTTAAATGTTTTAGATTAGGCTGTTTCCAAAAGTTTAAAACATCAGCCTGGCTAGATAAGGCACCGATAATATGTATCAATTTCTGTATGAATTGGAGACTTTTTCATTTTTCGTCTTTTTGCCTTCTCTCAAATCTCTGAAAATTCGTGTAAATGTGGCATAGTAATTTCCTGCTCATCATTATAAAACTAAGAAATGATTGTTTAGTTTTAGCTTTCAAATCTTTCATGAATTGAGTTAATGGTATCAATTGAGCAGGCTTTCAAAAGTTTTTTTAGACCAAAGGGCAAAAATGTACATAGTAGGGTACTTTCCCGAGCTTGATTTTTCGGAACACTCTTTGAATATTTTCTGAAAACCCAATAGAGGTTCTAGCAAACTTTAAGTCAGATATTCGATCCAACTCATTCTTTTGTAGCAAAATACTCTTAATCTCATTCTGGACTTGGTATATGCTCTCAAGCAACGTGTTCTTACATCTTGTTTTAACATTTTCGACAATTTGTTGTTTAGCTCCGAGTGTTTAAAATATCTTACAACGTTTCTTGGGCAGTCAATCAGTTTTCCCAATTCGGGAATTGGATGTTTTTCAATAAGATCATCCATAACAGATAATACAGTCAGATAAACATCTGATTTGCACAGAGCGTATATCGCGGTAACCCTCTGAGTAGTTGTTGTGTTTGCTTCTCTCATGAACAAAACAAATTGCAAACAAACGTATGTATTTCGGCACGACACGCACAAACACGGCGTTTTTCGAGAAGGCACGGACACGCACTACTCACGGCACGACACGCGCCCACCTCTAGTCCGAACCCAACCTTCGTGCAAACTTTCATGACGATTGTTCCATAATTGCGGCCAGTAGTTTGATTACAATTTTTAATGGACGGACGGACACACATCTCAAAATCGCAATATCTCGTCGAGATATGAAATTTTGTATACCACATCGGGGGTCTACGATAAATATTTCGCTGTGTTACAAACATACATTTTAAGAAAAACAAACTTATAATACCCTTTGCACATTGTGGTGTAGGGTATACAATTAAGTTACAGTGTGTGCAATAACAGGAGTTGTTAGTTGGTTTGTTGATGAGACACTGATTTTATTCAAAATATTTACAACTTATTTGCTAGTTTACAAAATATTTCTGAACCTAGACGATCATTAATTCCTATCTCTAAACTTCTCATTGACCAAACCAAACAACCCGTTAATCAATGAAGAATTTTCCCACATCGTGTGTGTCATAAAAGGGGTCATAAAACCTTAAGTAGTGCGACCGCTCGTAATTGCAACACGTAATGCACACACAACAGCAACCGCTGCATGTGGGATCTTAAACACTATCTTCTATTTGATGTGTTCACGAAATATGGAAACATAATTTACCATAAGAACTCATAATGGTTGAATAAAATGAGTGTAAAGCAAATAAATTCCAACCAAGCTGAGCACCAATGAGACGAGTGGACTGTATGTTTATATGGATGAGATGTTTGTGACCTTAGCAATATTATTCTCCAACCAAAAGGAAAATAATATTGCAAAAATAGCATGACAATAAAAAGAATAAAAGTATCGAAAAACGTTATAAAACGTAGGCAGTATTTATTCTAAATAAAATGAGAAGAGAGAGTAGATAAGAGTAGAGAAGAGGATGCTCACCGTTTTGTAGCTGGATAACAAGTGAAGTTCGTTTTTAGATTTATAACAATGCAAGCTTAGTTTTGGTTACTTCGTTGAGTTTTATACAATTCAAATGGAGATTTAAAGAAAGTAACCACTAGTTCTAAAATACTTATTTCTATTCACAATGGATTTTAGTGCTTAATATAATAATTCAAATACTTAACGCTAGGGTGGTAATTCAGTGTACTTAAACTATATAATTAACAATTCAAATTCAATTCAATTAAAATAAATGGCAAATTATTCAAATTTGTCCAATGGTATTTATTTTTAACTAGCAGACCCCGGTCCGCGTTGCAGGCCCGTCGTAATGAGTTTTAATGACAACTTTTTTGTCGACTTTATGCTTGACAATTCAAAAATAGGTATTTTCTATCTCACTTCTTCGGTCCATTGTCAAACCGAGAAGGATTTTAAATTTATCAACAGATTTTTTCTGTAACCTTTTTTTCTGTTACGGACTTTGTCGGATTTTTCGCCAATTTGTGCCTTTTAGGATTTAATATCGTTCATGTCCCTGTCTTTATCCTAAAGCGATCCAATTATAAAAGTTAAAAAATGGTTAAATCGAATTCTCCCGCTTATTTAGACTTATATGTTTTAGCTTTTCATGGCTGATGGACCGTTGAACCTCACCATTTAAGTACATATATAGTTTTTCTTGATCGGGGGCGCAACCACCGTTGTCTCGAAAACTAATTTGCAACCTGATGCACTTATAACTTTGGCAAATATATCGATTATAAAATAATAGGCCCCGAAATTCGTCTACAAATATATAGCATTTTGGACCACGGGACATTCCTGAACATTTTCTGAAAATTAGGTTCAGTAGTTTTGGAAAAATAATGTTTTGAAAAGGGTCGGCGTGGTCATCAGATATAACATATTAAAAAAGTGGGCCTGGTCCGGTATTTTGGCTCCAAATATGTACCTAGGGTGCACACAACTTCATTGCCTACCAAAATGTATGCTGAAACCGATATAAAATCATGAGTGTAGCTTATACATATAGCGTTTAACAGAAAGGCATGGGGAAGGTACCCCACCTCTTCCAAAATTCATAAAATATACATAACAACGACAAACATTGAGCTTTTGCTACAAATTTTATGGAAATCCCTTCAGTTGTATTGGAGTTATGTCATATTAAAAAAACAGGCGTGGTCGGGCCTATAGGCCCAAAGAAGTACCTAGATTGTAGATTAATCCGTAAATTTTTATTCCGATACATACATAATTTTTGCAAATATAACGTTTTTTTAAATATCGCATAAGGGAGGTACCCCGCCCCCTAGGGAATTCAATAAAATATGTAACCTGTTTTCGGGGGCGTGGTAAACTTTTCTTTCCAAAAAACCTAAGTTAGGTTATGACAGCAATTGATTTTTATTCATAAAAGGTAAGGTTTTTCAAATATGCCTCTTCAAAATTCAAGAAAATATGCCTGTAGATTCCCTGACATTTTCAGGAAAATCGGTTCAGTAGTTTTGTAGATGTAACATATTTTAAAAAGTGGGTATGGTCAAGTCTTTGGTTCCTAAAAAAGTAGGTAAGGTCGGAGACACAACCACATTTGTCTCGCAAATTAACTTCCAAATAGAAACATTCGTAATTATTGTAAATATAAAGATAACATTTTTAAAAAAGTAGGGTATGGGGGAAGTACCCCGCCCTTTCCGAAATTCAACTGAATTTGTAGGCTATTTTAAGCGGGGATCATCTCTGTACATTCCCTGGCAATTTCAGTTCTTGTAGAAATGATACAAATTTAAAATTGAAAAAAGTGGGCGTAAAAGTGGGCATGGTCAAATTTTCTTTGCATAAAAACCCAAGTCGAAAATAGGTCCAGCCATTCTCAACTGATGCCATTACCAACGAACGATAGTTGATTTTTATTTATAAAGATTTAAAAGTTTAGACAAATCGCGATTTTCGTGAAAATCCCTTCAGTAGTTTTGTAGATATAATCTAATTAGAAAGTGAGCGTGGTCGGATCTTAAGTCCCAAAATAAGAACGTAAGGTTTGAGACACAATCGCCATTGACTCGCAAATAAATTCCCAAACCGATACATTCGTATTTGTTGCAAATATTGCATTTTTACAAAAATAGAGCATGGGAGAGGTACCCGCCCGATCCGAAAGTCAAAAAATATGTAGCCCATTTTATCGGGGACCAACCCTGTACATTCGCTGAAAGTTTCAGGAAAATCGATTCAGTAGTTTCGTAGATATAACATATTAGAAAAAGTGGGCGTTGTCCAGTCTTAAAGCCTCAAATAAGCACGTAAGGTCGGAAACACAATCGCCATTGACTCGGAAATTAATTTTCAAGGCCATACATTTTAACAAAAATAGGGCATAGGGGAGGTACCCCGCCCGATCCGAAATTCAACCAAATATGTAGCCTATTTCAACCGGCGGCCATCATTCTACGTTCCCTGAAAATTTCAGGAAAATCTATTGAGTAGTTTCGTATATATAACATATTTATAAAAGTGGGCGGAAAAGAGGGCGTGGCCAATTTTAATTGCAAATTGTGACAACATTAAATGACAATAAACGGCAAGCGTTTTATTTGAGAATATACTTATTGAGGCTAAGAGAACAATTATATACTAGTTTTTAGTGCATTTATTAATAAAACACTGTTATTCAATTTGTATACCCTACACCACAATGTGGAAAGGATATTATAAGTTTGTTTTTCCGAAATTGCATGTAACACAGCGAAATATTTATCGTATACCCCCGATGTGGTATACCAAACTAATAATATACATACTTCTGCGGCATATATTCAAATGTACATTTTTAAAATTTAATTAATTAGATTTGTTTGATAAACGCCTACTTTTTTTCTTCAATATTTCCATTTATTATGAAAATGAAAACAATATCCATTCAATTAAAGCAAATAATAAAACGCAGAAAAGAAATATACGATTTACTAGTTGTCCATCTATAAATAGCACACAACTTGCAGTATCAATATGGGTATATCAATATAAAATAACAATCGAATGCGCATTTAAAAGCATCGAACAGAAAACAATTTATAATATTTTATACTTGGATATTTATTTAGTTATAGCAAAGTTATTCACTATGCTTTGCTCTAGGGCTTTGCTTTGCTCTACCACGTGCTGATATTTTGTAAATTGAAGGAGAAAGCTAAACTAATATTTGCAGCAAGCAGAAAACAGACAAAACTTATTGTAGATACGAGGGTCGGTGATGCAATTTCGACTTCTGCGGTAGAAAGAATAGATAAAATTTAAATGTTACGAACATCAACATCGCCTATGAACTATATTATATCGACACCTCCAAATAATAGTATGCTAAGTCTAAAAAGTGAGTTTTGCAGGAGAAGCTCTCAAAGTTTGGAAATTTTTTTGAACTTCAGTACTATGCTAAGTCAATATTTGTTTATAACTTCTGTTCGGATTGACCGATCATTACCAAAATTAGAAAGAATTTAAGTTAAAGGACGTTCGACACCTCCAAATAATAGTTTGCTAATTCTGAAAAGCGAGTTTTGCAGGACATGCTCTAAAAGTTTGGAAATTTCTTTGACCTTCAGTACTATGCTAAGGAAATATTTGTTTATAACTTCTGTTCGGATTGTCCGATCATTACCAAAATTTGACAGAATTTATGTTAAAGGACGTTAAATATAAAAATGTAAAGAACTTGCTAAGTCGAATAAGCATACTATTGTTTGGAGGCGTCGATATATTGATCATAGAAATCGATGAACATTTTTCGTTTTTATTTACAATTAAGTCAAAGTATAATATTTTCAATCGAATTTATATCTTTGTGGGAAGGGTATTATAAGTTAGTTCTGGCCCAAAAGTTTGTAACTTAATGAGATAATGGTCATAGATCCATACTTATCCATCCATATGGCCATCTAAACTTATAATCACGCTACAGGTCGCAATTTAAATTTATTGATGTTGGTGATAGCCGGATAATGTTCAGGGATTCAGGGAATGAGCAAAAAACTTTTGTGGAGAAAAGTCAAAGTGGTATTCTTAGGCGAATATCTCCACATCTAGGAGAAGTATTCCAGAAGCCTGTCAATGGGAGAAGAAAAGATCACCTTTACAATGATGGAAAATAGCTAGACATAGGAGGTCAGACAATAGTCCGTAATACATCACATTTTTTCATTTATATAGTTGAACTTCTTTCTTTCTTTCTTTCTTTCTTTCTTTCTTACTTTTTTTCTTTCTTTCTTTCCAATTAATTCCTTGGGGCGCATGTTTTTCCAATCTATTCTATCATTCGCAATCTCTTTAATTTCATTCCAGCTAATGTCGCTGTTCACTACCCAGCAAAAATTGAAGGAAGGGGTTCCATGCGACGACGTGATGTCATGGCATCTTTTGCATTGGTTCAAACGAAGTCGTGAAAGATCCCATCTTTTCATCAGCATTTGATCTCATTCTATAGATCCAATAGAGATGAATTATTTATATACGTTTTTCTAAATGTATAAGCTTAATTATTTACAATAGGCTTGATGATGTCGGAGACTCGAAATCACAACCAACGTTGTTAAAACTCTCGTCGTAATGATAATGTCATGGCAAAGGGTTGGTGAAAATTACATGTCAAAGCATTGGTGTAAATGACATGATTTGGATACAAATATGAATAGAATCTTTTCGGGTCCACGTTCATATAAAATTCATCGATGAAGATGCTAAAAAGATTATATGCCAGATCACTTACACCCATGATTAAATGGCATCTTTGGCATCGAACATTTTGCTGGGAATATATTCATACGGCTTATATTCAAATGTACATTTTTAAATTTAATTAATTAGATTTGTATTGATAAACGCCTACTTTTTTCTTCAACATTTCCATTTGTTATGAAAATGAAAACAATGTCCATTCAATTAAAGCAAATAATAAAACGCAGAAAAGAAATATACGATTTACTAGTTGTGCACAACTTGCAGTATCAATATGAGTATATCAATATAAAATAACAATCGAATACGCATTTAAAAGTATTGAACAGAAAACTATTTATAATATTTAATACTTGGATATTTATTTAGTTATAGCAAAATTATTCAATAAGCTTTGCTCTAGAAATATGCCGCGTGCTGATATTTTGTAAATTGAAGGAGAAAACATAACTATGCAACAAGCAGAAAACCAACAAAACTTATTGTAGATACGAGGGTAGGTGAAGCAAATTGGACTTCTGCGGTAGAAAGAATATATAAAATTTAACTTTTACGAAAAGCTACAACGCCTATGAACTAAATGATATATTTAATTAATTCTCTTTCGAGTTGAGCTGTTAGGCCTTTAGAGATACATTGAAAAATTAGGAGTCTACCGAAGTCCCACGCATCCAACCATTACACTACGTTTCACGGGTGGTAAATCCGATCTTCAGGTGTATTAGGATGTTGTTTTTTTTTTTTTTTGTGGCAGACGAAGGCAAAGCTTGGTAACTGGTATATATATCGAACTTCATTAGATAAATGTATATGCGAAATTATGTCAGTTAATTGAAACTCCAAACTTTTCCTATAGTCCTGCTTTGGCAATCCCATTTTTCAATGTTCACAAATACTATGGTAAGTTTTATTCCTACATCATTAGTAATTGCTCTTCTATATCAGAAGATTTTATTATTTTTTGATCATCAATTATTGTCTACTAAAGTTTTGACAAGTTGATGGTGGCTTAGAACGCTAAGACCATAGTATTTGTGAACATTGAAAAATGGGATTGCCAAAGCAGGACTATAGGAAAAGTTTGGAGTTTCAATTAACTGACATAATTTCGCATATACATTTATCTAATGAAGTTCGATATATATACCAGTTACCAAGCTTTGCCTTCGTCTGCCACAAAAAAAAAAAAAAAACAACATCCTAATACACCTGAAGATCGGATTTACCACCCGTGAAACGTAGTGTAATGGTTGGATGCGTGGGACTTCGGTAGACTCCTAATTTTTCAATGTATCTCTAAAGGCCTAACAGCTCAACTCGAAAGAGAATTAATTAAATATCACTATAAATGGCCTTCGCCTTAGTAAGGCAAAAATAAAAAATAATTTCAGCATGAGCCAGGCTGGGATTCGAACCTGGGTCTCCGACAACTGAGTGTCAAGGTTGCCGGCGTCTTAGCGTTCTAAGCCACCATCAACTTGTCAAAACTTTAGTAGACAATAATTGATGATCAAAAAATAATAAAATCTTCTGATATAGAAGAGCAATTACTAATGATGTAGGAATAAAACTTACCATAGTATTTGTGAACATTGAAAAATGGGATTGCCAAAGCAGGACTATAGGAAAAGTTTGGAGTTTCAATTAACTGACATAATTTCGCATATACATTTATCTAATGAAGTTCGATATATATACCAGTTACCAAGCTTTGCCTTCGTCTGCCACAAAAAAAAAAAAAAAACAACATCCTAATACACCTGAAGATCGGATTTACCACCCGTGAAACGTAGTGTAATGGTTGGATGCGTGGGACTTCGGTAGACTCCTAATTTTTCAATGTATCTCTAAAGGCCTAACAGCTCAACTCGAAAGAGAATTAATTAAATATCACTATAAATGGCCTTCGCCTTAATAAGGCAAAAATAAAAAATGATATATTGATCATAGAAGTCGATGAACATTTTTATTTACAATCTCTTTATCTCTTTGTGGGGAGCGTATTATAAGTTAGTTTTGACCCAAAAGTTTGTAAATTAACGAGATAATGGTCATAGACCCGTACTTATATATACCAAAATGAATGTCTCGACGATGTTTTGATGTTGGTGATGTCCGGGGGTTCGAATTAGCAAAAAACTTGTGTGGAAAAAAGTCAAAGTGTTATTCTTAGGCGAATATCTCCACTTTTAGGAGAAGTATTTCGGAAGCCAAGCCTGTCAATGGAAGAAGAAAAGATCACCTTTACAATGATGGAAACTAGCTTGACGTAGGAGGTCATACAATAGTTCGTAATACAGCACATGTTTTCATTTATATAGTTGAACTAGAAAGCTATAATTTTGCACCCGAACGCCCTTTTTCTATAAGCAGATCAAGTTTGAAGATAGACTATATCGGCCCATATAACGGTGGTATACCCCCATATAATGGCGCCTCCCGATTTTCGGTATTTTGAAGACTTTAGCCACAATTTTTAACCAAACTAGCTGTAATTTGCCATTTGAGATTCGCAACGGTCACAACACTTTTCTGCCAAAAATTTTCTAAAGGGTGTTTTTTTAAGCTAGATAGAACTTTAAATTGTAACAAGTAAGAAAAGCGTTAAGTTCGGTCGGGCCGAACTTTTTATACCCTCCACCACAAATTTCAGCCGTTTCGGTGGATTAATGTGGCCACTACCTTCAAAATACCGAAATTCGGAAGGTACCGTTCTATGGGGGCTATATGATGGCGTGGACCTATACCTACAAATTTCTGGGGTAAAGTTTTATACGCCTAAAGAAGACTAAATACCAAATTTCAGCCATATCGGTGTGATAATGAGGCTAAAACGTTCAAAATATCGAAAATCGGGAGATTTGTATTATGGGGGCTATATCAACACGTGGACCTATATAAACATTTTATGGTAGAAATGTTTCTTAGCCTCTGGAAACACAAAATACACACAAATGGGTCTAATACATTCAAAATATATTAAAATGACGCGTACTTTATAAGGGGTGTTATGTGGGGACTATACCAAAACGTGGACCTATATAACCCAACTTTGGTAAGAATGTTTTCTGGCCTCTGAAGACACAAAATACCAAATTACAACCAATTCTGTGGTCAAATGGGTCTAATACATTCAAAATATGTTAAAATGACGCGTACTTTATATGAGGCCTTATATGGGGGCTATACCAAAACGTGGACCTATATAACCCAACTTTGGTAGAAATATTTTTTGGCCTCTGGAGACACAAAGTACCAAATTACAACCAATTCGGTGGTAAAATGGGCCAAATATCTTAAAAATTCCTTAAAACGACGACGCGTCACGCGTCATTTTATATGGGGGCTATACGAAAGCGTGGACCTACATAGCCCGCTTTCAATACCAAAAGTCCTACGTAAATATAACATATTTTCCCAAAATTTCATCAACCTACGTCAATCCGTTCGGACGCTAGAGTGATTTCCACAGACGGACAGACGGACAGACAGACAGACAGACGGACGGACATGGCTATATCGATGTAGAATTGCACGCTGATCAAGAATATATATACTTTGTGGGGTTTACAATGATTATTTCGAGTAGTTACAAACGTAGTGACAAACTTAATATACCCCCATCCTATGGTGGAGGGTATAAAAAGTAACACAAAGCATTAAATTTTGATGAAACTTTTTTTTATTTGTTTCAGTATACTCTGACAAATCATCATGAATAGACTCACGCTTGAACAACGCTACGATATTATCCAAATTTACTTTGAAAATCAGTCGTCGATTCGCAAATGACAAATGGCAAATGACCCGTTGTTTTATCGCAAAATTGTGTTCAGCGATGAGGCGCATTTTTGGCTTAACGGGTTTGTTAATAAGCAAAATTGCCGCATATGGAGTGAGACCAATCCACAAGAGACCCTACATACTCCATTACATCCAGAAAAATGCACCGTATAGTGCGGTTTTCACGCTGGTGGCATCATCGGACCTTATTTCTTCAAAAATGAGGCCGGAGCTCGCGTTACGGTCAATGAAGATCGTTACCGCACCATGATCAATGATTTTTTGTTTGAAAATATTGATGACATTGATCCGGAGGAGATGTGGTTTCAACAGGATGGCGCTACGTGCCATACGGCGAACGCAACCATCGACTTATTGAAATCAAAATTTGGCGATAAGTTGATTTCGAGAAGTGGACCTGTCAATTGGCCTCCAAGGTCGTGCGATTTGACACCTCTCGTTTATTTCCCGTGGGGCTACGTGAAGTCACTGGTTTATGCTGATAAACCAGCAACAATTGATGCCTTGGAGGCCAGCATTGTTCGTGTTATTCGCGACATACGGCCAGCAGTGCTCGAAAAAGTGGCCAAAAATTGGACGTCCAGAATGCACTTCGCCAAGAACAGCCGCGGTGCCCATATGCCCGAAATCATTTTCAAATGTTAATGTCACGTATTGATCTTTGGAATAAAAAAAAATTTATTACAATTTAATTTTTTTGTGTTATTTTTTACAACTTCAAGTTCGATCGAGCTTAAAAAAACACCCTTTATATAGAACAATGTTTTGGTATAGCCCCCATATAAGGGTACCTCCACTTTTTCGGTATTTTCAGATTTTTAGTTACACTTTTACCGAACTACCCGTTATTTGACATTTCTAATGGTTAAAAAAAACTCTTCACACTAAAAATTTTCAACATTTTGGCCCCTATAATGCTAACTCCTGATTTTCGGTATTTTGAGAATTTTAGACACATTCTCATTCAACATAGGCATATGTTTAGTAGGCCGGGGCCATTGGAAAACCTTTTCTGTTTCTAATTCCTGGGATTGAACTGAGCAAAAAAGTCCACTAGAGCATAGGTCTACGGTGAAAATCGAGCATCCCGATTTTGACTTTAATTTGTTTATCCACATTTTTTAGACATTTTGGCATATAACAGCCAAAACATTGAGATTTTCGATCGAACACAAGGTCAAAAATTGTAGCCAAGACAGTAATTAAGAATTCTCTAATACATCGCAAGAGCTTTGGAACGCTCCTTCAGGCAGTTTTGGCCTTTAGAAAGTGCAAACTTTTCGAAAAATGTCAATAAATGGCACTGTGCTACAGAAGTTGACCAGAAAAATATTCAAGCGTTCTGATGCAAAATTATATCTTGTTGGGATCCATGGACAACGACAATGCCTTTAGTTCGTTAGTGTCACTTCGTTTTATATTTTTATAACGGTAAAAGTAGTGAAAATCTGGGTTTATGACATTTTCAAATTTAAACGGACACATGTTTGTGCGTCTGTAGATTATTAAATACGGAAAATAACACCATACGTTTCAAGTAATAACAGTGTATGTATGTGTTATATCAATGGTTTCCTATGTGTGATATATGTATGACCGGACCCCTTAAATATATCGCAATCATATAAAAAAATTCTGGGAGTTGTGATGTAGCCTTATTTTACTTGTTAGTTTTTTAATTGAATGCGGATTATATTATATGGGTTGTTTATTGAGTAATTTAATATTTACACCCAAATGCACAAGCAATTATAATGCAAATGGAAATCTGTGCCACTGTATGATTGATTTGTAAACAAAAAATTACTATACAAAAGTATACTTTTCCATTTTTTAAACAAACACGTTTTAGAATGCAAATATTTGAGTATTTTATTATTTCAGCTTTACAATAGGGGTTGTAGGTTGCTGGTGTCGATGGTCAAATATCAGAGTTCAAATGAAAAACAAAAAAATCCACCATTGCGTATAATTTCTATTATGTCATCAAACAAAAAGTATACTCAACCATGTACAGCTCTAGTATTACCACAATAACTAAATTAAATATTTGCTGAGCAGTTTAAACTTTGTATTACAACAAAATATTTGAAACTAAAAGAAAGAAAGAAAGAAAGAAAGAAAGAAAGAAAGAAAGAAAGAAAGAAAGAAAGAAAGAAAGAAAGAAAAGAATTTTGTCAATTAACAAGATTTAGTAGCATTATTGTGTTAAATTTCTCGACTTAAACGATATAAATAACAGCCAGTATCAGTATATTCAATTCAATAGATTTATTACAGCTTTGCATACATTTGCTGTGTAAATTACCATAATCGCCATCATCATGAAAAATACTTATACAATGCAAAATTTAATGGTTCCTAAGATGACACCACCACACATTGTTATACAAAATAAATGGGATTTTTCATGTCTGGACAACCATTTTGTGGGCCATGGTTACCACCTACAGTTACTTGTCAATGACATTTGTTTTGCCATAAAACCGATTGTTGATATTGGCCATTATTTATTTAAAATTCCAAAAGAAAGCAAGAATAATCATCTGTTGCCAGCTAGGCAGCCACATGCTCGGTTTGACAAATGCGAACAATAGAACAATCATGGGTTAAAGGATATTTTTAGAAAAATCGTTGTGGCAAATACATGATTGTGGTTAGCCATTGTCATGGTTCTGTTGAATACAGGCTAATTTAAAATGTGATAATATTACGTGTAAAGTAGAGTAGGTGCATAGCAGGCACATTATATGGTTCACTGCATGCAAATGTAATTAGGGAAGCTCGATGAAGTATTATGGTTGTCCATATAATGTTATATGCATATCTGCCTTGTATTTGTCTTTAACGCATTGTTATAATCACTTGCGGTGCTCTAAAAGAATATATATTATTGATTTGGGTTGATCTATGCATGTTAGTCCGTCCGTCAGTCTTTGTAATCACTCTAGCATCCACAACCATTAAGATAGTACCGCCCGATTTTAGATATTTTGACATTTTTAGTCACATTTTCAGACCGAATAAGCCATAGATTGAAATTTAGCATTTACATTCCAAAAAGTGTAGACAAATGCAGTTCCATGTTTTTGTTTAGAACTTTTTTTTGAGGATTTGAGCTACATTTTTTGGCCGAACTACATAGCTGTAATTTGAGGTTCCCAGAAGTCATGAAACTTTTCCACCAAAAATCTCCGACATAGGTCTATATTTTGGTATAGCACGATATAACGGTACCTCCCGATTTTCGGTATATTGAGGGTTTTAGCTACATTGTTTGACGTAACTTCCCGTAATTCGACATTTGAGATTCTCAGTGGTCACAAAACGTTCTGACTACACATTGTTAATATAGTTCCACTTAATCGTACCTATTTTCATTAGAATTTAGCTAAATTTCTTGACCAAACTTGCTGTAATTTGACATTTGAAGCTCCTATTGGTCACAACACTTCACCACCAAAAGTTTTCCTTTTCCGTATTTTTAGGCTCCTAACTATATTTTTTGACGACATTGGCGTTTGAAGTTGCCTGCAGTCACAAAATTTTCCACCAAAAATTGTCAACATAGGTTCAAACTTTCATATAGCTCCCATATAAAGAAAAAACGTGATTGGACACATATTTTAAATTAGATTAGATAATTCAGGCATTTGGGGTATCGCGGTCGAAAAATTGTTGCAATTATTACATTTAAGTCAATAATAGTTTATGGTGGAAGGTACAAAAAGTTCGTACCGGCCGAACTTAACGATATTTTACTTGTTACATTTTCCTTGGTGCTTACTTTGTACTGTTTTATTTAATCTAAAAAAATATTCTTAAGAGCTAAGTAGTAAAATATGACCTAACCTATGGAACGCATCTGCCATACAATCTTATGGAGAGGTCTTATCATACATCGCATAAATGTGGCAAGCAAAAACATGGTTATCAGACTGCTCATAGATTGCCTCCAGCAATCTATTTCAGACATACCACATATCGACACCTCCAAATAATAGTATGCTAAGTCTAAAAAGTGAGTTTTGCAGGAGAAGCTCTCAAAGTTTGGAAATTTTTTTGAACATCAATACTATGCTAAGTCAATATTTGTTTATAACGTCTGTTCGGATTGACCGATCATTACCAAAATTAGACAGAGTTTAAGTTAAAGGACGTTCGACACCTCCAAATAGTACTTTGCCAATTCTGAAAAGCGAGTTTTGGAGGACAAGCTCAAAAAGTTCGGAAATTTCTTTGACCTTCAGTACTATGCTAAGTAAATATTTGTTTATAACTTCTGTTCGGATTGTCCGATCATTACCAAAATTTGACCGAATTTAAGTTAAAGGACGTTAAATATAAAAATGTAAAGAACTTGAAAACATGCTAAGTCGACTTAGCATACTATTGTTTGGAGGCGTCGATATGGCAATGTGAATTTTATTCAAACGACCTCCTACGATAAGGGGTAGTTTACGCTATATGTAAATGTCATATGACATGAAATTTTCCATCGTTATATATTCGCTAATATGTGTAATATTGGGGATTTTCCTTACGCCATTTACTCTATGCTTCCACACCAGCAAAAATGTAAAAAAACTACGTCTCCCCATTGCCTCCGTGGGTAAATATTGAATGTTTTTATTTCGTGTCATATGACATTGATAGATAGTGTAAACTACCTCTAAGACGGTCTGCTTACCACATGTTTACCTTTTTCAAGTGGACTGTATTAAAAATAGATCCCTGTTTAACAAAAAAATCTTTTTCCTCTATACACGCAACCCTCAGCAATACATTCACTATCTTTATTAGAAAATTAATATGTTCTTACGTGAACATCTGAACAACAACAACTGAATTATATAAATTGGAAGGAGGTGACATAGGGGATGGAAGATACCAAGGAACGGTCCTGTGCCGCGCGTTCACCCATAAGAACGTTAAAAACTTGGGTTTGGGCGCCGGTTAGTAAGCCTCCTCTAGAAAAAACAGCCTTCTATGAAAGAAAAGAAAAACAAATCCCTCAAAAGTTTACGAACCCCGCAAACGTTTTAAGGACCATGATCTGCGAATCTGCACCTGGAATGTTCGCACTCTTTATAGAGAAGGTGCAGTTTACGCATTGGCAGATTTAGTTGAAAAGTACAAGGCCGACATTACTGCCAAACAGGAAATACGATGGAACGGGAAAGGCGTCACCACAACACCTAAAGGTGACGCACTGTATTATAGCTGCCATGACACAGAACATGAGTTTGGTTGCGTATTTGTAGTTGGTCGGAGGTTAAAACATCTCGTCTCTACCTTCGCCCCAGTGAGCGAAAGACTAGCTGTAATTCGATTAAAAGCAAAATTCTTCAACATCAGCTTTATTTTTGCCCAAAAGTCGGAAATTCAGTCTCCACAGTGGAACATCTGACAATGGTATGAGGCTGATAGACTTTGCAGCTGCAAAAAACATGGTAGTTAGCAGTACCAGATTTAAGCATCTCGATATTCATAAGGGCACCTGGCTGTCGCCAGATCAAAGAACAAGAAATCAAATTGATCACGTTTTGATAGATGGAAGACATGCATCAAGTGTGTTGGATGTACGATCGTTCCGAGGTGCAAACATAGACTCGGACCACTACCTTGTTGCAGCAAAGGTACGTACCAGATTAAACGTAGCAAACAAAGTGCCAACAGACACAACACGGAAGTTGGACATCGGTAAGCTGCAACCACAACAGATAGCCACAGCATATTCCACTCAACTGGCCCAACTGCTTAATCAAAGCACTCCTCGTCCCGATAATATATCAGGACAATGGCAAAACATTGCCCACTCCATGCAAACAGCCGCAAAATCCATACTCGGATTCCAGAGACCTCCACAAAGGATTTCGTGGTATGACCGGGAGTGTCGTGCTGCTACCGAAGAGAAAAATGCGGCATATAGAGCTACTTTACAATCAGTAAAAACGCGTAGCGCACGAGAGAGATATCGGGGAAAAGCAGAGAAGAGAAACGTCTTTTCAGCAAGAAAAAGAGAGAAATGGAAAAGCGGGAGTGTGAAAAAATCGAGATGTACAGGAGCCAGAATGAAGTCTGACAATTCTACCAAAGAGTTAAACGTCAAACAGATGGCTTTGGTACAGGCACATCCTCCAGTAGAGACCAGCAATGTAATCTGGTAACTGATACAGATAGTGTGCTAAGGATATGGAAAGAGCATTTTTCCAAACTGTTGGTATCCAATAGTATCGAAGTCGATGAAGATACCACAGATCCAATCCCAGAAGATGGTATTAAATGTATACCACCCGGCCAAGGTGAGGTAAAGACAGCAATAAACCGGCTGAAGAATAATAAGGCAGCAGGAGCTGATGGCCTACCGGCCGAGCTATTTAAAACCGGAGGAGACACGCTGATAAGGTGTATGCAACAGCTAGTTAGCTCCAACTGGCAGGAAGAACGCGTACCCGACGGACGATTGGAACCTGAGTATCCTGTGTCCCGTCCATAAGAGAGGAGATAAGACTTTATGCTCCAACTGTAGGGGCATAAGTCTTCTCCCTATCGCCTACAATATAGTGTCAGGGATATTGTGCGAACGACTAAAGCCCATGGTCAACGAAATACCAGTGCGGCTTTAGACCCGGCTGGTCCACCATTGACCAGATATTTACCCTGCGGCAAATCCTGGAGAAGACCCAAGAGATTAAGATCGACAGCTACCACCTTATTGTCGATTATAAAGCAGCCTTCGGCGGCCCGTTACTTTCAAAGGTATTCCAAGCCATGTCTGAATTTGGTATCCCCGCAAAGCTCATTCGGCTTTGTAAAGTGGCTCTAACTGACACAAGATCTTCAGTTAAAATAAAAGAGGTTTCCGGCAAGGAGACAGCCTTTCGTGTGATATTTTCAACATCCTGCTAGAAAAGGTTATACGAGAGGCAAACGTCAAAAGAAGTGGCACAATCTATACCAATAACCACATGTTACTTGCTTATGCTGATGATATAGATATCGTGGGACGATCAGTAAAAGAAGTAACCGATACCTTTAGGAAGGTCGAAGGAGAATCTGCTAAAGTGGGTCTGGCGGTAAACGGCGAGAAGACCAAGTTGATGGTGTTGACGCGCAATGCGTCCATTGAGATCGGACCAACTGTTGAAGTTGGTTCCTATAATTTTGAGGTGGTAAAAGACTTCGCCAAAAGGCACCGCCGTAAACACAACAAACGACATCAGTTGTGAAATAAAAAGAAGAATTGTATTGACTATCATCTTCCAGGCTAAAATATCTCCATTTTGAGGCTTCTTCACTCTAGCAGTAATAACGTCATCCTCCTGCTGCGGCTTTGCTTATCTGGCCTTAGTCATCTTGTTAATACAGCGTTGAAGAAATGCATCCTTCTCTGACAGTGTAACCTTTTTGGCAATAGGTATCTTCTTCGTCCAACGTTAAAGACAGTTATCCTTCCCCGGCTTTTGCTTGGCTTTCGCACCTACCTTCACACGAAGATCCCTCTTCGGTCTATTGGGTTTCTTTACTACAGCGTAGTTGATATCTACCATGTACGCTTTGCCTTCTGCGCAAAATTTCTCATCTGTCGTCTTGATGAACTTGCTGCTATTTACGCTAATTTGGTTGGCCAAATATTCATTTTCCCGGGTAGAACTATTAGCCTTCTCCAAATTCTCAACCTTCATCCCAGCATCCACATTGGCTACTACCCAGCAAAATGTTCGATGTCAAAGATGCCATTCAATAATGGGTGAAAGTGATGTGGCATGTCATGATTTTAGCATCATCATCGATGAATTTTACATGAGCGTGGATCCCAAAAGGTGCTATTCATTTTTGGATCCAGAGCATGTCATTTACACCAATGCTTTGACATGTCATTTTCACAAATGCTTTGGCATGTCATTTCCACCAATGACTTGGCATGATATTATCATTACGACGAGAGTTTTAAAAACGTTGGTTGTGATTTCTAGTCTCCGACAACATGAAGCCTACGAGTATTGTAAATAATTTATTTTATATATTTAGAAAAATGTATATAAATAAAAACAAAAAAAATATTGGATCGATGGAATGGTTTCAAATGCTAATGAAAACATCGGATCTTTCACGACTTCCTTTGCATGGGTTCAAATGCTGATGAAATGATCGGATCTTCCACGACTTGCTTTGCATTGGTTCAAATGCTAATGAAAAGATCGGATCTTTCACGAAATCACGTCATCGCATGGAACCCCTTCTGTCAAATTTTGCTGGGTAGTTTTGCAACCAACTGTGCCAATTCGTTGCCAATTCTTCACTTAATTTTCTCACTTCTGCTTTCAATGCCTGGACTTCATGCTCTGTCTCTAGATTAGCCGCTATTAATTCTTCCTTGGCCACCCTAGATTCCTCAGCCTCGCGTAGTGCATTGTTGAGTTCTTCGTGCTTGAGTGCATCTTCCTTCTCAATTTGGCAGGAGGTCATAGCAACTTCCACTGCCATGATTTCCCCTTTCATAATCTTCATAGCTTCTACCGCAGCCTTGCGCTGCATCCGCTCGTTGTCCAATTCTTTCTGCAGGCCACGGACTTTAATGTTGGCCTCTTCATCTCGAATGTGTAGGTCTCTAATCACCTCACACTGAGCTCTAGGGGTATAACCAAAAAATACCACGCCAGTACCATGTGCGGAATATTGTCCTGATAACGAAAACGCGAGTTTTAGTTCAATTCGGTGAAAAAAGTTTCCGCAACGACTGCGATTACTAAAGCCATTTTAATAGTTGCTTTGTTTGAATAAATATTTATGGAAAACAAATACAATTCTCACAGGCAAATTCATTAAAAACAGTCTGTAACTTTCTCGAGTTCGTTGCAAAAGACCACATATTCTCTTCGCGAGTTTATAAAGAAAAACAAAAAAATTCAATATTGTCAAAGGTGCATTAAATGCTCTGAAATATCGCAACTTTATAACTAATTGGTCCAGGATGGTTTGGCATTGATTTTAAATTATATTAAAGCTATAAAAAAGTTAATACGAAAAGCGTATATCAGGAATATTGTCATTTCAGAAAAAAAGGATAAATTTTTTTCGCGCTACATCAACGATTTTTGATATGTGGGTTAAGAAAAAAATTCCGAGTACGAATCTGGTCGCGAGCCAATTTTTGGTTGTTGCGGACAAAAGTTATGGCGCTTTTATTTCGCTTTTTAAGAAAGAAAATATTATAAAAACGCTAATTATTTTAATGAGCACAATTGTTACAAAAAAGTTTTCTCGAAGTTACTTCAGCGAGTAGATTGCATAATGCCTGCAAAATGTTACACAGAATTCGCGGAATGTACAAAAAATGTAGAAATTATTGAATATAAGTCTACTTTTTTCAAAATTACGGTCCATTTAGTGGTCATAAAATTACAAAAAAAATTGTTGTGGATCCAAACTTCACGGCAAATCAAATGAGACTATAATCATACAGATTGGTTTTATAGTTTGGATGTTACAGCCAAAATAAGCACATATTTCGGTCAAAAAAATAATTTTTTGTTTAAAAAAATATTTTTCACATGCATTATGTAGTACAAAATATTGTAAAAATTTATAGGAATACTTCCTTCATTTTGCTTAAATCTCCCAACAAAATAGACGGATTTTGCTTTATTGACATTCATATTAAAGCTTTCCCATTAGGGAAGCTAATTGGGTTGATGGGGATATATGTCAAAGCTTCTGAAATGGAAATAGAGGTCACACTATTTTTTGGGATAAAATGAATGTAGCTCCCTTATCAGTGAAGTTTTCAAATCTCTGTTTCCGCTATAACAAAGATGCTGTATTAGTTGTTTCATTGCAGTGGAGACGAACCGCAGAAAACGCGATAAAATACGCGATATTTCCAAAAACAATTTTAGGTGATTTTTCCACTTTGGATTATTTTGTAACTCGCGTTTTAGTGGATGGATTTTCATGGAGAATGATTATTAGATCCGGAACGTAAAAAACTAAAATGTGCAATCAAGTACGAGGAAATCGAATGACAATTGTAAAAATTAGGCCCGAATAATATGATTTTTAGAAAAATATTCACACAAAATTTCGTCATTTCGATACATATTTCTGTGAAGCTGTGGAGGCTACATTCACGATATACGTATCAAAAAGCTCAGAATCGCAAGTACTATAATCCTATTAAAGCCTTTTGGAAAAATCTGTTTCCGGAACGCGACTAGAAGAAAATGTCAAAAAACACTGTAAATTTGGCTTCAAAATGTCAGCGTCATTTATTGGTAGACGCTGATGAAATTTTGAAAAGTTATACATTAGTGAGATTATCCTTATTTAGTTGGCTTCTACTTTTACTTTGAGAGGAAAATCGTGAGAAGTGTGGTTTACTCACAAATCGAGAGAAAACAAAAAAAGACACGTTGGCTTCAACCCATTTTTACCCATTTTCTAACATAAATATAGCCACAGCTTCCACGCAAATTAACTTTTGAGGCCAATATTTTTTGCCACGTCCAAAAACATTTCATTTTATCCATAAACATTTAATTTGTATAATATACAATCACAAGTCGCGTGTTCTAAAAGGGTAGACCTTGGCTTCAGCTATGTTAAATTTTCAAAAATATTGGTGATATATCATTATAACAAATAAAATTAAATAATGCATTACTGAACTTCAATGCATTTGGAGAGGAAAAATTTTTCGCGATAGAGAAAAAATGACACCGCATTTCATAGTAGTTTTTCATGCTCTACACGGCTATGCGGTGGTATTTTTGATATTTGCAAAAATTGCAAAAAAGTTATAACTCTACCGAGCACTCACTCTGGCTTCAAGGCTTTAGTCTCTTTAGCTTTTTTCAAGTCAATTTCAAAAATCTTGTTCCTAACTTCCCCCATTTTATACTCCGATATTTCCCAATCTATACGAAGGACTTCTATTTTTTCATCCAATGACAGGAGTCTAATGGGCATTATCATTACAGGTACTACTTCCTCTTTTTGGTAAACAATTGGAGGATTTTCTTGTTCACCACTTCATTTGCTGCCAGCTTCGAAGCTGCAGCCCTCTCCCTATCCACGCACATACAAATGGCATAATTGTACTCCTTATCCTAGGTTTCATTGACCTCTTCAATAGCCCAGTTGATGAGAACAAGAAGCCTCTCCACTTCATCTATTTCCGTCGTCTCCATTGGACGCAGCATAGTGAATGTCCCTTCCCTACGGACAATAGGGACTTCAGCAGCTTCCTAGTGCTGTTGAATGTCCTCCCTATTGAGGCAAATTCTCAGCTGTCTTAGTTTTTTGGTGTCGGCCGCCGATCCAGCTCAGAGGACTAATGTAAACCGGGATCTATGTGATTCGGAAAGAAAACACTTCTTTCCTTGATGACAGCAAAATGTTCGATGGCAACGAAGCCATTCAATCATGGGTGCAAGTGATCTGGCATGTCATATTTTGAGCATCTTCATCGATGAATTTTATATGAGCGTGGACCCTAAAAAATGCTATTCATTTTTGGATCCAAAGCATGTCATTTACACCAATGCTTTGATATGTCATTTTCACCAATGCTTTGGCATGTCACTTCCACCAATGCTTTGGCATGTCATTTTCACAAACCCTTGGCAATGACATTATTATTACAACGAGAGTTTTAACAACGTTGGTTGTGATTTCGAGTCTCCGACAACATCGAGCCTATTGTAAATAACTAATCTTACATATTTAGAAAAATTTTTATAAATACAAACACAAAATTCATCTCTATTGGATCGATGAAATGGGTTCAAATGCTGATGAAAAAATCTGATCTTTCACGACTTTCTTTGCATGGGTCCAAATCCCAATGAAAAGATCGGATATTTCACGACTTCCTTTGCATTGCTCCAAATGCTAATTAAAAATTCGGATCTTTCACGACCGTTTGAACCAATGGAGAATATGCCATGAAATCACGTCATCGCATAGAACCCCTTCCTTCAGATTTTGCTGGGATGAACTGTTTTTATTTAATCTAAAATTACACTGTGCAACAAAATGGAGGTGAAAGTCTGGGGCACGGAAAATTCCTCTTGGAGAAGAAAGGCCTTGGTGAGTATATTAATAATCCCGAAGGACAGATCCGTCGTGAGTCCAACTTCCGCGTTATGGCGTGACGAAGTTTTAGCTGTTGCTTTAGCTTATTTTTGATAAGTCATGTCTGCAGTCAAATTGAATGCGGATTATTTTCGTAGAGCACTTCGACCTTCTAACTTGCTTCCTTCAATTTCCTTTTTGTGCTTTATTTTAAGAGCCCCTATAAAAGTACCAGAAGATGACGTTTTTCAACTTCGAAATGTTCTGCATAAATGTCGGTCAGAAAATGTTAGGTATGGCTCTCATTTACAACTAATCTATTTTATCGCGTTGCATTTTAAATCGCAAAATAAACCAATTTATCGTCATTAAAAAAATAATTTTCACATTGAAAGTTAGTGCCAAAAAGGTCCTCCTTGAAATCTATTCATCACTTTTAATTTAAAGTTAACCGGAACGCTATGAATATGTTCGGAAATCCAAGTTATAATAAAATAAGACTTCTATTGTTATAACTTGTGTATGTGTGTGTTTTGCAACAAGAAAAATACCCAGATAGCAGTTGGAAGACTGTTTTTTCAAAAATCACATTGCGGAGTCTTTTTAGAGTCCTTTTGGTGATCAAAAGCTGATTAAGTCGCTTGTATGATCAGAAAGGGACTCGAAAGTGACTCCCTGTAATGAATAAAAAAGTACAATTTATAATACAACAAAAAATGTGTAGCAATCACAAATAAATCATTGATGTGTTTAAAATGTGACCATTTTTTTATTTATTGTCACATATTAAACATCTGGAAGATTGAAAAATGCTTAATCAAAAAAGGGTCATGCAGGTGTTTGAAAAGTGATTATAATTATGTATCTTCTGATCATATTTTGAACTGTTAGGTGATTAAAATCTGATTGTTTTGTTTTATTTTTGTTTGGTTGTAAATAATTCTCATATACACTTTCTACAAAACTTTGATATAAATGTAACGTATAATATTAAAGGTACAGACAAACACAACACCACAGGTTTTGCCAAGTGAAATGAAGAAGCAGTATACTAACCACCGCGCAACATAAGGGATAATTAAAAGACATAACAAAGCAGAAAAGACAACAAAACAAAGGAAAGAAACAAAAAAAAGAATAAAAAGAAAATTCTTTTAATTTATTTCGTCTAATAAAATGACTCATAAATGACTCCATAAATACTCATAAATTATTATAAACATGACTCTAAAAAGACTCGAAAAGGGTTCATAATTAATTAACAAAACACCAATAAATGATTGAAATACGACTCGAAAAAGACTTTATATTCCATCGAAACTAATGCAGAGGAAGACTCATTTGTGATTTTTTTAGAAGAGTCGCCTGAGGTTACGTTTTCCTCCCGACAAAGGAGTCATTTATGATCAGAAAATGAGCTCATATTCCAGCTTTTTAATCGTGCAGTCGGATCAAAAAATACTCGAATTTGATTAAAAATTTCAAAAAATGCTGGCTGGGATATATTCAATCGATACACACTTTTCTTGTGTCAAAACTTTTCTAGATATAAATAAAATTTCCAAAACTGAAATTTGCAATACACAAACTAACCCACAAACGATGTCTGAAAAGTTGACAACAAATAAAATTGTTGGATCTCAAGGGGTTGTAACTACAAAGTCGCCTACTGATTATAAGTTGTCTACACACGAATGTATGTATAATTTCCACAGGGAAGTTATATTCTCCCGCAACTCAGAAGCAACAGAAAAAACTCTTGGCGTCGAAATAAACTTTATTAAACTTATCATGCATCTCACATTTATTATGTCACTCGTTTGCCCCACCAATTATATTTGCACGAAGGTACAGTAAATTATAAGAACTACTTTTTCGGTGTTGTGAAAAACGTTGTTGGTTATGAATGAAATTTTCGGTGTATCATATTAATTTCGTATAAAAGAAAATTGCGAGTAGTTTTCGTCATAGGGGAAACATGTCCAACTTTTGATAAGGACAAATTCTCACATTGTATTAATAATTTTATCAAATATAAAACTTTTTTGGCTGAAGAAGTTTTCGTTAAGGAAAACTATTGGAAACAATTTTTGATATTGTAATATTTTGTATTTTTTTTTTCAAGTCCATCTTAAAGCTGAGACGAGTGGCCACTTTATAAAGTTTTTGCAATACAAAATTAAATTGACCATAAACTGAGTGTTTGAATTTGTAAATATTTTATAAGGACACAATTTTGTTAACCTTTAGTGTTCACTAAAATGGTTATTCAGTAATTCAATTAAATTGGTTCATAACAAGATTAGCATTTCAACAAAGAGAAATGCAATGAACAAGGATTCTTGATTAGCTTTGATATTATTGACCTTTTTGGTTTAGGGTATGTTTAATCGAATGGAAATCGCAAACAAGTTTTCATTTGAATTCAAAACGAATAATTATTAAAGAATCAAAAGCGGTTGGTGGGAGAAGTCCTTGATTCTTGGCTTGGTACTTAATGTCAACTATTTTAATGCTTTTAAAATGAAAATGTGGGAAGATTAAAAAAACACAAACAGTGCAAACCACATTATTACTACACAAGTAAGAAAAGGCTATAGTCGGACGGGGCCAACAATGTGATGCCCTACACCACTACCCCTGGGAGTTAGCTTTCAACAAATCAGAAATCCTTTGTGAAACAAATTCTCTTCTCTCATAGTAATGAGCGCCCACTGATTCATATTGGTTCAATGATATGGGACCTACAGTTTATCGCCGAGTACGAACGGCGTGTCCTAAGATACCACTTGTATAGAAGTTTTACATGGCTGAAATACTCAGAAAATGTCGCCAATACTACTGAGGGATTGAAAAATTGATGTTGTCTGGCCAGCAAATGTTTTTGCAACAATTATATATATCATACATTTCTAATAAAAATTCTAAGATAAGAAAATTTACATTTTTGTCCCCTCAGCTACATCATTAAATTTTCTTTGAATATCAGATTCCTTTTTGGAATACAAATATAAAGACATACAAACGTAAACTCAACTACATTGGTTTACTTATTGAAAGTATGAAATAATGAAGAAGTTAGGTTTTTTGAGCAATTTTCTGCATAGTTGTTGGTAAGTTTTAAGGTGTTGTTTAAGCGTTTAATATTATTTTTTTTAGGCTGACTCTAAGTGTTGTTGAGTTCAGAACAAGATGTTTACTGGCTTTTAAACAATATCTAGAAAAGAAAAACATTCTTGTGGTCCTTATTCTTTATTATGTTTCAAATTTGCAAAAAAAGAACTATACCAACCATTTATTATGATAAAACTTCTGTTCCACCGCAGTCTCGTTCCGTGTAAATGTCTATTGTACAAAAAAGGATTTTTCTGTCGTACTTTTATGTTTTGTTCTACCTTTCGAATGTTAATAAAACCAAGACTAAGACCCGGGCCACACTAAAGATATTTCACAGAAATTTTGATATGAAATTATGCGTCTCTAGATCGACGTCCATAGTAGAGTAAAATCATAAAATTGCTGTAGTGGGGAATTCGATTTAAGAACACCTAATTTCATGAAATTTTTTTATGAAATTCACGCTAGTGTGGACCGGGACCAATGAGCTTGAGGTCAATATTTATAATTTATTTATTGCATATTATTTCCAATATTTCGAAATTACATTGAATTTCAACTTCAGGGATTTTTTTTCTGTCGGTTACACTGTGCAACATTTTAATGTGATCTTGTGCAAACAATTCGAACTGAGGATTTTTTGAAAGTACAGACCCAAACGACAAGAAGCCCTAATTGGGTTTTGTTGTGTCAGATCCAGCTCGGATTTTATGGCCCCATCTAAACATGGTTAAATATTGAGTTTTTAAAGAAATTCGGGGCTATATCTCTGAAACCATTGCGAATCTTCTTCTGACCTCTGAAGCAAATTTGTATATAAGGACAAGAATAAAATATTTGGAGAAATAATGAACTCGAAAAACTGCATTTATTGCCTCAAATTTCAAAATATATGCAAAAATTCCACAATTTTATACATTTCGCAACGTATCTCCACAACCGTTAATTTTTTCTGAATATTTTCTTTTGGAAAAATATTCCCTGGCATGTAATACACAACTCTTCAGAACATGTCATTGTTGTAAAATGCCTCTATGCTGTTGTTTTCAGTAAATTTTTCAACGACGGTTTAATAAAAATATCAAAAATGTAGTGAAATTCGAAATGCGAGAATAAACTGTTGGTGTGAACTGTGTTTGAAATACGTGTTGTAAAAGATATGATGCAAAATACTGCTGAAGTAAGCATTTTAGAGTTTCAGAATGTTCTAAAGAGTTGTTGAGAACTTTATTTGGAAGATTTTTGCAAAAGGTTACTTGATTCAACTCCAAATAGTTGAGCCCATACTGACCAGAATTTCAGCAGTTATGTAAAATTTTCTATATTTTATAGATTTTGATGCCGTAGATGGAGTTTTTCTTATGTGGGTTTTTCAGAAGATAAGTTATACTAGTACAGGGCTACAATATTGCTAAAGACAGCAAGGCCAAATTCCTATTCATGTCTGAGATAAAGACCTGATAAATGCAAAAAAGTGTAGATTTAGCCCGGTTTAGATGAGGCCTTAAAATCCGAACTGGATCTGACAGGACAAAACCCTACTAGGGTTTTTGTAGTCCAAATATGTATTTTCAAAAAATGCATACTAGAAGTTGTTTGCATTTTCAGTGTTGCATAGTGTTACTCTTTGAATTGTATTTTGGGAATTATGGATGCACTTTTGTAGAAATGTTCCTTTTTCCTGCTTTGACAAAAGACTTTGTGACGACAAAAGAAATCAAAAAAAAAAAAAACTGATCGGAAACAGATTATCTTCTTCGTCAAAATCTCAACAAGAATCAGTCGGCTTTGAGGACAGGAATATACCCTGAGTCTGTGTGAACTGAAATTTTCATCTATGGACAGATCTAATAGGGGCCACACAACCAAAATCCTTTAACCCAAAGCTATGTATTAGGAGATTTTCAGAATTTTGTAGCCATTTTCGGACGTATGATCTTGGCGACAAAATGTGGATTATATCATTGATCACAAGTGTTTCGGAGAAGGTACCTAAAGAAATGGACCCTACCGACATAGTTCATTTTGGAAGTAGATTTTATTTTGGAATTCATTCCTTTTAAATGATTTTGCTCCCACCAGTCATTTCAGTTCGTCACATTTCATCATTTTTCATTTTTTTTTCAGGAAATATGGACTTGCCCACGAAAAGCACAATACCGTTCTAAACACAAGGAATACCTTCAGTTAACATTTCTAAGGATCCTCGAACAGACTTTAAACTGCATTTAACAACTATTTTGATGGTTTTTGAAGGATGTACCGCAGTATAAGGTTCGAAAGTTGTCGTGCGCACCAGTCACTACACATGACGACCGTAGGTGCTCTTTATAGCTTTCGGGCCATTTTCTCTGAAAGTATGGACTTGCCTCTGAAAAACTTGTACTGTAGTAATAGTGGCCCCGAGAACAATTGTTGCAAAAAAGGAAATTTTAATTTATTTATATCATATTTTTACTTATAACTAAATTATTAGCAAAAAGGAAGTGAAGCCATGACTACTAAGGTCTTCAGCTTACACTTATCCACTTATTTATTGTCGATAGAGGTCTTAAACTGCACATCTCTGAACATTTTTGAAATACCCTGTGGAAGGTTACCGAAAGAATGGATTGATATGGTCCATCTTCGAAGTTGATCAAAATTTGGACAAAATAAAACGAAGGCCAAATTTTGGACCGATCTGTTCGAGAATCATCGTGTCCTCCACCAACACGGAAGAACATAGCTAAGTCGACTTCAAGTTTTCTGAAACAGATTTCTTCCAAACACACTTTGACGCTAAAATCATTATTTCAATGAGGTTTATTTTGACTAAAGGCTGAGAGTATAAAAAATGCAGATTGGGAAACATTTAGTTCATGGATTTTTGCTAAAAGAATGTATACATTTTAATGTATACATTTTCATTTTAAAAGAATTCAAGACTGGTTGCCAGAGTTTTCCTAGTTCCTGATCAATTTATGAGAAGATCCACGATCGGAAACCAGAATTTCTATAAGAAAAGTCCGACGATTGGACGCCAAAATAGTCTATTTACATGCACGATTGGGCAATAGAATTCGTCATTTACATACCCGCGATTAGGTGCTAGAATTTCATGATTGATAGACTCACTATTGCTCAGAATATTTTTTTTATCAAGAAAACCACTATCGGCCTTCAGAAATTCTTTGTGATAAGATCTACGATTGGACACCAAAATATCTTTAGGGAAACAACGATAGTTGGTTTCTTTATGACAATAAAAACAATTGGACACCTGAACTTCCGAAATTAAAAAATTTACGATACTCTGGAGTGGAAAATTGAAGCCTGAAACAAGGGGAAATTGGCCAAGAAATCTTACGCCATTTTAATTAAAAATTAGTAATGAAAATTATTTCATCAGTAAAATAAGCCTAAAATAAAGTTTAAATCATTGCTAAATAATAAATTTTCGCTAACATTAACTTTAAAAATTTAGGTCAGGTAAGCCCCCCCGAAATTATATCCTGGCGACGTCCCTGCCATCCACCAAAATATGAAATCACGTTACAGCTCGCAATTTTAAGGCAAAGCTTTGTAATTTGTTATACAAGTTTCTATTACTCTTAGGATGTTTGGTATTGCAAATGGGTTATATCGGTCTACGTTTTGATATAGCCCCCATAGAACGGTACCACCCGATTTTCGGTATTTTGAATGTTTTAGCTTCATTATAACACCGAAATGGTTAAAATTTGGTACTAAGTCTTCGTTGGGGGTACAAAACATTCCCCTACAAATTTGTCGGTATAGGTCTACGCCTTCATATAGCCCCCATATAACGGTACCACCCGATTTTCGGTATTTTGAAGATTTTAGCCTCATTATAACACCGAAATGGTTGAAATTTGGTACTTAGTCTTCGTTGGAGGTATCAAACTTTCCCCCAGAAATTTATTGGTATAGGTCCATGCCTTCATATAGCCCCCATAGAATTCTACTACTGGACCTATGTATGTCTACAATTTTTGGTGAATAAGTTTTTTACTTGTTAAAACTGTAAAAATTTGAGATAACCTACATTACCTTACGAAAAATAAAAAGTAATACACATTTCAACAAAACTGCCAAAGTGAATCTGTTAATTTTAATTTATAAATGTTTAACCATACACATTTCATTATTTTCTTATATAATATCTAAACAGTAATAAATAACTTGCAATAATGATCGCTAGTGTTGTATGTGTGTATTTTGCCACAAGAAAAATATATTCAACTGATACAAACTTTTCTAGATAAAAATAAAATTCCCTTTTTTATACAATTGATTTTCAAAACTGAAATTTTCAATACACAATCTAACCCACTAACGATGTCTGAGAAGTTGACAACAAATAAAATTGTTGGATCTCAAGGGTTTGGAACTACAAAGTCGCCGACTGATTATAAGTTGTCTACATACGTATAATTTCCATAGGGAAGTTATATCTTCCCGCAACTCAGTAGCATCAGAAATAACTCTCGCTGGAGAAATAACCTTTCTTAAACTTATGGTGCATCTTTCATTTATAATGTCACTCGTTTGTCCTACAAATCATATTTGCACGTACATAGGTACAGTAAATTGAGTAATAACAACTATTTTTTCGGTAATATGAAAAACTTTGTTGGTTATGAATGAAATTTTCCGTGTATTATATTAATTTCATGTAACAGAGAATTGCAAAGGCAATATAAGAGACATGTGCAACTTTTAATATGGACAAATTCACACATTGTGTTAATATTGCAATCAAATATAACACATTTTTGAGGTAATAGGAAAACAAAAATTCAGTCTGGCTATTGGTATGACAATATTCTGTATTTTAAGCTGTTCCATCATTAAAGCTGAGACGAATGACCGGTTTATTAACTTTTTCCATATAAAGTTAAATTGACCATAAACTGAGTGTTTGAATTTGTAAATATTTAATAAGGACACAATTTTGTTATCGTTTAGTGTGCACTGAAATGATTCTATAGTAATTCAATTAAATTGGTTTATAACAAAATTAGCATTTTAGCAAAGAGCAATGAAATGGAAAACGATTTTTTGATTAGCTTTGATATTGTTGACCATTTTGGTTGGGGCCATGTTCAATCGAATGGACATTGTAAACTGGAATTTATTTTAAATGAAATCCAATTATTATACCCTCCACCATAATATGGAGGGTATAATTATTTTTGTCATTTCGTTTGTAACACATCGAAATATTCATCGGAGACCCAATAAAGTATATATATTCTTGATCAGGGTAGATTTCTAAGTCGATATAACCTGTCCGTCTATTCGTCCGTATGTTGAAATGCAAGTGGGTTATATCGGTCCACGCTTTGATATAGCCCCCATAGAACGGTACCACCCGATTTTCGGTATTTTGAAGGTTGTGCCCTCAATATTCCACCGAAATGGCTGAAAGTTGGTATTTTGTCTTCATTTGGGGTATTAAATGTACAATATGACATTTGTCGGTATATGTCCACGCCTTCATAGAGCCCCCATAGAACGGTACCACCCGATTTTCCGTATTTTGAAAGTTTTACCCTCATTATCACACCGAAATAGCTGAAATTAAATACTTGGTCTTCGTTGGGGGTATACAACTTTCCCCCAGAAATTTGTCGGTATAGGTCTACGCCTTCATATAGCCCCCATAGAACGGTACCTCCCGATTTTCGGTATTTTCACGTATCATATTAGACGTACCATATGAAATTTGTCGGTATAGGTCCACGCCTTCATATAGCCCCATAAAACGGTACCACCCGATTTTTGGTATTTTGAAGGTTTAGCCTCATTATCACATTGAAATAACTGAAATTTGGTACTTGGTCTTCGTTGGGGGTATAAAATGGTATTTTAAGGTTGTGGCATCAATATTCCACTGAAAGGGCGGAAATTTGGCATTTGGTCTTCATTTGTTGGTATAAGTCCACGCCTTCATATTTCCCCATAAAACGGTACCACCCGAAATGGTTGAAATTTGGTACTTGGTACCTCCCTATTTCCGGTATTTTAGGTTTGTGACATCAATATTCCACCGAAATGGCGAAAATTTGGCACCTGATTTCCGGTATTTTGAAGGTTTTGGCAACAGAAACCCACCGAAATGGCTGAAATTTGGTATTTAGTCTTCGGTATGGGCTATAAAACTTTATCCCAAACATTTGTCGGTATAGGTCCACGCCTTCATATAGCCCCCATAGAACGGTACCTCCCGATTTTCGGTATTTTGAAGGTTTTGGCCACAGCAAACCACCAAAATGGCTGAAATTTGATATTTAGTCTTTGTTGGAGGCAAAAGCTGGTCTGACTGAAATTCGTCGGTATAGGTCCACTTTTCGATATAGTCCCCATAGAATGGTACCTCCCGATTTTCGTAATTCTGATATCTAATTCGTCGATATCCCACCGAAAGACTGAAATTTGTTATTTAGTCTTCGATAACCGCATGGAAAATATTCTATCTGCATATAAGCGTACCTCTTGATTTTCGTTATTTTGAAGGTTTTACCGAAATATCGGAAATTTGGTATTTAGTCTTCTTTGGGTCTTAAAACTTTCCGCCAGAAATTTGTAGGTATAGATCGACGTTTTGATATTGCCCCCATGGAACGGTACCTCCAGAATTTCGGTATTTTAAAGGTTAGCCACATTGTTTTACAAAACTTGCTGAAATTTGGTATTTAGTCTTCTTCATAAACGAAAGGAAGCTAATTGTTCCATTTTACTTCAATAAAACTCGTGGTGGAGGGTAAAACAAGTTCGGCCAAGCCGAACGTCGTTCTTTCCTTTTTAACCTTATATTTCTTCCCACTCCTTCGGGTACCTCCGACGCAAAATTTAGGAGAAGTTCAGTTTAGGTCCTGCTATCGAATCGCTTTGATTTTTGTTGTAACAACTTGAATTCATTGTTCCCTATACGACGGTACAAGTTTCATCAGGTGCAAGTCCACACTGCCTGAGAAAATAACCCGAAACGTGCAAAAAACCCTATATCAGCGTGTATAGTGGTTGGAGCGCAAGATAACTCTCGAACGGATCTGCTGATTCAGTCCAAAATTTGGCCTACGTAATATGTTGTCCAAACTTAGTTTAAATTCGAAGATAAGCCATATCGGTCCACTCCTTCCGGTACCTCCCCCATATAAGTTCGAAAATTTCGCTAAAATGGTACGCGCGATATCTCATGAACGTAGCAACCGATTTGGTGCAAAATTTGGATCTCTAAATATTTTGTCCAAACTTAGTTTATATTCAAATATGGGTCCTATCGGTCCAATCCTTGGGGTAGCACCCACACAAATGTTCAACATTGTTGTGTGGTTAAGGGTCTGTTTGAGGATCCTTTGGACATTTTTACCGATGGTTCTCCTAGTGACCTTGTTTACAGCGATATTATGTTTTTCGTAGGCAAGTACATCTTACCTGATATAATGACCAAAGAACCCTAAATTATATGGTGACCAACTGAAATGACAGGTGGCCGCGGTATCGATCGATATCCTCAGCAAAAGTTTTGAGCTTTGATCCAATCCATATTTTTTTTCGGCAAAGCCGACCTACACTTTTTTACTTGTTCGCGAAAAATGGCAAAAACAAGTTGAGTTTCGAAAAATTGGGATTGTTTAGAAGCGATTTGCATCTTTAAATTCTTAAACTGATCACATAATTTTTTTGATTTTTTTTGTTGGGCGCATCAACTGTACATTTTGGTGTAGGGTATAATAAATAAATAAGAAGATATAATTTATTTTAAATTCTCTTTATTGATTTTAATGAACGCTTTATTTGATTATTCGATTTATCAGCCAGTATTCGAGGTACCATCCATTTTGGAAATATTATACAAGTTTATAAATTTACTGTTAATCTCTGTGAACTAAACTTTTTTCATATCTCATTTCCTTTTCCCTTTTATTACCACCATGACCTCAATTAAACTTTTCCATGTGGCGCTTAACTCTGTGCAGTTTGTTAACCCCGCATTATTACAAGTGGTAAAAAAGTCTTTGCAAATGTCTAAAACCACTCATTCAAATTTGTAAAAAATTCCTTCGGTATTTGTCATTAAGTTTTAATAGTATAATGCTATTGGCGCAATATTTCTCCTTGCTTTCATTTCTAAAGAAAGAAAAGGCGACACGACTCAACGATTGTAAACTCAATATTGTGTTTGTTAATCTTGAAGAACAATTCGTTGCATTGAATTCATCTGTTAAGTTTTAATATGTACGTATGTTAAAAATGGCAATGGTACAATCATATTCAAACCACATTGAAGCGTATGATGAAGATGTTATGGTGAGACATGCAGTAACCTAACTCCTATCACAGTATCATTAAATGCGGCGCCTAATCCATACATTCATTGCTTTTCACCATTGTTCACATTTGCAGGTGCGGATCAGGCAAAGAAGATAGGTCCATGGTCCTCAGTTTTTCTCTATCCCGGATCGGACAAAAAAGTACGAGGAAGGCATTTAATACTACCCGATTATTACTCAAAGTCAATCCAAAGCTACCTGGGGCTATACCAAAACATTGAAATATGTTGACAGTTTTTGGTGGAGTTGTTTTGTGGCCACTGGGCACTTCGGGCAAAAAATCGCTCCGTTTAATTGGGTGTAAAATTTTGCTTCAACAAGATAGTAATGCGAGTCTACGCTTTCTACTCACATCCATCATGCGTTCAACACACCCGGAGAGTGTCTTCAGTATATCACAACATGATCGAATTCGTATCATATCGCTCATTTACTCAAAGAGTAACACATTTCAAAAAACTCAGTTTCGAGAAAAACGAGTTTTAAGTTCGCGATTGAAATTTGACTTCCCATCTTAAAACGATTACAAGTAAGCAAAGACTATAGTCGGACGGGGCCGACCATGTGATACCCTACACCACTAGCCCTGGAAATTAGCTTTCAGCAAATCAAAACTTATTTATGGAACAAATAAACTTATTGTAAGAAATAACTTTGTGGATTCTGCCACCTTATCAAATCAAGCTTAAATAATAATATAATAATTGTTCCACAAACATCCCATAAGCGACAAAGGAGACTTCTCTCATATCGATGAGTACACCCCGATTCATATTTCCTGATATGGGGACCTACAGTTTATCGCCGAGTCCGAACGGCTCGCCCTAAGACACCACTTGTAGAGAAGTTTTACATGACTTAAATACTCAGAAAATGTCGCCAACACTACTGAGGGGTATTTTCCACCGTTTGAAGTTACCTGGCCGGTAATGTTGACGACATTTCCTGAGTATTTTAGCCATGAAAAACTTCTCTACAAGTGGTGTCTTAGGGCCGCTTCGGACTTGGCGGTAAATTGTTGTATGTATAAATCCCAAAATTATACCCCAGGAGAAGGTCAGTGGGTGCCTTCACCTACACCAAAATTAATATTTCAAAAAAACTTTAAGTGTAGCGACGCCGAGTACATTTAAAAAACGTGTCGAAGCGACCCGATGCTGCAATATATCGCACCTGTTTAACAAGAAGGTAGTAACTCAAACTTTTCTATTTTTCAGTAAAGACAAAAACTGTTAGTACATAAGTAGTAGTATGAAAAGTGAAACAGCGGTATTTTTGACGAAAGAATAGACAAAGAAATGACAGTTTTTAACAGTGGGTAGGGTAATTCATTTTCTTAATACAAAGTTAAAATTTTTAGTTACTATCCTTCTGTTAAACAGGTGCGTTATGCATAAAAAATCCAATTGGACAAATAATACACCTGGGCTCCATGTAATTCGCAATAATGCACAAACTGGGAATTTCTCTTTCATGACAGAGACAATTATAGCATGGGAGGAAAGTGTGGTTCTCTACAGAAAACCCACTTTATATTAGGCAGTAGCCCCGTTACCTACCAAACTTATTGTTGCAATTTGTATCAGGCTACTTCGGCAGTTTATGCCCTCCAGAAATTAAAATATGGACCAAATATAAAATATTTATATTTTTCATACAAAAGTAATGGTCCATTTCACCCGCTAAATTATATCAGGTCATCTAAACCCAACCTCCATACAAACTTTCGTGACGATCGTTCCATAATTGCGGCCTGGAGTTTGATTACAATTTATAATGGACAGACGGACGGAAGGACGGACGGACACACATCTCAAAATCGCTTTATCTCGTCGAGATATGAAGATTGGTATACCACATTGGGGGTCTCCGACGAATATTTCGCGGTGTTACATGAATTTTAACAAAACAAAATTATAATACCCTTTCCACATAGTGGTGTAGGGTATAATTACACAAAAACTGAAATAACTACTTGGACCCTATTTTGCAAACAGCTATCCAGATATCAGTGCTAAATTTCTGTACAAGATCAAGCATGATTTGAGTTGTTTTAGGGCTTCATAAACTCAAAAAACTGTTGTGTTGAATTAGCTGAAACTCGTTGAGTTTCAGAGATATCAGCATGAATATTTGACACAAGATAAAGTAGAAGGTGTAGCAAAAATAGAAAAAATAGAAATTGCTAACTCAGAAAACGCATTTTTTGAGTTATGCCACTCTTTGAGTAAATGAGCTTTGTGGACAGCCGTGAAGTCTATTACTCTCATTTCGTTGTCGAATGTTTTAGTGTGGAGGCTAAATTTTCATTTAATTAGGCTAAAGATATTTTTCTCTTTATCGTTGACTTTAGAATAGCCTAGAGCAAGTTTATTCTCACGCTTAGGGCTCGATCATATATCGAATATACTTATACTGTATGTTCTTTCTTATGTCTTTTAAAAACATTATTTATCTGCTCATATTTGTTTAAAGAATTAAACATTTATTCTACTTGTACTTGTTCTTCTTCTAACGCGGTTTAATTGGTGTAGATATGATTTAGCCTCCGAGTAACCGCAAACAAAATGATGCTATGTACATACAACATTCCCAGCAAACCAAAATCGGAAGAAACATCAGAGTTCGGACCGAATTCGGGCCGAAAGTCGTATGAAACGTCCGAGTTCGGATCCGAATTCGGTCCGAACTCTGACCGAAAGTCATATGGCATGGTTGACGTGTTCTCTGACCGAAATTCGGATGAAAATCGGATGTTTTAGCCGACTTTCGGACCGAATTCGGTCCGAACTCTGATGAACTATCGTATAAATTTCTGATTTATTTACCGACTTTCGGACAGATATCGGTCCGAATTCGGAAGTAAAATCTTATGAAATTCGAAATGTTTGCCGACTTTCGGATCGAATTTCATCCGAAGTCAGATGAACTATCTTATGAACTTCTGATTTATTTAACAGCTTTCAACCAGAATTTGTCTTTATTACTAAAAGATGTTGAAAATACACAGTTAGTTCATGAAATATCCAAATCCTATTAATGTTTATCTACTATAACCATATTAATGTTTTTAATATCATATTATGCTGTGCTAAATGCGCGACTTGGTGGAAAAACAAACTGTGGACAACAACAAATTCGTCAACACGATCTGTGAAATATGTAAAACAATTGTTATTAATATATGAAAAATACATGTCTTCACATGCAAAAAATTTTGATACACATAAAAGTGTTAAGAAACTTAACTTTGGCCATATACAAATATAAAACATATGACTTTCCACGGAATAGTGTTGAAGTTTGACGAAGAAAATATTTACTTTCATTAACTTCATAAAAATAAAGAAATATGTATACAACCGATCACTATGAATAACATTTAAACACCACCATACATCAACACGCATAACAAAAATAAACCAAATTTGTTCTCCGATACAGAAGTTAAAACCCGAGCACTCAATTTTTCGTTTGTACTTTCATCAACGTTGGCACATCAAGAATTACACATTTACAATTTGTCCACAATGTGCGAGCGCAACATGTACAATTCTTTTCTCTCTGCTTATTTAAACTTAATTTTGCCAAAGCAGCACAAGGGAACATAGAAAAATTCCCTTCAGAGAGGGAGAGAGAGGACGGGAAAAAGTTCGTCAGACTAGTCGGACAGAGTTCGGAACGAAGTCGGTCAGACGCGTCGGAAAAAACTTCCGACTTTGACGTCGGACGTCCGACATTGTGTTTGCTGGGTTGTTCCACAACATCCCATACGGGACAAGGGAGACTTCTCTCATATCAATGCGTGCACCCCGATTCATATTTAGCTCAATGATATGGGACCTACTGTTTATCGCCGAGTCCGAACGGCGTGTCTTAAGACACCACTACTGGAGAAGTTTTTCAAGGCTGAAATACTCAGGAATTGACAGACGTACACATTTTTTGCGAATTCTGAAACAGCAATGATCATAGATGAGAAAAATATAAAAACAAGAAAAATTTGCTGGAGGGATTTTAAAATAAATCGCGGTCAAAGTTACATTTTTTGGTTTATTTTAGGTTTTCGAGATTGACCTTTATGATATTTTCGTAGGTTTTACCATTTTTGAGATATAGTAGTTCAAATTGGGTCAATTCACTGACTGTAGCGTCTCCTTATGAAACAATGTCATGACTGAAATTTCCCAACTTAAACTTATATATCTCAAAAATGGTACAGCCTATGAAAAAGTCCCATTTGGATAAGACTTACCGTTTTCAAGCAAATCGTGAAAACCTAACGAAAAAGCCTAAAAATGTGACCTGAACTTCTATATCTCAAAAAATGGTAAAACCTACGAAAATATCATAAAGGTCAATCTCGAAAACCTAAAATAAACCTAAAAATGTGACTTTGACCGCGATTTATTTTAAAATCCCTCCAGCAAATTTGCTGTTTCAGAATTCGCAAAAATGTGTAAGAAATTTTCATATAAACTTAGTTAAGGCGCACCGTACATGACATTGTTCTGTAAGGAGGGTTTACAGTCCCAATGTTAACTTCTATATCGCAAAAATGATAAAACCTACGAAAGAGAGGGAATTTTTTTAGAGAATTTTCACAGCTTCAATATTTTTTCTAATTCCATTGCGATAGGGATTGCGGTTTCGAAGAGAAATCGTGAAAACCTAAAAAACCCCTAAAAATGTGAACTTTGATCGCGATTTGTTTTTTGATTTTTCTCATCTATGCGGTATACAAGTATACAAGTTCCAATTCGTTTTCAAACTAATTTTTTATGAATCTTCAAATATTCTATAGATAAATACATTTTATCAGATTCTTACACTAACTTGGCTTAATAAATACCAACTGAACTTACCCAGGTTGATTGGGCTACATTTGATTGGCTGTTCTGTGACGCTTTTAATTAATGAATGATTATCTTACTGAATCGGTATTCATGAAATTCTACCTCTCCTTTTGCTACATTCACCTTCTTAGTGTAATATTTTCTTATTACGAAGGCTTTAAGAGCGAACTAAGAACCATTTGTTTGCTCTGGTTTCCATAGCATTGGTAATGTAATCTTGAACAAATTAGTATGAAATAATTTCTACAACAGATCCAATTAAACAATAGGACCATGGCTGCCATGAACGATACGGAAACCATTGAAATTGAACCATTGATTACTTGTCTGACATTTATTGTTGTTGTACGTTAATACCAGTTCATTGATTGTCCTGTTAAGAAGTACACACGCACATATGAATGTGTGTATAAATATAAGAATACACATAAGCTATTGAAGTGTATATGTCTGTAAGTCTATCCCAGCCCAAGTTATCTAGATCCTCAGGATATAACTTGTGCAACATGTGTATAAGTAAACAGGGTATTGTTTGAATTTGTAGCTGTGATTCAATGGACAATAGAGTTTATTATTGTCATATAGTGCAAAGGTTGTATGTTACCAGGATTTGTGAGTGTATTGGGATAAGACAAAAGATTTAAGTTGCCATACCACTAAACGGTATTTGATTTATACTTGAATTTATAACATTGCACGAGAGATGTGGTTGTTGTGGTAATACAATACCAAACAACACTATTGTGCGAATTATATGACGACATGTCTTGGTTTACGTTTAACAATATGTAGGTCGATATGTACAGAGAAAAATCCACGAACTGGTTAACAATGGTTAAGGACGACAGTTGTTTGTTGACAAGGGAACGTATGGTGACAAGTTATAGCAGTAGAACCGGGACATTATTTTAATCGCCGGGTACAATTAGCGCGCTTTAAGGTACCACTTGAAAAATGTTAAGTGGCTGAAAATCGAATTTTGTTGGCCTGGGTATCGAAACTTCCTATTGCACTAGGGTGGCATAGATACCCTAAGCATATCCGGTATGCAATATGAAGATCCTACGACTCCTGATGACGTAATTACGGTTGAAGTATTAAAAATAGGCACATTTTACAAGGCCCGTTGTACGTCTTCTTTATTTTTTGAAATATACATCACGATAATTATTGCAGAAACTGTTTGCATCGAGCGAACAACATCTCCTTCATATATTCGGTTCGAAAAACTCACAAAAAATATTTGTTTGTATCCGAAACTGAATTCTAGGAAAAAATCATAAGAAACGCTTTGGAGCTATTTCTCTAAAACAAGAGACGATGTCAGTAAGAAACACAAAAAAATTCGGATGAAACAACCAACATTTTTAATTTTGTTGACCAGTTTTTTTTTAATTAGGAAACTCTGAACTATGAGCATATATGCTGGCATCTGATTGCCTGTTTCGTAGATTTTGACATTTGTGTTACAATTTTTGCTATTTTCCGTTCACGTACTTTTTGCATTAATTTGTATGCGGAAGAAAATTTGTGACAGTTCTCCCTTTTGCTTGCTTTAACAATAAAAAAGTACGGTAGTCATTTCAGATGATAATCGATTTTGCATACCAAAGCAAACTTATTTTTTTTCTTCATGTTTACAATTTGTATACCCTCAGCCTTTAGGCTAGAAAAGGAATATGGACAATATTTTTGAAAATTTAACATTGTTGAAGCCAAGGTTTACCCTTTTATAACTCTCGAATTATGGTTGTATATTATAAAAATTAAATGCTTTTAGATAAAATGAAATGCTGGCCTTAAAAATTAATTTGCCTGGAAGCTGTGGCTATATTTATGTTAAAAAATGGGTTGAAGCCAACGTGTAATTCTTTGTTTTCTCTCGATTTGTGATTAAACCACACTTTTCACAAATTTCCTGTCAAAGCAAAAGTAACAGCCAACTATGTAAATAAGGATCATCTCACCAATGTATAACTTTTCAAAATTTGATCTGCGTCTACAATTAAGTGATGCTGAAATTTTGTGCGAACAATTTTCAAAAAATTGTGTTTTTTCGGGCTTAATTTTTACAATTGTCATTCGGTTTACTCGTACTTGGTTGCAAATTTTAGATTTTTACGTATATATTACGTAATAAATAATTAATCGTGAAAATCCATGTACTTAAACGCGATACACGAGTAATTCCAAGGTAGGAAAATCACCTAAATTTTTTTGAAAATATCGCGTATTTTATCGCTTTTTCTGCGGGTCGTTTCCACGGCATTTTATACCAAAAAATAGTGTGTGTAGCATCACACACGGTTCTTGATTGATCACCTTGAAATAGATATATATCGATATAGATTTTCATGATGACATTGAAACCGGATACGGAACAAAATTGTATGCACTTTGCGCAAATTAGCGATGTTTTATAGGCTTTTTAATGCTAGGATGCACCCGATGCTACATCTTCGAAAAATATATACAAATTAAAAGATATGGTCTTACTGTACATGAAAATCACATACAGACAAAATGATTTTAATAATTACGCGATTAACAAATATTTTAAAAATGCATATAAATTGAAACGTTTTAATTGTGCTAAATTTCCGTTTAAGAAATTTAGTGATTTATCTCAACAACCCGATAATTTTCCTTAATGGGAAACCTTCTAAGCGAATCTAGATAAAGCAAAATTCGCAAATTTTCTTGGGAGTTTCAAGAAAAATAAAAGAGGTACTTCTATAAATTTTTTTAATATCTTCAACTCTAGAATGCATGTAAAAACTATTTTTTTCAAACCAAAATTTAATTTCTGCCCTTATTTTGGCTATAACATCAAAACTATTATCTCGATCATTATAATTTTGTCATTTGATTCCCCCTGAAGTTTTTATTAAAAACTATTTTTTTTTTTGTAATTTTTGACGTGTAAATGAACCAATATTTTGTAAAAACAAAGTCGTATTACATTTAAAATTTTGTAAATTTTTGTAAATTCCGCGAATACTGAATAACATTTTACATATAATATGCAATCTACTCACTGACGTCGCTTCGTGATAACTTTTTAGTGACAATTGTGCTCATTAAAATAATTAGCGGTTTAATAGAAATGTTTTCTTAAAAGCAGAAGTAAAACCGCGATAACTTTTGTCCGCAACAACCAAAAATTTGCTCGCGAGCTCATTTGTACTGGGGAATTTTTTCTTAATCTATAAACCAAAAATCGTAGATGTAGCACAAAAAGAAAAATTTAAATTTTTTTTGAAATTAAATATGAAAGAATTGGCAACTTTTCCCATATACACTTTGATACGACCAAAAATGTGTCTCATCGAAATAACGGTTTTAGACCCCATGTATGTTTGGACGAAATTTGTTTCAGGCAATTTGGAGTCGATTTAGCTATATCCATCCGTCTGTCTGTCGCTCTGTCCGTCTGTCTGGCTGGTGCGCACGATAAATCTCGAACGGATCAACTGATTCGAACCAAATTTTGGGTATCGTAATATTTTGTCCAAATTAAGTTTAAGTTCGAAAATGTGCCATATCGGTCCACTCCTACGGGTACCTCCCCCACAAAAGTTAAACATATTTCTGTAAAATGGTATGAGTGGTAACTCTCGAAGGGAGCAACCGATTTGTTCCAAACTTTGGACATCGTATTACTCCTTCCGGATATAGATCAGGTTCGAATATGGACGATAACGGTCAACTCCTTTGGGTACCTCCCACACAAAATTCGTACAAACTGAAGTTTAAGAGTTCCTCTCGGATCGTTTTGATATATTTTAAGTGGGTTGTCCTTACGGCTCCCTTTACAATGTTACAATTTCTTTCTTGCGCAAGTCCATACTTCCTGAGATATTGGCCTAAAAGCTCCAAAAAACGCTGACGGCACCAACCAAAATGAATTGATCCATCCGTCTGCCTGTCAGTCTGTCCGTCTGTGTGGCTGGCTGGGTATCGTAATGTTTTGTCCAAACTTAGTTTAAGTTCGAAGATGGGCCATATCGGTCCACTCCTACGGGTACCTCCCCCACAAAAGTTAAAAATTTTTCTGTAAAATGGTGTGAATGGTAACTCTCGAAGGAAGAATCGATTTGTTCCAAACTTTGGACATCGTATTACTCTTTCCGGATATAGATCAGGTTCGAATATGGAGTATATTGTTCCACTCCTTCGGGTACCTCCCACACAAAATTCGGATAAAGTGAAGTTAAAGAGCTCCTCTCGGATCGTCTTGCCTTGCTGCTCACTTTATGACGGTACAATTCTTTTCTTGCGCAAGTCCATACTTCCTGAGATATTGGCCTTATTGTTCCAAGAAACCCTGACGGCACCAAACAAAATGGAAAATCCGAAAGACAGTCATGTATCAGGTTGGAATATGGACTATATCGGTCCACTCCCACACAAAATTCGAAAAAAGTGAAGTTTAAGAGCTCCTCTCGCATCGGTTTAATTTTTTTCAGTAGGTTGTTCCAGCGACCTCATTTTCAACAGTACAATCTTTTTCAGGAGTAAGTCAATACTTCCTGAGATAGTGGTCCAAGCACCAAATCCCTTCCGGCACATTCTAAAATGGCTATTGTGCAAGATAACTCTAAAAACTCTAAAAATTTCTTTCAAACTTAGTTTAACATAATTTAATATTACTTCATTTATTAAGAAGTACGGTTACCAAAAATGTTTTGCAAAAAAATTTAAAGCAAACTCGTGATACAAAATCAATATATTTTATATACGGCATAATTATTGTGTTTGGTTTTGTTTTTGCTGTTGTTTTTTTTTTTGTAATTTGCTTATCTCCGCCAGCACAGCTGACTGATACTTTGTTTATTGTTTAATTTCATTTTTTATAAATTTTTTTATAAATTTAAAAAGTATTCAAAAAGATAGGTTACAATTTATTACAGTATAGTCTCGATAATCCGGACACCACATGTTTCGGCGATGTCCGCTTTATCGAATTGTCCGGATTACCGAGTGGTAATAAAAACAATTAATTTGAAAGTTTAAATCTTTCAGGGAACTAGACTACCCAACATTAGGTTTTAAATACTGTTGCTTATCATAGCCAGGCATCAATGGTTGAGCGATGAGAAAATCATTTGACAGATTCAGATAGTTAATTCCATATTGACATTTTAACTGAATCAAAACTGGCTAGCCAGATAGCCGAGATTTGGACCGAAAACTTTGAAAAGCTTAATATTTCTCATTTGCTATTGCTAAGCATGAAAACGTCAATGAAATAAATAAGAATCTAATACTCAAAATAGAAAAAAATATTGGTGTCCGGATTATCGAGGTAAGAAAAATGTGCCATGTCCGGATTACAGAGCCTACAATGTAAAAAATTCTAGTGTCCGGATTACCGCGTTGTCCGGATTAACGAGTTCCGGATTATCGAGACTATACTGTATTTGCTAACAGATTAGTCTTAATATATGTATATACCAAAACTTGTTTAAAATTCGACCGTTTTCAAACATAAATATTTTTTTAAAAAAATGATTTTACTGTTTGACGAATCGAACACCAAGTACGAAATGGGTTAATAGAATAATTTTTCTCTTTGTGTGTCTCATAAATAAACAATTTTCTTACTAAACCTTTGAAATTTTCTTATGTTCTTATTTGCGAAGCATTTCCATGTCAATGATTCAATTCTCCTTTTAAATATTTTATAAATGCAAATTATTTGCATGAAAAGACAAATTTAAAAGTAATCACCAAAACATATCACTTGCTGAAGTGTGGCAAGACATTTTTGTGGCTAAGCCCATACCAAACAACACGCAGATGTGTCATACAGACAAGGAAAGTGTCAACACAGAACTAATGTCTCACAGTGTTTCCGCTTCCATACAAAAGTGGTCAAAAATAGAAAGTGATGACCTAGGTTGATAAATTTTTGCTCAAGTACTTATGAGGGCATAAGAATGAAAAATTTCAGCTTTGGTCCGTATCGGTTCAAATTTGGATATAGGCCCCATATATATCTTTTCTTATATCTTTTTCAAAAGCCTTAATATTTTCAAAAAGCCTTCAAATTTAATATGTGCTATTTCCTTAGGCCCCTGAATAGTTTTACCGATTCCCACAAAAATCAGGTTAAATTTGGATATAACTCCCATATATCTCTGCCGGATTTTACTATAACTCGGTCAGTTTTGATACAATAGCCTTCAAATTCACTAAGTGTTATTTTCTTAGCCCTCTGTTACAACTTAAGGTGATTGTAAAAAATTGGCTGAGATATGAATTTCCAAAGCCCGAACCCACTTATATTTCTACGTAGAGGAACAGGCTATTTTTATTATACCTGTATATTAAGAGCCGCTATTAAAGTACCACTTGATGACGTTTTTCAGCTTCGAAATGTTCTGCAAAAATGTCGCTCATAAAATGTTAGGTACGGCTCTCATTGACAGCTAATCGATTTTGTCGAGTTTTCATAGTCATTTTTTACAATTATCTCCCTGTTTGCTCACAAAAAGACTATATTTTTTATATTCGCTACCATGAGCAAAGGTGGCAATATATGGAAACCAAAAGATCTATTCTACTAAATATTTAGAACTAGCAGACACAGGTCCGCGTTGCTAATGACTTTTTATGGACTTTATGCTTTAAAATTCAAAAATAGGTATTTTCTACCTCATTTTTTCGGGTCCATTGTCAAACCAAGTTATTCATTGAGAATATTAAATTTATCAACAGATTTTGTCTGTAACCTTTTTTTCTCTTAAGGACTTTGTGGGATGTGTTCGCCAATTTATGCTGGTTAGGATTTATTATCGCCCATGTCCCCTGTCTTTATCATAAAACGATATAATTATAAAAGTTGAAAAAAGTCGATTTCTCCGGATTATCTATGCTGCTTATTTTTACCAGGTGCCACCCCAATACATTTCCAGCAAATTTCAATAAAATCGGATCAGTAGTTTTGTAGATGTAACATATTTTACAAAGTGCACGCTGTCTAGTCTTTGGGTCCAAAATAAGCACGAAAGATCGGAGGCACAACCACAATTTTCTCGCAAATTAATTTCCAAAACCGATACATTCGTAATTTCTAATTCTAATTTCTCCGAAAATCAAATAAATTTGTAGCCTATTTTTACCGGGGCCATCACTGTACATTACCCGACAATTTTAGGAAATCGGTTCAGTAGTTTTTAAAGAAAAAATAAAAATTGAAAATTGAAAAAAGCGGGCGTAAAAGTGGCCAAATTGTGGTCAAATTTTCTTTGCACAAAAAACTAAGTCAGGTTAAGCCGAACATTCCACAAAAAGAATTATTCAAATCGGTCCAGCCGTTCTATACTGATGCCATTACCAACGAACAACATTTGATTTTTATACCCTACACCACTATGTGGGTAGGGTATTATAAGTTGGTTTTGCCCAAAAAGTTTGTAACGCATCGAAATAATGGCCGTAGACTCATACTTATATATACCAAAATGAATGTCTCGACGAGCTGAGTCGATCTGGCTTTGTGTGTCCGTCCGTCAGCCCGTCCGTCCGTCCGTCTGTCCGTCTGTCCATCTAAACCTTGTAATCACGCTACAGGTCGCAATTTTGATCGGATCGTCACGAAATTTTGGGTGTTGATGAGGGTCCCGGAGGGGAAGAAGCCTATTGTGGTGATGGTCGGATAATGTTCAAGGGTCAGAATGGGCAAAAAACTTATGTGGATAAAAAGACAAAGTTTTTTTCCAAAGCGAATATCTCAGCTACTATATGGGGTATACCAAAAGCAAGACCTGGCAATAAATGTGAAAAATATCACCTTTCTGACGATGTAAAGTAAGTTCTCGTAGGTGATCAAACAACGGAGATATTACAATAGTGGCAAATAAAACCCAAATTTTCATTCTTGCGATTTTAATTATAATGACGAATATCACAGCTTTGGTTAGGGACTGGCTATGAAAGTAGAAGATCCCATATTTACAATGATGTAAACTAGGTCGGCGTAGGTGACCAAATAATGAAGATATCGCAATAGTCGGTAATACATCCCATTTTTCCTCTTTTGTTGGAAATTACGCTACAGGTCGCAATTTTGATCAGATTGTCACGAAATTTTGGGTGTTGATGGGGGTCCCGGAGGGGAAGAAGCCTATTGATTTTGGTGATGGTCGGATAATAATTAGGGGTCGGAATGAGCAAAAAAGTTATTTGAACAATAAGTCTACATTTTATTCCAAAGCAAATATCTCAGCGTCTATAAGCAAAACTGGCTGGTGAGCACGATAACTCTCGACCGCCTTAACCGATTCGATCCAAATGTTGGGTATTGCAATATTTTGTCCAAACATAGTTTATGTTCGAAGATGGACCATGTCGGTCCACTACTTCGGGTACCTCCCCCACAAAAGTTCAAAATTTATCTGCAAAATGGTGTGAACGATAACTATCGAAGGGAGCAATCGATTTGGTCCAAACTTTGAACATCGTATTACTTCTTCCAGATATAGATAGGGTTCGTTTAAGAGCTCCAACCGGCTCGTTTTGAAATTTGTTTCAGTAAGTTGTCCTTGCAGCTCCATTAACGACTTCCTGAGATATTGGCCTAAAAGTTCAAAGAAACCCTGACGGCACCAATAAAATTGGCAAATCCCAAAGATAATCCTCTGTGTTTAAAAAAGAAGAGACACGAGGTCTGTTCTTAGTGAGTGCTCTTACAACACTGATATTTATTGAATAAAATACTACTTATAAACTACTTATGAAAATGTAACTTAACCTAATGCAACTACAATCACTCTTATCGTTTCTAATAATAGAGAATATCGGAACGTTGCAGCGCGCTGCTTGCCTATCATTTAAGCGGTCTTTTCTACCTTTTGAGCACAGCGACATGTGAGTGTGTTTGTGTGTGGTCATGACCTTTATTATCATACAGCCGCATGCACAAGAGTACGAGATCACTGATAGTTTGATACATTTCTTGCCTGCTGGAGAGCTGATAATTCCTAAAATATATTTGTATAAGTGGATTTTCCAGCGGCCAAATATAACCCAAAAGCGAGTACAACATTTGTTTGTACACTCTGATTGGGGCAGACTTTGTACATCATGCTGTTTCATCCAGTCATGTATGAAGTTGGAATATGGGCTATATCAGTACACTTCGTCGGATACCTCAAACACAAAAGTTGAAAAAAGTGCGTATAACTCCGTCAGCACGGCTGACTAATACTTTTTTACTTGTTATTTATAAGGAATTGTATTTTTTATCAAATTTAAATTTTTAATTCTTGATAAAGTTACAATGCCCATGTGCAGTTGATGTCAACATTTTGTACTAAAATTTTATATCTATATAATTTTATATTTTATATCCATCAAATCCCCATGCAAAACTGATAATATTATCAACAAAATTTTCAGAAAAGGTAATTTTAAATGTCGTTTAATTTTCATATGACATAATTGGATTACGTGGGAAATATTTTTCATATTTAAAAAGCCATAAATTCATTATGGATGCACATATCCACAAAATTCTTTCAGATTCGTTATATCGGATGTGTTAGATGTAAGAAAAAAATATATACATACATATATAAAAGTTAAAATCAAATTTTCCGATTTTTGTCCACTGCGGCAACACTGTGTGTCGCATGCAAAAGATTTTCTACATAAGTACGTACATTTGGGAAACACGCAAATGTCCATGCATACTTGAAAATGTTTTGCCTTAGTTCTGTGAGTATATTTGGTTCCACACTTCAATTTAGTTGTACAGGTGCTACACCGCCTCCGAGTTCAAAGTACCACATTTGGAGGTTTGTGGTAGTTTAAGTTCGTTTTAACATAACATTTCAATGCTAACGAGCAGCTGCTGCTGCTGTATTGGTATGACATCAAAGAACTCTGCATGAAGTATGACAGTTTTACAATTACGACTACATGATATGGAGTGTACTAGAGTGTTGCTACTAGATTTCCAAGAAATTACACTTAAGTTGTGGAAATAAAAAAAAACTGGAAATTCAACTGAAATTTTGCCATTGAATTAAGTTTGAGCGAGTGTAAAGGATGAAACGATATTTTATGATAAATTTGTTAAATTGAGGAGAATGGTATGATGAAACAGCACTAAAAAAGCTCGGTGTATTGAAATCGATTTGAAGTGACTCGGCTTGATGTGGTCGGGTTAAATCGATTCGGATTGATTGTAGGACGCACTGATGATACTCGCCTTGATGTAGTTAGATTGATGATACTTGGATTGTGGCCCAGATTTCAGAAAAACTATTCACTTTCCATTCATAGACTCTAATTCTGACTCGTTGCGTGTTTCTGATTATTATTTCTGTTATTTAAAATGAAATGAAAATCCATGCCTACGTTCCCTTTTATCAAAACCACTATGCCTTATTGCTAACATGGAATTATGAATGTAACCAAATTACAAAAGCAAAAATTTTAAAATTATTTGTCATGTCATAAATTGCATCATAAAATGCTTACCATGAATTATCCAGCTGTTAGTCTTTTTTCTTTGAATAAACTATTTATTGTTATTTGCAACGATATTTATACCATACACCACTATGTGGAAATGGTATTATAAGTTTGTTTTAGAAAAAAATCATGTAACACCGCGAAATATCGGACCTAGACCACCAATGTGGTATACCAATCTTCATATCTCGACGAGATAAAATAATTTTAAGATGTGTGTCCGTCCGTCTGTCCATTAAAAATTGTAATCAAACTCCAGGCCGCAATTGTGGACCGATCGGCATGCAGGGATGTCGGGTTCAGATCAGAATAGACACCTATTGTTATGGGTAATGATCGTGAAATATTTAGCGGGTGAAATGGACCAAAAACATAATTTTTATCCGATTTTGTAGCTGCTCTGCAGGTCGCAATAATAGTCCGAACGTCTGGAAATTTTAACTAAGTTAAGAGTATATGACAAAGAAGCAGCATGCAATTTGAGGTAGTAATCAGATAATATTTTGAGGGTTATTTGGACCACAACTTTTGTGTGAAAATTCAAAAACTTTTAATATACAGCTTATATATGTATTCCTGGAAGATACATTCCGGCAACGTAACTATCATTTGGAAGGCCATTTATTAACCTTTCCACTAGTGCCAATTATGTTAATTTACGTGCTCAGATAACAGAATTACAGCCTAATATATCCAGTTATATTTGTAATCAGCACGCTAGAGGTCGCAATTATAGATCAATAGTCACGGCATTTTGCACGATGTAAGAGTTTAGGTCGAAGAACATGCCTACAATTTTGGATGATGATCTCATATTATCTAGTGGGTTAAATGGACCATTACCATTGTATGAAAAATATAAAAATTTAAAATTTGGTCTATTTTTTTTTATTGAAGGTTTTTTATCAGTTTTCCTTCTCCAAATACCTTTTTGAAAAAATAAAAAAATCTATTATACTAGCATGTACTTATAGATGTAAGGTTGTTTTTAACCATCTCTTTAAGGATTAGTTTTCTAAGTAAACTATGTAAATACTTTTGAACAAATAATAAATAAATAAAATAAAAAATTAAAATTTGGTCTATATTTTACTTCCTGCAGGGCATATACCAGCAAAGTAACCTACATATGAAAAAAAACTACTGACCTTTCCCCTTTTGTGTAGAATACAACATTTTCCTCCCAAGCTACAATTTGTCTCTATAATGTGGCCTGGCCTAGGAACCGACCCTAGGCATTCAGCGCGAAAGGCGGATGTGAATACCACTGCTCCACGGTGTAGGGTGTAGATATTTCAAAACATGGAAATTTTACATATTTTGATTTTCGAAGAATGTCGTGGGTTCAATTACCCGGAGAGGTAACATCAAACTTTCAACGGTGCCAAAATACACCTCAGTAATGTTGGCGATATTTTCTAAGTATTTCAGCCATATAACTTCTCTAAAAGTGGTGTCTTAGGACACGCCGTTCGGACTCGGCGATAAACTGTAGGTCCCAAGCTTAATGTGATAAGGTGGCAGAATCGACAAAGTTATTTCTTACAATAAGCTTATTTGTTTCATAAAGGAATTTTGATTTGCTAAAAGATAATTCCCATGGGCAGTGGTGTAGAGTATCACATGGTCGGCCCCGTCCGACCATAACCTTTGCTTACTTGTTTTTCTCAATTTTCAACACAGGCAAAAAAAGATTCGGCCTATAAAGTCGAAGGATAAATGCAAAGTAGGCATATATTACATTATTTTAATTTCTATTAAAATTTAAACTTTACCACAACCTTATTGTACCATTCACCATAGTATGAAGGCATTAAATCGGTGCTTCCGTGTTATAGTGCCATACCAAAGCGTTGACCTATGCTGAAAATTTAGTTGAAGTGAGCACGCCTTTGTCAATTTTACAACGAGTTGGTGTCAAAGGTTTCCAGAATTGACAACGTACCGTGGTCAAAGTGAGCACGTTTGTTGCCAAAATTACCGTGGTCAAAGTGAGCACGTTTGTTGCCAAAATATTAAAATTTAGCATGCATGGGCTCATATTGACACCATTAGTGGTCAGATTAAAAAAAATGACAACAGACAATGTCAAAAAATGAAACACGCCTGTGCTCTTGTTGACACAATACGGTGTTGATTTTGAATCGACTTTTTCCCCTCTTTGAAAGGGGTATACCTAAATATTGACCTATATTGACAATTTTTGATTAAGAAGTGTTGTGACTCTTAAGAACCTCATGTCAAATGAAATTAGTTCTGTAAAAATCGTGGCTAAAATTCTTAAAATACCGAACACCGGGAGGTACCGTTATATGGCAGTTATACCAAAGCAAGTACCGATATAGCCCGTCTAAGAACCTCTCCCGCCTATGAAAAAATACAATATAATTTCTCTGGACGCCAGAGTGGTTAAAAATGTCGGACATGGCTATATCGACTCAGAATTGAATCCTGATCTAGAATTAATATACTTTGTAGGACCGCAAATGATTATTTCAATGCGTTACAAACGGAAAAACAAACTTAATATACCCTTCATACTATGGTGGAGGGTACAATAAGGTTGTGGTAAAGTTTAAATTTTAATAGAAATTGAAAAAATGTATTATATGCCTACTTTGCATTTATCCTCCGACTTTATAGGCCGAAACTTCTTTTGCCCATGTTGAAAATAGAGAAAAACAAGTAAGCAAAGGTTATTGTCGGACGGGGCCGACCATGTGATACCCTACACCACTGCCCCTGGGTATTGGCTTTTAGCAAATCAAAATTCCTTTATGAAACAAATAAGCTTATTGTAAGAAATAAGTTTGTCGATTCTGCCACCTTATCACATTAAGCTTGGGACCTACAGTTTATCGCCGAGTCCGAAGGGCGTGTCCTAAGACACCACTTTTAGAGAAGTTTTATATGGCTGAAATACTTAGAAAATATCGCCAACATTACTAAGGTGTATTTTGGCACCGTTGAAAGTTTGATGTTACCTCGCCGGGGAATCGAACCCACGACATTCTGGGTACACGGCGAATGTGAAGTTGAAATATAGCTCCACTCTGTGGAATAATATTAGAAAGCATATCAAATGTCTCCGAAGTCTATTCCTCAAAAATCAAAATATGTAAAATTTCCATTTTTTGACATATCCCTCAGTAATGTTGGCGACATTTGCTGAGTACTTCAGCCATGTAAAACTTCTCTACAAGTAGTGTCGTAGGACACGCCGTTCGGACTCAGCGATAAACTGTAGGTCCCATATCACTGAGCTAAATGAATCGGGGTGCATTCACTGATGTGAGAGAAGTCTCCCTTGTCCCGTCTGGGATGTTTGTGGAACAATTTTAACTTTTATTCACTGCCCCCTATAAGATAAAAATTTTGTAGGGGCATGTCCATACTTCTTGAGAAAAAATCCCGAAAGTTTTAAAAACCCCTATGGCACCATATGTAGTGGCTGCAGAGCACGAAAACTCTCGAACTGATCAACCGATTAGATCCAAAATTTGGCTTCGTTCGGTATAGACCAAATCGGTCTCCCCCTTCAAGAGTTATCGTGCGCACAATTTTTCCGAACATTTTTGAACTTTTGTGGGGGAGCTACCTGAAGCAGTAGTCCGATATGGCTTAGCTTTAAACTTAAACTAAGTTTGGACAAAATATTACGAAGGGGTCATTTTGGACCGAATCGGCAGATCCGTTCGAGATTTATCTTGCGCTCCAACAACTACACACGGTATCACAGGGATTTTTTGCACCTTTCATGCTACTTGCCCTTGATGAAACTTGTTCCGTCGTATAGGGTGGAGTGAATACAAGTTGTTACGACAAAAATCAAAGCGATTCGAGGGCAGGTCATAAACTAAACTTTTCCATATTGGACTAAGTCTAGTAGAAATTTCACGATGTGTAAAGTATGGACCAAATCGTTTACTCCCTTCAAGAGTTATCGTGCGCACAAATGTTCCGAACATTTTCGAACTTTTGTGTGGTAGGTACCGGAAGGAGTGGACCGATATAACCCATCTTCGAACTTAAACTATGTTTGTGCAAAATATTTCGAAAGCCAAATTTTGGACCGAATCGTTTGATCCATTCGAGAGTTATCGTGCGAGCAAAATATTTCGAAAGCCAAAATTTGGACCGAATCGGTTGATCCGTTCGAGAGTTATCGTGCGCTCCAGCCAGACAGACAGACGGACGGACATGGCTAAATCAACCCCGTTGTCTGAAACGGATTTCGTGCCAACATACTTGGGGTCTGAAACAATTAATTCAATGAGGCACCTTTTGTCCGTATTAAGGTGTATATGAGTAAAAGTCCAAAAAATTTAATATTGATGAAGCCAAGGTTTGCCCTATTATGACAAGCCAAATATTGCAGTGTACCAAGAAATATGACCATAGATGGATCAAATATTGTGTTTTTGATCAAAGCTTATAAATGCGGATAAAAAAGTTAATTTGCGAGGAAGCTATGACCGCGTAAATGAAAAAAATAAGTAAAAACACGTTGAAGCAAACAATACACTTCTAATGTATAATTTCTTCATCCACTTGTTTGTGCCCTGTATTCTTTGGCCTGCCAATTCTGCGTGCAGCGCCATGTGGCCCGTATTTACACGCTTTTTTAGCGGGTTGATCATCGCTCATTCTTATTATATGGCCTATCCTACGTTTAACTATATTGATGTCGTTGTATAACAGATACAGCTCGTCGATATTCACCGTCAACGCAGATTGGTCCACAGATCTTTCGAAGAATTTTTCTCTCAAACACGCCAAGCACTGCCTTATCTGCTTGCACAAGTACCCAGGCTTCGGAACCATACATCAGCACGGGTAGTATCAGTGTTTTGTAAAGCGTTATTTTTGTTTGACGAGTTGTGGCTTTGTTTTTGAAGTGCTTACTTAAGCCAAATTCAACAGTTAGTCCGACGCATTGCGCGTCGACACCATCAACTTGGACTTGCACCGCCGTTTACCGCCAGACCCACTTTAGCAGATTCTCCTTCGACCTTCATAAAGTATCAATTACTTCTTTTACTGGTCGACCCATGATGTCTATATCACCAGCATAAGGAAGTGGCTATTGTTGTAGATTGTGTCACTTCTTTTGACGTTTGCCTCTCGTATAAACTTTTCTAGAAGGATGTTGAAAAGATCACACGAAAGGAGAGGTTCTTTTCTATTTTAACTAAAGATATTGTGTCAGTTAGAGTCATTTTACAAAGCCGAATGAGCTTTGCGGGGATACCAAATTCAGACATGGCTTGGAATACCTTTGAACGTAGCGGGCTGTCGAAGGCTGCTCTATAATCGACAAAAAGGTGGTAGGTGTCGACTGCATCTCTTGGGTCTTCTAGAGGATTTGCCACAGGGTAAAAAGCTGGTCAATGGTGGACTTGCCAGGTCTAAAACCGCATTGGTATGGTCAGCAGCACGACACTCCTGCTCATACCATGGATTCCTTGGTGGAGGTCTCTGGTATCCAAGAAGAATAATTTTGCTTTCATTCTCTGGGGTGAATCTGGAGACCATATGTTTTAACCTCCGACCAACTACGCCTTTGACGCCTTTCCCGTTCCATCGTATTTCCTGTATGGCAGTAATGTCGGCCTTGTACTTTTCACGTACATCTGCCAATGCGTAAACTGCACTTTCTCTATAAAGTGTGCGAACATTCCAGGTGCAGATTCGCAGATCATGGTCCTTAAAACGTTTGCGGTGTTCGTCAACTTTAGAGGGGTTTGTTTTTATTTTCTTTCGTTTTTTCATAGTAGGCTGTTTTTTCTAGGGGAGGGTTACTAACCCGACGCCCAAACCCAAGTTTTTAACGTTCTTATGGGTGAACGCGCGGCACATGTTAGCTCACTACCTTTAACGAGTGTTAAAGGCAGTTCCCCAGGTGACACCACGGGGAGGTCAGTGTCCACTTGAGAAGAAAGAGGACCAAGATAAATCCTGGGCTTTGCCATGTTAAAGCCGGTCAGTACCGTTCCTTGGTATCTTCACCCAAGAAATACAAGGTCTAGAAATATTTGCATGCAATTTTTTTCAATAAATAAATGTATACTTCCTTAGCGTTCGGTGACTATCTGTTGACAAGAGAAGCACATGCTATTGGATTGAAACTTTAGAGTTGTTTTTTCTGTTTCAAAACTGCCATAAAAATAAACAATCAATAATACGCTGAGACTACGGGCACACATAAGTACTTGGTAAAGAAGACGAAGTATTATATGCAGTGTTTGAGATAACAATTCTTCGGAAAAAATTTATGAACTAATCTACGATGATGGTGATGATGTACAAGCAGTTCATCGACAATGACGTAGCTTGACGTATCAAATTACAAAAGCTTCAAGAGGTAGGTCATGCCGTAAATGTGCTGCAGCTATAACATTTTTTAAACCACCTGTGAATTCTTTAACGTAACATACAAATGGGAAGGCTAAAACTTCGATTGAAAATACAAGTAAAGAAATTTAACTCAAAACTTGTTGGTTAACTCAAGGTTTTCTGTCCAATGAGAGTTGGCATAGATTTGAAAATGGCCTTTTATTAAATAATGTGTATAGTTGGGCAATCTCGCTCAATTGAACGATCCGGATCACTGTCCTCATTCAAAGACGAATGAGTAACATCATAAAAACCAACGTGTGCAATTAAGTATACGCAGTTTTGTCAAAGAAATTACTGGTGTCCATTGAACGAGATAGTGATCAGGATCGTTCAATTGAACAAGATTGCCCAACTCTAATAATGTGGCATATTAAGAAAAAATGTCAAAATGTCAAATTTGTGGTGCGTTAGGGTTCAAGGAATAAAATCTGAGATAGATGAAGATAGTGTTACGTGTAGAAATTCGTAGCTCCACATATTATTTTGCCAATTACGAAGTTTTTAACTGCTGCTGAATTCTCAACAAACACTGAATCTTAGCATTTTCAACTATACAATTCTTTAAAAAATATTAGAAAAATATTATTCCATTTAAGTAATCTTAAAAAAGATTCTCAAAACCGTTCGAATTTCCAGTGCTTTGTCTCAGCAGTAACTTGTTGAAAATATATTAAAAAACCATTTCATTTGTAGGATGGCAACTGTTGACACTAAATAGCGTTTTTATGTGACACGTTTATGGAAATCTCATATTAAAGTTCACTGCCACAATCTCTGTCATATGTCAACGACTTTGCCCCCCTGGGCGGTTAAGTACGTGATAGTCATTTGTAAAGTTTTGTACCAAATGTAAACCTCTTGAAAAATGATTATTGTTTAGAAATGTAGGTATGTTTGCTTGTTGTATGTACAAATGTTTTGTTCACAATGGGAATGTGAAGAAAACGTTGAACTTTGGAGGGGCCAAGTTAAGTTGAAGACGGATAGTATAGTTAGGTAAATGCTATTGGCACTCGTGTTGCTTGAACCAACCGTTGGCAATTTTTCAATAAATCTCTTTTATTAATATGCACATATAAATGTGGGGGCTTTAGAAGGAATATTTGATTTGAATGTGAATTCCCAAATGTGTAGGCAACAATGTCATTAAAGAATAACATCAGGACATTTGGCGAACATGTACAAGGGGTATTAGCATGTAGAAAATAAATAATGGTTACCAGTAAACCATTTATACAATAGTTATTGAAAAAGTAAACCACAATATTAAAGCAACGAGGAATAAGGAGAGAAATGAATAAGACGATGTGTTTCCAACCCTTAATATACGTAAAATCGGGAGATACCATCATATGCGGTATATAGCAAAATATGAACCGATATTAGTGCGTGGAGGTTTTCTACCCATTGAGAATCCTAAATACTAAGTTAACACCACTTCAACCCTTTCAATGACTTCACATCGGACGGTATCGTTTAGCTTGCAGTCGGTCAGGAGGGATCTACATATGTATGTGTGTCTTCTATGTTTGTGGATAAGTTGTTTAACCATTAGAAACCGTGAATTGCAAACTAGAGTGACTTTGGTAGGAACTCGTAGCAAAAGTAATCAAACTAGCTAAAATCATGAGGTACCATGATATGGGAGTAATACCAAAATATAGACCTCTTGGAACCTTAAATGTATACTTACTGATATTTATACCCTACACGAGGGAGGTACGCATGGGGGCGGGTGGAGGCCCTGGTGCGCACAATAACACTCACAAATCACACTCAAATCAATTTTTTCGAGACATAGATTAGGTTCGAATAGGGACTATATCGATTCACTCCTTCAGGTACCTCCCACACAAAATTTCAATTATCCAATTTGACCGAAACTTTGGACATCCTAAAATTACTTGCAGACGTACTTATGTATATCAAGTACCAAGAGGATCTATATGGGACAACACATTCGGATATATCCCTCACAAAAGTTCGAATTGCCACATTTTGACCCATGGTACTCCCTGCGGTCTTGTTTACATCGATTTTCTATATTTCGTGGGTAAGTGTTTCCTGACATAATGGTCCAAAAACTCTAACTCTTACGGTGACAAAATAAAATTAGGTTTTGACACGATAACTATCAAAAGTAATGACTTCCAAAATTAGGTCCATTTCCAAAATGGAGTATATGGGTCGATTCCATCAGGTATCTTCTGTACAATAGTGCAAAACTTTTGCCCTTTTATCGAAGTCAAATTTATGAGCACATCATAAGTATTTATTCGCAATGCCCACAATCTTGAAATTATATATACCATAAATGTTTCGATATTTTTGTTTATACGTTCAAAAAAGACAATGAAATTCTGAAACTCCCTGACTACACAATTTTTAGGAAAAATATTTTGATTATGAGGGTATATCTCTCACTACGTCACTGAAATTTGGCAAAACTCAGCTTATACCTGTGGGTAATAATGGGCCAAATATGAACAATATTGGCTGATGTTTTTATATAGCCCCCATATAACGGTACCTTAAGATTTTCGGTATTTTGAGGATTTAAGCCACAATTTCGTAGCAAATTACCGCTAATTTGGTACTTAGGGTTCCTAGTGGTCAAAAAATAATTTCACCAAAAAGTATGGACATAGGTGCACGTTTTGATATAGCCCCCATGTAACCGTACCTCCCAATTCAAGGTATTTTGAATTTTATGACCACATTTTTAAACGAACTTGGCTGTAATTTTGCATTCCGTGTTCTCACGGCGTATAAAATCTTCTTACAAAACATTTTCAACACGGATTTATGTTTCGATGTAGTCCCTTTTATGGTACCCCCGATTCGTTGAATTTTTATTTGTTATCCCATATTTAATAACATATTTAGCTATAATATGGTATTATAGTGTCTCCGGGGGTAGAAATCCTCCCTGCAAACATTTCTCAAGATTGGTCCATATTTTGATTTAGCTCCCATACAAATGCACAGCTAAATTTGTATGAATTTCATGCAAAATCCCTTTTTTTAAAAGTGAAGTCATCAAAAGATTTGCTAATGTTTGCAGCCCAAATGTGGTTATTCCGTATCCAGAGAGTCCAATTTCTTTCCCCAAAAAATAATCGAACCTAAGTTCGGCTAAGTTTACAAGATGCACTCTATGGAACAAGCGCGCACAACCCATAAAAACACAAAAAATATTTAATTTTTTGAAAATTTATTGCTATATAACTAAGTACCTCCAGACCCCAATCTAATTTTTATAATTTAAATCTCACCCTCTGCTATTAATTGAATATAAATCTTGTCCAGTTTCATTACGAATGCATTTAACATTTAAAGAAATATGAAGTTAATTTTTTGCAACAATTTTTTAAAATCTGATGCAACAAAAACTGCTGCATTTGATAGTGAATAACTGAGTGAATAATTACAACAACAAAAATTAAAAAACAAAATCTTTGTCTGCGAAGTGTCTGTAATCGATACAATGGAAAATATTTCGCAATTTTATAGTTCGATTTTTTGACTTTTGCGCCGCTAGATCGGTGGTTTCGATCAGTGTGCGTTGTGCCGACAGAAGCGATTAGACCTTGGAAAGTTTTGAATGTCAACGAGTCCATAAACATCAACTCGTACAATAAAGATAGAAATAAACGGGAACAACAACCATTGAGGTATCAGATGGAGTTTTTTCGACTTAACCAATTTTCTCAGGACTTTTCTAAAATTTTGCCGAGCTTTTTTTTAAAGCGTAGTCTCAAAAAATACTACGAGTTGGATTCGGAGTATATGAGTCGTCGTATTTATCGGCCGAGTGCTGATAAAAATGTTTTCTATTTTTAATGTAATTTTCTGAATTTTTAGATGACTTTCACAGACTCTATCACTTTTGGTAAAATAGTAATTTTTTGGTTTTTTATGATATAAAATAATATTATTTTCTTACAATAATACAAAATTTTTTTTATTGGAAGTGAAGTTAGTGTGATATCTGGATATGTACTTTAATGAAGAAAAGGCGTTATGTTCGGGCAGAGCTGTTAAACTTTGCACAATAAAACACTGTATATCTCTATTCGAAATATTCTCGAATGCAATCCCTGTATTCGAACGTAGATCTATTTCCCCCATTTTCTGCATGAAGGTTCTCCCAACAAAAGGATTTCCAAAATCCATATTACAGACGATATTTTTAAATAAAAAATAACAGCTTCGAATTACAGAAAATCTTTCGAAAGCGAAAACATGGGAGTTAGAACCCAAAATGCCAAAATAAGAGCTAATGTGGTTGAAAATTCTGGGATACACCAAAATGCTAACCTATAATATTCATATTCATTTTGTGGGTAATATTCATTTGAAACCTTTTTTGTTATTGCTTCAATTGTGTTGGAGAATTTGGTTTAAAACTTTTGTATGAGGACTATATCGAACGTGGTCTAATATGGTTCATTTTCAATTCTGAGCTTCCAAATTTCAAACTTGTATCTAAAATATTGTGATCACTCTTTATTGAATGTATATACTTTGTGGTAATATTGCATACAAAATGAACTAAAAAAAACCTTTAAAATAGCTTTACGTAACGCTACACAACATTTTTAACTTTCATGATTTTTGGTCAAGTTGGGGGGGGGGGGTCCAACTTGACCAAAAATTAAATCCTGCGTACGTCCTTGCCCTACACCACTATGTGGAAAGGGCATTATATGTTTGTTTTGGGAAAAATTCATGTAACACCACGAAGTATTCGTCGTAGACCCCCCATGTGGTATACCAATCATCATATCTGTACGAGATAAATAGATTTTGAGATGTGTCCATCCCTCCGTCTGTCCATTATAAATTGTAATCAAACCCCAGGCCGCTATTATGGACAGATCGTCACGAATTTTTGCATGGAGGTCGGGTTCGGACCAGAATATACACCTATTGTTAGTGGCGATGATCGTGAAATATTTAGCGGGTGAAATGGACCAAAAACAATATTTTTAACCGATTTTGTAGCTGCTGTGTAGGTCGCAATAATAGTCCGATCGCCACGGTATTATATATAAGGTATGAGTATATTACATAATGTTTTGTGTAAACATTATGCAATTTTTTAATATACAGCTTATATATGTATTCGTTGAAGATACATTCCGCCCACGTAAATAACATTTGGAAGGCCATTTCTTGACCTTTCCATTGATGACAATTATGTTGATTTACGTGCCTAATATACCCATTTATTTGTTTGTAGTGTATTCAGAAGCACGCTAGAGGGGTATTACTGTGTGGTATTTTGCCTCTGTTGAAAATGTTGATGTTTGCCTGGCCGAGGAATCCAACCCGCGACTTTCAGCGTGCCAGGCGTTTTAATTGTTTGCAGTGTAATTACTTTCACGCTAAAGGTCGCAGTTACAGTTTAGCAGGGACGTACGCAGGATTTCATTTCGGGGGGGGGGGGGGCCAACTTGACCAAAAATCATGAAATTAAAAAATGTTGTGTAGCGTTACATAAAGCTATTTTAAAGGTTTTTTAGTTGATTTTATATGAAACTATCTGAACCCAGTGCGTTTTGCTGCCGCGACTACAATAAAATATAATGGAATGTCATAATTATTTTAACGTTTATAATATTTTAACGAATAAATATAGGGGATATGTATTTTTTGTATGTTTCAGGAGGTAACACTCCTCCGAAAGCATTTCCGCCTATAAGTATTCCAATAATAATAATAATATAAAATAAAAACATAAATCTTAAGAAGTCTCTCAAAGGCATGATACTTAATAGCTATAGCCTTGGTCAATTCCTTCCCGACTATAAATACTTCTGTAAATAATTATGACTTTTACTGACTGCTAAGTCTTCAAAATTTCATTGAAATTGAACATACGTAGCAAAAACATTAAATCGACCGAAAATATATATGTGTAGCTATATTCTATATGAACCGCTCTCGATATAATTCGTCAAATTTATTTTTAGACCAAATCCCGTCTCTCATTCACATTTTGTGCATAAAATACAGGAAATCGGCCGATAATATATATGGGAACTATATTCAAATCTGAACGGATCTCTATATAATTTAGCACATTTATTTCTAGAACAAATTCCGTCAGACATTCAAAATTTCATCGAAATTGGACATATATAGCGTGTTTGGTACATAAAATAAGGAAGTCGGGCGATAACATATGTGTATGGGAGCTATACCCAAATCTGAAGCGATTTGAATATAATTTGGTAAATTTATTTTTACATCAAATTCCGTCACACATACACAATTTGGAGATTGTATCTGTAATAGTTCTAAAGATATTTGCATACAAAATCTAAATTTTTTGGAGGTACATCCGGTTTCGATGCTATATTGACTGATCCTCGAGAATGGGAAATGCAAAACAAAAGCAACAATAGAATATTATAAAAATTTTATTGTAGTCTGTGTAAATTAACTGTACTTTTGACTTAAATTTGTCTTTTGGAGCATGGCTGTGTAATTTTAGAAAGAATTTGCATTTGTTATCCTAACAGGGTTGCCACTTTCTACCACTTTTCCCATGGTATGGGGAAATATCAAAATACCCTCAAATTAAAAATTTTTTCCTCATAGAAAAATTAAAATTTTAAAATGTTCATTAGGAAAGTGGATTAAAATCAATCATTCTTATGTTTACCGTGTAATAAAAACGTTAAACAACCGAATATTGGTAAACACAATAGATCCTGTTGTAAACCCCTTGAGGCCATCGGCACATTGTGGCTAAAAACGTCGGGGAAACTTCAAAAATAATGCGAATAGGAACTTCCAAGAATTAGTTGGGGCTCTTATTTCCGATATATGGCCCAGAGTACCTCGCAAAAGAAGTTTTGAAAACGATTTGAAAAGCTACACAGCCCCCAACTCAAACTACACAACGGTCAAGAACCCATTGCTTCAACCAACAATGGGTAAAATATCATAATATGGCTAAATAATTCAAGTTTTTTATATTTTTTGTTATTAAATCTTATATTAAAGTATAATTCATTAAAAATTAAATAAAAAATCATATTGTGTCGTTTAAACCATATAAAATATTGCATTTTCTACCAGTGTTTCCCATATTGTCTTCCTTTTGGGTATGACAATGGTTTCTTGGCCAGTGTATAACTTTTCAAATTGTTTTCAAAACTTCTTCTGCGAAGTACCCTGGCCCATATATCGTAAATAAGAGCCCCAACTAATTCTTGGAAGTTCCTATTCGCATTATTTTTGAAGTTTCCCCAACGTTTTTAGCCACAATGTGCCGATGGCCACCGTGGTGCAATGGTATGCACACCCGCCTTGCACGCAGAAGGTCGGGGGTTCGATTCCCCGGCCAAGCAACATCAACATTTTTCAACGGTGGCAAAATACCCCTCAGTAATGTTGGCGACATTTCCTGAGTATTTCAGCCTTGAAAAACTTCTCCACAAGTGGTGTCTTAAGACACGCCGTTCGGACTCGGCGATAAACAGTAGGTCCCATATCATTGAGCTAAATATGAATTGGGGTGCACTCATTGATATGAGAGAAGTCTCCCTTGTCCCGTATGGGATGTTGTGGAACAATGTTTTTTTTTGTTTTGTGCCGATGGCCTCAAGGGGTTTACAACAGGATGTATTGTGTTTAACAATATTCGGTTGTTTAACGTTTTTGTTACACGGCAAACATAAGAATGGTTGATTTTAATCCATATTCTGAATGAACATTTTAAAATTTTAATTTTTATATGAGGGAAAAATTTTTAATTTGAGGGTATTTTGATATTTCCCCATACCATGGGAAAGTGGTAGAAAGTGGCAACCCTGTTAGGATAACAAATGCAAATTCTTTCTAAAATTACACAGCCATGCTCCAAAAGACAAATTTAAGTCAAAAGTACAGTTAATTAACACCGACTACAATAAAATTTTTATAATATTCTATTGTTGCTTTTGTTTTGCATTTCCCATTCTCGAGGATCAATCAATATTGTTGTTGTTGTTATCCCATCCAACTACAAAGTACAGAAACAACTTGTTGAAAGCCTTCTGTACATAACAAAGAACAACTGGGCACAAAATATTGCACTTTAAAAAATTGTAACCGATCCAAAAATTGAAATAATGCAAAATCCTGGATTTGTTGCTTTTGATATGCGCAACACTGTATATATATATATATATATATATATATATATATATATATATATATATATATATATATATAAAACCTATTACTGTTATTTGTATACTATTAATAAATTGAAATAAATAAATAACACCAAAAAAAAAGAATAACTCGAATCCCCGTGTGCAGATTAGACTTGTACCGAACATTTCCAATCAAACATTTCCAGCTATTGTAAGAAAATAATATTCTTTTATGTCATAAAAACACGAAAACTTTACTATTTTACCAGAAGTTATAGAGTCCATTCAACTGACAAATTCAGAAAATTACATTTATGGTCTGTTCCAGTACTTCAAGAATCTATTCATTTTCAGTAGTAAAAATTTGTAGATTCTTGAAGGTTCTGGAACAGGGATTTAGAACAGAAAACATTTTTATCTGGAGTCGGGCGATACCACTACGATTCATATACTCCGAATTCTACACGCAGTACTGTTTGAGACTACGAAACCAAGATTCGGGCTCGGAAAATTTTTAGCCAAGTCCTGACAAAATTGGTTAAGTCGGAAAAACTCCATCTGATATCCCAATGGTTGCTCCGCCTTATCTCTACCTTAATTATACGATTAGATCTTTATGAACTCGATGACATTTAAAACTTTCCAAGGACTATGACCAAAGATTATGCACTTCTGTCGGCTCCAACTTATGAAAATTCATAACTTTTGTTTTCTCGAAAACAAGTAAAAAAGAATCAGTCTTAAAAGTATAGACTTTAATCTATTGACAGATCGAATACTGGCTTCATAACCAATATCTCTGTCCTAAAAATTGTGTAGTCAGGGAGTTTCAGAATTTCGTTGTCTTTTTAGAACTATACACTTTCCGACAAGAACTTCGAAACATTTGGGTATAAAACTTCATGATTGTGAGCGTTGCGAATACATGTTTATGTTGTGATCATAAATTTGACTTCGATAAGAGCGCAATAGTTTTGAACTTTTGTGGAGAAGATACCTGCAACAATGGTCCATTTTGAAAATGTACCTAACTTTGGAAGTCATTCCTTTTGATAGTTATGGTGTCAATCCGTCATTTTAGTTGGCCATGGTAAGATTTAGAGCTTTTGAACCGTTATGTCAGGAAGCATCGACTTACCCACGAAAAATAGAATACCGCTGTAAACAAGACCGCAATGATATATTGCATTTTGAAATTTATTTTGAAATTTTGTGAGGGAAGTATCCGAAGATGTTGTCCCATATAGACCCTCTTGGTAGTTGATATACACATGTACGTCCGGAAGTAATTTTAGGATGTTCAAAGTTTCAGTGAAATGGGAGGTATTTGAAGGATTGAACCGATATAATCCATATTCGAACCTAATCTATGTCTCAAAGAAATCGATTTGGACCTTCGACAAAGGTAAACTTGTGGGAAAAAAGGGCTGGACCGATATGACTTAAAGTTCGGTTGATCCGTTCGAGAGTTATCATTCGCTCGAGCCAGACAGACGAAAGAACTGGGCTAAATAGACACAAAATTATTTGAAGCGGATTTTGTCGAAACATATGAGAAGTCAAAGGCCATTATTTCGATGAGGTACATTTTTATCGTTAGCCTAAAGCCCGAAATTACAGCAGAATTTAATACCATTTAACCAATGTTTGAGCATTAATTTTGTTTGCTGTTGTTTTCAGCTACAACTTTGTTAATGATAGGAAAAAATTCAGGTGGGTATGCTACTTATAGCAGATATTAACACTTTATGACGCACAACAATAAATTTTTCTCCATAAAATAAATAATAAAAAATTAGGTCAGTAAAACAATTTTCTTATTGGTTTTAGGGATACGCTCCACGGAAAACATTTGATATATCGTACATTTTGTCCAGTAAACATGTCATTTCATGCACTTCCAATCCGAACAATTCTAAACACGTAATTTTTTAAATACAGAATGAGCTTAAAGCCTCCTCAAGTCCTTTATATTTATTATAGAATTCCTCGACCCTTTATTATTTTATAATGAAATTACATGAGAAAAAGAAGTAATACAGATTTCACTGGAAGTTTTGGAAGTTTTCGGGCCCTAGTGCCCCCCCCCCCCTGCGTACGTCCCTGTAGTTCAGTACTGACTAATTTTTGATGCAAATTATATCAATGTAGCGGTTAGATAACAGAAGCACTGTCTAACATATAAATTGGTTTATTTATTATTTTGGTTTTCTTGTAACGAACTACATTTAGTTGCTATGCTACAAAAATGTCTAAATGTTCTGAATGTCTTTTTATATTTCTTTCTTTATACAAATGTTAATTTTTGAAAAAAAATATGTAATTATGTATATATAGCCAAAACGGTGTATGCGTCCATTATAAAATAAATCAAATAACACCTGACGTTTCCAGTAATGAAGATGTATGTATATGTATGTATGTATGTTATCGCGTATATCACCTTATGTATGCATGACCGGACGGGAAAAATATGTCGCAATCATATGCAATTAATTCAAAGGAAAAGTAGTACCCAAGGGAAGTGGTGTAGGGTACCACATGGTCGGCCCCGTTCGACTATAACCCTCTCTTATAAACCAATTTTTACAAAAACTCCAAAAAGTGAGCGAAACAAATAAAAGCACCATCATTTAAAATTCTTTTAGAGTGATAGAAGTTGAACAAATATCTACACTAGATCACTCGAGAATAGAAGTTCATCAACAGAAACAAGTGTCTAGTGATTTATTCTTTAGTTGAGGGCGGAAAGGCTTGGTTTCGAATCAAGCGGATTGTGGTATTGGCTGCAGGATTCTTCCTCAAGAATCTCAATATCTGATTTTGTTGTCATTGGTTTTGCCTTATTGATCTTAGTTCACAATTTTTTGATTTGTCACAGCCTATTGACAAGATACAACCTTAAGGAATGGCCGCAGAACTTCTATACCACAATTTCATTCACTTTATTCCAGATGGAAAACCAGATTATTACTGTTCATATGCTTTTGGAACGACAAACTAAAATGAAATGAAATATAAAAATTTTTCATAGGATTTCAAAGAAAACTAGTTAATTCTTCACAGTTTTTTTTGTCACGTATAGGGCTTTATCTCTAACGACAAAGTCAGCTCCATATTATTATGATTAATCAATCATTGGTTTTTGCTATATATTTTAATATCCTCCACCATAATATGGGGGGTATATTAAGTTTGTCATTACGTTTGTAACTCATCGAAGTTATCATTTGCGACCCTATAAAGTATATATATTCTTGATCAGCGTAAAATTCTATGTCGATTTAACGTCCGTCGTCTGTTGTAATCACGCTATCTTCCGAACGAGTCGAGCTACAAGGCAGAAATGTTGTACACATGTCGTCGGTGTCATGCTTAAGTGTTCCATACGCCATTTTTGACTTTTTGAGATACAGGTGGTTTCTAGGGTTTTCCGGCTCTTTCTGAATTTCTAGTCGGCTTGTTCCTAACTGTTATAGTTTCCGAGATAAATATAGCAGTTAGGAGAAAGCTTAAACTTTTTTCAGTTATGAAGTTATTATTTTAAAAACTTACAAGTTATATTTCAGCAATCAGAACTTGAATTTTCGCTTTAGAAGTATTTAAATTATTGTGGCCAAGATGGAACATTTTTTTTGTTTGTTTTTTTTTTGTAATTTACATTATTTCACACGTGTGTCATAAGTGTGGATAAGGAAAAACAAATCGACAAAAACTCTTTTTTTTAAAAAGCTCTATAACTTTTATATTCCAATAAATATTTCTCTATATTTTTGCGAATATGTTCTATATACTATTATTAATATTTCAAGTCCAAAATATAAATATTTTCATTGGTGATTTTGGTGATGCGATTATCTCAAAACGGACAAGTGGCGTATGGAACACTTAAGCATGACACCGACGATGTGTTTTTAGTCTGAACTTAGATCAAGTTCGAAGATGGGCTATATCGGTCCACGTTTTTATCACATTTTCTGACCAAATTTGCTATAATTTGACTTTTAGGGTTCCCAGTGACCAAGAAACTTCTCCAGCAAAAATTATAGACATAGGTCCACTTTTTCTTATAGCCCCCACATAACGGTAGCATCCGATTTCCAGTACGTTGACGTTATTAGCTACATGTTATGGCTGATCAAGAGACTTCTCCACACGAATCTTAAACACAAATGCACATATACATAATACCACTTACCACTGTATAGTGTAAGGTATAAAAGCTGCTCTAGCAGCACATTGTTCACAAACTGGTCACACTCCAAATTTTAACGATATGAAAATCTTAACCCAAGAGAACAATCATAAACGTCGACACGTGTGGGAAATTCTGCATATAACAAATGTATCTAAGCGGAAAAAGTTTTTTTAGATTCAATTTGGCAGTTTTGTTGAGATCTGTGTTTTACTTACTATTTGTAGGTAAGTCAAGCTTAATCTCATATTTGTTGTTTTCAAATTTAAAAACAACAAGTTTAAAGTGGGATGTAGTTAAAATTAATTACTTTAGGGGATGGCAGAGAAGACTAGTTTCGTCCAACGCCACTTGGACTCATCAGTTCTCTTAGTTCTTTGTATTGAAACAAAGAACCCTTCCCCAATTTAATGACGACTCGAGCTCAAGAAACCACAAACAGAACACTGTGCACAAATATGTATATCGTAACGTCATCCTAAAACATCAAAGTAAGAGAAATGTCAGTTCAACATCACCAGGATGAAAGTTGAAGTTGAAAGTTTTACATTTTTTATCATAAGCGTACTCAGTACGGGTTGACGTACAACCATGTGTTGCGTTGTTTATAATTCTGAGTGATACACCTCAATTTGTTTGCCTGAAGTCTTCGGAGAAATTCTAAAAGCGAAAAAGAGAAGACGAATCATTGAGCACCATGACAATCTGAGTTCTCACACATCGACTCAAACAAGCGCCTTTTTGCCCAGACAAAACGTGGAATCAGTGGGTCATCCGCCGAACAGGCCTAACCTGGCACCCAATGACTTTTTTATTTCCGCACATTAAGAAAAAAATGCGTGGACACGATTTTCATTGAAAAAAGCTGTTGAAGCTTACAAAAACTATGTTTCCACTCATTCGGAGTGGAAAAAGTGCTTCAACAATTTGTTTGCGTGCATCCAAAAGTGTATAAGTCATGCTAGAGAATACTTTAGAAAACAATAATTAATATCTCTGATTAATATTCGCGTTTTCATAATTAGGCAATATACTTTTTTAGTAGCCCCGGTATAATAAGACTCAATTTCAGGAGGAATGGAGCTGTCGTCTCATTGTGTCAAATAGTAAGAATTTGCCCAAGACAAAATGATGTCGTTATTGTAGGGATCGCAAAGACTACTTTTGCTAAAACAGTCATAATACATTGCACATTTTTTGACTAGATTATATTGCGTGAATGAGAATAAACTGTTTAACATTAGAAAAAAACTAGTAACAAAAGGCTATAGTCGGACGGGCCGACCATGTGATACCCTACACCTTTGCCCCTGGGAATTAGCTTTCCACATATCCAAGTTTTTTATGGAAAAAATAAAATTATTGAAAGAAGTAACTTAGTGCATTCTGGTACCGTATCACATCAAGCTTAAATAAAAATATAATAATTGTTTCACAAACATCCTATAAGGGACAAGGGAGACTTCTCTCATAAAAATGAATGAGTGTACCCCAATTCATATTCGCTCAATAATATGGGACCCACAGTTTATTTCCGAGTCCGAACGACGTGTCCTAAGACACCACTTGTAGAGAAGTTTTACATCGCTGAAATACTCGCAAACCTTACTGAGGGATATTTTTCTAACGTTGTAAATTCGATTTTGCCTGGCTGGGGAATAGTTTTAAAAAGGTGGCAATGTATGTATAAAAATGTAATTGGACAATTAAAACGTTAGCATACTATGTAATTTGCATAATGAAAAAACTGGGAATGGGCAAATGTGGTTCTCTACACAAAACACATTATATATTAAGCAGTAGGCCCGTTATCTAGCAAACTCGTTATTGCAATTTGCATCAGGGGGAAGATCATTAGATCTATTTCCATATGTAGTCTACTTTGCCGGTATATGTCCTCCAGGAAATAAAATATATACCAACATTTTTTTTATATTTTTCATCCAAAATTGTAAGCATCTACTTCGACATAAAGTCTTACATCGTGCAAAATTTCGTGATTATTGTGCTATAATTGCGACCTCTAGCGTGTTTATGATTATACTACAAAGAAATTACAGGGTATATTAGTCTGTAACTCTGTTATCTTATCATGTACACCAACACAATTGACATCAATAGAAGGGTGAAGCGTTCCTGTTCCAAGTATAGCTTACATGTCCGGAATATATGTATGTTCCAGGAATAAAGATAAAAGCTGTATATTAAAATTTTTCACAATTTTCCCACAAAAGTTGTGGTCCATTTAACCAACTAAATATTATCTGATCGCCATCTCGATTTGCAAGCTTCATCTTTGTCATATTCTCTTACCTTATTTAAAATGTCGAGGCGATCGGACTTTTATTGCGACCTACAAAGCAGCTACAAAATCGGATAAAAATTATGTTTTTGGTCCATTTCACTCGCTAAATATTTCACGATCATCACCAATTAAAATAGCGATCTATTCTGATGTTAACCCGACCTCCGTACCAAATTTCATAACGATCGCTCCATAATTGTGGCCTGGAGTTTGATTACAATTTATAATTGACAGACGGACACACGGACGGACACACATCTCAAAATCGCTTTATCTCGCCGAGATATGAAGATTGGTATACCACATTGGGGGGTCACCGACGAGTATTTCGCGGTGTTACATGAATTTTTACCAAAACAAACTACCCTTTCCACATAGTGGTGTAGGGAATAAACAACGTTCATTAAAAGCTCAAGTCAAAAATCTTGAAAATTTATGTTAGAAAGCAATAAAAACAGAGGAGGAGGAAGAAAATCCTTTCAGATTCGGATTCAAGGACATATTTGCTGTTACAGAATTTCAAAAATAACATGGCAAATAACAACTTTCATATGGACATAAGCTACTGGACAAAGTAACCTGCCCCATACAGTGTCCGCTTGAAATGAGAATTTTGTTTGAGGCAACTTTTATAAAAAGTTTAGTTAGAATTTTAATTATTTACTGTATGTTGCAAAATTCTTCATTTCTATGAAACCTGATAAATAAAAATATGTCTGAAGTAAATGTTTACAATATCAAAGAAACATTTCAGTTTAAGAATTTGTCAATCACAAAGAACTAAGAAACTTTCTATGATAAGACATGTTGTCCAAAACAAAATTTGAATAACATTTGACAACCACATGAAGTCATGGCTATGAAGAGGATAATTTTGGAATATCTAAAACAACTATAATGTATAAAAACATAGTTTATCCATAAACTTAGTTAAATATTCTTAACAAAAAACAAGTAAGCCAAGCCCAGTAAAAAAAGTCCTCCCAAAATCATGGGTTTTGTAAGGGATTTTTGGCAGCCGTAACTACTCTTCCCCATTATTTTTACAAGGGCATGTCGCACTCAGTTTGTAGTTATTTTATGACCACTAGAATAACTAGTTATTCTCTGGCCACTAGAAGTTGAAAAGTAAGTTGAAAAAAAATCTATTTTTAGAACAGTTGATGTAGAGATTTTTTTAATTTCATCACACTTCTTACTTTTATTTTACTTTATTTTATTTCCTCGCTGTGTGAGTTGAACACACGAACCCTCTGATTTCTAGCCAAAGACACTAAATACTATGCCACGCACACGAACATTAAGGGTTGCTTAAGAACTTAAATGTGCAGTGCACATGTGCAACACGAACTGCTATTTTTTAATTAAAAAAAACTCGCGTGCCGACAGTGAGCGTTGAACACACAACCCTAAGATTTATAGTCGGACACACATTCACTGTGCCACCGTCCTCATTACTTAGTGAGGAGCAAAGTAAGTAGGTTTGCCTTGTAATTTTTTTAAGAAGTATCCCATTACTTTTCAGATTACTTGCAATGGGAAAAGAAGCTTGTTTACATTACTTTGTAATGGGTTACGTAATGACTAATGGATCCGAATTTTTGCTGGGAGGCTATAGTCGGACGGGGCCGACCATGTGATACCTTACCACTAGGAATTAGCTTTCCATAAATCGATATACTTAGAAAATGTCGCCAAACTTACTGATGGGTATTTGCCACTGTTGAAAATTTGATGTTACCTGGCTGAGGAATCGTTTTGAAAAAAGTTGGCAAAGCGACCCATGCTGCAATGTATGTATAAAAATCCAATTGTACAATTAATACGCTAGGACACCATGTAATTTGCAATAAATCAAAAACTGGGAATGGGAAAATGTGGTTCTCTACACAAAACGCATTATATATTAGGCAGTAGGCCCGTTATCTAGACACGTTATTGTAATTTGCATCAGGGGGAAAGGTCAGTAGTTCTTTTTCCATATGAAAGCTACTTTGCCGGTATATGCCCTCCAAGAATTCAAATATGGACGAAAAATAAAATTTTTATATTTTTCATACCAAAGTAATAGTCCATTTCACCCGCGAAATAATATCATATCATCATCCAAAATTTTAGGCATCTTCTTCTACATAAACTATTACCTCGTGCAAAATTTCATAACTTTTGCTGTACAATTTCGATCTATAACGTGTTTATGATTACACTACAAACACATAAATGAATACATTGGGCTGTAACTCTGTTATCTGACCATATACACCAACACAATTGGCATCAATAGAAAGATCAAGAGTTCCTCTTCCAAGTATAGCTTATTTGCCAGGAATGTTTCTTCCAGGAATAAAGATATAATCTGTATATTAAAATTTTTCACAATTTTCACACAAAAGTTGTGGTCCATTTTACCCTTTAAATATTATCTGATCGCCATCTCAAATTGCTTCTTCTTTGTCATATACTCTTACCTTATTTAAAAATTTGAGGCGAACGGACTGTTATTGGGACCTACAGATCAGCTACAAATTTAGACAAAAATTATGTTTTTGGTCTATTTCACCCGCTAAATATTTCATGATCATCACCAATAAAAATAGGGATCTATTCTGATCTGAACCCGACCTCCATACAAAATTTCGGCCTGGAGTTTGATTACAATTTATAATGGACAGAAAGACACGCGGACGGACACACATCTCAAAATAGCTTTATCTCGTCGATATATGAAGATTGGTATACCGCATTTGGGTTCTCCGACGAATATTTCGCTGTGTTACATGAATTTTTAGCAAAACAAATTTATAATACCCTTTCCACATAGTGGTGTAGGGTATAATTACATACCAAAACATGTGATATACATACATCAAGGGTGTTCAAAGGGTGCTGAACACCCTTGATGGATGCTTGTATGTATGATTGCGACACGTTATATATTATTCTCATTATTTCGTAATAGACAGATGGACCATTTTGGCTACATATGTATACATACATATTCCTTCAAAAAATTAAAAATTTGTATTAAGAAAGAAATACAAGTGAGAGTTATAGTCGGACAGGGATGACCATGTGATACCCTACTTCACTACACCTGGGCACTATTTTCCAAGGAATTTCTTTTATATGATTGCGACATATTTTAGCCATCCGGTCATACATACATAAGTTGATAAAAATGGTAACATACCAGAGATACAGAACATACATACATACATACATACATACATATATTACTGGAAACGTAAGGTATTATTTCCGTATTTTATAATGACCAATCGGGGCTTTTTCGCTACATATTATTAAAACAATTTAGAAAGTATCAGTCAGCTGTGCGACGGATATATACCCTCAGCCTCGCACACAAAGAAAATAAGTATCTATGGTTTCTCTGAAAGAGTAAAACATTCTAAAATATATGACAACAACAAATACGAACTAGCATTTAAATCGAATAATACAGTCAACAGTTTATTCAGCAAATTGAAAAACAAAATAAATGACGAAGATAAATCCAATGTAGTATATCGCATTAATTGTAAGGGCGACAATACCAACATATGCCAAAAGGTATATGTTGGTACCACTAAAACCAAGTTAAAGACCAGAATATCATCCCATAAATCTGATCATAAATCCCGTAGCAAACCCCTGGAACAAAAAACTGCGCTAGCGGCGCACTGCACCCTCACAGGACACGTCCCTGATTTCGATGACGTCAAAATATTAACTCAAGAGAATAACTATCACAAACGCTTCACGCTCGAGATGCTACATATAATCAACACACCTACAAACAAACGATTAAACTATAAAACAGACACTGACAATTGTGCTCAAAGTTACAGAAACTTAGTAAATAAATACAGATTCACAAAACTTTAGTTAAAGAAAGTGTTTTGGGCAGTAAACAACCATTACTTCCTTTAAGTAAGTTTTTATTTTTTGTTTTATTCCTCTTAAGCAAACCTTTTGTAATGTGCAATTATTGTAGTTCCCTGAAGATGATTGGAGACTCCAATCGAAATATTGGAAATAAAGAAAACTTGAAAACATAGAACATCAAGTATTTTTATTAAAAAAGCCTGTAGCCGAACAATACTAAAACAAAAGAAATCACAAGAAGGCAAACTATTGATAAACAGTATCTATGTATTTTTTAAAGTTTGGGCCAATTTCCCAAGAAGAATGGTCTTTGACCCCCCAAAAAATTGTTCCGTCGTAACAAGGGCCACAAAGACAAAAAACAAAATGCAAAAAATTGAAACAATTCGAGATGAGTTTGTGTGGGAGGCACCCGAAGGATTATTCCGATGTTGTCCATATTCGGACGTAATCCAAACCTCTAAGAAATAATACGATGTACAAAATCTTAGGCACTCACAAGTCAGTTTAGTTCGCGTCTTCTAAGGAGGTATGGACTTGTCCAAAAAAAAAAAAAAAAATTACACCGTTGTAAAAGGGGACGCAATGCGAACATGTTTTAAACAAATTCAAAACGGTTCGATAAGAGCTGTTAAAGGAGTGGGCCGATATAGTCCATATTAGAACTTGATATATGCATGGAAGTAATATTTCCACACCCCTAGTTTGGAACAATTCGTTTAGTCCCTTCTGGAACTATGTTGCGAATAATTTTGAACTTTTGTGGCGGTAATTAACGGAAGGGGTAGACCGATATGATCCATCTTCGAACTTGAACTAAGTTTGGACAAAATTTACGAGACCTAAAATTTGAACCAAATAGGATGATTCTTCGAGAGTTATCGTGCGCACCAGCCACACCGACGGACGGACATGGGTAAATCGATTCGATTTCGCCCAAACATGCTTGGGGTCTAAAATCATTATTTCGATAATCTTGTTGAGAGTATAAAACAATTTTAAAAGAATTTTAGAAATTGTTTTCGTGATTTTTATCGAATCGATCAATGAAAATATAACAATATTTCTTTTTTACCAAAGGTATCACAAAAAGTCCAAGACCCCGTACAGCATTGTAATTTGTATCAGTTTAAAAACCTGGGAATCCTTTTTTCATGATTTGAAAACTTTTCTATCATGATTGCGGTATTTTATAACATGGAATGTAAATGTAGTTCTATGGAAGAAAATGACAACAATAAAAAAAGACACTTATACATATGCTAGGCTGTAATTCAGTTATCTAACCGCTATATTCATGTTGGTTTTCAAGTTTATTTTCGAATATGCCTCATATGCCGCAATATGCATCCTAGAAATAAAATATAGACCAAAAATTGAATTTTTATATTTTTCCCGCAAAAGTTCAACCGCTAAGAACTATCCGATCACTATTCAAAATTGTTGGCATCTTCCTTGACCAAAATTCGTACCTCGTGTAAAAATGTGACAGTATTAAACTATAACTGCGAACTCTAGCGTGGTTATGGTTACTATACACACTATTAAAACTGTGGAATTTCTGTATATACTATACTGTAACTCTGTTTTCTGAGCACGTACAACAACATAATTGGCCTCTATGCAAAGTCGAGAGATCGTCTTTCACGTGGGCGGAATGTGTCTACAAGGAATAAAGATATTAGATATATTCTAAAATATTGTCAAATTTTCACACAAAAGTTTCGGTCCATTTCACCAGCTAAAAACTATCTGATCATCATGTAAAATTGCCAGCTTCTTCTCTGTCATAAGCTCACACCTTATTTAAAATTTCTAAATTTGCAAGCTTTTTCTTTGTCATATACTCTTACCCTATTAAAAATTTCGTTGATCGGACTATTATTGCGACCTACAGGGCCGCTACAAAATTGGATACATATTATGTTTTTGGTCCATTTCACCGCCTAAACATTTCACGATCATCACCAATAACAATAGCGATCTATTCTGATGTGAAAACGATCTCCATACAAAATTTCGTGACGATCGGTCCATAATTGCGGACGGTCCGTCCGTCTGTCCATTATAAATTGTAATCAAACTCCAGGCCGCAATTATGGACCTATCGTCACGAAATTTGGTATGGAGGTCGGTTTCACATCAGAATAAATCGCTATTTTAACTGGTGATGATCGTGAAATATTTAGCCGGTGAAATGGACCAAAAACATAATATGTATCCAATTTTGTAGCGGCCCTGTAGGTCGCAATAATAGTCCGATCAACGAAATTTTTAATAGGGTAAGAGTATATGACAAAGAAAAAGCTTGCAAATTTAGATGGCGATCAGATAATATTTAGAGGTTTAAATTGGCCACAACTTTTGTATCTTCATTCCTGGAAGATATATTACATACGTCAGAAATGTATGTCAGATTCGTCATAATTTCCAACAGACCATCTATGGGTGTAGGGTATCACATGGTCGGTCCCGTCCGACGTTTTAGAAAGTACATTTGAAAACTTAGATCTATGCGACAATTGTTTTACAAGAAGGTATGAATAAAGGTACAAATAAAAGTGGCTCAAAAAATTAATTGTTATATAGAGGCCATGTCAAAGTGTGCGCATTAAGTAAAATTTTTTGAAAAACATTTCTACATTTTGATATCACAAATTCCAAAATTGCAGCTACTTAGGTTGGAAAATGTGGATAAGATCTTTAAAATACCCGTACCGCTCTAATAAAACGTGGACCGAAATTTAAAATGTTGGTAGCGATAAGATCCATTTTGGATATTCGACTAAAGGTATACGAACTGTACTTAAATTAAATTAAATATTATTTAAAATAGGTACTAGTACATCAACAATTTTCAGTGTCCACCATTTTCCTATTAAATATTGTAGCGAAGTAGCGGACATTTTGCTAGAGTATTTATCTAACCGGATCTATCTTCCAAGAAAATTTGTTATTAACGTGTTCATCATTATAATAGCTATTTGTGGTAAATATTTCAGAAACACCCCAGATGTCTACATAGGCAATAACCAATGGCTATGTGTACATACCAATAAATACCCAATGACGAATATACAGAAAAACAAAACATAGTTTAATTCTGAACCAAGTCCGAATAAATGTCAAGAATGACAATGAAAACGGGACAAAATCGATTAGTTGTCAAAGAGAACCGAACCTAAAATCTTCTGAGCAACACTTTTGTAGAATATTTGGATGCTGAAAAATCTCATCTTGTGGTACTTTCACTACGGTTCAAGAAATAAAGGACTAAAAGGACATGAAAGGCATTGAGTTAGAAGGATGAAATGTTCTACAAAAAGATTCCCCAATCGATTTGACTGAAGACATGTCACCTCAAAACGAAGCTACAGTAACGCCAAACAGAGATATGGAGCTATTTTCCCAAGTATTATAGGGAAAAAATCAAAAACTTCATCGCGCGATATATCAGAAACTTGACCTATGGCAAAAATTTTCTTTTGGGTTCTTAGTATACTCATCAAGGCCTTTCATATTCAAAAGAAATTTTCCACCCCCCAGACTTTGAGTTCCATTTTGTGTCACAGTGTTATATGTCAGTAAAATTGTTGGTATTGAAAATGTTCCACCTGTTGTTGAACGTAAGATATTTCAAATTATGAATCATATTTCCAACGGAATTGGTTGTAAATTGACGCTTTATCTATCCATATGGTAAAAAATATACCTGCAGAAATACAGTTGGACTTCAGATATGTTGATATCAAATTGCTTATTATCTAATGTGATAATCTAATAAAACAATTGCGGTTTTGCCCACAGAAATATACTCTCAGTATGAGTATATATTTTTATTTATTTATTTAATCCATATAATAATACAAAAGCCTCCAAGGCCAATAATTAGTATTAACAGTATTATATATTAAATTCCAAGTAGAAATTACTTATAAACTCAATTTATAAAAATTCGTTGATTATAATTGTAATTGGCTCCCCAGCCATAACAAAGAATATTACTGCTTTATTAATTTCCGTTGTACTATAACTAAGTATTCTCTGTCCACGTAGTTACGGGCACCACCAAGAGCATTAATGTACATTTTGCGTACATATTCATGTATAAATGATATTTTGTCATGGAATTTGCTCAGTGTGTACATGGATCAAAAAATTCCTTACCTATGAGCCTACTACTAGAATTGAAAATTTGTTAACTCCCTCCCTGACACGCTGTGAAAATTCCATGACAAAATAAAATTTAGCTTAACTTCAAAGAAAATAATTTTATAATTTTCCGCCTATTAACACATGTCGTTTTCCAAAATTTCTCGCATCTTACATTTGACTACAACTGTCATTCATGTCGTTTTAGAATTCCATCATTGGATGCATAATTACTCACCTCAGCGTTCAAATTATAACATGCCTGAAAGGCATTTCAATAAAAATTCCTGTCAATGTTCTTTTGTAAGATTTTGGTTTAATTTTAGCTTAACAGAGTGAATGGAACATACATAGATTTAGGTTTCACAGCAATAAAAATATGGTTGCTTTACAACCTTAGTTGTGTGTACACTGTACATTTGTTTCCAACATGAAAATATACTCATAGTCACTTTTTTATGGTCGATTTATATGGTAAATTTCAAATTTCTTGGAGCAGATTTTTGCATATTCGTACGCATATCTATCCATGAATTCTTTTTCGTATTTATTATGTTTTTGGTCAGAGGATAAAGCTTACGTTATAGATAAAAATCCGTTTAGAATTCGATTCCTCCAATTTCTCGCTTAATGCATCAAATTTGATACTTTTGTTTAATTATTACTAAACATTCTTGGTGTTAGTATTTTAAAAACGGACGAAATGGTGAGAAATGTTGAAATACAAAAATTAATATTAAAGCGTTGAGGCTGACGCACTGATTTATCAACGACCTGATGGATTGGCAGAAAATCACCAATTTGTTATGAGTGAAGAAAAATAATGATGGAGTACAAAGGGCGTTTTATTTTGAAATTCGTACCAAAGTACCTTTCGTAAATGGTACTGTAGATGGTTGCATTTAGTATAATGCAAGTGAATGAAAAGTACTAAATTTTCTACAATTTAGTATTTTGTGAAGGCATAGAGCTAGATATTTCAAATATAGTATTCAGGTTCAGATATGGAAGTGGTTTTGGAAATAAATAGAAAAAGTGTCTTAAATGAACAATGCTATATGTTGTGAGCTAAAATAATAAAAAATATTTAAAAATGCCGGTAGATATATCTGTCTTTACATACAAATTTAATGATCATTACAGAGGTGTAATTTGTTGGGCCTTGAGGTTACCACAAGTCATCCAGCAGATACACACAATTATCACAAAAGTTATCTACATTATTATGATCGCCACAATTCACAACACATTTGCAATAAACCATTTCTATGTATTCCAAGCAATAAATGCTGAGGACAAGTACATACATGCATATATGAGGCGCTCAGCGCCAAAACGACCTAAGCCCAAAAAATGGTTCTGAGAAAAACGAAGTTAAGACAAGTAAGAACGGCGTTAAGTTCGGCCCGGCCGAACTTGTTATTCCCTCCACCACGAGTTATATTGAAGTAAAATGGAACTATTAGTTTCCTTTCGTTTATGAAGAAGACTAATTACCAAATTTAGCTATGGGGGCTATATCAAAACAACGATGTATACCAACAAATTTCTGGTGGAAAGTTTTTAGACTCAAAGAAGACTTAATACCAAACATACAATATTTCGGTAAGATAAAGTGCTTAAAACCTCAAAAACCGAAAAACATAGGTACGCTTCTATGGGGGGTATAAGAAGACGTGGACCTACACTGATAATTCGTATCTGGAATATTTTATAACCCCATGGAAGACAAAATAGCAAATTTTAGTCATTTCGGTGGGATATTGACGTCACAACCCTCAGAATAACGAAAATCGGAAAGTACCGTTCTATGGGGGATATATTGAAACGTGGACCACAAACCTTCAAAATACCAAAAAACGGGATATACCATTCTATGGGGCTATATGAAGGCGTGAACCTATACCGACAAATTTAGAGGGGAAAGTTGAATATTCCCAACGAAGGCTAGATACAAAATTTCAGATACTTCGATGGATTAATGTGGTCACAATCTTCAAAATACCGAAAATCGGGAAATACCGTTTTTATGAAATTTCAGGTGGAAAGTTTTATACCCCCAACGAAGACTAAATACCAAATTTCAGTCATTTCGGTGGGATATTGAGGTACAACTTTCAAATTATCGAAAATCGGGAGGTACCGCACCGTATACTGAAAAATTATAGGTGGAAAGTTTTATACTCCCAACGAACACTTTATACAAAATGTCAGCCATTTAAGTGTGATGTTGAGGCCACATACTTCAAAATATTGGAAATCGGGAGGTACCGTTCTATGGCGGCTATAAGAAGACGTGGACTCATGCGGACAAATTTCAGGTGTAAATTTTCACACCCCTAACGAAGACTTAATACCAAATTTCAGCCATTTCGGTGGGATATTTAGACCACAAATCCTAGAATTTATTTTTGCATATGGTTTTGCATATGCTCATTTTATGCAAATATGTAAAAATATGTCAAAATATGCACGATATGCAAAAATTTCTTGGCCTCATTCGTTTTATTTTGTGATGAAACGAGTTTCTGTTTAATCAGATCTTCTCTACGATCATCTTAACCATACATGCATTTGCATAGGATTCCGCTGTCTAATGATAAGGTCATGAATACCAAGACAATAGGACCATTACTGTCTTTTGTAGTTTGACTGGTGTCGGCAGAGATTTCATAAAATTTTATGCCATAACTGCATATTCCGTCTTTAAGTCCAATGGCATCCCAGTTCTAGCTGATTCAACCTTTCGCTTCAGGAAAATTCAAACATTTGAACAACCATAGTTATCTTGATTTATTTTTAAATATATTGTTGATTTAAATGTAACAGGCTTTTTTGTCCTAACCCACGCTTATTTTTTATTTCATGTATTTGATTTGGCCTAAGCGGCTTAGGCCATTATGGCATCCACATTTTTTCGAACTTTCTGTAGAGGAAAAACAGTTTTCAGCATGTAGTATCACCTAGGGTCAAATTATGCAATAGGGATTTTTTTAGTTTATATTTTAAAAGGTTCCAATTGCAACCGCATAGTCAGTTTGATTTTTTTGAAAATGAGGGTTAGACTGTTTTGGTTCTGAGCGTTTCATATTAGGCATTAGCACATGTTTAAGTGTTATTATTACGCCTAAAACAAATTGTCTCACCGCAAATGTGTCAAAACATATTTAGCAGTTAACATAGAAATGTGTCCCTTAATGGTAACTTTTTACTGAATTTCTTGGCAATAACCATGGTAAACATTAAAATATAATTTAAGTGTAAAAACAAGTTAAAGCAGGCTATAGTCGGCCGGGGCCTTTTATTCCTATCCCACTTCCTGTAGGCACTTATTTTCCGCGGAATTTATTTATATGATTGCGAAGTCCCCTTGTTCTTTCGGGGATATTATGGTAATATATGTATGTATCTATGATAACGACACGTTATATATTTTTTTCTTTATTGCGTATTGGACAGATGGGCCATTTTGGCTACATATATGTACATACATATTTATTTAAAAAATTAAACATTTTTATTAAAAAAGAAAATATTAAAATTTTATTAAGAAATAGTTTTTGGTGACCTTATCCGATTCGATCGATGAATAGAGATCGAGGTATTACATTACTTCGAACCAAAGGTAACATAAGAACTTCAAAAACTCGAACAGCTTCGTAATTCGCATCAAATAAAAAACTGAGAATTTCTCTATAATAATTTCAATACTTTTTTTACCATGGTTGCGAAACTTTGTAGAATGGAAGGTAAAGGCAGTTCTTTATAAACAAATCAAACTATAAAGGAAAACACACTTGTGTATCACGGTGCTCCTGAACAGACTTTAAATGGAAGGTGCTTACATCTAGGATGTTTTTGTGGATTCTGAAACTACAATGTTCATAGATGAGAAAAATAAAAAAAATAGCCGGGGCTCTTTTTATATTAGTCGCGATCAAAGTTTCAATTTTTAGAGGTTTTTTAGGTTTTAACGATTTTGCTTGGAAACCGCAAGTCCTATGGGATTAGAGCAAATGTTGTAGCTGTGAAAATTCTCTATAAGATTGACCTTTAAGACTTTTTCTAAGGCTTTACCATTTTTGAGATATAGAAGATGAAATTGGGACAATTAACTGACTGTGTCGCCTCCTTACAAAACAATATCATGCTCGGTGCGCCTTTCCATAGGAAGTTGTTGCAGATTCCGAAACAGCAGTATTCATAGATGAGAAAAATCAAAAGAACCAAAAATCGACGAGGTTTTTTTTTTGTTTTCAGGATTTTTCTTGGAAACCGCAAGTCCTATCGAAATGTGACTAAAGCAAACGTCGTAGCAGTAAAATTTTTTAGTCCCATTTCAATAGGGCTTGCGGTTTCCATGCAAAATCCTGAAAATCTCAAAAACCCAAACCCGGTGAACATTTACCGAGATTTATTTAAAAATCCCTCTAGCGATTTTCTCTTGTTTTTAGATTTTTCTCATCTATGAACGCTGCTGTTTCAGAATCTGCAAAAAATTCCCAGGTGTAAGCGGGATGTCATATAGCTCGATTAATTAAATTAATAAAAAATCTCACAAATAATGGCCTTCGCCCTTAAAGGGCAAAACTTAAAGGTAAGCGGTTTTCATTTAAATTTAGTTAGGGCGCACCGTACATGACATTGTTTTATAAGGAGGTGATACAGTCAGTGCATTGTCCCAATTTGAACTTGTATATCTCAAAAATTGTAAAACCTACGAATAGACCAGGAAAGTTAATCTTGTAGAGAATTTCCACAGCTACAACATATGCTCTAATCACATTTCAATAAGATTTTCGGATTCCAAGCAGAATGGTGAAAACCTAAAAAATCCTAAAAATGTGAACTTTAACCGAGATTTATCTAAAAAACCCTCCACCATTGTATGGAGGGTATAATTAATTTTGTTTTTCCGTTTGTAATACATCGAAATGTTTGTCGGAAACCCTGTAAAGTATATATATTATTGATCAGTAGAAAATTCTATGTCGATTTATCCATGCCCGTCTGTCCGTCCATCTGTCTGTTGAAATCAAGATACAGCTCTCAATTTTAAAGATAGAGAGTAAATTTTTGGTACAGAAGTTTTTATTACTTGCAGGATGGTTGGTATTGAAAATGGGATATATCGGTCCATGTTTTGATATAGCCCCCATAGAACGGCACCTCCCGATTTTCGGTATTTTTATGGTTTTAGCTTCATTATCCTACCAAAATGGCTGAAATTTGGAACGTAGTCTTCTTTAGGGGTATAAAACTTTCCCCCAGAATTTTGTCGGTATCGGTCCACGCCTTCATATAGCCCCCCATAGAATGGTACCTCCAGATTTTCGGTATTTTGAAGGTTTTAGCTTCATTATCAAACCGAAGTTGCTGAAATTTGGTACTTGGTCTACGTTAGTGGTATAAAACTTTCCCCCAGAACTTTGTTGGTTTCGGTCCATGCCTTCAATATAGCCCCGATAGAACGGTACCTCCCAATTTTCGGTATTTTGAACGTTGTGGTCTCAATATTCCACCGAAATGGCGAAAATTTGGTATTTAGACTTCGTTGGGGGTACTCAAACTTCCCCTTTAAATTTGTCGGTATAGTTCCACGCCTTCATATAGCCCCATGGGAAGGTACCTCCCTATTTGCCGTATTTTGGACGTTGTTGCTTCAATATTCCACCAAAATGGCTGAAATGTGGTATTTAGTCTTCAATGTGATATAAAACTGTTCGCCAGAAATTTGTCTGTACAGGTCAACGCTTTCATATTGTCCCATTTCCGACTAAAATTCGTCGGTACAGATCCACGTTTCGATATAGCCCCCTTAGAACGGTACATCCCGATTTTCGTAATACTGAAGATTGTGACGTCAATATCCCACCGAAATGGCAAAAGTTCATATATAGTAAATTTGGTATTTAGTCTTCTTTGAGTCTAAAACATTCCGTCAGAAATTTGACGGTATAGATCGACGTTTTGAAATAGCCCCCATAGAACGGTGCCTCACATTGTTTTACCGAAATTGCTGAAATTTAGTATTAAGTCTTCTTCATACACGAAAGGAAACTAATTATTCCACTTTACTTCAATACAACTTGTGGTGGAGGGTATAACAAGTTCGGCCCGGCTGAACTTAACGCCGTCCTTACTCTTTTTTTTTACTTTTCTCATCTACAAACATTGTAGATTCAGAATCAAAAAAATCAAAAACTTCTCAGGTGTATGCACCTTCCAGGCGCACCGTGATGTTACACAGTAATTCTTTTATCTAACTGGTACAATGATATAAATTGCATCAAGTGAGAGGTCAATAGTTAGTTTTCAAGTATAGTTTTCGTAATATACGTGAATATGACCCAAAATTTAAATTTCTTATTAAAAATTAAATTTGAATATTTTTCCCAAACAAGTTATGACAAATTCTACACGCTAAATACTATCCGATCATTATCAACATTTACACTATACTTGACCAAACCTATTACTTCATGCAAACATTTGTCAGTATTAAACTATAACTGCGACCTCTTGTGTCATTAAGGTTACACTATCTACAATTAAAACTGAGGGATCCGTTTATATACTAAGTTGTATCTGACAACTCATATCAACATAATTACCATCGATGGAAATGTCAAGCATTCCTCTTCTAAATATTATTTACATGGGTTTAACACAGTTTTCATGAACAAAGATTTAGCCATTTCACTAAAAACTCTACCAATTTTCACACAAAACTCTGGTCCATTTAACCCGTTAAATATTATCTGGCCATCACGTGAAATTACAACTTCTTTGTCGGAAACCCAAACTGCACATAAAATTTCGCGCCGATCAGACTACCATTGAGGCCTACAGAGCCGGTACAAAATTAAAAAAAAATTTGGTTTTGGTCCATTTCGCCCCCTAAATATTTAACGATCATCGCCAAAAATTATAGGGGTATGTTCTGGTCTGAACCCGGACGGACGTACACACATTTCAAAATTATATTACCTCGTCGGGATATAAATTTGTATACCACATGGGTATACGACGAATATGTTGCGGTGTAACATGAATAGACAGCGGAATTTTACGCAACCCTTTTTTTGTTTGTTTGTTTTGGGACTGGGTATATTTGTGGCTTCTGATTAAATTGCAATCGATACATATGACATATGCATAAATTTTGCATATGCTTAACATGTTTGTTTTGCTTTGGTTGAAGTTTCAATCTCATTTGATTGTTTTTAAGTCTGGAGTATTTACTCCAATGGATTAAAGTTCATCATTACTTTCTGTTATAGAGAGTATTGTTTTGCAACACAAACTAACAAAATAATATGTGCATATGCAACATTTATGCATTTTACATATTTTCTTATGCAACAAATATTTCAATAATAGGTACAAAAGTATTTGTGTGTTAAAGTTTTCTGTTTTAAATTTTCTTCAGACAAATCAATAAAATATAGAAATGTACAACTACAACCTTCAAAATATCGAAAATCGGGAGGTATCGTTCTATGGGGGTCTATATGAGGGCTTGCACTAAACCGACAGATTATATGTGGAAAGTGTTTTACCCCCAATGAAGGCGTAATACCAAATTTCAGCCATTTCGGAGGGATATTGAGGCCACAATCTTCAAAATACCGGAAATCGGGAGATACCGTTCTATGGTGGCTATATGAAGACGTGGAGACGTGGAAATTTCAGCCATTTCGGAGGGATATCAAAATACCAAAAATTCGGAGGTACGGGAGCTAAGAAGATGTGGACCCATACCCAGAAGTTTTTTGTGGAAAGATGTAAACCCCCAACGAATACTAAATGCCAAATTTCAGTCATTTCGGTGGGATATTCAGGCCAAAACCTATCAAATATGAAGATGTGGACCTATACCGAAAATTTCAGGTGGGAATTTTGTACCCCCAACGAAGACTAATTATCAACTTCCAGTCATTTCGGTGGGATATTGTGGCTACAACTTTCAAAATACCGAAAATCGGAAAGTATCGTTTTATGGGGGCTATATGAATTCGTTTATTTTGTGATAAAATGAGTTTCTGTCTATCCATGTATGCTTTTGCATAGGATTCCGGATTCAAAAAGATCGAAGAGTACAATCCTTGATAAAAACAGATTTTAAATAATACTTTGTAAACGGGAAAAAACTCAGGGCCTGTGAATGTATGTCGATAAGAAAATGAATGCGCAAGAAAAACTACCAAATTTGAGTGTGTTTTTCAAATTTGTTTATTGTTTTGAAGCAAAAGCAATAATATTTCCAAAACTAAATTCATATTCTGACACCACATAGTGATAGAAGACAAACAAAAAAAAAAAAAAATAAGAAGACACGTATCCCTGCGTTTTTCCCTATCACTTCGAGTTTCGCGGTTATGGGCTCTCAAAGACCTGAGGCCATGATGTCAAAAGGACTAATTTTACCAGGCACATATCTTCTAAACCGCTTATAATTTTCGTTTACACGTCGAAGCAAAGTTGTAGCTCTAGTCTTAAAGAATAATAATTGTGAACACATCAAATCAATTTAACCTCATATTCTAGGCCAAAATCGTCAAGGTCAAATTTCCGTCATAATTTTTTCTCGGATTTTGGTCTTCAGATATCAAACCGATCAAAATTGGAGCAAATAACCTACAGCAAAAATGTACCTTATATATCAACAAACAACTTTCTAGAATATGTGGACTCTGTAGAATCGGTTCTTAAAGTCCAAAATAGCAAAACAAATGCTATTTTTATCCTCTTTTCTCCGATTCCGGTTCATAGCTACCAAACCGTTCAAAATTTAAGAACACAATCAACTACAATAATGTAACAAAGATATCTGTTAACAACTTTCTGGAACACACGAACTGTCTATGAACGGTCCTTAAATGTAAAAATAGGAAAAAAACTTTTGAAAATATTAAATTTTTATACTTTTTTCTCCGACTTTGGTCCACAGATATCGGACTAAAATCTACCTAATATTTCAATAAAGAACTTTCTAGAACATATGAACATTCTAGGAATGCACATCGTGAAATTTCAAGCAGACTTAGATGAGGTTCCAATAAGGACTCAATCGGTCCGGGTAACTCCCTCACAAAATTTCGGAAAAGTTTAGTTTAGGACCAGCTCTCGAATCGCTTCGGTTTTTGTTGTAACATCTTGTATTCACCGCCCCCATACGACAGTACACGTTTTATCTGGGACAAGTCCATACTTCCTCAGAAAATAGCCTGAAAAGTAAAAAAAACCTATAACCCCGTGTGTTGTTGTTGGAGTGCAACAAAATTTGTTGTTGGAGTGCAACAAAATTTGACCCTCGTCATAGTTTGTCCAAACTTACCTTAAGTTCGAAGATAAACCATATCGGTACACTACTTCAGGTACCTCCCCCACAAAAGTTCAAAATGCGCATGATAAGTCTTGAAAGAAGTGACCGATGTGGTCCATACATTACACACCCTAATATATCTACCAAATGTATATCAGTTTTAAATATGGATTATATTTGTTGCGTACCTCCCACACAAAATTTCGGATAATTTAACATAAAAACCTGCTCTCGAATCACTTTTATTTCTGTTGAAGCAACATGCATTTGCTGCCTCAATTACGACGGTAGAAGCTTTTTCAGGGGCAAGTGCATTTTTCTTGATAAAACTGTCCGAAAGATGTAAAAACCCCATAGCACCATATGTAGTCGCTGGAGAACACTATAACTCTCGAACTGATCAACCGATTTGGCCATATTGGCTTTCGTTATATTTTGTCCAAACTTAGTCTCAGTTCGAAGTTCGATAGTATGGTAATTTGTGATTAACTGCGATCAAGTTTTTTTATTTTTTGAATCATGTTGTAATCTTGTTATTACGACGTTTAGGAATCTCAGAGTGTATTTTCTAGCATATTTCCAAATCAGAACGAAATTCCATTTCCTACAAATTTACAAAACGGAAAGCTACATTGATGGGTAAAAATTACAAATTCATGTGAACACTTCGATGTAAAAGCATTTACATATTCTCCAGGAAGAAAAAATGTTTATCTCCGTATTAGCTAATGTGATGTGTAGTGATGGCGAAACCAAAGAGATTAAGTCCAATAAATCAATTTGTTTATTCCAATGAAAAGGAAAAGTGTATCGTTTCTCTATGAAGGATTACTCCATTCCTTGTTCAGTGATGAACATTATTCATAAATAATAGCTTTCTATTATTGATATTAAGCCGATTGCCACAGTAATCCGTGAAAGGAAATGGAGGTGGATAGCCCACGTTCTTCGTAAACCAGCGGATGATATATGTCGAGAAGCCTTTGATTGGAATCCACAAGGAATGCGAAGAAGAGGAAGACCAAGGGGTAGCTGGAGAAGAAGCATTGAAGAAGAAATAACCTTACATCCAGGAAATCTATCTTGGAATAATGTTAAAACTTTAAGTTCAAATAGAAATGATTGGAATAATTTTGTATTGGCATATGCGCCCACGACTTGGCGTAAAAGCAATACATAATAATAATAATAATAATAATAATTATTTATATTATAATACAATTTCATATATTTGTTGGTGTATTGGAGATAATCTATTTTAAAACTTATGTTTCAAAACATATGTACCCTTGAATCTTTCACTACTGTTTGCACACCATATGTTATCTCACGTTATTTCCTGCAAAGTCGTTACTCGTGCTGAATATTGCTTGTGGTGGAGGAAGTGTTGTATTTATTTGAAGGTTTCATTACATACGAATATTTTTTTTTCACCTAATGGGATTGATTGGAAAATTTAACTTAAAAATCGAAACATTGTTGTACGTGGTTTGTAAATTGGATATCCATGGCTAAATTATTTCAATAAATTTTTTTAAAATGATTTTCAGAGATACATTTGACTTTAGACTGGATGGAAGGTGTCTGTTCCAGAACTGCAAGAATCAACTAATTTTTACTATTTTTATCGATAACATAAAGAAAACAAATAAACAAGTATCAGTCGGCTTTGCCGACAGAGATATACAGAGAGAAGCAGGCCTTAAAGTGAACTTATCCGAAATTGTGTGTGATAGGTACCCGAAGGAGTGGACAAATAAAGTCCATATTCGAACCGGATCTAAATCTGTTAAATATATTAGGATATATAAAGTATGAACACCAAAATTTGGACCGAATCGGTTGATTCGTTCGAGAGTTATCGTGCGCTCCAGCCAGACAGACATAAAGACGGACGGACTTGCTAAATCAACTCCAAATTGTCTGAAACACATTTCGTCCAAACATACTTGTGGCCTAAAACCATTATTTCTATGAGGCACATTTTGCCCGTATGAAAGTGCAAATACCCTCGTTAGCATAAATGCTGAGGGTATAAACATATTTTTTCAAATTTATTTTGCGAATTAGTTGAGGAAAATGTAAGAAACATAGGTTAGAGTTATTAATGTATTTTTATACCCTCCACCATAGTATGGAGGGCATATTAAGTTTGTCATTCTGTTTGTAACGCATCGAACTAATCATTTACGACCCTATAAAGTATATATATTCTTGATCAGGATAAAATTCTAAGAGGATCTACCCATGTCCGTCTGTCCGTCCGTCTGTCCGTCTGTTGTAATCACTCTAGCGTCCGCAATAATTGAGATAGAGTGCTGAAATTTTGCACCCGAGGGTCTTTTTTCCATAGGCAGGTCAAGTTCGAAGATGGGCTATATCGGTCCACTCATTGGTATAGCCCCCGTATAACGGTACCTCCGGATTTGAGGTATTTTGACCTTATTCGGCACATTTGCAGACCGAATTAGCTATAATTTGGCACTTTGGGTTCCTATTGATCAACAAACTTATATCCCAAATGATATGGGCATAGGTTCATGTTTTGGTATAGTCCCCATATAACGGTACCTCCCGATTTTCGGTATTTTGAGAATTTTAGCCACAATTTTTAACTGAACTATCTGCAATTTGACATTTGAGGTTCTCAGTGGTCATGAAATATTTCCACGAAACATCGTCAACATAGGTCCATGTTTTGGTATAGCCCCCATATATCGGTACCTCCCGATTTTCGGTATTTTGAAATTTTTAGCTAACATTTTTAACCGAACTAGCTGTACTTAGACATTTGCCGTTCTCAGTGGTCACGAAACACCTCCACCAAACATCGCCAACATAGGTCCATGTTTTGGTATAGCCCCCTTATAACGGTATCTCCTGATTTTCGGTATTTTGAGAATTTTAGCTGCAATTTTTAACCGAACTAGCTGTAATGATCGGTATTTTGAGAATTTTAGCTACAATTTCGTCTATTCAAAAATAATCGTCAATATACATAGGTCCATGTTTTGGTATATCCCCCCCATGTAACTGTACCTCCCGATTTTCGGGAATTTACAGTGGTCACGAAATTTCTTCACTAAAATTCGTCAACATGGATCCATTTTTGAGGGTCTACATTGTTTTGATGAAAGTACCCTTAATTTGACTCTAGAAGTTCCCTATAAAACTTTTCGCCAAAAAATTTAAAGATAGGTTGACTCTTTGATATAACCCCGTAGGTGGTACCTTTCACCTAGTCGAACACATTTTTTAGATTAGATTAGATAACCATGTGCAACAAAATGGAGGTGAAAGTCTGGGGCACAGAAAATTCCTCTTGGGGAAAAATGCCTTGGTGAGTATACTATGAACCCCGAAGGACAGATCCGCCGTGAGTCGAACTTCCGCCTTATGACGTGATGACATTTTTGTTAGAGACCCTGTGGGCCATCAGGAATTAGCGTTATATCTTTGTTCACTGTTGCTTAAGTGCTCTACAAAAACAACAAACAAAGATATAATGCTAATTCATGATGGATTACAGGTTCTCTTCCAAAAACTTCATCACGCCATAACGCGGAAGTTCGACTCACGGCGCATCTGTCCTTCGGGGTTTTTAATATACACACACCAAGGGCTTTCATCTCCAAAAGGAATTATCTCTGCCTCAATATTTGTGTTCACAGTGTAATTTAAGCAATAGTGGGAGGTAGTAGGTTTCTATCCATTGTCGAAAAGTTGTTCCACGTAAAATTGTGAAAGGACCCTTATTATTCCATTTTAATTAAGGCTATTTTTTGGTTGACTTTTTACTTGTTTTTTTTTTCAATTTCACGAAAAAAGCACATTCCATATTACAATCACTTTTTTCCATTTAGTAAAAATGAAGTGATTCCAATAATATTGAGAGAGGAAATAAAGCTCTGTTGTAGATCTTTTAAAATAATATACTGAAGGTCTATTTTTCCCTATAGTGTCCAGAGATATTTCGATGTTTTCAAAGCCAAAATCGGACTGGTTTGCATTGATCCATTATCCGACAATACATACTGAGTCAAATATTCATTATTAGCATGCTTGTCTGCGGCCGATTCGTCATAGTTTATTGTCAATATGGTTTCATACGTTTTTTACCTGTCTGAAGACCCTTCACGACGGCTTTTATTATCACTGAACTTTATCACATTCAATACTGTAAGTCCATTATTATCCGCAAAACTCATAAAAATGCATAATGACTACAACAATTTTCAAAAATGAATAGTTTTATAGGACTGTGGGCAACGGTTAAGTCACTCTCGAACCCTGGAAGGATAGAAGATTGGACCTCAGTCACGTTTGGCGACTTTACGTTGACTGACCCGAAGAGGTGCGCAAGTTATTTCAGTTTATCAAACACCCCGAGAGTGACAAGGCAAAGGGCAGATAATTACGTCGCATCAGATCGCTTCCTGCCGAGGATGAACAACCACAGTTTAGAATGAATAATGTTGCGAATGCCACCAGGAGTAAATCATCCAAAGCGTTGGACCCTTATGGAATCTCCATGATAATGCTGAAGCAGGTGGATGAGCCAGGAGTGGAGTATCTCACTAAAGTTTTCAACTTGTCGCTAGCCACACTCATGGTTCCTGAAGTCTTATTGAAAAACCATGCACTCACACTTAGTCCGAGTGTTCTTAAACTTTTTTTCAAAATTCAGAGAAATTTAATTTATTGTTTTATTTAATAGCAAACAATAAACAATTAAACAAAACCACAAGGGAAACAAACAAAATCAAAGACAAATTCAATAATATTCCTTTTATTTCCTCTTTAATAATACTAAGGTTCAACGAACCATTTTCGATTTTATGCATGAGTTGTTTACAAATGATAACCACAATGGAAATGAACCCAAAATTATATTATTTTTACTTTGAGAGAAAAATAAAATAAGTTTATGAAGAAAAGTATTAAACAGGAAATAACAAAACATAAACAAGGCATTAAACCTTACAAGTGGCATTGTTGTAGTTATATTCTTGTTAACAAAATAAAAAGAAATAACACTCCAAATCGAATAACAATAAGGATTCATTTTGATGTTCATATTTTAAAATACTAACTGAGATTCCTATGAAATTTACGATTCAAATATAAAAAACAAAATAATGGTATATAAAAACTTCAGCTGTTAGATTCTGGGAAATGACAATTTTATCAATTTTATGTTTATAATTTGAAAACATTGTTTTTTTGTAATGTGTGTCAATGTTTCAGTTTTTCATGGACCAAATCAAAGGTCATGTCATATTCTACACAGCTCACAATAGTGGCAGTCTTGTGTATTTAAAGTTAGGTGCCCACAAACATCATCAAATTGTCCTCAAGAATAAGATATATTAGATTAGGTTGAAAAGAGGGGCGATATAAGAATCGCCAAAATGCCCGTATGGACATACACTTAAGCCAGGGCAGGCCTGTTGTGCGTTCTAATTACGGAAACCTAAAGTGAAGATAATTTTTGTTTTGCTTAATTTATTAAAAAAGTATATAATTTGTCCGTTTAGAAATTCAGTGCCATTGATGTAATCTCTTAAGTTTTTGAACTCGCTTGCCCTAAATTGGTTAAGTTCTTATATTGTGTTATTTCCCAGAAATTAAGTTCATAGCGTCGCGAAGGACAGGCAATGACAAAGGTAGTGTTCCAATGTTTCGTCGTCCTCTCCGCATGCTCTGCATTCACTGTTTCCTGCACAACCAATTTTGTTCAGGTGCACAAAATGTGTCCCGTAAGGATGCCTGTCATCCTACCAATGTATTTTTTACTCATTTAAAGTAGTTCCTCTGTTTTATCCTCGACTGGGTTCCCCTATAGGATTTTTGTGTTCTATATTTCTCTTCAATGTTCCAGAGGGATATATGGAAATTTTTTGCTCATGCCTTTAACTCTAGACGCACCGCTTTTAAAGGCTTAGCATTATCTAGGCTTATCGTAGTTTGCTCCCTGACGTACCTTGCCAGGAAGTTAGCTATCCGGTTACCCCATAATCCCTGCATGTCGTGTTAACCATATATTGTTAACCGAACCGTGGTGGGAGTAGTCGTTGAATGACTTTTTACACTGCAAGATAGTTTTTGATTTCACAGTCTTGCTTGTTATGGCTTTAATTGCTGCTTTACTGTCCGTTAGGATGTTTACAGTGATTGGATTTGTGCTAGCTTTAAAACAGTTCAGACACTCTGTAATCGCTCGGATTTCGGTCTAGAGGATTGTATTATGTCGGCGGTCGAAAGGAGATCCTCGTTTTCTGGTCTTCAATATAGAGACATAGACCCGTCCCCCCTAGAATAACTCATCTGTAAATCCACAGCTTGGTGTCTGTTCTAGGGTTACATCGATCCATAAGTCTCTGTGCGGTATTAAAGCTTCACACAAAGCGCCTTCACATGTTTCAGGTATACGGTCTGATACAATCCCAGCAAAATGTTCGATGCTAAAGATGCCATTCAATCATGGGTGCAAGTGATCTCGCATGTCATATTTTTAGCATCTTCATCGATGAATTTTATATGAGCGTGGACACCAAAAGATGCTATTCATTTTTGGATCCAAAGCATGTCATTTACACCAATGCTTTGACATATCATTCTCACCAATGCTTTGGCATGCCATTTTCACCAACCCTTTGCAATGACATTATCATTACGACGAGAGTTTTAACAACGTTGGTTGTGATGTCAAGTCTCTGACAACATCCAGCCTATTATAAATAATTAATCTTATATATTTGTAAAAATGTGTATAATAAAAACACAAAATTCATCTCTATTGGATCGATGGAATGGGTTCAAATGATGAAGAAAAGATCGGAGCTTTCACGACTTCCTTTGCATTGGTTCAAATGGTAATGAAAAGAACGGATCTTTCACGACTTCGTTTGAACCAATGTAAAAGATGCCATGAAACCAATAAACACAAAAGGTCGGAAATAAATATTTTATTTTTCTTAAGCTCACTTCATATAGACTTATACTAAATTGATTTTGTCATTTAGAACACATTACTGAATGTGTTCTGCATTGGTATTACTAGGTTTCAAAACCCGATTTTGCCCGTTTTCCATATTTATCCGATTTTATAAGGTTACTTCTTAATAAAAAGTCTTAAAATTGTGTAAGTTTGGATTGAGGAAATAAATAATGAATATAAAAAATATTATTGCTTACAAGTTTATGCAACTAAAATAAGTAATGGCGACAAATTATTCGTTATACATATAGTAAGCTTTATTTTATCTCTCTTTTACATATTAATCATTGATACGGTTTAAAGGAGTTCTAAACTCGCCTTTATTAACGTAAGTTAAAAAAATATACAAATTTGTTATAAAAATTCGTTTGAAAATCTACTCGCGGGGACAACATTTTTGTTACTTACTACCGTGATCGTTTTCAACAGTTAGTTGTTTATAAGAAATCTAATGAAAATTGCATTGGAAGAAATATCTTTGTTCGTTATATACGTAGTTGCTTATAACCGTTGTTCGTTTAATCCGAATTTATCTGTAGAAATTTTTGTTTTATCTCACTTTTACACATAACTAAATTAAAAAGTTTAAAAATCCTTTATTTCCGCTGTTATTACTTTTTGCCTCAAAAACAGAGCAAATTACCTATAGTGTATCGCATGAAACCCCTTCCTTCAAATTTTGCTGGGATATGATCTATTGACTCGTCCGTTGTAGCCCGTAATATGCTGTGGAGGTATGTTTGGTGGTCTCTTTCGATCCACTCGGTCATCGATTTAAGGCTTATGGCTGCGATGGCTGCTTCATACCTTACCTGAACAAACTAAATTGTCTCTACACCAACCAGGGCTGGTGTAGTCCTCATTGCTCCACTAATAGCTAAGCAGAACATTCTTAGTAGATTGTTTTCCGTTTGTAAAGCATTGAAATAATCAGTTGGGACCCTACAAAGTATATACATATATTCTTTAAAGGGGTAAAATTCTGAGTCGATCTAGCCATGTCCATCCGTTGTAATCATTTTACCGTCCACAATTATAGAGCTAGAACGCAACATTTCAAGTTCGAGGATGTATCCATTTTTCACTGGAATACCTGTTTGAGTTTCCTAGTAGTCACAAAACTTCTCCATCAAAAATTGTCAATACAGATCCATGCTTTGGTCTTTGACCGAACTACCAGTTATTCGAAATTTGAGGTTCTCTATGATCACAAAAAAGTCTCTATCAGAAATTGTCAACACAGGTCTATGTTTTGGTATAGCCCTCATATAACAGTACATCCCGCCTCTAGCTAATTTTAGAATTTTAACTCCATTTTTAGTAAACTCTGACATTTGAGATTCCCTTTAATATTGACCTTACATAAAGGTTTCGCCCGATTGAGTAAGTTTTTAAATAAATTTTTTGACCTAATTTAGGCATTTGAGGTATTGCAAGAAATAACTTTGAGGATACTGCCACTTTACCACATCATTAGACAGCGGAATCCTATGCAAATGCATATAATGTTAGGATGGTCGTAGAGAAAATCTGATTAGACAGAAACTCGTTTTATCACAAAATAAATAAAACGAATTAGGCCCAGAAATATTTGCATATTGTTTTGTTTATTGTGGAATATTCAATCTCATTTGATTGCTTAAGCTGGAGTATTCCCCCAATGGCTTAACTTTATTTATTACCCTATATTACAGAGAATAATGTTTTTTAAAACGAACTGCATATTTTGCATATCGTGCATATTTTGACATAGTTTTACATATTTATGCACATGAGCATATGCAAAACCATATGCAAAAATATATACAAGGATTTGTGGTCTACCGAAATGGCTGAAATGTGGTATTAAGTCTTCGTTAGGGGTATGAAACTTCACACCTGAAATTTGTCCGCATGGGTCCAAGTATTCATATAGTCCCTATAGAACGGTACCTCCAGATATTTTGTAGGTTGTGGCCTCAACATCACACTTAAATGGCTGACATTTGGTATAAAGTCTTCGTTGGGAGTATAAGACTTTCCACCTGAAATTTTCCAGTATAGGTCCACGTCTTCATATAGCCCCCATAGAAATCTACCTCCGGATTTCTGGTATTTTGAAGGTTGTGACCTCAATATCCCTCCGAAATGGCTGAAATTTAATATCCCGACCAAATGACTGAAATTTAATATTAAGTCTTCCTTGGGGGTAAACAACTTTCCACCTAAAATTTTTAGGTTTAGGTTCAGGCCTTCATATAGCCCCCATAGAACGATACCTCCCGATTTTCGGTATTTTGAAGGTTCAGGCTGTGGTTATACATTTCTCTATTTCATTGACTTGTCTGAAAAGAATTTTAGACAGAAAAATTGTACTAACAAACATTTTTGTACATATTATTGAAATATTTGTTATATAAAAAATTATGTAAAATGCATAAATTTTGCATATGCAAAAATGTACCATGGAGAAATGCGGAAGTTGAAATAAAGTTCCACCATATGGCGTGCTATTAGAAACGAAGATACGTAATTAATTATTTTTTATATTAAACGTTTTTGACGTCTATTCTTTAAAAATCAAAAAAGGAAACATTTCCATGTTATGCCATTTCTAATAAATATTAAAAAAATTGGGAAATTGAATATCCGCTTTCTTTTTAGAATACACCTAAAATAAAATGTATAAGCTTCTCATAAGTGAAATTCTCGACCGACGGACACTGCTCCAATTTTATTGAACACTACAAATGCTATATAAAAATTGTCAAAGGGTAAATTGTGAGAATCCTGAAGGTTTATCGTCCAAAAAAATATGCACTTGTACCATATAATAATAAACAGAAATCCAAATAATTTGCATGCAAACAGATTTATAAATCCCAAGGTTATTCATATTCAATTATACGCCAGGAGGAGGTGGGTGCCTTCACCTTCACTAAAATTAATATTTCACAACGACACCTAGTACATTTTGAAAAAGGTGGCGAAGTGACCCCATATTCAACTGGACAATTAATACCCTAGGGGGCCCACATAATTTGCAATAATGCAAAAACTGGGATTTTCTCTGCCATGATATAGACAATTTTTAACATGAGAAGAATGTGTGGTTCTCTACACAAAACCCATTATATATTATGCAGTGGGCCCATTATCTAGCCGATACATTTTTGCAATCTCCTCAGGGGAAAGGTTAGTAGTTATTTTTCCATATGGTTATTTATTATTTTTCCTTGGCGGAATATGTCTTGGAAATATGTGCCTTCTTTCTTATTTTCGGAAAGATTTCCTCCTTAGATATTTGCCTCTTAAGCGGAACACGCAAAGATATTAAATTTTATACAAATTGAAATTGAGACTGCAAAAAGTATAATGAAGTATAATGAAAGATTGAAAAATGTTTGACATATTCAAAGAAGAATATGTTTGTTGAAACAATTTAAAGCAAAGTGCAAAGAGTTTTCCCAACAGGAATTAAAGTTTGGACCACAAATACAATTTTTATATTTTTCATACAAAATTGAAAATTGTCTAACAACAACATCTAATATGCCTGAGGATGTTAGCCTAACCAGCTAACGAAACGATCGTCGTATAGCGGTTGATTTGTGTGTAGGACTCCGCTAGATCTCAATTTTTCAATGTAATCTCCTTAGGTCATAAAGCTCGATTAATTAAAATCTCACAAATAATGGCCTTCGCCCCTAAAAAAGGCAAAAACTTAAAAATACATAATTCACCCGCCAAATTATAACAGATCATCATACAAAATTGCGGACACCTTCCTGGACCTAAACTCTTACTACGTGCAAAATTTCATGACAATTGAGTTATAGTTGCGACTTCTAATGTTGTTATGATTACATTACAAACAAAAAAACTGGATATATTAAACTATAATTCTGTATCTGATCATGGACATCAACACAATTGGCATCAATAGAAATGTCAGGAGTTCCTTTTTCAAATATATCTTACTTACCTGGAATGTTTCCTCCAGGAATAAAGGTATAATCTGTATATTAAACATTTTCACATTTTTTATTATTATTTTTCGAGGCGATCGGCTGTTATTGCGACCAAAATCGGTTAAAAATATGTTTTTGGTCCATTTCACCCTCTAAATATTTCACGATCATCACCAATAACAATAGGAGTCTATTCTGGTATGAACCCGACCTCCATGCAAAATTTCGTGACAATCGGTCCATGATTGCTCCAGGATTACAATTTATAATGGACAGATGGACACACATCTCAATATCGCTTTATCTCGTCGAGGTATGAAGATTGGTATACCACATTGGGTTTCTATGGCCGATATTTCGCGGTGTTACATGGATTTTTACCAAAACAAACTTATCATACCCTTTCCACATAAGGGTGCAGGGTATAACAAAGAACAGCATTTTACTTCATGTATACACAATACCTCTCTTGTCGTTTTACAATTTATTCTCTGTATTGCTCTGTATTTCATAGAAACACCTAATATAGAAAAATTGAACATAATTTAAATGTGTCTATATTAAGAAAAAAAATTTTGTATGATAAATACAGTGTCTGGAGGAAAATTTTTTAATTAATTAAAGCAGTAATGCTTTCACTTCCGATGATTCTGATTAAATTCATTATAGAAGTCTGATGCAGAGTATATTTTCATAAAATATAAAGAAATTATGAGAATATCATTTAATAAATGAAAAATGTCAATTACATTCCATATGGCGAAGGCATATGTTTCCACAAACATTCCCGAATAGACAAGTTGTGTCACAATGGTGTAATGGTAAACTTCAATTTTAATTACATAAAATAACTTCACCTAAAGTAATTGACATTGGTATTCTTCTTGACGTTGATGTAGCGTTGGAGATATGCTATAGAAAAATCTTTCTAAATCGACCATGCCAAGACTAGAAAACAATTTTGTAAAAATTGATGATGATTATTTTTATACCCTCAGCATTTATGTTAACGAGGGCAAAATGTACCTCATCGAAATAATGGTTTTAGGCCCCAAGTATGTTTGGACGAAATCCATTTGAGACAATTTGGAGTCAGTCTGGCTGGAGCGCAAGACAACTTCTGAACGAATGAACAGAATTAGTCTAATTTTAGCCTTTTTTTCAGGGGTAAGTCCATACTTCCTGAGAAAATGGCCCGAAATATGTAAGAAACCCCTATGGCACCATATGTAGTAGCTGGAGCTTATGATTATTCTCGAGCGGATCAGCCGTCCAAAATTTCGCCTTCGTAATATTTGGTCCGTGGTGCAATGGTACACACATAAGGTCGTGGGTTCGATTCCCCGGCCATGCAACATCAAAACGTTTTTCAACGGTGGCAAAATACCCCTCAGTAATGTTGGCGACATTTCCTGAGTATTTCAGCCATGTAAAACTTCTCTACAAAAGTGGTGTCTTAGACACGCTGTTCGGACTCGGCGATAAACTGTAGGTCCAACATCATTGAGCTAATATGAATCGGGGTGCACTCATTGATATGGGAGAAGTCTCCCTTGTCCCTTATGGGATATTTGTAGAACAATTATATATAATTATAATATTTTATCCAAACTTAGATTAAGTTTGAAGATGGGCAATATCGGTCCACACCTTCCGATACTTCCGCCACAAAAGTTCAAAAATTTTGCTAAAATGGTCCGCACAATAACTCTCGAAAGCAAGAACCGTGTTGGCCCCTACTTTGTACATCGTAATATTTCTGCCAATTTTAGATAAAGTTCGCTTTGATTTTTGTTGTAGCCACTTATATCCCCATTACGAGAGTACAAGTTTTTTTCAGGGGCAATTCCATACTTCCGATAATTGTACATGTGTAGTGGCTGGAGGTGACGTTAGCTCCCGAACAAATCAGCCGATTCGGTCCAATATTTTGCAATTGTAATATTTTGACCAAGCTTAGTATAAGTTCGACCATAAGCCATATCGATCCACTCCTTCGGGTACCACCCCCACAAAGGTTCCAAATGGTCCAAAACCTCTAATTTATACGATGACCAACTGAAATGACGGGAAGTCGCGCTATCTATTGAAGAAATTACCCCCAAAATAAGATCCACTTAAATAATGGACCGTGCCGATGCATTCCTTCAGGTACCTCCTCCGCAACACTTTTGAGCTTTAATCCAGATATACACATACATATTTATTGGGGGAAATGAGTTTGGTTGTGTAACCCAGGCTGAGGGTATATCTCTTTCGGCAAAGTCGACTTATACTTTTTTTACTTGTTATACCTCATTCTTTAGATTTATTATTGTTAGTATATATACTATTCACTTTGATATGACCAAAAATTTGCCTAATCGAAATAATGTTTGGACGAAATCCTTTTCAGACAATTTAGGGTGTATTTAGCCATGTCCTTTCGTCCGTCTGTTTGTCTAGCACGACAACACTCGAACCGAACAACCGATTTGGTCCAAACTTTGGGTATCGTAATATTGGACATTATATTATTCCTTCCAGATATAGATCAGGTTCTAGACACTATTCTTCTATAAATGGAGTTTGTAGAAACTATTTTCCTGTAAATGGAGTCAGGTAGATTTCTTTTTTAATGCATGTGTGCTAAGAATCTATGTTTAAAAATAACAAACTTTCGGCTATAAATAATGTAACGAAAGTCGTGCCCAAAATAGTTGTGTTAAAGATAAGAATGGGTTGATAATTTAAAGTATATTGCATTATCCCCGCAACGTGTATTCGTGTGGGTGCATAATGTATTTATAGACACAGTGTGCAGTAGTAAAGGTTCATGTATGCGTGTTAATGTTAGATTTTGATTTTGTATAAGGTGGAGTATAAAATAAATGTTGAGTTTATTTCAATCCGTTGAAAAAGAGACATCAGCACGCGTGTTTTCATTCTTGGGTTTTTCGATAATTTTCTTTGGTTGCACTAGTGATAAGACGAGGAGTCAGTCGTCTCACTCCTTCGGATACCTCCCACACACAATTTAGAAAAAGTGAAGTTTTAGGGCTCCTCTCGAATCATTTTGAATTTTTTCAGCAAGTCGTGCCTGCGGTCCCCTTTACATTGGCACATTATTTTACGGGGACAAGTGCACACTTTCTGAGATAAATGCCCAAAAGCTCCAAGATCCCGGACTGTATCAGGGGACTTCGCACATCGGATCTAGAGGATTGGATCTATTTGAAATTTGTTGTATAGCCCCACATTACGGTACCTACAGATTCCACCTCATAATAAAAATCAATATTTAATATTACGACATAATAATTGAGTTTGCTTCCTTTTTTTTTTGGTCAGAGGCTGAGGGTATATCTCCTTTAGCACAGGCTGATATTTTCTTTCTTGTTCTTTGTAGTTTAAATTATTAAAGCTTTCCCTATGTTCTACTAAAAAATTTGGAACATTTTTATAAGACTTAAAGTAAAAGTTCCTGCAGATCAGAAACACTAAAAAAAACAAAACAAAATGTTTTATTTTGTTTAGTTTATTGTATTTTCTTTGCCAGGAATTACGTATTATTTTTGTTCACAAGCTCTTATAAGAAATCAAACGAATGTTTGTAAAACAATTACTTACTGCTGATGTAAACTACGAGTACGATTAATGTCAACATAGAAATAATTAATTTAATTTATTTTACTGCTTAAACGTTGACATTGCCAACACATGTCTAAGAACAAGGCAAATACACAACTATAAGGACAATGTAGGGAAATTACGATTGCAACACATATGTTGGCATTTTAAGTCTGAATTAAGACAGGTGTATATGTTTTTTAGAAAAACAAACAGTGAGTTAATAGTCACCCTAGTTGACTATTAACTCACTGTTTGTTTTTCTAAAAAACATATACACCTGTCTTAATTCAGACTTAAAATGCCAACATATGTGTTGCAATCGTAATTTCCCTACATTGTCCTTATAGTTGTGTATTTGCCTTGTTCTTAGACATGTGTTGGCAATGTCAACGTTTAAGCAGTAAAATAAATTAAATTAATTATTTCTATGTTGTTTCTTGTAATAATAAAGACCAACATAACTTTATCAAAGTTTATAAAAATACTACAGTACGGAATGGAGTTTTTTTAACATGAGCAATAATATTAGAATTCCATTTTTAATTTATACAGATATAAAAATATGATTGTTATGCCCATATTTTTTATTGCAAATTAAAATCATGTTAATGTGTTGTAAATGAATAATTTATTAAATGAAAAATTAGATATAATTGAATTAACACCCTCATGTTTTGATTCAATTAACATAAATTAATTATTTGTTTTGCATAAGCATCTGTTAAAATGTATTGTTACACCTCAGTCCCCATGCCATTACTTTGTGGTTTTGATAATGACAAATAACTTTATAGTTGTCATTTCACCAATTTTAGAAAAACTAAATGCGTTTCTCAGGAAAACGCTTTCAAAGTGAGCAAATGTAAAAACACCAAAATTTTCCCAGAACATCCCGAAAAGGATACGGACAAACTTTTCATATATCAATGACTTACAGACCCACTTTTCAATTTTTGCAAATGTGGCCGCTTGTCTTATAGTTTGTCTTATAGTTATAACATTATAACTTTATTGTATATGTAAAGTGATACTTTTATCTATGGCCGTATATACATTCGCATATTTTATCACATTCAACAGTAGGTCACACGATAGACAGTTACCTCGTTTTTTGTTGAAAGATTCGGATAGGTTTTTTTCCTTTTTTTAACTGATAACAATGTCAATGTATTAGTTTTGCAGGTATGCCAATCTCAGACATAACTTGGAACACCTTGATATAATTGGGCTGTATATATACTTTAGATACTTTAGACATTTACACGGTACTCAGGAAATAGTAGCCTGAGGTTTTAACCGTTGGGTATACTTTCTTCCTGCCAAATTTCGCTAATTAACTAATACAAACTCCTTATCAGCATTTTGCCTCGGATCTTGAACAGTTCGATGGGCAGTCAGTCCAATAGGCCTTGCATCAGTTGATTAGCAAAATTTGGCCATACTCATGCTCTGCTATGTCCGGTGTTTTCAGGCTCTCATTTTTAGGTTGATACATATTTTCTTTAGATTTATTTTGACTTGAGGTCATATTAAATTAAAAACAAATGGGTTTTTTTGTTTTTATTTTATTATTTTTATTGATCCAATATTTCGATCATCTTTGATGATCATCCTCAGGGATTGAATTGATATTTCACACAACAAATTCTTCGTCCACACTTCCCAAATTGCAAATATCAACAAATTACAAATATCAGTTGGTATTTGCAATTTGAGAAGTGTGGAGCACTTAGAAGAAACATATGACCGTTGCCCTGCCCATGACATTAAAACCATTCTAGGCGACTTTAATGCCAAAATTGGAAAGGAGAATATCTTTGGCCCAACAGTCGGGAAACTCAGTCGCCACAGTGAAACATCGGACAAAGGTATGAGGCTGATAGACTGCAGCTGCAAAAAATATGGTAGTTAGCAGTACCAGATTTAATCATCTCGATATTCATAAGGGCACCTGGCTGTCTCCAGATCAAAGAACAAGTAATCAAATTGATCATGTGGGTCTGGCGGTAAACGGCGAAAAGACCAAATTGATAGTGGCGACGCGCAAAGCGTCCATAGAGCTCGGTCCAACTGTGGAAGTTGGTACCTATAATTTTGAGGTAGTTAAAGACTTCGTCTACCTCGGCACTGCCATAAACACAACAAACAACATCAGCTGTGAAATAAGAAGAAGAACTGTATTGGCCAACAGATGCTACTATGGTTTAAATAAGCAATTTAAAAAGAAAGCCACATCTCGTCAAACGAAAATAACACTATACAAAACGCTGATACTACCCCTGCTAATGTATGGCTCCGACGCATGGGTACTTGCGCAAGCAGATAAGGCAGTGCTTGGTGTGTTTTAGAGGAAAATTCTTCGAAAGATCTACGCGCCGATTTGCGTTGACGATGAATATCGACGTCGTATGAACCACGAGCTATATCAGCTATACAAAGACATGAATATAGTTAAACGTATCGAAATGCAACAATTGCGTTGGCTAGGACATATCATAAGAATGAGCGATGATGAACCCGCTAAAAAGGCGTATGAATACATGCCACATGGCGGTGCACGCAGAATCGGCAGGGCTAAGCTTCGATAGAGTAAACAAGTGGATGAAGAAATGAAAAGGCGCGGTGTTCCAAAAAGCGAAGCGAAAAACAGAGAGGATTGGAGATTTTTTCTTAGTTCGGTCTATGGAACAAATGTTCTGTAATGGGCCAGCTAAGTAAGTAAGAAGAATTTGTTGTGTGCAATATCAATTCAATCCCTGAGAATGATCATCAAAGATGATCGAAATATTGGATCAATAAAAATAATAAATAAGCTTATAATACCCTTTTCCACATTGTGGCATAGGGTATAATAAAAAACCCATTTTTATACCCTCGACCATATGGAGCGTATAATTAAATTTGTCATTAAATTTGTAACGCATCGAAATATACGTCGGAGACCCTATAAAGTATATATATTATTGATCAGCATAAAATTCTATGTCGATTTAACAATGTCCGTCCGTTTAACGGAAATCAAGATACAGCTCGCAATTTTAAAGATAGAGAGTCAATATTTGGTACAGAAGTTTTTATTACTTGCAGGATGTTTGTTATTGAAAATGGAATATATCGGACCACGTTTTAATATAGCCCCCATAGAACGGTACCTCCCGATGTACGGTATTTTTAAGGTTTTAGCTTCATTGTCCTACCAAAATGGCTGAAATTTGGTATTTTGTTATGGTTGTGTGTACAAAACTTTCCACCTGAAATTTGTTGGTGTAAGTCCACCTCCCGATTTTCGGTATTTTGGAGGTTTTAGCTTCATTATCGCACCGAAATTTCTAATATTTGGTACATAGTCTACGTTGGGGGCATACAACTTTCTCCCACAATTTTGTCGGTATAGGTTCATGCCTTCATATAGCCCCCATAGAACGGTACCTCCCGATTTTGGGTATTTTGAAGGATTTAGCTTCATTATCACACTGAAATGGCTGAATTTTGGTACTTAGTCTACCGTGGGGGTATAAAACTTTCCCCAAGAATTTTGTCGGTATCGGTCCATGCCTTCATATAGCCCCCATAGAACGCTACCTCCCGATTTTCGGTATTTTGAAGGTTTTAGCTTCATTATCACACCGAAATGGCTAAAATTTGGTACTAAGTTTGCGTTGGGGGTATAAAGGTTTCCCCCATATAGCCCCAATAGAATGGTACCTCCCGATTTCCGGTGTTTTGAAGGTTTTACCTTCCTCAACTTTCCTGTGAAATGGCTGAAATTTTGTATTTAGACAACGTTGGGGATACCCAATTTTCCTCTTTAAATTTGTCGTATAGGTTAACGCCTTTATATAGCCCCCATAGAACGAGGTCTCCCGAGTTTCGGTATTTAGTCTTCTTCGGGTATAAAAACTTCGGTCAGAAATTTGTCGGTATGGATCGACGTTCTGAAATAGCTTTCATAGAATGGTGCCTCACATTGTTTTACCAAAATTGCTGAAATTTAGTATTAAGTCTCCTTCATTCACGAAAGGAAACTAATTATTCCATTTTACTTCAATATAACTCGTTGTGGAGGGTATAACAAGTTCGGCCAGGCCGAACTTAACGCCGTTTTTACTTGTTTTTATTTAGTATGACCTCAAGCCAAAATAAATCTAAAGAAAATAGAGTCCAAAGGTCAATTATAACTTCATAACGATGATACATATTTTCGAAGAAACTAAAATAAAACATTGCGATAAAAATTGAACGCGGTTTTTGTTCATTAAATGTTGAAGACAAAAGCCACACAAAATTAAGACGAAAACATGATTTTACCTTTTTTCTTCAGGACGTACTTCATTGTGGTTGTGGAACAATACTTACATAAAACTTAAATCATGCCGCTAATTGTGAAGATGTGGGCATCAAACACTTCAACAAATGTGATAATCCATTTTACAGAAATGCAGATGAAACACGCGTTCAATTTAAAGTTCTTTGTTGAAGTAGGTAAGCAGAAAACATTATTGAATGTAGAATGGTATGGAATGGATTTGCAAACTTTTGTATATACATAAATCGCAATATATACAAACGAATCCAAACAAAACTTTACCACAGAACTTTTAATTGAACGCGTGTTTCATCTTCATTCGTTTCTGTGAAATAGGTTTTCATTTTTGTTGAAGTGTTTGTCTACATCTTCAGAATTAACCGCATAATCTAAGTTTTATGTAAGTGTTGTTCCTGACAATACGTTGGTTTTTGTTTAAGCCACACCATAGCAAAGTACTTCCTGAAGAACAAAGGTAAAAGCAAGATTTCGTTTTAATTATGGTTGGGTGATTTTTTTTTTCAATAATTATTTAACAAAACAAGCGTTTAATTTTTACCGCAATGTTTTAATTGGAGTTTCTTTGAAAAGTGTTGTACTCTTTAAGATACTGCTACAAATTTTGCTGTAAACGATTTATGTCTATGCCAATGACTTTACTTCAATTTTAAATCATTTATAAATTAATTAAGTTGTCAGTCTTTTCAATTATAACATTGTAAGACATTCCGCAGAATGGCAGACCTTGTGTACTTATAGCTTCACTCTATAAAGTCAAATATTGACATATAGAACATTTATAATGATTCAAACATTTCACAGAGATAACGAGTTTTAAAGTTGACTAGGAAAATACCATAAGGACATGAAAATGTGTCAGCATCATATTTGATATCTTTGGTTTCATTTGTCTCATTGACATCACATTAAAGTGAAAATGGCAAAGCGTTAGAAGAAAGATATTGGAAATCTTGTTGAACGTAGAAAGTTTTTTTTGTGCAAGAAATTGCTTTAATTTTTAACATTTTTACAATTTTAGTTAAAAGGTGCGTGTACCTTGAATTCAAGTTTAGGCGGCATTCTTTAAAAATCCTGACTAAACCAAGTTCAAACACAAGCACAATATTATTTTTATACCCTACACCACACAGTGCTGAAAATTGGGGACTACAATTTTTTAGCCATAGGAAGAACGCTATTGCTTTTGGTGAAAATCGGTTCAGATTTGGATATAGCTCCCATATATATTTTCACCCAATTTACGTATTTGCTGCACCAAACACGCTATATACGTCCAATTTTTATGAAATCTTTAATGTGTGACTGAATTCGGTCTACAAATAAGTGTGTCAAAGTATATCGAAATCGGTTCAGATGTGGATATAGCACTCATATATATTTTCGGCCGATTTCACGTATATTCTGTACCACACACCTATATATGTCCGATTTCGATTAAATTTGGAATGTTTAACTGAATTCGGTCTAGAAATTAATGTGCCAAATTATATCGAAATCGGTGCAGATTTGGATATAGCTCACATATATATTTTCGCCCGATTTCACGTATTTGCTGCACAAAACACGCTATATACGTCCGATTTTGGTGAAATTTGGAATGTTTGACTGAATTCGGTCAACAAATAAGTGTGCCAAATTATATCAAAATCGGTCCAGATATGGATATAGCTCTCATATATATATGTTCGGCTGATTTCACGAATTTTCTGTACTAAAACACGCTATATATTTCCGATTTCGATGAAATTTGGAATGTGTGACCGAATTCGGTCTAGAAATAAATGTGCCAAATTATATCGAAATCGGTTCAGATTGGGATATAGCTCCCATATATATTTTCGGCCGATTTCGCGTATTTGCTGCTCCAAACACGCTATATAAGTCCGATTTCAATAATATTTTGAATGTGTGACTGAATTCGGTCTGGAAATAAATGTGCCAAATTATATCGAAATCGTTTAAGATCTGGATATAGCTCCGATCTATATTTTATTTATTCACAGTGGTGTAGGGTATCATATAGTCGGCCCCGCCCGATTTTGATCCTTTCCTTACTGGTTTTCGAATATTTCAATCCAATTTTTGTCAAGTTTGCTCGTTAATACTGGCCGATTATCACAAAAAAGATTTGTTTGTTATCTGATTTTTAGAAAAACACAAAGGATTTCATTTTTAACCCTTTGATACCTATTCATACACCTTTTTGAATCAAACGTTAGAATACAAAAATATGGACTTTAGCTGAACTAAATACATAAGGATGTACAATCTACAGTCCAACAATGAAAAAACGCCCACAACATTAAACAAGTAAAAAGTCGTTAAGTTCGGCCGGGCCGAACTTTTTATACCCTCCACCATAAAATAGTCTTAATTAAAATGGAATAATTAGGGTCCTTTCACAATTTTAGGTGGAACAACTTTTCGACAATGAATAGACTCCATTCAGCTAGGTGAAAGGTACCACCTACGGGGCTATATCAAAGAGTCAACCTATCTTTAAATTTTTTGGCAGAAAAGTTTTATAGCTGCAGGGAACTTCAAGAGTCAAATTGAGGGTAGTTTCATCAAAACAATGTAGACCCTCAAAAATGGACCCATGTTGACGAATTTTAGTGACCACTGAAAATTCTCGAAAATCGGGAGGTACAGTTATATGGGGGGATATACCAAAACATGGACCTATGTTGACGATGTTTGGTGGAGATGTTTTGACGATTATTTTTAAATAGACAAAATTTTACCTAAAATTCTCAAAATACCGATCATTACAGCTAGTTCGGTTAAAAACTGTAGCTAAAATTCTCAAAATACCGAAAATCGGGAGGTACCGTTATATAGGGGCTATACCAAAACATGGACCTATGTTGACGATGTTTGGTGGAGATGTTTCGTGACCACTGAGAACCTCAAGTGGCAATTTACAGCTAGTTGGGTTAAAAATTGTAGCTAAAATTCTCAAAAAACCGAAAATCGGGAGGTACCGATATATGGAGGCTATACCAAACATGGGCCTAAGTTGACGATGTTTCGTGGAGATGTTTCATGACCACTGAGAACCTCAAATGTCAAATTACAGCTAATTCGGTTAGAAATTGTAACTAAAATGCTCAAAATACCGAAAATCGGGAGGTACGGTTATAAGGGGGCCATACCACAACATGGACCTATGTTGACGATGTTTGGTGGAGATGTTTCATGACCACTGAGAACCTCAAATGTCAAATTGCAGATAGTTCGGTTACAAATTTTGGCTAAGATTCTCAAAATACCGAAAATCGGAAGGTACCGTTATATGGGGGCTATACCAAAACATGGACCTATGTTGACGATGTTTGGTGGAGATATTTCATGACCACTGAGAACTTTAAATGTCAAATTACAGCTATTTCGGTTAAAAACTGTAGCAAAAATTCTCAAAATACCAAAAATCGGGAGGTACCGTTATATGGGGGCTATACCAAAATATGGACCTATGTTGACGATATTTGGTGGAGATATTTCATGACTACTGAGAACCTCAAATGGCAAATTGCAGGTAGTTCGGTTAAAAATTGTGGCTAAATTTCTCAAAATACCGAAAATCGGGAGGTACGGTTATATGGGGTCTATACCAAGACATGGACCTATGCCTATATCCTTTGGGATATAAGTTTGTTGATCACTAGGAACCCAAAGTGCCAAATTATAGCTAATTCGGTCTGTAAATGTGGCGAAGAACGTCAAAATACCTCAAATCCGGAGGTACCGTTATATGGGGGCTATACCAAAGAGTGGACCGATATAGCCCATCTTCGATCTTGACCTGCCTATGGAAAAAAAGACCCTCGGGTGCAAAATTTCAGCACTCTATCTCAATTATTGCGGACGCTAGAGTGATTACAACAGACGGACAGACGGACATGGCTAGATCGTCTTAGAATTTTGTCCCGATCAAGAATATATATACTTTATAGGGTCGCAAATGATTAGTTCGATGTGTTACAAACGGAATGACAAACTTAATATACCCTCCATACTATGGTGGAGGGTATAAAAACTAAATTTTGAAAATGTTAGTACTTCAGTTCCACAATTTAGTTTTTTTTGATATAACATAATCTATGTTTGTACAAAATATTTCGAAATCCAAAATTTGGACATAATCGGCTGATTCGTTCGAGAGTTATCATGCGCTCCAGCCATATAGACAGACGGGTCTGAAACGGATTTCAAAAATGTGTCTAAAATAAGATTACAATATTTTGAAACAAATTTCTAATTAGGTTTCGAGATAAACTTTACGAAAACCAATATATGGTACATTTTGTCCAATATATATTTCATTCCATTAACGTTCATTCACAAAATACTGTACGAGTAACTTTTTTGGGATTAAAGATGATTATAAAGCCTCGAGACCTCTACAAAGATCGAGTATATGGAGTATACATATTTCTTACGGAATTCCGCGTTCTTTTATTATTTGAAAATGGAATAAAATTCAAAATACAAAACAAAACTGCATTAACATTTTCGGTACAGAAACGTCAAAACAATAAAAGATTCTATTTGAAATGTTAAAAAAGTAGAAACTAATTATCAGAAAATGAGGAAATAGGTAATAATTATTAAAAGTAGCTCAACAAATTTTACTCGACCAGCACCACCCCCCCTCCCCTGCGTACGTCCCTGCGTTAGAATACAAAAAATATGGACTTTAGCTGAAATAAATTCATAAGGATGTAAAATTCTACAGTCCAACAATGAAAAAACGCCCACGACACACGTCATTTTACGCCAAAAGTATTTTGTTCACCCCATTTACGCTTATTTTTCGAGTATTTTTTTGACTTACTGGGGTGTTCTCTTCTTTTTAAATACCATAATGAATCTTAGCCCCAATAAATTCGCAAATAATATAATTAAATAGGGTGAACAAAATACTTATGACCTGAAGTTAGAGGTTAAGTGCGTCTCAGAATCTGCTATGGTTTTGAAACAATTCAACATTAATTAAGGTATTTCATTATTAAGATGTTCAGTGCAAAAAATATATCAACTATTTATGAATTAAATGAGCAGTAAGTTTTTTTGCACAAAGTAGTAACAAAGAGTTGATTGATGCATATGTACATTAGGGTTATAGCTTTTTTACAACCTCATATCACAATAACATATTTTGATGAGCCGAAGCTTCGGCACAACATTTTTTAAAGTTTTTATTTTTCAGAATTTTTGGTTGTGGTTTATTGATTTTACATAACGTATAACAAACAATATATAGGAGATATAGGTAGATTGAGTAAACATAATCAATGAGGGGATTAGAATAGTGACAAAAGTTTGGGTTTGGACCAGTAAAAAAATAAGAACAACATACAAGCGATTGAATTAGATATGTATGATTGAACAAGTAAAAAAGTATCAGTCGGCTTAGCCGACAGAGATATACCCTTAGCCTGGACTAAAATACTTTTTTCCCAAAAAAATGTATGTGTTTAGGGGGGTTTTCAAATTTTTGGACGCATTAACCGACAAAAATAAGGATTGGATTAAAGCTCAACAATTTGCGGGGAAATCGATAGATATGGCTTTTATACCATACTAGCCTACGAAAAATATAATATCGCTGCAAACAGGGCCACTAGGAAAACCTTCGGTAAAAATGTCCGAAGGATCCTCGACCACACAAAAATTGTTGAGCATTGGTGTGGGTGGTACCACAGGATTTGACCGATAGGGCCCAAATTTGAACATAAACTAAGTTTCGACAATATTAAGAGATCCAAAGTTTGGACCAATTCGGTTGCTAGGTCTATGAGATATCGCGCGTACCATTTTTAGCGAATATTTTCGAACTTTTGTGGGGGAGGTACCGGAAGGAGTGGACCTATAAGAACCACCTTCGAATTTCGTCTAATATTCGAAGAAGTATTACGATATCCAAAGTGTGGACGAACGCAATATTCGGTTCTTGCTCTCCAGTCACTACATTTGGTGCCATAGGGGTTTTTACACCTTCCAGGCTGTTTTTCTCAAGAAATATGGACTTGTCCCTGAAACACGTTTACTGTCGTAATTGAGGCAGCGAGTGCAAGTTCCTTCAACAAAAATCAAAGTGATTCGAGGGCGGGTCTTAAAGTGAATTTATCCAAAATTTTGTGTGGGAGGTACCCGAAGGAGTGGACAAATATAGTCCATATTCGAACCTAATCTATATCTGGTAGATATATTAGGATGTGTAAAGTATGGACCAAATCGGTCACTCCCATCAAGAGTTTTCGTGCGCACAATTTTTCCGAACATTTTTGAACTTTTGTGGGGGAGGTACCTAAAAGAGTGGATCGATATGGCTTATCTTCGAACTTCAACTAAGTTTGCACAAAATATTACGAATGCCACATTTTGGACCGAATCGGCAAATCCGTTCGAGAGTTATCCTGCGCTCCAACCACTACACACGGTGTCATAGGGGTGTTTTGTTTTGCTATTTTCTCGGGAAGTATGGACTTGCCCCTGATGAAACTTGTACTGTTGTATGGGGGGCAGTGAATAAAAGTTGCTATAACAAAAATCAACGCGATTCGAGAGCAAGTCCTTAGCTGAACTTTTCCGAAATGTTGTGTGGGAGGTACCAGAAGGAGCGGACGGATTAAGTCCATATTGAAACCTCATCTAAGTCTGGTAGAAATTTCACGATGTGCAAAGTATGGCACAATTGGTTACTTCCTTCAAGAATTATAGTGCGCACAAATTTTACGAACATTTTCGAACTTTTGTGAGGGAGGTACCGGAAGGAGTGGACCGATATAATCCATCTTTGAACTTAAACTAAGTTTGGACAAAATATTACGAAAGACAAATATCGGACCGAATCCGTTGATCCGTTCGAGAGTTATCGTGCGCTGCAGCCAGCCAGACGGACGGACATGGCTAAAAGAACTCCAAATTGTTTGAAACACATTTCGTCCAAATATTCTTGGGGTCTAAAACCCTTATTTCGAGTAGTGTAAAGTGTTCTGAGCATACCAAATACTTTTCCACAGGTTGTGTGTATGTGATTTTGCCATGTCAGTCTATCATGAAATGTATTCCCAGATTTTTAACTTGTTTGACGATTTTTATAATCTGGTTGCCCAGTAAGGGGTGACGTAGGGGCAAAGCCCAGGATTTATCTTGGTCCCTCTTTCATCTCAAGTGGACACTGACCTCCCCGTGGTGTCACCTGGGGAACTGCCTTTAACACCCGTTAAAGTTAGTGAGCTAACATGTGCCGCGCGTTAACCCATAAGAACGTTAAAAGCTTGGGTTTGGGCGTAACCCTCCCCTAGAAAAAACAGCCTACTATGGAAAAACGAAAGAAAAGAAAAACAAACCCCTCTAAAGTTGACGAACCCCGAAAACGTTTTAAGGACCATGATCTGCGAATCTGCACCTGGAATGTTCGCACTCTTTATAGAGAAGGTGCAGTCTTCGCATTGGCAGACGTGCTTGAAAAGTACAAGGCCGATATTACTGCCATACAGGAAATACGATGGATTGGGAAAGGCGTCACAACAACACCTAAAGGTGACGCACTGTATTATAGCTGACATGACGTAAAGCATGAGTTTGGTTGCGGATTTGTAGTTGGTCGGAGGTTAACATCTGGTCTCCAGCTTCACCCCAGTGAATGAAAGACTCGCTGCAATTCGATTAAAAGCAAAATTCTTCAACATCAGCTTTATTTGCGTTCATGCTCCCACTGAAGACAAGGACGAACAGACCAAAGATATATTTTACGAACGCTTAGAAGAAACTTATGACCGTTGCCCTGCCCATAACATTAAAATTATACTAGGCGATTTTAATGCCAAAATTGGAAAGGAGAATATCTTTGGCCCAACAGTCGGGAAATTCAATCTCCACAGTGAAACTTTGCAGCTGAAAATAAACATGGTAGTTAGCAGTACCAGATTTAAGCATCTCGATATCCATAAGGGCACCTGGCTGTCTCCAGATCAAAAAACAAGAAACCAAATTGATCACGTTGTGATAGATGGAAGACATGCATCAAGCGTGTTGGATGTACTATCGTTCCGAGGTGCAAACATAGACTCGGACCACTACTTTGTTGCAGCAAAGGTACGTACCAGATTAAACGTAGCAAACAAAGTGCGAACAGACACAACACGGAAGTTGGACATCGGTAAGCTGCAATCACAACAGATAGCCACAGCATATTCTACTCAACTAGCCCAATTGCTTAACGCGAGCACTCCTTGTCCCGATAACATAACAATACAATGGCAAAATATTGCCCACTCCATGCAAACAGCCGCAAAATCCAAACTTGGATTCCAGAGACCTCCACAAGGGAATTCATGGTATGACTAGGAGTGTCATGCTGCTACTGAAGAGAAAAATGCGGCATATAGAGTTACTTTACAATCAGTAGCAACGTGTAGCGCACGGGGGAGATATCGGGAGAAAAGGAGAGAAGAGAAACGTCTTTTCCGCAAGAAAAAGAGAGGAATGGAAAAGCGGGAGTGTGAAAAAATCGAGATCTACAGGAGTCAGAATGAAGTCCGAAAATTCTACCAAAGAGTGAAACATTAAACAGATGCCTTTGGTACAGGCACATCCTCCTGTAGAGACCGGCAAGGTAATCTGGTAACCGATACAGATAGCGTGCTCAGGATATGGAAGGAACATTTCTCCAATCTGCTGGTATCCAATAGTAGCGAAGACGATGATACCACAGATCCAATCCCAGAAGATGGTATAGAATATATACCGCCCGGCCAAGATGAGATAAAAACAGCAATCAACCGGCTGAAGAATAATAAAGCAGCAGGAGCCGATGGCTTACCAGCCGAGCTGTTTAAAACCGGAAGCGATGCGCTGATAAAGTGTATGCATCAGCTAGTTAGCACCATCTGGCAGGAAGAACGCGTACCCGACGATTGGAACCTTAGCATCCTATGCCCCGTTCACAAGAAAGGAGATAAGACTGTATGCTCCAACTATAGGGGCATAAGTCTTCTCCCTATTGCCTATAAGATAGTGTCAGGGATATTGTGCGAACGACTAAAGCCAGTAGTCAACGAAATAATTGGACCATACAAATGTGGCTTTAGACCTGGCAAATCCACCATTGACCATATATTTACCCTGCGGCAAATCCTAGAGAAGACCCAAGAGATGCTGATCGACACATATCACATTTTTGTCGATTATAAAGCAGCATTCGACAGTCCACTCCGATCAAAAGTATTCCATGCAATGTCTGAATTTGGTATCCCCGCAAAGCTCATCCGGCTTTGTAAGAAGACTTTAACTGATTCTAGGTCCTCAGTTAAAATTGGAAAGAACCTCTCCGAAGAATTTTGTACCAAAAGAGGTTTCAGACAAGGAGACAGCCTTTATGTGACCTATTTAACATTTTGCTGGAAAAGGTAATACGAGATGGTGTTGACGCGCAAAGCGTCCATAGAGCTCGGACTGTGGAAGTTGGTACCTACAATTTTGAGGTAGTTAAAGACTTCGTCTACCTCGGCACTGCCATAAACACAACAAACAACATCAGTTGTGAAATAAGAAGAATAATTGTATTGGCCAACAGATGCTACTATGGTTTAAGTAAGCAATTTAAACACAAAGCCACACCTCGTCAAACAAAAATAGCACTATACAAAACGCATGGGTACTTGCGCAAGCAGATAAGGCAGTGCTTGGTGTGTTTGAGAGGAAAATTCTTCGAAAGATCTACGAGCCGATTTGCGTTGACGGTGAATATCGACGTCGTATGAACCACGAGCTATATAAGCTATACAAAGACATGAATATAGTTAAACATATCGAGATGCAACGATTGCGTTGGCTAGGCCATATCATAAGAATGAGCGATGATGAACCCGCTTAAAAAAGGCTTATGAATACATGCCACATGGCGGTGCACGCAGAATCGACAGTCTTAAGCTTCGATGGAGCATACAAGTGGATAACGAAATGAAAAGGCGCGGTATTCCAAAAAGTCAAGCGAAAAACAGAGAGGAATGGAGATCTTTTCTTAGTTCGGTCTATGGAACAAATGTTCTGTAATGGGCCAACTAAGTAAGTAAGTAAGGTTGTCCAGTAAGATATCGTTTGGAGTTAGAGACTGTGGTGTAATTGAGTTGCTTATGTATTTCGTTTTTGACGGATTCAGTACTAGACTATTATTACATTCCCAATTATGAACTCTACGCACATCTCCATTTAGTAGCTCGATGTTAGGTTGGATACTGGCCTTGGGGCTGCTTAAGTAAAGCTGCACGTCATCGGCGTATACATAAAATTTATTTCGTTTTTGACGGATTCAGTACTAGACTATTATTACATTCCCAATTATGAACTCTACGCACATCTTCATTTAGTAGCTCGATGTTAGGTTGGATACTGGCCTTGGGGCTGCTTAAGTAAAGCTGCACGTCATCGGCGTATACATGAAATTTAGAATGAACGATATGGTCTTGCAAATCTTGTATGTATGTACATGGTGAAGAACAGAGGTCCGAGAATTGAACCCTGGAGAACACCAGATTTTAGTGACATCATGCTTGATACTTTGTGATTTGCAACAACAAGGTTCGTCTTCAGTTTGAAGCACTGCAGTTCATGATTTACACAGTCGAACGCCTTTGAGTGATCCAATAGGACAAGAAAAACAGTATTGCCCGTGTCTACTGATTTCCTAATATTCTCTGATAAGTTCATTAGCGCCGTTATGCAGCTATGATTGGCTCTGAAACCGGATAATAAGTTGTGAGCGTGAATATGGTAGGTGATTTGCTTATGAATTACTTTCTAAAAAAATGTAGATACATATAGCTCAATAACTGGAATTATTTTTGCATGTTTCCTCATGCTAGGATATGTGCTTTTAGTGATTATATTGTTGAAAATATATATTATAAAAGGAAGAATAAATCGTAGGAGGATTCTGAAGAATTTGGGATATATCATATCGAATACCATAGCATTTAATTTCACTGCTAGACAATAGTTAGCAGCTTCGGAAAGTAAAACACAACTAAATTCGAAAAAATTAACGTGCTCGGTATTAGTGATGTGATTAGATGATGATGTGGGATGAGTAAATGCTGGAAAGGTTGTTGACATTTTCATAGTAGGTGACATTTGATTGACATTCACGAATTGTTTTTTTGATTCATCAACATTTAATCATCGAACAATTGATTTATGTTTTTGCCTATACCAATTTCCCGTATCACTTTCCATTTTTTCTTTGTCCGTGACTTTTTCGATATTTAGATGGAATAAAAATTATTTTAGTTATTAATAGGCAAAAGTTCATTCATTCGAGCAACAGGAAATAAGTTTTTGAGATTTTTTTTCATTTCATAATAATTTTTCACAAAAAAATAATGTCAAATTTGTTTGTGCGGCACCTATTTAAAAATTAAATATTACGAATCTTATCTTAGGCATTCATTGCCGCTACTGTGAATAATCTTTGAGAAAAAGGTCCAAAAAGGCATAACTCGAATCTACATACATAATTATTTTTTTCGTAATCTTTAAAAATCATAAATATTATGCCGTAATTTAATATTAATGATTTTTAATGCATTTGCATTCTATATCAACCAGTTAATATACATACATATCGACAAACTTGTTTCAGAGAGTAAAATAATCATACCCTACTCCACAATTTGGAAAATATTTTGGTATACCGTGGGCGTGTGTACCCACCATTAAAAATTGTTAGTCAGCTACTGACCATAATTATGGAACTATAAAGTTTTTTATCCCATTTAAATTATATTGTATGTACTATTTTTAAAATGTTGGCAATTTTTTAAAGTTTCTCTATACCGAAACACACATTATTTAAATTTAATTTATATTGATGTTTTGCTATACGTTTTGTTATCTATGTGAAATATATAATTGTTGTTCAATAAATAGATATAGCAGAGCATAGAAAATAGTGCAACACAAACAACTATTTGGTTTAAACTTGTGCGCTACAAAGCATATGTAAATGTGCATAATTCATTTATCTCATGTTGTTTATATATACATTGCAAAATGCAATTCCAAGCACTGCATTCAATTGATTTATGATTTACAAACAAGGCGGTTTTGTTTTTTGTTGCCCAAATCAACAACGATAGTAAAACATTCCGATTAAAACAATCATATTTGCATAACAAAGTAAAAGTTTCGAAATAATATATCGTTGATTTAAACAAACTATTTTTTCGTAGAAAACATGAACAAGAATTTTATGGATTGATACAAACGTATCCATACCACAGTAAAACAAGTAAAAAAGCATTAAGTTCGGCCGGGCCGAACTTTTCATACCCTCCACCATAAAATATTCATTCCTGTCCCCAACTTTAAGTGAGTACGTTAAAATGTCAGATAATGTACATAAAATGCTTCATTCGGGAGGCCCTTTTTTATGGTGCCTATATCTAACTGTTGACAATTTTTGGTGGGCTAGAAATTGGGAGGTACTGTTAAATAGGGGTTATAATAAAACATGGGCCTATGTTGACAGTTTTTGATGGGAGCCTTTAATGTCAAATAACTCCTAATTCGGTTAAAAAATTTAGCTAGAATCCTCAAAATATCGAAAATCGGTACATAACGTGGGAACTTCAAATGTCATTAACAGCTAGTTCGGAGTTCGAAAATATGAACTTAAATGAACAACTTTTGTTGCAGAATTTTTGTTGACTTTTAAATTTCAGAAAGTTCGTCCAAAAAATAAAGCTACGGTATGGAAAATCGGGAGGTTTGTTTTGGGGCTATACAAAAACATGGACCTACGTTCGGTTAAACATTTTAAGTAAAATCCTCAAAGTACCAAAAATAGGGAAGTATCGTTATATTGGGCCTATGTTGAAAATTGTTGATGCAGATGTGTGGTGACCACTACAACCTTCAAATGTCAAATTACAGTTAGTTCTGTTAAAAATTGTAGCTAAAATTGCCAAATTACTGAAAATTGGGAGGTACCGTTACATGGGAGCTATATCCGAACATGGACCTATGTTGACAACTTTTGATGGAGAGGTGTTGTGACCACTAAGAACTTCAAATGTCAAATTACTGCTTGTTCGGTTTAATATTGTAGCTAAAATCATCGAATTACTGAAAATCGGGAGGTACCGTTATATGGGGGCTTTCTTGATAATTTTTGGTGGAGAGGTGTGGTGACCACTAAGAATTTCAAATGTCAAATGTTCAAATTACAGATAATTCGGTTAAAACTTGTTGGTGAAATTCTCAAAATATCTGAAATCGGGCGGTAACGTTATATGGAGGCTATTCCAAAACATGGACCTATGTCCACTAGTTATATAAGTTTATTGACATTTAAGAACCCTAAATGTCAATTGATAGCTAAATCGGTCTGAAAATGTAGATAAAAACGTCAAAATGACGTAAATCGGGGGTACCGTTATATGGGGGCTATACCCTAAATGTTAAATTATAGCTACATCGGTCTGATAATGTAGCTAAAAACGTCAAAGTACCGCAAATCGGAGGGTACCGTTATATGGGTCTATACCAAAACGTGGACCTATGTCCACAACTTTTGTTATATAAGTTTATTGACACTTAAGAACCCTAAATGTCAAATTATAGCTACATCGGTCTGAAAATGTAGCTAAAAACGTCAAAATACCGTAAATTGGGGGGTACCGTTATATGGGGGCTATACCAAAACGTGGACCTATGTCCACAACTTTTGTTATATAAGTTTGTTGATACTTAAGAACCCTAAATGTCAAGTTATAGCTAAATCGGTCTGAAAATGTAGCTAAAAACGTCAAAATACCGCAAATCGGGGGGTACCGTTATATGGGGGCTATACCAAAACGTGGACCTATGTCCACAAGTTTTGTTATATATGTTTATTGACACTTAAGAACCCTAAATGTCAAATTATAGCCAAATCGGTCTGAATATGTAGCTGAAAACGTCAAAATACCGTAAATCGGGGGGTACCGTTATATGGGGGCTATACCAAAACGTGGACCGATATATCCCATCTTCGAACTTGATGATAAAAAAATGGTATTCCCCAATTTTCAGCGAAATCGGTCAACAAATGCGACCTGTATGTTGCGAACGGACGGACGGACATGCATAAATCGACTCAGAAAGTGATTCTATGTATATCCCTAGAAGGAACTATGGGTCTATCTCGCTTCCTTTTGTATGTTACATACAAATGCACTAACACATAATACCCCTTACCACATAGTGGTGTAGGGTATAAAAATTGGTAAAAATGGGTTGACGCCAACGTGTCTTTTTTTGTGTTCCCTCGATTTGTGATTAAACTCCACTTTTTCGGATTTGCATGTCAAAGTAAAAGAAGAAGCCAACTAAACAAGGATCATCGCACCAATATTAAATGATCATTAAATGATGTTGACATTTTGAAGCCAGGTTTTAAGTGTTTTTTGAATTTTCTTTTTTAATTTCGTTCCGCAAAGAAGTTTTCACAAAATCATATATTAGATTGTTGAACTCGCGATTCTGAGTTATTTGATATATATGTCGTGAATGTAGCCTACACAGCTTTACAGAAATCTGTATCCAAATACGAACATTTTGTGCGAACAATTTTCTAAAAATCATATTTTTGGGTTTAATTTTTAAAATTGTCATTCGATTTACTCGTACTTGATTGCACTTCACTGATAAGGGAAATACATTCATTTTATCCCAAAAATACTGTGTGATGCTACATCCATGGTTCTTGATTGATCACCTTGAAATAGATATCTATCGATGTGGATTTTCATGGTGACACTGAAACCGGATGCGGAACAAAATTGTATACACTTTGCGCAAATTAGCGAAGTTTTATAGGTTTTTTAATGCTGTGATGCAGCCGAAGCTACATCTAAGCGTCCAAATCAAATTTCGAAAAATATATACAAATTAAAAGATATGTTCTTGTTGTACATGAAAATCACATGCGGACAAAATGATTTTGATAAATTCGCGATTTATCCATATTTTAAAAATGCATATAAATTAAAACGGTTTATTTGAACTATATTTCCGTTTAAGAAGTCTAATGATTTATCTCAACAACTCGATAACATTCCTCAATAGGAAACCTTCTATGTGAATGTAGATAAAGCAAAATCCGCCAATTTTCTTGAGAGTTTCAAGAAAAATAAAAGAAGTATTCCTAAAGATTTTGTTCAATACTTTCAATTTATAATGCATGTGGAAACTATTTTTTCAAACCAAAATCTATTTTTTGTTACCCAAATATGTGTTTATTTTGGCTATAAAATCCAAACTATTTTCCCGATCATTATAATTTTGGTCTCATTCGACACCCCGTGAAGTTTTTATTTAAAAATAATTTTTTTGTAATTTTTGACGGGTAAATGGACCTACATACACTCCGGTTCATCTGAATAGAACCAACCAATATTTGTCTACAGATACCGTTATATCAGACGAAAGGAGAGGAATTGTAAATTATAATTTTGTTCACATGTAGAGTATATAGTAGCCGATATTTTCAATACCTAACATGTTTCACATATGCGTCATAACGGTACTTTTTAATCGCTTTATGAAAAAATGTCAAAATATTAGAATTTTTTATGGTTCACCAGGATAGAACCACCCTAAGAATTTACACAAATCCTTTGTTAGAAGTAGTAAACTTTAACAAAAAATTATTTATAATTATAAATAAATTCCGTGAGTGTTAATTGCTATCAAATATTGTGCAAAAATTTGTATTAGGGTCTTGAAATTTGATGAAAATCGATGCTTAGAGCTCCAAAAAATATTTTTATGAAGAAATCGGTAGAAACAATTTATGAAGACAAAATTTAATACTGAATTATGTTCAAAATTTTCTATACTACAATAAAATTACAAAAAAGTCACATTTGATAGGTTTATGAGTCCGAAACAGAGGAAATATGGTAAAGATAACTCAAATTTCTACCTTTCCAATCCAAAATTTGATATTTTATCTCAGGAAAGTGAATGGAAATCGATGGGTTCCATCCAGTTGCGTTGGCTGTGGGCATCTACAGGTCCCAAAGAAATTTCCACCGCCAAACGCTCCATGTCAACATCAAGGGCTTTGATTTAGAAGATATCGCATGACATGGAAAGCACAGAAACATAGGCGCTCTTTTTTGTATAATAACGGATCAGAAATATTTTTTCGGTACTTATACTATGAGGAAAAGATGTGTGAACATCATAACCATCAAAATTAAACCTTTCCTTTCGAAAAAATTAACGTCTGCCTTCCCCTATCGCTAAGCTGTTTCTTCACATCAAATGTCTTAGAACCTTTTAAAATTCCAAGGACTTGATGGTGACATGGAGCGTTCGGCGGTGGAATTTTCTTTATTTTTTGGACCTGTAGATGTCCACAGCCAACGAAACTGGGTGGAACCCATCGATTTGCATTCACTTTCCTGAGATAAAATATCAAATTTTGGATTGGAAAGGTAGACATTTAAGTTGTCTTTACCAGATTTCCTCTGTTTCGGACTGTTAAACCTACCAAATATGACTCTTTTGTAATTTCAGTGTAGTATAGAAAATTTTGAACATAATTTAGTATACAATTTTGTCTTTATAAATTGTTTCTACCGATTTCTTCATAAAAATATTTTTTGGAGCTCTAAGCATCGATTTTCATCAAATTTCAAGACCCAAATACAAATTTTTGCACAATATTTGATAGCAATTAACACCCACGGCATTTATTTATAATTATAAATAGTTTTTTGTTAAAGTTTACCACATCAAACAAAGGATTTGTGTAAATTCTTAGGGTGGTTCTATCCTGGTGAACCATTAAAAAATGCTAATATTTTGACATTTTTTCATAAAGCGAGTAAAAAGTACCGTTATGACGCATATGTGAAACATGTTAGGTATTGAAAATATTGGCTAATATATACTCTACATGTGAACAAAATTATAATTTACAATTCCTCTCCTTTCGTCAGATATAACGGTATTTGTAGACAAATATTGACTGGTTCTATTCAGATGAACCGGAGTGCATATTCTGAAAATAGTGTCGGATTATATTTAAAACTTGATAAATTTGTTTGTAAATTCCGCGGAAACTGAGTAATATTTTACAAATATTAGGCAATCTACCTACTGACGTCGCTTCGTGATAACTTGTTAGTGACAATTGTGCTCATTAAAATAATTAGCGTTTTTATAATAATTTGTTCTTATAAGCAAAAGTAAAACCGCGATGACATTTGTCCGCAACAACCAAAACATTGCTCGCGAGCGGATTTGTACCGGGGAATTTTTTCTTAACCTATGTACACAAAAATCGTTGATGTAGCGCGAAAAGAAAAAATTAAATTTTTTGAAAATGGACTATGAAATAATTGGCAACATTTCCCATTTATAATTTACTAGCTGAACCCGGTGCGCTTTGCTACCGCGACTATTATTGAATATAATGGAATGCTATAATTATATAAATTGTTTAATATCACTATGCAACACTGAAAATGTAAACAACTTCTAGTATGGATTTTTTGAAAGTACATATTTAGACTACAAAAACCCTAGTAGGGTTTTGTCCTGTCAAATCCAGTTCGGATTTTATGGCCTCATCTAAACCGGGCTTAATCTACACTTTTTGCATTTATCAGGCCTTTATCGCAGAAACGAATAGGAATTTGGCCTTGCTGTCTTTAGCAATATTGTTGCCCTAAACTAGTAGAACTTATCTTTTGAAAAAACCACATAAGAAAAACTCCATCAAGGGCATCAAAATCTATAAAATATAGAACATTTTACATAATTGCTGAAATTCTGGTCAGTATCGGCTAAACTATTGGGAGTTCAACAAAGTAACCTTTTGCAAAAATCTTCCAAATAAAGTTCGCAACAACTCTTTAGAACATTCTGAAACTCTAAAATGCTTACTTCATGTTGTTTTAGCGGTATTTTGCATCATATCTTTTACAACACGTTTTCAAACACAGTTCACACCAACAGTTTATTCTCGCATTCAGGAGTTCACTACATTATTGACATTTTTATTAAATCGTCGTTGGAAGATCTATGAGAGCTATATAAAATCTGAAATTTGTATTTCTACATCAAATTCCGTCGCACATACCAAATTTGGATATTGTACCTAAACAGTTCTAAAGATATTTGCATACAAAATGTAAATTTTTTGGAGGTATATCCGGTTTTAAGTCTATATCTCAAGATCAACGCGGAATTTTAAAAAAATGATATAGCCTATTTTCTTTCCAGGCGATGTAGCAAAGTAAACTTAACATTTTAGGAAAACCGGTTCGGCGGTTTTTGAGTCTATAAGGCACAAACAAACGTACAAACATTTTTCTATTTTATATATAGATTCTAATAACAATGTGAACCGAAATTTTGGGGGGTGGAAAATTCCTTTTGGGGATGAAAGCCCTTGATGAGTATATACAGAACCCCAAAGGGCAGATCCACCGTGATTCGAACTTTTGAGTTATGGCGTGATGAATTTGTCACTGGAGACCCTATAAGCCATCTGAAATTAGCGTTCTATCTTTGTTCGCTGTTGCTTTGCCTTATTTTTGATATGACTAATCGATATTGTCGGGTTTTCATGGTCCTTTTTGCATTTACCCTGTTTTTGTTCAGAAAAAACTATATTTTGTTTTTACGTTGGTTGTTGGAATATGTATACAGAATAAACAAAAACACAAATCATAGTTTTTTTCTGAACAAAAACTGGGAAAATGCAAAAAGGACCATGAAAACTCGACAATATCGATTAGTTGTCAATGAGAGCCGTACCTAAAATTTTCTGAGCGACATTTTTGCAGAATATGTAGAAGCTGAAAAATGTCATCTTCTGGTACTTTTATTGCGGTTCTTGAAATAAATGACGAAAAGGACATGGAAGGAAGCGAGTTAGAAAGTCGAAATGTTCTACGAAAAAGTTCCTCATTAGATTTGACTGAAGACACGTCATATCAAAAATAAGGCAGAGCAACAGAGAACAAAGATATAAGGCTAATTTCTGATGGCTTATAGGGTCTCCAGTGAAAAATTCATCACGCCATAACTCAAAAGTTCGACTCACGGCGGATCTGCCCTTTGGGGTTCTGTATATACTCATCAAGGGCTTTCACCCCCAAAAGGAATTTTGCACCCCCCAGACCTCGAGCTACATTTTGTTGCACAGTGTAATAAGTATAAATATTCGGTCATAAAGATTTGTTTTTGGTAATTTCAATGGTAAATAGGAATGACTATTTATATGAGAACAAACATAATAACGAAATGGGGCCGTCAATATTTTTAACAATTAAAGCATGAGAATGAGTAAAGAAAACTTAAAGATGAATATGCAAGTTTCCCCAGCTGAGGTCTATGTTGCATATTCCACTCACTTAAAAATAACTAACTTTATACCACATAATAATAGAAAAAAAAAACATGTAAGAAAATACCATAGTCAGAAGCGGCCGACTATCTGATATGATATGATTTTTAAACAAGAATACTTTTTTCACGAGACGTGAACTTATTTTGGAAAAACAATAGATCCGTAAACAGGTTAAGATACAGGCAGCATATAAATAATTACATGTACTTTAAGTTAAATTTCAGATGGTATGTGATCAATATATTAGTGGCAATTGTGAGCAATATAGGAAAATGTTGACTCTATACCATATCGATAACATTATTGACATCATTTGTATTCAAGACCGACCACATACTTTACGTTGAGGGGTCAAAACTTTCTCTTTCATATAATTTACTTCCACAGAACTACAATATACAATTTGAAATGTTTCACACAAGATGTATAGGTCATTTAATTCACTAAATAGCTCATGCGCAATATCTAAAAGTAGCGTTCGTCCTTATCATAAGGTCCCGAATTCCATGCGACATTGATTGATTGCGTTCTGAAGATTCATAACAATTTATAATGAACATACGGGCCCACAAACATATAAAGCCAGGTGTGACTAATATACCACTATATCTGGGCACTATATCTTCGCGGAATTTTTTTAACGATTGCGACTTGTTGCTGCCGTCCGGTCATATATACATATATACAGCATTTTGTACATTGTCATTACTAGAAGGTCCAAGAGCTAAATTGTGTTTTCTGCACAAATTATATGAAGATCGGTACCACCAAATGTGTGTCTGGAACCAATATTGCGAGGTGTTACATGATTTTTTTTTTTTTTTTTTTTTTGCTTAAAACAAACATAATCACCTCAACACATTGTGGTGTAGGACATGATACATTATAAGAAATGGAATGAACTTTTCTGCCAAATTCAGGAATAAGAATTTACGAATGGGTTGTTTTATCCATGTGTGGCAGTCCTAATCATTATAGTTAATATATTTATATGTTTTATGTAATCGAGATATTAGGATCGCTATACTTAAGGTACCAAAATTTCGAGGTATAACATTATGTTTGAGCAAAATCAAAAATTATACAGAAATAATTATACCCTCAGCATTTATGCTAACGAGGGTATATACACTTTCATACGGGCAAAATGTGCCTCATCGAAATAATGGTTTTAGACCCCAAGTATGTTTGGCGAAATGTGTTTCAGACAATTTGGAGTCGATTGAGCAATGTCCGTCCGTCTGTCTGTCTGGCTGGCTGCGCACGATAACGCTCGAACGGATAAACCGATTCGGTTCAAATTTTGGCTTTCGTAATATTTTACCCAAACTTAGTTAAAGTTCGAAGATGGGCTATATCGGTCCACTCCTTCCGGTACCTCCCCCACAAAAGTTCGAAAATGTTCGAAAAATTTGTGCGCACAATATCTCTTGAAGGGAGTAACCGATTTGGTCCATACTTTGCCCATCGTGAAATGTGTACCAGACTTAAATAAAGTTTCAATATGGACTCAATCGGTCTACTCCTTCGGGTACCTCCCACACAAAATTCCGGAAAAGTTCAGTTAAGGTCCATCTCTCGAATCGCTTGTTTGTTTTTTTTTTTGTTTTAGCGACTTGTATTCACTGCCCTCCATACGACGGTACAAGTTCCATCAGGGGCAAGTCCATGCTTCCTGAGAAAATAACCTGAAAGTTGCAAAAAACCCCATGACACCGTGTGAGGTGGTTGGAGCGCAAGATAACCCCAGAACGGATCTGCCAATTCGGTCCAAAATTTGGCATTAGTAATATTTTGCCCAAACATAGTTTAAGTTTGAAGATAAGCTATATCGGTCCACTCCTTCAGGTACCGCCCCACAAAAGTTCAAAAATGTTCGGAAAAATTGTTCGTACGGTAACTCTTGAAGGGAGTGGCCGAATTGGTCTATACTTTAAACATCCTAATATACCTACCAGATATAGATCAGGTTCAAATATGGACTATATTTGTCCACTCCATCTGGTATCTCCCACACAAAATTTCGGATAAGTTCACTTAAAGACCTGCTATCGGATCACTTTGATTTTTGTTGAAGCAACTTGCATTCGCTGCCTCAATTACGATGGTAAAAGTTTTTTTCAGGGGCAAGCCCATACTTCTTGAGCAAACAGCCCGAAGGGTGTAAAAACCCCATAGGCACCATATGTAGTGGCTGGAGATCCACTTCCATAATGGTCAATGTCGATCCAATCCTTTTAGTATCTCCTTTGCAACTCTTTTGATCTTTAATCCTAATCAACATTTTTGTCGGTTCAAAATCCAAAATTTTTAAAACCCCGTAAATACATTTTGTTTTGGGAAAAATTGTTTCAATATACACAGGCTGAGGGTATATCTCTGTCGGCAAAGCCAACTGATACTTTTTTACTTGTTCCGATTTCCTTCAATGTAAAAGAGTGGAACTTCTCTGTCGTGGTTTCTCCACAATAAAAGCGTCAATTTCTTTATAATGAAAGCGACATTTTGTAGCATGAAATCGAAATATGACTAAAACTTGAATTTAAATATTTTTCGCACAAAAGTTATGACCAATTTCACACGATTAACATCATTCGATCATCACCCAAAATGGTTGCTATCTTCATTGACCTAAACTCTTACTTTGTCATGAACTCAAACCTAATTTAAAATTTCCCGTAGATTGGACTATTATTGCGACCTACAGAAAAAAAACATTGTTCCACAACATCCCATACGGGACAAGGGAGACTTCTCTCATATCAATGAGTGCACCCCGATTCATATTAAGCTCAATGATATGGGACCTACTGTTTATAGCCGAGTCCGAACGGCGCACAGTGTTGCCGCTTCCTTGTAAACGTGGACAAAAATAGAAGGAATTGACCTAGGTCGATGAATTTTTATACAAGTACTTATGCGGGCATAGGAATGAAAAATTCCCATTTTGGTCCATATCGGTTCAGATTTGGATATATCCCCCATATATATATTTCTCCGATTCTGCTATAACTCAGCCAATTTTAATTGAACCGCCTTCAAATTTAATATGCGATTTTTGCTTGGGCCTCTGATCAGTTTTACCGATTTTGTTAAAAATCGTATCAGGTTTCGATATAGCCCCCACATATATATATTTCCCCGATTTTGCTATAACTCAGCCAATTTAAATTGAACCGCCTTCAAATTTAATATGCGATATTTGCTTGGGCTTTTGATCAGTTTTACCGATTTTGTTAAAAATCGGATCAGATTTCGATATAGCCCCCACATATATATATATTTCCCCGATTTTGCTATAACTCAGTATATTTTCATTGAACCGCCTTCAAATTTAATATGTTATGAATCGGATCAGATTTCTATATAGCCCCCATATAATATTCCCCCGATTTTGCTATAACTCAGTAAATTTTAATAGAACAAAAATAAAACGAAGCAGTCAAATAAAGTGAATTTATCCACTGAGGCAAAACAAGGATTCTTGCTCCTTTCGTACAAATTGTTTATGATGATATGGTTGTGGCTCCGAGAATCGGATTTTATAGGATGTAAACTTTGCATTTTTTAATTCGAAAGGGATGTCTGTTTCATGTACCAAATGGTCGAAACTGCAATTTGCTGCAATTTTTAGATACACTCCATGAAAGAAGCGAAATTCATGAGTTTTGTATAACACGTTACTGTTTCAATCAACATAACGGTACTTTATGTAAACACATTATATGTAAACTTTTTTTTTCATAAATTGCAAGACTATCGACCATTCTTTAATTCCCTATTCAAAAGTTGTGGAATATGTCAATAACTTCTTTAAAAAAATTCCATGAACATGGGTTTCTTTTTTAAATACATTTTAGTAAATGTCACATACGAAAAATGTTCTATGTTTAACGAGCTATAACTTTATAGTAACACCAAATATCGACAACATCTTTGAGGTTTGTCCTGTTTGAAGTGTTTTCAATAAAATAAAACCATAAAATTATAAAAAAGTCAATAACACATTTTTCGATTTTTGTCCACTGAGGCAACACTGTGCGGCGTGTCTTAAGACACCACTTGTACAGAAGTTTTTCAAGGCTGAAATACTCAGGAAATGTCGCCAAAATTACTGAGGGGTATTTTGCCACCGTTGAAAAATGTTTGATGTTGACTGGACGGGGAATCGAACCACTGACCTTCTGCGTGCAAGGCGGGCGTGTATACCATTGCACCTCGGTAGCACCCAATTCAACATTGCGACCTACAGAGCAGCTTCAAAATCGGGTAAAAATTTTGTTTTTGGTCCATTTCACCCGCTAAATATTTCAAGATCATCACCAATTAAAATATCGATCTATTCTGACGTGAAAGCGACCTCCATACCAAATTTCGTGACGGTCGGTCAATAATTGCGCCCTGGAGTTTGATAACAATTTATAATGGACAGGCGGACACACGGACGGACACACATCGCTATATCGCTTTATCTCATCAAGATATGAAAAATGGTCTACGACGAATATTTCGCGGTGTTATATGAATTTTTTGCAAAACAAACTTATAATACCCTTCCCACATTGTGGAGTAGGGTATAATAATAAAAGTGCAAAAAGTATCCCCTATGCATACCGGGAGTAGAACACATATAGAAATCGTGACTGGGACTATCGATTTGTTCTTGTAAAATAGTAATAGCAGAAAGATAATTCGTGTTTGTCCAGCCAAATTCTTTGTCGCTTTCTAGAATATTTCGAATTAAACAGTTATCATGATATGAAAGTATTTCAACAAAACGTTTCATTACATTTAGGGAATATTGTGACAAAGGTGTAATTTTTTTTTTTTTGTCTAGAAATATATTCATTAGAGTATCGTTTAATCAACGCGCTAAAATTTCGTCCTAAGCATATGCGGAGAACGTGTCGTTCAAAAATGTCCAAATTTTTCATAGTGGTTGGTGATATGCAAAACCAAATTGTAAGCCCATACAAAAGTGCATAGAAAGCAGAAAAAACTATGTATATTAGACCGACCCAAAAAACAAAACATTTGTTGATTGGAACTCATATCCCCTAAATGTTTTCCATTTAATCCGAAAACCTTATATCTGAAATTTTATGGCGATCGGTTAAGGTTAACCCATGCCAACCTAGCGATCTTTGTTTCCATTGTAATTTGTATGGGGCCAAAGGTGTATTTTCACGAAAATTCTGTAAAGGTCGTAATTATAATCAAATCGATGAAAAAACTTTACCAGTTCATTGTTGTGGCTAAAAAACGATTTAAAAAAACATATGTGCTCGGTTAACGATATAACGTGCCCCGTGACCGATCTTTATATCCTTAGCACTTTGTATGGGCACTTCGAATAAATTATAATTTTTTTTTACAAAAAGAATTGTCTAAGGTTCTTTGTGGAAGACGTTTCTGTTTATATTTGCTCTGTTCCAGAACCTGCAAGAATATACAATCTTTGAATTTTTTGTATTTAAATATTTAATTTGTACTGACGCTTCTATACTTCTTGTTATTTATGTGAAATTTGTATATTATTGTTGTTCAATAAATAGAAATAGCAGAGCATAGAAAATAGTGCAACACAAACAATTATTTTCTTGAAATTTTTAGACTAAAATAAATAGCATATGTAAATGTGCATAATGCATTTAACATGTTTTGTTTATATATTCCGAAATGCAATTCAAAATACTGCATTCTATTGATTTAAGATTTACAAACAAAGGCGGTTTTGTTTTTTGGTGCCCACATCAACAACTATAGTAAAACATTCTGATTAAAACAATCAAATGTAAATGTTTCGAAATAATATATCGTTGTTGTAAACAAACTATTTTTTCGTAGAAAATAAGAACGGGATTTCATGGATTGATACAAACGTATCCAAAACAAAATAAAAAATCAAATTTTCACTATTAAATAACAGAACGTTTACAACAAATAATTGTCTCTCTTATGTAACAGAGAGGTACATAATCAAACGTATGCATAATACACGCGCCATATTATGGTCAAAGGGGTTTCATATTAAAAAGTAAACAAGTAATACTGTTGTATCCCAAATACTTAAAACGGTAAAAAATATCACATTTGAGTTAAAATTTTACTCTAATGGTAATTTCAATGCTAAATAGGAATGAAGGTTATATGAAAATAAACATAATAACGAAATATTGGCATAAAATGGGACCATCAATATTTTTAACGGTACCCGGACATAGCTCCCAAAATTCGTTGGGAGTTATGTCCGTGAAGCAACGCGGACATAACACCCAAAAAAATCGCGGACATAACTCCCAACGATTTTTTTCTTAATTTATAAATTATTTCTTTGTTTAATTTTGAAATTTATAGTTATAATTTTTTTTTTTTTAGAAATTTTAGTGTAGAAGTTAGAATGTAAGCGGAATTATACACTGAGAAGGGCTAAGTGCCAACCAATGCCAAAGTATCCACAAAATCCTCCTGATTTCATAAAATTATTTAAAACCGAAATTATGCCCGAAATGATGTAAGTAGCAGTTAGGAGAAGTTATAAATTGTAAAAATATTTGTTACGAAAATCGCGCGTTTTTTTTTCAAAAATATTTTCGTCTTCGGCGCATTCCGTTTTTCAGAAAGTATTTGAATATTTTTACAAACACTTTTATCTTCTTAAATTGTGAAAATATTTTTGCAAAAAATCGAGCGATGTTTTTTTAATCTTTTCGCCTGCTGCGCTTTTCGTTTTGCAGAATGTATTTGAATATTTTTGCAACAACCTTTTTATTTTCTTAAATTGTCAAAAGATTTTTGTAAAAAATCGCGCAATTTTTTTAAAAAATATTTTCGACCTTTCATCTCCTGCGGCGCTTTCATTTTTCAGAATTTATTTAAATATTTTTAAAAACTTTTTATCTTCTTAAATTGTAAAATATTGTTGTAAAAAATCGAGCGATTTTTTTTAAATATTTTCGCCTGCTGCGCTTTTCATTTTTGAGAAAGTATTTGAATATTTTTACAAAAACTTTTTATCTTCCTAAATTCTGAAAATATTTTTGTAAAAAATCGCGGGATTTTTTTCAAAAATATTTTCGCCTTCGGCGCTTTCGTTTTTCAGAATATATTTGAATATTTTTACAAGAACTTTTTATTTCCTAAAATTGTGAAAATATTTTTGTATAAAATTGCGAATAACTTTACAAAAATTTTTTATCTTATAAAATTGTGAACATATTTTTGTAAAAAATCGCGCGAAATTTTTTTAAAAATATTTTCGACTGCGGCCCTTTTCGTTTTTCAGAAAGTATTTGAATATTTTTGCAAAAACTTTTTCTATTTATATTCTTAAAAATGCGCCTGCAGTGCGTTTCGTTTTTCAGAAAGTATTTGAATATTTTTACAAAAACTGTTTAACGTCGCGATTTGCTTAAAAATATTTTCGCCTGCGGCTCTTCTCGTTTTTTCTTAATTTTTATTTTCCTGTAGGCAAAATTTTTCATTTAAAATAGGTTTGAACGCAAATTTTGTGATGGCAACTACTTATTTTGTACTTAACCATGGCGGACATAACTCCCAAAATCGTTTTGGGAGTTATGTCACGGCACCATTTTTAACAAGTATAGCATGATAATGTATAAAGAAGGCAAATTAATCTAAGCCAAATAGGCCATATACAATCTTCAACAGCTGAGGTCTTTGTTGCATATTCCACTCACTTGAAAAACAACTGTCTATTAGGTGCATCAGAGCGACCCAAAAAACAAAACTTATTTTTTTGAACGCCTTCACAATAAATGCTTTCCATTTAATCCAAAAACCTTATATATGAAGTTTATGGCGATCAGTTAACGCTAACCTGTGCCAACCTAGCGATCCTTGTTTTCAGAGTAATGTGGGCCAACGGCGCATTTTTACGAAATTTCTCTAAAGGCCGTATTTATGGTTCAATCCATGAGAAAACTTTACCAGTTCATTGCTGTGGCTAAAAAACGATTTCTACAAAAATTTGTGACTTATTATACCCTCAGCCTTTAGGCTAAGGAGGGTATATACACTTTGATACGATAAAAATGTGCCTCATCGAAATAATGGTTTTGGACCCCAAGTATGTTTGGACGAAATGTGTTTCAGACAATTTAGAGTCGATCTAGCCATGTCCGTCCGTCTGTCTGTCTGTCCTGCTGGCTGGAGCGCACGATAACTCTCGAACGGATAAATCGTTTTGGTTCAAATTTTGGCTTTCGTAATAACCACGATAACTCTTGAAGGGAGTGACCGATTTGGTCCATGCTTTGTATAGCGTAAACTTTCTACTAGAGTAATATGAGGTTCCAATATGGTCTCAATAGGTCCACTCCTTCGGGTACCTCCCACACAAAATTTCGGAAAAATTCATTTTAGGACCATCTCTCGAATCGCTTTGATTTTTATTTTAGCAACTTGTATTCACTGCCCTCCATACGACGGTACAAGTTTCATCAGGGCAAGTCCATACTTCCTGAGAAAATAGCATGAAAGTTGCAAAAAACCCCTATGACACCGTGTGAGGTGGTTGGAGCCCAAAATATGGCCTTAGTAATATTTTGTCCAAACATAGTTTAAGTTTGAAGATAAGCCATATCGGTCCACTCCTTCAGGTACCTCCCCCACAAAAGTTCAAAAATGTTCGGAAAAATCCTAATATATCTACCAGGTGTAGATCAGGTTCAAATATGGACTATATTTGTCAACTCCATCCGGTACCTCCCACACAACATTTCGGATAAGTTCACTTTAAGACCTGATATCGAATCACTTTAATTTTTGTTGAAGCAACTTGCATTTGCTGCCTCATTTACGATGGGCAAGTCCATACTTCTTGAGCAAACAGCCCTAAGAGTGTAAAAACCCCCTATGGCAACATATGTAGTGGCTGGAGATCCACTTCCATAACGGTCAATGTCGATCCATTCCTTTTAGTATCTCCTCCGCAAAACTTTTGATCTTTAATCCTAATCAACATTTTTGTCTGTTCAAACGCCCAAAATTTTTAAAACCCCCTAAATACATACGTATTTTGGGAAAAAATTGTTTCAATATACACAGGCTGAGGGTATATCTCTGTCGGCAAAGCCGACTGATACTTTTTTACTTGTTTTTTACTACACGAAATAAAAGTGACGACGTGTGGCATTGACCGCAGTCAGATTTGCTTGAACCGAATACAACAACAGGAGTCGCACAGTGGAAAAAATGCAGATCTAGCGTGCAGAAAATAAAAGTCAATGTGTTATTAAAAGTTTATCCATAATTATGATAAGAATAGCTGCAGATTGGCAATTCTACTTCATTTATTGATATACATATTTGGTCAATTTGTATTTTTATACCCTCGACCATATGAAGGGTATAATTAAATTTGTCATTCAGTTTGTAATACATCGAAATATTCATCGGAGACCCCATAAAGTATATGTATCCTTGATCAGGGTAAAATTCTAAGTCGATATAACCATGTCCGTCTGTTAAAATCAAGATACAGATCGCAATTTTTAAGACAGAGCTTTGTAATTTGGTTTAGCAGTTTCTATTACTCCTACGATGTTTGGTATAGCCACCATAGAACTGTACCACCCCATTTTCGGTTTTAGCCTCATTATCACACCGAAATGGCTGAAATTTGGTACTTAGCCTTCGTTGGGGGTATAAAACGTTCTCCCATAAATTTGAATGTATATGTCCACGCCTTAATATAGCCTCCATAGAACGGACCTCAAGATTTTCGGTAAGATTGTGACCACACGAACCCATCGAAATGGCTGAAATTTGGTTTTTAGTCTTTGTTGGATATAAAAGCCTTTCTGACTAAAATTCGTAGGTACATTTCCACGTTTCGATATAGCCCCCATAGAACGGTACCTCCCGATTTTCGTTGAAGGTTGTGACGACAATATCCCAACGAAATAAAGGAATTATCAGTATAGGTTCGCGGGTTCCTATATCTCCCAAAGAAGCGTACCTCGGTATTTGAAGGTTTTACCGAAATATCGGAAATTTGGTATTTAGTCTTCTTTGAGTCTTAAAATTTTCCGCCAGAAACTTGTAGGTATAGATCGACGTTTTGATAAAGCCCCATGTAACAGTACCTCCCAAATTTCGTTATTTTAAAGGTTAGACACATTGTTTACCGAAATTGTTAAAATTTGGTATTTAGTTTTCTTCATAAACGAAAGGAAACTAATTGCTCAATTTTATTTCAATACAACTTGTGGTGGAAGGTATAACAAGTTCGGCCTGGCCGAACTTAACGCCGGTTTTATTTGTTTTTATATTATTTTGGTATAACTCCCATAGAACGGTACTGCCCGATTTTGGTAATCTTGAAGGTTTTAGCCTCATTATCCAACTGAAATGGCTGAAATTTACCATTTAATCTTCGTTGGTGATATAAAATATTCCGACAGAGAACAGGTCCCATTTTTGACATAGCCCCCATAAAACGGTACCGCCCGATTTTTGGTATATTTAAAATTTTTATATTAAATATTTAAATTTAGAATTTCACCCATATCATCCAACCGAAATGGCTGAAATCTGATTTTAATATAAGTAATTTATGGTGGAGAGTATAATTAGAGTTAAAAATTATCCCATTTTGCACTTCTTAGTAATAAAAATGTGTGTTCAACCGTGTATTTGGAGACGCATCACGCATCAGAATTTTCCGACTTTCACTCATACCGTAGGAACCATAGGACGGACTTTTTCATACGGACCGTTTTATAGAAGACCAACTTATAGTCTTACAGAAGAACAACATTTTTTTTTTCATATAGAACAAGTAAAAATTGGCTATAGTCGGACGGGGATGACCATGTGGTAACCTACATCACTTCTCCTGGGCGCTAGTGGAATTTATTAAATGATTGCGAAGTCTCCCTTATGGGTGACGTAGGGGATGGAAGATACCAAGCAACGGTCCTGACCGGTTTTAACATGGCAAAGCCAAGGATTTATCTTGGTCCCTCTTTCATCCCAAGTGGACACTGACCTCCCCGTGGTGTCACCTGGGGAACTGCCTTTAACACCCGTTAAAGGTAGTGAGCTAACATGTGCCGCGCGTTCACCCTTAAGAACGTTAAAAACTTGGGTTTGGGCGTCGGGTTAGTAACCCTCCCCTAGAAAAAACAGCCTACTATTAAAAAACGAAAGAAAAGAAAAACAAACCCCTCTAAAGTTGACGAACCCCACAAACGTTTTAAGGACCATGATCTGCGAATCTGCACCTGGAATGTTCGCACTCTTTATAGAGAAGGTGCAGTCTTCGCATTGGCAGACGTACTTGAAAAGTACAAGGCCGATATTACTGCCATACAGGAAATACGATGGATTGGGAAAGGCGTCACAACAACACCTAAAGGTGACGCACTGTATTTTAGCTGCCATGACGTAAAGCATGAGTTTGGTTGTGGATTTGTAGTTAGTCGGAGACTAAAACATCTGGTATCCAGCTTCACCCCAGTGAATGAAAGACTTGCTGCAATTCGAATAAAAGCTAAATTCTTCAACATCAGCTTTATTTGCGCTCATGCTCCCACTGAAGAAAAGGACGAACAGACCAAAGATATATTTTACGAGCGCTTAGAAGAAACATATGACCGTTGCCCTGCCCATGACATTAAAATCATTCTAGGCGATTTTAATGCCAAAATTGGAAAGGAGAATATCTTTGGCCCAACAGTCGGGAAATTCAGTCTCCACAGTGAAACATCTGACAATGGTATGAGGCTGATAGATTTTGCAGCTGCAAAAAACATGGTAGTTAGCAGTACCAGATTTAATCATCTCGATATTCATAAGGGCACCTGGCTGTCTCCAGATCAGAAAACAAAAAACCAAATTGATCTTGTTGTGATAGATGGAAGGCATTCTTCGAGCGTGTTGGATGTCCGATGGTTCCGAGGCGCAAACATTGATTCGGACCACTACCTTGTTGCAGCAAAGGTACGCACCCGCTTAAACGTAGCAAACAAAGTACGAACAGACACAACACGAAAGTTAGACATCGGTAAGCTGCAATCACAACAGATAGCCACAGCATATTCCACTCAACTAGCCCAATTGCTTAATCAAAGCACTCCTCATCCCGATAACATATCAGCGCAATGGCAAAGCATTGCCCACTCCATGCAAACAGCCGCAAAATCCATACTTGGATACCAGAGACCTCCACCAAGGAATCCATGGTATGATGAGGAGTGTCGTGCTGCCACCGAAGAGAAAAATGCGGTATATAGGGCTACTTTACAATCCATAGCAACGCGTAGCGCACGGGAGATACAGGGAGAAAAGGAGAGAGGAGAAACGTCTTTTCCGCAGGAAAAAAAGAGAGATGGAAAAGCGGGAGTGTGAAAAAATCGAGATGTACAGGAGCCAGAATGAAGTCCGAAAATTCTACCAAAGAGTCAAGCATCAAACTGATGGCTTTGGTACAGGCACATCCTCCTGTAGAGACCAGCAAGGTAATTTGGTAACTGATACAGATAGTGTACTCAGGATATGGAAAGAACATTTTTCAAATCTGTTGGTATCCAATAGCAGCGAAGACGACGAAGATACCACAGTCCTAATCCCAGAAGATGGTATTGAATGTATAGCGCCCAGCCAAGATGAGGTAAAGACAGCAATAAATCGGCTGAAGAATAATAAGGCAGCAGGGGCCGATGGCTTACCAGCCGAGTTGTTCAAAACCGGAGGCGACACGCTGATAAGGTGTATTCATCAGCTAGTTAGCACCATTTGGCAGGAAGAACGAGTACCCGACGATTGGAACCTGAGTATCCTGTACATAAGTCTACTCCCTATTGCCTACAAGATCGTGTCAGGGATATTGGGCGAACGACTAAAGCCTATGGTCAACGAGATAATTGGACCATTCCAATGCGGCTTTAGACCTGGCAAGTCCACCATTGACCTGATATTTACCCTGCGGCAAATCCTGGAGAAGACCCAAGAGATGCAGATCGACACCTACCACCTTTTTGTCGATTATAAAGTAGCCTTCGACAGCCCGCTGCGTTCAAAGGTATTCCAAGCCATGTCTGAATTTGGTATCCCCGCAAAGCTCATCCGGCTTTGTAAAATGACTTTAACTGACACGAGGTCCTCAGTTAAAATAGGAAAGAACCTCTCCGAAGAGTTTGGTACCAAAAGAGGTTTCAGACAAGGAGACAGCCTTTCGTGTGACCTCTTCAACATCCTGCTAGAAAAGGTTATACGAGAGGCAAACGTCAAAAGAAGTGGCACAATCTACACCAATAGTCACATGTTACTTGCTTATGCTGTTGATATAGACATCATGGGCCGATCAGTAAAATAAGTAACTGATACCTTTATAAAGGTCGAAGGAGAATCTGCTAAAGTGGGGCTGGCGGTAAGCGGTGAGAAGACCAAGTTGATGGTGTCGACGCGCAATGCATCTATTGAGCTCGGACCGACTGTGGATGTTGGTTCCTTTAATATTGAGGTAGTAAAAGACTTCGTCTACCTCGGCACCTCCGTAAACACAACAAACGACATCAGTTGTGAAATAAAAAGAAGAATTGTATTGGCCAACAGATGCTACTTTGGTTTAAGTAAGCAGTTTAAAAACAAAGCCACATCTCGTCAAACAAAAATAACGCTCTACAAAACACTAATACTACTCGTGCTGATGTATGGCTCCGAAGCCTGGGTACTGGCTCAAGCAGACATGGCAGTGCTTGGTGTGTTTGAGAGAAAAATTCTTCGAAAGATCTACGGACCAATCTGCGTTGACGGTGAATATCGACGTCGCATGAACCACGATCTGTATCTGCTATACAACGACATCAATATTGTTAAACGTATCGAGATGCAGCGATTGCGTTGGCTAGACCATATCATAAGAATGAGCGATGATGACCCCGCTAAAAAGGCGTATAAATACATGCCACATGGCGGTGCACGCAGAATTGGCAGGCCAAGGAATAGATGGCGCAAACAAGTGGATGATGAGATGAAAAGGCGCGGTATTCCAGAGTGCCAAGCAACTAATAGAGAGGAATGGAGATCTCTTCTTAGTTCGGCCTATAGAACAAATGTTCTGTAATGGGCCAGCTAAGTAAGTAAGTAAGAAGTCTCCCGTATTTCTTCGTGGATGTTGATCAAAAAAAAAATATTTCAAGAATTTTTACATATTTTCGTTCGTGATGTAGTTTTTTCATATTGTACAGGTACCTCACATAAGATACATGTACAGTTTCTTATATCCGTCGGAAAGTCACTATTTTTTTCAAAAATATGTAAGATTTTCATGTTATACACAATCACTTTTCTATTTTTGCCTACATTCCTATTATTTCCTACAACATTCCTATTATATCTCAACCTAGTGCTGATAGACTCAACATGTATGTACATATGGTTCGTATTGTTCTGCTGTGCTCACAAGAAAAAAATTGTTTTTTTTTTCATTGTCTCAGAAATAACCAGTATTTTTTTGCTTTATGAAAGGCGTTCATGAAATGCAGAAATTTGAAATTTGGCAAGACTTTATGAACACTATTCCTAAAATGCAGTAATTTTTTGTCTGTGTATGTATGCTTGCGACCAATATATATTATTTTTTTCATTATTTCGTAATGGACAGACATACCTTTTTGGCTACATATACATACATATTTTTTTCTTAAAAAAATAAAAATTTGTATTAAGAAAGGAAAATACCAAATGCATTAAGAAGTAGCTTTTGGTGTCTTTATCCGATTCGAACAATGAAAGATATCAATATTACGAGGTATTACATTACTTCTGATCCAAGGTAGCATAAAAACTTCAAAATTGCAAAATAGCTGCTATGATATTGACATTTTCTTCATTTTTATCTACAAATTAATGATGATGACAATTAAAGATAGCTGTCGATAATTTGAAATGAATTGAAATGAATGAATGTATTATTTGGGCCTATCTTAGTAGTCGAGTGCGCGTGTCTTCCTACACGACTTGTAGATAACTCAGGAAATGTCGTCAACATTATGCTGGAATCGAACCCACAACGATGGCATCCATTTATTGACATTTTAGTTATTTATATATTTGAAGTAAATAATAAAGTTCATATCGTTTAAAAAATGATTACTTTTTATGCGCTCCCTTGCAATAGTTTACAAAAGAATTTCCAACTCGTTTACTGTCATGAATAGCAAATACATATAATGTCTTTTTTTTTTGCATCTGTGTGCAGCATTCATTTTGAATACAAAAGTCTAGACATTTCTTCTTGAAAACAAAATAAGGTCACATAAAATAACCTCATAAAATGTAAGCGAGCATAAAAGTGAAACTATTTGAAAATCTAATCGCAGTTATTTAAAATGCCATTGGGCATGGATGGTATGCCAGACGGAATGTAAACATGACGGAACCAATTTTCATTTAACATTCAAGTAGTGTTGTTTATTGGTTTTTAAGGTCACATAGTGCAGTTGTGGCTTTTATATTAGTTTTTGCAAAAGGAATTTTGTAGATAATTAACTTACTGAGAATGAAAACAGATTTTTGTATGATACTTTTTAAGTGCGGAGGTATAACTTCGAATCTAAAAAGGTCACCCGAAAAAAGACCCCACCTAATTAAAGAAGAATGCTACATATATATATATATACATATCGTCGGTGTCATGCTTAAGTGTTCCATACGCCATTTGCCTGTTTTGAGATAATCGCATTTTAATGTTTTGCGTCACAACTGTGTGGAGCTGGCTGAAGTAAATATTTATATTTTTGACTTGAAATATTAATAATAGTGTATAGAACATATTTGCAAAAATTTAGAGGTATATGTCTTGGAATATAAAAGTTATAGAGATTTTTTTAAAAAAATAATTTTTGTCGATTTGTTCCATATCCGCACTTATGACACAAATGTGAAATATTGTAAATCACATGGAACAAAGTGACAAAACAATTTTCCATCTTTGGCTCAATAAATTAAATACTTCTAAATCGAAAATTGAAATTCTGATTTTTGAAATGTGTTGTTAAACTTGTAAGTTTTTAAAATATTAATTTTATAACTGCAAAAAGTTTAAGCTTTCGGGTCAATGCGTGGATATCTCGGAAAGTAGAGCAGATAGGAGAAAGCCGACTAGAAATTTAGAAAGAGCATACCGGAAAACCCAAGAAACCACATGTATCTTAAAAAGTGAAAAATGGCGTATGGAACACTTAAGCATGACACCGACGATATGTACAAAACAAAAAATAGAGATACTATTAACACATGACGTTATATTTTCTGAGCAGACGAAAATAGTGTCGTGATACCACGATGGACCATAAAAATTGGCGACGGTTTTTTTAGGTTTTAACGACAAAAAAATCTAATCTTATCTTTAAGGATTTTGCTTGGAAACCGCAAGTCCTATTGAAATGGGATTAGAGCAAATGTTGTAGCTTTGAAAATTCTCTACAAGATTTTTTCGTAGGTTTTACCATTTTTGAGATATAGAAGTTCAAATTGGGACAATGCACTGACAATATCACCTCCTTATAAAACAGTATCTTGTACGGTGCGCCCAAACAAACTTTAAATGAAAACCGCTTACACCTGGGAAGTTTTTGCAGATTCTGAAAAGCTAAAAACCCTAAAAATGTGAATATTGACCAATATTTATTTCTAAATCCCTTCGTCGGTTTTTGTCTTTTTTTTTTGAGTTTTCTCATCTAAGAAAATTTTAGATTCAGAATCTGCAAATATTCTAAGATAAAAGCACTTTCCACATAAAGTTAGTTAAGGCGAACTGTGCATGACACTGTTTTGTAAGGAGGCGATACAGATAGTTCATTGTCCCAATTTCAACTTCTATATCTCAAATATGGTAAAACATAGGAAAAAGTCATAAAGACCCATTTACACCTGGGCTACAACACTTGCTCTAATAACATTTCAATAGTGCTTTCGGTTTCCAAGCCTAATCGTGAAAACCTAATGAATTGTGAACTTTGATCGCGACTAATTTAAAAAGGGCTCCGGCGATTTTTTTCATTTTTCTCATCTTAGAACATTGTAGTTTCAGAATACGCAAAAACTTCCTAGGTGTAAGAAACTTCCATTTAAAGTTAGTTCAGGCGCGCCGTGACATATAAGTGTGTTTCCTTTATAGTTTTGGTTTGTTTATGCTACAAAATTTCGCAACCATGATAAAAAGGTGTTAAAATCATGATGGAGGAATTCCAAGTTTTTTTTTTTAATTGATGCAATATACGATGCTGTACGTTTTGAAGTTTTTATGTTACCTTTGATAAGGGTTCCACCGTGGTGCAATGGTATGCACACCCGCCTTTTGGTATATGTATAAAGTCTAATCTGTCAGCAAATAAAAAAATTGTTCCCTTGAAAAACCCCCCTCCCCTTCGATGTTAAGGGTAGATTTTTGAAACCAATATTTTGGATACTTTTTTAATTTAAAAAAATTATATAAAAAATGAAAGTAAAAAAGTAATCATGGGGAATTATTGCCAATATATGAATATAGAGAACATGATTTACATGCGCAAACGCGACTCTACAGATGTGAAAAGTTGACTGTTCGAAATTTCTAACGCTGGTACTTAACCTACATATCGATGGGTATATCAAAACGTGGAAATTTACTGACAAATTTCGGGGAAAAGTTATTATAGCACCATATAAGACTTAATAATAAATTTCAGCCATTTTTAAAGGACAGTGCGGCTAAAATCCTAAAATACCCTAAAATCGTTGGGTACCATTTAACGGAGGCTGTAGAAAACGTGGACCTATGCTCACAAATTTCTGGAGGAAAGTTAAGTAGCCTCAGAAAAGACTTAATATGTATTAATTTACAGCCATTTCTGTAGGATAATACAGCTAAATCCTTCAAATCTCCCGAAAATCGGGCAGTACCGTTCTATGGAGGGCAATCCAAAACGTGGACCAGTGCTGACACATTTCGGGGAAAAGTTTTGTAGGTCCAAAGAAGTCTCAATACCAATCTTCAACCATTTTTTCATACAAAAATGGTGAAATAAATCAATAAAACGGCAAATAAATCAATTTTATTTTACTTCTATACATTTAGCTTAAGCGCCAGTGTACGAAATTTCGAACACCACTTTCCGGAAAAACGAAAAATCGGAAAAATTTTTTTAGTTGATTTTTGACATCAGACCCACTAAAAAAGTGCTTTGTTTTTAAAAAAATAAATAAAAAAATTGTCTCGGTACCATATGGGTTAATACAAATTTTTATGTTTTTAAGAAATATATATGGATATGTAGCCAATCTGGTCCATCTGTCCATTACGAAATAATGAAAATAATATATAACGTGCCGCAATCATACTTACATACATACACTGCCGCTCACCTGAATAGAACACCCCCTGACCTGACGGAGTTCTAAAACAAAGGAGTTCTAAAACAGGCATTTCCAGTAGTTAGAAGCATTTTCGGATATCCCGAGTGAAAATTTCATCACGATTTTATAAACTTTTGTACACTTCGAATCATCAAAACTTAAATTTTTGAAACGATATACTGATATCCTTGAGAGCCGTCATATTCTTCAGTGGTAAATATTCTCTAAAATATATGGGAATGACTTATGCGTAAAATATACTGCTAAAGGAGGCAGTACGCTTCCAAAAATAAACTTGTTGAAAGAAAAAGTAAGCTCTAACAAAGCTTATCCCTTTTTATCCCTGATAATTTATAGAATCCTTGCCAAAGCATTATATACGGGTGTATCCTTAATCGGGAGGGATATACTTTTACTCAATATTACTGAAAGTACTTTATTTTCAATATAGAGTGAATATGCATCGATATTCTAATAATATCTTTCTGTATTCCCAAGTTTTGAAGGGGGGTTCTATTCAAATGAGCCAAATTTTTTAGTTACATTTTTGACTTTCTTTTGTTTTCCTTGTATAATTCTTATACAAATTGGATTTGAATGCAAATGAATGACTAAGTTTACTCCAAACACATGAATCTAAATATAAAACAACAACTTAAAAACTTCATATCTTGTATAATTGGGAAAAAAATGGAGGTTAAAAAATTCTATTCAAGTGAGCGGCAGTATATATTCCCTCAACATCCCCGAAGGAACAAGGGAGACTTCACAATCATAAAAATAAATGCCGCGGAAAACTAGTGCCCAGGGGAAGTGGTGTAGGTTATTATTGTTATATTTTACTTGTTTAAATTATTATATTTTACTTGTTTTAATTGATGTCATTTATATGGCCCTACTTTTGCATTTTTCATTAGAATTGTATGTGACTTTATTGTAAAAATCTTCATTTGTATATTCTTTTCAATTTTATTTTTGTCACACACCAAATGACGCCTAGAACAATATGTCCTTTATCGAATCCCAAGCCTCTTATTCAGTTAATATTATATATAACATTTGTTTCCGCCTGGGGACAAATTATTTAAATTAAAATTAAATGGTTCTTCACGGTAATACACTTAAAATAAAAGACACACGCTTGCAACATTAAACTGCTTTGTCAGAGAGCTCATAAAAGTGTTTATTGACAATCAGCTTTTTCGACATATTTAACCTAAGGACAATAATTACGTAGATTGTTTTCATTGATATTCTGTCAATGTTTTAAATGGAAAAATGAAATAAATTTAACAATACATTGGTCGACCATCAAATAAAATTCTGTCAATATATTTTTTGAAATAATATAGGTAAACGATAGTACATACGTACTACACTTAGTTGCGATGTTATAAAATGTATTTATTGAGAGTTGACAATAATACACAGCAAACAACATGTGAACAGTGAAGCTGAAAACAGATACAACGTTTGATTAAAGTTTTGCGTTGGGCGTCGAGAAAAAAACAACAACAACAGGGCGACGACGATACCAAAGTCCAGCGTTTATCTGTTTGTCGGCATATATTTCAAATGAATTTGAATTTTTCGGCATCATGCCCAACAGTGTAAAAACGGCCAAAACGACACAAAACTTTAATCGAACGTTGTATCTGTTTTCAGCATGAGTCAGATCACACCGGCTAGTTTTTTCTTCGGTGGAAGCACGACACTTGTTGTTGTACCATTGGTTTGCAATACCTTTAAAAAATTTTTGTCACAAGTGCAGTTTAGGGACTCTTGTAAGATGGGCACAAACATTTAGGCAGAAGTCTGCGGTCCCTTTAATGACGGTATATTTTTCTTCGGGGGCAAATCCATACTTCCAAAAAACTCTAAATAGCTTTGCCAGCACTAACTTAAATGACTGATGATGAGCACGATAAAAGTTAAAAATGTGTGCTTAGTGAAGTTTAAGGATTGTCTGAGGGCTAGTATTCGTGGAATCGCATATGACGACAGTATATTTTTTGGTATTTCGTCTTCGATGGTGATATTCAATTTTCCACCAGAACATTGTCTGTCTAGGTCCACGTCTTCATATAGCCCCCTAGAACGGTCCCTCCTAAAATTCGGTACTTGCCAATGGCTCAAATTTGGAATTTAGTCTTCTTTGGGGATTTAAACCTTCCCCCTAAAAATTTGTCAATACAGGTCCACGTTTTGATATAACCTCCATAGAATAATAGTACCTTCCAATTTTCGATATTTTGAAGGTTTTAGCCTTATTAACACACCGAACTGGCTGAAATTAGGTATTTAGTAGTCTTTGTGGCCACAAAACATTCCCCCGGAAATTTGTCAGTACAGGTCAACGTTTTGATATAGCTTCCATAGAACGATACTGCCTGATTTTGGTATTTTGAAGAAAATGGCTCAAATTTGGTATTTAGTCGTATTTGGGACTAAAAAAAACGTTCACACTGAGAATGGTTGGTAAAGATCGACGTTTTGAAATAGTTCCCATAGAATATGCTCCTTATTTTCGGTAGTTTGAAGGTTTTATCCGCATTAACCTACAGATATGGGTAAAATTCCATGTATAGTCTTATTTGTGAATACAAAACATTCACGCTGAGAATGGTCTGTGCAGATCCACGTTTTGTAATAGCCTCCATAGAACTCTATTTTTGGTATTGCTGAAATATTGTGTTTTTGATAGCGGTGTCTCAGATTGAAAGGTAAATAATACAGCCCGATATGAAGTTTTTAAATAAATTTTTCTACTGAAGTGGATGTAACTTGGTATTTCGGATTACCAGTGGGTAGAAAACATCGATATATCATTGGCATTAAACCTTGTATAAAATAAATTGGGGTGACGTAGGGGATGAAAGATACCAAGGAGCGGGTCTGACCGGCTTTAATATGGCAAAGCCCAGGATTTATCTTGGTCCTTCTTTCATCTTAAGTGAACACTGACGTCCTCGTGGTGTCACCTGGGGAACTACCTTTAACACCTGTTAAAAGTAGTGAGCTAACATGTGCCGCGCGTACACCCTTAAGAACGTTAAAAACTTGGGTTTGGGCGTCGGGCTAGTAACCCTCCCCTAGAAAAAAGCAGCCTACTATGAAAACAGGTAAGGACGTATCAGTCAGCTGTGCTGACGGAGAAATACCCTCAGCCACTGCCCAAGAAAAAAACAACAAAACCAAACCAAACACAATAATTATGCCGTATATAAAATATATTGATTTTATATCACGAGTTTGCTTTAAAATCTGTAGGTACTGTATCGTAGGCTTAAACCAAATCATTGTTTGAAAGATCAAATAAGTTTGAAAGAAATTTTTGAAAAAGTTTTAGAGTTATCTTGCACAATATCCGACAGGGTTTTGAAGCTTTTAGGCCATTATCTTAGGAAGTATTGACTTACTCCGGAACAAAATGTACCATTGTAAATGAGGCCACTCCAACAATCTACTGAAAAAGAGTCAAAACGATGCGAGAAGAGCTCCTAAACTTCACTTTATCCGAATTTTGTGTAGGAAATACCCGAAGGAGTGGACCGATATAGTCTATATTTCAATTCCATACTGGACTGGATGAAATAATACGATGTGCAAAGCTTGCATCAATCAAAAACTCCCTGAGAGGATTATCTTGCGGATTTGCCATTTTGGTTGTTGCCGTCAGGGTTTCTTGGAGCTTTTAGGCCAATATCTCAGGAATTATTGACTTAATCTGGCAAAAAAATTGTACCGTCGTAAAGCGAGCCACAAAAAAAAACTTCTCTTTATAGAGAAGGTGCAGTTTACGCATTGGCAGATGTACTTGAAAAGTACAAGGCCGACATTACTGACATACAGGAAATACGATGGAATGGGAAAGGCGTCACAACAACACCTAAAGGTGACGCACTGTATTTTAACTGCCATGACACAAAGCATGAGTTTGGTTGCGGATTTGTAGTTGGTCGGAGTCTAAAACATCTTTTATTCACACCAGTGAATAAAAGACTTGCTACAATACGGATAATGGCAAAATTCTTCAACTCAGCTTTATCTGCGCTCATGCCCCAACCGAATACAAGGACGAACAGACCAAAAATATATTCTACAAGCTCTTATAAGAAACATATGACCGTTGCCTACCCACGACGTTAAAACTATACTACGCGATTTTAATGCAAAAAATTGGAAAAGGAGAATATCTTTGGCCCCCCAGTCGGGAAATTCAGTCTCCATAGTGAAAGATCGAACAATGGAATGAGGCTGATAGACTTCGCAGCGGCAAGAAATATGGTAGTTAGCGGTACCAGATTTAAGCATCTCGATATTCATGAGGGCACCTGGCTGTCTCCAGATCAAAGCAAAAGAAATCAAATTGATCACGATGTGATACATGGAAGACATACGGACAAAAGCAAGCGTACGGATAAAAGCAAAATTTTTCAACATCAGCTTTATCTGCGCTCATGCTCCAAAAGAAGACAAGGACGAACAGACCAAAGATATATTCTACGAGCTCTTATAAGAAACATATGACCGTTGCCTACCCACGACGTTAAAACTATACTACGCGATTTTAATGCAAAAATTGGAAAAGGAGAATATCTTTGGCCCCCCAGTCGGGAAATTCAGTCTCCATAGTGAAAGATCGAACAATGGAATGAGGCTGATAGACTTCGCAGCGGCAAGAAATATGGTAGTTAGCGGTACCAGATTTAAGCATCTCGATATTCATGAGGGCACCTGGCTGTCTCCAGATCAAAGCAAAAGAAATCAAATTGATCACGATGTGATACATGGAAGACATACGGACAAAAGCAAGCGTACGGATAAAAGCAAAATTTTTCAACATCAGCTTTATCTGCGCTCATGCTCCAAAAGAAGACAAGGACGAACAGACCAAAGATATATTCTACGAGCGCTTAGAAGTAACTTATGACTGTTGCGCTGCCCATGACATTAAAATTATTCTAGGCGATTATAATGAAAAAATTGGAAAGGAGAATATCTTTTTCCCGCCAGTCGGGAAATTAGACTCCATAGTGCAACATCGAACATGGTAGTTGGCACTACCAGATTTAAGCATCTCGATATTCATAAGAGCACCTGGCTGTCTCCAGATCAAAGAACAAAAAATCCATTCATCACGTTGTGATAGATGGAAGACATCCATCGAGCGTGTTGTATTTGCGATCGTTCCGAGGAGCCAACATAGACTCGGGCGAAGGTGCGTTCCAGCTTAAACGTAGTAAATAAGGTACAAACAGACACATCTCAGAAATTGGATATCGGTAAGCTGCAATCACAACACAGCATATTCCACTCAACTGGCCCTATTGATTAATCAAAGCAATCGTCGTCCCGATAACATACATATCAGCACAATGGCAAATTATTGCATCTTGTAAACTTGGCCGAACTAAGGTTCGATTATTTTTTGGGGAATGAAATTGGACTCTCTGGATATGGAGTAACCACATTAGGGCTGCAAATATTTGCAAATCTTTTGATGACTGCACTTTTAAAATAAGGGATTTTGCATGAAATTCATACGAATTTAGCTGTGCATTTGTATGGGAGCTAAATCAAAATATGGAGCTATCTTGAGAAATGTTTGCAAGGAGGATTTCTACCCCCGGAGACACTATAATACCATATTATAGCTAAATATGTTATTAAATATGGGATAACAAGTACAAATTCAACGAATCGGGGGTACCATAAAAGGGGCTACATCGAAACATAAATCCGTGTGCAAAATTACAGCCAATTTGGTTTAAAAATGTGGTCATGATATTCAAAATACCTTAAATTGGGAGGTACGGTTACATGGGGGCTATATCAAAACGTGCACCTATGTCCATAATTTTTGGTGCAAATATTTTGTGACCACTAGGAACCCTAAGTACCAAATTACTGGTAATTTGCTACAAATTTGTGGCTTAAATCCTCAAAATACCGAAAATCTTAAGGTACTGTTATATGGGGGCTATACCAAAACATCCGCCGATATTGTTCATATTTGGCCCATTATTGCCCACAGGTACAAGCTGAGTTTGTACCAAATTTCAGTGACGTATCTCAATTCGTTTGCAAGTTATTAATTTCTCGCCGCTAGATCAGTGCTTTCGACCACCGTGCGTCGTAAAAACAACATCAGTTGTGAAATAAAAAGATGAATTATATTGGCTAACAGATGCTACTTTGGCTTAAGTAAGCAGTTTAAAAACAAAGCCACAGCTCGTCACGTGCTAATGTATGGCTCCGAGGCATGGGTACTTGCACAAGCGGACAAGGCTGTGCTTGGTGTGTTTGAGAGAAAGGTTTTTCGGAAGATCTACGGACCAATCTGCGTTGATGGTGAATATTGACGTCGTATGAACCACGAGCAGTATCTGCTATACAACGACATCAGTATAGATAAACTTATCGAGATACAACGTTGGCTAGGCCATATCATAAGAATGAGCTATAATGAGCCCGCTAAAGCCACGCAGAACTGACAGGCCAAGGAATCGATGGAGCAAACAAGTAAAAGGTGAGATGAAAAGGCGCGGTATTCCAGAGAAGCCATAAATAGAGAGAATTGGAGATCTTTTCTTAGTTTGGCTTATAGAACAAATGTTCTGTAATGGGCCAGCTAGGTAAGTAAGTAAAAGAAATCGATATTATTAAGTTAGCATATGCCACTTCCTCTTGAAGTACGGAAGTATCTTCATAAACGATAGGAAATGAATTTTGCACTACACTTGTACTAACATCTTACTGAGATCGTCCTTATGTATCCTCTTCACGCCAACAATATTACGTTCATGTTTTGTTTGAGGCACAAAATGTTAAAGTTAAATAATTGTCCATAAATTCGTAGGTTGACGCTATATAACACATGCCCATTTTAAATTTATCATGCTCTAAGTGTTTTTAAATGGTTTTATTTAGCTCACCCCGTTTGTTTTATTTATTATTTATTCTTGGGTCAAATTTAGTAATTCAAATTTCACCCTCTTCCTGTCAACCGATTAATCTGAAATTTTGTATACACTTTGGATTTTGGTGACAATACAATTATATTTATTCATTATCATTATAAATTCAAGATGGCCGCCGCTACAAAATGGCGGACAACGTAGGTTTTATCAATCCCATCAATATGGGTATCAAATGAAAGGGCTCAACAAGCTCAACAACAATATACTATAAAAAATTGAAATCCAAGATGGCGGCCGCTACAAAATGGCGGATAACGTAGGTTTTATCAATCCCATCAATATGGGTATCAAATGAAAGTGTTCAGCAAGCAGAATACAATATACTATAAAAAATTGAAATCCACGATGGCGGCCGCTACAAAATGGCGGATAACGTAGGTTTTATCAATCCCATCAATATGGGTATCAAATGAAAGGGCTCAACAAGCAGAATACAATATACTATAAAAAAATTTAAATCCAAGATGGCGGCCGCTACAAAATGGCGGATAACGTAGATTTTATCAATCCCATCAATATGGGTATCAAATGAAAGGGCTCAACAAGCAGAATACAATATACTATAAAAAATTTAAATCGAAGATGGCGGCCGCTACAAAATGGCGGATAACGTAGGTTTTATCAATCCCAGCAATATGGGTATCAAATGAAAGTACTCAACCAGTAGAATACAATGTATTATATAAAATTAAAATCCAAGATGGCGGCCTCTACAAAATGGCGGATAACTTAGGTTTTATCAATCCCATCAACATGGGTATCAAATGAAAGGTCTCAACAAGTAGAATACAATTTACTATGCAAAATTGAAATCTAAGATGGCCGCCGCTACCAAATGGCTGATAACAATTTTTTATCAATCTCACCAATATGGGTATCTAATAAAAGGGCTTGACAAGAAGAATACAGTGCACTATACAACCTCAATATATAAGATGGGCGCAGCCACTAAATGGCGTATAATTAAGATTTAAATTTAGAAATTGAATCTGTAATTTAGGTATCTGATTAATCCAGCTTGAATCCACAACCCAAGTCAAGATTTTTTATCGTGTTGAGGACTGTGTGGCGTTAGGGTGGCTAAAAATGATACGTCGTTAGCGGTACACCACCCAAATTAAGGTGAAAGGTTAAAACGCGCCGAGAACTGTATGGCATTAGGGTGGATAAAAATGATATGTCGTTAGCGTTTTCCCCTCAAGACTCAGGCGCATCTTGTTGTACATAGCCTTGCCCCTTCATTGGACCTCTGGGGGGGGGTCGACCGTTTAAATGTCCATTACTCGTGGGAATAAAATGGTAAAAAATATAAAAAATACAAATACAAATAAAACAGAAACTGCAACACAACGTAAACGAAGGCTTCAAAAAGCGAAAGAAAAGTATAAAGCAAAACGAGCTAAAGAAAGTAAAGGTGATAGAAATAGTCGATTACAGAAACGACGGGAACAATTAGCGTCAAAAACACCTGAGCAATATGAGACCAGGTTAAAAAGGCAACGTCAGCGATATACACAAATGACGGCGTCAGAAACGCCTGAAGAATATGAAGCCAGGTTAACAAAACAACGGGAGCGATACACACAGATGTGTGTTGCCTTTAATACTATCATGGGCTTCTACAATACATAAAATGCAGGGCAGCACTGCATGGAAATTCCAATAGTTATACACTCCATGTAAATAAAAGAGATGTTTCAACTAGTTTATCGTTGGACATTCACACTGCTGGCTGGCGAGGAATCGTTTCACTGCTCGTAGTTTGTCTTTAATCGACAAAGTACTACTCGCTCACCACTATGAAACCCTAAGACTCGCTTATAATCGAGCTTGCTAGCTTGTTTCCACATTCTAGCCCTACTTATCACACGTCCATCGTTGTCGGTTGAACAACTGCCTAATTATAGTCTAACATTACAAAATAAACATTTTAAACAACGATTGTAGACAATTGACGTGCCCCACGGTTTTATTTTAGTCTAGTCTATGCATATGTTTATAATTCCCACGACTGTATCTATTTTATTATTTTTTGGTTTTTAGTACATTTATCTTAAACATTGTATGTTTAACATAAAACCGTTTAACTTAAAATGTTTTTTTACCTATTTTTTTACATAAAGTTTTCTCCCTACATTTTGAAATTTTTCCCACGTGTATATAAAATAAATAAAAATTTCTAATGTTTAATTTGAAAAATTTTTAAATTGATCTCTTATATATGTATATTTGAATTATTGTACAGAAATATATACTACACGATAAAATGGAACAAATTATCATACGAAAATAAATCATGTTTTATTTGCCACAAGCTATAACAAAAACAAAACCTACAAACGTTTTCAATGGATTTCCAATAATCATGGAATGCTTCATGAGACATTTCCTTGTCTGTGCTGCACGATAAACTTTTCAGCGGAGTTTAGTTACCCCAGGAAAAAGCAATCATCGAAATTGCTAAAGAAATATTATGTGTGTATGCAAATCACATAACTTTTAAAATCCGTACGTGAAAACCTTGACATATTGCTGGATTAGCAATGTTGTTGATTTATGTCATGTTCACATTAAAAAAAATTAAACGCATATTTTATAGCAAACAAAAACGAACAACTTATCAAACAAAAGCCGTTTGTTTTCGTGCTAACTACGATTTAGAGTTTCGCTTCCCGCATACATACATATATTTTTATGTAAATGCTCTTAATCATCGCGTTGGTATTCTGACGTGAATATAGGTAATACAAATACGAAATTGTAAATACATGTGCACATGTCTTTCTGCAACATTTTCTTCTAGACTTTTCGTATGTAACACCTCAAAGGTATAGATAGACACGTTTTGTATATCGTCAATTATTAAACCACCAGAATTTCCCAAAAAGCAGTCATGTGTTTTTGTTCTCCTAAACATCGCTTAAGGAATTGTTGACATTGATTTGACAGTAATACATATACGAATGCATAAATCCGTATGCGAAAACATACCACAATCACTCACCACTTTTCCATGGAAGTTTTTTGATACGCTCTTTTTTATGAAAAATGGTGTCAGACGTGACAATGACAAATTTAACATAAAAACATGTTTTACAGCTAGATTCTTTGTCGTTGGAGAATATTAAAATTGTGGAAGGATATAGATTCGTTTGTTTTTTTGCAGAACGATTATATGATATTGTCTCCTTCAAATTTCAATTCGTATCATTTGCGACTTATTATACCCTACACCACTATGTGGTAAGGGGTATTATGTGTTAGTGCATTTGTATGTAACATACAAAAGGAAGCGAGATAGACCCATAGTTCCTTCTAGGGATATACATAGAATCACTTTCTGAGTCGATTTATGCATGTCCGTCCGTCCGTCCGTCCGTTCGCAACGTACAGGTCGCATTTGTTGGCCGATTTCGCTGAAAATTTGGGAATACCATTTTTTTAGCCGTCGGAAGATCAAGTTCGAAGATGGGATATATCGGTCCACGTTTTGGTATAGCCCCCATATAACGATACCCCCCGATTTACGGTATTTTGACGTTTTCAGCTACATTTTCAGACCGATTTGACTATAATTTGACATTTAGGGTTCTTAGGTGTCAATAAATATATATAACGAAACTTGTGGACATAGGTCCACGTTTTGGTATAGCCCCCATATAACGGTACCCCCCGATTTGCGGTATTCTGATGTTTTTAGCTACATTTTCAGACCGATATAGCTATAATTTGACATTTAGGGTTCTTAAAAGTCAATAAACTTATATAACAAAAGTTGTGGACATAGGTCCACGTTTTGGTATAGCCCCCATATAACAGTACCCTCCGATTTGCGGTATTTTGACGTTTTTAGCTACATTTTCAGACCGATGTAGCTATAATTTAACATTTAGGGTTCTTAAGTGTCAATAAACTTATATAACAAAAGTTGTGGACATAGGTCCCCGTTTTGGTATAGCCCCCATATAACTGTGCCCCCCGATTTACGGTGTTTTGATGTTTTTAGCTACATTTTCAGACCGATATAGCTATAATTTGACATTTAGGGTTCTTAAGTGTCAATAAACTTATATAACAAAAGTTGTGGACATAGGTCCACGTTTTGGTATAGCCCCCATATAACGGTACCCTCCGATTTGCGGTATTTTGACGTTTTTAGCTACATTTTCAGACCGATGTAGCTATAATTTAACATTTAGGGTTCTTAAGTGTCAATAAACTTATATAACAAAAGTTGTGGACATAGGTCCCCGTTTTGGTATAGCCCCCATATAACTGTGCCCCCCGATTTACGGTGTTTTGATGTTTTTAGCTACATTTTCAGACCGATATAGCTATAATTTGACATTTAGGGTTCTTAAATGTCAATAAACTTATATGACAAAACTTGTGGACATAGGCCCAAGGTTTGGTATAGCCCCCATATAACGGTTCATTTAAGTTCATATTTTCGTATAGCCCAGATACCTCCGAACTAGCTGTTAATGACATTTGAAGTTCCCACGTTATGTACCGATTTTCGATATTTTGAAGATTCTAGCTAAATTTTTTAACCGAATTAGGAGTTATTTGACATTAAAGGCTCCCATCAAAAACTGTCAACATAGGCCCATGTTTTATTATAACCCCTATATAACAGTACCTCCCAATTTCGAGCCCACCAAAAATTGTCAACATACATAGTTAGATATAGGCACGATAAAAAAGGGCCTCCCGAATGAAGCATAAATGTGCATAAACATTATCTGACATTTTAACGTACCCACTTAAAGTTGGGGACAGGAATGAAAAGTAATTATTCCATTTTAGTTTAGAATATTTTATGGTGGATGGTATGAAAAGTTCGGCCCGGCCGAACTTAATGCTTTTTTACTTGTTATCAGCTAAAATTCCTATAATAGAAATACGAATTTAGTGCCATAATATGAGTCAGCCAAACATAGACAAAACAATATCTGGTTGCGATTTCAGTGTTCTCAGACGAAAGATGGTGGCACACAGTTGTTGCTTTGTGGGACGACAGCTTTGACAAACAAAAACAAAACAACTTAACAAAACGTCTTATAATGTATTTTGGGTTGAGATTCTTTTTGCTCGCTGATGCTGCATCGGTTTTATTCCAAAAACAAGTAAGAGAGGGTTATAGTCGGACGGGGCCTACCATGTGATACCCTACACCACTTCCACTGAGCCATGGGCGTAGCCAGCTATGAGCAGGGGGGCCAACTGCCCCACCGCCCCCATAGAGCCGTAAAAAAAATTTGAAAAATTATAAAAAAACTGCAGTTGTTCTCATATACAATTTTTTAAATTTAATAATGGACGACTAATATCTTTCGAATAAGCTATATTTTTTTAAAAGCGGTTTACATATGTTTGGGTTATAGTCATAGAAGTGTAAAAACGCATTGAAAATAGGAAAATGCTTTTGCTCCTGCTCTAGGCTGCTTAGAAGATATCAAACATATTTTATTATTTGTAAGTAAACTTTGAATTATGTTAAAAACAAGTAAGAAAAGTCTATAGTCGGACGGAGCCGACCATGGGATACCCTATACCACTATCCCTGGACAATCGCTCTCCACGGAACTTCTTTTCAATGATTGTGAAAATTTAATTATCAAATATCAGAGATGTAATGTATAATAGTTATGAGGAAAACCAAAAAGTTATCTAGCATGACAAAGACATTTTTGTAGCAGGAAAGGAAAATTTAGTTCACACAAACTAAATGAAACCCACTTATGTAGTACTACTACTTCCGTTGTTTAACCGCTACGTTATTGAAATTTTTACCAATTTCACACAAAAGTTTCAGTCCATTTAACCCGCTAAGTATTATCTGATCTTCACGTTGGTTTGTACGCTTCTTCTTCATCATAAACTCAAACTTTGTTTAAAATTTTGCGGGTTTTTTATTTTGACCTACAGAGCCGCTACAAAATTGGTTAAATTTTTGTTTTTGGTCCATTTCATCCCCTGAACATTTCACGATCATCACCAAAAACTAATCATTTCTATTCTGGCCCGAACACAATCTCCTTAAAAAATTTGTTATTGAAGTTCAAATTGCCTTAAGCTTGTTTACAATTTTTAATGGACGTACACACACCGCGAAATCGCTGTATCTCGTCGACATATGAATTTCGGCATACCAAATAAGGGGTCTAGGACGAATATTTCGTGATGTTACATAAACTATTGGAGAGACAATATGTAGCATGGTATAAAAATGTGGTTCTCTACACAGAACCCAATATATATTAGGCAGTAGGCCCATTATCTAGCAAACACTTTATTGCAATTTACATCAGATGAAAGGTCAGTAGTTTTTTCCATATGTAGGCTACTTTGCGAAATATATATGTCCTCAAGGAATTAAAATATCGACCAAAAATAAATTTTTTATATTTTTCATACAAAAGTAATGTTCCATTTCACCCGCTAAAGAATATCAGATCATCAGTCAAAATTGTAGGCATCTTTTTCGACCTATACTCTTACCCGGTGCAAAATTTCGTGACTATTGATGTATATTTGCGACTTCTAGCGAGTTTATTATTACACTACAAACAAATAACGGGATATATTACGCTGTAACTCTGTTATCTGATCATGCACACCAACATAATTGGCATCAATTGAAAGGTCAAGCGTTCCACTTTCAAGTATATCTCACTTGTCCGGAATGTCACTTCCAGGAATTAAGATATAAGCTGTATATTAAAAATTTTCACAATTTTCACACAAAAGTTTTGGTCCATTTAACCCTCTAAATATTATCCGATCGCCATCTCAAATTGCAAGCTTTTCCTTTGTGATATACGCTTACCTTATTTAAAATTACGCGTTTATCGGACTATTATTGAGACCTACAGAGCCGCTACAAAATTGGATAAATATTATGTTTTTGGTCCATTTCACCCGCTAAATATTTCACGATCATCACCAATAAGAATAGGGATCTATTCTGATCTGAACCCGACCTCCATACAAAATTTGGTGACGATCGGTCCATAATTGCGGCCTGGAGCGTGTTTACAATTTATAATGGACAGACGGACGGACGGACGGACGGACTGACGGACGGACACACATCTCAAAATCGCTTTATCTCGTCGAGATATGAAAAATGGTATACCACATTGGGGGTCTCCGACGAATATTTCGCGGTGTTACATGAATTTTTACCAAAACAAACGTATAATACCCTTTTCCACATTGTGGTATAGGGTATAAATACATGAGATATGCAATTTTTAATTTAAAACTTCTCTACAAGTGGTGTCTTAGACACGCCGTTCGGACTCAGCGATAAACAGTAGGTCCCATATGATTGAGCTAATATGAATCGGGGTGCACTCATTGATATGAGAGAAGTCTCCCTTGTCCCTTCTGGGATGTTTTTGGAACAATTATTATTAATATGCAATAGAATGGAGGGTATATTTTTCCGTTTGTAGTGCATTAAAATACTTATTTGCAACCCTATAAAGTATACATATTTGTTATCAGGATACAATTCTGAGTCGATATAGTATAGATTGACTGATATAGTCTATCAAAATTAAAAATTTGTTAAAGAAGTTTTTATTATATCGGTCCACAATTAGTTTATGTTCGAAGAGGGCCATATCGCACTGTGGTTCCGCCCGTGGACAAAAATCGAAAATTTATGGCAACAAATTTGATTCCGATTGAAATAAATATAACCTAAACACATCAAATTGTTAATATCCAGTAAAATTTTTGCCAATTTACAGCGGTAATATGTCAAGTAAAGTCGAAAAAGTTGAAAAGCATTCGCAGCTTATGAGTGAAATTATAAAAAAGAGGTAAATGTACAATTTCCAGATTTATGGCCTGTTTCACTAAGACGATTCTAATACAAACGAATTTGGTTTCGAATCGTCTTAGAGAAACAGGCAATTAATCTTATAGTTGATAGCATTGACAATGTTTTTACGTAAAAAGATATTCATACATAGTTTTCTAACTTCCTTAAAAATAAATTCTTTGTAAATAAATTTTCTGGTACTTTTAAAATCAGTACTATAAATTTATGTAGAGTTTTACTAATGTTGGGAGTATTTGGGAGACTCCGTGTTTTTTAAAAAATACACCTTTATATGGGGGCTATACCTAAACGTAGACCTATATTGAACATTTTTTGCGAGGATGTATTTTGTTTACAGAGATTTCAAAATGCGAAATTTCAACCAAATCAATTGGAAACTGTGTCTAAATTCATCAAAATACCAAAAATAAGGCATTACTCTTATAAGGGGGCTATACCTAAATGTGGACCTACATCCACTCAAATTTGTTTTCTATCATCTTGCCTCGTTGTAAAACTATATATGTTTAAAATTTCGATTAGATCGATTAGAACTATTTTTGGCACTCCATTCAATAAAAGTGAGACCGCCCCTTAATTGTTTTTGATTTCAAAATGTAAAGTATGTTTGGACGATCTATGTCGCCTAGAAATGTTACGATGTGCAAAGTATGGATCAGAGTGAACGAAAAAATGATTAAAGAGTAGTATAGAATCTTCTTTGGGCCTACAAAACTTTCCCCCGGAAATGTGTCAGTGCTGGTTCACGTTTTGGATTACCCCTCATAGGACGGTACCGCCCGATTTTTTAGGGATTTTCAGGATATTGTAGGATAGTACGGCTATCCTACAGAAATGGCTGAAATTTAATATTTAGTCTTCTATGGGGCGTTTTGATATAGCCACTGACATTTATGACAATTTCAAACAGTCAACTTTGCACATATGTAAAGTCCTGTCTAACATGTGCCGCGCGGTCACCCATAAGAACGTTATAAACTTGGGTTTGGGCGTCGGGTTAGTAACCCTCCCCTAGAAAAAAACAGCCTACTATGAAAAAACGAAAGAAAAGAAAAACAAACCCCTCTAAAGTTGACGAACCCCGCAAACGTTTTAAGGACCATGATCTGCGAATCTGCACCTGGAATGTTCGCACTCTTTATAGAGAAGGTGCAGTCTTCGCATTGGCAGATGTACTTGAAAAGTACAAGACCGATATTATTGCCATACAGGAAATACGATGGATTGGGAAAGGCGTCGCAACAACACCTAAAGGTGACGCACTGGATTATAGCTGCCATGACGTAAAGCATGAATTTGGTTGTGGATTCGTAGTTAGTCGGAGACTAAAACATCTGGTATCCAGCTTCACTCCAGTGAATGAAAGGCTTGCTGCAATTCGGATAAAGCTAAATTCTTCATCATTAGCTTTATTTGCGTTCATGCTCCCACTGAAGAAAAGGACGAACAGACCAAAGATATATTTTACGAGCGCTTAGAAGAAACATATGACACAACCATGACATTAAAATAATTCTAGGCGATTTTAATGCCAAAATTGGAAAGGAGAATATCTTTGGCCCAACAGTCGGGAAATTCAGTCTCCACAGCGAAACATCTGACAATGGTATGAGGCTGATAGACTTTGCAGCTGCAAAAAACATGGTAGTTAGCAGTACCAGATTTAATCATCTCGATATTCATAAGGGCACCTGGCTGTCTCCAGATCAGAAAACAAGAAACCAAATTGATCATGTTGTGATAGATGGAAGACATTTATCGAGCGTGTTGGATGTACGATCGTTCCGAGGCGCAAACATTGATTCGGACCACTACCTTGTTGCAGCAAAGGTACGCACCCGCTTAAACGTAGCAAACAAAGTACGAACAGACACAACACGAAAGTTAGACATCGGTAAGCTGCAATCACAACAGATAGCCACAGCATATTCCACTCAACTAGCCCAATTGCTAAATCAAAGCACTCCTCATCCCGATAACATTTCAGCGCAATGGCAAAGCATTGCCCACTCCATGCAAACAGCCGCAAAATCCATACTTGGATACCAGAGACCTCCACCAAGGAATCCATGGTATGATGAGGAGTGTCGTGCCACCGAAGAGAAAAATGCGGCATATAGGGCTACTTTACAATCCGTAGCAACGCGTAGCGCACGAGAGAGATACAGGGAGAAAAGGAGAGCGGAGAAACGTCTTTTCCGCAGGAAAAAGAGAGAGATGGAAAAGCGGGAGTGTGAAAAAATCGAGATGTACAGGAGCCAGAATGAAGTCCGAAAATTCTACCAAAGAGTCAAGCATCAAACTGATGGCTTTGGTACAGGCACATCCTCCTGTAGAGACCAGCAAGGTAATTTGGTAACTGATACAGATAGTGTACTCAGGATATGGAAAGAACATTTTTCAAATCTGTTGGTATCCAATAGCAGCGAAGACGACGAAGATACCACAGTCCCAATCCCAGAAGATGGTATTGAATGTATACCGCCCAGCCAAGATGAGGTAAAGACAGCAATAAATCGGCTGAAGAATAATAAGGCAACAGGGGCCGATGGCTTACCAGCCGAGCTGTTCAAAACCGGAGGCGACACGCTGATAAGGTGTATTCATCAGCTAGTTAGCACCATCTGGCAGGAAGAACGATTACCCGACGATTGGAACCTGAGTATCCTGTGCCCCGTCCACAAGAAGGGAGATAAGACTGTATGCTCTAACTATAGGGGCATAAGTCTACTCCCTATTGCCTACAAGATCGTGTCAGGGATAATGTGCGAACGACTAAAGCCTATGGTCAATGAAATAATTGGACCATACCAATGCGGCTTTAGACCTGGCAAGTCCACCATTGACCCAAGAGATGCAGATCGACACCTACCACCTTTTTGTCGATTATAAAGCAGCCTTCGACAGCCCACTGCGTTCCAAGGTATTCCAAGCCATGTCTGAATTTGGTATCCCCGCAAAGCTCATCCGGCTTTGTAAAATGACTTTAACTGACACGAGGTCCTCAGTTAAAATAGGAAAGAACCTCTCCGAAGAGTTTGGTACCAAAAGAGGTTTCAGACAAGGAGACAGCCTTTCGTGTGACCTCTTCAACATCCTGCTAGAAAAGGTTATACGAGAGGCAAACGTCAAAAGAAGTGGCACAATCTACACCAATAGTCACATGTTACTTGCTTATGCTGATGATATAGACATCATGGGCCGATCAGTAAAAGAAGTAACTGATACCTTTATTAAGGTCGAAGGAGAATCTGCTAAGGTGGGTCTGGCGGTAAACGGTGAGAAGACCAAGTTGATGGTGTCGACGCGCAATGCGTCCATTGAGATCGGACCAACTGTTGAAGTTAGTTCCTATAATTTTGAGGTAGTAAAAGACTTCGTATACCTCGGCACCTCCGTAAACACAACAAACGACATCAGTTGTGAAATAAAAAGAAGAATTGTATTGGCCAACATATGCTACTTTGGTTTAAGTAAGCAGTTTAAAAACAAAGCCACATCTCGTCAAACAAAAATAACGCTCTACAAAACACTGATACTACCCGTGCTGATGTATGGCTCCGAAGCCTGGGTACTTGCGCAAGCAGACATGGCAGTGCTTGGTGTGTTTGAGAGAAAAATTCTTCGAAAGATCTACGGACCAATCTGCGTTGACGGTGAATATCGACGTCGCATGAACCACGAGCTGTATCTGCTATACAACGACATCAATATTGTTAAACGTATCGAGATGCAGCGATTGCGTTGGCTAGGCCATATCATAAGAATGAGCGATGATGAACCCGCTAAAAAGGCGTATGAATACATGCCACATGGCGGTGCACGCAGAATTGGCAGGCCAAGGAATAGATGGCGCAAACAAGTGGATGATGAGATGAAAAGGCGCGGTATTCCAGAGTGCAAAGCAACAAATAGAGAGGAATGGAGATCTCTTCTTAGTTCGGCCTATAGAACAAATGTTCTGTAATGGGCCAGCTAAGTAAGTAAGTAAGTAAAGTCCTGTCTAAATCATCTTCTTTTTGTTTTGTGAAACGGTTTTATGTATTGGCAATAATTCATCAGTATTACATTTTAAATTTCATGTTTTTTTAATTTTTTAAAATTAATTTAAAAAAGTATCCAAAAATATAGGCCCCTACCATCGAGTAGGAGGGGAAGGTTTTTAAGGAAAGAATTTTTTTATTTGCTGACCGAGAAGATTTAATATATGTACATACTAAAAGTTGTTTATAATTTTACCTTTTTCATCCATAAAATTTTTTACTGTTCGAAAAATCGAACACCAATTACGACGAAATGGGTTAATCATATAAAATGGTGGAAGCTTTTTTCTTGTTTTTCATTAGGTATGTACCTAAATAAAAGGTTTAACATTTTTGTATGTAAAAACTATACACATCACAAAAAAAAATAAATTGCCCAACCCACCCCCCCCCCCCTAGATTTGATCCTGGCAACGCCCTTGCACTGAGAACCAGCCGTCCGGTCATACATACATACGTTGATATACACGATAACATGCCACAGATATAGCACATACATACACCTACATTACTGGAAACGTTAGGTGTTATTTTTTTTATTTTATAATGGACACACATACGGGTTTGGATATATATACATTAGGCTGGGGCGATTTGAAAACCTAAATGGGCCCTTCGCGTTTCTGATTCCTGGGATTGAACTGAGCAAAAAAGACCACTAGACCATAGGTCTACGGTGGAAATCGAGCCTCCCGATTTTGACTTTAAGTTTTTTATCCAAGTTTTTTGGATATTTTGGCATATAACGGCCAAACCATTGAGATTTTCGATCCGACACAAAAATTGTAGCTGACACAATAACTAAGAACTCTCTAATACATCGCAAAAGCATTGGAACGCTCCTTCTGGTAGTTTTGGCCTTGAGAAAGTGCAAACTTTTTGGAAAATGTCGATAAATGGCACTGTGCTACAAAAGTTGACCAGAAAAATATTGAAGCGTTCTTATGCAAAATTCTATATTGTTGGGATTTAAACGGGCATTTCTTCTTTTTTCACAACAGATTTCTATTGTCCTCCTTTCTTTTAAAGGGGTGAATAATATCTTTCGAAGTTATTATGTTTTTAAATCGGTTAACAAATCAAAGTAATGGTCCATTTCACCCGCTAAATAATATCAGATCATTATCCAAAATTGGAGGCATTTTGTTCGACATAAACTCTTACCTCGTGTAAAATTTCGTGACTATTGAGCTATAATTGCGACCTCTAGCGCGCTTCTGATTACACTACAAACAAATAACTGGATATATTAGGCTGTAATTCCAGGAATTAAAATATGGACCAAAAACAAAAATTTTGATATTTTTCATAACAAAGTAATGGTCCATTTCACCCGCTAAATAATATCAGATCCAAAATTGCAGGTATTTTGTTCAACATAAACTCTTACCTCGTGCAAAATTTCGTGACTACTGAGCTATTATTGCGACCTCTAACGTGTTTATGATTATACTACAAACAAATAACTGGATATATTAGGCTGTAACTCTGTTATCTAATCATGTACACCAACACAATTGACATCAATAGAGAAGTCAGGGGTAATTTTTCAAACATAGCTTACTTGAACGGAATGTGTCGTCCAGGATATATACTGTGTATTAAAATTTTTCGCAATTATCACACAATAGTTTTGGTCCATTTAACCATCTTAATCTTAACTGATCACCATCTCCTATTTTGTAGTATACTCTTACCTTATTTAAAATTTCGAGGCGATCGAACTATTATAGCGGCCTACAGAGCAGCTACAAAATCGGCTAAAATTTTTGTTTTTGGTCAATTTCACCCGCTAAATATTTCACGATCATCGCCAAACAATAGATGTCTTTTCTAACTGAGAATTTCGAACTTGTTTTAATAATATGTAGCTAAAAGGTCCTGATTGGTCATTATAAAATACGGAAAATGATACCTTACATTTCCAGTAGTGACGGCGTATATATTTGTATGTTCTATATCTCTGGTATGTTACCATGTATATCAACTCATGTATGTATGTAATATATATATATATATATATATATATATATATATATATATATATATATATATATATATATAATTGTTCCACAAACATCCCATAAGGGACAAGGGAGACTTCTCTCATATCAATGAGTGCACCCCGATTCATATTAGCTCAATGATATGGGACCTACAGTTTATCGCCGAGTTCGAACGGCGTGTCTAAGACACCACTTTTGTAGAGAAGTTTTACATGGCTGAAATACTCAGGAAATGTCGCCAACATTACTTGAGGGGTATTTATGTAGGACGGCTAAAATATGTCGCAATCATATAAAAGAAATTCCTTGGAAAATAGTGACCAGGTGTAGTGGAGTAGGGTATCATGGTCGGCCCTGTCCGACTGTTACCCTCTCCAACTTGTTTATTTTTTAAAAGTGTAAATACCCAATTTAACTGATGATATGAAAACATACCAAACGGGTTTGGAACACGAATCTCAACCCTTCAGCATAAACCATTCACCATGTATTGACTTTTGGGATAGTCGTAGTAGAATTTCATTGCTGATATTTTGTGTTGTACATGAAAATGATACAAAGGCAGTTCCAAAAATGTGGAGCTCACGTTTGCATGCTGTCAGTCAGATTCCAAAGTTGAATCAAAAGCATTTTTTCCATTGCATTATTGCCTCTTAGTTACTTTTTCATATAGTTTTGTTATCGTTGTTTGTTGAAATTCATTCTGACAACCATACATTGTTTGTTGGCGCCAAAAAACAATAGAATATATTTGCTTACACTATGCAACACTGAAAATGCAAACAACTTCTAGTATGCATATTTTGAAAGTAAATATTTAGACTATAAAAACCCTAGTAGGGTTTTGTCCTGTCAGATCCAGTTCGGATTTTATGGCCTCATCTAAACCGGGCTAAATCTATACTTTTTTGAATTTATCAGGCCTTTATCTCAGAAGTTTTGCATATATTTTGAATTTTGAGTCAATAAATGTAGTTTTTCGATTTCAATATTTCTCCAAATATATTATTCTTGTCCTTATCTACAATTTTGTTTCAGAGGTCAGAAGAAGATTCGCATTGGTTTCAGAGATATAGACCCGAATTTCTTTAAAAACTCAATATGTAACCATGTTTAGATGGGGCCATAAAATCCTAGCTGGATCTGACACAACAAAACCCAACTAGGGTTTCTTGTCGTTTGGGTCTGTACTTTCAAAAAATCTTCAGTTCGAGTTGTTTGCACAAGATCACCTTAAAAATGTTGCACAGTGTTATCCACACCACCAGAATAATACATGCCAAAAATTGTTATGCAAATTCTTATTTTATCATTGGGTTCGCCGTCGCCGATTAACTGCTCTTATGCTACTTTAGCACTACTGATAGCATCGTTGTATATATTTTTATGTTATACATTTTTGGAGTTTCCTTCCACATTTTTGTTAAAATATTTGCAGATAGTTTTTTTGAGTGGTATACCCAATTATTATTAAACTTTGCAAAAAAAAACTATGAATACAAATAAAGTAATGAAACTATGGAACTGTATAAACACTTATTAGGCAATATTTCAGTATTGAATATAATTAAATTCGTTATTTTCTCATATATTGCATTACACATTATTTTATTTTGGCATTGTTATTTATATACATAGATATCGCTTTGACTTCTATGAAATTATTTCAATTTATTTAAATTCATTAATTATCCATATTGAGATTGAACGCCTACTCTATGAAATATTTATTGGCTAATGATATTTTGCGGATTTCCTATGATAAGCCATAATTACAAATCTAAACTGCAGAATATTTCACAAAATTGGATGAGTTTTCATTGTTATTTAACTATTTATTTAAAATATTGATTATCATGTATGCATTACGTGTATGTGTGGTACTGTTTCGATGCATTAAAGATATTTATTGAATTTATAGATCCAGCGTTCCCACCGAATGATACATGTGATAGATAGAGCTATTTGGTGTCTTGTTTAGGTGCGGAGTAGCAGCAATGCTTTAAACAGCAAACCGATGGATTTTTTTAGGCACACTAACCATAATGAGATTGAGAATAAAACAAAAATAAGACACAAATGTTTTAAAGGTAGTACTAATATAATATGGGTCGGACTGTTAATCCGTATCTACAGATTATCGCTCTTAGTTACTATTTACAGGATATTTGAGAATAAAAAACAAAGTCACTCATGTAGAGAGGTGGTAGGAAGCGTCGCAAGATGGATTTTCCTGGCCAAAAATCAATATTTTGTGTTGTCAAAGATATTTAATTTCTATGTGGGATCGATAGTAAACCAGTGTTGTCGACAGTTTTTGATCGGAAATCGTCAAAAAAATCGTAAAATCGTCAACAATATTTGAAAAATCGTCAAAAAATTGTCAACATGGTGAAAAACTCGGTTTGGTTACCTTTTAATGCGATTTTTCCCTGATATTTTTGTGCATGAAACTGACAACATAAGATATACAACCCACAGCAATAAATCTAACCCCATATCACTTAAATACTGCTCTAAAACAAGTGAGAAAAGGCTATAGTCGGTACGGGGCCGACTATGTGATACCCTACACCACTAACTCTGTGAATAATCTTTTCACTCGAAAACATTTCTTATATGGAGATACGAAAGTTTTTATACCAAATGACTTAAGGCGAACTGAACCAAAATAATTAATATTTAATTTTATGTTTGACATCACCAACATCAATAGGCTTCTATCTCTGTGATCGTGATGATCCGATCAAAATTCCGACCTGTAGTGTGATTGCAGAAAAAGTGGAAAAAAGGGATGCATTAACGACTATTGCGATACCTCTATTATTTGACTACCTACGCCAACCTACTTTGCATAATTTCAAAGATGGGATTTTCTACTTTCTTAGTCAGGCTTTGCTTTTAGAAGGTCCCCAACCAAAGGTGTGATATCCGTCATTATTATTAAAATCGCAAAAATGAGAAGTTGGGTTTTATTAGCGACTACTGCGATATCTTCGTTGTTAGACCACCTACGACAACCTACGTTACATTGTTGTAAAGGTGATATTTTATACTTTCATTGCCAGGTTTTGCTTTTTGTAGACCCCTTATAGACGCTGAGATATTTGCTTTGGAATAAAATGTTGACTTTTCACCAAACAAAGTTTTTTCCCATTCCGACCCCTAAATATTATCCGACCATCATCAAAATCAATAGGCTTCTTCCTCTGTGACACCCTCATTAACTCTCGAAATTTCGTGACGATCCGATCAAAATTGCGCCCAATAGCGTGATTTCCAAAAAATTGGAAATATTGCAATATTCGATAATACATCCGAATATTGCAATATCTCCGTTATTTGGTCACCTACGCCGACCTAGTTTGCATCATTGTAAAGATGGGATCTTCTACTTTCATAGTAAGGCTTTGCTTTTGGAAAGTATCCAACCAAACCTGTGATATTCGTCATTATAACTTAAATCGCAAAAATGAAAATTTGGGTTTAATTTGTGACTATTGTGATATCTTCGTTGTTTGATCACCCACTAGAACCTACTTTACATCGTTAGAAAGGTGATATTTTCTGCTTTTAGGTTTTGCTTTTGGTATACCCCTTATAGAAGCTGAGATATTAGCTTTGGAAAAAAACGTTGTCTTTTTATCCAAATAAGTTTTTTGCCCATTCCTACCCCTAAATATTATTCGACCCTCACCAAAATCAATAGGCTTCTTCCTCTTTGAGATCCCCATTAACTCTCAACATTTCGTGACGATCCGATCAAAATTGCGGCCTGTAGCGTGATTTCCAAAAAATGGAAAAATGGGATGAATTAACGACTATTGTGATATCTCCGCTATTTGGTCACCTTCGCCGACCTAGTTTGAATCATTGTAAAGGTGGAATCTTCTACTTTCATAGTCAGGCTTTGCTTTTGGAAAGTCCCCAGCCAAAGCTGTGATATTCGTCATTATAACTAAAATCACAAACATGAAAATTTGGGGTTTATTTGCGACTATTGCGATATCTTCGTTGTTTGATCACCCACGAGAACCTACTTTACATCGTTAGAAAGGTGATATTTTCTGCTTTCATTAGCAGGTTTTGCTTTTGATATACCCCATATAGAAGCTGAGATATTCGCTTTGGAAAAAAACGTTGTCTTTTTATCACCGACCATCACCAAAATCAATAGGCTTCTTCCCCTCCGGGACCCCCATCAACACCCAAAATTTCGTGACGATCCGATCAAAATTGCGACCTGTAGCGTGATTACAAGGTTTAGATGGACAGACGGACAGACGGACGAACGGACACACATAGCCAGATCGACTCAGCTCGTCGAGACATTCATTTTGATATATAAGTATGGGTCTACGACCATTATTTCGATGCGTTACAAACTTTTTGGCCAAAACCAACTTATAATACCCTCCCCACATAGTGGTGTAGGGTATAAAAAGGCTTTCAGAAGATGATAGTTTTCATATGGTTATGGAGTTAAATGGTAGCTTACCGTCCATGTTTGTCCGTACACGTACATTTTGGCTGTTGGGCAGTCGAAAATAGATAAAAAATTGTCATACAAAACTGACAGCTTAAAGAGGGCATTTGTAGGAAGTTAATAAAGCTGGTCTCATATTGTTCTATAACAAAAAATATAATTAATATTTTGTCTCCAAAACTTTTAAAGGAAGATTTTCATCCATTACCAAAACTAAACGAACATTTTCAGCTCATGTAATTTGAATGTCTGACAAAAACTATGAAATACCTGTGCCAGATATGTGCCTAAATATAGCCAATCCGTCTGGAAATTGCTATAAAACATTAAAAAAGCTCAAAAATCGAGTTTGGAACATTGCTTGCCTTAAAATCTTTCGTGAAACTTTGGTCAAAATGTAGTTATCGTCTTTTATTTCATGCATTTCTGGCTTACGTGAAAAATCGTCATTTTGGACCATAAAATCGTCAAATCGTCATTTTTCAATTTTGGTCCAAAAAATCGTCAAAATGAAGATAAATCAGCAAATTCGGCAACACTATAGTAAACACATTAAAACAAAGGAAACCAAACAATTAGGTCAACATATTGGAAGGTGTTGGCGTGGGATGCCCCTAAAGAAGAACATTTTCCCCATTTTTGGGAAATACGTAATTTTTGCCAATATCTGGAGAAAGAAGTAGCTATTTCTCGGAAACTATAAAATATATTGTGTCCATTGTTTTTTGCAAGGTACATAGGATTGTGGCCTTTAAAAATCGTTTTTAAAAATTACCGTAGCTTTTACACAACATGAGCTATTTTCCTTTTCCTCAGGTACTAAATTTTATTAAATGCCAAATTTAGTGGACTAGAACTTTTGTGGAACAACATGGAACAATGTTTTATTTTCACAGAAAAATACCGGAGAGTCTCCTCTATCAGCCCACTTTTATACCCGTCTGCTTCCGTCCGTTTAACGCTTTTTTAAGTTTATTGAAATTACATAGGTAAAAATTTGTGTTTTTTCCATACCGTTTTCGGACATTATTTGAGTATATGAGTTTTTATACGAGTTATATAAGTTTTTTTTTAAAACTTGAAAAAATTTAAATTTTTTGGAAGTTTGTTTTAGTTTTTTTTTTGTTATTTTATAGCTTATATTGGTGTTTGACCATCTTTAATATATAGGAAGATATAAACACAGTCACATTTTGATAAAAAAAATATAGTAAAAAACAAGTAAAGAAGTATCAGTCGGCTTTGCCGACAGTGATATACCCTCAGCATGTGTATATTGAAACAATTTTTTTTCCAAAAAACGCATGTATTTAGGGAGTTTTAAAAATTTTGGGCGTTTGAACTGACAAAAATGTTGATTAGGATTTAATATCAAAAGTTTTGCGGAGGAGATACTAAAAAGAATGGATCTCCAGCCACTACATATGGTACCATAGGGGTTTTTTAGAACTTCAGGGATGTTTGCTCAAGAAGTATGAACTTGCCCCTGAAACAACTTTTACCATCGCAATTGAGGCAGCAATGCAAGTTGCTTCAACAAAAATCAAAGTGATTCGAAAGCAGGTCTTAAAGTGAACATGTATCCGAAATTTTGAGTGGGAGGTACCGGATGGAGTGGACAAATATAGTCCATATTTGAACCTGATCTATATCTGGTAGATATATTAGGATGTGTAAAGTATGGACCAATTCGGCCACTCTCTTCAAGAGTTATCGTACGCACAATTTTTCCGAACATTTTTGAACTTTTGTGGGGGAGGTACCTGAAGGAGTGGACCGATATGGCTTATCTTCAAACTTAAACTATGTTTGGACAAAATATTACTAAGGCCAAACTTTGGACCGAATCGGCAGACCTGTTCGAGAGTTATTTTGCCCTCCAACCTCCTCACACGGTGTCATAGGGGTTTTTTGCAACTTTCAGGCTATTTTCTCAGGAAGTATGGACTTGCCCCTGATGAAACTTATACCGTCGTATGAAGGGCAGTGAATACAAGTTGCTAAAGCAAAAATCAAAGCGATTCGAGAGATGTTCCTAAACTGAACTTTTCCAAAATTTTGTGTGGGAGGTACCCGACGGAGTGGACCGATTGAGTCCATATTAAAACCTGATCTAAGTCTGGTACACGCTCCACGATGGGCAAAGTATGGACCAAATCGGTTACACCCTTCAAGAGTTATCGTGCGTACAAATTTTCCGAACATTTTCGAACTTTTGTGGGGGAGGTACCGGAAGGAGTGGACCGATATAGCTCATCTTCGAACTTAAACTAAGTTTGGACAAAATATTACGAAAACCAAAATTTGAACCGAATCGGTTCATCCCTTCGAGAGTTATCGTGCGCTCCAGCCAGCCAGACAGACAGACAGACGGACGGACATTGCTCAATCGACTCCAAATTGTCTGAAACACATTTCGTCCAAACATACTTGGGGTCTAAAACCATTATTTCGATGAGGCACATTTTGTCCGTATGAAAGTGTATATACCCTTCATAGCCTAAAGGCTGAGGGTATAAAAACAAGTAAAGAAGTATCAGTCGGCTTTGCCGAAGAGTGATGTACCCTCGGCCCATGTGAATTGGACAAATTTGCAGACAAAATTATGGAATAGGATTAAAGTTCAAAAGCGTTGTGGAGGAGGTACTTGAAGGAATGGACCGACATAGTTCATTATGGAAGTGGACCTTATTTTGGGAGTCATATATTTTCGATAGATATCGCGTGCACTAGTCATTTCAGTGGGTCATCGTATAACTTTTGGATCAGTATGCCAGGAAGCATGGACTTGCCCACGGAAAACATAATATCGCTGTAAAAAGCCACAATGAAAATCATCGGTATACATTTCAAAGGATCTTCGAACAGACCCTAAACTGAACTTAGACACAGTGATGAACGTTTGTGTGGGAGTTACCCTAAGGACACGACCTATATGGTCCATTTAAGAAGTTGAACTAAATTTGGACAAAATATTAGAAGATCCAAAGTTTAGACCTAATTGGTTGCCCCGTTCAAGAGACATCGTAGTGACATAATTTTTTAATGTTGGGGTAATTATCGGAAGTCCAGCCACTACTTATGGGGCAGTAGTATGGACTTGCCACTGAAAAAAACTTTTATCGTCGTAAATGGAATGATCTATATCTGACAGATATATTAGGATGTGAAAAGTATGGATCAAATCGGTCACACCCTTCAAGAGTTATCGTGCGCACAATTTTTCGAACATTTTTTAACTTTTGTGGGAGAGGTGCCTAAAGGAGCGGACCGATATGGCTTATATTCGAACTTAAACTATGTTTGGACAAAATATTTTGAACCGAAACAGCAGATCCGTTCGAAATTTATCTCGAATCGGTTGATCCGTTTGAGAGCTATCGTGCGCACCAGCCTGACAGACAGACGGACAGAGGGACATGGCTAAATCAACTCCAAATTGTCTGAAACGGATTTCGTCCAAACATACTTGGGGTCTAAAACCATTAATTCGATGAGGCACATTTTGCCCGTATGAAAGTGTATATACCCTCGTTAACATAAATGCTGAGGGTATAAAAACTCAAAAGTTTAACTTTGACCGTAAATTTCCCTGCTGTTATCTTGTCTAACAAAAAAAAAAAAAATTTTGAAAATGTCTCTATCTGTTCAAAAGTTATAGAATTTTGACCAGGAAAAAACGATTCTGAACCACTGTGCGTCGTTGCTTCATGTTAGTCTCAAGCAAAGGTGCGTGCAGAGAGAACATATGTATATTTCAGTGAGAGATCTTAGAAAAGCTTAGAAAAGCTACTTGGGGAACGTAAGATCAAAAGTGGCAGAAATACTTTAGGCTCCAAGGGCAGTTTTGCGTAACTTTTAAGAGTGCAGCAATTTACAGTTCGTACTGAGCGCAGCTTTAGTTTATCTGGATGCCGTGACAATATGTTATTCTAAGTTAACATTAGATATAGCTGCAATAGAATATCCGGAATCTTTAAGATGAAGTTTAGGCAGTGGCAGATTTGCATTAAACAAATTAAAAGTTCGATATTATGAATTTTTAATGAAGTACAATGGAAAGGGAAAGGCTACCACGAAACATTACATGAGAAGGCCTATGCGTTAACGCGAGGCTGAAACATGTCGCCTTGAGATTCAGGGATATACATAGAATCACTTTCTGAGTAGATTTATGTATGTCCGCCGGTTCATGTATTTTTTTATCAAAGTACAGGTCGCATTTATTGTCCGATTCAGCTGAAAATTGGTAAAGATAATTTTTGGACATAAGAAGAATGCTAATTGGTTCAGATTTGGATAAAGCTTCCATATATTTTCGCCAGATTTGAGGTGTTAAGTGCACAAAACACCCAAATTCTGTAAAAATATTGTTGGAATTTGGAAAATGTCGCCATATTTGGACTAGAAATAAGTGTGCCAAATTATACTTAAATCGATTCAGATTTGGATAAATAGCTTCCACATATATGTTCGCCCGATGTGAGATATTTGGTCTACCAAACACCCAATTTAAGTCCAATTTTGATGAAATTTCAAACACTTCGACGAATTCAAACTAGAAGTAAGTGTGCCAAATTATTCTGGAATCGGTTCAGATTTTGATATTTACAAATTTTGTTAATTGTTCACTTATATATTATCGACCTATTTCATGTATTTGACGCACCGAACACAAAATTAAACAGATATTTTGAAGAAATTTGGAAAATGTAACGCAATTTAGTCTAGAAAAAAATGGGTTGGTTTAGGGTATCATATAGTCGGCTCCGCCCCATTTTAATGTTTTCCTTACTGGTTCATTGAATCAAAGTGTACATTACACCGATCCAAAAAAAAAAACGAGTAAAACGGGGCCGACCATGTGATACCCTACACCACTTTGCCTGGGCACCAGTTTTCCGCGGAATTTATTTATATGATTGCGAAGTATCTCTTATTTCTTCGGTGAAGTTGTGAAAACATACATACACTGACGCTCACTTGAATAGAACCCCCCTGCAACATTTTATTCAACCACCATTTTTTCCGAATTATACAAGATATGAAGTTTTTAACTTTTATTATATTTCGCTTCATGTGTTTGGAGTAATCTTAGTCATTCATTTGCATTCAAATCCATTTTATATAACAATTATACAAGAAAAACAAAAGAAAGTCAAAAATTGGAGTAAAAAATTTGGCTCATTTGAATAGAACCCCCCCACAGTGGATCCATCCATTGGCCAAAAATAAAAAAATGAATGTCAAAATTTTGGTACAACAACTGCTAATACTGACAGCTATGACATGGACCTTTTTAAACATATATTACTTTTTGTTTCATTCGAACGCGATCTTCTTAAGAATAGCTTCAAAAGTCGGAACATTTGACTAATATTTTTTGTTGTGACTACAACCTCTATTTTATGTGCAAGTAAATATATTCAAAATATCGCGAAACTAATAATGTATAGCAAAATATTATAGTGGATTTTAAAGGAGGAGGTAATAGCTTAATTTTCATTAAAAATAGTGTTTTAGAGTGTTATGGAATTCTAGTTAGATGCATATTTTCTTAGTGTATTTTGCAATGCCAATTCGATCATACACTTAAATTTGACCTAAGGTTTTAGTCATGATGCCCACCAGTGCCCACCTCGGGAATAATTTTCCAAAGTAGTTCATGGGTTTAAGATTATTCAGTATTAAAATCAGCTGCCATCTAGTGCCAGACTACAAATGGTGGGTCGCTGACTAATGCTGCCCTAGAATAGGGTTTCTATGCATATATTAGCGTATAACTCTGTTATCTGACAACGTACATTAACATAATTTGTATTAGTGGCAAGATGAAGAAATCTTCCTCCAAATTCGTTTTACGTTGACGATACATTCCTTCCCGTAAGAACGCAATAAGATCTTTATTAAAAACGTTACCAATTTTCAGACAAAAATGTTGATTTTTTTAATCCGCTAAATTGGTTGGATTTTATGTTGTTTTGGAGATTGGTTTTGTTTCCCCAAGCCTATTTTTGCATCGTAAGATATTCGGGACCTTTGTTCATGTCATTTTGTATTAACAGGATAAAACAGTTCTTGCTGTATACCCCTCCAGAGGGGAAAGGGGGAGAATGTTACGCTCGTGGTTTCTTAAAACAATCTTCGCAGCAGCACAAAGCTGTAACCGGCGCATTGGCTTGATTTTTACACTCTAAATATTTTTGGCCACTTTCTCCATATAAGTGGATCCACTGTGCCCCCTTTAAAACTTGCGAATACAGAAAGGTTGTATTAGAATATCGATGCATATTCACTATATATTGAAAACGAAGTACTTTCAGTACTATTCAGTAAAAGTATATCCCTCCTGATTAAGGATACACCCGTATATCCTGCTTTGGCAAGGATTCTTTAAATAATCAGGTGTAATGCCTAACAAAGCTTGCTTTTTTCTGTCAACAAGTTTATTTTTGGATGCGTACTGTCTCATAGAGTCGTATATTTTACGCATAAGTCATTCCCATACAGTTTAGAGAATATTTACCACTGTAGAATATGGTGGCCCCTCCAGGATACCCGAATTTCTATTCAAATCTTTAAGTTTTGATGACTCGAAGTGTACAAAAGTTTATAAAATCGTAATGAAATTGCCACTCGGGATATCCGAAAATGTTTCTCAATACTGGAAATGTCTGTTTTAGAACTCCTTTATAAGTTGTCGTGCGCATTTAGGGTGAACTAAATTGATAATTTGTAATGCGTTCCAGCACAATAAAAATACATTCATCGCTACAGAAACCATTTAGAAGATGATCTTCCATACAATAGACGCGAAAGTAATAGTTATATGTTATGCAATTGCTTACTTAATGAGGAGAGTCCTTAATAATTATGAAGGACTTGGGCATTAATTTCTTTCACCTTAAATGCGCACGACAATTTACAAAGGAATTCTAAAACAGGCATTTCCAGTATTGAGAAACATTGTCGGATATCCCGAGTGGCAATTTCATTACGATTTTATACACTTTTGTACACTTTGAGTCATCAAAACTTAAAGATTTAAATATAAATGCGGATATCCTGGAGGGGCCACCATATTTTACAGTGGTAAATATTCTCTAAACTGCATGGGAATGACTTATGCGTAAAATATACTACTCTAGGAGACAGTACGCTTCCAAAAATAAACATGTTGACAGAAATAAGCAAGCTTTGTTAGGCATTACACATGATTATTTAAAGAATCCTTGCCAAAGCAGGACATACGGATGTATCCTTAATCAGGAGGGATATCCTTTTACTGAATAGCGCTGAAAGTACTTCGTTTTCAATATAGAGTCAATATGCATCGCTATTCTAACACAATCTTTCTGCATTCCCAAGTTTTAAAGGGGGGTTCTATTCAAATGAGCCAAATTTTTTAATCCAATTTTTGACTCTATTTAGTTTTTCTTGTATAATTCTTATTTAAATTGGATTTGAATGCAAATGAATGCCTAAGTTTACTCCAAACACACGACGCAAAATATAATAAAAGTTAAAAACTTCATATCTTGTATAATTCGGAAAAAATGGAGGTTGAATAAAATTTTGCAGGGGTGTTCTATTCAAGTGAGCGGCAGTGTATGTGTGTATGGTTGCGACACGTTATGTATTATTATCATTATTTTATAATGGACAGATGGATCGTTTTGGCTACATATACATAGATACACATTTCTTCAAAAAATTAAAAATGTGTATTAAGAAATCATAACATAGCAACGCATTTAGAAATAGCTCTTGGTGCCTTTAATCGAATCGATCAATGAATGATATGAATATTTCGATTACGACTAATAAAAGGTAAGTGCCACCGTGGTGCAATGGTATGCACACCCGCCTTGCACGCTGAAGGTCGTGGGTTCGATTCCCCGGCCAAACAACATCAAACAATTTTCAACGGTGACAAAATACCCCTCAGTAATGTTGGCGACCTTTCCTGAGTATTTCAGCCATGTAAAACTTCTCTACAAGTGGTGTCTTAAGACACGCCGTTCGGACTCGGCGATAAACAGTAGGCCCCATATCATTGAGCTAATATGAATCGGGGTGCACTCATGGATATGAGAGAAGTCTCCCTTGTCAAATCTGGGATGTTTGTGGAACAATTATTAACATAAGGTTGCATAACAACTTCAAAACCCGTACAGCATAGTAATTTGCATCAATTAAAATATTTGAAATTCCTCTATCATTATTTGAAATTTTTTCTATCATGATTGCGCCATTTCGTGGCATGAAAAGTAAACGTAGTTTTCTACAAACTTATCAAAACAATATTTCTCGGGTTAACATGAATTTTCGGAAAAACAAACTTATAGTACCCTTTCCATATCGTGGTAGGGTATTAACAATTTTAGAACTTCTACCCTACTTTCCATTTCTCTAAAATCCCTATATATGAATTTAACGTTAACATGTGCCAACCTAGCGATCGTTGTTTCCATAGTAATTTTTATGGCGCTAAAGGTGAATTTTCATTAAAATTCTGTAAAGGACGCAACTATGATCCCGTCGATGAAAAAACTTTACCAGTTTATTTTCGTGACTAAAAAGCGTTTTTTAAGATACCACATTTAAGCATCTCGATGTTCATAAGGGCACCTGGCTGTCTCCAGATCAAAGAACAAGTAATCAAATTGATCATGTTGTGTTAGATGGAAGACATTCATCGAGCGTGTTGGATGTACGATCGTTCTGAGGAGGAAACATAGATTCGGACCACTAGTACCTTGTTGGAGCAAAGGTACGTACCCGTCTAAAAGTTGCAAATAAAGCACCAACGGATACAACGCTGAAGTTGAATATCGGTAAGCTGCAAACACAACAGATAGCCACAGCATATTCCACTCAATTAGCCCAATTGCTTAATGAAAGCACTCCTCGTCCCGATAACATATCAGCGCAATGGCAAAATATTGTCCAATCCATGCAAACAGTCTCCAAATCCATACTTGGATACCAGAGACCTCCACCAAGGAATCCATGGTATGACCAGGAGTGTCGTGTTGCTACCGAAGAGAAAAATGCGAAATATAGGGCTACTTTACAATCAGTAGCAACGCGTAGCGCACGAGAGAGGTATCGGGAGAAAAGGAGAGAGGAGAAACGTCTTTTCCGCACGAAAAAAAGGGAGAAATGGAAAGACGAGGGTGTGAAAAAATCGAGATGTACAGGAGCCAGAATGAAGGCTGAAAGTTCTACCAAAGAGTGAAACATCAAACTAATGGCTTTGGTAAAGGCACATCCTCCTGTAGAGACCAGCTAGGTAATTTGGTAACTGATACAGATAGTGTGCTCAGGATATGGAAAAAACATTTCTCCAAACTGTTGGTATCCGATAGTAGCGAAGACGGCGAAGGTACCACAAATCCAATCCCAGAATATGGTATTGAATGTATACCGCCCAGCCAAGATGAGGTAAAGACAGCAATAATTCGGCTGAAGAATAATAAGGCAGCAGGAGCCGATGGCTTACCAGCCGAGCTGTTCAAAACCGGAGGCGACACGTTGATAAAGTATATTCATCAGTTAGTTAGCACCATCTGGCAGGAATAAAGAGTACCCGACGATTGGAACCTGAGCATCCTGTGCCCTGTCCACAAGAAAGGAGATAAGACTGTATGCTCTAACTATAGGGGCATAAGTCTTCTCCCTATTGCCTACAAGATAGTGTCAGGGATATTGTGCAAACGACTAAAGCCTATGGTCAATTAAATAATTGAGCCATACCAATGCGGCTTTAGACCTGGAAAATCCACCATTGACCAGACATTTACGCTGCGGCAAATCCTGGAGAAGACCCAAAAGATGCAGATCGACACTTAACACCTTTTTGTTGATTACAAAGCAGCCTTCGACAGCCTCCTACGTTCAAAGGCATTCCAAGCCATGTTTGAATTTGATATCCCTACAAAGCTCATCCGGCTTTGAAGAATGACATTAACTGATACTCGATCGTCAGTTAAAATAGGAAAGAATCTCCCCGAAGAGTTTGGTACCAAAAGAGGTTTCAGACAAGGTGATGGGCTCTCGTGTGATCTTTTCAACATTCTGCTGGAAAAGGTTATACGAGATGTGAAGGTGAAAAGAAGTGGCACAATATATACAAACGGTCATATGTTACTTGTTTATGCCGATAACATTGACATCATAGGTCGGACGGTGAAGGAAGTAACTGATACCTTTGAAAAAGTCGAAAGGGAATCGTCTAAAATGGGTCTGGCGGAAGACGGCGAGAAGACATAGTTAATGGTGTCGTCGCGCAATGCGTCCATAGAGATCGGGCCAACTGTTGAAGTTGGTTCCTATAATATTGAGGTAGTAAAGGCCTTCGTCTACCTCGGCACCGCCGTAAACACAACCAACAACATCAGTTGCGAAATACGAATAAGAATAGTGTTGGCCAACAGATGCTATTTTGGGCTGAGTAAGCAGTTTAGGAATAAAGCCACATCTCGTCAAATAAAATTAGCACTTTACAAAACACTTATACTACCCGTGCTGATGTATGGTTCAGAAGCGTGGGTACTTGCGCAAGCAGACAAGCCAGAGCTTGGTGTGTTTGAGAGAAAAATTCTTCGAAAGATATATGGACCAATCTGCGTTGACGGTTAATATCGACGTCGTTTGAACCACGGGTTGTATCTGCTATACAACGACATCAGTATAGATAAACGTATCAAGAAGCAACGATTGCGTTGGCTAGGCCTTATCACAAGAATGAGCGATGATAAACCCGCTAAAAGGCGTAAAAATTCGGGTGGTGCACGCAGAATTGGCAGGCCAAAGAATAGATGGCGCAAACAAGTGGATGAAGAGATGACAAGGCGCGGTATTCTAGAAAGCGAATCACTAAACAGAGAGAGTTGGAGTTTTTTTTCTTAGTTCTGCTTATGGAAGAAATGTTCTGTAATGGGCCAGCTAAGTAAGCAAGTGTACGACTCTATTTAACTGAGGATATAAAACATATACTAAAATGTATGCACATTGTTAATGACACTTCCAAAAATGTTCTGTTGACTTTAAGGGAGACTTTTGTCATGCAATCAGGTAGATACTAAAGTTAAAGCAAAACTTTAATAGTGCATTAACGCTTTTGCTCCCCCTTTTAGATACTTTATCCAATAATTGTGTTAGTCCGTGTTCATACATTCAAACTGGAATGAAAAATTTTTCGTCAATTTTCTGATTCTTCTTCACACTCATTTTCTCATTTGATCATTCAAAGGCAATGCCAAGGCGAGATTTTTTTATAGAAATTAAATTAAATTTAATTAAAAATTAAATAAATACATATGTGTAAGTTTACTGTTAATTTTTACTGATAATTTTTTGTTCAATTTATTTTTCATCACAAAAGCTTTTAATTCAAATGTATGCGTTGTTGTTTATTTATAGGCGGAGAAAATAAAATCAGCGTAAAAATATCTACCTATGGAAAAAATTTCGAATAAATCGGAGAGTTTTTACTAAACTAGATTTAAGCCAATGAAAGAAAATGCAGAAAAAACTGCGAACAATAAAGAAAACTAAACACAATTTGCGAGTACAGGGGTGTGCGTGTACCCCTCTTATTCCTCTCTACTCCCTTTCCAATAAACTCAATTTTCTTTCACATTAACTTTGAACGTCTAAACACCGACTTATGATTGTTGAAATTCATTCTAACAAATATGCATTGTTTTTGGGACACACTAACACTATAGTATATTTTTGCTTATGCATATGTACGAGTCAAAAATTTCTTATTCAAATTCTTAGTTTATCACTGGATACCTCAGTAGTCTACAAAATAGCTACTCTTATGCGACTGTTGAAAAAGTTTTTGTTTTTTCATGTTAAGCATTTTTTAAAGCTTCCTTGAACATTTTTGTTGAAATATTTCCATAAAATAGGCTTCAAAGTGAAATACCAAAATTGATGAAAAGATTTATTGATTGGTATTCTTAATGGTTTAAAATAAAAATCCAAAATAAAACTACAGTACGAGTATTGAAACCAATAAACTGTATAAACATTTGTTGAGAAATATTTACGTATTGAATCTAATTACATGTCTTATTTTCGCACTGCATTACGCATTATTTAAAGAATGCATAATTCTTTGTTGCATAAATATCGCTATGATTTCCACGAAGTTATTTTAATTTATTTAAATTCATAATTCATTATGATATTGAATACCAATTATATGAAATATTTATTAGCTAATTATATTTTGCGGATTCTGTGTGATATGCCATAATTAAAAATCTAAGCCGCAAAGCATGTATAAAAATTAACATAAATGTGATAAATTTTTATTGTTATTCATCGATTAGCGTAAACATACACTTACCCTGTAGGAAATGTCTGTAGTGAATCTATACTGATTTACAACTGACGTTGTCAGCAGTACTACTAACAAATGACAACTATAGACATTTTGTATGAACGTGTCATTCGAAAGTCACTAGTGACATTGGAACTAGTATGTCAGTAGTTGCTGAGGAACCATGAGTCGACATTGGATGTGGTAACTCAGTATAGACATTGAAGTGAGTCAATAGAGACATTGGATTTAGTGAGTCAATTGTTCATGAGTGCCATATAGAGACATTGGTGCCAGAGTTTTACTATTAGATTTTTGGTATATTTAAAACTTTTTGTTAGATTTAAAAGCTAGATGCATAATAGTATATTCAGAAATTCAGTGGATTTCGTTAATCCAAATGTACTATAAGATAATGAACACAGTTCAAACAGTACACTTTTGTTTAAATTGTAAATTTTAATAAAGAAAGTTAGAGAAAAGATTGTTGAAAAAGTCACCATAATATTAGACAAACTGGTGACAATCCCGCGACGGCCGGTTCTATGCACCGGATTGACTCGGAGGAATCTTCGAGAAGGGGCCGTCACCTCAACAATTATGTGTTTGTGTTCGTGTATTTTTTTCACCATGGGAGCGGCAATTTATCCCGGAATGCCTGCTCCGAGCTCTTCTGGTCCGTGCCGGGATAGAAATGAACCCCGGGCCAGTATGGATCTGTTCCGTTTGCCAGATCCGCATCCACCACATGTCAACAATGATGAGATGTAATGGATGTATGGAATGGGTGCATTTTCGTGGGTGCTCTGGCCTTAGTAGCACCCGGGATTACAGCGACAGGTATGTTGCTGCTTGCTGCGTCAGCGCATCACCCAGTGCGTCTTCTACGTTGTCGTCTGACTCTTCGTCGTCGTCGGAATACGAGACGCCCCCGCAGTCTCCCCAACAGCAACAACAACAAATGCAGCATCTAACACCACATGTTGTTGTTCAGCGGCCCGGAAATGCATCTTTCCTGCAATTCAATTGCAACGGTCTCCGCAATAAGGTCAGTGAAATTGTGGACTTTATGAGTCGGAAAAACATCATGGTCGCCGCGATCCAGGAAACAAAGCTCACCGCCACCTGTAGCTTACGTTGTGATAGTTACAACGTTTTGCGGAAGGATAGCACAATAAGCGGAGGAGGAGGACTTGCCTTCCTAATACACCAGTCTGTCCAGTACAGACCTATCTCGCTTGAGCTTGGCTCTAGTGACCCATACATGGAGTGTATGGGGGTAGCAGTAAAGTGTGGTACTGCCGAGGTAGAGCTGCTTAATGTGTACATACCGCCGATGAATAGCTGTGCCCGACGTTATATGCCCAATATTAGTTGGCTGTCTGGTGCTAGGGGACTTCAATGCTCATCATGAGCTTTGGCACTCCGTCCTAGGTAATGACCAGCGGGGTACAGCGCTGGCAGAGCAAATCGATAGCTCCACGTTTTGCACGGTGAATGAAGACGCTCCTACGAGGATTAGAGGAAACTGCCACAGCTCGCCAGATATCACCATTGTGGCACCAGGTCTGATAAATGACGTAACCTGGCAATCCGTCATTTCCCTTAGTTCGGACCACCTTCCTATCATCGTCTCCGTAAACAGACCACCCGACTTCATAACCTCTGAACGCCGTACTTTCCTGAACCATGGGAAAGCTGATTGGCAAGGTTTCAGAGAATTTACCAATCATCGCTTCAGTCAATTGCCCACCCCCTCAGATCCTCGGGTAGCTGAGAGAACTTTCCGAGACATCATCACTAAAGCAGCCGCTCGCTACATATGTACATGCTGGTCGAATACCCGAAATAAGACCAAATTTCCCAGCAGAGGCGACGGGACTAGCAAATGAACGTGATGAGCTTCGTCGTACGAACCCCGAAGACCCAAGAGTTAGAGAACTTACTCTTGAAATCAACAGGCTAGTGGGCGAACATTAGCGGAAAAAGTGGCTAGACCATCTGAAGCAGTGCAACATTGGTGCAGGAATAAGTAAATTGTGGGCAACGGTTAAATCACTCTCGAGTCCGGAAAAGAAGGATGACAGAACGGCTGTTACTTTCAACGGCGTGACAGTAACTGACCCAAAGAGGTGCGCGTGTTATTTTAACCGGCAGTTCATAGAGCACCCCGAGAGTGATAGGGCGAAGAGAAGTGTGCTACGCCGTATAAGAAGAACTCTTCCAGCCGAGGAGGTACCACCACAATTTACGATGAGCGATGTTGCAGATGCCATCCGAAACGCTAAATCATCCAAAGCGTTGGGCCCGCACCGAATATCGATGGTAATGCTTAAGCAGCTGGATGAACCTGGAGTTGAGTATTTAACAAGTGTTCTCAACCTATCGTTAGCCACCCATGTTGTACCGGATGCCTGGAAAGTTGGCAGGGTGGTCCCGCTACTGAAGCCTGGCAAGGATGCCAGCAGAGGTGAATCGTACAGGCCGATTTCACTCCTGTCGCCAGTAGCAAAGATCCTAGAGGCGCTACTCCTCCCCACGATGAGAAGGTGTTTTCCAGTTGCCCAACATCAACATGGATTTCGGAAAATGCATAGTACTACAACATTAGACGCCATATCCACACATATCAGTAGAGGACTGAACCAAAAAAGGCCGTGCGACCGAACAGTCATGGTGGCTCTTGACCTATCGAAGGCCTTCGATACCGTCAACCATGCCAAGCTGTTCGAGGATATAGAGAAAACTAATCTCCAGCCATGTTTGAAACGTTGGGTAATCAACTATATGTGTGGACGCCAGTCGTTTGTAGAGTTCAGAAACAAGAAGTCCAAAACCCGTAGAGTGAAACAGGGAGTTCCCCAAGGAGGGGTGATATCTCCGGAACTGATTAACCTCTACCTTTCTGAAATTCCACACCCTACAGACGGCATAGAGATCGTGATGTATGCGGATGATTGTACAATCTTGGCGTCGGGTCCTATCGTAGATGACATATGTGATAGGTTAAATGTCTACATAGCTGACCTAGTGCAGTTCTTCCATCTGAGGAATATGAAAATATCCGCCGCTAAATCCACAGCCACGCTGTTCACCACATGGACGGCTGAGATGAGGCTCCCACTGAACATATTGGTCGATGGTACACTGATTCCGACCACTAACTACCCTAAAATACTGGGTGTAACGTTCGATAGCATGTTCAAGTTGTCCACGCATGCCACAGCTATTTGCAATAAGATCAGAAGTAGGAACAAGGTTCTCAAGTCGCTGGCCGGCAGCACTTGGGGTGCTGATAAAGAAACCTTGTTGACCACCTACAATGCAATAGGCCGGTCTGTGGTAAGCTATGCGGCACCAGCGTGGTCCGCAAAGGTTAGCGCATCGCAGTGGAAGAAGATTCAAACCTGCCAGAATGCCGCACTGAGGACTGCAACAGGGTGCCTCCTCATGACACCAGTGGACCATTTTCATGGGGAGGCGAAGGTTTTACCGGTGCGTCAGCACAATAAGATGTTGTCGATGCAGTACCTGCTTGGGTGTTACCGCAGTGAGCATCCCTGTCACGATTTAATGGACAGGCGCCCCCCACCCAGGCACGTCAGGAGAGACCTTCATGATCTAGAGAGAGAGGTCCAAAGGTATAAAAGAGAACCGCTAGATCAACGAGCCTATCAGGCAGGCCTGAATCGCGCAAGCAGTACGAAGATACAGTGTGAATGCCGTACTTGGAAACCATCCCCCATCCATCGCAGCAGAAGAACGACAGCTGCCAAGGCAAACACGAGTGGTTTTAGCTCAATTAAGATCCGGACGATGCAGCCGCCTCAATTCGTATTGGACCAGAATTGACGCCACGATACCCAACATATGCCCAGCATGTGGATTGGGACCACACGATACTCTGCATTTATTCAACTGCCAAGCTAACCCCACTCACCTGTCTCCTCATTCTTTATGGACGCAACCAGTCCAGGTTGCAGAATTCTTGTCTGGATACAGAGGAACTTGATAACTGAAATAATACACGAACGAACATATATGCGTTGCTACAACAACAACAAACTGGTGACATGTCGACACTTGACCCCAGGCTTCCTGCAGGGTAATTTGTCAAAACAAGTATGCATTGTATGCGTGGTATTGTTTCGATGCATTAATGATGTTTATAGAGTTAAACTAAGTGTTTCTCTGGTGATACCAATATAATAGGGGTGGGACTATAAAAGCGAATACCGATGTCGCCTGTATTTCACACATAGAATTTTGTACATTCCAATTACTGGAATACCAACAGCTACTTTGGTGCAAAAATTAAAAATTTTACTTTCAGCGTTTTCTCCACGGTTTTTTGTTGAATATTTTCTGCACTTTTGTTAAAATATAATTTCACATTGTACTTTGTGTACAAAAATAGATGGCAACCATATAACGTACACATAAAAAAAATTTTATTGCATATTTACGCGACCTAGATTTATAATGAAAATTCGTCACATTCATATACATGTCATACATGTTTTGAAATTTAGAATTTTAATTATGGCCTATTATGCAGAATAGGAAAGCGATAATAAGCAAATTTATAATTGTTATATTATCCATAAAACGGTAATTTAAATGAGTTTTTATAAATTAAATAAAATGTTTAGAATCATCGTGATATTTTCATTTTCACAAATAATAATGCATAATTTTAAACACGTAAGCAAACGGTTTTGCAACTCGAATCACAACTCTTCAGCATGAGCCATTTACAATGTATAGCGTTTTATGATAGTCGTAGTAGAATTTCATTGCTGATATTTTGTAGAATACATGAAAATGATACAACCTACTTTTAAATAAGGTTGTAAGCATTTATGGAAAATTTACCAAATTAACACAAGTGTTCCTCGTAATATTGTCCTTAATATTGTAGGGGACCCTATATATACATTATTCCGAATATTTCCAATATGCTAAAAAGGAGAGTATTTCACCCACTATTTATGTTACCTACTGATGTAAATTTTTTTAATACCAGCGCACTTGTCATCTATTTTCATAGTCTTACCCATAAAATGAAGGGTATATTAAGTTTGTTTTTCCGTTTGTAACGCATTGAAGAAATCATTTGCAACCCTATAAAAGATATATATTCTTGATCAGGATTAAATTTTGTGTCGACAAAGCAATATTCGCATGTCCATCATTTGTAATCACTCTAGCGTCCACAACAATATAACGTGCTCACAATTTTCAACCGAACTAACTGTAATTTGACATTTGGAGTTCTCAGTAATCGCAAAACTTCTACAACAGGAATTGTCTACATTGTGTGGAAGGAAAAAACCATAATGGGCCCTTTGCGTTTCTGATTCCTGGGATTGAACTGATCAAAAAAGTCCACTAGACCATATGTCTACGGTGAAAATCGAGCCTCCCGATTGACATTTAGGGTTCCCAGTGATCAAGAAAAGTCTTCATCCTAAATTATGGACATGGTTCCACCCACGGTTTGTTATAGCAACCATATAATGGTGCCTCCAGATGTCAGGTGTTTTGACGTTTTTAGAACAAAACGTGGACCCATGTCCATAATTTTTGGTGGGGTCGTTTCTTAATCACTGTGAACCCTTAATATCAAATTGTAGCTCATTCCCCAAAACAATGTAGCAATTAACGTCAAAATGTCTCAAATCGGTCGGTACCGTTATATGGGGGCTATAGAAAACATGGACCTATGTCCACAATTTTTGGTGGAGAAGTTTATTGGCCTAAATGTCAAGTTATACCTCATTCGCCGAAAAAATGTAGCTAAAAACGTCAAAATATCTCAAATCGGACAGTACCGTTATATGGGGGCTATACCAAAACGTGGACTGTTATAGTCCATCTTAAAACTTAAAATGCCCCCACAAAAAAACGTATATTTCAAAAATTTTAGCGTCCTATCTCAATTTTTTGGATGCTAGAGGTATATTACAACAAATAGGATGGAGAGGCTGACTTGCATAAAAAACCAAAAAGTTGAAACACAAAAAATTGCATAGATCCTCTATCCGAAGTTTGTACGAACGCAGTATTCGGTTCGAGCTCTCCAGCCAATACAGATGGTGACATAGGGGTTTTTTACAACTTCCGGGCTGTTTTCTCAAGAAGTGTGGACTTGCCCCTGAAAAAACTTTTACTGACGTAATTGAGGCAGCGAATGCAAGTTGCTACAACAACAACTAAAGTGATTCGAGAGCAGGTCTTAAAGTGAATTTATCTAAAATTTTGTGTAGGAGGTACCCGAAGGAATGAACAAATATAGTCCATATTGGAACCTGATCGATATCTGGTAGATATATTAGGATGTGTACAGTATGAACCAAATCGCTCACTCCCATCAAGAGTTATCGCGCGCACAATTCTTCCGAACATTTTTCAACTTTTGTGGGGGAGGTACCAGAAGGAGTGGACCGATATGGCTTATCTTCGAACTTAAAATAAGTTTGCCCAAAATATTACGAAGGCCACATTTTGGACCGAATCGGCAGATCCGTTCGAGAGGTATCTTGCGCTCCAACCACTACACACGGTTTCATAGGGGTTTTTTGTACCTTTCAGGCTATTTTCCCAGGAAGAATGGACTTGCCCCTGATGAAGCTTATATCGTCGTATGGGGAGCAGTGAATACAAAATGATACAACAAAAATCAAAGCGATTCGTGAGCAGGTCCTAAACTGAACTTTGCGAAATTTTGTGGGGGAGGTACCGGAAGGAGTGGACCGATATAACCCATCTTCGAACTTAAACTAAGTTAGGACAAAATATTACGAAAGCCAAATTTTGGACCGAATCGGTTGATCCATTCGAGAATTATCGTGCGCTCCAGCCAGACAGACAGACGGACATGGTTAAATCAACTCCAAATTGTCTGAAACACATTTCGTCCAAACATACTTGGGGTCTAAAACCATTATTTCGATGAGGCACATTTTCATCGTATCAAAGTGTATATACCCTCGTTAGCATAAATGCTGAGGGTATAAAAATCGCCTGCTTTGTTATACACTCAGCCTTTAGGCTAAAAAGGGTATACAGTGCCCGAAATAAACATAGGTTCACATGTAAATTTGTAATTTTTCATAATTCAGATGACTTTTATAGGATTTTATAATTTTGTATTTTGGAGTTGGGCATTCCACATGATGTCAATGTATCAGTTATTTGGTTTTGCGACAAAATAAAAATTTAAAAAATGTTTTCCTTATTTTAGGTGCGAAATAATGATAGGTTCAGGGCAATTTTTGCGGATTTACACGTATAAATTTGAGGAAAACTTTTTACAAATCGTTGTTCTTTTAGATCGTCGATGTCCATCGAGTAATTTAGTTTAGACGTTGTCTCCGAATTATTTTCAAAATGCAGATTTGTTCAACACTTTAAAGCAGTTTTCAAGAAACAACTTTTTAACGAGGGAGAGGAGGCGAATCTGTGGTTGGTAGAGGCAATGATCATTTCAATTTGCATGAAGAGTAACAATCAAACAACTAAATCCAATTTTTTAAAAAGTTTCATAAATTGGGCGCAAAATTTGAACGTCAAAAAAGTCTGGAGGGTTCTCCAACGCCACTTTGACGGCAAGAATCGCTTATTTTTCCCATTTATTGGAGTTAAAATAATTTTGCATCTCAAAACAACAGTCAATGTGATCTTTCGGTATCAAAAATGCGATGTAAACAAACGTTAGTAAGCTCGAATCGACCTAGGTAGAATACAAAAATTGCCAAGGAAAACAGCAATCGAGCCTGAAGAAGAACAGACGTAGGTTTAGGTAAAATGCTTATGAAAAATGGATGGGAAATTGTTTGAGTAATAGAACAAATCCATCCTAGCCATTTTGCATGAGAGTTCACAGAATTTGTAGTCGAAATCTGGAGGTTTTCTTTTTTGGGTTGCAGTTTTACTTGGCAATTTTTATTCTTCCTTGGTCGATTCGAGCTTACTAACGTTTGTTTACATCGCATTTTCGATACCTGAAGATCAAGTTGACTGTTGTTTTGAGATGCAAAATTATTTTAACTGCAATAAATGGGAAAAATAAGGGATTCTTGCCGTCAAAGTGCCGTTAGAGAACCCTCCAGACTTTTTTGACGTTGAAATTTGTGCCCAATTTATGAAACTTTTAAAAAAACTGGATTTAGTTTTTTGATTGATACTCTTTTCATGCAATCTGAAATGATCCTTGCCACTTTTTTTATTCATTTATTTATGAATACTGCAACTAGTTATAATCAACTAACAAGCAATTTACAACAAAACTTATATTAATTTATACAAATGATTTTCAATAATTTATTATCATCAATTTTTTGGATGAATTTAAGCTGCAACTAGGTCGCAAGGCTTTCTTCTTTTCAGTCTGCGTTCTACACCAACAGGATTAGCAAGGTTCGATGCTTCACTGTTGACATGACTTCTCAATCAACTGTTGTGGTTTATGGCAATATTTTCGATCTCTTGTATAACAGTCTTTATTCCAAGATCTCGATGTAAGTCCTCCATACGGATATACCAGGGTGCATTAACTATGCACCTAAGAACCTTGTTTTGAAAGCGTTGTATTATATTAATATTATTCTTGCTTGTGCACACCCACAGTTGTGCACCATAAGTCCATACAGGTTTTAGAGTTTGATTATATATCATGAGCTTATTTTCTATTGAGAGCTTGGATTTTCTTCCAATCAACCAGTTCAATTTCTTTCACTTAAGCTGTAATTCAATAACCTTAATTTTTACGTGCTCGCTCCAGCGTAATTTTGCATCCAATGTCATACCAAGATTTTTAACTGTATTTGCATAGGGGACTTGTGTACCATCTATAAATATTGGGCTACACGCCACTGTCTTGTTTGTAAAATCAATATGTGTAGATTTAGAACTATTTAGCTTGATGCTCCATTGTTTGGTCCATTCTACTACTGAGTTAAGGGATACTTGGAGTTTTTGTTTTGCTTCACGTTCCGTTCTGGCTACTGCTAAGATGGCTGTGTCATCTGCAAATGTCGCCATTGTTGTACCATCAAGTTCTGGTACGTCGCTTGTGTGTAATAAATACAGAAGTGGACCCAAAATGCTTCCTTGAGGGACTCCTGTTTGTATCAGTTTCAGTTGAGAATATTCGTCTTCGTATTTAACACGAAATTGTCGGTTTTGAATATATGATTTTAGCAAGGTGCAATACTTCGTTGGTAATTGTTTTCGAATTTTTTCAAAAAGACTAGTATGACAGACTTTATCAAACGCTTGCGATACATCCAAGAATACTGCAGAACATACGTTTTTTTCTTCTAGAGACCTTTCAATAACATCAGTAATACGGTGAACCTGATCGATTGTCGAATGCGCATTTCTAAAACCAAATTGATGCTTAGGAATAATGTTATTTGTTCTATTATGGGTTTTATCCGAGCATGTAAAAGCTTTTCAAATAACTTTGATAGAATGGGCAGAAGTGAAATGGGTCTATATGATTTAACTTCAGTAGGTGGTTTTCCAGGTTTCGGAATCATTATAACTTCAGCAACTTTCCAGAATGACGGTACATACATGATTTTAAACGTGGCATTAAAAATTTGCGTTAGCTTTATTATTATTCTATTTGGCAAATGTCTAAGGACTTCGGTCTTTATTAGGTCAAAACCGGGACATTTTTTCAATTTCAGTTCCTTATGAATTTTTTCTAGAACTTCATTTGGCGTCACCTCTGGAATAACTATGTCATCGTCATCATCATCAATAATTGTATCGATTTGGGTTCTAACATTGTGATCACTTGAATCGTGAGAGAAGACATTTGCAAGATGGGTAGAGAACAATTCAGCTTTTTGTGCATTAGTTTTAGCCCAGTTACCGTCTGCCATATATATCGGAGATATTTGATTTACTGGTCTTTTTAGTTTCTTTGTTGCCTTCCACAGAGAGTAATCGGAAGTTTTGTCACTATCTAAACCCTGTAAATATTTGCTAAAGCTCTTTTTTATATTTTTGAATTTAAGCTTAACTCATACGATATTCTATTAAGCCTCGTTTTGTCTGCTGGAAATCTAGATTGTTGCCATATCTATCTCAGTTTTCTTTTCTTGGATATCATTTCTTTGATATGCCTCTGACAAAAACAGATTCACCTCCTCTCCCACCTTAAAAATTTGTTTCTTAAAAACTGCTTTAAAGTGTTGAACAAATCTGCATTTTGAAAATAATTCGCGGACAACATCTAAACTAAATTACTCGTTGGACATCGGCGATCTAAAAACAAAGATTTGTGATAAGTTTTCCTCAAATTTATACCTGAACCTATCATTATTTCGCACCAAAAATAGGGGAAAAAATTTTAAAATTTTACAAATTTTTATTTTGTCGCAAAATCAAATAATTGGTATATTGATATCATGGGGAGTGTCCAACTCCATAATACAAAATTATAAAAACCTATAAAAGTCATCGGAATTATGAACAAAAATAGAAATTTACATGTGAACCTATGTTTATTCCGGGCACTGTATACACTTTGATACGATGAAAATGTGCCTCATCGAAATAATGGTTTTAGACCCCAAGTATGTTTGGACGAAAAGTTTTTCAGACAATTTGGAGTCGATCTAGCCACGTCCGTCCGTCTGTCTGTCTGTCCTGCTGGCTGGAGCGCACGATAACTCTCGAACGGATGAACCGATTCGATTCAATCTTTAATATTTTGCCCAAACTTAGTTAAAGTTCGAAGATGAGCTACATCGATCCACTCCTTCCGGTACCTCCCCCACAAAAGTTCGAAAATGTTCGGAATGTTTGTGCGCACGATAACTCTTGAAGGGAGTGACCGATTTGGTGCTTGCTTTGTATAGCGTAAACTTTCTACCAGAGTAATAAGAGGTTCAAATATGAACTCAATCGGTCCAACCCTTCGGGTACCTCCCACACAGTTTCATCAGAGGCAAGCCCACACTTCCTGAGAAACTAACCTTAAAGGTGCAAAGAAAACTACTATGACACCGTGTGTAGTGGTTGGAGCGCAACATAAGTCTCTAGCGGATCTCTCGATTCGGTCCAAAATGTGGCCTTCGTAATATTTTGTGCAAACTTAGTTAAAGTTCGAAGATAAGCCATATCGGTCCACACCTTTAGGTACCTCCCCCAAAATTGTGCGCACGATAACTCTGGATGGGAGTGAGCGATTTGGTCCATACTTTACACATCCTAATATATTTACCAGATATAGATCAGGTGCGAATATGGACTATATTTGTTTTGTTCAGTCCTTCGGGTACCGCCCACACAAAATTTTGGATAAATTCAATTTAAGACCTGTTCTCGAATCATTTTGATTTTCGTTGACGCATCTTGCATTCTCTGTCTCAATTACGACAGTAAACTTTTTTTCAGGGACATACTTCTTGAGAAAACAGCTCGACAGTTGTAAAAAAACCCTATGGCACCATATGTAGTTACTGTAGAGCTCGAACCGAATACTGCGTTCGTCCACACTTTGGATATCGTAATATTTCTTCTAATATTAGATGAAATTCGATGGTAGTGCTTATAGGTCCACAGTTCTCGGTACCTCTCCCACAAATGTTTGAAAATATTTGCTAAAATGATAAGCGCAATAGCTCACAAACGTAGCAACCGATTTGGTTCAAATTTTCGATCTTGAAATTTTTTGTCCAAGCTTAGTTTATGTTCAAATTTGGGCCCTATCGATCCAATACTTGTGGTACCACTCATACAAATGTTCAACACATTTTTGTAGTTGAGGGTATGTTCTAGGATCCTTTGTACATTTTTACTGAAGATTTCCCTAGTGGCCCGATATTATGCTTTTCGTAGGCTAGTATGGTACAAAAGCCCTATCTATTGATATCCCCCGCAAATGTTTGAGCTTTAATCCAATCCATATTTCTGTCGGTTGATACGCCCTTAATTTTTTTTTTTTTTTTTTGGAAAAAAAAAACTTTTCGATCCACACAGGCTGAGGGTATATCTCTGTCGGTATATCTCTGTTTTCGACGATAGATCGATACATAGCATTTGTAGTGTTGAATAAATTAAAGCAGTGTCCGTCGTAGACAATTTCGCGGTCAATTATCAGAGATATGGCAAATTGCGTTGTAACTGGGAATATTCGTAAGGGCTTATATATTTAGTTATATCAGGTGTATACCAAAAAGGATACTGATATTTAAAGAAAATTTTAAGATGTAACCAGGGCTTCGGAGTCGGAGTTGGAGTCGGAGTCTGGAGTCGGAGTCTAGCAAATTTTGCTGGAGTCGGAGTCGGAGCCGGAGCCGTGAAAAAAAGCTCGACTCCGACTCCGGGCAACAATCTGTTCTACATTTATCAAAATTTGTCAAATCAATTTAAATTATTTAAATGATCATAATTTAAAAAAAAAAAATCTTAATCTCTATTTTACTACAAAATGCATATAGGAAACATTTTTGGGTCAATTGATTGGAATAATGTTTGTATGTTAAAAAAATATACTTAGAGAAGATCTTTTATAAGATTTACAGGCCATTTTATAGAAGACTCACTGGTCTTCTCTTGTTGTTTTTTATTAGAAGTCATTTATGTCTGGTGTGAAAGAACCTGTTGGACTTCTATGAAAGACCTTGTAGTACTTTAAGGGAAATCATACGAAAGACCTACTAGACTTCTTGCTGAATTTGTATGAGAAAAGTTAGAATCTTCTTAAAGACGATGTTCCTGCTATTTTTTCAACGACATATTCGGTCTTTTGAAGAACCATGCGTCTTTTATAAAGAAGTCTGTTTTTTATAATAGAATAGTGTGTGGTTATCTATAAGTAAACCTACTTAACCATTTCTCTCTCTATTTAAGCGGTTATTCCTATGCTATCCTGTTGTTCTTCGATGAGAAGAGATCAAATGATTTTTCGATTAAGCCATGCATCTGGGATAAATTTGTCAATATACTTGTGCTGAGGAATTGACAAATTGACGTTAAATTATGAGCATTACCTCTATAGGATGGTGGATATATAAATTTCCAGAACTATTTAATCATTTCCGATTGTCAGTTCGGCTTAGCCGTACTAAACGTTGGTTTTACTTGTATTATTTTTGAGGTGGTAGACAAAAGACACTTTCCACCATAAGATATTAACTTGTCATTCCGTTTGAAACACATCGAAATATTCGTCGGGAACTTTATAAAGTATAAAGATGTAAAATTGCCGGTATAGGTTAACGATTTAGTATAACGGCACGGCCCGATTTTATGTATTTCGAAGGTTTTCTTTTGTCACATTACGTGGTGCAATACGTAAAAATAACTATGGACGGACAAGAATCCAAGATATTGTCCTTGAAGATGAAGAGTTATGTAGGCAATGGCCTACAAATGTAAATCAAAATTCATAACGGTTTGAACATAACATAAAAGTTTCAAGTAACCTTAACCACGCAAGTGCATGTTAAGGGGCAATACGCTATTTTGGTCTTCTATCACGTTGCGGTGTTAAAATATCGTTAATTTTCCATAACTCAAAAAATTACAAAGTGTGTTACGGGTCAGTAATTATGGTAATTTGGTATTTCGAGTCTCATTGGGTACATAAATCAAATTCGGAAAATTGTAAATATACTCGTATGTCGGTGTTCAGGTAGAGAAACCTTGTAACGATACCGTCCGATTGCAGTTGCTTTAAAGGGTTTTGCAACCTGTTCTGAAGTGTGAAGTATGCTGAAGTGCGTGTTACTTTGTATTCCGTATTGTCATCGAGAAAAAAAACGAACAATATAGGTCTATGTTTTGGTATCCTCTCAATGTAATGTATCTTAAAAGTTCAAACTGAGATGACTGTCATTTAATTTGTGAATTTTATTTTATCTATTTTCGGAGTCGACTCCGGAGTTGGAGTCGGCGTCGAGAAAAAAAAATGGACTGGAGTCGGAGTCGGAGTCTGACCAAAAATGGCTCAACTCCGAAGCCCTGGATGTAACAGAAGGGGCTAAACAATTGCAATTTTCCAATTTCAGAATATTTATTAGAAATGTATAATATATATGATTGTTCCACAAACATTTAAGAAGAGACAAGGGAGACTTCTCTCATATCAATCAGTGCTCCCCGATTCGTATTGGCTATCACCGAATCTGACACCTCTTGAAGCGAAGTTTTACATGTCGCCAACATTACTGAGAAGTATTTTGTCACCGTTGACAATTTAAATTTACCTGGACGGTGAATCGAACCCACAAGCTTCAGCGACTTTATTTAAGCATGATGTGATAAGGTGACATAATCGACAAAGTTATTTCTTACAATTACAATAAGTTCATTACTTCCATAAAGGAATTTTGATTTGCTGAAAGCTAATTCCGAGGGGTAGAGGTCGGCCGCATCCGACTATAGCACTTGCTTACTTATTTTAAATAACGGAAGTAATAATCAGAAACACGCAACGGTGTCAGAATTAGAGTCAATGAATGGAATGTGAATAGGTTTTTCTGAAATTTGGGTCACAAGCCAAGTATCATCAATCTAACTACATCCAGGCGAGTATCATCAATGCGACCTACAATCAATCCGAATCGCTTTAACCCGACTACATCAAGCCAAGTCACTTCAACTCGATTTCAATACACCGAGCTTTTTTAGGGCTGTTTCATCATACCATTCTCCTCAATTTAACACATTTATCATAAAATATCGTTTCTTCCTTTGCACTCGCTCAAACTTAATTCAATGCAAAATTTCAGTTGAATTTCCAGTTTTTTTATTTCCACAACTGATGTGTAATTTCTTGGAATTCTTGTAGCAACACTCTAGTATACTCCATGTCATGTAGTCGTAATTGTAAAACTGTCGTACGTCATGCAGAGTTCTTTGATGTCATACCAAAACAGCAGCAGCAGCTGCTCCTTAGCATTAAAATGTTATGTCAAAACGAACTTCAACTACCACAAACCTCCAAATGTGTTACTTTGAACTCCGAGGCGGTGTAGCATCTGCACAACTAAATTGAAGTGTGGAACCAACTATACTCACAGAACTAAGGCAAAACATTTTCAAGTATGCATGGAAATTTGCGTGTTCCCCAAATATACGTACTTACGTGGAATATCCTTTGCATACGACACACAGTGTTGCCGCAGTGGACAAAAATCAGAAAATGTGATGTTAACTGTATATATTTTTTTCTTACAGTTAACACATCCGATACAACGAATCTGAAAGAATTTTGTCGATATGTGCATCCACAATGAATTTATGGCTTTTTAAATATAAAAAAAAAATATTTCCCACTTAATCCAATAATGGGTGACGTAGGGGATGGAAGATACCAAGGAACGGTTCTGACCGGTTTTAAGATGGCAAAGCCCAGGATTTATCTTTGTCCCTCTTTCATCTCAATTGGTGTCACCTGGGGAACTGCCTTTAACACCCGTTAAAGGTAGTGACTAACATATGCCGCGCGTTCACCCACAAGAACGTTAAAAACTTGGGTTTGGGCGTCGGGTTAGTAACCCTCCCCTAGAAAAAACAGCCTACTATGAAAAAACGAAAGAAAAGAAAAACAAACCCCTCTAAAGTTGACGAATCCCGCAAACGTTTTAAGGACCGTGATCTGCGAATCTGCACCTGGTATGTTCGCACTCTTTATAGAGAAGGTGCTGTTTTCGCATTGGCAGATGTACTTGAAAAGTACAAGGCCGATATAACTGCCATACAGGAAATACGATGCATTGGGAAAGGCGTCACAACAACACCTAAAGGTGACGCACTGTATTATAGCTGCCATGACATAAAGCACGAGTTTGGTTGCGGATTTGTAGTTAATCGGAGACTAAAGCATCTGGTATCCAGCTTCACCCCAGTGAATGAAAGACTTGCTGCAATTCGAAGAAAAGCTAAATTCTTCAACATCAGCTTTATTTGCGCTCATGCTCCCACTGAAGACAAGGACGAACAGACCAAAGATATATTTTACGAGCGCTTTGAAGAAACATATGACCGTTGCCCTGCCCATGACATTAAAATTATTCTAGGCGATTTTAATGCTAACATTGGAAAGGAGAATATCTTTGGCCCTACAGTCGGGAAATTCAGTCTCCATAGTGAAACATCTGACAATGTTATGAGGCTGATAGACTTTGCAGCTGCAAAAAAACATGGTAATTAGCAGTACCAGAATTAAGCATCTCGATATTCATAAGAGCACCTGGCTGTCCTCAGATCAAAGAACAAGAAGTGAAAGTGACCACGTTGTGATAGATGGAAGACATTCATCGAACGTGTTGGATGTACGACCGTTCCGAGGCGCAAACATTGAATCGGACCACCACCTTTTTGCAGCAAAGGTACGTACCCGCCTAAACGTTGCAAATAAAGCACGAACAGACACAACGCGGAAGTTGGACATCGATAGGCTGCAACCACAACAGATAGCCACAGCATATTCCACTCAAGTAGCCCAATTGCTTAATGAGAGCACTCCTTGTCCCGATAACATAACAACACAATGGCAAAATATTGCCCACTCCATGCAAACAGCCGCAAAATCCATACTTGGATACCAGAGACCTCCACAAAGGAATTCATGGTATGACCAGGAGTGTCGTGCTGCTACCGAAGGGAAAAATGCGGAGCTACTTTACAATCAGTAGCAACGCGTAGCCCACGAGAGAGGTATCGGGAGAAAAGGAGAGAGGAACAAGTAAAAAAGTATCAGTCGGATTGGCCGACAGAGATATACCCTCAGCCTGTGTATATTGAAACAATTTTTTCCCAAAAAAACGCATGTATTTAGGGAATTTTGGGCGTTTGAACTGACAAAAATGTTAATTAGGATTAGAGATCAAAAGTTTTGCGGAGGAGATACTAAAAAGAATGGATCTCCAGCCACTACATATGGTACCATAGGGGTTTTTTACAACTTCAGGGATGTTTGCTCAAGAAGTATGGACTTGCCCCTGAAACAACTTTTACCATCGCAATTGAGGCAGCGAATGCAAGTTGCTTCAACAAAAATCAAAGTGATTCGAAAGCAGGTCTTAAAGTGAACATGTATCCGAAATTTTGTGTGGGAGGTACCGGATGGAGTGGACAAATATAGTCCATATTTGAACCTGATCTATATCTGGTAGATATATTAAGATGTGTAAAGTATGGTCCAATTCGGCCACTCTCTTCAAGAGTTATCGTTCGCACAATTCTACCGAACATTTTTGAACTTTTGTGTGGGAGGTACCTGAAAGAGTGGACCGATATGGCTTATCTTCGAACTTAAACTATGTTTGGACAAAATATTACTAAGACCAAACTTTGGACCGAATCGGCAGACCTGTTCGAGAGTTATTTTGCCCTCCAACCTCCTCACACGGTGTCATAGGGGTTTTTTGCAACTTTCAGGCTATTTTCTCAGGAAGTATGGACTTGCCCCTGATGAAACTTATACCGTCGTATGGAGGGCAGTGAATACAAGTTGCTAAAGCAAAAATCAAAGCGATTCGAGAGATGGTCCTAAACTGAACTTTTCCAAATTTTTGTGTGGGAGGTACCCGACGGAGTGGGCCAATTGAGTCCATATTAAAACCTGATCTAAGTCTGGTACACGCTCCACGATGGGCAAAGTATGGACCATATCGGTTACTCCCTTCAATAGTTATCGTGCGCACAAATTTTCCGAACATTTTCGAACTTTTGTGGGGGAGGTACCGGAAGGAGTGGACCGATATAGCTCATCTTCGAACTTAAACTAAGTTTGGGCAAAATATTACGAAAACCAAAATTTGAACCGAATCGGTTCATCCGTTCGAGAGTTATCGTGCGCTCCAGCCAGCCAGACAGACAGACAGACAGACGGACGGACATTGCTCAATCGACTCCAAATTGTCTGAAACACATTTCGTCCAAACATACTTGGGGTCTAAAACCATTATTTCGATGAGGCACATTTTGCCCGTATGAAAGTGTATATACCCTTCATAGCCTAAAGGCTGAGGGTATAAAAACGTCTTTTCCGCTGGAAAAAGAGAGAAATGCAAAAGCGGGAGTGTGAAAAAATCGAGATGTACAGGAGATAGAATGATGTCCGAAGTCTACCAAAGAGTGAAACATCAAACAGATGGCTTTGGTACAGGCACATCCTCCTGTAGAGACCAGCAAGGTAATCTGGTAACAGATACAGATAGCGTGCTCATCCCAGAAGATGGTACAGAATGTATACCATCCGGCCAAGATGAGGTAAAAACAGCAATCATCCGGCTATGTAAGATGACTTCAACTGACACTAGATCATCGGTTAAAATTGGAAAGAACCTCTCCGAAGAATTTTGTACCAAAAGAGGTTTCAGACATCATTTTGCTGAAAAAGGTAATACGAGATGCCAATGTCAAAAGAAATGGCACAATTTACACCAATAGCCACATGTTACTTGCTTATGCTGATGACACAGACGTCATGGGACGATCAGTAAAGGAAGTAACTGATACCTTTAGGAAGGTCAAAGCAGAATCTGCGAAAGTGGGTTTGGCGGTAAACGGCAAAAAGACCAAACCATAGAGCTCGGACCAACTGTGGAAGTTAGTACCTATAATTGTCAGGTAGTTAAAGACTTCGTCTACCTCGGCACTGCCATAAACAGAACAAACAACATCAGTTGTGAAATAAGAAGGAGAATTGTATTAGCCAACAGATGCTACTTTGGTTTAAGTAAGCAATTTAAAAACAAAGCCACATCTCGTCAAACAAAAATAACGCTATACAAAACGCTGGTACTACCCGTGCTAATGTATGGCTCCGAAGCATGGGTACTTGCACAAGCAGATAAGGAGTGCTTGGTGTGTTTGAGAGGAAAATTCTTCGAAAGATCTACGGACAAGTGGATGAAGAAATGAAATGGCGCGGTATTCCAGAAAGCGAAGCGAAAAACAGAGAGTATTGGAGATCTTATCTTAGTTCGGTCTATGGAACAAATGTTCTGTAATGGGCCAGCTAAGTAAGTAAGTAATCCAATCATGTCATATGAAAATTAGACGACATTTCAAGTAACCTTTTCTGAAAATTTTGTTGATAATATTAACAGTTTTGCATGGGGATTTGATGGATCGGCTATAGATACAACATTTTAGTACAAAACGTTGACATCAACTGCACATGGGCATTGTACCTTTATAAAAAATTAAATATTTAATTTGATAAAAAAATAATCTTTTCAAATAACAAGTAAAAAAGTATCAGTCGGCCTTGCCGACAGAGATATACCCTCAGCCTATGTGAATTTAAAGTTTCATCTACGGACAGATCGAATGTATTTAGGCTCTTTTCAGCACTTTGTTGTTCTTTTTTGGACATTTGAACTTGGCGACAAAAGTTCGGATTAGGATTAAAGTTCAAAAGTGTTGTGGTGGAGGTACTTAAGAAATGGACCGACAATAGTCCTTTCAGTGGGTCGTCGTATAACTTTTAGACCAGTGTTCCAGAGAGCATGGACGTGCCACGTAAAACATAGTATCGCTGTAAACAGGACCACAACAAACAGTATCGGTATACATTTCCAAAGGATCCTCGAACAGACCCTAAACTACACCTACACATTAAAGTTGCACTTTTGTGGGAACCTAAGGAGAAGACCGATATGGGCCGTTTATGAATATGGACAAAATATTAAGAGATCCAAAGTTTGGACCAAATCGGTTGCTACCTTCAACAAATATAGCGTGTAACATTTAAGTGACATTTTCTTAATTTTTGGAAGGGAGGATCCTGAATGACAAAATATGACGAAGGCCAAATTTTGGACCAAATTGGTTGATCAGTTCGAAAGTTATCGTCCTCTCCAGCCCGCTGTGGTCTCAGCCCGCGACAAAAATACAAAAATCGATGTCTACAAATTATGATGGTAACTATTCAAATCTATCTTAGACACATCAAATTTTAGTATTCCGATTTTCTTTTTACAACTTCTAACAGTACTTGCTAAAACAGAGTGAGCATTTCTTTTTGAAGAAATTGAGCCATTGAAATTTCCATTAACGTAGTGATAAGATACAAGTGATACCACAAAAAAGTGATGTGTAAAATTACTATAGTAAGAAATGGAAGGTAAAGTTAATGGTATTGTTATTGTTTTTAATTGAGTTGTATGTTTATTTTGTAGTAAAATTAATATCTTTTGAAATATTTTTGTGAGTGTTTTTTATAGGGTTTCGGAGTCGGATTCGGAGTCGGAGTCGGAGTCTACGAGTCGGAGTCGAGCAATTTTGCTGGAGTCGGAGTCGGAGTCTGAGTCGGAAAAAAATAACTCGCCTCCGACTCCGTGCAAAATTTTTCCACGTTAAAGAAACATAAGATTAAATTTGGAACAAGAACATTTTATAAATCATTATATATTTTAAAAGAAAATTATAAGAAAACATATATGCAAACGGTATTTTATACTAATTTAAAGGACAATTCACAGGATATTTACTATCCTCTGAAGTGTAGTATATTCATCCCTATTTTGTTGATCCAATTGATTTTTTACATTTTTGCAAACAAAAGTAAAGTTTTATGAAAATCGAATTAATATTGGATCTTTAACCTCTTTCGTCAGAAGTCTTACTGGTCTTCTCATAAAGGTCTATTGGTATTCTCATCTTGTTTTTTATGAGAAAGCATCCTTGTCCTCTATTAAAGACATTGTGATCTCTATGTATTTCGGTAAATTTCGCATAATCTATTAACTATATATGAAATTCAGATTAAATTCGTTGTTTGTCAACGACAGATTCATCCCGCCATAACTCAGAAGTCTGACAAACGTCGAATCTTTCTTCTAGGATTCTTTATGTACTCAATGAGGGCATTAGATGTAGACATTCAAATAACCGGATCTGTCCGCCAGGAACAGACATAGTTCATGTGTATCCGAGTTTTCTACACAATCAGAACCAAAGAGGTGTTAATAGGTCACCCTGAGAGTGATAGGGCGAATAGGAGTGTGCTACGCCGTATAAAAAGAGTCCTCCCATCCGAGGAGGAACCAACACAATTTACGATGAGCGATGTTGCAGATGCCATCCGAAACGCGAAATCATTCAAAACGTTGGGTCCACACCAAATGTTTAAGCAACAGGATGAACCCGCAATAGCATATACGAAATTCGATGAAATACATTACCATAGAGTTTCATGAGAAAGGATCGGGTAAAAGTGATAAAGGACAATGGAAACATGACAATATCGATTTGTTGTCTTAGTGGACCGACCCTACATACAATTTTCCTAGCAGCATTTTTGTAGAATATTTTCATGCTAATTTTTTCGTGTGCTAATTTTTCAGTTCCAGAAAACATCTGTCTGCCTACGTGATGGGTTGATTACACAATATAACTCAATTATTTCAATAAAATTATCCACTCCACGCCAAAGTTCAAAATGTGAGCGCTGAATTTTAGTATAAATAGCATTGCATAGAATATGTGATCAAATTTTTAAGTCGATCGGAACAATATTGCCATAGTATAAGGGTTGGATGGGAACAATTTATTTTATTTTGTATGCAGCAAATAAACTGTGTTTTTTCTTGAAATCGGCCACCAAAATATATGACAATTGGTTTATCAGTTTTCGAGGTAGAGTTGGTTGGCACCGCAAAATGCTTTAATAAAAACAGGGTTTCGTAGACGGTCTCAATACTTCGTAATATTTTTCGCTTTCAGATGAAGAAAAAAATCTCGCAAAAAGTTACGTAGTTTTCTCGGAAAAAATCATGAAAAATGACTTTTATTGAGCTTTACAACTGGGGGTCTCCTTTTAAGGTTAAGTGCACTAAAATGTTGGGTTACATCCAGTTTGAATTTATTATAATTTTATAGCATATATGATTTGTATTGCCCCTTCATTTTCACATATTTTGAAAGCTTAAAGATTTTCTCACGCGGAAGAATTCCGTCCAGAATATACTCGTGCAAAAAAAGGAAAACCGACAAAAACTTTCGAGTGGTCGGCTTTCCTTTTTCAGATGCATTATTGATCATTAAGCTCGATTTCCAACGAGAAATTAATTAAAAATTAATACTAAAATGATATTCGCCTAAAATGGCAAAATTTTCAACGAAAAAACTTTCTAAATTTCCTATTTTCAATGTACGATTCGGCAGAAACAATATTGATATGTTCGAATGTATTCGAACGAATGCCCTTTCTAATGAATATGTAAGGAAAAACTTACAACGCACATAACTCAAGAACGGCAGAATTAATTTTAATAATTCGCATCAATTCGGAATGGTGTCATGGCAGAAAAGGATAAAACCTAACAAAATAACGAAACATTTGCAAAAATTTGCAAAACAAAAAACAATTAAGAAAATTAATTGTCTCCACAGATTTTCTTAAGACTTTATTGTTGATTTATGATTTTTGTATTAATTAGCGAAAAATTTACATATGTATATACATTAACATATTTTATACTTCAGTTTTGTCAATACATGAAAGTTAAAAAAATATTTTAATTTTTCCAAATAGTCTGGCTTAATACCATTGTTGTTTTAATATTTAAAATATTTTAATGTTTTAAATATTAAAACAACAATGGGATTAAGCCGGACTATTTTGAAAAATCAAAATTGTAACAGCTATCCCAATAAAAAACGCCATCAATGTTCTATTCCAAAAAATATTTTATTTATAGCAATCAATTTAATTTGCATTGAAATAATTTAAATGAAATGAAAAATATCCAAATTGCAAAGTGGTTTCGGTTAATGCAATGATGTTTGGTAAATTATTGGGGAACTAAAAACATTTTGGTGTTAAGTTCATATTTTGTAAACATAACTAGTGACAAAACTGTCTTTGTGTTGTGAAATGCAGTCCCGCGACCCAGAAAATTCGAAATTACAAAATACAAAATATTAGTGCTTTATCGCAGTGCTTTGAGCTTTACCAAAAAAATTATGCAAGAAAGGTTTGTAACTCCATAAAAGAGCAAATAGCATCCAAATACACAAAATATGACCGTGTCTTTTTATAGGGGCGATTTCAAAATATAGATCGATAAAATCCATCTGCAATACCAAAATTCTTAGAAGTTATATAGAATTTAAGTCGTGGGAGTTGCATAATGTTCTTTGAAAGCTCTATTTTAAATGATGTAAGCCTTATGTTCCCTCCAATATATGGACGGAATGATGCACACCGTTATGTTATGTCGATATAGCATTTTCTCTTGATTATGAATATGTAGGGTTTTGTACAAACATCAAAAATACAACCACATAGAGCATGACAAAATATTAAGAAATGTGTATACACTTTTCCCCTGTCGTTAAAAAAGTTGCCGAGCCGATTGCATAGAAATTTTCCATTGCAGTTAATATAGCCTATCTTTTATAGAATTTTAATAAAACATTCAATACAGGACCATTCAACATAAGTCTAAGTTAAAGTTTGTAACATTTTTGTTCAAAATTTAAAATCACAAATTTTAGCTTTGTTCCTTTACTCTTTTAATGGTAAGGGTGGTAAAAGAGAAAAGTGTCAAAATTGCTCTCTCATGAAAATTTTTACCAGAAAAGTAAACGAACGGAAAAATGGTAGATCTGGCAGCAATGTCAAAAAGAAACATAAAAAATCAATTTTAGTCTTTTATTTCACAGTTTTTAATTTAGTTTTGTCAGCGTTCGACTTTTTCTTCTGTTTTTCGTCCACTTTCTTTTTCATTGTGAAATAATCGTCAAACAAAAGTCGAAAAATCAGTTCTGCCATTTTTTACCTGCAGAAATTTTGCTGGTAGCCTGTGGTAGAAGGGAAAACCATTTTCGCTCACTCTCCACTCTCACTCTCTTAAAAATTTCTTCCAGTTTTGACACTTTTCGGGGTTACGGAACGCTTTGCAGGTTAAAAATGGTAACCTCAGTTAAGTAAAGGAACACAGCTTTTATAAGACATTTAAAAATCCTCTTGGGAGCGGCAACTTTTTCACCGAACGACTTTAAATACACGTTTTTGTTATTGGGACAATACTCCTTAAGTGGTAATGAGAACTTTTTTTAAATATGTCATTGAATAAATAATTAAATTCGAAATTCCTCATCGAATTTCTAAAGTCACCATCCCCACGACTCTGGGAACACAATCCACGTAACAAAGGTATAAAATCAAAAATGACTGTGTCATATGCCTCAATTGGAATAGCGACAAGTGTTGTCTTAAGACACGCCGTCCGGACTCGGCGATAAACAGTAGGTCCATTTCATTGATCAGGGTGCACTCATTGATATGAGAGAAGTCTTACTTGTCCCATCTGGGATGCTTGTGGAATAATTTTTACTTCAAAGGGTCGCAAGTCATTATTTCAATACGTTGCATACGGAAAAACAATCTTAATAGGCCCGCAATACCATGGTGGAGGTTATTAAAAGGGATTCTGATTTAAAATATGAATAGTCCAAGCCAAAAGTTTCCAACCAAAAATGCATTTCAAAAGGACAAGATTAACTGCATATCTTTACGCGGGGTACACACTATCAGTTTTGACTCTTGATTTTTGGTCAAATATCGATTGGTTGCCAGTGTGGACGTTCATTTTTGCCCACAGTCATCAGGCAACAACGAAAATGTTCATGAATGTTGTTGATTGAAGCAATCGCTATTTGATGAATAACGACAGTCACCGATGGTGTGTGCCCGCATTACATGAATCCACTCACGAATATTACAAGATGACTGCTTAACATGTTACTTGGGTGCGAATTGTTAACATAAACGTTATGTTATATCCAAAATCATACGCCACCGTCAGGCTAAGACTTTTCATAAAGGCAACACAAATCAAAATTGTTAACAAAACGTATGCTCTCATTCGAAAAGTCTACTAACTATAGTTTTGATATTTTGTTTGCAAGTTCATACATACATGTGTTTAAAAGAAGGCCACAACATTTTGAAAATTTGCTTTAACCCACTTAAAGCCACTGGTCGTTGAAACGCCAGCAAAAATGTGCACGAAAATACAGGTAAAAAACAGTTAGACACGTGTTTATTGCGTTTTTTTTTTATTTTCTAATTGTTTACTCATATGGTTGTCCTTTTCCATTCATAAAATGACATTTGACCTGTGTAGATTAACGCGGCCTGTTCTCAAAAAGTACTATATTCGTAAAGTGATTTTTTGATTTTCTTTCAATTGTAAAACACTTAAGTAGATAAGTTACACTTATACAACGCAGATATTAGTTAAAAAATATGTGAAAGTATTATTCTAAAAATATAAATTGTGAATACAAAGCAAGAATTATTCTGTATTACACAGCAAGTTAGTTATCCGTTCAAACGGACAGTGGCAAAATCCACTACCGTAAATTTCTACGGGAAATTTGTGTGCTTTTTTTACAATTACGGATAAAGTAAACTTTAAGTTTTTTAGCACGTACGATGAAAAATATTTTATAAAATGAATAAGATGGAGAATATCTTACTTTATACATATTTGCAAAAAAAACATCAATTTCCCATAGAAATTGACGTTGTGGATTTTGCCACTGTCCGTTTAAATGAATTTTGCCAGTGTCTGTTTTTTTTTTCAAAAAAAAAAATGAAAATTGCGCTAAGTGGTTTAAACATAATTTTTGGGGGTAAGTAATTCCGTTTGTATAGTCCGTAGGGTGTGGTTGTATCCATGGTTTCTCCTAAACGACATTTTGAACCGCCAAAAGCGCATACAGCATATTCCACTCAACTAGCCCAATTGCTTAATCAAAGCACTCCTCACCCCGACAAAATATCAGCGCAATGGCAAAGCATTGCCCACTCGATGCAAACAGCCGCAAAATCCATACTTGGATACCAGAGACCTCCACCAAGGAATCCATGGTATGATCAGGAGTGTCGTGATGCCACCGAAGAGAAAAATGCGACATATATGGCTACTTTACAATCCGTAGCAACGCGTAGCGCACGAGAGAGATACAGGGAGAAAAGGAGAAACGTCTTTTCTGCAGGAAAAAGAGAGAGGTGGAAAAGCGGGAGTGTGAAAAAATCGAGATGTACAGGAGCCAGAATGAAGTCCGAAAAATCTACCAAAGAGTCAAGCATCAAACTGATGGCTTTGGTACAGGCACATCCTCCTGTAGAGACCAGCAAGGTAATTTGGTAACTGATACAGATAGTGTACTCAGGATATGGAAAGAACATTTTTCAAAACTGTTGGTATCCAATAGCAGCCAAGACGACGAAGATACCACAGTCCCAATCCCAGAAGATGGTATTGAATGTATACCGCCCAGCCAAGATGAGGTAAAGACAGCAATAAATCGGTTGAAGAATAATAAGGCAGCAGGAGCAGATGGCTTACCAGTCGTGCTGTTCAAAACCGGAGGCGACACGCTGCACAATGGATCCACATGTATGGAGAAAGTGGCCAAAAATATTTAGAGTGTAAAAATCAAGCCAATGCGCCGGTTACAGTTTTGTGCTGCTGCGAAAAAAAATTTTAAGAAACCACGAGAGTAACATTTTGCCCCCATTCCCCTCTGGAGGGGGTATTATGCAAGAATAGTTTTATGCTGGTAAAACAAAATGATATGAACAAAGGTCCCGATTATCTTATGATGCAAAAATAGGCTTAGGCAAACAAAAGAATTTCCAAAACAACATAAAATCCAACCAATTTTTGTCTGAAAATTGGTAAAAATTTTAATATAGATCTTATAGCGTTCTTCCTGGAAGGCACGTACCGCCAACGTAAGACAAATTTGGAAGAAGATTTCTTCATCTTGCCACTGATGCCAATTATGTTAATGTAAGTGGTCAGATAACAGAGTTATACGCTAATATATCTATAGAAACCCTATTCTAGGGCAGCTGTAGTCAGCGACTACTGGCACTAGATGGCAGCTGATTTTAATACTGAATAATCTTAAACCCATGACCTACTTTAGAAAATTATTCCCGAGGTGGGCACTGGTGGGCATCAAGACTAAAATCCTAGGTCAAATTAAAGTATATGATCGAATTGGCATTACAAAATACACTAAGAAAATGTACAGCTAACTAGAATTACACAACACGCTAAAACACTATTTTTTAATGAAAATTAAACTATTACCTCCTCCTTCAAAATCCACTATAATATTTGGCTATACGTATTAGTTTCGCGATATTTTGAATATATTTACTTGCATATAAAATATAGGTTGTGAGTACAACCAAAATATTAGTCAAATGTTCTGACTTTTGAAGCTATTCTTAAGAAGATCACGTTCGAATGAAACAAAAATGAATATATTTTTAAAGAGGTCCATGTCATAGCTGTCAGAGTTGCCAGATGTTGTACCAAAATTTTGACATTCATTTTTTTATTTTTGGCCAATGGGTGGATCCACTGTGCGCTGATAAGGTGTATTCATCAGCTAGTTAGCACCATCTGGTAGGAAGAACTAGTACCCGACGATTGGAACCTGAGTATCCTGTACCCCGTCCACAAGAATGGAGTTAAGACTGTATGCTCTAACTATAGGGGCATAAGTCTACTCCCTATTGCCTACAAGATCGTGTCAGGGATACTGTGCGAACGACTAAAGCCTATGGTCAACGAGATAATTGGACCATACCAATGCGGCTTTACACCTGACAAGTCCACCATTGACCAGATATTTACCCTGCGGCAATTCCTGGAGAAGACCCAAGAGATGAAGATCGACACCTTCCACCTTTTTGTCGATTATAAAGCAGCCTTCGATAGCCCGCTGCGTTCAAAGGTATTCCAAGCCATGTCTGAATTTGTTATCCCCGCAAAGCTCATCCGACTTTGTAAAATGACTTTAACTGACACGAGGTCCTCAGTTAAAATAGGAAAGAACCTCTCCGAAGAGTTTAGTACCAAAAGAGGTTTCAGACAAGGAGACAGCCTTTCGTGTGATCTCTTCAACATCCTGCTGGGAAAGGTTGTACGAGAGGCAAACGTCAAAGGAAGTGGCACAATCTACACCAATAGTCACACGTTACTTGCTTATGCTGATGATATAGACATCATGGGCCGATCAGTAAAAGAAGTAACTTATACCTTTATGGCGGTAAACGGTGAGAAGACCAAGTTGATGGTGTCGACCTGCAATGCGTCCATTGAGCTCGGACCGACTATGGAAATTGGGTCCTATAATATTGAGGTAGTAAAAGACTTCATCTACCTCGGAACCTCCGTAAACACAACAAACGACATCAGTTGTGAAATAAAAAGAAGAATTGTATTGGCCAACAGATGCTACTTTGGTTTATGCAAGCAGTTTAAAATCAAAGCCACATCTCGTCAAACAAAAGTAACGCTCTACAAAACTCTGATACTACCCGTGCTGATGTATGGCTCCGAAGCCAGGGTACTTGCACAAGCAGACATCGCAGTGCTTGGTGTGTTTGAGAGAAAAATTCTTCGAAAGATCTACGGACCGATCTGCGTTGACGGTGAATATCGACGTCGCATGAACCACGAGCTGTATCTGCTATACAACGACATCAGTATAGATAAACTTATCGAGATGCAGCGATTGCGTTGGCTAGGCCATATCATAAGAATGAGCGACGATGAACCCGCTAAAAAGGCGTATAAATACGGACCGCTTGTCGGTGCACACAGAATTGGCAGGCCAAGGAATAGATGGCGCAAAAAAGTGGATGATGAGATAAAAAGGCGCGGTATTCCAGAGTGCGAAGCAACAAATAGAGAGAAATTGAGATCTTTTCTTATTTCGGCCTATGGAACAAATGTTCTGTAATGGGCCAGCTAAGTAAGTAAGTTACTTCTTTGATAGTCAGATTAATTCGAATGTGAATGGGGTAAAAATGTAGGAAGTTTTATCATAACTTGATATGTTCGTTTAACACACTGTTCAACAACTATAAATATTTCCTGAGCTTTTTAAATTAGCCCTGTGCACACAACTACATACATATTTTGAGATTTTGTTTGTTTGAAAATACAAATATTTCCTATAGCTCCAACATACCATTTTGTGTAATTTTATAAAATATCAAAACAAAAAAAAAATATAAAAATGTTCTGCTTTTACAGGAGAAGCCTACAACAAGCGTACATATTAAACATTTTGCCATAGAAAAATTTGTTTATTAAAAATTGTCATATCAAAAACAAATGCTCTCTTTATATCATACACACTATGTGGAAAGGGTATTATAAGTTTGTTTTTCCGAAATTTCATAACAACGCGAAATATTCGTCGCAGACCCCACATGTGGTATAGCAAAATTCATATCTCGACGAGATAAAGCGATTTTGAGATGTGTGTCCGGCCGTCCGTCCATTAAAAATTGTACGCACGCTACAGGCCGCAATTATGGACCAACCTTCAAGAAATTTTGAAATGATGATCACATAATATTTAGCGGCTTAAATGGACCAAAAGTTTTGTGTGAAAATTGGTAAAATTTTTAATATACATCTTATATCTTCATTCTTGGAAGATACATTGCGCCCCGTAAGTCAAATTAGGAAGACGAATTTTCAACCTTTCCATTGGTATCAATTATGATGATGTACGTGGCCAGATAACAGAGTTATTGCCTAGTATATGGGGGAATTCCACAGTAAGAATTGTGTGAATTACAAAAAAAAAAAACTAATTTTATTTGCCATTGAATGGATAATGAACAAATTATGTATTTTCTAACTGATTGATTTGCTTATTCCACGTAATATGCCATAATAGAAATTCTAAAATTCAAATCATGTATTTAAATGTATGTGAATGTTATGAATTTTTATTATATGCACTTCTAATTAGCGAAAACACGTGTGTCAAAATATTTTTATTGTTTTGAAATAATAAATTTCTATTAGGACGGGGCGATTTCTATGGAAGGAAAAAACCTCGCGTTTCTGATTTCTGGAATTGTGCTGAGCAAAAAAGTCTGCTTACGATGAAAATCGACTTTAAGTTTTTTATCCACGTTTTTTGGATATTGTGGCATATAACAGGTATACCATTTAGATTTTTTTCCCAACACTATGACGAAAACTGTAGCCAAGACAATAACTAAGAACTACTTAGTACATCGCAAAAGCATTTGAACGCTCCTTCAGTTTTGGCCTTAAGTCAGGCAAATTTTTCGGAAAATGACACTGTGCTACAAAAGTTGACTAGAAAATATTTAAGCACTTGGACAATGGAAATACCGTTGGTTCCTTTCGGTCACTTTGTTTAATATTTTATAATGGTGAATGTATTGAAAACACGGGGTTTTATAACGGTAAATGTAGTAAAAACAGGGTTTCTAATATTATGAAGTTATACGTGCAGAACCTGTTTTTTTCACAACATATTTCTAGGGTTGAATAATATATTTCGCACAATCTCTTATTTATACCCTCAGCCTTTAGCCTAAAGAGGGTATTTAAACTTTGATACGACCAAAAATGTCCTCATCGAAATAATGATTTTAGACCCCAAGTATGTTTGTACGATATCCGTTTCAGACAATTTTGAGTAGATCTAGCAATGTCCGTCTGTCTGTCTGTCTGGCAGGCTGATGCGCACGATAACTCTCGAACGGATCAATCGATTCGGTTCAAATTTTGGGTATCGAAATATTTTGTCCAGATTCGATTTAAGTTCGAAGATGGGCCATATAGGTCCACTCCTTCAGGTACCTCCCCCACAAATGTTCAAAAATTGTCGCAAAACTTGTGCGCATGATAACTCTTGTAGGGAATAACCGATCTGGTCCATACTTTGCACATCGTGTAATTTCTACCAAACTTAGATGAGGTTCCAATATGGACTCAATCGGTCCACTCCTTCGGGCACCTTTCACACAAAATTTCTGAGAAATTCAGTTTAGGACCTGGTCTCGAATCGCTTTGATTTTTGTTTACGCAAGTTGTATTCGCTGTCCTCTATACGGCGCTGTAAGTTTCATTAGGGGCAAGTCCATACTTCCTGAGAAAATAGCCTGAAAGTTACAAAAAACCTATGACACCGTGTGTAGTGGTTGGAGCGCAAGATAACTCTCGAACGGATCTGCCGATTCGGTCCAAAATTTCGTAATACTTTGTCCAAACTTAGTTCAAGTTCAAAGATGGATTATATCGGTCCACTCCTTCCGGTACCTCCCCAAAAGTTCGAAAATGTTCGAAAATTTTTTGCGTACGATAACTCTTGAAGGAAGTAACCGATTTGGTCCATACTTTGCACATTATGAAATTTCAACCAGACTTAAATGAGGTTCCAATATGAACTCAATCGGCTAATTCCTTCGAGTACCTCCTACACAAAATTTCGGAAAAGTTCAGTTTAGGACCTGCTCTCGAATCGCCTTGGTTTTTGTTGTAACATCTTGTATTCACTGTCCCCTATACGAAGGTACAAGTTTCCTCAGGGGCAAGTCCATACTTCCTGAAAAAATAGCCTGAAAGTTGAAAAAAAAACCTATAACACAATGTTTATGGGTGGAAGCGTAAGATAATTTTCGAACGGAAATGCCGATTCCGGCCAAAATTTGGTCTTCGTAATATTTTGTACAAACATAGTTTAAATTCGAAGATAAGCCATATCGGTCCACTCCTTCAGGTACCTATCCCACAAAAGTTCAAAAATATTCGGAAAAATTGTGCGCACGATAACTCTTGAAGGGAGTGACCGATGTAATCCATACTTTGCACATCCTAATATATCTACCAGATATAGATCAGATTCGAATATGGACTATGTTTGTCTACTCCTTCTAGTACCTCTCACACAAAATTTCGGATAAGTTCACTTTAAGACCTGCTCTCGAATCAGCCCGAAAGGTGTAAAAACCCCCTATGTCACCATATGTGGCGGTCGGAGAGCACGATAACTCTCGAACTGTTCAACCGGTTTGGTCCAACATTTGGTCTTCGTCATATTATATCCAAACTTAGTTTCATGGGGCAATACCGGTCCACAACTTCCGGTACTTCTCCCCAATATTTAAAAATGTCACTAAAATGCTAGGACGATAACACTTGAATGGGGCAACCAATTTGGTTCAAACTTTGGATCACCAAATATTTTGTCAAAATTTAGTTTAACGTCTAAACCACATTTTTGTCGGCAAGTTCAAATGTCCAAAAGGGGCCACAAAATTCTGAAGAGACCTTAAATACATTCGATCTGTCCGTAGGTGAAAATTTCACTTCACATTGGCTGAGGGTATATATCGGTCGGCAAAGCCGACTGACACTTTTTTACATGTTTTTTTTTTTTTTTTTAAATCGGTAAGCAAATGGCTAAGTTATAGTTGTTGAAGTGTGAAAAAAAACACAAAAAATTTAACTGAATTTCTCATAATTTTGAAAATAACCCAGCAAAATAAATTGGAAGTAGTGCAATGTAGACTAGTTCTTTCACGGCATGTTTTGATGCAGTTCAAACGAAGTCGTGAAAGAGGCACTCCATTCCTTACATTTTTACCACATTCGTATGCGGTCCAATGAATGACATCCTTTCCTTACATTTTAACAGCATCTGGATACAGACAATCGGTGTCGGGAAAAAGGCACTCCAATTTCTTACATTTTAACAGCATTTAGTTGCGATCAAACGATTGGCATCCATTTCTCACATTTAATTTGCATCCGAATGGAGTTCAAGGGAGTCGTGAAAAAGGCACTTCGTTCGCTACATTTTACAAGGAGTTTTTTAGTGATCCCTAGGAAGCGAGCCAATTTGTAGATACCTACAGCTACAGATTTTTTTTCAAAGGTAGAAAAAGTGTGCGTATGTTTCTAACATTTTTATTTCAAACAAGTAAGCAAAGGTTATAGTCGGACGGGACCGACCATGTGATACCCTACACCACTGCCTGTGGGAATTAGCTTTCAGCAAATCAAATTTCCTTTGTGGAACAAATAATCTTATGGTAAGAAATAACTTTGTCGATTCTGCCACATTATCACATTAAGCTTGTGACCTACAGTTTATCGTCGAGTCCGAACGGCATATCCTAAAACACCACTTTTAGAGAAGTTTTATATGGCTGAAATACTTAGAAAATTTCGCCGACATTACTGAGGTGTATTTTGCCGCCGTTGAAAGTGTGATGTTACATCGCTTGGGAATCGAACCCACGACATTCTGCCACCGTGGTGCAATGGTATGCACACCCGCCTTTCACGCTGAATGCCCTGTTTTGGTTCCTAGACCAGGCCACATGAGATTTTCAATGGTGGCAAAATATCCCTCAGTAATGATGGTGACATTTTCAGTCATAAAAACTTTTCTACATGCGGTGTCTAAGGACACGTCGTGGATAAAAAACAACGTGGATAAAAAACTTCAAGTCAAAATCGGGAGGCTCTATTTTAACCGTAGACATATCGTCAACATAAATGCTCGAAGTCGTGTCTCCAAAAAAATGTCAAAATTAGTTTTTTGATTGAATCTCATACATAAGACTTAAATATGTGCTTCTACGTTAAAAAATAGCGATCCTAATCAAAGAAAAGCATTTCGGAAAATTGGATAACACTGCAGATTTTTTTGGAATGACGGATCCCAAAACCAAGCAAGGTTTCATTACTTACTCCCATTCGTATATGATTGACAATATCCCATATACTCGCCAAAAAAATTCTCCCCTAACCATATGTATGTATAAGAAATAAGCTATTAGGAGTTAACCTAGGCATCTACTGCTAACTACAATTGAAATTATTGTTCAACTTTGTATGGATGAAAAGTGGTGCAAAAAAAATATAACAGCATTCACCTTTAAATATGAAATGCAAAGCAAGTCGTCATTTCGCCTGACATTTTCCGCCTTTTTTATTATTTTGAGTATTATTTGATTGCGGAAAATAATTATTGCCTCAGTAAACTTTTAAATATATATTCACTTTTTTCGTTAAATTATGAATAGCAATAATATTACGTGCACATTCAAAACAATAAAAATATTTTGAACGTGTTTACGCTAATTAAATCTATGCTAATATACATCACATTCATTTACATTTTAATACATGTTTTGAAATTTAGAATTTTAATTATGGCAAACTATGCGGAATATGCAAATCATAATTAGCAAATAAATAATTAGTTCATTATCCATTCAGTGGCGATTTAAATGAGTTTTTAGACATTGAATAAATTAGATGAGAATCGCTGCGATGCGAGTATTAATATTTTCACAAATAAGAATGTATTATTTAAGTTTAAAAGGCTTATTTATTTAGTTTATTTTTCCGTTTGTAACGCAATAAAATAATCATTTTCGACCTTATAAAGTATATCGGCGTTATTGTAGAAAATTAGCATATACTGAAACTGAAGTGTAGAATAGTAACTCGCGAACAATTGTACTATATGAGAAGTTTTGAACGCACTTCTGTAAAATCAACAGCGAGGGATTTAAAAAAAAAAAATAATAAAATAAGAAAAAATCGTTGAAGGAAACGAGTTTATTTATATTAATTTCAAATTAGTGACATTTTAACATAATGTAAAGCTTAATACTCCAAGAAGATGTTAAAGATACACTTTAAAGATGATGTTCCTAATGAATAGTTTTTTAATATATCCACTACATCAACCTAAAAGGGATGCTGACATTTTGAAGACTAAAAAATTGGTTTTTTTAATTTTATTTCTATTTTGGACGCGCAACTGGATTTAGCGAGAAGCTTAATATGTGATTGTGGTACTCGGGATTACGCAATTTTGCATTTATAACTCGAGAGTGTAACCTTCATAGGATCAAAGCAATCCTCTTCCAAAGTAGACGTATTTTGCGTATTTTTTGTTTTTTAGTATTCTTACATTGAAGTTTCAGAATCCGCAAAAACTTTCTAGGTGTAACCACCTTCCATTTAAAGTTGGTTCAGGTGCACATTGACTTATAAGTGTGTTTTCCTCTATAGCTTTGGTTTGTTTACAAAGAACTACGTTTACCTTTCATGCTACAAAATTTCGCAACCATGATGTACAGGAAATATTGAACTCTTTCATACATCGAATCGGATAAAGTCACCAAAAGCTATATATACAAATTTTTAATTTTTTGAAAAAATATCTATGTATTGTAGCCAAAATGGTCCATCGAAAAATAATTCAAATTATATATAACGTGTCGCAATCATACATATACCCCACAACATCTCTGAAGGAACAAGGGAGACTTTGCTATCGTATAAATAAATTCGGCGCATAACTAGTGCCCAGTGGAAGTGGTGTAGGGTATCACATGGTCGACCCCGTCCGACTCGCTTTTACTTGTTTTGATTTGTGTTGCCTTTATGAAAAATCTTACACTGCCGGTGGCGTATGATTTTTGATATAAAATAAAATTTATGTTAACAATTCGAACCCAAGTACCTTACCGATAAGTCATCTTGTAAAAATCATGATAAAGATATGCAGTGAACCTTGCCCTATTCATTAAACTTCATTTGTTGAGGGAAACTTTTTTTTGGGAAAATTTACATTTCAAATATGATATTCTATATAGAAGTTATATTTTTTATTACGATTGCTTATGGAATGGAATTTTCCATTTTCTTTTAAATCAAATATCTACTGGCAAATTTTTATTAAATCAATGTTGAATTCAATATATAACGCTTTCTCATTTCTGTAAAATTGGATTCTTTTTTCCCAGGGTAACAATTTGCGAACTTTATATTCAAATTAAATGTTAAATTGTTTTCTAGTATAGTGCGAAACTTACGTTGATTTCAATACATCTTGAAATCGTCATTTATATATGGGGATTTCCGAGTGAAATCACACATTTGTAAAAATTAACTTATTGATTTCCTTTATTATTTGCTGTGGGGAAGCTGCTCATCAGCAAATCATTTTCGTATATTTGCAGATTTTTTTAACAAAGAATAAGTCGAATCCTGTAAAAACTACACAATTTTCACATGTAATTCGAATAATTTCATTTGTATTTCGAAACATTTCACTTGTAATTTGAGAATTTCAATTGAATTTTGAATGATTTCATTTGTAATTTGAAAATTTCATTCGAATTAATTCATTTGTAATTTGAGAATTCCATTTGATATTCGAATTATTTCATTTATAATTTGAATTTTTTCGTTTGTAATTCGAATTATTTCTTTTGTAATTTGAATTGTTCCATTTGTAATTTGAATTTTCTTCATTTAAAATTTTAAATGAAAAAATTCGATTTACAAATAGAAATTCCCTTAAAAATGTTACTCCTTCAAATATTGGGGTTTTCCATCATTTTTTGCCATATTTGTCCTTAAATATTGTCCGATTTGAGCCGACAGGTGGCGTATGATTATTGATATAAAGTGGCATTAATAATTCGCACCGAATATTTCAGTTATAGCAAATTGTGTTGTTATAGGGAATATTAGTAGAGGCTTATATGTATCTTTTTTCCAAAAGCGCGCCGTATAATTAAAGAAATTTAAAAGGTGCAGAAGGTACTACGCTAACTTTCCCAATGTTTGAATATTTATTATAAATGTCATAACATGGAAATTTTCTGATTTTTAGCAAATATACATGGTACAGTAATTCAGGATCGTTTTTTCCTTGTCAAAATGCTATATCTTTTGAACGGATATAGATAACGCCAGGGACGTACGCAGGATTTCATTTCGGGGGGGGGGGCCAACTTCACCAAAAATCATGAAAATTAAAAATGTTATGTATCGTTACGTAAAGCTATTTTAAAGGGTTTTTTATGATTTTATGTATGAGGGGCACTAAAAACCTTCTGGACTAGGCAACACGCAGTGTCGCCAGACGTCATTTGACATAAGCATACTCAGCACAGTTTGACATACGACCATGTGTTGTGTTGTTAAGGCTATTAGCATAATTTTTAAAAATTTGGATTTTGGAAATCCTTTTGGTGGAAGAACTTCCATGCAAAAAGTGTGAATATGTGGAATAGATATATACAGTGTTTGGAGGATATAAACAGTTCGATCCGAACATAACGCCGTTTATTCTTTAAAGTACATATGGTAAATTTCAAATTTCTTTTGCAATTCTATTGGAAGAAATTTTAAAATTTTTTTTTGCGAGCACATCCGCAATTTTTGGAACATAGATTAAGAAAAAAAGTTGTGGTTTCAAATCTTTTCGCTTTTACAAAATTGGATGATGCGCTCCAAAGCTATGGGGGGTTTATTCCGTTATAAAGAACATATATTTAAAAATTAAATTTTTGCTGTAATAAGAAAATGTATATATAAAGCGTTAACAGCATTTAATATCTATCCGTAGATGCCTAAATATTTACTAAATTTATATCTATTTTCGCGGAGAATCAAGAAATACTGAAAAAATCTTGGAGTAAATTTAATTTATTCTAATTTAGAGTCCAAATAAAACTCGAAAAAAAATAAATTAAAAATACGTACAGATTCTAGACAACGCGTAGAAAAATATGAGACCAAAATTTTAACGATAGGATCTATAACTGCTATATTACAGCAACAACAAAAGACGAAAACTTATTGTTGGAATATTATTTCAAACATATATTTTTTGTTTAATACGAAAAATAGAAAAAACATTTTTGGGAGTTATTCTACTATTTCGCTAAATTTCGATGCAAGGACTAACGGACTTCGCTGAAACTTCTTCAGGGTAAATGCGATGACAAACCCGAAAGTGTATTTGCTTACTTTGATAAACAATAGGATAATGAAATAGAAAGTAATATTGGAATTACAACTAAAAAAAAACAATAAAGTTGAAAAACGTATAATTCGCGAATTCGGTAAAATTAGTTAAGGCGCATTCGCTTTTCAGATACAGCGAGTGCATTTTCCACTTTTCATTCCGCGGCAAAAGTGTGCCGTCAGCTGCATCTTACTGTTCAAAAAACCTTAATGTGGGTAAAAATTGCGTGATGTACATAAGATTATAAGGCGCATCCGATTTCAGTGACCGCCTATAAAAATACGTCATTATAACAAATTTTAAACAAATTCGTCAAGAACCGCGGATTTGCTACCAAATTCTATTTTATACGAAATACGAATATTACTCCAGAATCTCGGTAATTTATACCACACGGTTTTTGAACATAATATAATCGCGTATAAAGGATTACATTTATGTTACATTACATTTATGTAAAAATAACCAAAGAAAATCGAGGTTCAATGCGCGGAATCATCAAAATATAATTTTGCAGAATTTCCTACTTTCAAGGTGTCTATAACCGCCGTTTTAGTGGATGGATTTAAAAGCGGGAGGGTTCGTTAGATCTTGCGCGTAAAAAAACTAAAATCACAAGGGGTTCAAGGGTACCTGAGTCACAGTTGTAGCCAAAAAATAGTTTTTTAAAGAAAATTTACGCACCAAAATTTCGACTTTGGAATCCTATTACTAGGGAACATCAAACGACGTGGAATCACGAGTTCTGCAATCGCAAATAAATAGTTTGGGTATTTATCTGGTTGCGCCTTCCAATTATAAGAAATATTCAAAAAACCCATATTTCAAAACTTCAAAATGTCAGCATCGAAAAGTCATACATTAGAACCATGTTGCCCAAGGGGTATTCTTCAATTCTTCCTTGGATCTCAGGTCTGAATTTTCCGTGGTTTGACCAGAAATCAAGAAAGAACACAAAAAAAATTGTAAACTACAACACATTTTTACCCATTTTTAATACGAGTATTACCACCAACACAGCTTCCACATAAATTATTTGTTATGGTTCATTTTATGCGACCCCAGCTAAAACACTTCAATTAATATAAATATATTGATATTGTATAAAATATATTGACAGTTCGCGACTTATTAAATGGTGAACCTCAACTTCAACGATTGTAAAACATTTTTGAATATTACCATATATAACACACTAATTTCAGTGCCATTAAAAACGTTTTGTATCATTGTAAGAAAATAACATTCTTTAAGTGCATAAAAACACCAAAGCTTTACTATTTTACCAGAAGTGATAGAGTCAATGAAATACAACTAAACATTCAGAAAGTTACATTAAAAAAATATCAGGAGCTGGGCTATGCAATCTACGACTCATTGACTCCGAATCCAACTCGTAGTACTGTTTGAAACTTTGCAAAAACATTTTAGCTAAATCCTGAAAAAAAGGTTGATTGGAAAAACTCCATCTGATACATCAATGGTTTCCAACAACCAATCACTTCTGTCAGCACAGCGGAGGCAAAGTAACAGTCGGGTTAGCCTACAGAGATATACCCCCTGCATATGTGGGTTGAGACTTTTACGAGTATATATAGACAGATCGAATACGGGATACATAGCCAATTTTTGTACTGTAAATTGTATACCAAGGAAGTTTCAGAATTTCGTCTCCTTTCTTGGACGTATAAACTTTCCGACAATAACTTCGAAATATTTGGGGTGTACAACTTCTCGATTGTTGGCGTTCTGATCAAAAATGTGACTTCGATGAAAGCGCAAAAGTTTTGAATTTTTGTACAGACGATACCTGAAAGAATCGACTGATACCGTCCATTTTGGAAGTGGGCCTAATTTTAATTTGGTCGGCGTAAGATTTAGAGCTTTTGGACCAATACTGATATAACCATTGACTCACCCACAAAAAATACAATATCGCTGTAAACAAGCCCTCAAGTGAATCGATCCATATTCGAAAGTACTCTAGGTCTCGAAAAAATCGAATTGGACTTTGGTCGCGATTTTAGGGAAACATTTTGAAGTCTGGCTGGGGAAGTGTCCAAAGGAAGTTTGAACAAAATAATGCGAGATCCAAATTTTGGCAAAATCTTTTGATCTGTTCGAGAGTTATAATGCGCTCGAGCCAAACAGACTGACGGACGGACGAACTGGGATAAATCGACTCCAAATTGTAACGCGGGTTACATTTTTATCATTAGCCTAACAGCTGAGGGTACAATATCACGGTGCTCTTGAACCAACGTCAAACCGGGAAGTTCTTGCGGATTCATAGACGAGAAAAATCCAAAAACAAAAAAATCGCTGGAGGGATTTTTAAATAAATCGTGGTCAAAGTTCACATTTTTAGGTTTTCGCGACTTTGCTTGGAAACTGCAAGTCCTATCGAAATGGGGCTAAGGAAAATGGTGTAGCTTTGAAAATTGGCTCCTCGGTTGTACCATTTTTGAGATATATAAGTTTAAGTTGGGATACAGTCAGTGAATTGTCCCAACTTGAATTTCAATATCTCAAATATAGTAAAACGTTGGAAAATATCATAAAAGAACAAGAATTTTCACTGCTACAACATTTTCTTTATTTCCATTTGGATATGGCTTGTGGTTTTCCAGCAAAATGGCCAAAACCTGAAAAACCCTAAAAATGCGTTTTTTTCATCTATAAACCCAGGTGTAAGCTTCATTCGTTTAAAGTTGATTCAAGAGCACCGTTATATACAATACAAATAACAGGTGATTTTAATACAATACCAAATAACCAAAGTTTGAGCATTAATTTCGTTTACGGTTGCTGTCAGCTACGAATTTGTTACTGATAGGAAAAAATTCAGATGGGCATGCTATTTATAGCAGATATCATCACTTTATGATGCAAAACAATACATTTTTCTCCATTATTTTTTCCCACTATTTAGCAATAAGTTAATATAAAATAGGAATACAAAATGTTGATACAGGCAGTATATTAATTTGCTAATTGGTTTTCGAGATATACTCCACGGAAACCCCTTGATATGTCGTACATATTGTCCAATAGGCACATAATTTTATGTACTTCTAATCCGCACAATAATGAATTTTGTAATCTTTTGAATACGAATGCCAAAACACAGCCATGGCATAAGGGAGGAATTCAGTTTTACTGGAAGTTTCTTTCAAAGAGAGTTTTCAAACCAAAAAAAAAATCAATATTTCTTCAGACAACTTGTTGATAAAGTACATTTTCAGTACAGAACCTTCAGAACAAAATCAGATTTCATTTGAAATTTCAAATACAAAAATTATTTTAGAGAAAAAATCGTAATAATTTGTTAAAGTAGCTCAAAAAATTTTGTTGGACCAAACCATTTCGGGGTGGGGCCCAAACCAGACTGACAGAAAGCTTTAGCCAACCATTCTAATTAAACCATGGGAAAACACACTTATATGCCACTGACTGAACCAACTTTAAATGGAAGGTGCTTAATCGTAGGAAGGTTTTGCGTATTCTGAAAAAACAATTTTCATAGATGAGAAAAAAAACGCCAGAGCGCTTTTTAAATTAATCGCGATAAAAATTCAGATTTGTTGGGTTTTTAAGTTTCCACGATTTTGCATGGAAACCGCAAGTCCTATTGAAAAGAGATTTGAGCAATTGTTGTAGCTATGAAAATTCTCTATAAGATTAGTCTTTTTGACATTTTCCTAGGTTTTACAATTTTTGAGATATAGAACTTGAAATTGGGACAATGAAATGACAGTATTGCCTCCTTACAAAACAATGTCATGCACGTTGCGCCTTAACTGACTTTGAATGGAAGGTGCTAACACCTTGGAAGTTTTTGCAGATTGTGAATCTACAATTTTCATAGATGAGAAAAATAAAAGAAAAAAAAACAAAAAAATCGTCGATGGAATTTTTAAATAAATCGCGGTTAAAACTTTCATTTTTAGGGATTTAAGGGTTTCGAGATGTGACTAAAAACTGTTGTAGCAATGAAAATTCTCTACAACATATTCTTCGGTCCCATTTCGATAGGGCTTATGGTTTCCATGCAAAATCCTGAAAACTAAAAAACCCCTAAAAATGTGAAATTTGACCGCGATTTATTTAAAAGTAACTACACTAATTTTTTCTTTCCCAGCAAAATGTTCGATGCCAAAGATGCCACTCAATCATAGGTGCAAGTGAGCTAGCACGTCATCTTTTTAGCATCTTCATCGATGAATTTTATATGAGCGTGGACCCCAAAAGATGCTATTCACAATTGGATCCAAAGCATGTCATTCACACCAATGCTTTGAAATCTCATTCTATTGTAAATAATTAATCTTATATATTTAGAAAATGTTGTATAAATAAAAACACAAAATGCATCTCTATAGGATCGATGGAATTGGTTCAAATGCTGATGAAAAGATCGGATCTTTCACGACTTCCTTTGCATGGGTTCAAATGCTGATAAAAATATAGGATCTTTCACGACTTCCTTTGCATTGGTTCAAATGCTAATGAGAAGAACGGATCTTTCACGACTTCGTTTGAACCAATGCAAAAGATGCCATGAAATCACGTCATCGCCTAGAACCCCTTCCTTCAAATTTTGCTGGGTTGTTTTTGAATTTTTCTGATTTATGAACATTCCTGTTTTAGAATCTGCAGAAACGATAATAAGGAGTTCATTGTCCAAATTTCAATTTCACAGCTACAACATTTGCCCTATTTCCATTTAAACCTAAAAAAAAAACGTAAAATGTGATCTTGGATCGCGATTAATTTAAAAAGGTCTCCGGTGTTTTTATACCCTCAGCCTTTAGGCTAGAAGGGAATATACACTTTGATACGAAAAATTTCTGTCTGTCTGTCGAAGGAAGCAATCGATTTGGTCAAAACTTTGCACATCGTATTATTCCTTCCAGATGTAGGTCTGGTTCGAATATGAACTATATCTGCCAACTCCTTCGGGTACCTCCCACACAAAGTTCGGATAAAGTGAAGTTTAAGGGCTCCTCTCGAATCGTTTTGAAACTTGTTTCAGTAAGCTGTCCTGGCTACTTCCTGAGATATTGGCCTAAAAGCTCCAAGAAACCCTGACGGCACCAACCAAAATGGCAAATCCGCAAGATAATATTAGCAGGTAATTTCTGATTGGTGCAGGCTTTGCACATCGTATTATTTCATCCAGTAATGTATCAGTTTGGAATATGGATTGTATCGGTCCACTCCTTCGGATACCTCCCACACAAAATTCGGATAAAGTGACGTTTAAGAGCTCCTCACGGATCGTTTTGAAATTTTTTTCAGTAAGTTTTTTTTGTGGCTTGCTTTACGACGGTACAATTTTTTGCCGGAGTAAGTCAATAATTGGCCTAAAAGCTCCAAGAAACCCTGACGGCACCAACAAAAATGGCAAATCCGCAAGATAATCCTAGCAGGGAGTTTTTGATTGATGCAGGCTTTGCACATCGTATTATTTCATCCAGTCCAGTATGGGATTGAAATATAGACTATATCGGTCCACTCCTTCGGGTACCTCCCACACAAAATTCCGATAAAGTGACGTTTAGGAGCTCTTCTCGCATAGTTTTGACTCTTTTTCAGTAGATTGTTGGAGCGGCCTCATTTACAATGGTACATTTTGTTCCGGAGTAAGTCAATACTTCTTTAAATAATGGCCCAAAAGCTTCAAAACCCTGTAAGATATTGTGCAAGATAACTCTAAAACTTTTTCAAAATTTTCTTTCAAATTTATTTTAACATAATTTAATATTTTAAGTCCTTTATGAGGAAGTTTGGTTGCCAAAAATGTTTGGTATATGTCAATGATTTGGTATAAGCCCACGTTACGGTACCTGCAGATTTTAAAGCAAACTCGTGATATAAAATCAATATATTTTATATACGGCATAATTATTGTGTTTGGTTTGGTTTTGTTGTTTTTTTCTTGGTCACTGGCTGAGGGTATTTCTCCGTCAGCACAGCTGACTGATACTTCCTTACTTGTTTTTGTTTTTTTTTTAATTTTTGGATCTATTAACATTGTAGTTTCAGAATCCGCAAAAACTTCCCAAAAACTTCCATAAAAACCTAAAAATGTGAACTTTGATAGCGATTTGATTTTTGTGTATTTTTTCTCATCTATTAACATTGTACTTTCAGAATCCGCAAAACTTCGCAATTGTGAAAGCACTTTCCATTTAAAGTTGGTACAGGCGCACTGTGATGTTAGACATTAGTTCCTTTATCTAACTCCTGCATTGATATAATTTGCATCAAGTGAGAGGTTAAGAGTTGGTTTTCAGTTTATTTTTGGTAAGTTCAGCAAATATGACCGAATTCTGGGGTCATATTTACCGATTAAAAATTAAATTTGGATATTATTAACACAAAAGTTATGGTCAATTGTACACGCTAAATACTATCCGATCATTATCCACAACTGACCGAAACCTCTAACGTGATTAAGGTTACACTTCCCATAATTAAAGCTGAGGGATCCCTGTATATACTAGGGTGTAATTCTCTTATCTGACCACGTACATCAACATAATTAGCATCAAGAGAAAGGTCAAGCGCCCATTTTCATAATATACTTACATGGGTTTAACATAGTTTCCAGGAATAAATATATAATCATTTCACTAAAAACTTTACCAATTTTCACACAAAAGTTCCGGTCAATTTAACACTCTAAATATTATCTGAGCATCACATTAAATTGCAAGCTACTTCTCTGTCGTACCATTGCGACCTACAGAGGCGCTACAAAATTGGATACAAATTTTGTTTTTGGTCCCCCTAAATATTTTACGATCATCGCCAAAAATTATTCTGGTCTGAACCCGACCTCTATACAAAATTTCGTGAAGATTGCTAATTGCGGCCTGTAGCGTACGTACATTTTTTAATGGACGGGCAGATGGACGAACGGACACACATCTCAAAATCGCTTTATCTCGTCTAGATATGAATTTTGGTATACCACATGGGGGTCTACGACGAATATTTCGCGGTGTTACATGCATTTTTCGAAATACAAAGTTATAATACCCTTTCCCCGTTGTGGTCTAGGGTATAAAAAAACTGAACTAAAAGCTCATTTATTGCTCATTTTTGTAAAAAAAAACTATGATTCATATGGGGAAAACTGTACAAAATATACATTTTTACCCATGAAATTTCAATAAATTTAAAAAGCGTTAAAAGTATGGATCGGGACTTATACAGAAGTACATATGGGCTGAAAAGGGACACTCTCTGCCATCATTCCGTGAAAAGAAAACTTTGTTCCATGCTGTTCCACAAAAGTTCTAGTCCACAAAATTTGAATTTCATTAAAATTTAGTACCAGAAGGAAAATAAAATAGCTCATTTGGTGTGAACGCTACGGAAATGAACACAATATCTGTTATAGTTCTCGAGAAATACGCGGTTGCGTATCTTTGGACCAGAGTCGGAGAAAAAAGTATAAAAATTGGATATTTTCAAAAGATTTTTGCTATTTTTACCATTAAGAACCGTTCATAGACATTTCGCATATTCCTGAAAGTTGATAATTGAAGCCTTTGCTACACAATTGTGGTTGATTGTTTTCTTGAATTTTGAACGGTTTAATATCTATGGAGCAGAAGACGAGAATAGAGGATAAAAATCGCAATTGTTTTCCTATTTTGACCATTAAGATCCGTTTCTACAGAGTTCGTATATTCTAGAAAGATGTTTATTGAGATCTGAGGTACATTTTTGTAGTTGGCTGTTTGCTTCAAATTTGATCGGTTTGAAAGCTGTATAACAAAACTTGAAAAAAATTTTAAAAGAAATTTGACTATGGCGATTTTGACCTTGCAGATGAAGTTTGATGGATTATATGTGTTCGCAACTTTTGTTCTTTAAGACAAGAGCTAGAACTTTGCCTCTGAGATGAATTCAAATTTCCTAAGGGTTTGGAAAATATAGTCCTGACTAAGTGACCCTTTTTACATCAAAGCCTCAAACCTTTGGAGGCCTATAACCGCGAAAGTTGATGAGATAGGGAAAAACGGCGAGACACGTGTCTTCTCATTTTTGGTGTTCTATCACACTGCGGTGTCAGAATATGGTTAATAATTTTCGTGTTGCACAGTGTATGCTTGCTATAGAATTCAATATAGAAATAAAAAATCGGTAACGACAAAAATTGGGGTTTTGGACAAGAAAATCGATTTCTGAACCACTGTGCGTCGGAGATATTATATATGTTGAATGCCAATTAATGGTATGATAAGGTGGTCCACAAAGTTTTTTTACAATAAATATATTTGTTCCATAGGAATTTTAATTCGCCGAAAGCGAATGGTGTAGGGTCGGCCACGTCCTTTTCTACTTCTTTGGTTAATAAGAGCTATTATTTGTCTCATTCTGACGGTGCGGCCTACATATATTTTATCTCGTGTTCCATTTAATCAACGTTGATTGGGCCGCAGATATTTCAAAGATTTATTTCTCAAATACAACGAAATCTGATGTCCCTTGTGGTAGTTTTGTGAGTTTGTGATGGAAAATATTAATTTGATAACAAGAATGAAAACTATCAATGGTGTAGTAAAAAAAATTCTCAATCTAAACTATGTTCTACATGTTGAACGTTGAACTGGACTAATTTATGTTGTTCATACGTTCCAAGCGAACATTTGGAACATTCAATTTACCTTATATTATATTTACAAAATAAAATAACACATTCTTGCTCTTTAAAAATAAAAATGAGAAAATTCCTAAGACAATTGTTCTTGCCATACAAAAATCAATGAGTATTTTTTCAAGATTTCAAACCCCTAAAAATGCCAAAGAAAAAGTTTTTTCCTTCAAGTACTAATTTATTTGTTAAAACTCTGTGAGACAAACTTTCCCCATTCAAAGAAGAAATTTATATTTACATATTCCCAATACTGTTGCAAAATGATGAAAATGTTTATCAACAGAGGAAGTATAATCACTCTGGATGCCGTGTACAAATTGAGAGGCTATAGAATGAACAAGTTTGGTTTATTTAATAAAATATTTAATGTTGCCATGAAGTCAGACAAATTTCAACTTAATTGTTATTTTTCTTTAAATTATTGATTTGCTTTTAATTCGCAAAAGTACATGAACACGAAAAATATTCGGCACCGCTTTAATTCGAATAACTTTAGGCAAATGTTGGCGTTTTATCCCATAACATATATTAATTAATATTGTTTCTTTTACTAAGTTTTTGGTAGATGGACATTTCAGACAGAATATTGCTTTACCTTTGTTGAAAATTTCATATTTATAGACTACACTTCAAAACACAATTCAAAAGATTTTGAATAAAATTATTTAAAATTTTATTTATTAATTATATGTTTATAAATGATTCGCCATGCGTCTCTACCATTCACTAAACATTGTAATTGATCAAGAGTTTTTTTTGGTATGGCGACTATCTAAGAGTCACGTTCTTGCTGCCTTGTTACGATCCAGAATCGCTCATTAGATATGGCTCTTTCGGCCAACATGTTTTCAGAATTTCACGGAGGTATCTGTTTTTGAAAACCTGTAATTTGTTCATGATACTACTGGTGACGAGCTATGTATGTAACCAAAAAAATATCTCGCGAGTACCATGTGCGAAATATTGTCCTGAGAACGAAAACGTGTGTTTTATTTCGATTCGGTGAAAAAAGTTTCCGTGCCGACTGCGATTACTAAAGCCCTTTTGAAATGTTTTCTACTTAAAAATTAAATTTTGCTTTGTTTGAATAAATATTTTTAGAAAACAAATACGATTCTCACAGGCAATGGTCATTAAAAGTCTGTAACTTCCGCGAAGTCGTGGCAAATGACCACCACATCTTCTCTTGTCCTATAGGTACCATAAATTGGCGAGCTTATAAAGAAAAACAAAAAATTTTAATATTGTCAAGGGTGCATTAAATGCTCTGAAATATCTCGATTTGATAACAAATTTGTTCAGAATGGTTTGATATTGATTTTAAATAAGATTAAAACTATTAATACGTTATTATGAAAATAATATACATATGTCTTTAAAGCAAATAAAATAAAATAATGCATTACTGAACTTCAATGCATTTGGTGCCGAAACTTTTTTCGCGATAGAGAACAAATGACACCGTATTTCTAAGTAGTTTTTCATGTTCCACACGTCTATATTATTGTTTATGGCTGTTTTAACACCACATGTGTTAAAACGTAGCCTAATCACAAAGATTTTTTTACAAAGTTTTTCTATTCTGCTCTTTTTCGAGCCAAATATCGTAATTCATTAAACGATTTGGACGTTTCTTTACATATTGTTCTGCGCCATGTTGTCTTAGGCCTTCCTCTCTTCATTGTACCCTGTGGATTCCATTCCAGAGTGGCATGTGTAACGTCGTCATTCGGCTTTTGTAAGGTGTGTCCGAGACATTGGTATTTCCTTCTGTGTATTTCTATATCGATAGCTGTCTTGTGAGGTGGTAACCTGCCACAGGCGTTCGTTGCTTATCACTCTTGGCCACCATATCTTGAGGATGTTGCGGAGGCACCTGTTTATATATGTTGGTGTTTATTTATGACAGCTTGCGTAACCAACCAAGTCTTACAGCCATATAGAAGTGTTGATTTAACGTATGCGTTGAATATCTTAAGTTTTGTAGTTTGATTTATTTTGTTACTTCTCCATAGATGCAAAAACTCCTTTTGCTTTACGTAGTCTGTTGTCAATATCTTCCAGTGTACCCCCTGTACTGCTTAAGATGCTGCCAAGATATTCAACATTTTCCTCATTCTCTACTTCGCCGTTGTTGATAAAGAAGGGCAAGTTATTATTTGTGTTGATTCGCTTACATTTAGTTTTACGCGCATTAAGTTTCAATCCAATTTTGTAAGCCTCCTGTGAAATGCCAGAGATCTGTGATTGCATATCTTGATGTCCGAATGCAAGTAGAACTATGTCGTCTGCGTATGCGAGAGCAGACAGGTTGGTGAATCTCCAGGGTATTCCTTGTGTTAGGCGCCAGATCCAGCGTTGCAATAAATAGAATTGGTGAAAGTACACATCCTTGTTTAACCCCACTCACACAGGGTAAATCTCCAATCAAGTAACAATTGTAGCAGCACTTTCTGTTTGGTCGAAACCCAGCTTGGGTAGTGAGTAATTGGTTGTCTAGCTCGCTCAATGAACGGAAACAAACAAAACGATTCCCGTACCAATCACACAAAGCCACAAACTTTTCAGCTTCTCTGAATCGTTTCATTCTCACAACCAAAACAAAAACACAAACTTTTCAATCTAAAAAGATAGAAACAGTACGATTGCTGAAATGTAACTTCGGCTATGCTTTGCCGAGTTGTTTCATTCACCACCGAAACAAGAAGTATTTTTGGGAAACGTTTCCCGTGCGTATTGTCAATGACACACTCAGACACACACACACGCACACACACACACACATGTGATTGCTTAACAACCCTATAAGTTAGCATCAGCATACCACAGTTATCAACCACCAATAAGCATACCACAGTGAATTTTATCAACCACCAAACGTTTTTGATTTATTCACATGAGTTTAGTACTATTCCGTTTTCTATCTGCTCTTGTGGAATTGAGTACTTTTCGCTTTTCGTTTTGTATGCACTCACGAATGTAAACAAAACAAAACTAAACAGCGAGCTCGGCCAACGTGGGTTATGTTTCGTTTTGTATTGTTCCTATGGAAAATACGAAACGAAACGATTGGAAATGTTATTTAAAGTATTTTTACGTACTCTGAGCTCGCTCAAAATACGGGACAGTATGATTTGATTAAAGAACTTGGTAATTGATGGTAGAAGCGAGATTCCCCTCCAATTGGTATACTCTACGAAAAACACAATCTATATAAATAAAAATCAAATCTAGTTCGCTGGTAATGGCATCAGTTGAGAACGGCTGAAACGATATGGAAAATTCTTTTTTTGAAACGTTCGTCATAGCGCATCTTAGGTTTTTATGCAAAGAGAATTTGATCACGTCCACTTTTTTCAATTTTAATATTTTCTACAAAAACTACTGACCTAATTTTACTGAAATTGTCAGGGAATGTACAGCGGCGGTCCCCGGTGAAAACTTTGTTGAATTTCGGAAGGCGCGGGGTACTTCCTTTAAAATAATTACGAATGTGTGGGTTTTAAAAAGTGTTTCTAAAAATTAACTTTTTAAATTATGGTAGGTTCTTTTCACTAAAAGTGCAATGTAAGAGCATTGCTAATTATGCGACGAAAAACATAATTAGACTAATTAGAATTTATATAAAATTGTAAGTTAAAAAGTGTTTCAAAAAATTTTATTTTTTAAAATGAGTGATAGGTATTTATACCCTACACCACTATGTGGAAAGGGTATTATAAGTTTGTTTTGGTAAAAATTCTTGTAACACCGTGAAATATTCGTCGGAGACCCCCAATGTGGTATACCAATCTTCATATCTCGACGAGATAAAGCGATTTTGAGATGTGTGTCCGTCCGTCCGTGTGTCCGTCTGTCCATTATAAATTGTAATCAAACTCCAGGCCGCAATTGTGAGCCGATCGTCACGAAATTTTGCACGGAGGTCTGGTTCAGACCAGAATAGACACATATTGTTATTGGTGATGATCGTGACATATTTAGCGGATGAAATGGACCAAATACACAACTTTTATCCGATTTTGTAGCTGCTCAGTAGGTCGCAAAAATGGTCCGATTTTAACTAAGGTAAGAGTATATGACAAAGAAGAAGCTTGCAATTTGAGATAGTGATCAGATAATATTTAGCGGGTTAAATGGACCACAACTTTTGTGTGAGAATTGTGAAAATTTTTAATATACAGCTTATATATGTATTCATGGAAGACACATTCCGCCCACGTAAATAAAATTTGGAAGGCCATTTCTTGACCTTTCCATTGATGCCAATTATGTTGACTTACTTGCTCAGATAACAGAGTTACAGCCTAATATATCCAGTTATTTGTTTGTAGTGTAATCAGAAGCACGCTAGAGGTCGCAGTTACAGATCAATAGTCACGAGGTTTTGAACGATGTAAGAGTTTAGGTCGAAGAACATGCCCACAATTTTGGATGATGATCTCATATTATCTAGTGGGTTAAATGGACCATTACTTTTGCATGAAAAATATAAAAATTTAAAATTTGGTCCATATTTTACTTCCTGGAGGGCATATACCAGCAAAGTAGCCTACGTATGGAAAATAAACTACTGACCTTTCCCCTGATGCAAATTGCATTAATGTGTCTCCTAGGTAACTAACGGGCCTACTGCCTAATATATAAAATGTTTTGTGTAGAATACAACATTTTCTTCCCATGCTACAATTTGTCTCTATCATGATATATAAGTTCCCAGCATTATTGCAAATTACGTGGAACCCTAGCCATAAATTTGTTTGCTTGGAAATTATTTGAATTTCTACTCATTATTAGTTGTTTTTTACCGGCGAAAATATATTTTTGATATCACAATATATATCCACAATGAACTATTTTCGAAGTACCATAAAAAGCATAAAATCGCGTGCATTTCCAAACAATATGTATGGTACAAATGAACATTTTTTGGACGATAGATCTTCAATAACCTCACAATGTTCGCTTTGAAAATTTGTATATTGCATTTGCAGTGTTCAATAAAATTAGAGCAGTGTCCGTCTGTCGAATTTTCACGGCCAGATGTGGCAAATTGCATTGTAATTGGGTATATTTGCAGCGGCTTATATATTTATTTATATTAGGTGTATTCCAAAAAGGAACCTGATATTCAAAGAAAATTTATAGATGTATCAGAAGAAGCTACCAATGTCAATTTTCCAATTTTGGAACTTTTATTAGAAATGTATAATCATATACATAATTGTTCCACAAACATCCCAGTTGGGACAAAGGAGGCTTCTCTAATATGAATGAGTTCACCCCGATTCATACTAGCTCAATGATTAGGGACCTACTTTTTATCGCTGAGTCCAAACGACGTGTCCTAAGACACCGCATGTAGAGAAGTTTTTGATGTCTGAAATACTCAGAAACTGAGAGTTATTTTGTCACCGTTGAAAATTTCATGTGGCCTGTAAATATACAGAAGTGAGACCCAAATTATTATGAATCGGGAAGCTGTTAATGAGTACTTTCATAATATTTACAAAAAGAACCATGAAATTTGTAAAATTAGCGTAATAAAATCAATGTTTTATATATTTAAAAATTATTTTTTACAAATATTTTTTTAAATATGCTTAAACTTTTAAAAAAATTTCCAAATATGTCCACCTCCAAATCGAATTTGAAAGATAGCAGGGGTCTGTACTAATAAAGTCAGAAGTCAAATCGTGCTCAAATTTGTCCATTTTTTGTCATAGCCCCCGCATAAAAGTACCGTCCGATTTTAGATATGTTGTGGACACTTTATGACCGATTCGGCTGAAATTTGGTATTTTGACCTCTTGGAAGATATGAGTCCTTCGTACCAAAAATTATTAACATAGGTCAATGTTTTGGTTTAGACCCCATACAACGAGACCACCCAGCTCAACAAATTTTTGCAGTTTTTGGTCATTTGGGTCGATAAAAAGTAAGATTTGCTATTTTTACACATTTATTATAAATAATAATTAATTTCAATACAAAATGGACGTTGAAATATTTTTGGCCAAAAATCACATCAGCCTTGTACACAGATTGTCGTCTCTTCGATTCCTCGGCGAGGTAAAATCAATCTTTCAACGGTGGCAAAATCCACCTCAGTAATGTTGGCGACATTTTCTGAGTATTTCAGCCATACAAAACTTCTCTAAAAGTAGTGTCTTAGGACACCCCCTTCGGACTCGGCGATAAACTGTAGGTCCCAAGCTTAATGTGATAAGGTAGCAGAATCCAAAAAAAGTATTTCTTACAATAAGCTTATTTGTTCCATAAAGGAATTTTGATTTTCTGAAAGGTATTTCGCAGGGACAGTGGTGTAGGGTATCTAATGGTCGGCCCCGTCCGAATATAATCTTTGCTTACTTATTTTTAATTAAGATTGCAATGTAAGAGCCTTGCAATCGTTTCAAATTTGAAAAATGTAGTGTATGAAGCTAATCGTGTGACGAAAAATAAAATAAGACTAATTGGAAATTAAATGAAATTGTAAATTAAAAATTGTTTCTTAAAAATGTATTTTTTTAATTAAGATTGCAATGTAAGAATATTGCGGTATAAATAAGTTGCGGTTCAAGTTAATCGTGCGACGAAAAATAAAGTTAATTGTAAGTTAAATAAAATTGTGAGCTAAGAAGTAAGTGTTTCTAAAAAATTTACTTCTTAAAGTTTTCTTTTATTAAAATTGCAATGTAAGAGCATTGCAATCTTTTCATAATTGAAATACGCTGTGTTTGAAGCTAATCGTAAGACGATAAAAAGATAAGACTAATTGGAAATAAAATAAAATTGTAAATTAAAAAGCGTTTCTTAAAAATGTAGATTTTTAATTAAGATTGCAATGTAAGAACATTGCAATAGAAATAAGTTGCGGTTCAAGTTAATCGTGCGACGAAAAATAAAGTTAATTGTAAAATAAATAAAATTGTGAGCTAAGAAGTAAGTGTTTCTAAAAATTGTACTTATTAAAGTTTTCTTTTATTAAAATTGCAATGCTAGAGCATTGGAATCATTTCATAATTGAAATACGTTGTGTTTGAAGCTAATCGTGTGACAAAAAATAAAGTAAGACTAATTGGAAATTAAATAAAATTGTAAATTATAGAGTGTTTCTTTAAAATGTAGGTTTTTTGATTAAGTTTGCATTGTGAGAGCATTGCAATCGTTTCATAATAGAAATACGTTGATGTTCAAGTTTATCGTGCGACGTTAAAGTGTTTCTAAAAAATTAACTTCTTAAACGGTGATAGGTTTTCTTTTATTAGAATTGCTAAGTAAGATCAAGCAGAATACAATATACTATAAAAAATTGAAATCCAAGATGGAGGCCGCTACAAAATGGCGGATAACGTAGGTTTTATCAATCCCATCAATATGGATATCAAATGAAAGGGCTCAACAAGCAGAATACAATATACTATAAAAAATTGAAATTCAAGATGGCGGCCGCTACAAAATGGCGGATAACGTAGGTTTTATCAATCCCATCAATATGGGTATCAAATGAAAGGGCTCAACAAGCAGAATACAATATACTATAAAAAATTGAAATCCAAGATGGCGGATAACGTAGGTTTTATCAATCCCATCATTATGGGTATCAAATGAAAGGGCTCAACAAGCAGAACACAATAGTGTTGGGCAATCTCGTTCATTGAGCGGATCGATCTTTTTCATTCCGTTCACCAAAAAGATCCGGGTCGTTTACTTCGTTCGTTGGCTCTTTTTCGTTCAACAATACATTTGACTGTATTATTTTCTTTTGAAGTCGTTCGTTCTCTGCTGCATATGACTCCGTCGTTCTTTTCACCGAATCGTTCTTTTGAAAATGTTCGTTCACGAATGACACAACTGTTGTGTTACGTGCTTGCTTGTGTGCTAATGGGGGTGGTTTTGTTTCTGAACGTAGTGGTGGTGGTTTTGATATGAAAGAACCAGATGAACGAATGATGCAAAAGAAAGATATGACCGAGATGTGCTACTGAATGAGGTGAGTTACTGAGCGAGAGTAGCTCTCTGAATCATTGCTTGTTTTGTGTGGAAATTTGTGCTGCTTGCGCTTACGCAGCGTTTGTTTAGAGTTTGACTGCAAAACCAATGCTGCTAATTTTGTAAGTAGCAATGACTCGTCCATCGGGTATCTAAATGAACGATATAAAAGAATGAGCTGGATACGGATCCGTTCGTTCTTTTTACGGAATCGTTCCTTTGAGCCGGTTCGTTCATGAACGACGCAACTCTAGAACACAATATACTATAAAAAATTGAAATCCAAGATGGCGGATAACGTAGGTTTTATCAATCCCATCAATATGGGTATCAAATGAAAGGGCTCAACAAGCAGAATACAATATACTATAAAAAATTGAAATCCAAGATGGCGGCCGCTACAAAATGGCGGATAACGTAGATTTTATCAATCCCATCAATATGGGTATCAAATGAAAGGGCTCAACAAGCAGAATACAATATACTATAAAAAATTTAAATCCAAGATGGCGGCCGCTACAAAATGGCGGATAACGTAGGTTTTATCAATCCCATCAATATGGGTATCAAATGAATGGGCTCAACAAGCAGAATACAATATACTATAAAAAATTGAAATCCAAGATGGCGGCCGCTACAAAATGGCGGATAACGTAGGTTTTATCAGTCCCATCAATATGGGTGTCAAATGAAAGTGCTCAACCAGTAGAATACAATGTACTATATAAAGTTAAAATCTAAGATGGCGGCCTCTACAAAATGGCGTATAACTTAGGTTTTATCAATCCCCTCAAAATGGGTATCAAATGAAAGGTCTCAACAAGTAGAATACAATTTATTATGCAAAATTTAAATCTAAGAGGGCCGACGCTACCAAATGGCTGATAACAATTTTTTATCAATCCCACCAATATGGGTATCAAATAAAAGGGCTTGACAAGAAGAATACAGTGCACTATACAGTACATCTTATACACGCGAAAGCCATACAGTTTCCAGCTAAGTACAATTACGGGACGGCTGAAAGAAGAATGTTGCCTTTAATACTATCATGGGCTTCTACTATACATAAAATGCAGGACAGCACTGTGGATCACGCAGTCGTATACTTAGGTGCGAAACTGTTTGAAGAAGGTCAAACCTACGTGGCTCTTAGTAGAGTAAGATCTTTGCAGGGACTACGTATAGAGGAGTTGGACTGCAATAAACTAACGGGCAAGAAACCTTGCAATAATGAAGCACTAAACGAATTAAACAGAATGCGAAATAAAAACTAAAAACTAGAAAATAAAAATAGGTAAAAAAACTTTTTAAGTTAAACGGTTTTATGTTAAACATACATTGCAATGTTTAAGATAAATGTACTAAAAACCAAAAAATAATAAAATAGATACAGTCGTGGGAATTATAAACATATGCATAGACTAGACTAAAATTAAACCGTGGGGCACGTCAATTGTCTACAAATTATCGACTTAATGTGCGATAGAAGAATAGTTTAATTCGTCGTTAGGCAGTTGGCCCGCAGATGGTGAGGAAATTACTTACTATTTCTTGCTCATGGAAATTCCAATAGTTATACACTCCATGTAAATAAAAGAGATGTTTCAACTAGTTTATCGTTGGACATTCACACTGCTGCCGGGCGAGGAAGCGTTTCACTGCTCGTAGTTTGTCTTTAATCGACAAAGTACTACTCGCTCACCACTATGATATCCTAAAACTCGTTTATAATCGAGCTTGCTAGCTTGTTTCCACATTCTAGCCCTACTTATCACACGTCCATCGTTGTCGGTTGAATAACTGCCTAATTATAGTGTAACATTACAAAACAAACATTTTAATCAACGATTGTAGACAATTGACGTGGCCCACGGTTTTATTTTAGTCTAGTCTATGCATATGTTTATAATTCCCACGACTGTATCTATTTTATTATTTTTTGGTTTTTAGTACATTTATCTTAAACATTGCAATATATGTTTAACATAAAACCGTTTAACTTAAAAAGTTTTTTTACCTATTTTTATTTTAATTAAGGTTGCAATGTAAGTGTTTAATGTTCGATGACAAACAATACATTTATTGGCGTTTCTGATTAAAATTCTATTAGTAATTTAAATTTAACTTAGAAGCAATGGAGTGACCCATATGCAATTTTTATTTCTTAAATTTACGTATATTTTCAAGACCATTGCAATTGTTTATTGACCTCTCATTTTCATGTTTTCTATTTCGTCACTCACTTTAATAACAACAACAACAATCTGGTAATCTCTAGTTATACTCCACATAACTAGCGGACCTTTCTATTGTTGTTAAATTTATTCCTTCTACTTTCTATTTCTAAATGACAACAACACCATCTATGCATCCACTTGCATGTTACTGAAGGCAGCGGCCATAAAGTTTTGTGGTTGCCATTTTTTTCGATTTAGACTTCTGTTGACATCTTCATTAGAAAGAAGTTTTAGTCAGCAAGTCAAAGTCAAACCAACCACAAGGAGCCCGCATCAAACAGAGGCTTTAGTACAAACAACAACAATAGAGACATTGCAAATTGGACATTGAATATTAAGAACAAAGGAAACAAATATGTATTACAGAACTAAACAAAAAGAACAAAACATTTGTAATTGAAAATTAAAACCAACTTAGAAATTATAAATAAAAACAAATATGAATATACATAAAATAATTGGAATTTGGAATTAAAATAAAACATAGAACATTGTAAAACTAAATTTGTAAATAAAATGAATTATACACGAAAATAAATTTAGAATAAAAACAACAAATACTGGAATGCAAAAAATACAAAATTTAAAATAAATTAAATTGTACACAAAATATAGACCCAACAATAAAAATCTTTTACTAAACAAAAGGGAAAAAAGGTAAAAATTTAGAACACACAAAAATTAAGAACTAAATAAAAATGATTCTTGACAAATTAAAAACCCACACCCCACCCTAAACCGTTTCATAATAGTAATAAGACTAATTTTAAATTAAATAAAATTGTGTATTTGAAAGGGTCAAAAAATAACTTTTAAACAAGACTGCAATAAAATATCATTGCATTCGTTTCATGATAGAAGTAAATTATTCTTCAAGCTAATCGTGCGACTAAAAATAAAATTAGATTAATTGTATACTAAATCAAATTTTGTCTTAAAAGGTGTTTATAAAACATTTTTCTCTTTAAACGGTGATAAGTTTTTTTTCGAATTAAAATTCTAAACTATTGCAAGTTTCTTAATTGAAATAAGTTACATGAACAATTTTATAGATTATCCTACTATATACTGTGGGGTTTGAAGTTATAAACGGTTGAAATATAAGAGCAAGGTGAATAAATTCTTTTGCATTATAATACCGCCAACAAGAAGGAGCAATTTAGGTCGCAGGACTCGCAATGTTTCAAGCCAAGTATATTTTCGATCATCTCAATGTGCGGAGCAACTCCAAGAGCGAAATGAAAGTGAACGGAATCGATTATCACAAACACGCTCAGCACGTAAACAATAAGATCGCGAATATGCAAACGAAGTAGATATTAATCGAATGAGACACAATCGTTCAGTTGAAACCATTCGAGTGGTAATGAATAATATTCGTGCAAGACGACAAAGAAATGTTGCGTTAAATACTCATCGTGCTGCATCCAATCAGTTGCTATTGGTTCGTTGAGCGTTGTGTGCCGACATTGTAAGGCGTTGAATTATAGAAAAGAAACTCCTGGGATGTGTTGCGCAAGTGGTAAAGTGAAATTGACAACGTTAATACCACCACCAGATGCATTGTGACAAAACATTTCCTAAAACAAATCCAAAAGTACAACAATTGTTTCCTTGATTTCATTTGGCGCAACAAATATTCAGGATAATTTCCTTACTACTTTTATGGTAATTTCAATACAATCACTTACAGCATATCATTTTGTTTAAGCAAATTTAATGTTACAGATTCAAGGCCAAATATTTCATCGAGAAGGTTAATTTTTACCAGTTCCGGGTATTTACTTACTTAGCTGGCTCATTACAGAACATTTGTTCTATAAGCCGAGCTAAGAAAAGATTTTTAATCTCTTCTTTCACTTGTTTGCTCCATCGATTCCTTGGCCTGTCAGGCCCGTATTTATACGACTTTTTAGCGGGTTCATCACCGCTCATTCTTATGACATGGCCTAGCCAACGAAATCGTTGTATCTCTGTACGTTTATCTTTACTGATGTCGTTGTATAGCAGATACAGCTCGTGGTTCATACGACGTCGATATTCACCATCAACGCAGTTTGGTCCGTAGCTCTATCGAAGAATTTTTCTCTCAAACACACCAAGCACTACCTTGTCCGCTTTTGCAAGTAACCATGCTTCCTGTTCCGGGTGCTGACTATAAATTTCTCCAAATTTACTTCATGGGCCATACACCACAAGAAGTAGATCAGCGCGTAACAGTTCCATAAAGAGACCCATTGTTGAGCAACTGCAACATGCCCTCTTACAATCACAAAATTGTTATTAGAGCCGATAAGACTCCTGCGGGAGAACACACAAGGCGTTTCAATGCACCAACTATTTTTGCCATTGTGGTCGTTGGTGAAAATTTATATTCCCGTGATATCGTTCTACATCGACGAACTAGTCAGCTACGGCGTGTGTACGAAACTCAGGAATTGCAGCGACGTTGTTAGAAGGTGGTCGGACTGGTCATTCAGCAATCAAGTTGCCATTGAATATGCAAATCAATGAAAATCCGACATGCAACATTTCCAAGAACAGTGTTATGGCCAAATTTTTGCAACTAAGCAAACTGATCGTTTGGGATGAGTATACAATGGCAAATAAAAAGGAGGCATTAGGCAAAATGATGCAAGATTTACGAAACAATCAAAACAGGTGGTGCGATGTTTCTGTTGGCAGGTGATTTTCGTCAAACACTGCCAGTGATTCCACGATCAACTCCAGCCGATGAACTTAATGTATGCTTGTAGTCGTCCGTTTTATGGAAACATGTCAAAAAACTCAAATTGACTGTGAACACGCGTGTCGACCTGCAGGACGATCGATCTGGAGAAGAATTTTCAAAACTTTTGCTGTACATTGGCAACGGTTGATATTTCGACCGGCTGTATTCGATTTCCCTTCGGTTTCTGTCAGTTCACCGATTAAAAATTCGAAATCGTCCGAAAGGTTTTCCCAAGCATTGCACAAAATTACAAAAATCATGAGTTGTTGAGCGAACGTGCTATTTTGGCTGCGAAAAACCTTAATGTCGACGAACTGCATTTTAAGATTCAATCTGAAAAAGATGTCCAATTGATGCCGTACAAATCGGTGGATTTTTACTTCCCAATATGATGTCGTAAACTATCTAACTGAGTTTTTAAACTCGCTGAAATTACCTAGATTGTCGCCTCACAATCTCCAACTGAAAGTCGGGACGGCAACCATAATGTTACGAAACATAAGGCAACCACGTCTTTGTAATGGCATCCGTCGAACCAGCAGTACTTAAAGGGAAGCACAAACGCCTTCTAATAACCACCATAGAACAGTACCTCCCTATTTTCGTTATTTTGAAACTTATGGCCTCATCATTCCTCCGAAATGGTTGATATTTGATATTTAGTCCTCATTTGAAGTATAGAACTTTCCATATTTGTCGGTAGAGGTCCGCGCTTTCATATAGCCCCCATAAAACGGTACCTCTCGATTTTTTTTAATTGTGAAGGATGTGACATCAATATCCCACCGAAATGACTGAAATTTGTTATATAGTCTTTCATGAGGTTATAACATGTTCCTGAAAAGAACTATCAGTATAGGTCCACGTCTTCCTATATCCCCATAGAAGCGTACCTCTTTATTTACTGTATTTTTTAGGTTTCAACCACATTATCTTACTGAAATGTAGGATATTTGGTATTTAGTCTTCTTTGAGTCTAAAAATTTTACGCCAGAAATTTGTCGGTATAGATCGACGTTTTGAAATAGCACCCATAGAACGTTACCTCACGAGTTTCGGTATTTTGAAGGTTAGCGATATTGTTTTACCGAAATTGCTGAAATTTGATATTAAATCTTCTTCATTTGTTCCCTTTTACTTCAATAACACTCGTGGTGGAGGGTATTTCTTGTTATTTAAGCTTTGCTTTAGTCTTTCTTAATAAACTATTACACATTTTTGTGCTAATTGATATTTTTCCTTGCAATTATTTATTAACCAAATTTCTTTTAAGTTTCATTTTTCTTTTTTCATGCAGTTTCAACGGAAATGTTTTATTATTTCCTAAAATACTGAGAAACTTTTAGTTTATAACTTAAGTTTTAAATATTCTCCTGACAAATTTATATTTGATATGTAGGCAGAGACAAATGCAAACATACATATCAAAAGACACAAACATGTATTCATACGAAATGAAATGTTTCATAAAACAGAGGAAAAACTTAAGAAAGTTAGGCAAAATAAAAATCGTTTAGTCTGTGATGGAAAAGATGTATTTGAAAACTGTGAATTAATACTATCAATTCATTTACATTATTCACAACACGCACGTAAAAGAGGTTTGCTGGTTAAGGAATAGTTCCCAATCTAAAATATGTTCAGCATTTTGAACGAAGACTTGAAGTAAATACATATGACTAAAAGTCAAAATAATTTAACGTTATTGAAGCCAAGTTTTGCACTGTTATAATTCTTGAGATATTGCAGTGTACTACAAAATATGACAATAGTTGGATCAAAGAAGTGTTTTTGATCCAAGCTCAAAAATGTTGCTACAAAGGTTAATTTGCGCTGAAGCTATGACAGCGTAAGTTAATAACAAGTAAGAAAAGCGTTAAGTTCGGTCGGGCCGAACTTTTTATACCCTCCACCACAAATTTCAGCCATTTCGGTGAATTAATGTGGCCACAACCTTCAAAATACCGAAATTCGGAAGGTACCGTTCTATGGGGGCTATATGATGGCGTGGACCTATACCTACAAATTTCTGGGGGAAAGTTTTATACGCCTAAAGAAGACTAAATACCAAATTTCAGCCATCTCGGTGTGATAATGAGGCTAAAACGTTCAAAATATCGAAAATCGGGAGATATTGTATTATGGGGGCTATATCAACACGTGGACCTATATAAACATATTATGGTAGAAATGTTTCTTAGCCTCTGGAAACACAAAATACAAAGTTACAACCGATTCTTTGGTCAAATGGGTCTAATACATTCAAAATATATTAAAATGACGCGTACTTTGTAAGGGGCCTTATGTGGGGCTATACCAAAACGTGGACCTATATAACCCAACTTTGGTAGGAATGTTTTCTGGCCTCTGAAGACACAAAATACCAAATTACAACCAATTCTGTGGTCAAATGGGTCTAATACATTCAAAATATATTAAAATGACGCGTACTTTATATGGGACCTTATATGGGGGCTATACCAAAATGTGGACCTATATAACCCAACTTTGGTAGGAATATTTTTAGGCCTCTGGAGACACAAAGTACTAAATTACAACCAATTCGGTGGTAAAATGGCCAAATATCTTAAAAATTCCTTAAAACGACGACGCGTCACGCGTCATTTTGTATGGGGCCTATACGAAAGCGTGGACCTACATAGCCCGCTTTCAATACCAAAAGTCCTACGTAAATATAACATATTTTCCCAAAATTTCATCAACCTACGTCAATCCGTTCGGACTCTAAAGTGATTTCCACAGACGGACAGACGGACGGACATGGCTATATCGATGTAGAATTGCACGCTGATCAAGAATATATATACTTTGTGGGGTCTACAATGATTATTTCGAGTAGTTACAAACGTAGTGACAAACATAATATACCCCCATCCTATGGTGGAGGGTATAAAAATAGGTAAAAACACGTTGAAGCAAAGGAGTTTTTACGTTGTTATTCGATTGGTGGTTAAACCGTTTAAATTACGGATATCTGTCCAAAGTAAAAGTAGAAGAATACAAAATGAAGATTACACTTCCAATGTATCACATTTCAAAATCTCCACTACATCCACCTTTTATGGATGCTGATATTTTGAAGCCAGATTTTAGGTGTTTTTTGTATTTTTGATCTATTTCAGAAAACATATAATATGTTGGGGGCACTCACCAACTCTTCCAAAGTTGACCACCACGGATTCACAGTCCCTGGCCAACTCGGTTTGCCTGCGATCTATTCCCAATCTGGAGCAATTCAAGCTTCCCGTTTCTGGCTGGGGACAAACGAACAGCTTCTCCTCAAAGCAGTAGGGACAACAACAATTCTTACCCGTGAGGCAGCAACAATTCACTTCTTCTTGTAGGGCCAATGCCAATGTTATTTTTTCCACATTAATTAAAAGGCAGTTGGAGCAAGCTTTACTATTGCCCCACGGGCGATTTATTTAATATTTTCACAACTATTCTGATCCATAAACTATTATTTTATTAATATTTATATTTGGCTCTGCTTGCCATTTTATTAAATTTACAATTCAAAGTAATATTTATCGAACTCTCTTTCTCTTCTGCTTGTGCCAGTTTCAAAGTTATTTTGCTAGTGATGTTATGTGCAATCGAATGCAGTATTGTGGCCCCAAAACTGGTTTTAGTCATTATTAGAATAGCAGGAGAGAAAGAGAGTAAGAAATGGTGATAATGAGGAACAACGTTTATGTGAGGTATGTTCAGTGGAAGCTACAGTAATGCCACAGTAGCGTTTCTCACATAAACATGCTCCCCCCTTGGGACCTCGTCCCAACTAGGATAATTTAACTAATAAATTATAATTTTTCACAAATTGAAATTATAAATGAAAACAAAAATGAAAATTTAAGTAAATTCAAATATAAACTTATTTCTAAGCAGGAACCGACCAAATAGAATAAGGTTTGGAATAATAAGTTTCATCAAGAGCCAACACCTCTGCTGCACGTAATATTTGGGCCAGGGTTGAAGACGACCAAAGAGTCAGAACAGTATGACAATCGTTTTCTGTATCTTCTCTCATTATGACAAAGCGCAACAGTATAGAGGCAACGACTTCAATATTTATTTATCAAAAGGTAGTGTTGGCTGGACTTTAACTTTCTTCAGAGTGCGAGAGAGTAAGATTGGGAATCCTCCAATGAGACAGAGGCCATCATCGACAAGAGAGCAAGATCCCTGAAGTTAAGACAAGCTTCGGTATTGGCTAGGGAAATTGCAAACGTAAACAATATCTCCACATCTTTCCTAAATAAATTTTGCAGCTCTTTACGTCCTTCCATAGCCCACCCATGTGAGCACGAGACAAACCAGTTGAGAGACCTGGGGAATGCCCTGCTCCTCCAATGAATGAACGCCAAAGAGTAAGAACGCTGATACCATCAAAGCCGGTTAATAGAGTAAGAAGCCGAGAGTCGTCATTAAGCGAAGCAATAGCACGAACTGTGCTTGTAATCTGTTCGGATGTGATATGGCCAGGATTCCCAAACACACCCATGTGAGCCGTTGAGACATAATTAAAATAAAAGTCCAACTTCTGGAATTTGTTTGTGTCCTCTACTGAAGTTACCATCGAATGATACCAATTTTCCCGTTCGGCATCCACCAAAAAAATGTGAAGAGGACAATAGCGTCGTAGGGACACGAACTCTACGTATGCAAGAGTTTTTATATCAAATGGGCCAAAACCAAATACACCAACAATTGAGAAAAGTCGACCAATCGACGTCCTCTCACGAGAAGGAGCCATCATCATCTTCATTTTACACCTCTTATGAGCCACAACAAATTTATTTACATCACAGAATCCAAGCTGATTCATAGCCAGTGTCAAGACATAGGGTTCATGGTTGACGAATAGCTCCACGAATTTTCTCCGATGGGAACAAATATGAGGATGCTGTTTACTGCACGATACAGTAAAAGTTGAAGCTAAGCATCCATTAGCTAGAGCAAGTCGACCATGGTCCAAAAAAAGAAAAATGTTATTAGATTTTGATTTTCGACTCCTCATAAGACTGTAATATTCCGAGGGAAAGTCCACTTGCTTGGGCCAGAACATGAAATAGTATCGAGTAAGATTTATTCCTTTTCCCAAAAGCCATGTTTTTTCAAAATAAAACGTCTTCTTTACATCTGAGTAAGTCAAAATAGCAATGTGAACGACACTATCATTAATTACAAAGTAAAGTCGAGAACATTTCTCCAAAGCATCTCCCTCCTCGGCTGATCGAGCAAAAGTAACATCAATAGGTTGTGCTTCAATCGCAGTTTCTGGTATCACCACACCAGAAGGCCAGTCAATTATATTCACCATGGGGCAGTTTCGTGCGTACCATCGCAGATTACACTCCTTTAGCTTTAAAGGAGTCCGCCCCCGGGTTGCTAGATCTGCCGAGTAATCTTTCCATCTAACATGACACCAATCATGTTTTTCCTTAATAATGGGAAACCTGTTACCCACAACGATTGTCGAGTCATTTTGTAGTTCCTTGAGAGAATAGAACGTCCAGTTTGAGTCAGACCAAACGACAAACGACGCCTTCAAAAAGACAAATTTAGGCAATATTAAATCGAAAATTTTAAAATACCAATATCGCTCTAGATGTGTAATATACATATTTTCCCAAGGGGCAACTTTTGAGTTAACGACAAGCCAATTTGAGCAAATAGAGACACAAACATCTATCCTCAAATATAAAGTCGATTCATTCGTTAACTCCAATGAGCCATAAACACCATGTGTATCAATTATACAATTAGGTATGCAATTTACCAAAATTGTAGACATCTGATCTGGTACCTTCACTATAATACCATTTGAAATATTTATTGCATGCAGAAGTGCCAAATTAGAGTGATTATTCAAAATCCAATTAATTCCAGATTCTTTGGGCAAGAGAGAGACAGATATTCTCCATCTAACTCCGTTGAGCCAAAATAACGCCGAGGTTGCGTCTGACCACGCAAACAACGAAGGCTTCTTCAAAACTAATTGAGCCAATAAGAAATCGATTAATTCAAGAGACCAAATGGCAACTTTCGATTTAGCAACACGCCAATTTGAGCAAATAGAGACACAAACATCTATCCTCAAATATAAAGTTGCTGCATAGAATGATTCCCATAAGTCATAATATCCATACAATTTATTCTCAACACTCTGAGAATATTTTCCCAAAAGAGGAATATACATTTCTGTGTTCTCTTCACAATTCGAGACAACACTTTCCCAGTTCCAAAGAGTAAGAACTCTTAAGAGATTATACCTTCTGTCCTCATATTCTGGCAATGATGTTGATGGACCGATCTCATCACATTCCTCTCCGTCTAATGAGACAACTAACTCATTGGACACGTCATGGGAAGAACTTATTGTCTGTGGAAGTGAAAAATTTGCTGGGCTAGCCAATGTCCACTCATGCGAGGGCAAGTCGTTACTTTGAGGAATAGATATGCAGTTACAGTCTGCTGACGTATGACCCACAACGGACAAGCAATTAATGCAACGGCTTTCTTGCTGTACGACGTGTAAACTATTTTCCAACCCTCTGTCAGATCTTCTTTCTCTAGATTTTCCTCTCTCCCAATCCGCAAGGATATTAATACATCTGATGTAACACTCCTGAGCAAGATTCTTGTTAATTTCGAGGACTTCTTTATATTGATTAACGCATTCGGTATCCTCAGTACAACTTTTATATGCTTCATTCCAATCTGCCCATTCACTTTGGAGTTCCGACCGCTCGGCTTCAATCCCCCAAGCATTGAATCCCGTAGCATCTGTCCCCATAAGTATTTCCTCAAAGGAAAAAAATTCCTCACACTGGACCAAAAATTTCTCTACAAGTGCCATTTTCGAATGAATATTTTATGAATTTGAAGATTTTTACGAGCCAAAATTTCCCCAGAGACAAATTATGATACTTTGAGCAAAAAAAACGTCCAAGAGATATTAACTATATCCACAAGAAAGCAAAATGGGGCTTGGGGCAAAGCATCCACGAATATCAGGAATATATAATTCCAGAAGAGCAAACCATTTAAAAATGTAGTACAATTTTGGCAGATCCAATTCGCAAGACTCCAAATGGGTAATTTAATTAAGCAAGATATTTTCCAAATTCGTAATATATAGTATAAACTGCCGTATTAATGTGCGACACCAGCGCCAAAATTCCAATTGCCCAATGACAATATAACGAAATAGTCAAACATCTGTTAATAATACGATGCGTCGGCAAGAACTGAACAAAATTCCAAAGCAACCGATGATTAAATCTCCAAATGAGCAAGCCAACAATAAATTATTTTACGAGCACTCTCCAAAGAGTAAATTAAATCGATGATTAGGCAACCAAATTTTTAACGTCACGAATCAGTACGAATCTCAAAATTGTTCTCCAAATAATACCAATTTGTAAGTGACAAGCGAAACATCCAATTCTCCAAATGAGAAATATTTTTTTTTCGAAACGTCGAAAGCCCAATGAAAAAATCTCCAATATTTTTCATCAACGTATATCACTAAACCTTGTCCCTTATGGAATGTTTGTGGAACAATTATATATATATAACTAAACCACTGTGGGCAATTTTTCTAACTTCTGCTATGAAAATTTGAGCAATTTTTCGATTGGGGTAAAGAATTTTTAATTCCAGTAAAAATTTCCAAAATTCCAAAATTTTTCGCTTGCGTCCCACTGTGCCCGTGTTTGTATTTTAATTCACAGAATGAGTAAGATTTGAAGTTTTTACTTCTCCAAATGAGTAAGTTTTCAATTTTCCACACGTCAACAACTATTGAAACTCGTAAGTCAACAAGAAAAATCTCCAATATTTTTCACTCACGAGACGAGTTGTTACAATTTTTTCGAAAATTCCAATTTCTCCGAAAATTAAAATTTGTCCTTCTGACCCACTGTGCCAAAATCCAAAAAGGCCAACTCCTTTTGTACCAAACTATATTGGTGTAACGTGTAAGGCAATTTCCAATGTAATATACCTTCACTCAAAATAATGGTGACGTTTAATTTCACAAAAATCCAAATGATTCCATTAAACGCCTCAGCAAACCACTGTGAGTCAGATTCCAAATTTTTATTGAGACAGATAGTTAATCATATTTGCCTACAACAACCACATTATCCAATAGTGGAGGCAACAAAAAAGAAGTAAAAATATTTTTGTCTTTGCAAATTTCTTTCCTTTCTTGCAAACCAACAAGAAAATACATCACGCATGGAATTAAAATGTGTAACCACCAAAGGTACGCAGTGAGAAAGAATTCAGTATCGCTCAGTCAGCGATAAGTAAAAAAGCGAAAGAGGCAGACCAACAGCAAGTCACCTGCGCACAAGCAGCGCGGTCAAAATACCAGCAGAGAGTCAATATAAAAAACAATGCAAAATTACAGGCCAACAACAATTGGCGCTTCAGCACAACAACTCCGATGAAGAAGTCAAGCAGACCAACAGCGAGCCACCAAACTTTAAAACAACAATTCTCTTTATGTTTTGCAGCCACACGCAGACAAAGGGCCAGACAAAAAAAACACAACAACAATAGTGCTTTTGTAGCTCCAACGGGACTGGCAGGCAAACAAAAAAATGCCGGTTCAACACAACAACACCCAACAGGAGTAAAAAATTTGAAGAACGGTGCCCAATGAGGCAAAATTCCTTACAAAATTATGCAATGGATAACCTCAAAAAATGTGTGAGCCAGCCAAATCAATACAATAATGTCGATCGCACAATAAAATTGACAAATATTGCGTACTCACTTTTTCTCCAAAAATACCTTATTCCTTGTTGTGTATTTGTCAACGGCTACCGAAGGACCATATGTTGGGGGCACTCACCAACTCTTCCAAAGTTGACCACCACGGATTCACAGTCCCTGGCCAACTCGGTTTGCCTGCGATCTATTCCCAATCTGGAGCAATTCAAGCTTCCCGTTTCTGGCTGGGGACAAACGAACAGCTTCTCCTCAAAGCAGTAGGGACAACAACAATTCTTACCCGTGAGGCAGCAACAATTCACTTCTTCTTGTAGGGCCAATGCCAATGTTATTTTTTCCACATTAATTAAAAGGCAGTTGGAGCAAGCTTTACTATTGCCCCACGGGCGATTTATTTAATATTTTCACAACTATTCTGATCCATAAACTATTATTTTATTAATATTTATATTTGGCTCTGCTTGCCATTTTATTAAATTTACAATTCAAAGTAATATTTATCGAACTCTCTTTCTCTTCTGCTTGTGCCAGTTTCAAAGTTATTTTGCTAGTGATGTTATGTGCAATCGAATGCAGTATTGTGGCCCCAAAACTGGTTTTAGTCATTATTAGAATAGCAGGAGAGAAAGAGAGTAAGAAATGGTGATAATGAGGAACAACGTTTATGTGAGGTATGTTCAGTGGAAGCTACAGTAATGCCACAGTAGCGTTTCTCACATAAACATAATAGTATCAAAGTAATCGCGATAACGCATAATTTGATTTGTATATTGCAATTTTTGATTTGAGTTGACGTATATTTTCATTCTAAGCTAAATTATTCTGAAAACATAAAACTAGGCATTTTAGATTTTCAGTATCTTTTATCTCCCTGCCATCTACGTGAATACTAAATTTGTTTGTGAACCTGGTTTAAAACGCATTAGCTTCTTTTTTCCAGGATTAATGAACAATTTGTTTATTCGCATGTATTCCAAAATGAAAGTGGCATCTCTTTTAACGTACGGTTTTAAAGCTGCATACGGTTTTGTGCTCACATTAACACATTTTTGTGCTAATTGATATTTTTCCTTGTATTTATTTATTAACCCAATTTTCAACACAATAAATCAATTTCTCCCTATTTTTTAAGTTTTGTTATTCTTTTTAATGCAGTTTCAACTGAAATGTTTTATTATTTTCTAACATACTGAGAAACTTTTAGTTTATAAAACAAATTTGGTATATTCTCCTGGCAAATTTATAATTGAAACGTAGGCAGAGACAAATACATATTAAAAGATACTACCGACATGTATTCATACGAAATGAAATGTTTCATAAAGCATAGGAAAAAAATAAGAAAATTAGGCAAAATAAATATCGTTCAGTCTGTGATGGAAACGTTGTATTTGAAAACTGTGAATTAATACTAATAATTAATTTACATTATACACAACACGGCCAATCCCCTATTGACGCTGAAACCTAAACGATTACAAATCCGAAGAAAAGAAACGTAAAACGAACTGAATTTTTGATGACGAACCCTGCATGCCTCCGGCTAAGATTCGCAACATGGAACGTAAATTCTCTATACCAAACAGGAATACTTGCACAACTGACTGCAGAATGCAATAGACTAAATCTCAGAAAGAAAGAAAATTAAAAACGCACTATGTGAGACTGCTTTTGAAATAGTGAACTTCCCCCGGAAAGAGCACAAAGAATGGTTATCCCAAGAATTTTGGAATCTCGTAGAGTAAAGTCAATACGATATTATTGTCAGAAAAAAAATTCCCTACAAAAATCAGAATTACAAGAAGAAACAAGCCAGAAACGATAAGCGAAGTTTTATAAATGGTATGGCTGCCGAAGCCGAGGCAGCAGCAAGTCGTGCAGACTTGAAAACAGTTTTTAACATTACGAGAAAACTTTCGGGGAATAAGCAATGTTCAAATATACGGGTTAAAGACAAAAACGGAACCATTCTCACAGACACAGAACACAGCTCAGAAGATGGAAAGAACACTTTAAGGATATTCTAAATCGCACTACTGAACCAGCTACCGAGGTCAACACCACACGACAGAGGTCAACACCACACCAACAACCGCCCTGCGGAACATATAAATTCAGATATCCCCTCAATTAACGAAATAAAAGCGGCAATAGCGCAATTAAAAAATGGTAAAGCAGCAGGTATCGACAATCTGCCTGCAGAATTCTACAAATGCGACCCTCAATATTTCGCCGAAACACCTAAGCCTCTAATAACAAAAATCTGAGAAACAGAAATGATTCCATCGGAATGGAAAGAAAGTCTTATTATTAAAATACCTAAGAAAGGGGACCTTAAACTTTGCAGCAACTGGAGAGGAATAGCTTTAACACCAACGATATGCAAAATCTTTAATAGAAGTATATTCACCCGCATACTTGATCCACTAGATAAATGTCTTCGCAAAGAACAAGCAGGGTTCAGGCCTAACCGTTCCTGTGTGGACCAAATAAATAGTCTACGATTAATAACACTGGTCAACAAGACTTTTGTTTCAACCGAAGTTGCTGTTGTTTCTAAATGAAATCGGCGAGCTATTTTCAAATCTGGTCACGGTTTTTCTCCATCAGCTCTTGTTCATGAGATATAGCTCAAAATCGGTTTTTACGAGTTTCACCCAGAATTTCGTTATTTTCGGATACAAACAAATATTTTTATGCGGGTTTGTCGACACTAATATATTAAGAAGATGTTATACGCTCGATACAAAACGTTTTTTGAAATAATTGTGGTGAATATATATCAAAAAATATAGAAAACATACGATGCATCTTGAAAAAATTGCATATTTTGAGTACTTTAAGCTGTAATTACGTCATCGGGGGAAGTCATGGGAGCTTCATATGGCATTCCGGATATGCTCAGGGTGTCTACTATATAGTCCTGTATTCAAATATATAATATAAAATTCATAGCCCCCACGATTCGCCAATAAACTAAAAATCGTCATGAAGACTGCCATTGAAAAGTAAATGGCATATTTGGTAATGATATCACAGGTAAATGATTTCCCTTTAGCAGTCTTCATGACGATTTTTAGGTTATTGGCGAATCGTGGGGGCTATGAATTTTATATTATATATTTGAATACAGGACTATATAGTAGACACCCTGAGCATATCCGGAATGCCATATGAAGCTCCCATGACTTCCCCCGATGACGTAATTACAGCTTAAAGTACTCAAAATATGCAATTTTTTCAAGATGCATCGTATGTTTTCTATATTTTTTGATATATATTCACCACAATTATTTCAAAAAACGTTTTGTATCGAGCGTATAACATCTTCTTAATATATTAGTGTCGACAAACCCGCATAAAAATATTTGTTTGTATCCGAAAATAACGAAATTCTGGGTGAAACTCGTAAAAACCGATTTTGAGCTATATCTCATGAACAAGAGCTGATGGAGAAAAACCGTGACCAGATTTGAAAATAGCTCGCCGATTTCATTTAGAAACAACAACAACTTCGGTTGAAACATTCGACTTCTTCAATTTTGTTGAGCAGTGTAATCGAACAGTGCAACGAGTTCAACACGCATTGTATTTAACCTTCTTCGATTTTGAAAAAGCCTTCGACGCTTTAAATAGAAATAAAATCTGGGAAGCACTTGAGAACAAAAGTGTCCCTACCAAAATAATAAACTTGATAAAAGCTCAATATACCAACTCAACCATGAGAGTTTTTCACAATGGTAAAATAAGCGAAGCATTCAAAAACCTCAGCGGAGTTAAACAGGGATGTCTGCTTTCTCCTCTCCTTTTCATAACAACTCTTGACGAAATATTGTCATATTCATCCAATCAAAACAAAGGCATCCCCTGGAGGCTACATCATAACCTCGAAGATTTGGAATATGCAGACGACATCGTGCTACTTGCGACAAGCAGAGAAAATATGCAAATTAAAATTAATCAACTTTCCGAGCAAGCAGCAAAATTCGGCCTGTACATAAATGCTGAAAAAACGAAGAGTATGCTTATTAAATCAAACCAAAACCCTTCATTCTTTCTGAACGGGAAACTAATTGAAAATGTCAATAACTTCTGCTATCTAGGTAGCAATATCAACCCTAGCTGCGGAGCAAATGATGATGTCGACATCCGCATTCAAAAAGCCAGAGGTGCATACTGCAGCCTAAAAAATATTTGGAACTCTGGTTCATATTCTCCAAAAACGAAACTGCACTTTTTAATGCCTGCGTCAAGTCAGTACTACTGAAGTACTGGATCTGAAACCTGGCTAGTGAACGAAAGAATTAAAAATAAACTGCAAGTTTTCACTAATAGATGTCTTCGCAACATTTTAAAAATATGGTGGCCAAGGACTATCTCAAATGAAGACCTCCTACAACTGGCTCAGCAAGAAGATATTAACATACAAATAAAACGACGCAAATACAACAGGATCGGTCACACACTCCGTAAGCCTTTTGATGATATCTGCCATGAAACACTGAGCTGGAATCCCCAGGGTAATCGCAGCAGAGGACGGCCAAAAACCACTTGGCGAAGAACCATTTTCAATGAAACCGGAAAAACATTCAATGAGTTAAGATACATTGCATCGGATAGAGTAAGATGGAGATTCTATGTGAATAGTTTATGTTCCTGATGGAATATGCTAATAAATAATATACACAACACGCGCTTAACAGAGATGTGCTAGTTAAAGAATAGTTTACAATCTAAAATACGTTCAGCATTTTTAACGATGGCTTAAACTCAATACATAAGTGAACATAAAAATTGTAGTAAAATTGCAACTTAATTAAAATAAAAAACTCTTGGTCTTTAAATAGAAAAAATTTAAAAGAAAACTTGAACAAAACGTCTTTGCCTGACATTTCGAAACTATGAATAATTTTCAACTCAATTGTTTCAACTCTTCAAACCCATAAAAATATTAAATCAAACGTTTTCTTTCAAGTACTAAATATTGGTAAACACTAACTGGTGCAAACTTTGCCCCATTTAAATTATTTAGAAACCGAAAACTTTGCTAAGAAAAAGTTCATATTTACGTATACACCCCAATACGGTTGTTAAATGTTCAACAGCAGAGAAGGGATAATAACTCTTGTTGCCGTGTACAAAGTTAAAAGATATAGGAGGAACATGGTTTGGTTGATTGGTTTATTAAGTAAAATATTTAATGTTGTCATGAGGTCAGACGAAATTACGAGTATACTTAATTGGCATTTTAAATTATTTATTTGCTCACTTCTCAAAACACCATTCCACAGATTTAATAATATTAAGAGAATTTTAAAAATTATCTGAACGTAATTTAATTTAAAATTTTAATTTTAAAAATTTAACTTTAATGCAATAATGAATTGTAAATTTTAGTTCCACCTTTATACTTGAGAACGAAAAAAAGTAGAAAATGTTTTCATAATTTCCTTCTTAAATACACACATTAAAATATTGAAATGACAAAATCTTTAAAGCCAATTTGTGTGAATACTTTTACTAAAACAGATGTCTTAATGATGAAATGTATGCTTGTAGTATCTGCTACTTTACAGTTGACGTTGTCTTCTTTCCCATCTCCATATCTACCGATTGTTTGCTTAAGACTGCTGCAGGAATTGAAAAATGCACAATAAGTTTGAAAACTGTTTGACGAAGACAGTACAGATGCCAAGGCATCATCGTCATCTGGTTGTCAAGAAATGTAAAAAATGCTGAAAAACATTTCACACTCTACGACATCAGGTAGTTTGGACAACGTCTAACGCAAACAAGAGATAATATATCTTTTTTGAATTGAGTAGTATGTCTTTTTTAGAACACTTCAAAAAAAGAAGTACAGTATTTAAATCGTGCAACAATATTATGAAATCTATGCGGAAACCTAATAAAAGGTATCGCCTATACACGTTTCAACTTCCCTATTTTTTCATCTATACATTACTTTAGATGTCTTTTATTCCTTTATGTTTTAAACTTGTTCATGTTAAATGAACAAATCCAATTGCATGAAACTCAGTTTTCTTCTTTGTTGCTTCAACAAATATTAATAATAGAGGATACGCATGTATGTTTGTTATCAGGAAATCAATATCGAATGTGATTTTCATCTTTTTATAAGTAAACAGTAAAAAAGAGAAAATTAATAACAAGGAATATGCTTCATTTTATTTGCAGAAGTATTGTTTGGAAAAATATGGTAAAAAGACTTTGAATTCGTATGCTAGCGATTTTTTAGAATATCATGGATTCAAAGAGGATTAAATTGTTTTTGAGCGTCCAAAAAAGATGTACATTATTTAAATCGTGCAACAATATTATGAAATCTATATGGAAACCTGATAAAATGTATCGCCTATACACGTTTCAACTTCCCTATTTTTTTATCTATACATTACTTTAGATGTCTTTCATTCCTTTATGTTTAATTTTTTTTTTAAGTCAAATGAATGAATCCCATTGCATGCAAATCAGTTTTCTTCTTTGTTGTTTCAACAAATATTAATAATAGAGGATACGCATGTATGTTTGTTATCAGGAAATCAATATCGAATGAGATTTTCATCTTTTTATAGGTAAGATTCCTCAGTCAAAAAAAAAAAAATAATAATAATAATTTTTGTGCATCACTTGATTTTTTCCTTATCATCAACAACGTATAATTGTAGCCTCAGTCTTTAGGGTTACGAGATTATATACACGATACAAATGTGCCTCGTTGAAATAATGATTTTAGACTCCACATATGTACCTGTATTTTTGGTTGCCTGGCCGGTTGGAGCTCGTGATAGCTCTCGAACGGATCAACTGATTTCGTTCATGTTTTGGATCTCGTAATATGTTGTCCAATTAAATTTAAGTCATATCGTTATCTTCGCCATAAATTTAATTTTTTTTTCCGCTAAAATGTTGCGTATGATATCTCTCGTAGGGAGTAATCGATTCGGTCTGTACTGTGAACATCGCAATACTTCGTCCAAACATAGATCGAACCTAATATGTATTACATCGGACCACTCCTTTAAATATCTTAAAATTACTTCCAAAAGTACATCAAGTTCCAAGAGAATATGTATGGACAACATCTACAGGTACCTCCCTCACACAAGTTCAACATAACTGCAGTTTAAAGACTGTTCGAGAAACTTTTGGATATTTTATAGTCGTGTTTACAGCGACAAGTTCATGCTTTCTGACAAAGCTCCAAATTTTTCCACAATGTACTATGTAACTCCATTTCTACAGATTCCGTCTCCGCAAAAGTTTAACATTTCTACTCTTTAATCTAAATTAAATTTATTAGCAAAACGTTTGCATTTATTTGGAACGTCCGCAATCGTTAAGATAAATATCCCAAAATTGTCAATATTTTTATTGCCAAGTTTGTTCGTCCAAAAAGGTCACAACGATCTAAAAACTACCCGAATACATATTTTTGGTGAAAATGTTTAGGTTGTGTAGCCGGTATTCGATCTGTTTATAGTCGCAAATTCACACAGCCTGATGACACATATCTGTCGAAAATTCACGATTTTTTTTAGTTCCTTTCCAAACGATTACAAGTTCACATGTGGGCAATTGGCAAGGGCGGAGTGCTTGTTGATTAATTAGCTTATTATTAGCGAATTATGTGGAGTTCAATTATGATCGATTGTTATTTGTCAAAACTATGAAACATTTGAAACAATTGAGTCCAAAAAATTCTACTTGTACAATTAAGAAAAAAAGGAATTTTTCCGACTTAAAGCATTTTGTCAGAATTTAGATAATAGTTTTTCGATTGGTTTCTGATATTGGTGTTTGATGTTTGGCAAAGCCCAAACATGAGTTTTGTAGTCTCAAACAGTACTGCAAGAAGGATTCGGAGTCTATGGGTCGTAGTATTCTCTATAGTCTGATTTTAAATTTCTGAAGTTTTAAATTGGCTTGCACAGACCCCATCTCTTCTGGTAAAGAAGTAAAGTTGTAGCGTTTTTAAGACATACAAGATTATTGTATATCCTTCTTTTTGGAATTATTTAATTAATGGAAGTCGCGATATGTTCGGGTCGAACTGTGCCCTCCAACACAATAATCCCCTGTATAACACTATTCGACCTACTCGCGAATAGTATTATATAGTTATTGGTTTAAAACGTGGATAAATATTAAGCACTTTCTGCGATCTTCAAATAAAATGAATACCAAAATCTGTATTACTACCGATGTTCTTAACAATTAGGCTAAGAACGAAATACTGAAAATCTTTCTATAGCAAAAACAATTGCAATTATTTGTGGTTGTAAAATTCTGCGATATACCATAGCATGGACATATATGATTAAAAACTTTACACTACTGAAAACGGGCGTAAAATTTAAATGAAGACTATACCGAACATGGCGACTATATCCTACTCTGTAAATATTAAAAATTGTATCCTAAATATTGTGAACCCTCTCTATTGTACCAATATCTATATATATAAAATTGAAATTTGTTTGTCTGTCTGTTTGTTTGTTTGTTTGTTTGTGCCTTATAGACTCGAAAACCGCTGAACAGATCTTACTGAAATGTTTAGGGTACATTGCTACATGGCCTGGAATGAAAATAGGCTATATTATTTTTTGAAATTTCGCGTTGATCTGGAGATATAGCATCAAAACCGGAGGTACCTCCAAAAAAATTAGATTTTGTATGCAAATATCTTTAGAACTGTTACAGATACAATCTCCAAATTTTGTATGCGTGACTGAGTTTGATGTAGAAATAAATTTACCAAATTATATTCAAATCGGTTCAGATTTGGATATAGCTCCCACATACATATATTTTCGGCCGATTTCCTTATTTTATGTACCAAACATGCTATTTATGTCCAATTTCGATGAAATTTGGAACGTATGACTACGGTGACCAATATCTTCCGGTGAAAATAGAGTACATATGTGGATCACTGAGTGAAATCGAACACTTTTTCCAACAGTCGTTTTTGATTTTCTTTATTTTTGGCTGTGTTGATGTGCAAAACATTCCAGAATATTTTCTGATTTTTTTTTTTTTTTGAAAAATTCTTGATAAATTAAAAAAAAATAGAAAAAAGTAATATTTTGAATCCCACTACCAAATAGGACTTAACATTTTTTGATTGTAAATATTAAATCGCGAAAATTGTATCCAAGCCCACTGTGCAATTTTTTTTCTATTTTTTATTAGACATCTGATAAGACAAAGAATACAAAAAAAGGTTTTTTTCTATTTAGACCAATATTAAAGAAGTTATTAGTGTTTCTTTGACATAGTTGTTAGAAATTCTCGATCAGAGTGTTTCTTTGGACACTTATCTATTTGAGCGAGCAATTGAAACTTGGGTATAAAAAGTATCTTGTTGAAAAACAAGAAACAAGGAAACTGATGAAGATCTGTGGCGAGATGTGAAACTATAGTCTTCCCTGCCTAATAAATTAAAGTTGCTTTAATAAAATATTAAAACAGCGACTATGGGATTAAGCCTGATTATTTTGAAAAGCAAAATAGAAGTCGTCAACCCAAATAAAAAACGCCAACCCTTCTAATCCTGGAAATAACAAACACTTTTTAAAAAAGTGTCCGATTTCACTCAGAAATCAGAAAATTATCTTCGGTAGAATTCTTTGGTGCTTTTTTGGTGCTAATAATGATTCTGTTATTAAAAATTTATCTTCAGAAGTATTAAAGGCAACAGAAAAATTGGTGATTTTATTTTAACCAAGACAATCTTTTGTTTAACTTCTGCCTGGTTTCTTTGGATTACGTATGTACGTACACATGTATTCACATATATTCGTAAAACAATTCAAAAATAGAGGACATGTACTGAAAATAGAGGACAAGTAGAGTACGTTAAAAAAATAGAGTACGGACGCCTAAAAGAGAGTACTGTACTCTATAATAGAGTACGGTTGGTCACCGTACGTATGACGGAACTTGGTCTGGAAATAATCGTGCCAATTTATATCAAAATCGGTTCAGATTTGGATATAGCTCCCATACACATATATTTTCGGCCGATTTCCTTATTTTATGCACCAAACACGCTATATATGTCCAATTACGCTGAAATTTTGAATTTCCCACGGAATTTGGTCTAGAAATAAATGTGCCAGATTATATTGAGATTGATTCAGATTTGGATATAGCTCCCATACACATATATTTTCGGCCGATTTCCTTATTTTATGCACCAAACACGCTATATATGTCCAATTTCGCTGAAATTTGGAGGGTCTGACGGAATTTGTTCTAGAAATAAACGTGCTAAATTATATAGATATCGGTTCAGATTTGAATATAGCTCCCATATATATTTTCGCCGATTTGCTGTATTTTATGCACCAAGCACGCTATATATGTCCAATTTCGCTGAAATTTGAAATGTGTAACGGAATTTGGTCTAGACATAAATGTGACGAATTTTATCGAAATCGGTTCAGATTTGGATATAGCTCCCATATATATTTTCGGCCGATTTTCCGCATTTGATGCACCAAACACGCTATATACGTCCAATTTCGCTAAAATTTGGAATGTGTAACGGAATTTGGTCTAGGCATAAATGTGCCGAATTATATCGAAAACGGTTCAGATTTGAATATAGCTCCAATATATATTTTCGGCCGATTTTCCACATTTTATTCACCAAACACACTGTATATTTTCAATTTCGCTGAAATTTGGAGGGTCTGACGGAATTTGTTCCAGAAATAAATGTGCCAACTTATATAGAGATCGGTTCAGATTTGAATATAGCTCCCATATATATTTTCGGCCGATTTTCTGTAGTTTATGCACCAAGCACGTTATATATGTCCAATTTCGCTGAAATTTGGAATGTGTTACAGAACTTGGTCTAGAAATAAATGTGCCAAATTATATCGAAATCGGTTCAGATTTGGATATAGCTCCTGTATATATTTTCGGCCGATTTCCTGTATTTTATGAACCAAATTCGCTATTTATGTCCAATTTCTGTGAAATTTGGAATGCGTAACGGGATTTGGTCTAGACATAAATGTGCCAAATCATATCGAAATCGGTTCAGTTTTGGATATTGCTCCTATCTATATTTTAGTCCGATTTTCTGTATTTGATGCTCTAAACACGCTATATGTGTCCAATGTCGCTGAAATTTGGCAAGTCTGACGGAATTTGTTCTAAATATAAATGTGCCAAATTCTATCGAGACCGGTTCAGATTTGGACACACTACATATGTCCAATTTCACTGAAATTTGGAAAGCGTGACGCAATTCGTTCTAGAAATAAATGGGACAAGTTATACCGAAATAGGTTCAGATTAGAATATAGCTCCCATATATATTTTCGGCTGATTTTCCGTATTTTATGCACAAAATGTGAATGTAAGACGGGATTTGGTCTAAAAATAAAAATGACAAATTATATCGAGAGCGGTTCATATAGGAATATAGCTACCCATATATATTTTCGGTCGATTTAATGTTTTTGTTGCGTATGTTCAATTTCAATGAAATTTTGAAGACTTAGCAGTCAGTAAAAGTCATCATTATTTACAGAAGTACTTATAGTTGGGAAGGAATTGACCAAGGCTACAGCAATTAAGTATCATATCTTTGAGAGACTTCTTAAGATTTTTGTTTTATTATGATATATCTAAATCATTAGGAATACTTATTGGCGGAAAGACATTCGGAGGGGTATTACATCCTGAAACATATAAAAATACCATAGTAGCTACATAACAACCCTGAATAGGTATATAACGCCTTCATATCTCCTTTATTTATTCGTTAAAATATTAAAAACGTTTATATAATATGCATTCCATTATATTTTATCGTAGTCGGGGCAGCAAAGCGCACCGGGTTCAGCTAGTTTCATATAAAAACAACTAACAACAACCTTTAAAGGGCTATAGCCAAATTTTAAAAAATCGATACTGCAAAAAAATTCGATTGGATTGGTCAAAAATTGAGTGGGATATGAACGTTGGAAGGGAAACATTAATTGTGTTTTGTACATATCGCTCATTTACTCAAAGAGTGGCATAACGCACGAGTTCTACTTTATCTTGTGCCAAATTTTCATGCTGATATCTCTAAAACTTAACGAGTTACAGCTCATTTACTACGACCTTCGCATAATTCAACGCAACAGTTTTTTGAGTTTATGAAACACTAAAGCAACTCAAATCATGCTTAATCTTGCACAGAAATTTAGCGCTGATATCTGGCTAGCTATTTGCAAAATATGGTCCAAGTAGTTATTTTAGTTTTTGTGCAATAATCTTTTTAAGTTGGGAAGTTAAATTTCAATCGCAAATTTAAAACTCGTTTTTCTCGAAACTGGCTTTTTTGAAATGTGTCACGCTTAGAGTAAATGAGCGATATGTAGCTTAGAAACTAAAAACGTGTTTTCCTCGAAATGGCACTTTTGAAAGCTGTGTCCACTGTAGCTCGAAAACGGGTGCTCTTCATATGTTTTTGTGGGTATTATACACATAAACCTTGTGCTTAGCCGATAGACTTAAACAACAACTGTTGACGGATGCCAAAAAAACTATCAGTTTTTACGCTAAAATCGAAATTTCGACTTTAACAGTTAATATTTTTTTTAATGGAAAATTTTAACTCCGTTTATCTAAACGACAAGGTACCGCAAACTGCTTTAGTAATAACTACAAAACTATGCAAGATTTTTCAACAGAAAAATTCAGAAGATAGCTCAAGGTGTGACTTTTCAGATGGAAAAAAATCTGCTAAAAAGTGTGGTAGATTTCTTGTAAAAATTCATGAAAAATGTTTTTTATACTCAATAGCTGACCATAACCCCTTAAAATAGCTTTACGTAAATCTACACAACATTATAAATTTTCATGATTTTTGGTCAAGGTGGGCCCCCCCCTGAAATGAAATCCTGCGTACGTCCCTGGACTGCGAGGCTGAAATACTCAGGAAATGTAAGCCAGCATTACACTGAGGGAATTTGGCACTTCATAACTGAAGTGGTTTATCTGAGAGTCATATCGCCAATTGTAAACAAATATAAAGGCCATAAGATCGGCGCGACCGAACTTGTTATACACTGCAACAAGTAAAAAAGTATCAGTCGGCTTTGCCGACTGAGATATACCCTCAGCCTATGTGAATTGAAACTTTCATCTACGGACAGATCGCATGTATTTAGGGTCTTTTCACTGGACTAGGTTAACAGTTCAAGAGTGTTGCAGAGGCGAACAGACCTTACACTGCACTTAGACACAAATTTCGAACTTTTGTGGGGGAGGTACCATAAGGTAGCTCCATTTGATAAGTTAAACTAAATTTGGACAAAATGTTAGGAGATCCAAAGTTTGGACCAAATTTTTTCAATTGTGCATACCACTTAAGTGACATATTTTAAATATTCGGGGGAGTTGTGGAGCGGTATTGCCTATCTTCAAACCAAAAGTGTGTGATTATATGACGAAGGCCAAATTTATGGACCACATCGGTTGATCAGTTCGAGATATATCGTGCTCTCCAGCCACTACATATTGTGCCATGTACGTTCCACATTTGGACGTAATCCAAGTATGTACGCGAGTGTTATGTTAGGCACAACCAAGTTTAGTTAGTGCCGGCAGATTTTTTGGAGATCCAGGGCCATTATCTCAAAAAGTATGGACTTGTCCCCGAAAAAGAATACACCGTCAAGGAAAAGAATACAAAGTCAAAATTCCGATTTATAACAAAAAATGTGCCGTTTATTGACCATTAATCGGTAAAAAAATTTTTTAAGGAAAATTCTCTTATTTGAAGACTAAATTTTGATGTATTCAATAAGCTCACAAAAATATATGAAGATTGAGCACCAAATTTCTGTAATTTTGGGTGGATTGGGTGGTACCGTTACACGGGGGTTATAACAAAACGTGAATCAATACCAACAATTCTCTGTAAATATATTTCGCAAGACCTGGCGAAGACTAAATAACAAATATCAGCTACATTGGTTGTTTAATGTGGCTAAAACCTTGAAAATACCGAACATCGGGCGATACCGTTCTATTGGAGCTATATCAAAACGTGGACCTATGTACATAATTTTTATCAGAAAAGTTTTTTGGTCCATTGGGAACCCTTAATGCAAAATTTCGGCGTATTTGGGCGTGAAACATATGTAAAATCTTCAAAATTCCGAAAATCGGGAGGTACCGTTATATGCGCTCTATATCAAAACGTTGACCTATGTCCATAATTTTTATCGGAAAAGTTTTTTGTAAAGTGAAAACCCCACATCTCAAAATTCAACCAATTTGGTTGATAAGTTTAGCTAAAATATTCAAAATACCGAAACATTGAGAAGTACCGTTGGATGGGGACTATCCCAAAACGTGGACCGACTTTCCCAATTTTTTGCTCTCGACATTGTCAGTGAACTATAAGTATTCACACCAAAATTCATCTGCCAACGCCAACTCCTTTTAAATTTGGCCACCGTTTATTTGAACTCGCGACATAGTGCAGCGTTTTTTTGAGGTTATGCGCCATTATCTCGGGAACTATGACTTGCCCCCGAAAAAATTACAATGAGGTAACGGTGGCCACACGAACATCCTGTTATAAAAAATTTCATAACGATTCGTGACTTATCTCAAATTTTGTGCGGAAGGTACCTGAAAGAGTGGACCGATATAATCCATATTCGAACCTGATGCATGCCTAGAGGTAGTATTACCATATGCAAAGTTTGGTTCAATTCGGTTACTCCCTTCGAGAGTTATCGTGCGCACAAGTTTTGCGACAATTTTTGAACATTTGTGGGGAGGTACCTGAAGGAGTGGACCTTCGAACTTAAATCAAATCTGCACAAAATATTTCGATACCCAAAATTTTAACTGAATCGATTGATCCGTTCCAGAGTTATCGTGCGCACCAGCCAGCCAGCCAGACGGACGGACATTGCTAGATCTACTCAAAATTGTCTGAAACGGATATCGTACAAACATACTTGGGGTCTAAAACCATTATTTCGATGAGGCACATTTTTGGTCGTATCAAAGTGTATATATACCCTCTTTAGCCTAAAGGATGAGGGTATAAATATGTAAAATGCATACATTTTGCAAATGCAAAAATTTATGCATTTTGCTTAATTTTGCGTATGTCATATGTTTCGATTGCAAATTAATCAGAAGCCAAAAATATGCCCAGTCACAAAATTTTACATGAATCGGACCAAAAATAGGGGTTGCATAAAATTCCGCTGTCTATACATCAGAGTCCGTATAAACATCTAAAAAATAAATTAAAAATACGTACAGATTGTAGACAACGCCTAAAAAATACGAAACAAAAATTATTACATTGGCTTTATAAATTGCATCTTATAGCAACAACAAAAGAGAAGAAAATTATTGTTAAAATATTATTCCAAATATATTTTTGGTTCGATTAGAAAAATTATAAAAATATTTGGGAGTTCTAGAACTATTTCGCTAAAATCCCATAAAATAAACTAAAGCTTCATGAAGAAATATGGTTTACCATCGTGAAAGGTTAACTACTTACTGTGATAAATTATAAGGATTGGAAATTAGGAGTAATATTGAAATTACAATCATTCAAAATATATGAAAATTAAAAAGCCTCTTATTCACGAAGTATTTAAAGTCGGTTGATGCGCATCCGATTTTCGATACAGCGAATCACATATTTTTCTACAGTGATGCCAACAAAGCTTCCACTAAAATTAATTTTAATGGTCGACTTTATGGATATCCCTCTTAAAACACTTAATTTTAAAGAATTTCAGTCATACTATATAGAATATGTTAACAGTTCGCGAATTCTGAATGGGTGAAACTCGGATACATCGATTGTAAAACATTTTTGGTTTTTACCATATATACACGCAGAAAAATATACATATGTTAGAAATAGGTTTGGATCCACACAAATATTTGTTTGGGACTGGTTGCAAACAAATATATGTTTAGATCCAAACAAATGTATGTTTGTCCAATCAAATATATACTTGCAACATTTTGTAACATATCTCAATTTTATTTGTTTGGGTACCAACATATTTTTATACCCTACACCACTATGTGGTAAGGGGTATTATGTGTTAGTGCATTTGTATGTAATATACAAAAGGAAGCGAGATAGACCCATAGTTCCTTCTAGGGATATACATAGAATCACTTTCTGAGTCGATTTATGCATGTCCGTCCGTCCGTCCGTCCGTTCGCAACATACAGGTCGCATTTGTTGACCGATTTCGCTGAAAATTGGGGAATACAATTTTTTTAGCCGTCGGAAGATCAAGTTCGAAGATGGGCTATATCGGTCCAAGTTTTGGTAATGCCCCCATATAACGGTACCTCCCGATTTTAAGGATCTTAGCCGCATTTGTTGCCCAAACCAGCTGAAATTTTACATTTGAGGTTCCCAATGGCCGCGAAATTCCTCCACTAAAAATTGTCAAGATAGGTCCACGGTTCGGTATAGTCCCCATATAACGATACCTCCCGATTTTAGGTATTTGAATGATTTTCCCCAAATATGGCTCCAATTTGCGTATTGGGATGTATACTAATTATTCCATTTTTACATATTTCGACTGGTGTAGGTTATTACATAGTCGGCCCCGCCCGACTTTGGTCTTTTCCTACTGGTTTATGTTAGAACATGTTTTTTGTGGGTGGAGGGAGGATTTTTGTCAAAGAGAGTAACAACAGGACTCTCGCGAATGCGGAATAACATAGAGCTGTGTGAGAGCGTGGCCAACCACGTGTGTTTCGTGCTTTTTTGTTGTTAACCAACGTAGCAAGCGAAGAGAAGAAGAAAAAAAGTAATTATGTTGTTATTTTTTCAGTTATCTAAATAAAATCGTTGAGTAAAGACGGTAGTCTGTGTGAATAAATCAGTGTATTGTGTTTTCTTAAAGAAAAAATGCACAATACATTTTATAATTGGAAATTTAAGAATTGAATCAAAAAGGTGAATGGAAATATTTTATTGGACAAGGAAGAAATCGTATTTATATTGGTAATTACATCAATACATTTTTCATATACATACACTAGCAAGCGTAAGCGGAAAAGGAATAATATACAAATAAACAATATTTAATATGGAGAAAACAGAAAATTTTGATGTACTAATACCTATTTGAATTGATATTTAATTTCTTTCAAGTACTGCTCGTCGTATACGTTTTGTTCGAATTTCAAAAAAAGACCTCTACACTTCAACAGCGGCCTACATTTAAAATTCCAGTCCATGTTTTATTAGAACGGTATGGGTATTTTGAAAATGTTATCCACATTTTCAGTTTGTGATATCACAATGTAGAAAACAATTTTCAGAAGATGTTACCCTATATAACAGTTAATATTGGAGACATTTTATTTTAGGCCTTTTTTCTCAGGATGTAAAAACCTTCTTGTAAAACATTAGCCGCATAGATCTACCTTTTCAAATGAACTTACTATAACGTTTAGAATAGACAACAAAGATAAAATCAACTTTTTTGAAAAGATACGTTTGATTTTTTTGATTTCCATGATTATTCCATGATTTATTGATTTATTTAGAAACCGAATTCGTGTTAACCTAGAAGCAATAGTACATTATTCAGTACAATTTTTAAAATCCAGGATTTTCGCTCAAATGTTAAAGTTTTTGCTCTACTTGTTCACCCCATGTCAATGGTATTACATGTAGAAACCTTTCATACATTTAAAGGCGGATTTAAATAAAAATTCTGATTCAATCTCAACAGTTATCCTCATAACAAATTTCATTATTAATTCACCCAATACCAGTGCTTCAATATTTAGTATTACCACCTCTAACAATGAACCTGACAAATCAATAATATATCAGAATTTCACATCTATACCAAATTTATTGCAATTTTGTACTTTTCACGCACTAATGATATAATTCCATCTTCATTGCTACACCCAACGTCAAATTTAATAGCATTTAGTACATTTCGTATTTCTCAATAAATCATCCAGCCCTCAACCTAATTTTAGAATTTGTATGCATTTCAAAAAATCCTTATCTAAACACCAATACAATCCCTCATACAACAATTCGGAATTCCACCTATATCCCATTATGCAACACCAAACTGGTACCAAATTTAGTACTTATAGTATGTATAAGTTTCAAAAATTACTTCTTTTTATCAAAAACTACATCCAAACCGCGATTTAGTATTTTTCGTATACATTAGTACGAATTTCCAAAACTTTCCCTCTATCTCCACTCTAAACGTCAACTGCTATACTAATACAAATTTCACAATTTCAGCTCTACCCCTTTACACAATAACAATTTGGACCAAATTCTGTGCCATTTAGTACTTTTCGTACACTTGTTGTACGTAAATCCACAACCACATCCATATCTCAACCCTACACACCAACAGCGGCTATAATACCAAATTTCCGAATTCTACTTCTATTCATAATACCATTAATACTTTTCGTATGAAAGTACGAATTTCAATAACTATCTCCAACAGTAATTGCGAATTTCAGGATTCCAACCCTATCTGTACACCCAAATCCAAAATGTACTAAACTTAGTACCATTTAGTATTTTCCGTACCCATAAGTACGAATTTCCGAAACTACCTCAATCCCATACTCCATAAGTAATCTTAACTTCAAATTTCAGGATTCCAGCTCTATCCGTTCACCTAAATTTAAATTGTACCATATTTAGTACCATTTACGAATTTCCCAAAACATTCACAATCATACACTCCAATAGTAACCCTAAATCGAAATTTCAGGATTCCAACTCTATCCGTTCACCTAAATTTAAATTGTACCATATTTAGTACCATTCAGTACTTTCCGTACCCATAAGTAAGAATTTTCCAGACTAAGTCAATCATACAGCCCAACAGTAATTTTTATTCCAAATTTCAGGATCCCAGCTCTATTCGTTCCCCCAAATCCAAATTGTACCAAATTTAGTACATTTCGTACCCATAAGTACGAATTTCAAAAAACTTCCTCAATCCTACACTCCAACAGTAACCTTAATTCGAAATTTCAGGATTCCAACTCTATCCGTTCACCCAAATATAAATTGCACTAAATTTAGTACATTTTGTACTTTCCGTTCTCATGAGTATGAATTTCCAAAACTACCTCAGTCCTACACTCCATCAGTAATCCTTATTCCAAATTTCAGGATTCCAACTCTATCCGTTCACCCAAATATAAATTGTACCAAATTTAGTACATTTTGTACTTTCCGTACCCATAAGTATGAATTTCCAAAACTTCCTCAATCCTACACTCCATCATTAACCTTAATTCGAAATTTCAGGATTCCAACTCTATCCGTTCAACTAAATTTAAATTGCACCAAATTTAGTACCATTTAGTACTTTCCGTACCCATAAGTACGAATTTCTAAGACTAACTCAATCATACACTCCAAAAGTAATTAAATTCCGAATTTCAGGATTCCAGCTCTATCCGTTCACCCAAATCCAATTTGTACCAAATTTAGTACCGTTTACTACTTTTCGTAACCATAAGTAAGAATTTCCAAACTAACTTAATCCTTCACTCCATCAGTAATATTAATTCCAATTTTGAGGTTTCCATGTCTATCTAAATCCAAATTGTACCAAATTTGGTACCATTTAGTACTTTTCGTACACATAAGTATGAATTTCCAAAACTACCTCGATATCTCAATCGTACACTTCAACAGTACGAACTTCCGTTCGCCCAAATCCAAATTGTACCAAATTTAGTACCATTTAGTACTAGTCGTACACATAAGTACGAACTTCCAAAATCATGTCCTTATATCAACGCCACTTCCCAACCTTGATTCCCATACCAAATATGAAGATTGTAGCTATATCCGCTCAAAATAAACAATTGGTACCAAATTTAGTAACTTTTCGTACACTTATAGGTCGAATTTCCAATAACCCTTTGGTACATCTTTCTAACTCTCCATCAGTTACCCTCATTTCAAATTTCAGAATTCTAGCTCTTCCCGTTTGCCTAATACAAAGGGTACCATATTTAGTACCTTTTAGTACTTTTCGTACCCTTCTAGGTCGAATTTCCAAAGACCCAGCCTTATCTCACCCCTACACACCGACAGCAACCCACAGTCAAAATTTCAGCTTTCTAGCTTCAGCGGTTTCGTCTGGGCTATGATATGTCAGTCACTCACTCACTGAGCTCTTTTATATATATAGATAATTATTTAATTCCAGATGCTGATTTCCCACTGATGATTTCAACTTTGAGGAAAATGTGTTTTATTTCACAACAAAAGAGAAGCGTTTATCGATGTCTCTATATATTTATTTCTTTTTAAAAGTGTAACTTTTTATAAATTATTTCATTTAATTTTTCTTTTATTAAAGTCTGTTATTTATTTCTTTGGAATTGTTTATATACCTATGTGTCTGTTGTTGCTTATTTCCATGCGTTTCAATAAACAACCGCCATTATTTTTAAACGTGTGTATATGTTACAGATATCCAGTGAGCGCTTATTAAGTGCAAGTGAGCATACATTTCAATGTGTTTTACATTGAAATTTACGCTCCCTTGCTCATAAACTATGGCACATTTTTGTGCTAATTGATATTTTTCCTTGCAATTATTTATTAATCCAATTTCCAACGTAATAAATCACTCTCTCCCTATTCGTTTAAGTTTCATTATTCTTTTTTCACGTAGTTTTAACGGAAATGTTTAATTATTTTCTACTTATATACTGAGAAACTTATAGTTTATAAGATAAGTTTGAAATATTCTCCTGACAAATTTATAATTGCTATGTACATAGGCAGAGAGAAATACATATTAAAAGATACTACCGACATGTATTCATACGAAATGAAATGTTTCATAAAGCATAGGAAAAACTTAAGAAAGATAGCCAAAAAAAATCGTTCAGTCTGTGATGGAAAAGTTGTAAGTATTTGTAAACTGTGATTTTACACTATTAATTAGATTATACACAACACGCGCTTTAAAGATATTTGCTAGTTAAAGAAAAGTTCACAATCTAAAATACTGTTACTGAATTAGATTTAACTAATCTCCGTGTAGACGTTGTTTTATTCCCCAGTACGATTTGTACCAAATAAAACAGGGTTCGTTTTAGATTACGTTTCTGCAATGCTTTATTTACTTTATTACACTTATTCGGAACCGACTTTTATTACTAAGCACACAGCAAGTCTCTAGTTAGCACGCAACTATTCTTTAACCGATCTGTTCAGTTCAACGCTTAAAACACAACTCACCTCGTCATTGCCAGTTCCCCTGTATTTATACCCCAAAGTCTCCCTGTTCTAGAGTCCTCTATAACACATATGGCAACACCTCGAATCTGTGCAGCGAACACACAGACGCACATTCGCACTAAGCGAACAACCATACTCACATACATACATGGGGGGAATACAATTGGACGACAAGCACAGTAATGACGTAACTACAACAACAAACAGATGCAAGAAATAAAGAAGTGACAAACTAAACAATAATTACATGACTATGGCAAAACAAAATAAAAGCACATTAATGAAAGGTAAAGTAACATCTAGAATAATGAAGAGAGTTCTACATGGTAGTTGTTGTTGCTTAAATAAAGTAACTGCGTAATAAAAACTTTACGTTACAATTCAAATTTTTAAATTAACGGAAATTAAACTAAATTAACCTAAACCTATCAGTTACATTCGTAACAATACGTTCAGCATTTTATCATCGTTCAAAATGCTGAACGTATTTTAGATTGTGAACTTTTCTTTAACTAGCAAATAACTTTTAAGCGCGTGTTGTGTTTAATCTAATTAATATCATTAATCACACATTAAATCACTTACAACTTTTCCATTACAGACTGAACGATTTTTATTTTGACTAACTTTCTTAAATTTCATTAAAATTGCAACGTAATTGAAATAAAAAACTTTTGGTCTTTAAATAGAAAAAATTTAAAATATAACTTGAAATATATAGTGTACAAAAACGTCTTCACCTGACATTCCGACACAATGAATATTTTTCAACTCAATTGCATCAACTCTTCATAAAAATATTGAATTAAAGAACTGAATGATTGGTAAACCCTCACTGGGGCAAACTTTGCCCCATTTAAGTTATATAGAAACCGAAAACTTTGCTAAGAAAAAGTTCATATTTACATAAACCCCAATACGGTTGTTAAATATTAAAAATGTTCAACAGCAGAGAAGGGATAATAACTCTTGTTGCCGTGTACAAAGTTAAAAGCTATAGGAGGAACATGTTTTGGTTGATTGGTTTATTAAGTAAAATATTTAATGTTTTCATGAGGTCAGACGAAATTACGAGTATACTTAATTAGCATTTCTCTTTAAATTATTTATTTGTTCACTTCTCAAAACACCATTCCACAGATTTAATAATATTAAGGGAATTTTAAAAATTATCTGAACGTAGTTTAATTTAAAATTTTAATTTTAAAAATTTAACTTTAATGCAATAATGAATTGCAAATGTTAGTTCCGCCTTTACACTTGCCAACGAAAAAAAAGTAAGTAAAAAAAAGTAGAAAATGTTTTCATAATTTCCTTCTTAAATACACACATTAAAATATTGAAATGACAAAATCTTGAAAGCCAATACTTGTGAATACTTTTACTAAAACAGATGTCTTAATGATGAAATGTATGCTTGTAGTATCTGCTACTTTACAGTTGACGTTGTCTTCTTTCCCATCTCCATATCTACCGATTGTTTGCTTAAGACTGCTGCAGGAATTGAAAAATGCACAATAAGTTTGAAAACTGTTTGACGAAGACAGTACAGATGCCAAGGCATCATCGTCATCTGGTTGTCAAGAAATGTAAAAAATGCTGAAAAAAATTTCACACTCTACGACATCAGGTAGTTTGGACAACGTCTAACGCAAACAAGAGAGAATATGCCTTTTTTGAATTGAGTAGAATGTCTTTTTTTAGAACACTTTAGAAAATCATGACTTCAAAGAGGATTGTTTTTGAGCTTCCAAAAAAGAAGTACATTATTTAAATCGTGCAACAATATTATGAAATCTATATGGAAACCTAATAAAAGGTATAGCCTTTACACGTTACAACTTCCCTGTTTTTTCCATCTATACATTACCTTAGATGTCTTTCATTCCTTTATGTTTAAATTTTTTTTCATGTCAAATGAATAAATCCAATTGCATGCAACTCAGTTTTCTTCTTTGTTGCTTCAACAAATATTAATAATAGAGGATACGCATGTATGTTTGTTATCAGGAAATCAATATCGAATGTGATTTTCATCTTTTTATAAGTAAACAGTAAAAAGAGGAAATTAATAACAAGGAATATGCCTTATTTTATTTGCAGAAGTATTGTTTGAAACAAGTAAAAACGGCGTTAAGTTCGGCCGGGCCGAACTTGTTATACCCTCCACCACGAGTTGTATTGAAGTAAAATGGAATAATTAGTTTCCTTTCGTGTATGAAGAAGACTTAATATTAATTTTCAGCAATTTCGGTAAAACAATGTGAGGCACCATTCTATGGGGGCTATTTCAAAACGTCGATCTATACCGACAAATTTCTGACGGAAAGTTTTTAGGCTCAAAGAAGACTAAATATCAAACTTCCTATGTTTAGGTAAGAGAATGTGGCTAAAACTTAAAAATACCGAAAATCAAGAAGTACGCTTCTATGGCGATATAGGAAGACGTGGACCTATACTGATAATACTCTTCTGGAATATTTTATAACTCTTGGAAGACGAAATAACGAATTTCAGCCATTTCGGTTGGATATTGACGTCACAATCTTCAGTATTACGAAAATCGGGAGGTACCGTTCTATGGGGGCTATATCGAAACGTGGACCTATACCGACGAATTTTAGTCAGAAATGGGGCAGAATGAAAGCGTGGACCTGTACAGACATATTTCGGGCGAACAGTTTTATATCATATAGAAGACTAAATACCCAATTTCAGCCATTTTGGTGGAATATTGAAGACACAACCTTCAAAATACGAAAAATCGGGACCTATACCGACAAATTTAAAGAGGAAGTTTGAGTACCCCCAGCGAAGTTTAAATACCAATTTTCAGCCATTTCGGTGGAATATTGAAGACACAACCTTCAAAATACCGAAAATCGGGAGGTACCGTTCTATGGGGGCTATATGAAGGTGTGGACCGATACCGACAAAATTCTGGGGGAAATTTTTATATCCCCAAAGAAGACTACGTACAAAATTTCAGCCATTTTGGTAGGATATAGAAGCTAAAACCTTCAAAATACCGAAAATCGGGAGGTACCGTTCTATGGGGGCTAAATGAAGGTGTGGACCGATACCAAAAAAATTCTGGGGGAAAGTTTTATACCCCTGAAGAAGACTACGTACCAAATTTCAGCCATTTTTGGTAGGATAATGAAGCTAAAACCTTAAAAATACCGAAAATCGGGAGGTACCGTTCTATGGGGGCTATATGAAGGCATGGACCGATACCGACAAAGTTCTGAGGGACAGTTTTATACCACCAATGTAGACTAAGTACCAAATTTCAGCCATTTTGATCTGATAATGAAGCTAAAACCTTAAAAATACCGAAAATCGGGAGGTACCGTTCTATGGGGGCTATATGAAGGTGTGGACCGATACCAACAAAATTCTGGGGGAAAGTTTTATACACCTAAAGTAGACTATGTTCCAAATTTCAGCCATTTTGGTAGGATAATGAAGCTAAAACCTTAAACATATCGAAAATCGGGAGGTACCGTTCTATGGGGGCTATATCAAAACGTGGATCGATATATCCCATTTTCAATACCAACCATCCTGCAAGTAATAAAAACTTATGTGCCAAATTTTGACTCTCTATCTTTAAAATTGCGAGCTGTATCTTGATTTCAACAGACAGACAGACGGACGGACTGACGGACGGACAGACGGACATGGTCAAATCGACATAGAATTTTATGCTGATCAATAATATATATACTTTATAGGGTCTCCGACGAATATTTCGATGAATGACAAATTTAATTATACCCTCCATATGGTGAAGGGTATAAAAATACGGTAAAAAGACTTTGAATTCGTATGCTAGCGGTAGTTATTTATAATGTGAATTATGTATATGAGGAAAAGTCAAAATTTTTTAGTTTCCATGAAGCCAAAGTTTGCACTATTATAATACGCGAACTATTGTAGTTTACCAGTAACTATGACTATTGCTGGATTAATTTAGATGTTTTTGTACAATGCTCAAACATTTAGCAAAAAAATTTAATTTACGTGGTAGTTACGACCGCGTAAAGGAAAAAACATAGGTAAAAACACATTGAAGCTAAACAGGTTTTTTACATTGCTATTCGATTTCTGATTAAACCATTCAAATGACGGACATATGTCCAAAGTAAAAGTAGGAGACTACAAAATGAGGATTACACTTCTAATGTATCACTTTCCAAAATTTCCACTGCATACACCTTTTATGGATGCTGACAATTTTTAAGCCGGATTTCAGGTGTTTTTTGTATTTTTTATGTAACTGGGACGCGCATTCGGATATTTCGAAAAACCAATTATAGGATTAAAGAACTCGCGATTTCGCATAATCTGATATGTATATTGAGTACGTAGCCCACACAGCAGCAGAGTAATCTACTGCCAAAGGCCAAAATTTAGTGCGATATTTTTTCTAACAAACCTATTTTTTGGGTACAGTATTTACAATATCGTTTTGAGTGTGCTGGTACCCCGCGATATTTTAGTTTTTCGACGATCCGGATCATATGAATCACAGATCGTAAAAATCAATCTACTAGAACGGCGGAAATTGCTACTGTTCGCGTTCGCGTTTTATGTGGATCGTTTCCATTTCAATGAAGAAAGTGAATCATCACTCGCGTTTGTGCGAAAACAGCGGTTTGAACAATTTAGTGGCATGGGAGTTGTATCCGATTTATCCCAAAAATACTGTGTGATGCTACATCCATGGTTCTTGATGGATTTTTATTGATATATGTTTAGATCGATGTATTTTTTCACGGTTGATAGTGAAATCGGATGCGCATAAAAAGTGTATGCACAAATTATAAGCATTATACTATACGATATACTATACGATACTACATCGTAGCCGCCAAAATAAATCTTGTTAAATGTATTTAAAAGAAAAGAAAACAATTCGTTGTATTGGGAAACCGCATGCGCATCACCTGATTTTGAGGATTTCGCGATTTTCATGCATTTCGAAATATAGAGTTTTATTTCAAGACTATTCTCCCATTTAAAGGAAGCCACGATTTTTTGAACATCCTTGTTATCTTCGGCAAGGTGTTAGCGAGTATTCGAGAAGTGATTACAATAATAAATGTGCGTTTTTGTGCAAAATTTTACTGAAATAGAAAAATAATTATGACCCAATATATTTTCTTTGTTTTTGCTATACATGCAAACAGTAGCAAACTTTTTTAGTTATTCTTATTTTCCACTAAAATTTATTTTTATCTATTACAATTTTTTAGTAATTTGGATTAAATCACACTAATCTATTAATTCTTGTAATAAAAAATATTAATAAACTATAAATTTCACATTGCATTACTTACAAAAAAGTCATGATTTGAGCAATTGGAAAATCTGTCAACTAAACTATTGTTTGTTTATAGTAAAGCGTATTTTAACATGGTGTCCGAACTCGCTAAAAAACTTCGTGAAAAACGGAGAGCTATGCGGAAAAACGAAAAAAACGCGTTGCGGAAAGAAAAGATCTTCATAAGACCAATAATAAGATAAATAATTGTAATAAATCGTCGAAATACAAACGCCATTCGAGATGTTGTAATTGTTCCGAATGTATGCCATTAACAAATAATACTACTTCAGTAATATATGAATGTAATAGAAATGGAAAACACTGTAAATGTTTTAATACGATAGAAAAGATTGAGAAGACCTACAAAAGCGCGAGACGTAGGGAATTTGCTTTACGAAGAAAAATTAAAGAACTGGAAAATGAACATTGTGAAAAGACTAAACAAATAAAAACATTGAGTCAAAAGTGCAGAAGGATTATGAAAGAAACAGAAAGAACAACAGAAGAAACAAATTATGAAACAAGGTGCAGATGCTGTAAAAAAACGGCTGATTTTTTGCGAGGCATTTGAGAAACAGTTAGCAGAAAACAAAACGCAATATAAATCGCAAAAAGAAAAATCGTTTATTTCAAACGTTATTTCTGGAAAAATCATTAAAAAATCTAAGTGTGTAAATCGACTTCAACATTTAATATCAACATATAAACAGAGATCTACACGTAACTCAAATAAAACGGTCTGCAAACGCGCAGAAAAGTGCATTATTCTTAATAACATAATAAAAGACCTTTTCGAAAGAGAAGAACACACTGCTTTATCCCCTGGCAAACAAGAAATTATCAAGAAAGGTTCGAAAGAAAGGAGAAAAAGATATTTGCTACATTCCATGAATGATTTATATGACAAGTTTTTGGAAGAGGCTAACATTCATTAGTTTTAAAACATTTTCACGACACAAACCATTCTGGATCTGTAGTCCGAAAATGAGTGATCGCAACACCTGTTTATGCAAAGTTCATGAAAATTTCAAACTGATTCTTAAAAAAGTTTCCGGCTTAAAAATTATAAACACATCCAGCACTCTACAGTATGCATCTTCCATTGTTTGCGACACAAAATCAAAAGAATGTATGTTTAAAGAATGTGAGAAATGCATAGAGAATTCAATTCAATATACTCCAAATTCAACATCAACTATAATTTATCATCAATGGTGTAGCAAAAATATTGTAAGAAAAGGTGCAAAAGAATTGACTTATAATGTAAAAATCACGCGTAAAGAACCAATAGAATGCAGCATAGAACAATTAGTTCATACTCTAAATTCAAAATCGGATATATTTTTGAAACACGCATATTCCAACTGCAATTTATGACCAATTTAAAAAATAATTTAAATTTAAATGAAGTATTTATACCCTACACCACTATGTGGTAAGGGGTATTATGTGTTAGTGCATTTGTATGTAACATACAAAAGGAAGCGAGATAGACCCATAGTTCCTTCTAGGGATATACATAGAATCACTTTCTGAGTCGATTTATGCATGTCCGTCCGTCCGTCCGCAACATACAGGTCGCATTTGTTGACCGATTTCGCTGAAAATTGGGGAATACCATTTTTTTGCCGTCGGAAGATCAAGTTCGAAGATGGGCTATATCGGTCCAAGTTTTGGTATAGCCCCCATATATATTTTCGGCCGATTTCACGTATTTTCTGTAACACACACGCTATATATGTCCGATTTCGATGAAATTTGGAATGTGTGACTCAATTTGGTCTAAAAATAAATGTGCCAAATTATATCGAAATCGGTTCAGATTTGGATATAGCTCCCATATATATGTTCGCCCGATTTCACGTATGCGATGTACCAATCACGCTATATACGTCCGATTTTAATGAAATTTGGAATGTTTGACTGAATTTGGTATAGAAATAAGTGTGCCAAATTATATAGAAATCGGTTCAGATTTGGATATAGCTCCCATATATATTTTCGGCCGATTTCACGTATTTTCTGTACCAAACACGCTATATATTTCCGATTTCGATGAAATTTGGAATGTGTGACTGAATTCAGTCTAGAAATAAATGTGCCAAATTATATCGAAATCGAATCAGATTTGGATATAGCACCCATATATATTTTCGGCCGATTTCGCGTATTTGCTGCTCCAAACACGCTTGGGATGTTTGTGGAACAATTATAAACACGCTTATAAGTCGGATTTCAATGATATTTGGAATCTGTGACTGAATTCGGTCTGGAAATAAATGTGCCAAATTATATAAAAATCGGTTTAGATCTGGATATAGCTCCGATTTATATTTTACATATTCACAGTGGTGTAGGGTATCATATAGTCGGCCCCGCCCGACTTTGATCCTTTCCTTACTGGTTTTAGTAATGGATTTTTCGGAAAATTACTTATGTAAATTTAGTGCAGAAATACAAAATACGCATTACGGTGCTTCAAAAAAACAAATTTCGTTGCATACTGGAGCATTTTTCTACAAAGATAAAATAACAATGTCTATACAATGCATTACATTTTGTACAGTGTCTGATTGCTCGCGCCACGATGCTTCGGCCAAAAATGGTAAAAACTAAATACTTCGTTGAACAAATTTATTAATGGGGAGAGATAGAAAACATATTAATTAAGAAGAATCTGAATGTTGGTACTAATACGTGAAGTAGTTTTTGCTATATGAGGATTTAAATCCGATAATTTTAGTTAATAAGTATTTTTGTGTTTTTTTTTTTCTAAAATTTATAAATTATATTATGCGTTAATATTTAAAATTAAAAAGTAACGGTCGCTGCAAAAATGGTTCCTTAGTTCTCTTGGGATGTAATAAACTTGGCTACACTTTTGTTTGCATGTAAATATTAATCATATGGTGTTCACATTTACCCAAACATGTATTACTAAGTTTATTAATTTTCAGAAGAAAATTTTAAATTGAGTGGAGTGGGAAAAAAATTGTATAAAAGTGTATATCGATATTTTTTGCTGTATGAGTAGTAAAAAGTGAGTACTTCAAATATATAAAGGTCCCAGCTGCAGAGGTTTGCAGACGAATGTGTAATTTCTCTTTTTCAGCGACAACCTCACTGAGAGGATACCCCTTTTTTAACAAATCGTTTTGCGGTGTTGGCTATAGCGCGAAAACGAATGAACCGATCATCATATATTTTTGTGGGCTTATTAAGTACCTAATAATCTTGCTTTAAAACGAGAGCATTTTAAAAATATCAATTTTTAAAAAATTGTGAACAGCGAAAATCAAAATTCGATTTTTTACAAAAAATTTACCGTTTTTTGACCACTAATCGGTCAAAAAAAATTTTAAAGGAAATTTCTCATATATAAAGGCAAGAGTTTGATATATTCAATATGCTCACAAACAATATGAAGACTAAACACCAAATTTCAGTCATATCGGGTGGATATTGAGGCCACAAGACTCAAAATACCGAAAATGAGGAGGCACGGTTCTATGGGGGCTATAGGAAGACGAGGACCTATACCGACATATTTCTGGTGGAAGGTTATAAGTCCCCCAACGGAGACTTAATACCAATTTTCAGCCATTTCGGAGTGATAATCAGGCTAAAACCTCCAAAATACCGAAAATCGGGAGGTACCGTCCTATGGGGGCTATATGAAGGCGTGGACCTATGCAGACAAATTTCAAGATGAAGGTATAATGCCCCCTACGAAGACTAAATACCAAATTTCAGCAATTTCGGTGTAAAAATGAGGCTAAAATCTTCAAAATACCGATAATCGGGAGGTACCGTTGTATGGGGGCTATATCAAAACGTGGACCTAAGCCCACAATTTTCTGTTGGAATGTTTGATACCTCTGCCGAAGACTAAGCACAAAATTTGAATACTTTCGGTTGGTCATTGTGTCTAAAACATTCAAAATACCGAAAATCGGGAGGTACGGTTCTATGGGGGCTATATCAAAACGTGGACCGACCAACCCAATTTTTTGTCCTGAAGATTGTAAGTCAATAATAGGTACGTGTACCAAAATTGATGCACTTACGACAACTCCTTCTATTTTTGGCCACAGTTATTATGAACTCGCGACATTGTGCGATATGGGCTCACCTGCAACCAATTTTGGACGCCGTGCAAAAATATGTACCTAAGCTAGAAACAATTCATTTCCGAAGTGACGGTCCTACTACGCAATACAAGAACAAAAATAATTTCTTTATACCCTCAGCCTTTAGGCTAAGGAGGGTATATGAAGAAAAGACAAAATTTTTTAGTTTTCCATAAAAAAAAAGTTAAAAAAATTTTTTTAAGCTACATGAAAGATTTTTGGTGCATAGATTGGGAAAAAAATCCCATTCTTAAATCTGTTCGAGATACTAATTTTGGTTGTTGCGCGCAAAAGTTATGGCGGTTTCAATTCTGATAAAAAGAAAAAAATCTTTAAAAGGCTCTAATCATTATATTGAGAAACGCTCTTAATTAGGGGCTCCCTACATACTATATGTTTACTGAGGTCCCATAACTTTAGTGAAAAAGTTGTAAATTTTCGCGGAAATTAGGAAAGCATTCAAAACAATTGGTAGTTTAAAACTTGTTCTAATAAAATTCAAGCTGTTTATGCATCTGAAAAATATATAAAAAATATGTACGTAATCTAAACATCGCGAAGATTCAAATGAAACCAAAACTATACAAATCCGTTTAGCGGTTTGCATATTATAGCAAAAAACGAAAAATATATTGAGGAAATTTATAAAATTTTTGTAAGAGAAAATATTTATCAAAATTTATTTTGTGAGTTAGTTGAACAAAATGTAAGAAAAATAGGTCGGAGTTTTTCTTCTATTTTAGTCAAATTTCAAGCAATAAATCACATTTTTTATTCTAATCACTTCTCGAAAACACGCTAACATCTAGCAGAAGATATGGATATCTTTCAAATAAATGTTGGGTTCCTTTAAATGGGGTATAATCTTGAAATATAATTGTATCGGGTAATGTTCATTTTGAAATGCGTATAAATTGCGAAATCCTCAAAATCACTTGATGCGCATGCGGTTTACCAATACAGCGAATTCTTCTCTTTTAATTTGTACACATTTGCCAGGATTTACTTTGGCCGCTAAGATGTAGCATCGTCTACAGTTTAGTGTGCAAAAAACTATATAATGCTTATAATTTGCACAAAGTGCATACACTTTTTATGCGCATCCGATTTCACTATCAACCGTAAAAAAATACATCGATCTAAACATATTTCAATAAAATCCATCAAGAACCGTGGATGTAGCATCACAGAGTATTTTTTGGATAAATCGGATACAGCTCCCATGCCAATAAATTTTTCAAACCGCTGTTTTCGCACAAACGCGAGTGATGATTCACTTTCTTCATTGAAATGGAAACGATCCACATAAAACGCGAATTAGTCAGCGATATTTTGAAAAACATTTTTCGCAAATTTTTCAATTTTTGCAGTAGCCATTTCCGCCGTTCTAGTAGATGGATTTTTACGATCTGTGATTCATATGATCCGGATCGTCGAAAAACTAAAATATCGCGGGGTACCAGCACACTCAAAACGATATTGTAAATACTGCACCCAAAAAATAGTTTTTTTAGATAAAATATCGCACTAAATTTTGGCCTTTGGCAGTTGATTACTCTGCTGCTGTGTGGGCTACATACTCAATATACATATCAGATTATGCGAAATCGCGAGTTCTTTAATCCTATAATTGGTGTTTCGAAATATCCGAATGCGCGTCCCAGTTACATAAAAAATACAAAAAACACCTGAAATCCGGCTTCAAAATGTCAGCATCCATAAAAGGTGGATGCAGTGGAAATTTTGGAAAGTGATACATTAGAAGTGTAATCTTCATTTTGTATTCTCCTACTTTTACTTTGGACAGATGTCCGTTATTTGAATGGTTTAATCAGAAATCGAATACCAATGTAAAAAACCTGTTTAGCTTCAACGTGTTTTTACCTATGTTTTTTCCTTTACGCGGTCGTAACTACCACGTAAATTAAATTTTCTTGCTAAGTTTTTGAGCTTTGTACAAAAACATCTAAATTAATCCAGCAATAGTCATAGTTACTGGTAATCCACAATATTTCGCGTATTATAATAGTGCAAACCTTGGCTTCATGGAAACTAAAAAATTTTGACTTTTCCTCATATAAGTATGGGTCCACGACCATTATTTCGATGCGTTACAAACTTTTTGTCCAAAACCAACTTATAACACGCTCCCCACATGGTGGTGTTGGGTATAATAAATTGTGGTTCAAGTTAAGCGTGCGACGAAAAATAAAATTAGATTAATTGTAAACTAAAGCTTTGCCACCTTTTTCAAAACGATTCCCCAGCCAGGCAACATCAAATTTTCAACAGTGGCAAACTACCCCTCAGTAATGTTGGCGACATTTTCGGAGTGTTTCAGCCAAGCTTTGGGTCCATATCATTGAGCGAATATGAATCGGGGTACACTTACTCATTGATATGAGAGACGTCTTCCTTGTCCCCTCTGGAATGTTTGTGAAACAATTATTATATTATTATAATTTCAGCTTGGTGTGACGCGGTGTCAGTATCCACAAAGTTATTTCTTATTATTTTTTTATTTGTTCTATAAAGAAATATTGATTTGTGGAAAGTTAATTTCCAGCGGTAGTGGTGTAGGGTATCACATGGTCGGCCCCATTCGACGAAAATAGTGTTGTGTTAAATGCTCGTCGAGCTGCATTCCATTACAACAGGTCAGTTGATTATAGTACAGACAAATCAGTTGTTATTGGTTCGATGAGCTTTGCGTGCGGACATTGTAAGGCGTTGAAATATAGGAAGGAAACTCCTGGAATGTGTTGCGCAATTGGCAAAGTGAAATTGACAAAGATAGTGCCACCATCAGATCCATTGCGTTCATTGGTTTCTGGAACACAAAACCTTTCCTAAAACAAATTCAAAAGTACACCAATTGTTTCCAAATGACTTCATTTGGCACAACAAATGTTGTTCGTGTTTAAGTAAATTTAATGTTACAGATTTAAGGCCAAATACATCATCGAGCAGGTTCACTTTTACCACTTTCGGGTACTTACTTACTTAGCTGGCCCATTACAGAACATTTGTTCTATAAGCCGAACTAAGAAAATATCTCTTCTTCCACTTGTTTGCTCCATCGATTACTTGGCCTGCCAGTTCTGCGCGTACCGCCATGTGGCCGTATTTATGACTTTATGATGACTATAAATTTCTCCAAATTTACTTCATGGGCCATGCACCACAAGAAGTAGATCAGCGTTGTGCATGTAACAGTTCCGTAAAGAGACCAATTGTTGAGCAACTGCAACATTTTTTTATCCACATAATCAATTGATTGCATTTTTCATGCATGCCCTCATACAATCACAAAATTATTATCAGAGCCTATAAGACTCCTGCGGGAGAACACACAAGGCGTTTTAATGCACCAACTATTTTTATTGCCGTGATATCGTTCTACATCGACGAAATAGTCAGCTACAGCGTGTGTACGAAACTCAGGAATTGCAGCTACGTTGTTAGAAGGTGGCTGAACTGGTCATTCAGCACTCAAGCTGCCATTGAATATACAAATCAATGGAAATCCGACATGCAACATTTCCAAGAACAGTGCTATGGCCAAATTTTTGCAACTAAGCAAACTGATCGTTTGGGATGAGTATACAATGGCAAATAAAAAGGAGGCATTAGACAAAACGATGCAAGATTTACGAAACAATCAAAACAGGTGGTGCGATGTTTCTGTTGGCAGGTGATTTTCGTCAAACACTGCCAGTGATTCCACTATCAACTCCAGCCGATGAACTTAATGTTTGCTTGTAGTCATCCGTTTTATGGAAACATGTCAAAAAACTCAAATTGACTGTGGACACGCGTGTCGAGCTGCAGAACGATCGATCTGGAGAAGAATTTTCAAAAATTTTGCTGGTCATTGGCAACGGTTGACATTTAGACCGGCTGTATTCGATTTCCCTTCGGTTTCTGCCAGTTCACCGAATAAAAATCTGAAATCATCCGACAGGTTTTTCCAAGCATTGCACAAAATTACAAAAATCATGATTGGCTGCGAAAAACGTCAATGTTGACGAACTGTATTTTAAGATTCAACCTGAATTAGATGTTGAATTGATGACGTACACATCGGTGGATTTTTACTTCCCAAGATATTGTCGTCAACTATCCAACTGAGTTTTTAAACTCGCTGGAATTACCTGGATTGCCGCCTCACAATCTCCAACTGAAAGTCGGGACGACAACCATAATGTTACGAAACACAAGCCAACCACTTTTTTGTAATGGCACCCTGCGTGCGGTAAAACAACCTCATGAATAACGTAAACGAACCAGCAATATTTAAAGGGAAGTACAAACGCCTTCATATAGTCCCCATAGAACAATACCTCCAGATTTTCGGTATATTGAAGCTTATGGCCTCAATATTCCTCCGAAATGGTTGAAATTCGGAATTTAGTCCTTATTTGAGGTGTAGTACTTTCCATATTTGTCTGTAGAGGTCCACGCCTTCATATAGCTCCCATAGAACGGTACCTTCCGATTTTCGATATTTTTAAGGTTGTGGCCACAACAACCCACCGAAATGACTGATAGGTTGTATTTAGTCTACGTTGGTAATAAAACCGTTTTCGACTGAGTTTCATCGGTATAGGTCCACGTTTCGATATACCCCCCATAAAACGGTACCTCCCGATTGTTTTTAATTGTGAAGGATGTGACGTCAATATCCCACCGATATGACTGAAATTTGTTATTTAGTCTTTCATGGGGTTATAACATGTTCCAGAAAAGAATTATCAGTATAGGTCCACGTCTTCCTATATCCCCAAAGAAGCGTACCTCTTCATGTACGGTATTTTTTAGGTTTCAACCACATTATCTTACTGAAATGTAGGAAATTTGGTATTTAGTCTTCTTTGAGTCTAAAATTTTACGCCAGAAATTTGTCGGTATAGATCGACGTTTTGAACGTTACCTCACGAGTTTCGGTATTTTGAAGGTTAGCGACATTGTTTTACCGAAATTGCTGAAATTTTATATTAAATCTTCTTCATTTGTTCCCTTCTACTTCAATACCACTCGTGGTGGAGGGTATTTCTTGTTATTTAAGCTTTGCTTTGGTCTTTCTTAATAAACTATTACACATTTTTGTGCTAATTGATATTTTTCCTTGCAATTATTTATTAACCCAATTTCATTTAAGTTTCATTTTTCTTTTTTCATGCAGTTTCAACGGAAATGTTTTATTATTTTCTAACATACTGAGAAACTTTTAGTTTATAATATAAGTTTTAAATATTCTCCTGACAAATTTATAATTGATATGTAGGCAGAGACAAATGCAAACAATGTTTGCCAAACATACATATCAAAAGACACAAACATGTATTCATACGAAATGAAAAGTTTCATAAAACAGAGGAAAAACTTAAGAATGTTAGGCAAAATAAAAATCATTTAGTCTGTGATGGAACAGATCCCAGCAAAATTTGAAGGAAGGGGTTCCATACAATGACGTGATTTCATGGCATCTTTTGCATTGGTTCAAACGATGTCGTGAAAGATCCGATCTTTTCTTTAGCATTTAAGCCAATGCAAAGGAAGTCGTGAAGGATCCGATCTTTTCATCAGCATTTCAACCCATGCAAAGGAAGTCATGAAATATCCTATCTTTTCATCAGCATATGAACCCATTTCATCGATCCAATAGAGATGAATTTTCTGTTTTTATTTGTACACATTTTTCCTTGTTCTACATATATTTGATTAATTGTTTACAACAGGCTTGATGTTGTCGGAGACTCGAAATCACAAGCAACGTTGTTCAAACTCTCGTCGTAATGATAATGTCATTGCAAAGGTTGGTGAAAATGACATGCCAAAGCATTGGTGAAAATGACATGCCAAAGCATTGGTGAAAAAGACATGCCAAAGCATTGGTGTAAATGACATGCTTTGGATCCAAAAATGAATAGCATCTTTTGGGGTCCACGCTCATATAAAATTCATCGATGAAGTTGCTAAAAAGATGACATTCCAGATCACTTGCACCCATGACTGAATGACATCTTTGGCATCGAACGTTTTGCTGGGATGTATTTGAAAACTGTGAATAACTACTATCAATTTACTTTATACACAACACGCACGTAAAAGAGGTTTGCTGGTTAAGGAATAGTTCACAATCTAAAATATTTTCGGCATTTTGAACGATGACTTGAAGTAAATACATATGACGAAAAGTCAAAAAAAATTTAACATTATTGAAGCCAAGGTTTGCACTGTTATAATTCGCGAAATATTGCAGTGTACTACGAAATATGACCGTAGCTGGATCAAACGAAGTGTTTTTGATCCAAGCTCAAAAATGTTTCTATAAAGGTTTATTTGCGCGGAAAAATAGGTAAAAACACATTAAAGTAAACGAGTTTTTTATGTTGTTATTCCATTGGCGTGTAAACCGTTTAAATTACGGATATCTGTCCAAAGTAAAAGTAGAAGAATACAAAATTAAGATTACACTTTCAATGTATCACATTGTTTTAAGGTGTTTTTTGTATTTCTGATCTAACTGCGACACGCATTCGGGTATTTCAGAAAACATATATAAAATACTCGCGATTGTGCATAATTTGATATGTATATTGCAATTTTTTATTTGAGTTGACGTATATGTTCATTCCAAGCTAAATTATTCTGAAAACATAATCCTAGGTATTTTAGATTTTTAGTATCTTGTATCTCCCTGCCATCTACGTGAATACTAATTTTGTTTATGAATCTGGTTTAAAACGCATTAGCTTCGTTTTTCCAGGGTTAATGAAAAAATTTTTTATTTGCCTGTATTTCAAAATAAAAGTGGCATCTCTTACAACACACGGTTTTGAAGATGCATACGGTTTTGTGCTCACATTAACACATTTTTGGGCTAATTGATATTTTTCCTTGTATTTATTTATTAACCCAATTTTCAACACAATAAATAAATTTCTCCCTATTTTTTAAGTTTTGTTATTCTTTTTAATGCAGTTTTAACGGAAATGTTTTATTATTTTCTAACATACTGAGAAACTTTTAGTTTATAAAACAAATTTGATATATTCTCCTGGCAAATTTATAATTGAAATGTAGGCAGAGACAAATACATATTAAAATATACTACCGACATGTATTCATACGAAATGAAATGTTTCATAAAGCATAGGAAAAAATTAAGAAAATTAGGCAAAATAAAAATCGTTCAGTCTGTGATGGAAACGTTGTATTTGAAAACTGTGAATTAATACTAATAATTAATTTACATTATACACAACACGGCCAATCCCCTATTGACGCTGAAACCTAAACGATTACAAATCCGAAGAAAAGAAACGTAAAACGAACTGAATTTTTGATGACGAACCCTGCATGCCCCCGGATAAGATTCGCAACATGGAACGTAAATTCTCTATACCAAACAGGAAAACTTGCACAACTGACTGCAGAATGCAATAGACTAAATATCCCCATTGTCGGAATTAGTGAAATGCGTTGGAATGGGAGCGGCGACTTTACAAGTTCACAAGGACACCGCCTCCTATACTCTGGACGCAAGGAAGGAGAACCCCATACACACGGCGTTGGCATTTTCATTAACAGGAAACTGCGCGACTCCGTAATATCGTGGTCCGCCATCTCAGAGCGGATAATAACGATACAGGTGAATAGCAACATCGGCAAAATTACTATAGACCAATGCTACGCCCCGACGGAAGTCTCAGATCTGCAAATGAAAGAACAATTTTACGATGATCTAAACCGAATTCTACACAACGTCGACAAAAAAGATATTCTTATCTTGATGGGTGATCTAAATGCACGTATTGGCAATAACAATTCCGGGTTCCAGAACAAAATGGGAAGACACAGCCCGGGCGATAAAAACACAAATGGAGAATTGTTTCTGGAAATATGTTCAAAATTCGACCTTGCAATAGGTGGCTCCTTCTTTCCTTATAAAAACTGTCACAAAGTAACATGGCTATCACGAAATACACGTGCCCCAGCAGAGAGTCAAATAGACCACTTTTGCATTTCCAAAAAGAATTTTAAAATGTTGCAAGACGTAAGAGTGCTACGGAGTGCCGACATCGCCTCAGATCACTTTCTTCTGATAGCTGAACTTAAAATCATGCTCCGAAGACATACTCGCCAATCCACAGCCAGAGAACCGAAACGCCGCCCTTTTAACACCAACAAAATGCAATCTGAAGAAACAAATCGCAACTTCCTGACCGGGTTCTCAAATAAATTCCCGCATACCCCATTAACGCAAGCGTCGAATATTAACATAGAAGATGAATGGAAGAAAATTAAAAACGCACTATGTGAGACTGCTTTTGAAATAGTGAACTACCCCCGGAAAGAGCACAAAGAATGGTTATCCCAAGAATTTTGGAATCTCGTAGAGGAGCGACGTAAAGTCAATACGATATTATTGTCAGAAAAAAAAAAAATTCCCTACAAAAATCAGAATTACAAGCTCAACTATCACAACTTGTAAAAAAAAGTGAAGAAACAAGCCAGAAACGATAAGCGAAGTTTTATAAATGGTATGGCTGCCGAAGCCGAGGCAGCAGCAAGTCGTGGAGACTTGAAAACAGTTTTTAACATTACGAGAAAACTTTCGGGGAATAAGCAATGTTCAAATATACCGGTTAAAGACAAAAACGGAACCATTCTCACAGACACAGACGCACAGCTCAAAAGATGGAAAGAACACTTTGAGGATATTCTAAATCGCACTACTGAACCAGCTACCGAATCAAATAACGACAGAGGTCAACACCACAACAAAAAACCGCCCTGCGGAACATATAAATTCAGATATCCCCTCAATTAACGAAATAAAAGCGGCAATAGCGCAATTAAAAAATGGTAAAGCAGCAGGTATCGACAATCTGCCTGTAGAATTCTACAAATGTGACCCTCAATATTTCGCCGAAACACCTAAGCCTCTAATAACAAAAATCTGGGAAACAGAAATGATTCCATTGGAATGGAAAGAAAGTCTTATTATTAAAATACCTAAGAAAGGGGACCTTAAACTTTGCAGCAACTGGAGAGGAATAGCTTTAACACCAACGATATGCAAAATCTTTAATAGAATTATACTCACCCGCATACTTGATCCACTAGATAAATGTCTTCGCAAAGAACAAGCAGGGTTCAGGCCTAACCGTTCCTGTGTGAACCAAATAAATAGTCTACGATTAATAATCGAGCAGTGCATCGAGTTCAACACGCCATTGTATTTAACCTTCGTCGATTTTGAAAAAGCCTTCGACGCTTTAAATAGAAATAAAATCTGGGAAGCACTTGAGAACAAAAGTGTCCCTACCAAAATAATAAACTTGATGAAAGCTCAATATACCAACTCAACCATGAGAGTTTTTCACAATGGTAAAATAAGCGAAGCATTCAAAAGCACTTGAGAACAAAAGTGTCCCTACCAAAATAATAAACTTGATAAAAGCTCAATATACCAACTCAACCATGAGAGTTTTTCACAATGGTAAAATAAGCGAAGCATTCAAAACCATCAGCGGAGTTAAACAGGGATGTCTGCTTTCTCCTCTCCTTTTCATAACAACTCTTGACGAAATATTGTCATATTCATCCAATCAAAACAAAGGCATCCCCTGGAGGCTACATCATAACCTCGAAGATTTGGAATATGCAGACGACATCGTGCTACTTGCGACAAGCAGAGAAAATATGCAAACCAAAATTAATCAACTTTCCGAGCAAGCAGCAAAATTCGGCCTGTACATAAATGCTGAAAAAACGAAGAGTATGCTTATTAAATCAAACCAAAACCCTTCATTCTTTCTGAACGGGAAACTAATTGAAAATGTCAATAACTTCTGCTATCTAGGTAGCAATATCAACCCTAGTTGCGGAGCAAATGATGATGTCGACATCCGCATTCAAAAAGCCAGAGGTGCATACTGCAGCCTAAAAAATATTTGGAACTCTGGTGCATATTCTCCAAAAACGAAACTGCACCTTTATAATGCCTGCGTCAAGTCAGTACTACTGTATGGATCTGAAACCTGGCTAGTGAACGAAAGAATTAAAAATAAACTGCAAGTCTTCACTAATAGATGTCTTCGCAACATTTTAAAAATGTGGTGGCCAAGGACTATCTCAAATGAAGACCTCCTACAACTGGCTCAGCAAGAAGATATTAACATACAAATAAAACGACGCAAATACAACTGGATCGGTCACACACTCCGTAAGTCTTTTGATGATATCTGCCATGAAACACTGAGCTGGAATCCCCAAGGTAATCGCAGCAGAGGACGGCCAAAAACCACTTGGCGAAGAACCATTTTCAATGAAACCGGAAAAACATTCAATGAGTTAAGATACATTGCATCGGATAGAGTAAGATGGAGATTCTATGTGAATAGTTTATGTTCCTGATGGAATATGCTAATAAATAATATACACAACACGCGCTTAACAGAGATCTGCTAGTTAAAGAATAGTTTACAATCTAAAATACGTTCAGCATTTTTAACGATGACTTAAACTCAATACATAAGTGAACATAAAAATTTTAGTAAAATTGCAACATAATTGTAATAAAAAACTCTTGGTCTTTAAATAGAAAAAATTTAAAAGAAAACTTGAACAAAACGTCTTTGCCTGACATTTCGAAACAAAGAATAATTTTCAACTCAATTGTTTCAACTCTTCAAACCCATAAAAATATTAAATCAAACGTTTTCTTTCAAGTACTAAATATTGGTAAACACTAACTGGTGCAAACTTTGCCCCATTTAAATTATTTAGAAACCGAAAACTTTGCTAAAAAAAGTTCGTATTTACGTATACACCCCAATACGGTTGTTAAATGTTGAAAATGTTCAACAGCAGAGAAGGGATAATAACTCTTGTTGCCGTGTACAAAGTTAAAAGATATAGGAGGAACATGGTTTGGTTGATTGGTTTATTAAGTAAAATATTTAATGTTGTCATGAGGTCAGACGAAATTACATGTATATTTAATTGGAATATATCTTTAAATTATGTATTTATTTGCTCTCTTCTGAAAACACCATTCCACAGATTTAATAATATTAAGAGAATTTTAAAAATTATCTGAACGTAATTTAATTTAAAATTTTAATTTTAAAAATGTAACTTTAATGCAATAATGAATTGTAAATTTTAGTTCCACCTTTATACTTGAGAACGAAAAAAAGTAGAAAATGTTTTCATAATTTCCTTCTTAAATACACACATTAAAATATTGAAATGACAAAATCTTTAAAGCCAATTTGTGTGAATACTTTTACTAAAACAGATGTCTTAATGATGAAATGTATGCTTGTAGTATTTGCTACTTTACAGTAGACGTTGTTTTCTTTCCCATCTCCATATCTACTGATTGTTTGCTTAAGACTGCTGCAGGAATTGAAAAATGCACAATAAGTTTGAAAACTGTTTGACGAAGACAGTACAGATGCCAAGGCATCATCGTCATCTGGTTGTCAAGAAATGTGAAAAATTTTGAAAAACATTTGAAAATCAAGGACATTAGGCAGCTTGGACAACATCTAACGCAAACAAGGAAGAATATGTATTTTTGAGTTGAGTATTATGTATTTTTCTTAGAACACTTTAGAAAATCATGTCTTCAAAGAGGATCAAGAAGTTTTTTAGTATCGAAAAAAGATGTTCATTATTTAAATCGTGCAACAATATTATGAAATCTATATGTAAACCTGATAAGTGGTATCGCCTATAGACGATGCAACTTCCCTATTTTTCATCTATACCTTATATGTCTTTCATTCCTTTATGCTTTAAACTTTTTCATGTCAAATGAATAAATCCAATTGCATGAAACTCAGTTTTCTTCTTTGTTGCTTCAACAAATATTAATAATAGAGGATCCGCATGTATGTTTGTTATCAGGAAATCAATATCGAATGTTATTTTCATCTTTTTATAGGTAATATTCTTCAGAAACAAAAAAAAACAGGAAATTAATAACAAGGAATATGCTTCATTTTGTTTACATAAATGTCGTTTGAACAAATATGGCAAAAAGAGTTTGAGTTCGTATGATAGGGTTTGTTCTTTATAATGTGAATTAATAACAATATATATAGTGATTGTTCGTTGCATGTATGCGGCGCACATACATACATTTTCACAACATCTCTGAAGAGACAAGGGTGACCTCTCTCATAGCAATGAGAACCGATATGTGACCTACATATTATCGCCGAGTCCGACGGTGTGAGGCTGAAATACTCAGGGAATGTAAGCCAGTATACACTAAGGGAATTTGGCAGCGCCGATAATTTGTATGCTGTGGTCAGGGAATGACGTACAGACCTTCTGAGTGCAAGGCGGATGTTCTTACTACTGCACCGCGCTAAAACATCTTAACTGGAGTGGTTTATCTGAGAGTCATATGAACATCGCCAATTGTAAACAAATATAAAGATCTTAAGGTCGGCGGGACCGAGTGTGCAGTGTTATACACTGCAACATACATATACAAGTAAGAAAGGGCTATAGTCGGACTGGGCCGACCATGTGATACCCTATACCACTTCCTCTGGGCACTTGTTTTCCACTGAATTAATTTTATATTATTGCGACATAGATAAGTTAATATACACGATAACATATCAGAGATATAGCACATACATACACCATCATTACTGCAAACGTTAGGCGTTATTTTCTTTAGTTTATAATCGACACATATCCGTTTTGGCTATACATACATACATACCTACACACATCACCGTACGCCTTAACTAATTTTAAATGGAAGGTGCTTACACCTGGGAAGTTTTTGCCGATTCTGAAACTACAATGCTCATAGATGAGAAATATCAAGAAACAAAAAAATCGCCGGAGGGATTTTCAAATAAATCGCGATTTAAGTTCACATTTTTAGGGTTTCTTTAGCGAGTCCTATGTAAATGGGCCTAAAGAAAATATTGTAGCTGTGAAAATTCTCCACAAGATTGACTTTAATGATATTTTCGTAGTTTTCACCGTTTTTTGAGATATAGAAGTTCAAATTGAGACAATGCACGGACTGTATCGCCTACTTATAAAACAATGCCAGTACTGCAATTTCCCAAATTTAACTTATATATCTTGAACATGGTACAAGCTAGGAAAAAATAAAAATATAATAAATTTTGTAGAGAATTTTCACAGCTTCAACATTTTCTTTAGTCCCACTTTGATATGACTTGCGGTTTCAAAGCAAAATCTTGAAGACTTAAGATAAAAACCTAAAAATTTGAACTGAACCTCTATATCTCAAAAACGGTAAAACCTACGAAAAAAACCTAAAGTTCAGTCTGGTAGAGAATTTTCACAGCTACAACATTTTCTTAAGAATCATTTCGATACGACTTTGCGGTTTCCAAGCAAAATCGTGAAAACCTAAAAAACCTAAATTGTGAGTTTTGATCGCGAATTATTTAAAAATCCCTTCGGCGATTTTTTTGTTTTTTATTTTTTCTTATCTATGAACATTGCTGTTTCAGAATCCGCGAAATCTTCTCATGTGTAAGCGGTTTTCATCAAAAGTTAGTAAAGGCGCACTGAGCATGATCTTGTTTTATAAGGAGGCGATACAGTCAGTGCAATGTCTCAATTTGAACTTCTATATCTCAAAAACGGTAAAACCTACGAAAATATCATAAAGGTCAATCTTGTGGAGAATTTTTTGCAGCTACAACATTTTCTTTAGGCCCATTTACATAGGACTCGCGTTTTCCAAGCAAAATCGTGAAAACCTAAAAAACCCCTAAAAATGTGAACTTAAATCGCGATTTATTTGAAAAATCCCTCCGGCCATTTTTTTGTTTCTTGATATTTCTCATCTAAGAGCATTGTAGCTTCAGAAAATTTGACCATGACCACTTTTTTCAATTCTCAATTTTAATCTTTTCTACATAAACTATGGAACTGATTTTTCTGAAGTTGTCATGGAATGTACGGGGATGGCTCCCGGTGAAAATAGGCTGCACATTTATTTTCGTGACGGCGGGGAGCTTCCCCTCTACCCTATTTTTTAAAAAAGCTATATTTAAAATAATTACGAATGTATCGGTTTGGAAATTAATTTGCGAGACAATTTTGGTTGTGTCTCCGACCTTAACCACTTTTTTAGGACTCAAAGACTTGACCACGCACACTTCTTAAAATATGTTACTTCTACAAAACTACTGAACCGATTTCCCTGAAATTTTCAGGGAATGTACAGGGATAGCCTCCGGTGCAAATAGCATATTGCATATTTTCTTGAATTTAGAAGGGGCGGGGGTACTTCCCTTTGCCATATTTAAAAAACGCCATATCTTTATGAATAAAAATGCCGCCATAAGCCAAATTGGGTTTTAATGGGAAGAAAATTTTACCGCTCCCACTTTCTTCAATTTTTTCATTTCAATTTAAATTTCTAATTTAAAGTTTTTCTGCAAAAACTACTGCACTGATTTTCCTAAAATTCACAGGGAATGTACAGGGATGGCCCCCGAAAAAAGTTTACATATTTTATTGAATTCCAGAGGTACCTTCCCTACGCGATATTTTTACAAAATTACGCATGTATCCGTTAAAAATATACGGATTAATCTACAATGTAGTAATTCTTTTGTGCCTAAAGACCCGACCACGCCTGCTTTCTTAAATGTTATATCTCCAATACTACTGAACCGATTTCTATCAAATTTGCAGCAAAAGCTCAATGCCGTTGTTATGTTTATTTTATGAATTTCGGAGGAAGTGGGGAACCTTCCCACGCAATATATGTATTTTAAACGCTGTATGTATTATAGGCCGGGGCGATTTGTGTGGAAGGAAAAAAACCTTAATGGGCCCTACGTGTTTCTGATTCCTTGGATTGAACTGAGCAAAAAACTCCACTGGACCATATGTCTACGATGAAAATCGAGCCTCCCGATGTTGACATGAATTTTTTATCCACGTTTTTTGGATATTTTGACATATAACAGCCAAACCATTGTGATTTGCGATCCAACACAAAGAACTCTCTAGTACATCGCAAAAGTATTGGAATGATCCTTCAGGCAGTTTTGGCCTTGAGAAAGTACACATTTTTTCGGAAAATATCGATAAATGATACTGTGCTACAAAAGTTGACCAGAAAAATATTCAAGCGTTCTGTTATCAAATTCTATCGTGTTGGGGTCTATAGACAACAAAAATACCTTTGGTTCGTTTGCGTCACTTCGTTTTATTATTTTATAACGGTAAAAGTAGTGAAAATCTGGGTTTCTTAGATTTTCAAATTCAAACGGGCATAGCTTCTTCTTTTGCAACTGATTTCTATTGATCCTTTTCAAAGGGGTGAATAATATCTTTCGAATAAGCTATTATTTGTTCAAATCGGTTAATAAATGGCTAAGTTATAGTGGTTGATTCGTACCAATACAATTACTTTGTACTTTAACTGTTTTTTGTTTTGTTCAATGGAATGCTCCTTGAGGCAAAAACTGCGATGTACTAGAGAGTTCTTTGTGTTGGATCGCAAATCTCAATGGTTTGGCTGTTATATGCCAAATTACCCAAAAGACGTGAATAAAAAACTTCAAGTCAAAATCGGGAGGCTCGATTTTCATCGTAGACATATGGTCCATTGGACTTTTTTGCTCAGTTCAATCCCAGGAATCAGAACCGCGAAGGGTCCATTAATGTTTTAAAATCGCCCCGGCCTAGTATGCATATATCAGTAATAGCACTTGATATCCATCCGAAGATTCACCATAATTTCTAAAATTTGTTTTTATTTTCGCGGAAAATCAGAAGAATTAAAAAATCTGGGGGCAAATCTAAATTATACTACATCAGTAGGCAGCGGAATCCTATGCAAATACATATATGCTTAGGATGGTCGTAAAGAAATCTGATTAGACAGAAACTCGTTTTATCACAAAATAAAGCGAATTAGGCCCAGAAATTGTTTGCATATCGTGCATATTTTGACCTATTTTTACATATTTGTGTAAAATGAGCACATGCAAAACCATATGCAAAAATATATACAAGGATTTGTAGTCTAAAAATCCCACCGAAATGGCTGAAATGTTGTATTAAGTCTTCGTTAGGGGTACGAAACTTTACACCTGAAATTTGTCCGCATGGGTCCAGGTCTTCATATAGCCCCCATAGAACGGTACCTCCCTATTTCCGATATTTTGAAGGTTGTGGCCTCAACATCACACTTAAATGGCTGACATTTTGTATAAGGTCATCGTTGGGAGTATAAAACTTTCCACCTGAAATTTGTCAGTATAGGTCCACGTCTGCATATAGCCCCCATAGAACGGTACCTCCCGATTTTCCGTATTTTTAAAGTTGTAGCCTCAATATCCCACCGAAATGACTGAAATTTGGTATTTAGTCTTCGCATCCGATTTTCGATACAGCGAATCACACATTTTTCTACAGTGATGCCAACAAAGCTTCCACGTAAATTAATTTTAATGGTCGACTTTATGTGATTCCTCTTAAAACACTTAATTTTAAGGAATTTCAGTCATACTATATAGAATATGTTAACAGTTCGCGAATTCTGAATGGGTGAAACTCGGATTCATCGATTGTAAAACAGAAAAATATACATATGTTAGAAATATGTTTGGATCCACACAAATATTTGTTTGGGACTGGTTGCAAACAAATATATGTTTAGATCCAAACAAATGTATGTTTGTCCAAACAAATATATACTTGCAACATTTTGTAACATATCTCAATTTTATTTGTTTGGGTACCAACATATTTTTATACCCTACACCACTATGTGGTAAGGGGTATTATGTGTTAGTGCATTTGTATGTAACATACAAAAGGAAGCGAGATAGACCCATAGTTCCTTCTAGGGATATACATAGAATGAGTCACTTTCTGAGTCGATTTATGCATGTCCGTCCGTCCGTCCGTTCGCAACATACAGGTCGCATTTGTTGACCGATTTCGCTGAAAATTGGGGAATACAAATTTTTAGCCGTCGGAAGATCAAGTTCGAAGATGAGCTATATCGGTCCAAGTTTTGGTATAGCCCCCATATAACGGTACCTCCCGATTTTAAGGATCTTAGCCGCATTTGTTGCCCAAACCAGCTGAAATTTTACATTTGAGGTTCCCAATGGCAGCGAAATTGCTCCACTAAAAATGTTCAAGATAGGTCCACGGTTCGGTATAGTCCCCATATAACGATACCTCCCGATTTAAGGTATTTTATGGATCTTAGCCACATTTTTTGCCCAAACTAGCTGAAATTTTACATTTGAGGTTCTCAATGGCCGCGAAATTGCTCCACTAAAAATTGTCAAGATAGGTCCACGGTTCGGTATAGTCCCCATATAACTATACCTCCCGATTTAAGGTATTTTAGGGATCTTAGCCACATTTTTTGCTTGAACTAGCTGAAATTTTACATATGTGGTTCCCAGTGGCCACGAAATTTCGCCACTTAAAATTGTTAAGATAGGTCCATGTTTTTTTTTGTAGCCCCCATATAACGGTACCTCCCGATTTTAGGTATTTTAACGATTTTCCCCAAATATGGCTCCAATTTGCGTATTGGGATGTATACTAATTATTCCATTTTTACATATTTCGACTGGTGTAGGGTATTACATAGTCGGCCCCGCCCGACTTTGGTCTTTTCCTACTGGTTTATGTTAGATCATGTTTTTTGTGGGTGGAGGGAGGATTTTTGTCAAAGAGAGTAACAACAGGACTCTCGCGAATGCGGAATAACATAGAGCTGTGTGTATGGTGTAATAGGAGACGCAGAAGCTTTGGCCAACCACGTGTGTTTCGTGCTTTGTTGTTGTTAACCAACGTAGCAAGCGAACATGAGAAGAAAAAATTAATTATTTTTTTCAGTTATCTAAATAAAATCGTTGAGTAAAGACGGTAATCTGAGTGAATAAATCAGTGTATTGTGTTTTCTTAAAGAAAAAATGCCCAATACATTTTATAATTGGAAATTTAAGAATTGAATCAAAAAGGTGAATGGAAATATTTTATTGGACAAGGAAGAAATCGTATTTATATTGGTAATTACATCAATACATTTTTCATATACATATACTAGCAAGCGTAAGCGGAAAAGGAATAATATACAAATAAACAATATTTAATATGGAGAAAACAGAAAATTTTGATGTACTAATACCTATTTGAATTGATATTTAATTTCTTTCAAGTACTGCTCGTCGTATACGTTTTGTTCGAATTTCAAAAAACGACCTCTACACTTCAACAGCGGCCTACATTTAAAATTCCAGTCCATGTTTTATTAGAACGGTATGGGTATTTTGAAAATGTTATCCACATTTTCAGTTTGTGATATCACAATGTAGAAAACAATTTTCAGAAGATGTTACCCTATATAACAGTTAATATTGGAGACATTTTATTTTAGACCTTTTTTCTCAGGATGTAAAAACCTTCTTGTAAAACATTAGCCGCATAGATCTACCTTTTCAAATGAACTTACTATAACGTTTAGAATAGACAACAAAGATAAAATCAACTTTTTTGAAAAGATACGTTTGATTTTTTTTGATTTCCATGATTATTCCATGATTTATTGATTTATTTAGATTCCATGATTATTCTATGATTTATTGATTTATTTAGATTGATTTATTTCGTATTTCTCAATAAATCATCCAGCCCTCAGCCTAATTTTAGAATATTTATAGTATGTATAAGTTTCAAAAATTACTTCTTTTTATCAAAAACTATATCCAAACCGCGATTTAGTATTTTTCGTATACATTAGTACGAATTTCCAAAACTTTCCCTCTATCTCCACTCTAAACGTCAACTGCTATACTAATACAAATTTCACAATTTCAGCTCTACCCCTTTACACAATAACAATTTGGACCAAATTCTGTGCCATTTAGTACTTTTCGTACACTTGTTGTACGTAAATCCACAACCGCATCCATATCTCAACCCTACACACCAACACCGGCTATAATACCAAATTTCCGAATTCTACTTCTATTCATAATACCATTAATAGTTTTCGTATGAAAGTACGAATTTCAATAACTATCTCCAACAGTAATTGCGAATTTCAGGATTCCAACCCTATCTGTACACCCAAATCCAAAATGTACTAAACTTAGTACCATTTAGTATTTTCCGTACCCATAAGTACGAATTTCCGAAACTACCTCAATCCTATACTCCATAAGTAATCTTAACTCCAAATTTCACGATTCCAGCTCTATCCGTTCACCTAAATTTAAATTGTACCATATTTAGTACCATTTACGAATTTCCCAAAACATCCACAATCATACACTCCAATAGTAACCCTAAATCGAAATTTCAGGATTCCAACTCTATCCGTTCACCTAAATTTAAATTGTACCATATTTAGTACCATTCAGTACTTTCCGTACCCATAAGTAAGAGTTTTCCAGACTAAGTCAATCATACAGCCCAACAGTAATTTTTATTCCAAATTTCAGGATCCCAGCTCTATTCGTTCCCCCAAATCCAAATTGTACCAAATTTAGTACTTTTCGTACCCATAAGTACGAATTTCAAAAAACTTCCTCAATCCTACACTCCAACAGTAACCTTAATTCGAAATTTCAGGATTCCAACTCTATCCGTTCACCCAAATATAAATTGCACTAAATTTAGTACATTTAGTACTTTCCGTTCCCATGAGTATGAATTTCCAAAACTACCTCAATCCTACACTCCATCAGTAATCCTTATTCCAAATTTCTAAATTTCTAAAATCCAAAAAATTTCTAAATCCAAATTGTACCAAATTTGTTACCATTTAGTACTTTTCGTACACATAAGTATGAATTTCCAAAACTACCTCGATATCTCAATCGTACACTTCAACAGTACGAACTTCCGTTCGCCCAAATCCAAATTGTACCAAATTTAGTACCATTTAGTATTACTCGTACACATAAGTACGAACTTCCAAAATCATGTCCTTATATCAACGCCACTTCCCAACCTTGATTCCCATACCAAATATGAAGATTGTAGCTATATCCGCTCACAATATACAATTGGTACCAAATTTAGTAACTTTTCGTACACTTATAGGCCGAATTTCCAAAAACCCTTTGGTACATCTTTCTAAATCTCCATCAGTTACCCTCATACCAAATTTCAGAATTCTAGCTCTTCCCGTTTGCCTAATACAAAGGGTACCATATTTAGTACCTTTTAGTACTTTTCGTACCCTTATAGGTCGAATTTCCAAAGACCCAGCCTTATCTCACCCCTACACACCGACAGCAACCCACAGTCAAAATTTCAGCTTTCTAACTTCAGCGGTTTCGTCTGGGCTATGATATGTCAGTCACTCACTCACTGAGCTCTTTTATATATACACTAGCGGTCATCTGAATAGGTTTGATTTTTTTTCTTTTTATATGTTAAGGTATCTTCTGATGTGTTCGTATTATAGATCCATACAATTTAGTTTTTGAGAGTCCTATACTATGCCAACATTCCCAAGAAAAAACTTGACGGTGTTGCCATATTTTCGGAAAATATCCCAATTATAATAAAAAATGTACAAAAAAGTGTCCAATTTTAGCGATCATCAGAATAGGTTTGAATCAAAAAAAAATTGAAAAATTGTACTACCCAAGCAAATATTGCGCAGTTTTTTGGTTTAGTTTAGTAAAATGGAACATTCTGACAAATCCTACAACAAATTTGACACGCTTTATTTGGAACGTGGGTTCAATTCTCAACATGGAAAAGTTACCAAGAACTTTCAGATAAAATCAAGAAATATTCCAACAAAAACGTTTTATAAACCTGCTTTAAATGACTTTTTGATTTCGTTAGATCTCTTCTGCGCTTCGAAAATTGTCTGAGTGCAAATACCAAGTGTAGCCATATTATTAGGATCGATAAATTAGGAAGGTTATTGAAAATAGTTGGTATTTTAGTTCAAGTTCCATTTTTTAACTATCCTTGCAGTACAAATTTAAGTATTATCATTCTCACAAATCCACCATAGTTGACCACATGTATCATAAATGTTCGAAAATTGGTCTGGAAGAATGTTTCATCTACGACAATAAAGTAGAAAATTGAAATTCAAATTTAAGTCAAAGGGGCATGATATCGCCGACTTTTATAGTGCTGTATAACCTCAGTAGTTCATTCTTTTGTACTTATTTGTGTTTGTTTTATGACTTGTGAACAGAAAAAAACTTTTTGACCTGACTATATAGGTATTACAGTACTATAAAAGTCGGCGATATCATTCCCCATTGAGTTTAATTTGATTTTCAAATTTCTACTTTATTGTCGTCGAAGAGACATTCTTCCAAACCAATTTTCCAACATTTATGATACATGTGGTCAACTATGTTGGATTTGTGAGCATGATAATACTTAAATTTGTACTGCAAGGATAGTTAAAAATGGAACTTGAACTAAAATACCAACTATTTTCAATAAACTTCCTAATTTATCGATCCTAATAATATGGCTACACTTGGTATTTGCACTCAGACAATTTTCAAAGCTCAGAAGAGATCTAACGAAATCAAAAAGTCATTTAAAGCAGGTTTATAAAACGTTTTTGTTGGAATATTTCTTGATTTTATCTGAAAGTTCTTGGTAACTGTTGAGAATTGAACCCACGTTCCAAATAAAGCGGGTCAAATTTGTTGTAGGATTTATCAGAATGTTCCATTTTACTAAACTAAACCAAAAAACTGAGCAATATTTGCTTGGGTAGTACAATTTTTCAATATTTTTTGATTCAAACCTATTCTGTTGATCGTAAAAATTGGACACTTTTTTGTACATTTTTTATTATAATTGGGATATTTTCCGAAAATATGGCAACACCGTCAAGTTTTTTCTTGGGAATGTTGGCATAGTATACGACTCTCAAAAACTGAATAGTATGGATCTGTAATACGAACTCATCAGAAGATACCTTAACATATAAAAAGAAAAAAATCAAACCTATTCAGATGACCGCTAGTGTATATATATGTATATAGATAATTATTTAATTCCAGATGCTGATTTCCCACTGATGATTTCAACTTTGAGGAAAATGTGTTTTATTTCACTACAAAAGAGAAGCGTTTATCGATGTCTCTATATATTTATTTATTTTTAAAAGTGTAACTTTTTATAAATTATTTCATTTCATCTTTCTTTTATTAAAGTCTGTTATTTATTTCTTTGGAATTGTTTATATACCTATGTGTCTGTTGTTGCTTATTTCCATGCGTTTCAATAAACAACCACCATTATTTTTAAACGTGTGTATATGTTACAGATATCCAGTGGGCGCTTATTAAGAGCAAGTGAGCATATATTTCAATGTGTTTTAAATCGAAATTTACGCTCCCTTGCTCATAAACTATGGCACATTTTTGTGCACACATTAGCACATTTTTGTGCACACATTAGCACATTTTTGTGCTAATTGATATTTTTCCTTGCAATTATTTATTAATCCAATTTCCAACGTAATAAATCATTCTCTCCCTATTCGTTTAAGTTTTATGATTCTTTTTTCATGTAGTTTCAACGGAAATGTTTAATTATTTTCTACTTATATGCTGAGAAACTTATAGTTTATAAGATAAGTTTGAAATATTCTCCTGACAAATTTATAATTGCTATGTAGGCAGAGAGAAATACATATTAAAAGATACTACCGACATGTATTCATACGAAATGAAATGTTTCATAAAGCATAGGAAAAACTTAAGAAATATAGGCAAAATAAAATCGTTCAGTCTGTGATGGAAAAGTTGTAAGTATTTGAAAACTGTGATTTTACACTATTAATTAGATTATACACAACACGCGCTTAAAAGATATGTATTTGCTAGTTAAAGAAAAGTTCACAATCTAAAATACGTTCAGCATTTTGTCATCGTTCAAAATGCTGAACGTATTTTAGATTGTGAACTTGTCTTTAACTAGCAAATATCCTTTAAGCGCTTGTTAGGTATTATCTAATTAATAGCATTAAATCACAGTTTTTAAATACTTACAACTTTTGCATCACAAACTGAGCCATTTTTATTTTGCCTAACTTTCTTAAATTTCATTAAAATTGCAACGTAATTGAAATAAAAAACTTTTGGTCTTTAAATAGAAAAAATTTAAAATATGACTTGAAATATATAGTGTACAAAAACGTCTTCACCTGACATTCCGACACAATGAATATTTTTCAACTCAATTGCTTGAACTCTCCATAAAAATATTGAATTAAAGTACTGAATAATTGGTACACCCTGACTAGGACAAAGTTTGCCCCATTTAAATTATTTAGAAACCGAAAACTTTGCTAAGAAAAAGTTTATATTTACATAAACCCCAATACGTTGTTAAATGTCAAAAATGTTCAACAGCAGAGAAGGGATAATAACTCTTGTTGCCGTGTACAAAGTTAAAAGCTATAGGAGGAACATGTTTTGGTTGATTGGTTTATTAAGTAAAATATTTAATGTTTAATGTTGTCATGAGGTCAGACGAAATTATGAGTATACTTAATTAGCATTTCTCTTTAAATTATTTATTTGCTCACTTCTCAAAACACCATTGAACAAATTTAATTATGTTAAGATAATTTTGAATTAAATTATCTAAATGTAGTTTAATTTAACAATTTTATTTTAAAAATTTTACCCTTAATGCAATAATAAATTGCAAATTTTAGTTCCACCTTTATACTTGCGAACGAAAAAAAGTAGAAAATGTTTTCATAATTTCCTTCTTAAATACACGCATTAAAATATTGAAATGACAAAATCTTGAAAGCCAATACTTGTGAATACTTTTACTAAAACAGATGTCTTTACAGTTGACGTTGTCTTCTTTCCCATCTCCATATCCACCGATTGCTTGCTTAAGACTGCTGCAGGAATTGCAAAAATGCACAATAAGTTTGAAAACTGTTTGACGAAGACAGTACAGATGCCAAGGCATCATCGTCATCTGGTTGTCAAGAAATGTAAAAAATGCTGAAAAACATTTCACACTCTACGACATCAGGTAGTTTGGACAACGTCTAACGCAAACAAGATTGAATATGCCTTTTTGAGTTGAGTAGTATGTCTTGTTTTAGAACACTTTAGAAAATCATGGCTTCAAAGAGGATCAAATTGTTTTTGAGCTTCCAAAAAAGATGTACATTATTCAAATGCACCAACAATATTATGAAATCTATATGGAAACCTGATAAATGGTATCGCCTATACACGCTACAACTTCCCTGTTTTTTTCATATATACATTACCTTAGATGTCTTTCATTCCGTTATGTTTACATTTTTTTCATGTCAAATGAATAAATCCAATTGCATGAAACTCAGTTTTCTTCTTTGTTGCTTCAACAAATATTAATAATAGAGGATACGCATGTATGTTTGTTATCAGGAAATCAATATCGATCTTTTTATAAGTAATATTCTTCTGACAAAAAAAGAACAGGAAATTAATAAGAAGGAATATACTTCATTTTATTTGCAGAAGTATTGTTTGTAAAAAATATGGTAAAAATACTTTGAATTCGTATGCTAGGGGTAGTTCTTTATAATATGAGTTATGTATATTAGGGTTATGACTTTTTGACATTTTTCCTCAAAAATAATTTCCTGTAGCAGGGATGAATGAACTTTTGCCTATTAATCACTATTCTATCGTTTATTCCATTGAAATATAAAAAAAATTCACGCACAAATCGATTTTAAAAAAATATTTTTTTGAAAAAATATATAAAATGAATAAAAGCATTTACGACATTTTTACGATTCTCAGAATTGAAGAAAAATAGTGAGAAATAAATTTTATGTCATTTTAATTATCTCAAAGTTTATTTTCAATTATATATCTGTTTTCAGTGACTTCAAAAAATTGTCCATAATTTTTATAAATTCAAATTTTAAAATCATTTTGTGCGTGAGGTTTTTTTTACCGAATCACCTTATAATTAAGATTTTATGTAATCTTATGGCAAAACTCATCACGCTATGATACAGGGATATGAGGTTGTAAAAAAGTCATAACCCTAATGTATATACATTGACTGTTCGTTGCATGTATGCGCGCACATACATAAACACATACATACATTTTCAGAACATACCCGAAAGGACAAGAGAGACTTCTCTCATATCAATGATGGCCGATTCATATTGGCTTAATGATGTGGGACCTACATATTATGACCGAGTCCGACGGTGTGTCTTACGACACCACTTGTAGAGAAGTTTTTCATGGCTGAAATACTCAGGAGCCTTACATTGAGCATTACATTGGCACCGCCGAAAATGTTATGCTGTGGTCAGGGAATAACATGCGGACCTTCTGAGTGCCAGGCGGATGTGCTTACCACTGCACCGCGGTGAAACAGTGTATATAAATAAAAAGGCCTTAAGTTCTTTCAAAATCAAAACTTGGAGCTGTATCGAAATTTCTCGTCCGGAAAATATTTACCCCAACGGAAATTAAATCCCAAATTTCAGGAATTGAAAATCTTGAAAATTCACTAAATCAGAATGTACCGTTCTATTGAAAATATGTACCTATACCGACCATTTCCTGCAGGAATATTTAAAACGCTTAACGGAATACCAAATTTAAGCCGTTTCGTATTGATAAATTGGCTAAAATGTTTAAAATACCAAACATTTTTGGCATCCTTCTAATGAAACTATATCAAAATGCGTGCCCGGGCTGATAATTCTCTACAGGAATACGAGTATGTATTTTATATCCCCAACAGAGACAAAATATCCAGTTTTAATAAGGAATCAAAATAAGCAAACGCGGAAAGTTATTTTCTGTGGGGACTGTATGACCTGTAATTACAAACATCCGGGGTAAAGTTTTACACCCCCAATGAAGACTCAATACCATATTTTAGCCATTTCGGTATGATAAAACTCTCAATATACGGAAAATCGGGAATACCGTTTTATGGGGGCTATATCGTGAACCGACTATTACACTGTGCAAAATTTTTAAGGTGATCTTGTGCAAACAATTCGAACTGAGGATTTTTTGAAAGTACAGACCCAAACGACAAGAAACTATAGTTTGATTTTGTTATATCAGATCCAGCTCTGATTTTATGGCCCTATCTAAACGTGGTTAAATATTGAGTTTTTAAAGAAATTCGGGGCTATATCTCTGAAACCAATGCGAATCTTCTTCTGACCTCTGAAGCAAATTTGTAGATAAGGACAAGAATAAAATATTTGAAGAAATAATGAACTCGAAAAACTAAATTTATTGTCTCAAATTACAAAATATATGCAAAAATTCCACAATTTTTATACATTTCGCACCGTATCTCCAAAACCGTTAATTTTTTCTGAATATTTTATTCATTGTTGTACGTTGTTTTCAGTACATTTTTCAACGGCGATTTAATAAAAATTTCAATAATGTAGTGAAATCCGAAATGCGAGAATAAACCATTGGTGTGAACTGTGTTTGAAATACGTGTTGTAAAAGATATTATGCAAAATACCACTGAAACTGCATGAAGTAAGCATTTTAGAGTTTCAGAATGTTCTAAAGAATTGTTGAGAACTTTATTTGAAAGATTTTTGCAAAAGGTTACTTGGTTCAACTCCCAATAGTGTAGCCGATACTGACCAGAATTTCAGCAATTATGTAAATTTTTCTATATTTTATAGATTTTGATGCCCTAGATGGAATTTTTCTTATGTGATTTTTTTAAAGGATAAGTTCTACTAGTTTAGGGCTACAATATTGCTAAATACAGCAAGGCCAAATTCCTTTTCGTTTCTGCTATAAAGGCCTGATAAATGCAAAAAAGTGTAGATTTTGCCCGGTTTAGATGAGGCCATAAAATCCGGACTGGATCTGACACGACAAAACCCTACTATGGTTTTTGCAGTCTAAATATGTACTTTCAAAAAATCCATATTAGAAGTTGTTTGCATTTTCAGTGTTGCATAATGTTATCTGCGGGAATGTTTTAAATGATACTAAAACTTTTTTGTTTTCTATTTCTGTATAGCTGCATGTTGAATGTTGAATGTTGGATATACTCGACGTGCCTTCCTAAAACATTGAAAAACCCGAAAATTTTGTCATACTATACTAAGGTAATGTATGGTGTTTCTAAGGTAATGTATACATATCATGTTACCTTGGTCAAATCTTAAAAGCAGATATGAAAACAAGCGAATTTTGGTAAATAGCCAATTGAAGATTCTTTTCAATCTTGTTGCTGTTAAGACTGAATCTGCCTGTGAAATCAAAAGGCTTCAAGAAGATGTAAATAATTGTATTTCATCCCATAAGTTGCATCAAATTGACATCGATAGTTGGGACCCAATACTTGTGTTTTTATGCTCCAGCAAACTTCCAAATACTACTTTGTTGTTGTGGGAGCAGACAGTCAGCAATGAGACTGAGATTTCTAAATGGTCAGATTTGGACACTTTTTTAACTGCTCGGTTTCAATCGTTGGTGTCTTACATATGTCATGGAAAACACCACACTTTGTTGCATTGGGAATCACACCAGTGCACGATGACAGGTTTTTGAGGCAAAAAATCACAGGAGCAAGCTAGACCTTCAAAATTTGGTGCAGATGTTTATAATCGACCTAGAAACTAATCTCCCAAATTTGGTTGATATCGGTTCATATATAGATATAGCTCTCATATATATTTTCGCCCGATTTCGAGTAATTGATGTACCAAACACGAAAATTCTGTCCAATTATGATGATATTTGGAATATGTGGCGAAATTCGGACTGGAAATAAGTATGCCAAGTTATTTTGAAACCGGTTCAGATTTGGATATAGCTCCCATATATATTTTCGCCCGATTTGAGGTATTTGGTGCAACAAACACGCAATTTCTATCCAATTTCGATGAAATCTGAAACGTGTGACAGGATTCGGTCTAGAAATATGTTTGCTAAATTATATTAAAATCGGTTCAGATTTGGATATAGCTCCCATATATATTTTCGCCCGATTTGAGGTATTTGGTGCAACAAACACGCAAATTCTGTCCAATTTCGAAATTTAAAATGTGTGACGGAATTTGGTCTAGAAAAAAGTATGCCAAATTATATCGAAATCGATCTTAGGTATTTCGTGCAGCAATCACGCTATATATGTCCAATTGTGATGAAATTTAAAGTTTCTGACGAAATCTTGAAAAGATTATTGAGACATCATATTGAAATCGGTTCAGATTTGGATATATCGTTCATAAATTTTATCTGTCGAAGTTAATTGTTTTCTCATTATAGTTGGTTGATACCGAACTTCCTTGAGAACATCGTTTGTATATTTTTCTTTTGACAGATTGGCCGAAACAGAGGCGGCATGAATCAAGAGGTTGGTATTGTTGCCGTGTTCATAGGAAACTTCCGAAGCAAGTTTTCTTCCTTCACTATAATCCACATTAGGGCGCCCTCTCTTCTTTGTATCATTACCTTGTTCTAGCGTAAATACTGTGTCGCTAGCTGAACATAAGCTTTCAAATTGACCTCCAATTTTTTATCCATTTTTGGTTAGGGCGTGCACAAATGTTATAAACTTATTTTTTAACCACGTCACGAGGCTGTCTTTGACACCTCGATTAAATTTCGCAGAAATCCAGTCTATAACGTGTTTAGGTTTTCGCTGATTTTCCAACCAAAAATTAAAAATATCCAAATTTTTAAGTTTGACGAAATCTGGAAATTGATAATTTTTTTATTAGCAAGTATACGCAAAATTTTCGTTCAAAATCTGTTAGCCGGCATTGTCACCTTTCACCAGATACATATTTTTACGAGAATACACCCCGATACAGAAAGTTCTACTCCAAAGAACACATGGACGATACCACAGACTACATCTAAAAACATCAAGTACTGACACAACAAATTATTGACCACATCTAATATTACATTTACATTTTTAATAATAATCTTAATTTACATACTATTACCGTATTTTCCATTTTTGAAAAATATATAATATCAACAGATCAGATTTTGGCGCCAAAATACTTAAATTGTTTAATTACGACTTAATGTCGGAAATAAACGGAATGAAAATTATGACATCTTTGGCAGCTTGGCTTGTCGCCGGGAGCCGTTGCCAGATTGTAATTTTTTGGTTTTGGAGGTTTGAAAATGCTAAGAATATAATTCCGTTATTATTTGATTTCAATCACTGACTTGAAAAAATTACTTTTTGCCTCAAAAACCTGTCATTGCCCCCAATCGTGCAGTAGAATTTAGCTTCCAATGCTGAAATAGATATTAGCCCTATCACTAGTCAACAAGCTCGACATAATTCGACTAGCGAGGCTAATATATAAAATTGTTTTGCTGACACCAGGGGTCAAATTCTATTGGGCACAGCGATTCTTAACATTGGTGTTAACGGAGTTTTTTATAGAGCTAGTATATTAATTTATTCAGGATCCCATGCTACATTTATTTCTGAAAAACTGCAGCGCCGTTTTAATTTGCCCATCAAAAAGTCAATGCTAAAGTTTCGGGCCTAAATGGTGCATCAGCTGGGGCTTCAGTAAAAAACTGCAAATTTGTTTTGAAATCTTCCCATAGTGAGAAATGTTGATATACGATAAGTTGATATAATGCCGCATTTAAAGGAAATGGGACCTAGTTCGTCCGTATCCCAATCAATAAAAGGACCTAGTTCGTCCTGTTCATATTCTAGGCAAGGACCTCGTTCGTGCAAAGCCATTGTAAATAGTGGACCTCGTTCCTTCAAATGTAAACCGAATAATTATTCGAAAGTTGTTTCTCAAAATGGACCTAGTTCAGCCAAAGAGAAAAACAAAAATGGACCTAGTTCGTCCAATGATATTGCTAAAGGCAAAGCTCGTTCGTCCAGAGGCGTAAATGGAAAGGAACCCAGATGCCCTGAGGTCGCAGCTAATAGTATGCCAGCTTTTACAGAAGGAAGACTTTTACGGCTGACGGCAAGTTAAATTTAATATACAAATCTATGAATCCTGTGCCAGAAGACAAATGATTGTGAGCAAACCTAGAAGATTGCTTTAAATTCGAGTTCGGAATCATGTCTTGATTTGTTTGGTCGCTGGTAATTGTGGCAGAGCCACGCCATTTTTAATTTCTTCTTGTTTTTGTTTTTTTGTTCGAGTCTTTTTCGAAACGGTGATTCCCAAAGACTGAACGGGGGCCGGGATGTTCACGTTCGTGAAGCGCCGTTGTTTTTGGATACCTTGGTGGTGAAAACGGAGTGGCAACATTTTCTGAGGATAATTTTTTGGGTGTGGCAACACCGTTGAGAGATGTCCGCCTATTATTTTGAGCGAATTATTCTTATTATTAAATGAAGACAAATACAGTTGGTTTTTGTTAACAGTAGCGCGCAGACGCTTTTGATTAAAATAATTAAAGAATTAAATTTGAATATTTTGGAACTATTAAAGAGAATTTAAATTTGTGAATTTTAATAATTAATAAAATAAAATTGTTCTTTTTTAAGGCCGATATCGTTTGGTACATCGAAAATTGATTTCTTTCTTTTACATAACGCAAGTGTTTTGCCTTTTTCCTCTTTTTTGTTGGCTCCAGTTGCCGCAAATTTTTGTTTTGTGGGATTTTGCCCAATTTGTTTAATAATAATAATAATAATAATAATAATAATAATAATAATAATAATAATAATAATAATAATAATAATAATAATAATAATAATAATAATAATAATAATAATAATAATAATAATAATAATACTTTTCGTAAACATAACTAAGAATTTCCAAAACTATCTCAATCCTATACTGCAACAGTAACATTATTCCAAATTTAAGGTTCCCAGCTCTATCCGTTCAGCCGAATCAAATTGTACCGAATTTAGGACCATTTAGTGCTTTTCGTACACATAAGTACGAATTTCCAAAGCTGTGTCCGTAGCTCAATCCTACACTTCAACAGTAATCTTAATTCCAAATTTCAGGTTTCCAGCTCTATCCGTTCACCCAAATCCAAATTGTACTAAATTTAGTACCATTTAGTACTTTTCGTATTCATGTGTACGAATTTTCCAAACCATTTCTTTTTAGAAGCACTACTTCCCAACCTTGATTTCCATACCAAATTCCGAGATTCCTAAGCCGAGATAAGAAGCCTAAATTTGGTAAATTTTAGTACTTTACGTACACTTAGAAGTCGAATTTCCAAAAAAAAAAAAAAAAAACACTTTGGTACATCTTACTAACTCTCCACCAGTTACCCTCAATCGAAATTTCAGAATTCTAGCTCTTTCCGTTCTATGCTCTTTTATATATATACATACAATTTCTTTCATATATCATATCAATTAAAAGTGATTTGTGCGGGACCTTTTTCAATATTTAAATGAAGTAACAGTTAATTTAGTCAATAATTGGGAAAATTGCATTCATTCGGGCAACAGGAAATATTTTTTGAGAGATTTTTTTATTTCATAAAATTTTTTCAATTTTTTTTTTGAAAGTTGTTTGTGCGTGACCTTTTTATACCCTACACCACTATGTGGGGAGAGTATTATAAGTTGGTTTTGGCCAAAAAGTTTGTAACGCATCGAAATAATGGTCGTAGACACATATACCAAAATGAATGTCTCGACCAGCTGAGTCGATCTGGCTACGTGTGTCCGTCCGTCTGTCCGTCTATCCATCTACACTTTGTAATCACGCTACAGGTCGCAATTTTGATCGAATCGTCACGAAATTTTGAAAGTTAATGGAGGTCTCACAGAGGAAGAAGCCTATTGATTTTGGTGATGGTCGGATAATATTTAGGGGTCGGAGTGAGGAAAAAATTTATTTGGAGAAAAAGTCAACTTTTTATTCCAAAGCAAATATCTCAGCGTCTATAAGGGGTATAAAAAAGCAACCTGGCAATGAAAGTAGAAAATATCACCTTTACAACGATGTAACGTTGTCAAACAACGAAGATATCACAATAGTCGCTAATAGAACCCAACTTTTAATTTTTGCTATTTTAATAATAATGACGAATACCACACCTGACTAAGAAAGTAGAAAATCCCATCTTTAAAATTATGCAATTGTAATAGAGATATCGCAATAGTAATACATCCTTTTTTCCACTTTTTCTGCAATCACTCTACAGGTCGGAATTACGAAATTTTCTCACAGAGATAGAAGCATATTGATGTTGGTCGATAGTAGTCAAATAGATAATTAAATATTAATTATTTTCGTTCAGTTCGCCTTAAGTCATTTGGTATAAAAGCCAGATATGTGAAAACTTTCGTATTTCCCTAAAAGAAATGTTTTCGAGTGAAAAGATTATGCACAGAGGTAGTGGTGTAGGGTATCACATAGTCGGCCAAGTACCCCCTATAGCCATCTTTCACTTGTTAATATTTAAATTGAATAAACTTTATTTTAGATAGTTATAGGCAACAGTTCTTTCATTCCCGATATGCGAAATCATTTTTGAGAAAAAAAGTCGTAACCCTAATGTGCAATATTTCTGAGATGTTATCATGTATATCAACGTGTGTATGTATTATAGGACGGCAAAAATATTACGAAATCATACTAAATAGATACCGCGGAAAACTGGTGATTCCCCAGGGTAGTTGTGTAGGGTATTACATGGCCAGCCCGGTTCGACTATAGCAATATCTTACTTGTTTCTTTTTCTGTTGTTGACAGAGAAAATTATCCTCCTTTATGCAATTACAATTCCAGTGCAATATGTTCAAATAGTTTTTGTCTCCCCTATTTCTAATAAAAGAGTTGATAAAATTAATAAAGTTTGAGAGAAGCAGTCTTTTCATGACTTGAAAACTAGCGAAAAAATCGTTAATAACAAATGCCAACAAATTTAATACTTTCTAAACAATATGGCAAAACGTGCTGAAAACTGAATTCTCTTTTTCTATTAGAGACCAAACACAAAGTCTTTTGAAATTTATTCAAAATTTGTATGCTCAGATGCTTGAACAAATAAAAAACATATGGCACATCATTTATTTCGCACCCCACTTCATGATATGAAACGAATGGCAATTTGAAATTGCAACAAATACCTACGTTGGGTTATACAGTGGTTTGTACGCATAATTTATAATAATTAGAATTTATTTATTTAGCTATTTATTAAAACTAAAAATTCTAATAAACTTATAGCTAAAAGCACTAGCGGCTATCGGCTTAATCGTTGGAATTGATTGATGTTCTAGATAACTTTACAACTTCATTTTAATTTGCTCCTAGTTCAACTATTGTAATAACTTTAATTAAAATACGTAATTATACACTTGGAATTATTTATTGTATCCATTTTTCCGATGGTGTTGTTTGTCAAACACAGTTGGTACTAAACTATATCTGCAACATTCCAAGAATATTTGGTGAAATTTCTTGTCGATAGTTTGTTTTTTATTCGTCTTTTGTCGCTTGCGTTTAGTGCGCGATAAAAACTCAAATTTGTTATCCACTTTTGTTACTCTGTTTGATATTCAAATGCACATGTATTCATGCTTATGTATGTCTAAATGTTTGTAAACTTTATTGTGTGTTGTGTTTACCTAAAAACATTGCAGTCCATTCTGTGGATTACTCATTCGCATATATGTATATATTCACAACAAGAAGGAAGATAGAATGGTGTACATGTATATGGTCCAATCCATCGAATACGTACAAATCAAAATTTAAAATTTGACTGTAGGATAAGGACTTCCGTTTTTTTTCGATACAATGATGTCCGACTCTCCATTGTATCGGTCCACGTTCTGATATAGCCACCATAGTGCAATGGTGCCATCGTGGTGCAATGGTATGTTCGATTCCCAGGCCAGGCAACATCAAATTTTCAACGGTGGCAAAATACCCCTCAGTGATGTTGGCGACATTTCCTGAGTATTTCAGCCTTGTAAAACGTCTGTACAAGTGGTGTCTTAGGACACGCCGTTCGGACTTGGCAATAAACAGTAGGTCCCATATCATTGAGCTAATATGAATCGGGGTGCACTCATTGATATGAGAGAAGTCTCCCTTGTCCCATCTGGGATGTTTGTGCAACAATTATTATTATTATAATTTCAGCTCTAAACTGTTTACATATGGAAACTCTAAACTATTTACATATGGAAACTCTACATTGTCATGTCGCTGGGTTTGAAGAAAATCTGTATATTTTATCAGTAAATTTCACCTCCAAAGATGATGGAGGTACATCTTTGCGGGTGAAAGTTACCGAAACATATCCGTTATATTACTAGTATAATCTCTGATAACATTCTCAGACTTCATTCTGACTCTTCAATACATACCTTAATTTATACCCTACACCAAAATGTGGTGTAACACCGAGAAATACTCCTCGTAGACCCCCAATGTCGTATACCAAAATTCATATCTCGACGAGATAAAGCGGTTTAGCGATGTGTGTTCCTATGCCCCTCTGCAGGTTCGTCCATTAAAAATTTTAATCAAACTCTGGCCGCAATTATGGACCGATCGTCACGAAATTTTGTATGGAGGTCTACACAAACTACTGAACTGATTTTACTGAAACTGTCAGGGAATGTACAGGGATGACCCTCGGTGAAAATATGCTACAAATTTAGTTTCGTAGGGGGCGGAGTACTTTCCCTATACACATTTTTTTGCAAATGCTATATTTAAAATAATTACGAATGTATCGGTTTGGAAATTAATTTGCGAGACAATTGTGGTTGTGTCTCTGACCTTACCTCCTTTTTTAGGACCCAAAGACTTGACCACGCCCACTTTTCAAAATATGTTACATCTACAAAACTTCTGAACCGATTTTCCTGATATTATCAGGAAATGTGCAGGGATGGCCTCCGGTAGGATGCATATTTTCTTCAATTTCGAAGGGGGCGGGTTACTTCCCTTTGGCATATTTAAACAAGTAAGAACGGCGTTAAGTTCGGCCGGGCCGAGCCCTCCAAAACGAGTTGTATTGAAGTAAAATGGAAATATTAGTTTCCTTTCGTTTATGAAGAAGACAAATACCAATATTTCTTAAGATAATATGGCCAAAACCTAACAAATACCAAAAATCAAGCGGTATGCTTTTATGGGGGATATATGAAGACGTGGACCTATACCAATAATTCATTTCTGGAATATTTTATAACCCCATTAGAGACTAAACAACAAATTTCATTCATTTCGGTGGGATATTGACGTCACAACCTTCAGAATTACGAGAATCGGTAGGTACCGTTCTATAAGGGCTATATGAAGGCGTGGACCTATACCGGCAAAATTAGAAGGGAAAGTTAAATACCCACACGAAGACTAAATACCAAATTTGAGCCACTTCGATGGATTATTGTGGCCAAAACTTTCAAAATACCGACAATCGGGAGGTACCGTTCTATATAAAGGCGTGGATCTATACCGACAAATGAAGACAAAATACCAAATTGCAGCCATTTCGGTAGAAAATTAAGGCCACAACCTTCAAAATACCGAAAATCGGGAGGTACCGTTCTATGTGGCTATATTAAAGCGTGGACCTTTGCCGACAAATTTATGGGAGAACATTTTATACTACTAACGAAGACTAAATACCAAATTTCAGCCATTTCGGGGGAATATTGAGGCCACAACTTTCAAAATACCGAAAATTGGGAGGTACCGTTCTATGGGGGCTATATTTTGTACCGACAAAATTCTGAAGGAAAGTTTTATACCCCTCATTTTCCACCACATTTCAGCCAATTCGGTGTGATAATGAATCTAAAACCTTCAAAATACCGAAAATCGGGTGGTACCGTTCTATGGGGGCTATATCAAAACGTGAACCGATATAGCCCATTTGCAATACCAAACATCATAGGAGTAATAGATACTTCTATACCAAATTTCAAAGCTCTATCTAAACGATTGCCAGCTGTATCTTGATTTCAACAGACGCACGTTGGGGCGAGATTGAAAAAAAACGGGTCTTAATTGAAAGATTTAAACAAAAATGTTTGATAATCTGTCTTGACAGGATTAACGAGTACAAAATTGTACCTCACTAGCCAAAATAGCAAAGTCGCATGTTGTTTACTTTTCGTGTAGCACAGTGTTAAAGTTGAACATATTTTTAAAATTTAAGAAACAGGTGAAAATTATTAAATGTTGCTGCTTTTAAATCGCCATAACGTAGTTTTTGCTACATAAGCTTGGCATTTTCAAAATGGATATTTCAAACAGAGGTAATTCTTAATATTTTAGGAAAAAATTGTACTGAAAAAGTCTTGTAGAAATGTGTTTAGAAAATTCGTCAAAATGTGTCCAGATTTTGCATAAATTTGAAATGTATTGGAGTATAACAAAAAAGAGTGTCGAGAAGGTCGTGAGAAATTTGTTTGTCTGTGTTCACCCTACATAAGACAATGTGTGCAGGTCCACCATTATGATATAGTTACTATATATAATGATTTACATGAAATGATGATGCTACATAAGCTTGGCATTTTCAAAATGGATATTTCAAACAGAGGTAATTCTTAATATTTTAGGAAAAAATTGTACTGAAAAAGTCTTGTAGAAATGTGTTTAGAAAATTCGTCAAAATGTGTCCAGATTTTGCATAAATTTGAAATGTATTGGAGTATAACAAAAAAGAGTGTCGAGAAGGTCGTGAGAAATTTGTTTGTCTGTGTTCACCCTACATAAGACAATGTGTGCAGGTCCACCATTATGATATAGTTACTATATATAATGATTTACATGAAATGATGGCGATGCACAAGGGGTGAAATCGCAAAAAATGGAGATTAATTAAAAAATTCGGTTTTTGGTCTGACTGTTGTTACATGGTAATATGGTACAAAATTCTAAGTCTTTAACCAAAATGTCAAGATCATATATTGTTTACTTCTACAGTTACACTGTGATAAAGCTAACGAATTTTTAATAATTTGAAGAGCACCATAAAAAATTAAAATTAATTTTTTGGTATATAAAGAGTAATATTTTTTACGCATCAAAAGTGCCCTTTTCATAATGGAATCGTCAACTTCAATTAAAAATCTGAGTCTTAGCAAAATATATTTATGGCAAAATAATTTTAGAAGCATATTAAAAACTAATTTAAAATGTATCCATTTTTCCCTATTTTTTGAAAAGTATTTAGAGTTAAAAAAGTAGCGGAATATTTTATATGGAGATTATATTATAAAGAGATTATTCCAAAACGATAATATATAGAGATGATGTTTGACAGAAATATTTTCAATCCCTTCAAAATGCACAATTCACAATTTGAGCTAGTTTAGTTGCAATATATGCATAAAATATTCGAAAACCCCCAAATTTGACTGTACCTCTATAAGGGGCCTATACCAAAACATTGGCCTATATCGACAAATTTTCACACTATGAATTCTTAGGCATTCAGAACTATAAATCCAAATTTACAGATAAATGTACTGTCAATGTAAATGTATGTGGTCAAGACCCTCGAAATACATAAAATCGGGAGATACCCTTGTATGGTAGCTACACTAAAATATTGACCTAGCTTAATAATTTTTTGCCAAATATTAGATTAACCAATAACACTGTGCAACAAAATGGAGCTCAAAGTCTGGGGGGTGGAAAATTCCTATTGGAGATGAAAGCCCTTGGTGAGTATATACAGAACCCCGAAGGACAGATTCGCCGTGAGTCGAACTTTCGCGATATGGCGTGACGAATATTTTGCTGGAGACCCTGAAAGCCATCTGAAATCAGCGTTATATCTTTGTTCGTTGTTGTTTAAGCTTATATCTAAGATGACATGTCTTCAGTCAAATTAAATGGAGATTTTTTTCGTAGAACATTTCGACCTTCTAACTCGCTTCCGTCAATGTCCTTTTGGTCCTTTATTTCAAGAACCGTAATAAAAGCGGCACAAGATGCCATTTTTCAGCTTCGGAATATTCTACAAAAATGTCGCTCGGAAGATTTTATGTACGGTTCCCAAAGACATAAAATCGATAAAATCTTGTTTAAGCGGTCGTTTTTCACTTTTACCCGAATCTTGCTCAGACAGTCCTCTATGTATTTATTTCAATATATTATTGTTTACCTATTGATGACCTAGAATTCTCGGAGTCATTAAAACAGTTGGATCTCGGTTTGCTAAGCACGCTAATTTAATTATTTTTTGGAATAAAGATCCGGATATCCGAATTACGGAACCGGTTATTCTGATATTGAAACCGAATTTTTATCCGGTTTTTATGAACCGATTAACCGTATATGTATATCATTAGAAAGCTATTAAAATTGTCAATCAGGTATGATTAATATGCATTAGACATTTTAATTGGCTTTGGTGCTGGAACAAAAAAACCGTATTTTTGAACCGTTTCTTGACGTTTGTGAGGATACATTTCTGTGCGTGAAAAAAATTATGATCATGACCTGGGGGGTGGAAAATTCTTTTTGGAGGTGAAAGTCCTTAGTGAGGACATACAGAACCCTGAAGGGCAGATCCGCCGTGAGTCGAACCTTTGAGTTATGGCGGGTTGAATTCTGGATGGTGACCCATTATTACAAGTGTAAAAAGTTACGTAACTGAATTTCAAGTGGGTTTAGGGTTCTACTGGGACGGTATGTGCTAAGTCAAATCGATTTAAGACGATTTCTGTAGAACATTTAGTGTCTTACTCTTATCCTGCCTTGTTGTTTATGTCCTTGTTGTTGAAAAAAGTTATAAAAATATTCTTTAAAGAAAAGGAAAGATACAATTTCGGGGTTAAAATATTAAAACAAAAAAATCCTCAGTCGATTTGGCTAGGGCATATCACGAAAATAATCTTACGCCCACATATCACATATTGTCCCAGTAGAACCCTAAACCCACTTGAAATTCAGTTACGTAACTTTTTACACTTGTAATAATTGGTCACCATCCAGAATTCAAGCCGCCATAACTCAAAGGTTCGACTCACGGCGGATCTGCCCTTCAGGGTTCTGTATGTCCTCACTAAGGACTTTCACCTCCAAAAAGAATTTTCCACCCCCCAGGTCATGATCATAATTTTTTTCACGCACAGAAATGTATCCTCACAAACGTCAAGAAACGGTTCAAAATACGGTTTTTTTGTTCCAGCACCAAAGCCAATTAAAATGTCTAATGCATATTAATCATACCTGATTGACAATTTTAATAGCTTTCTAATGATATACATATACGGTTAATCGGTTCATAAAAACCGGATAAAAATTCGGTTTCAATATCAGAATAACCGGTTCCGTAATTCGGATATCCGGATCTTTATTCCAAAAAATAATTAAATTAGCGTGCTTAGCAAAACGAGATCCAACTGTTTTAATGACTCCGAGAATTCTAGGTCATCAATAGGTAAACAATAATATATTGAAATAAATACATAGAGGACTGTCTGAGCAAGATTCGGGTAAAAGTGAAAAACGACCGCTTAAAAAAGATTTTATCGATTTTATGTCTTTGGGAACCGTACCTAAAATCTTCCGAGCGACATTTTTGTAGAATATTCCGAAGCTGAAAAATGGCATCTTGTGCCACTTTTATTATGGTTCTTGAAATAAAGGACGAAAAGGACATTGAAGGAAGCGAGTTAGAAGGTCGAAATGTTCTACGAAAAAAATCTCCATTTAATTTGACCTTAGATATAAGCTTAAATAACAAGGAACGAAAATATAACGCTGATTCCACATGGCTTTCAGGGTCTCCAGCAAAATATTCGTCACGCCATATCGCGAAAGTTCGACTCACGGCGAATCTGTCCTTCGGGGTTCTGTATATACTCACCAAGGGCTTTCATCTCCAATAGGAATTTTCCACCCCCCAAAATTTCGGTTCACAGTGTAATTTATCATATTAGAAGATTTTAGATTCATCAAATAAGAAATGTAGGCAAAACCGTAAAAACACTTCATAGTTTTTATTGTACCCATTTATGAGGGCTTCGAATAAACCTCTCCAATCCCTCAATTTGCACCAAAACTGTGTTCCGTTACATTGTTTAAAGTGTAAACATTCGAAAAATATTAACATTAGATCACTCAAATGCTTCCCTAAATTAATCTCCGTTTTTTGGAATCTTGCCCCAATGTGAGACGGACGGACAGACGGACATGGTTATATCGACTTGGAATTTTACCCTGATCAAGATGTGTTACAAACGGAATGACAAATTTAATTATACCCTCCATATTATGGTGGATGGTATAATAACGCAATATCTTTATGACTAAAAATCAAATGACATCATAACTCAACTTAGGTTTTTATGGAAAGAAAATTTTACCGCGCCCACTTTTTTCAATTTTCAATTTAATTTTTTGCTTCAAAAACTACTGAACCGATTTTCCTGAAATTCAGGGAATGTACAGGGATGGCCCCCGAAAACATGCCACATATTTTATTGAATTCCAGAGGGAGCGGCGTACCTCCCCTATGAGATTATTTAAAGAAATCTATATTTACAAAAATTACGCATGTATCGGTTTAAAAATGTACGGATTAACTTACTATTTGTAGGTATGTCAAGCTTAATCTCATATTTGTTGTTTTCAACAACAAGTTTAAAGTGGTATGTAGTTAAAATTGATTACTAAAATTGGGGAAGGGTTCTTTGTTTCAATACAAAGAACTAAGAGAACTGATGAGTCCGAGTGGCGTTGGACGAAACTAGTCTTCTCTGCCATCCCCTAAATAATCCATTTTAACTACATCCCACTTTAAACTTGTTGTTTTTAAATTTGAAAACAACAAATATGAGATTAAGCTAGACTTACCTACAAATAGTAAGTAAAACACACATCTCAACAAAACTGCCAAAGTGAATCTAAAAAAATATTACGGATTAATCTACAAGTTATGTACTTATTTGGGGCCCAAAGATCCGACTAAGCATGTTTTTTAAACATGTTATATCTCCAATACTACTGAACCTATTTCCTTCAAATTTGCAGCAAAAGCTCAAAGTTTGTTGTGTATATTTTATGAATTTCGGAGGAGGTGGGGTACCTTCTACACGCCTTTCTTTTAAACGCTATATATAAGCCAAATTTATGATTATATCGGTTCCTGCATACATTTTGGGCGGTAATGGGGTTATGTGAACCCTAGATACATATTTTGAGCCAAATACCGGACCTCCCCCACTTTTTGAAATATGTTATACATATCTTGAGAACTGGTGACAACGCCCACCTTTTTCAATACATTAGAAAATGTCCAGGAATATCCCGTGGTCCAAAATGCTATATATTTGTAGATGAATTTCGGGAGCCTATTGTTCTATAATCGCTTTTTTTTAAAAATTTATATCAAAAGCTCTATGTTTGCCGTTGTTATGTATCTTTTATGAATTTCGGAGGAATTGGGGTATCTTGCCCACGCCTTTATTTTAAACCCTATATATAAGATAACTTATGATTATATCAAAACAAAATATATCAAAACCAGTCGGTATATAGACCGAAGGAGTGAGGTAGAAAATATCTACTTTTGAAGTGTCAAGCATAAAGACCATAAAAAGTTGTCATTAAAACTCATTAAATTTAAATTTATTTAATTTAAATAAGAATTGAGGTCACGACCGAGAAGTAGCTAGCACTTTAACACGATGATTAGATAATATTAAGCGAGTTAAATATACCAAAACTTTTGTGTGAAAATTGGTAAAATTGGTAAAATTTTTAGTATAACGACCATGTCTTTATTCCTGGAACATATGTTCCACCCACGTGAGTTTGGTCAAGATAAGAATTTTGGTCAAGGAAAATGCCAATTACTTTCCATAATGATCGTAAAGTATTTAACCGGTAAAATTTACCATAATTTTGGTAGAAAATATATCCAAGTTCCATTTGTGGTCCATATTTTTATTTCAGGAGAACTTATTCCTACAAATTACGAAAACGAAACTTGAAAACCAACTTTTGGCCTCTCCCTTGATGCATATTATATCAATTTAGTTAGCAGTTAGATAACGGAAATACTGTCTAACATACAAGTGGGTTCCTTTGCCGTTTTGGTTTGTTTGTAAAAAACTGCTCGTACATGCACTTTTCATGCTACAAAATTTCGCAATCAGGATAAAAAAGTTTCCAATTCATGACTCCAAGTTTTTTAAATATATGCTAATTTCAATGCTGTAGGGCGTCTTGAAGTTTTTGTCCTACTTTTGGTAAAAAGTAATTTAATAAATCGATTTTGTACAAATCACCAAAAGCTTTTTCTAAATGTATATGTGGTCAAAACGGCCCGTCTTTCTATCATGAAACATTTTCTCGCAATCATATAAAATAAATTCCGTAGAAAACATGTGTCCAGGGGAAGTGGTGTAGGGTATCAATGATATGGGACCTACTGTTTATCGCCGAGTCCGAACGGCGTGTCCAATATGTCTTGAGACACCACTTGTGGAGAAGTTTTTCAAGGCTAAAATACACAGGAAATGTCGCCAACAATACTGAGGGGTGCCACCGTGGTGCAATGGCATGCACGCCCGCCTTGCGCGCAGAATTTTCAACGGTGGCAAAATACCCCCGTCTGACTATAGCTCTCTCTCACTTGTTTTTTTTTACATTTTTTGTATATATATTTTAAATTTTTCTATCGCATTTCGTGTTTAAAATTCAAGGACACCAATATTTCTCGGAATGAAATCTATACTTATAAAAGAGTTCAGTAATGATGACTCACTGACTCACTGATTCACTGACTCACTGACTGACTGATAATCAACGCCCAGACTAAACGGCTAAAGCTAGAATCTTGAAATTTTGGGTGAGGGTCACTCTTGGTCCGAAGGTGTCAGATAAGGCTGGATTTTTGGAAATTCGAACTAGAACTGTACTAAAAGTACTAAAAGGTACTAAATATGGTACCCTTTGTATTAGGCAAACGCGAAGAGCTAGAATTCTGAAATTTGGAATGAGGTTCATTGATGGAGAGTTAGAAAGGTGTACCAAATGGTTTTTGGAAATTCGAACTATAAGTGTACGAAAAGTACTAAGAGTTACTAAATTTAGTACTATTTGGTATTACGTGAACGGATAGAGCTAAAATCTTGAAATTTGGAATGAAAATCAAAGTTTAGAAGATGAGTTGATATAAGGAGGTGGTTTTGAAAATGTGTACTCATGTGTACGAATAGTACTAAATGGTACTAAATTTGGTACAATTTGAATTTGGGCGAACCGATAAAGTTGGAATTCTGAAATTTGGAATTACTATTACTATTGGAGCGTAGGTTTGAGATATGGAGGTAGTTTTCGAAATTCGTACATATAGGTACGAAAGGTACTAAATAGTACCAAATAAGGTACAATTTGGATTTGGGGGAACGGATGGAGCTGGAATCCTGAAATTTAGAATTAGTATTACAGTCGGGGTGTAGGATAGAGGTATTTTGGAAATTCGTACTTTTGGGTACGAAAAGTACTAAATGATACCAAATTTGGTACAATATGAATTTAAGTGATCGGATAGAGCTGGAATAGTGAAATTTGGAATTAAGATTACTATTGGAGCGTGGGATTGGGATACTTTTGAAAATTCGTACTTATGGCAACGAAAAGTACTAAATGGTACCAAATTTGGTACAATTTAGATTTGGGTGATCAGATAGATTTGGGATCCTGAAATTCGAAATTAAGATTACTTTTGGAGTGCTGGATAGAGGTAGGTTTGGAAATTCGGAACAAAAGTAATATGGTAACAAAAAGTACTAAATGCTACTAAATTTGGTACAATTTGGATTACGGTAATCTGATGCAGCTGTAATTCTGAAATTTGGAATTAAGATTACTGTTGGCGTGTAGGATTGAGGTAGTTGTGGATATTCGTACTCTTGGGTACGAATAGTACTAAATAGTACCAAATTTGGTACAATTTGGATTTGGGTGAACGGATATAGCTGAAATTCCGAGATTTAAAATAAGGAGTACTAATGGAGTGTAGGATTGATAAAGTTTTGGAAATTTTTAGTTATGGGTAGGAAAAGTACTAAATAGTACTAAATTTGGTACAATTTAGATTTCAATGATGGGATTCATTTGGAATCGTGAAATTCGGAATTAAAATTGCTGTTGGAGTGTTGATAGAGGTAGGTTTGCAAATTCGTACTTTGGATACGAAAAGTACTAAATGGTATCAAATTTGGTACAATTTGGATTACGGTGATCGGATGCAGCTGTAATCCAGAAATTTGGAATTAAGATTACTGTTGGCGTGTAGGATTGGGGTAGTTGTAGAAATTCGTACTCATGGGTACGAAAGTACTAAATGGTACCATATTTGGTACAATTTGGATTTGGGTGAACGGATATAGCTGAAATTCCGAGATTTGGAATAAGGAGTACTATTGGAGTGTAGGAATGATAAAGTTTTGGAAATTTTTAGTTATGGATAGGAAAAGTACTAAATTTGGTACAATTTAGATTTCAATGATGGGATTCATTTGGAATCGTGAAATTCGGAATTAAAATTGCTGTTGGAGTGTTGATAGAGGTAGGTTTGTAAATTCGTACTTTGGATACGAAAAGTACTAAATGGTATCAAATTTGGTACAATTTGGATTACGGTGATCGGATGCAGCTGTAATTCCGAAATTTGGAATTAAGATTACTGTTGGCGTGTAGGATTGAGGTAGTTGTAGAGATTGGTACTCATGGGTACGAAAGTACTAAATGGTACCAAATTTGGTACAGTTTGCATTTGGGTCAACGGATATAGCTGGAAACCCGAGATTTGGAATAAGGAGTACTGTTGTAATGTAGGATTGATAAAGTTTTGGAAATTTGGAGTTATGGGTAGGAAAAGTACTAAATAGTACTAAATTTGGTACAATTTGGATTTCAGTGATAGGATACATTTGGAATAGTGAAATTCGGAATTAAAATTGATGTTGGTGTGTTGGTTTAGAAATTCGTACTATGGATACGAATAGTACTAAATGGTACTAAATTTGGATTTGCGTTATCGGATATATATGGAATCCTGAAATTCGGAATTAAGCTTATTGTTTGAACATAGCACTGAGGTAGTTTTGAAAATTTGTACTTATGTACTTATATGTACGAAAAGTACTAAACGGTACTATATTTGGTACAACTTGGATTTGAGCGAACGGTTAGAGCTCGAATCTTGAATTTTGGAGTTAATATTACTGTTGGGGTTAGTTTTGGAAATGCGTACTTATGCTTACAAAAAGTACTACATTTTGTACAATTAGGATTTGGGTGAAATTATAGCGCTCGAATCCTAAAATGTGGAATTAGGTACACTTAGGGGTACGAGATGGTTCCATGTATGGTACAATTTTGTATTGGATGAACGGATAGGTCTGGATTCGGGAGATTTGGAATTAAGATTACTGTTATCATTTGCTTATAACGTCCGATTTAAGAAACATGTGCCATAAATAGAAGAAAAGTTGTAAATGGCACAGAATTTGGTACAATTTGTTATTGTGTAAAGGGAATTTTGAAATAATAGGAAGAGGTTCGTATTTATGTATTTGCATGTAAAGTACTAAATAGTTCTGTAATTGGTTTTGGGGGAACAGATAGAGTTGGAAATGAAGATGGCGGTTGTTAGGTTAGGCCGTATTTGCGCTGAGAACCTCAATTAAAATATCTCAAAAAATGTGGATTGCTCTTGATATGTAGGCGTAACGAAAATCGAACTAAAGTGGTACGTATTTGTACACAACATGTTTCCACCATTCTATATTATATATTGTTTATTTGTTTTGTATATTTAACGCATACGAAGTAGCGGGCACTTTGCTAGTATAATTATATGTACATCTTGCCTACATTATTATGCTCCAATATATTGCAAACTGACTTGTAAATGGCATATGGTAATAAGTAAAATTGTGTTAGACATATCCGTGGGAGTATTTATTTCCAGAAAGAAAAAAAAATGAGCAATGCTTACAGTCGTAAGTATACGCTATTTTATCTTTAGTAAAAAACATATAATTTCCTGAGTATGCATTAAGCAATAAGCAATGTTAGTTGGAGAAAAGTATTCTCATGAATTGGAACCCCACGCTGTTAAGTCCTGTGTACAGGATGGGAGACAGGGGGTATCTGCCAACAAGAGAAATGAGTTCCTAGCGCATATATAATTGTTCCACTATATATAATTGTGCCACAAACATGCCAGAAGGGACAATGTAGACTTCTCTCATACCAATGAGTGCGCCCCGGTTCATATTAAATCGATGATATGGGACCTATTGTTTATCGCCGAGTCCGAAGGGCGTGTCTTACGACACCACTTGTAGAGAAGTTTTACATGGCTGAAATACTCAAGAAATATCGCCAAGATTACTGAGGGATATTTCAACCATTACGGTGTAATAATGAGGCTAAAACCTTGAAAATACCCAAAAAAGGCAGGTACAGTTCTATGGCGGCTATACCAAACCATGGACATTTAGCAACAAATTTCTGGGGGAAAGTTTAGTGCTCTCAATGAAGAATAAATACCAAATTTCATCCATTTCGGTGTGATAATAGGCTAAAACCTTTAAAATACGAAAAATCGGTATGTGCCGTCCTATGGGTCAAATTTCTCTGGGAAATATGAATGCTCCCAACGAACAATAAATACCAAATTTAAGGCAATTTGGTGTTACAGTGAGGCTAAAACCTCGAAAATGCAGAAAATCGGGCGGTACCGTTATATAGGGTTATATAAAGACGTAGACCTATAACAACAAATTTCAGGTGGAAAGTTTAATACCACCAACGAAAACAAAATTCTAAATTACAGCCATTCCGGTAGGAATGGCCTTAATAGGCGACAACATTTAAAATAGCGGAAATCGGGAGGTACTCTCTCTATGGGGGCTATATCAACAAATTTAAGTGGAATTTTCTGCACTCACAAAACGAGGCTAAAACCTTCAAAATTCTGAGAATCTCCATGTACCGTTCTATGGTGGCTATATAAAGACGTGAACCTACACCGACAAATTTCGGTTGGAATGTTTCATACCCGCAATGAAGCCTAATACCAACTTTCAGTCATTTCGGTGGAATATTTAGTTCACAACATTTAAACTACCGTAAATCGGGAGGTACTGTTCTATTCGATGATATTTTGCAACAAAACAAGTAAAAAGTATATGTCGGCTTTGTCGACAGAGAAATACCTTCATCCTCTGTGATTCATCTATTGACAATATCGAATCGATTACCGACTGCCCATTTTGGACGTACGACCTGAAAAAACTTGTACCGTCGTAAAGGGCAACGAATTCCCAATCAGCTGTTAAACTAAACATCTCCCAAAATTTTTTGTGGGAGGTATAAACTAAATCGAAAAGTTTTGAACTTTTGTGGGGTAGGTATCCGAAGTAGGCGAAAGGATATAACTAAATCGACTCCAAATTGTCTGTAGCGGATTTCGTCCAAATATACTTGGGGTCTAAAAATAATATTACGATGAGGCACATTTTGGACATATGAAAATGAGGGTATAAAAATACCAAAAGTAGTTGAAGATGTCATCTTTCAGATGAAAGAGATTAAATGAAAATATTTGCAAACTACCGAGACAAATGACGATGCTGAGGAAATAAAGTTTCGCTTCTGGCTTTTACCAAATGTAAATATTTTAAATGTTAAACAAAAATATTTTCATTACTTAAATTTACCGCTCTAAAAAATGTGTGGTATTTTTCTATTTAACTGTAAAAGTCTCTCATGTTGTTTTAGAATTTGATTACACGGATAATTATTCAGTCAGTCTGTCAGTCATTTACCAAGCGTGACATGTATTTGAAAAATGTTCTTGTATACTTTAATTTTTATGATTTACATTTGAGTTAATTGTACAACAACAAATAAATAACTCACAAGACTTTTTGGTTTGTTAATTAGATTTGCGCACTTTTGTGGTTTCGGGATATTCTTTAGTTTAAATTCGAATGGTCTGTGTGTCTGCCAATATGTATTACAGGTAACTTGGTAATTTTTTTTTAATTTTTTTAATTGAAAAGAGGAGTTAGACCTGATCAGATACATAAATTTAATAAAGAAATTCAATATCAAACATAATTGTAAAAGTTTGCGCCGAAATTACTATAGGCACTTACGCCTATTCCACTAAGGCGATTGAAAACAAATCATTCGAATTACAGCAAAACTCCTGTAATCGTAAAAACATTGTGTTTGTTTGAAAACAAAATTAAACATTTAAAAAAAAAAAAAAAACCAGTTGTACGTATTACGTATTTGATTGTAAATCATCTTAGAGAAACAGGCCATTAAAATGTCCCTACCCATAGAAAGTATGAACGACATTGTATTACTATGTTAACTATCCTTCACAATGTAAATATTTGTAAATTGTATGTCACAATGTTATTTTTATTTTGTCTCCCATTAACATTCCCCTAACTTTTAAATCGCTACATTTCTCGTTTTCTCCGTCCAGACTTTGTACATTTGCATTTAAATTGTATTTTAATGTTTACCATAAACATTGTCGCGGACTTCAGCAAAAGTATGCCATCAAGAGGCAGAATTTTATGTTAATCTTTTAAATGTGTTTTTGTGACATTTGCAATGAGACAGTTTGTTTTTTGCGAAATAAAAAAAGAAAAACATTTACAACGGCCTAACAATGATATTTTCAGACACTTTTAAAAATATGGGATATTTTTATTGTTAATAGTATAGCATTTTTTAAGCTAGGGGACTTGTACAATACTTATGATAAGCGCTGGTCACATGCCAACATAATTAAAAATTAATGTAATTTTGATTATAATAACATTTGTAAATATTTTAATATAAAATAAGAGAATTCCATAAACCATAATTGGGAGTACGCTACATCCTTGGAGAGGTAAACACTTAAAAAATTTTTTTAGCATTTATAATTACACTGTACAACACAAAAAATAATTACAAGATAATTTAGCCAGATTATGAAAGAGGAACGAAACAAGTACGTATCAGTCAGGCCGCTCAAACAATCTACTGAAAAAGAGTCAAAACGATGCGAGAGGAACTCCTAAACTTCACTTTATCCGAATTTTGTGTGGGAGGTACCCGAAGGAGTGGACCGATATAGTCTATATTTCAATACCATACTGGACTGGATAAATTAATACGATGTGCAAAGCCTGCATCAATCAAAAACTCCCCGCGAGGATTATCTTGCGGATTTGCCATTTTGGTTTGTGTCGTCAGGGTTTCTTGGAGTTTTTAGGCCAATATCTCAGGAATAATTGACTTACTCCGGCAAAAAATTGTACCGTCGTAAAGCGAACCACAAAAAAAAACTTACTCAAACAAATTTCAAAACGATCCGTGAGGAGCTCTTAAACTTCACATTTTCCGAATTTTGTGTGGAAGGTACCCGAAGGAGTGGACCGATACACTCCATATTCATACATGACTGGATGAAATAATACGATGTGCAAACCCTGCACTAATCAGAAATTCCCTGCGTGGATTATCTTGCGGATTTGCCATTTTGGTTGGTGCCGTCAGGGTTTCATGGAGCTTTTAGGCCAATATCTCAGGAAGTATGGACTTCTGCAAGAAAAAAATTGTACCGTCATAAAGGGAGCCGCAAGGAAAAATTAGTGAAAAAATTGCAAAACCATCCGAGAGGAGCCCTTAAACTTCACTTTATCCGAATTTTGTGTGGGAGGTACTCGAAGGAGTGGACAAATATAGTTCATATTCGAACCAGATCTACATCTGGAAGGAATAATACGATGTGCAAAGTTTTGACCAAATCGATTGCACCCTTCGAGAGTAAACGTTCAGACCATTTTACAGACAAATTTTGAACTTCTGTGGAGGAGGTACCAGAAGGAGTGGACCGACATGGCCCATCTTCGAACTTAAACTAAGTTTGGACAAAATATTACGATACCCAAAATTTGGTTCGAATCGTTCGAGAGTTATCGTGCGCACAAGCCAGACAGACAGACATTTTTCGTATCAAAGTGTATATACTATTATGCCAAAATATCCAAAAAACATTGAAAAAAAAACTTCAAGTCAAAATCCGGGGGCTCGATTTTCACCGTAGACATATGGTCTAGTGGACTTTTTTGCTCAGTACAATCCCAATAATCAGAAAATCCAGGCGCCCGTGATGGTGTTCAAATTGCCTCACCCTAGTATATACCTTTCTAGCCTAAAGGCTGAGGGTATAAAAGAAGACAAGTGTATCGGCGTTTTGAAAGTTTACTTCGGGAAGTAACCTAAATAGGCGTGGCAAGTTCCGCCCATTTCTACAGGTTTCGAAATACTCGACATCAGTTTCCATGGAATCCTTGCATTTTAGGTATAAAGTGTCTTTGGCAATATTACTATGAACTATGCGGGGTACCTTGTTATGAAAAAATTAACCCTAATTTTTAAAAAAAAAAAGTTTAAGAACTCCTTTAACATGAGATCGTATCAGATAAAAATATTCTACAAAATTATTTGCCATAAAATCTTACTATAGGTCCCCGAATACACCAAAACTCTAAATCGTACCTAAACGCCAGGAATCTACCAAAGTAAAATCAAGTTTTAGGTTTAATGTTGTACTTTATCTGAGTTTATTAAGTTTTGTCCTACAAAACTTCATTCTAGAGAGAAAACGTCAAAGACAAAAATATTATCCATCAAATGTCAATATAAGTCTACAAATAAATGAAATATGTTTTTGCAAAATATATCAAGAAAAAAAATATATCAAATTTGCCAACAAAAACCCAAATATTTTTTGAATAAATTTGTTTTGTTCTTTTTTCTGGTTGATGCATGAAAGTAACATGAAATTTAGTTCTAAATGAAAGGTGTTAAAAGAAGAAATATCCTACACAAGCAAAATACTTTGTTAAGCAAATTACGTCACAAAAATAGATATTATAGGAAGAAATTATTTGTTAAACTATTAGACTCTTTATTACAATTTATACCATACTGAGTCAAAATCTCCTAAAATACTTCACTTTTTGAGGATTATGTCAAAAAAAAAGAAATGTTCCAAATCAAATTTCAAATTTGTAGTTATAATATTTAACATCTCCAGAAGCTTTCGTTTTTTATCTATGACTTGCAAAATGCCCGCTACTTCGTTAGCGGAAAGGAACAAAATATAAATAAACAATATTTAATATGGAAATGGTGAACACTGGAGATTCTGCTGTACTAAACCCTATTTTAATTACCAATATTTAATTGATTTAATTAATTTTATACTGACACTGTATTTGGAATTTCAAAAAGGCGGTTTCACCAAGAACCCGAATAAGTCCGTAAAATTTTCATTATTCAAAATGGCCATAAAAATCCACCTTTTCGTTTATTTGACGGATTTTAGGAATTTGTGACATGAAAGGGTAGAAAAACTTATATAGCATACCCCTATATAACACTTTTTTGAGGCATTTCAATTTAGGCCTTTTTATTCCCAGGGGGTAAAAACCTTCTGGTTAACAAAATTGTCGCAAAGCACCACGTTTGTGTTGGTGTTCAGAACCAAAAAACATTTTTTTTTTGAAAATATACTTCACGTTTGACTATTTGATTTCCGTTCAGTGTTGCCGAATTTGACGATTTATCGTCATTTTGAAGATTTTTTGGCCTAAATTGGAAAATGACAATTTGACGATTTTATGCCCTGAAATGACGATTTTTCATGTTAGCCAAAATTGCATGAAATAACACAGTATAAATAAATTTTAACCAAAATTTAGCGAAAGAATTTAAAGAAAACAATGCTTCAAATTCGATTGGCTATATTTAGGTACATATCTGAAATACAGGCTTTTTTGCCACACAGTCAATCAGGCCATATTTGAGCAAAGCTGTCATTCGAAATTGGCAGTGTATTTACCTTGCTGCATTGTTGCAAACTCGATAGCCATAGGGGGAAATCTCATCTGGTGAACGCTTTTTTATGGCGGTATTTAAGTGAGACTAAGTTAGCTTTACTGCTGTGGCAACGCGGTTTCTGTTCATAATTAAGAAATCGCCTTCACGTTAGCCCAAAATCAATGGAACAATATTCAATATAATTTTTCAAATTCAGAACTTTATCTCAAATCTCAAATTTATACTGATTTTCATAACAAATTTTTGTCATTTGTTATTTTTTGTATAAATAGAGTACTTCCAAGTTATATAATCCCAGCTTTGTTCCTCTACCCAATACCATATTTAGTACTATTTAGTACTTTTCGTTCCCCTAATTTTAGATTTCATACGCATTTCCAAAAACTTGTTACCTAATACAAAGATTCGGAATTCCAGCCCTAACCGTTTACACACTACCAAAATGTCACCAAACTTTTCGTACACCTATATCCGAACCGCATTTCACTTTTCCAGCTTTTTCTGTTCCCCTGAAACCAACTATAGTACTATTTGTATAAATAAGCACGAATTTTTAAAACCTCCTCCCTAACTTCGCTATAAACACCAATTGCTATTCTAATACCGAATTTATAAATTCGCTTTCTACCCCTTATCACAAATTGTACCAAATTCTGTACTATATAGCAAATACCAAAAGGTACAACATTTTGTACCATTTAGTACTTTTCATACACGACTTTCCCAAAACTACTAACTAAACTAATCCAAATTATAGCGTATCTAGTTTCATTTAGCACTTTTCCATAAATATGAATTTTCAATACTACCTCAGTCCTAAACTCCAACAGTAATCTTAATACCAAATTTAGGGATCACAGCTCTATCCGTTCACTCAAATACAAATCGTACCGAATTTAGTACTGCTTCGTGCACATAAGAACGAATTTCTTGATTCCAAATTTTAGGACTCAAGCTCTATCCGCTCACCCAAATTTAAAAGTGGGGTTCAGACGATCAGTTTTGACTGACAGCTTTGCTCAAATAATCGGTTGCTTGCCAGTGTGGTCGTTTATTTTTGTCAGTCATCAGGCAACCACAAAATTTTTTTGTGGATGTTGGACAGTCAGCTGTTGGTTGTTTGTTTGTTTGACCGTGTGAACGAAACAACGTCAGTCAAGGAATAAATTAGCAGAGTAAATATCAAATAAAAGTTAAAAAAGTCGTGTGTTTTTATTAATTTGATTGATTATTATTGCAAATAAGAGATAAAAATAGCAGACAAAAATCTTTTCCTTCATTTTAATATCGGCCAAGCAAAAAATTGCGAACAAAATGACAAACATGGACAACGAAAATAAATTTTTAAAGGAATTTTTATGTTGCTACGAAATGCAAAGATGCCTCTGGGACATAACCAGTCCAGAATATATGATGCGCGACATTAAAACAAAAGCATATGAAGAACTTCTAAATGTTAATAAGCGGAGTCACTAATCTGAGCAAATAGTTAAAATTCTCATCTGACATTCTAAAATAGTTTTTGAAGTCCATTGGCTCAGAATCTCGAATTTCCTTTAAAATATTCACATGTGAATATTGTTTTCGGGAGGCTATCCATTTTTTACCCATTTCCTTCTTCTTGTCACTTTATTTTCTTCCTCTAAAAGCGAAATGATCAAAAATGCACATCCAATCTTTTTGTCATCCATATTTATTAATAAAAGTTGTTATTTATATGATTTTATAGCTATGTGAACACAGTAATTTTTCAACTTGACTGTTGGTTTGCCATCCAACTTGAATGACTGTTTGGCCGCTACGAACAGCACAACAAAACTGAAGCAATCGATATTTGACCAAAAGCTGTCAGTCAAAACTGATCGTCTGAACCCCACTAAATTTACTACCATTTCGTACTTTTCGAACATTTATAGTTTGAATTTCCGAAAATCCTTTATTGCATCTTGCTTACTCTTCATCAGTGACCCTAATTCCACATTTCAGGATTCCAGCTCTATCTGTTCACCCGAAACCTACTTGTACTAAATTTAGTACGTTTGTACCCTTATAGTTCGAATTTTCAAAAACCTTTCATTGTTACTCTTCACCGGTGACCCTCATTTCAAATTTCAGGATTCCAGATCTATCCGTTCACATAAGACCAAATTCTACTAAATTTAGTACCATTTAGCACTTTTCGTACAGTTATAGTTCGAATTTCCAAAAACCTTTCTTTCTTACTCTGCATTAGTGACCCTCATTCCAAAATTTCAGGATTCCAGCTCTATCCGTTAACCCAAAACCAAATTGTACTAAATTTAGTACGTTGTGTACCCTTACAGTTCGAATTTTCAAAAACCTTTCATTGTTACTTTTCACCAGTGACCCTTAATCCAAATTTCAGGATTCCATCTCTATCCGTTCACCTAAATCCAAATATTACTAAATTTAGTACCATTTAGAACTTTTCCAACCCTTATAGTTCGAATTACCAAAAACTTTTCTTTGTTACTCTTCATCAGTGACCCTCATTCCAAATTTCAAGATTCCAGCTCGTACACTTATAGGTCGAATTTCCATAAACCCTTTGGTACATCTTTTTAGCTCTCCATCAGTTACCCTCGTTCCAAATTTCAGAATTCCAGCTCTTACCGTTTGCCTAATAAAAACGGTAACATATTTAGTACCTTTTTGTACTTTTCGTACACTTCTAGGTCGAATTTCCAAAAACCCAGCCTTATCTCACCTCTACACACCAACAGCAACCTACACCCAAAATTTCAACTTTCTAGCTTCAGCGGTTTCGTCAGGGCGCTGATGAATCAGTCAGTCAGTGAATACCTCACCTACCTGCTCTTTTATATATATAGATTTAGGACCATATTCTACCGTTTTTATTCACATTTTCGTTATCTGCGGTCACAAAATATATTTTATGGACGTTTTTTATTATAAATTCTTTCAGAAGATTATGTGTGCTCGATCCAAACTGTTTTTGGAATATATATGGTGAATATATAGGGAAATATTGATAACCCAGATCGGACATTGTAAAATTACGTATTTTAGTAATATAAACTTAAATAACGTCATCAGGATAAGTCATAGGTTTCTGATATTGTATGTGAAAATGCTGGGATAGACTACGGCTATTGTCCAGTGAATATATCTGACATACGAGTCTTAACATCCATGATTTTGGCATGGTCCTAAATACTATAATGATGGCAGCTACTCCTGCTCCGACAAAATTGACTGAATTTACCCTTGAAATCGCAGTAATTAGCCAAAATTGTTTATGTTGTATTTGTTATTTATAGGGTTAATTCAGTCAATTTTGTCGTATGCCAGATATATTCACTGGACAATAGCCGTAGACTATCCCCGCATTTTCACATACAATATTAGAAACCTATAACTTATCCTGCTGACGTTATTTAAGTTTATAGTATTAAAATACGTAATTTTACAAAGTCCGGTCTGAGATATGAATATTATCCCTATATATTCACCATAGATATTCAAAAAACAGTTTGGATCGAGCACACATAATCTTCTGAAAGAAGGAAAAACAGAAAGATACCCCGCATTGTTGTCAGTAATATTGACAAAGACACTTTATACCTAAAATACAAGGATTCCAAGGAATTGATGTCGAATATTTCAAAACCCGTATAAATGGGCGGAACTTGTCACGCCTATTTAGGTTACTTCCCGATGTAAACTTTCAAAACGCCGATACACTTGCCTTCTTTTTCGGTCCACTTTAATAATCTGTGCGGGGTTTCTTGTAATTTAAAAAAGTTAAATTTTGTTCTACAGTGTTATTGTTGTCGGCGTTCTTGATGCGTATGAAAATTGACAGCATTAAGTGCTGCAATTGTGTATACGCCAGTTGCTACCACCTCTAATTCAGTTATTTGGGAGAAACTCTCCTTTAGCTGTCGTGCCAACCAGTAATTAAGTTAGTCTCTGTGAATGATTTTTTGAGCTTTCGCGTATTATGTCAGGAAGTTTTAACTTGAATGCGTAATTCATAGTATATTACTATTCTAGCAGACCCGGGTCCGCGCTGCTGGCCAGTCCTATTGAGTTTTAATGACAACATTTTATGGACTTTATGCTTCACAATTCAAAAATAGGTATTTTCTACCTCATGTCTTCGAGTTATTCATAGATGATTTTAAATTTATCAACAGATTTCCTAACCTTTGTTTTCTCTTAGGGACTTTGTCGGATTTTTTCGCCTAGTGATGCAGGTTAGGATTTATTATACCCCATTCCATTATTTTAAAGCGATATAATTATAAAAGTTAAAAAAATGGTAAAGTCAAATTCTCCCGCTCATTGAGACTTATATATTTTTAGTTTTTCAAGGCGGATAGACCGCTGGACTTCATCATTTCAGAAAATTTGTAAATATACAGTTTTTCTTAAAAGGAGAGATATCGTGCCACCTTCCAAATTCATGCCTATATGTACCACAGCACATTACACAAAATTTCCTTAGTTTCAATATATTTACTATCGAATCCCATATCGAATCGGTGACGACAAAAATTTGGGTTTTTGGCCAGGAAAGTCGATTACGAAGGAGAATTCGCAAAAAATACAATATCCCTCCTAGCCCGGTCAAAATAGACATTGAAATAGCAAAAATTCCCACAGGGCTGAATTTTGGTGGAGAGCTGGGGTTTGCCATTAGAAGCAACGTCCTAAAAGTCCCCATCGATCCCATGTGTGCAAAAAAAAAAAATATTCGGGGTCAAAGGTCAAATTTTAATGGTTTTTAGGTTATCGGATTTTTTTTTTTTGAAAACGGTTGATCTAATCACAAAGTGACTAAAGTAAATGTTGTAGGCAGAAAAATTATCTACAAGTTTTATCTTTATAATTTTTTTCCTAGAAGGAACCATTCTTGAGATACAGCTGTTCTAAAAAACACATGATTTTTATGCACTTATAAGGGAAATATGCACATATTCAGACGAACCGGCTAAAATAAGCGAAGTAATCGGGTCTGTCCCCCAAAAAAATATATATTTTCTTGAAGAGCGAAATTGTAGCTATCTTCTAAAAAAAATTCCAACAAAATCGGAGCAAGTTTAATAGAGTTATTCAATGTTAGAGTCATTTTATGCAAAAATAGCCCATTTAACCCACATGTATAATCGAAAGCCCAACGGGAACGACCCCAACGAAAACTCTCCGATTTTTTTCAAGTTTTGTCAGAAGGTAGGGTTTGTTGCGCTGATTAAGGAAATGTATAATTATTAACGGTTGCGGATCCGGTTCGCCGGTTATTCGACCCGAAAGGCCAAATTTAAAAACCAGGTTAGATACGGTTCTACTGAACCGATTACTATCGTTTGAAAGCTTATGAAAGTATCTAACACATAGTGTCATTACTTTAACCGGTTCGCCTCATAATGTACTTACGCGGCTAATTTTTTATTTGACCTTTAGATCGCGATATCTCGAAAATGGTAATTCTTTTTTAAAAATCATAAAGACCACTCTTGTAGACAATTATTAAATCTACAACTATTACTTTAGCCGGCTCTTTTGCTAAGTCTTACCGTTTTTGAGAAAAATTAAAAAAAAACTGAATAATGCCTTCAAAAACGACCTTTGACCCCGAATAACTTGTTTTGCACATGGGATCGATGGGGACTTTTGGGACGTTGCTTCTAATGGCCAACCCTAGCTCTCCACCAAAATTCAGCTTTGTGGGAATTTTTGCTATTTCCCCCTTATACGCATGTCTATTTTGACCGGACTATCCATCCATCAGCTTTCGCAAACAAATTTTTCAAATTGTTTATGTCACATTGATTTGGCAACATTTCACATTCATATCACTTCAAATATCCACACTTGACAGCATTCACTTCGGTCTAGCTGTAAATGACGTTAAAAACGTTTTCACAAAACCAGCATTCTTCATGCAATGTTTAAATTATTTGGTTAAGGTTAAGTTAAGGGTTAAGTGTATTGTTCGTCATTTAAAATTTAACTTTACATCATTTAGAATTAAACTTTATTTAAAATTTATTTAACTTAACATCATTTGCAAGCTTCAAAATATTAAGTAAAATTAAATGCAATTGCAGACAAATGACATTAATTAATTGTTAATTCATTAAAATTGTTAATTCAGTTTGACAGTATTTGACAGTATTTTCGTTTTGAAAATATTACACTGTGTAATATTTTTAAGGTACCTAAAACTACTTCTGAGTGAGTATTTTATGAAAGTAGAGACAAAACCTTGAAAACCGTATATACATGTTTGGCCTCATTTAAACATATTAGCCTTTTAGAAAATATTGGGTTATGTCTCAATTTTAGGAATTTCATCTATTACTTTGTATTGCATAACATCGAGGGTGAAATCTGCCGTCTATTTTATTCTATCAGTCATAACATAACAAACTGTAGGGCAACAGCTATATTACTCACCATTATAGACCAGATTATGATTATATGAATACTCTTACTTTCTAACATTCGGTCTCTTTATCCAAACATCTGCTGTGTTATTAGCGTACCATTATCATTCTCAAAAACCCCCACACCAAACGCAGACATATCGTTTGACTTTTGTGTTGTTAATTATGCTGCCATAGATACATTTGTCCCATTGAGATGGCACGTCAGTTTAGCGTTAGCACTGTCATAACCTTCACCTTGACAAACAAGCCACGTGTGAATAATTCTTTGTATGCACTTTTCGGGCAGAGGTTATGAATAGCGTTGGGCTACACATTTGTGATATTTTTATGTCAGGTGTGATAAATTGTTGTTTATATGACTTTCGTTAGATGAAAGAGGTAACGTGGCATTGTCATATTCCAAGTGAATGGTGTCTTGGGTATACGAATTGTGAAAGAGTTTTGTATAAGTTGTATTGCATAAAATTTATATAGCGGTGTATGTGAAATACAGGATGAGGAGTCATTTTTCTTTCCAAAACAACAGCGTAATATGATATATTTGATATAATGGGCAAATTAGATACAGAGCTTTTGATGCATGGTTCCAAAAGAGAATAATGGTAAGACAATTGTTCTAAACATGACCTGATTGGGGACATATATACAGATAGATTTATTGCATAAAGTGTGTAGCACATGTTCGATTTGACTTTGATCTTCCATTGCTATGAAATTTTTTAATCTACGTCAGTTTAGTGCCTATCAAACATTCAACTCACACAAGAGGTTCCAATTTCTGTCAGGTTGCCTCAAAAGTGCCTTCCGGGTTGTTAACGTGAGAAGTTGGAAGATATAACCACTAGGGTTATGATTTTTTTTTTCAGCCTCATATCCCTGTATCATCTTAATTATAAGGTGATTCGGTGAAAAAACTTTAAGCACAAAATCATTTTAAAATTTGAATTAATCAGAATTATGGTAAATTTTTTGAATTCGCTATAAGCAGATATATAATTGAAAATAAACTTTACAGCCACATGAGATAACCAAACTGACATAACATTTATTTCTCACTAATTATTATTAATTCTGAGAATCATAAAAATATCGTAAACTCTTTTTTCAAGGATAAAGTTTTTTAACCAAAAAAAATCAATTCCAATTTTTTTAATATTGGTTTGTGCGTGAACTTTTTATACTATCCACCATAGTATGGAGGGTTTCTTTTTCCGTTTGTAACACATTGAAATAATCATTCCCGGCCTAATAATGTATATATATTCTTCAACAGGATAAAGTTATAAGTCGATCAAGACTATCTTTTTTTCCATAGGGGGTCAAGTTCGAATATGGGCTACATCAGTCCATCTTTAGGATTAGTCCCCATATAACGGTACCTCCCGATTTTCGTTGTTTTGAGCGTTTTAGCTACAATTTTTAACCGAAGAAGCTGTAATTTGACATTTAACTTTCTTAGGAGTCACAACACTACTCCACCAAAAACTGTCAACATAGGTCCATATTTTGGTATAGCCCCCATATAAAAGTACCTCCCGATTTTCGGAATTTTAAGGATTTTAGCTACAATTATTAACCGAACGAGCTGTAGTTTTACATTTAAAGTTCTTAGGAGTCAAGAAAGTTCTCCATGAAAAATCGTATTTTTAGGTCCATGTTATGGTACCTCCCGATTTTTGGTATTTTGACTGATTTTAGTGAACAAAAATTTGTGTGTGCCGCCGTGGTGAAATTGTATGCACGCCCGCCTTGCACGCTGAAGGTCGTGAGTTCGATTCCCCGGCCAGACAAACATTTTTCAGCGGTGGCAAAATACCCCTCAGTAATGTTGCAACATTTCCTGAGTATTTCAGCCACGTAAAACTTCTCTACAAAGTAATGTCTTAAGACACGCCGTTCGGACTAGCCGATAAACAGTAGGTCCCATATCATTGAGCAAATGTGAATCGGGGTGCACTCATTGATTTGAGAGAAGTCTCCCTTATCCTTTCAAGGCTCTTTATGGAACAATTAAAATTAGTTAAAAGTTTTAACCAAACAAGTTGTAATTTGACATTTGAAGTTCCCAGTGGTTACGAAACTTCTCTACCAAAAATCGTCCACATAGTTGTCACTAAACTTCTCTACCAAAAATCATCAGCCTAGGTCCATTATTTGCTATAGTCCCCATATAACGGTACCTCCCGATTTTCGGTATTTAGAGGATTTTAGCTACATTGTTTGACGGAACTACCCGTAATTTGACATTTGAAATTCACACTGGTCACAATGAAATTTTATAGTTCCACTTTTTGGTATAGGCCCCATTCAACACACATCCCGATTTTCGGTATTTGGAGAATTTTAGCCTTATTTCATGACCGAATTTGCTGTAATTTGACATTTGAAGGATCTATTGCCCACTACACTCCTCCAACAAAAGTTGTCAATATATATGATCCCTGCAGTCACAAAACTTTTCCACCAAAAATTGTCTACATTGTTCCACGCTTTGATATAGCTTCTATCTAAAATAAACCCCTGATTGAACACATTTTTATACCCTCAGCATTTATGCTAACGAGTATGTATACACTTTTATACGGACAAAATGTGCCTCATCAAAATAATGGTATGTTTGGACGAAATCCGTTTCAGACAATTTGGAGTTGATTTAGCCATGTCCGTCCGTCCGTCTGTCTGGCTGGAGCGCACGATAACTCTCGAACGGATCAACCGATTCAATCCAAAATTTGTCTTTCGTAATATTTGTCCAAACTTGGTTTAAGTTCGAAGATGGATTATATCGGTACACAACTTCCGGTACCTCCCTCACAAAAGTTCGAACTCTTGAAGGGTGTAACCGAATTGGTCCATACTTTGAAATTTCTACCAGACTTAGAAGAGTTTCCAATATGGACTCAATCGGTCCACTCCTTCGGGTACCCACAAAATTTCGGAAAAGTTCAGTTTGGGACCTGCTCTCGTATCGCATTGATTTTTGTTGTAACAACCTGTATTCATTTTCCCCTATGCGACGGTATAAATTTCATCTTGCTTGAAAGGTGCAAAAAAACCCTATGACACCGTGTGTATATAACTCTCGAACAGATCTGCCGATTCGGTCCAAAATTGGGCCTTCGTAATATTTTGTCCAACTTAGTTTAAGTTCGAAGATAAGTCATATCGGTCACTCCTTCAGGTACCTCCCCCACAAAAGTTCAAAAATGTTGGGAAAATTGTACGCACCATAACTCTTGAGGGTAGTGACCACTTTTATCCATACTTTACACATCCTTATATATCTAGATCAGTAGTGGGATTCTGTAACTCATTTTTGCTGTTATCGATAATTGTCGGTAAAATTAAAATGCTTATAATTTCGATAATTAACGAAATTTTTCGGTAAGTTAACGATGAATAAAAAGTAGTCGGTAGCCTCTACCGATACAAACAGCGATGCCAATTTTTCTTTATGTTTTTAGTCATAATTTTGCGATTTAATTTTACCGATTTTTGTCGGTAACAGCAAAAATGTGTTACAGAATCCCACTACAGGTTCAAATATGACTATATTTGTCCACTCCTTCGGGTACCTCCCACGCAAAATTTCGGATAAGTTCACTTTAAGACCTGCTCTCGAATCACTTTGATTTTTATTGAAACAACTTGCATTCGCTGCCTACATTACGACGGTAAAAGTTTTTTCAGGGGCAAGTCCATACTTCTTGGGAAAACAGCCCCAAAGGTGTAAGAAAACCCCTATGGCACCATATGTAGTGGCTGGAGAGCACGATAACTCTGGAACTGATCAAATGATTTGGTCCAAAATTTGACCTTCGTCATATTTTGTCCAAACTGCGCTTCAGTTCGAAGATGGGCAACATCGGTCCACAAGTCCCGTACTTCGCCCCAATATTTAAACAAGTAAGAGAGGGTTATAGTCGGACAGGGTCGACCATGTGATACCCTTCTCCACTACACCATGGCACAATTTTCCAAGGAATTTCTTTTATATGATTTCGACATATTTTAGCCGTCCGGTCATACATACATACGTTGGTATACATGGTAACATACCAAAGATATAGAACATACATACATAAATATATACGCCATAATTACTGGAAATGTAAGGTATTAATTTCCGTATTTTATAATGAGCAATCGGGGCTTTTTCGCTACATTTTATTAAAACAAGTTAGAACGTATCAGTCAGCTGTGCCGACGGAGATATACCCTCAGCCTCGGACACAAAGAACATAAGTAAACTCAATACTTATAAAAAAAAATTGTACCGTCGTAAATTGAAAAAATCCGAGACGAGTCCTTAAACGGCTATGTTTCCAAAATTTTTGTGGGAGGCACCCGAAGGAGTGTTCCGATGTAGTCCATATTCGGACGTAATCCAAGTCCCTAAGAAATAATGCGATGTTCAAAATTAAGACCCAACTGCTTTTTCCCTTCGAGGGTTATCTTAGGCACCAGTCTGATTAGTTGGTGTGGTCTCAGGAAGTACGGACTTACCCAAAAAAAAAAAAAAAAAAATTGCACCGTCGTAAGGCGAATATGTTTCAAACAAATTCAAAACGGTTCGAGAAGAGCTGTCAAACTATACTTTTCCCAAAGGATTGGGCCGATATAGTCCATATTCGAACCTGATACATGCATGGAAGTAATATTTCCGCATCCCTAGTTTGGAACAATTCGGTTAGTCCCTTCTGGAACTATCGTGCGAATAATAGTAGCGAAAAATTTTGAACGTTTGTGGGGGTAATTACCGGAAAGGGGTAGGCCGATATGGTCCATCTTCGAACTTAAAGTAAGTTTGGACAAAATTTACGAAACCACAAATTTGAACCAAATAGGTTATCGTGCGTGCCAGACAGACGGATGGACATGGGTAAATTGACTCCAAATTGTCTGAAATGGATTTTGTCCAAACATACTTGGGGTCTAAAAACATTATTTCGGTAATCTCGTTGGCCTAAATGTTGAGGATATAAACAAATATTAAAAGAATGTTAGAAATAGTTTTCGGTAATTTTTATCGTACATATTGATCAATGAAAAAATACCAATATTTCGAGGTACTATTACATTACTTTTTACCAAAGCTATCTCAAGAACTTCAAGACCCCGTACAGCATTGTAATTTGTAACAATTTAAAAACCTGGGAACCCTTCTGTCATGATTTGAAAACTTTTCTATCATAATTGCGACATTTTGTAACATGGAATGTAAATGTAGCTCTATGCGAGAAAATCACAACAACAAAAAGCCACTTATATGTTAGGCAGTAGTTCAGTTGTCTAACCGCTATATTCATGTTGGTTTTCAAGTTTATTTTTGTAGATTGCCGAAATATGTCTCTAAGAAATAAAATATAGATCAAAAATTGAATTTGGATATTTTTTCCCTCACCCGCTAAGAACTATCTACTAATATTTTGTCCAAATTTAGTTTAACTTCTAAAATGGTCCCTATTGGTCTAAGGAGAGGACCTCCCCCAAAAAAGATCAACATTTGTGTCTAAGTGCAGTTTAGGGTCTGTTCGAAGATCCTTTGCAAATGTATGCCGATGTTGTTCGTTGTGGTCCTGTTTACAGCTATATTATGTTTTCTGTGGACAAGTCCATGCTTCCTTTCATACTGGTCCAAAAGTTATACGATGATGCAGTGGAATGACTAGTGGGTACGGTATCTATCGAAAATATATGACTCCCAAAATAACATCCAGTTTCATAATGGACCAAGTCGGTAAAATCCTTTAAGTACCTCCACCCCTACACCTTTGAACTTTAACCCTAATCCACATTTTTGTCGGCAAGCTCAAATTTCCAAAAAGGGCCACACAATTATGCAAAGACCCTAAATACATTCGATCTGTCTGTAGATGAAATTTTAAATTCACACAGGCTGATAATATAATTGTTCAACAAACATCCCATACGGGACAAGGGAGACTTCTCTCATATCAATGAGTGCACCCCGATTCATATTGCCGCGTCCGAACGGCGTGTCCTAAGACACCACTTGTAGAGAAGTTTTACGTGCCTGAAATACTCAGGAAATGTCGCGAACATTGCTGAGGGGTATTTTGCCACCGTTGAAAGGCGGGTGTGCCTACCATTGCACCACGGTGGCACCCTGATACTTTTTACTTCTTTAAATTAGATTAGATCATTTAGGAATTTGGATTATCTGTGGTCTTAAACTACTTATCTGTGGCTTAAACTACTTATTCCATTTTGGTTAAGAATACTTTATGGTGGAGGGTATAAAAAGTTTGATTGATTTTGAGCCAACGTAGAGCTTCATTGAATAAACGAAAAAAGTTTCATTGAAGTAAAATTAACGAAATTGTTCATTAATGCAATGAAACTTCTTGATTGATGCAATGAAACCTCTTCATTAATGCAATGAAACCTCTTCATTAATACAATGAAACTTTTTCATTAATGCAATGAAATACTTTCATTAATATAAAAATTTACATTTATTGTTGTAATTTTTACATTCAATAACAACGAATCCTAATGCTTTCAGTTCAGTGACAGATTTTTTACCGAAAATATTGACTTCGAATTTATATAAATTTTTAGTTCTTTAGTTTTCTTTAGTGATCAGACAAAAATTTTCCCTAATAAACACTTCAATCTATTATCCCAAGCCTTAAAAACATTTAAAAATTGTATACTATATACTTTTTTTCAACAAATGGGTCATCAAATGACCCTAACATAGTGTATGTGATTTTTTTCTACACTAGTAGCAGGGTTAAATAAAAAAATGAATACATAAAACTTAACAGAAATAGTTTGCCCAATATTTACATACTTACTTTTCTAAGTTAAATTTTTTTTCATTCGCACTTGGCGGCCATTTAATGTCAACTAAAACAATGTTGATGAAAATTAGCTGATTAACTTAATCCATCGCTTATTGTTGTGAAAGAGAGAAAGGGGGGTTGTTTTGCCCAATTTTGTTTTCTGCTTTTTAAACGCACACACGCACATTCACACCACATAGCTGGAATTTACTGCATAACAACAATGAAATAAATACAAGCAGAGCAACTGAGAATAACATACAGAGAGAATAAGTCGTGACACACGAGTTGGAAAAATGAGACAAACATTTTTTAATGAGAATGAATATGTATATACATACATACAAAGCGAATCGCTGACAGTAAAGAATTCTTGTACAGTTACGCTGTTAGTGTACGTGTATGTATGTACGTGGCAGTTTATGATTGTGGAAAATTTAAAACATTTGTTCAATAAAGAATAAATAATTAGAAGAAAAATGATAATCAATAATAGTGGTTTCCACTGGGCTGATTAGGTCAATTGTTCGATGGAATAAATAAAACTAATTTATTTCATGATCAACTCAACGTTTCGTTGGCCTTTTTCCAACTTCATCAGGAGTTTTTTACACTCTTGAGAGCTTACGCATCCAAGAGAGAATAAACAAATCTATAAACATCAAAGAAGATAAAGATAATATCAAACATCAATATTCAGTTGCAATCATTTAAATTAGTACGGTTCTGTGATACGCATAGGTTAACCCCCAGTTTATGTATTTCGAAACGAAAATGTGTGCGCATGAAAGACACCCAAACTTTAGTTTTTGAAATATTATTTCATTTGCTTTTGCTTCAAAACAAAAAACAAATTTGAAATACACACTCAAATTTGGTAGTTTTTCTTCCGCATTCGTTTTCTTATCGGCCCTTAGTCTTTTGCTGCAATATTTGTTTATATACATTATTATTGATTATTTTTTAAATTATACAAATATCTGTCTTGTGAAATCCAGTTTTTTTTTTATAAAAATGAACATAATTACTAATCATGTTACAATAAACTAATTGTAAGTAAAAGATAAAAACCTAAAAATTCCAAAATTTTGCAATAAAAATTATGTATTCGTGTCGTAGGATTTTCAAATAAAAACTCCTGATGAAGTTGGAAAAAGGCCAACGAAACGTTGAGTTGATCATGAAATAAATTAGTTTTATTTATTCCATAGAACAATTGACCTAATCAGCCCAGTGGAAACCACTATTATTGAATACATAATACTAAGGTCATAAACACAAAAAAAGAAAAATGATAATACGAGGGCGGTTCGGAAACTTCTTAGCCTATCAATGAAAAGGAATAGTTAGTTTTTCAAAAATATTTTTATTTTTCAATATAATCTCCCGAAACTTCAATACACTTAGTCGAACGCTTTTCTAGAAATCCTATCCCTTGATTAAAATAGTTTTCCTCAAGGTCTTCAAAATAGTGGTTTACAACTGTAATTGCATCTTCATTTGAGGTAAAACGCTTGCCAGCAAGGAATTTTTTTATATTTGGGAACAAGTAAAAGTCACTGGGAGCTAAATCAGGGGAATAAGGTGGGTGGTAAAGCAACTCGTACTTTAATTCGTTGATTTTAGCCATTGTTAAAACACTCTTGTGCGCTGGTGCGTTGTCTTGATGAGAAATTATTTTTTTGTGTTGTAAGCCAGGACGTTTTACTCGAATTTGTACATTTAATTGATCCAAAAGGTTGCAATAGTACTCTGAATTTATTGTTTTACCCTTTTGCAGATAGTCAATCAATATAATACCTTTGAAGTCCCAAAAAACCGTTGCCATAACCTTACCAGCCGATTGAATTGTTTTTGCCTTCTTTGGGGCACTTCCTCCAGCTTCAGACCATTGTTTGGATTGTTCTTTTGTCTCTGGAGTATAGTGGTGGATCCATGTCTCATCAACAGTTATGAAACGACGCTTAAAATCCATTTTATTTCGCTTAAAACGATCCAAACTAGCTTGAGAAATGTTCATTCTTATGCGTTTTTGATCGACTGTTAACAAATGCGGCACCCATCTTGCAGAAAGCTTTTTCATCTGTAGTTCTTCATGCAAAATTAAATGGACTCGATCATTTGAGATGCCCATGATATTAGCAATTTCACGCACTTTTATTCGTCGATCATTTAATACCATCTCATGCACTTTGGCTACAATTTCTGTTGTTGTTGCTGTTTTTGGACGTCCACTACGTGGTTCATCTTCAATGCTTGTGCGACCACGTTTAAATTCAGCAACCCAATTTTTTACTGTTGCATATGAAGGAGCACTTTCACCTAACACATTCACCACATCATTATGAATTTCTTGTCCCGATAAACCTTTTTTATGTAAATATTTAATGACAGCACGCATTTCTAATTTTTCCATTGTAAAAAAATTGCGGATGCGTCTTTTTTGAACACCTGTTTCTATATGAAGGAGTTGCCAGATCGAAACAGAATTTAACATGTGTTCATAGCAGAGATGGACGTTTCCAAAACACTTAACTTTTTTCTGTTTATACCGCGCTTTTTGTGCTAGGCTAAGAAGTTTCCGAACTGCCCTCGTATAAGGGTGATAATATAGATAGATAAGATTTAATTATAACAGACCTTTTTCATTCCGCAAAATAGTATTGGGGACTTCAGAAATGTTTCATTTATTTAATAAAACTGTTGCATTTATTTAATGAAAATATTTAATTTATTTAATGAAGTTGTTTCATTTATTCAATGAAACTGTTTCATTTATTTAGTGAAACTATATCATTAATTTTTGGAGCCAATCAAATATATCAAATTTTCCGCCATTTTCTTAAAAAATGTTTGCGTACTAGTTTTTTAAGCACATACTATTTAGCATAGATTCAATACTTACATATATTTTTTTAAATTTAAAGAAATAAAAGGTTTCATTACATCAATGAAATCCGTTTCATTTATTCAATGAAACCAAAAATCATTAAATTTTAGTTAACGTAAGTTTTCATAGCATGAATGAAACATTTCATTGTATTAATGTAACATTTCATAGCATCAATGAAAAATAATCAATGAAACCCGTTCATTGATACAACGAAGCATTTTTCTTTGAGTGTAAGCTTAAATTAATTCATTCATGCAACTGAAAATAATTTTTTAAAACAATTTTTTTTCTTTTTCATACATTCTTTCAAAAAAAAATTTAATCGATTTGTGCGTGGACTTTTTTTATTTCAAAAGAATACAGGAAATCATTTTTGAGAAAAAATGTCGAAAAGTCGTAACCCTAATAACCTACCTACCACCTCGTGGTTAAAAAAAAAAAATATGTTTTGAAAATTTAAACAACAAAAGCCATTACCTAAAAACGTTAGCTACATTATGTGGTGGTTACTTCGGAAAGTGCACCCATGTCGAATTCATATATATGTACTTTATTGAATTCCATACATATTTTAAAATGAATGCCCTCTCCGTCCTTCTTCACACTTTTTCAAAGAAAAAAATAATTCGTTACCTTTTTCTTTTGATCAAAAATTTTGTATTCTTGTTTATTTAAAATCTTTACTTTTAATATTTAGTGGCAAACAATACAATACTTTTCAATAACAAAAGAAAAAAGCAAAACAAAGAAAAACATTGAATTATTTTATTTTTTTGATGAATCGCCTTCTTTTCTTTTGTTTTTAAAATATTTGGGAACAATGACCGATGAATTTTATGCACGAGTAACATTAAGATGAAAACAAAAATATATTTCTTGAAAATTAACCCAAAAGTACATTTCATTTTTTCAGAGAAATGACAAAATATAAATAAAATACAAAAGCGGAAATAAGCATTTATCGTTTCGGTGAAATTTATTGTTCTTTGTTTGTAAATATTTAACAGAAATACTCGTATGCCATTAGGAAAACGTATCCTAAACAAAATTGAAATAAGGACCCACACTAAATATTGATGACTCGGCAATTGGTTTGTTAAAATGAAAAGATGGGAAAGATTATGAAATACCTCGGTTTACGCCGCACAGTGGTTCAGAATCGGTCAAAAATCTCTAATTCTTGAACGGATAGAGATATTTTCATTTTTTTTTTTTTTTCAAAAGTTAACACAATCAGATTTCCGATGCATTAAAAACGATCAAAACTAGTTAAAGAGGAATTCAAAGTCAACGTTAAGATTTTGAGTTTTTTCTTTCAAATTTGACATCAATATATTAGCGCTTTTGAATTGTTCGTGTTTTCTAAATTTGGGAAAATAGTCGTCGTTAGGAGCACACCACGGCAATACCTTGCACTACTCGATCTGATAACATGTCAGCAAGTATTGCTCACTCCATGCAAACAGCCGCAAAATCAGTACTTGGATACCAGAGACCTCCACCAAGGAATCCATGGTATGACTAGCAGTGCGCTGCTACCGAAGAAAAAAATGCGGCATATAGGGCTACTTTACAAACCGTAGCAACGCGTAGCGTACGAGACAGGTATCGGGAGAGAAGGAAACAGGTGAAACGTGTTTTCCGCAGAAAAAAGAGAGATGGAAAAGCGAGAGTGTGAACAAATCGAGATGTACAGGAGACAGAATGAAGTCCGAAAATTCTACCAAAGAGTGAAACATCAAACTTATGGTTTTGACACTGGCACATCTTCCTGTAGAGACCAGCAAGATAATGTGGTAACTGATACAGATAGTGTGCTAAGGATATGGAAAGAACATTTTTCCCAACTGTTGGAATCCAATAGTACCAAAGTCAACGAAGATACCATCCGGCCAAGATGAGGTAGACAGCAATAAACCGGCTGAAGAATAATAAAGCAGCAGGAGCTGATAGCCTACCAGCTGAGCTGTTTAAAACCGGAGGAAACACGCTGATAACGTGTATGCATCAGCTAGTCAGCTTCATCTGGCAGAAGAACGCGTACCCGACGATTGGAACCTGAGTATCCTGTGTCCCGTCCATAAGAAAGGATATAAGACTTTATGCTCCAACTATAGGGGCATAAGTCTTCTCCATATCGCCTACAAAATAGTGTCAGGCATATTGTGCGAACGACTAAAGCCCATGGTCAACGAAATAATAAGGCCTTACCAATGCGGCTTTAGGCCTGGCAAGTCCACCATCGACCAGATATTTACCCTACGGCAAATCCTGGAGAAGACCCAAGAGATGCAGATCGACACCTACCACCTTTTTGTCGATTATAAAGCAGCCTTCGACAGCCCTCTACGTTCAAAGGTATTCCAAGCCATGTCTGAATTTGGTATCCCCGCATAGCTCATTCGGCTTTGTAAAATGACTATAACTGACACAAGATCTTCAGTTAAAATGCGAATGAACCTCTCCGAAGAATTTTGTATCAAAAGAGGTTTCAGGCAAGGAGACAGCCTTTTGTGTGATCTTTTCAACATCCTGCTAGAAAGGCTACGAGAGGCAAACATCAAAAGACGTTGCACAATCTACACTAATAGCCACATGTTAATTGCTTCTGTTCAAATGTTCAACGGTAGCAAAATACCCCTCAGTGATGTTGGCGACATTTCCTGAGTATTTCAGCCTTGTATAACTTCTCTACAAGTGGTGTCTTAGGACACGCCGTTCGAACTCGGCAATAAACAGTAGGTCCCATATCATTGAGGTAATATGAATCGGGGTGCACAAATTTATATGAGAGAAGTCTCCCTTGTCCCATCTGGAATGTTTGTGGAACAATTATATTACTTGCTTATGCTGATGATATAGACATCATGGGACGATAAGTAAAATAAGTAACCAATACCTTTATGAAGGTCGAAGGAGAATCTGCTAATGGGGGTCTGGTGGTAAACGGCGAGAAGACCAAGTTGATGGTGTTGTCGTGCAGTGCCTCCATTGAGCTCGGAGCAACTGTTTAAATTGGTTCCTATAATTTAGAGGTAGTAAAAGACTTCGTCTACCTGGCAACGCCGTAAACACAACAAACGACATCAGTTGTGAAATAAAAAGAAGAATTGTATTGGCCAACATATGCAACGTTGGCTTAATTAAGCACTTCAAAAACAAAGCCACAACTCGTCAAACAAAAATAACGCTTTACAAAACACTGATACTACCCGCAGCCTGGGTACTTGCGCAAGCAGATAAGGCTCTGCTTGGCGTGTTTGAGAGAAAAATTCTTCGAAAGATCTACGGACCAATCTGCGTTGACGGTGAATATCGACGTCGTATGAACCACGAGCTGTATCTGCTATACAACGACATCAGTATAGATAAACGTATCGAGATGCAACGATTGCGTTGGCTAGGCCATATCATAAGAATGAGCGATGATGAACCCGCTAAAAAGACGTATAAATTCGAGCCACATGGCGTTGCACCCAGAATTGGCAGGCCAAACAATAGATGAAGAGATGGAACAAATGTTCTGCAGTGTTCCAGGTAAGTTAGTGACACATTGCGTACCATTTAGTACTTTTCGTATACATATGTACGAATTTCCAAAACTACCTCAATCCTACACTCCAACAGTAATATTAATTCTCAATTTCAGGATTCCAGCTCTATCCGTTCACCCCAATCCAAATTTTACCATTTAGAACACATAAGTACGAATTTTTAACCCAGCAAAATTAAATGGAAGTGATTCCATGTGAGATCATGATTTCACTGGTTCTTTTGCATGAGTGTGAAAGAGTCGTTAAAGATCCGATCGTTTTCATCGAATTTTCATGAGTGCAATCGAAGTCGTGAAAGATCCGATCTTTTTCATCGAATTTTCATGAGTGAAATTGAAGTGGTGAAAGATCCGATCTTTCTCATAATATTGTCATGAGTTTAAATAAATTGATAAGTACCCGCACAATAAATTATCAAATACTCATGTACCCGAATAATTGTATACTTGCAAAAGTAATTGTTAAAATGAAAATAAAAGTCAGATGAAAGTGATCGATATATCAGGAATATTGTCAATTATTTCCTATTCCATTTCAAAAAAAAAAAAGGATAAATTTTTTTCGCGCTACATCAACGATTTTTGATATGTAGGTTAAGAAAAAGATTCCCAGTACGAATCTGGTCGCGAGCCAATTTTTGGTTGTTGCGGACAAAAGTTATGGCGCTTTATTTCGCTTTTTAAGAAAGAAAATATTATAAAAACGCTAATTATTTTAATGAGCACAATTGTTACAAAAAAGTTCTCTCGAAGTGACTTCAGCGAGTAGATTGCATAATACCTGCAAAATATTACACAGAATTCGCGGAATGTACATAAAATTGATAAATTATTGAATATAAGTCAACTTTTTTCAAAATTAAGGCCCATTTAGTGGTCATAAAATTACATAAAAATTTGTTCTAGATCAAAACTTCACGGCGAATCAAATGAGACTACAATCATACAGACTGGTGTTATAGTTTCGATGTTACAGCCAAAATAAGCACATATTTTGGTCAAAAAAATTATTTTTTGTTTGAAAAAATATTTTTTCACATGCATTATGTAGTAGAAAAAATTGTAAAAATCTATAGGAATACTTCCTTCATTTTGCTTAAATCTCCCAATAAAATAGACGGATTTTGCTTTATTGACATTCATATTAAAGCTTTTCCATTAGGGAAGGTAATTGGGTTGATGAGGATGTATCTCAAAGCTTCTGACATGGAAATAGAGGTCAAATAACCCATTTTAATTTATATGCATTTTAAAATACGTGTAAATCGCGTAATTATCAAAATCATTTTGTCCGCATGTGATTTTCGTGTACAGCAAGACCATATCTATTAAGTTGTATATATTTTTCGAAATATAATTTGGACTCTAAGATGTAGCATCGGCTGCATCTTAGCATTAAAAAACCTATAAAATATCGCTAATTTGCGCAGAGTGCACACAATTTTTGTCCGCATCCGATTTCAATGTCCACCATGAAAATCTACATCCATATATAGCTATTTCAAGGCGATCAATTAAGAACCGTGGATGTAGCATCACACACTATTTTTTGGGATAAAATGAATGTAGCTCCCTTATCAGTTTTTAAATCTCTGTTTCCGCTAAAACGAAGATGCTGTATTAGTTGTTTCATTGCAGTGGAAACGAACCACAGAAAACGCGATAAAATACGCGATATTTCCAAAAACAATTTTAGGTGATTTTTCTACTTTGGACTTTCTTGTAACTCGCGTTTTAGTGGATGGATTTTCACGGGGAATGATTTATTAGATCCGAAGCGTAAAAAACTAAAATGTGCAATGGAGTACGAAGTATTCTAGAGACAATTGCAAATATTAGACCCGAAAAATATGATTTTTAGAAAAATGTTCACACAAAATTTTCGCATTTGGATGCAGATTTCTATGAAGCTGTGCAGACTACATTCACAATATACGTATCAAATAACTCAGAATCGCAAGTTCTACAATCCTATATATAGTTTTTATAAAAACCTGTTTGCGGAATGACATTAGAAGGAAATTTCAAAAAACACTGTAAATCTGGCTTCAAAATGTCAGCATCATTTAATGGTAGAAGCAGTTCAAATTTTGAAAAGTAATACATTGGTGAGATGATCCTTATTTAGTTTGCTTCTGCTTTTACTTTGACAGGAAACTCGAGAGAAGTGTGGTTTGCTCACAATTCGAGATATAACAAAAAAAGACATGGTGGCTTCAACCCATTTTCACCAATTTTTTAACATAAATGTAGCCACAGCTTCCACGCAAATTATCTTTTAAGGCCAATATTTTTTGCCACGACCAAAAACATTTCATTTTATCCAAAAGTATTTAATTTGTATAATATACAATCACGAGTCGCGTTTTCTAAAAGGGAAAACCTTGGCTTCAGCTATGTTAAATTTTCAAAAATATTGGTGATATATACTTTAATAAAAATACAATGTAAATTGATATAAAACAAAAGAAAAATATATTTTGTGTTTGGAAACCTGTTTTGTTTTGTAGATATTAAAAAAAGTATGAAAAATAGCCGGTCTATAAACCACGAGCTCCACAAGCCAACCAACACCGATATGGTAAAACATATCGAGCTGCAATTATTGGGTTGGTTGGGCCATATAAACAGGATGGATAAAGATGCCACCGGCATATGAATACGAGCCATTTGACGTTATGCGACCCGAGGGAAGAACAAAACTCCAATGGAAAGATCAAGTTCGATATGATATCACAAAACATGGCATCCAAAGTTAGGGAAGCAAAGTAGAAGATCGGTAAAATAAGTATAAAAGGGACCATAAAATGGTAACTATTACAAGATAAGTTTTTTCTTTTGAAATAACATAACAGAATTAAAATTTATACTAGATTTCCCAAATAATGAGCTTGGTTCAGAGATTGACATATAATTTATCGAATATTAGAAAAACGGAACCCCCCAAGTTGAAAGAAATATCTTGCAGCCATCGGAAGAGATAAATATGATATTGCAGATTAATATAATATATAATTTTGAAAATTACATCAAAAATAAAGAAAAATAACATCTGGCGATACAAATCATCTGTGCATTGTATTCTTATTAATTCAACAAATTACATAATTGTATTGTAAATTTTATTTTTGATTGGCGAAATTCCGGATCCAAAGCATTGGTGCAAGAAGCCATGACAATGAACTGGTGCAAGAAGCCATGTCAATGAAATGGTGCAAGAAGCCATGGCAATGAACTGGTGCAAGATGCTATGACAATGAATTGGTGAATGTGTGTGTCACTCCCTAGTAAATGTCATTGGTGATTCACCTAAATTTTCACCATTTCCTTAAATTAACACCACTTCCCAACCCTGATTTCTATATCAAATTTCAATATTCTAGCTATATTCTTTCAAAATATACAATTGGTACCAAACTGTAAGTACTTTTCGTACACTTATAGATCGAATTTCCAAAAGCCCCTCTTTTTTGACTCTCCATCAGTGACCCTCATTCCAAATTTCATAATTCTAGCTCTTCTGGCCAAATATGGTTGCTGAAGACTAAAGAAATTCGCTAATAAGTGAGCAGGAACATATAGTCTAATATCAAGCAAATTTTCACGATAATAAATAACAAGTTAATTCAATAAAAATATCATCAGTTTATAAGTTCACATAAAATACCAAGTTTGCAAAACATTTCCACTTTCGTTTTCCTCTGTTTTCCTTTTCAACATGTAATAATAACCTTGTTAAATCAAAGTTTACTACAAAACAATCTTCAACAACCGACAGACATTGACGTAAAGCAACCTTAACAAGAGTATCAGGATTCGATGTTTAGTCACCCTGTAGGAAGCATGAGGTTATGTGTCGACATGTCACCACTATGTCTACCATTGCACCGTCCGACAATTTTCAAAAAATTTTGTTACACTTGAACCGGACTATATACGTTTGAAAGTATAGGCAAAATGGAGTATAATGGTATTTTTAATTTTTCTTTTTTTCATCGTTTTGACCTTTTAGATGTCAAACAAATTTCAAAGGTCAACATTTTTCAAAAAAATATTTTAAATACTTGTAATCGTCGTACGATGCTGGTATTGGTGTCATATTTAAGAGGAGAGTATAGGCTTTATATAATAATTATAAATTATTGCATTCCAGGATAAAAAGGACATCAAAAATATCCTTGAAAAATTAAGTCAAAAGTGAGCATTTTGGCAGGCGCATACCTCTTAAACCGCGAAGAATTTTAATTTGCTCATGGAGGCATAGGTATAGCTCTTGCCATGAGTACTCCTTTTTTTACCTCCTTTTTGGACCAAAATGTAGCAGGAGGTTTGTATATATTAGTGGTATGCAGAACTTGAATTCGTCTTGTGATTAGGGATATATCACCTTCGTCTATACATTGGATAACATCGGCGCCGCTAACATTGTTATGGATGTACTTCGCGATACCTATTTTGGGTGGTTGATAGCTGCTAATAGTTTATAACCGGGGATGTGACCTCTGTTATCTAATATTTGCTGGGATGATGTGTGGGTTTCCTGTATTAGGACAACGTCAATTTTTTTCATCTGTCAGTATGCGAGACAGATAGTCTGACTTATGTTTGGTTTACATTCGGCGTCTTTTCGTGATTCCGAAGGCGTTTCGAGATTTCGCGCGGAATCAAGCTAAATTTATCATGATTTCGCATACAAAAATTAAATCATCTCATTTCGTGATTTCGGCGAACTCAACATCGAAATCACAGTACACATGATATACAACCCTGTTTTTGCCTAAAAAAGTACCAAAAGTTGCAACACTTTTCACGTATCACAATAAACAAGGTAGATGGTCAATTGCTTCAACAAAAAAATTTACTATCAAAATTTGTAAACAATGTAGAAATAAATATTAAATAACTTTGTTACAATGCTATTTTTCATTGTGTTCTCGTACATTTTTAATGATAATGTTAGAAAAAAAAGCGAATTGTCAAAAATTACTTCCCCATACAAATTTCTTAAAAAATACGGGTACGAGCAAATGACGGAAATTGTAAAAACTGCAGCAGAAATGTAAAAATCAACGTATCAGCTATCTTATTTAGATCATACTGAACATGTTGCTAGTTTCTAATATGCCAAAATTGTATGACAGCAAACAGGAGAATAGGGTGTTAATCGGCGCGATTTTTGTTTAAAGAGAAGTGCAAGTCTTGCTAGATTTCGGAGTACGGGAACGCATTTTTAGCACTAAACGGGAAAACTGCTGCAAGTTCTGAACACAACTTTTATCTATCAAAATTTATTTTTATGATGTCTCAACTATAAAATCATTTTTTATATTTTCATTTGTTGGTACTATACACAATTAATACTATATATAGAAATTTTCGAAATAAAGTTGTAAAGTTCTATAGTGTCGTATATTTTTGATGACTAATTCAATTTACAACAACTTGTTTTGAAAATTCATGTTCGATCAGCAGCGCATATGCATCTACCTTGATGATTGTGATATGTTTGAAATCAACAAAAAAATAAGTGTAAACACCGGGTATTTCAGGATTTCGTGAAATTCAGTGGATTTTAGGGCGCAAGTGTAAACTTGGCATTAGCATTGCTGATGCCTTCAATGTTTAATTGGCATACTCGGACTGCTTTGTTTGATTTTACCATTTGTTCCATTGTGTGTGCTTAGGCAGTGGTTTCTTTTAATCTTCTTTATTGTTGCTTATGTATATATAATTTTCTTGGCTAGATATTAATACGGATATCAGACATATGTTCAACTGGGAATCGGACAGTTTTTTATTTTTATTTATCAATTTGTTGGGTTTTATTCGACATTTCTTATAAACTATGTGTATTTTTCTTCATAAGCCAGGAGGTTCTCTTCGGTTGATCTTGAATAAAACTTCATTCTTCGGCTTCCGATTCGCTGTAGTTCATTTACCGTTACCCAGAAAGCACCACGAGGTGGCGAACTACGTTTAGATTTCAAAATGTTTAGCCAGCCTTGAAAACATTGGCTTTATTTACTAATTTTGTGCCAAAAATCTGGTACCAATGTCTCTATTTGACTCTTTTTGAACTATTGAATCACTACCTCCAATACCTCTATTTACTCACTACTTCCAATGTCTATACTGACTCACTACCTCCAATGTCAACACAGGGTCCCTCAACAACTACTGAATTACTACTGACGTACTCAATCCCACGGCAGCGGGTTCTTTCGTACCAGATTGACCCGGAACATCATATTGTTTCCGCCAGCGGCTGCCAACCCAGCATCAAACCTTTACTTCTTCGTAGGTTTCTATGCTGCTACTACAACAACTGACGTCCTAGTTCCAATGTCACTACTGACTTCCGAATAACACGTTCTTACAAAATGTATGTAGGAAATTACATGAGTTGTCTACAGTTTGTCAGTAGTACTGTTGACAATTTCAATAGTAAGTCAGTTGAGATTCACTATTGATATTTCCTACAGGGCATCTATCCATGAACTTGATTGGAAACTTAACTGTGTGTATCTTTTTTGTAATACTATTTTATAGACAATTTTATACCTTAACATCTTACTTATTGTTTATTGCAAATTCCATTATATTCCATTATATACTGACATGATTACATTACATACAATGGAGAAACAATATGTAATTTTATAAGCTAAGGGAAAAAGATTAGAACGATAAGAAAAAAGTAGAAGAGTCAAATGTTTAACTGGTTATAATGCTGCTTTGAGAAAATATTGTTACTGGCATTGGCAGATGACATCGGCACAATACACAGTGGTTCCGCCCGTCGACAAAAATCGAAAAATTTAAGGCAACAAATTTGATTGCGATTGAAATAAATATTCTCTAAAATTTAAATATTGAAATTGTTAATATCCAGTAAAATTTTTGCCAATGTACAACAAGTTAAGTCGAAAAATTAGAAATTTGGATGTGGTGCCTTAAAAACGTAAAATACATTCGCAAAGTATTCGCAGCTTATGGGTGAAATTGTAAAAATTTAGGAGGTAAATGTACAATTTCCAGAATGAAACTTTTAGTGGAAGGCATTGACAATGTTTTTACGAAAAGTTTTCTAAATTCCTTAAAAATAAATTCTTTATAAATGAGTTTTTCTGGTATTTTTTATATCAGTACAATAAATTTATGTTGAGTTTTACTTATGTTGGGAGTATGTACATATGTATTTAGGAGACTCCATGTTTTTATACCCTGCACCACACGGTGGTAAGAGGTATTATGTCTTTGTGCATTTGTATGTAACATGCATAAGGAAACAAAGTAGACTCATACTTCCTTATGGGGATATACCTATAATAACTTTCTGATTCGATTTATTCATGTCCGTCCGTCTGTCCGTCTGTCCATGTATTTTTTTTCGCAACATACAGGTCGCATTTATTGTCCGATTCAGCTAAAAATTGGGAAATATCATTTTGTTAGCCATAGGAAAAACGCTATTGATTTTGGTGACAATCGTTTCAGATTTGGATATAGCTCCCATATATAACACGCTATATATGTCCGATTTCGATGAAATTTGGAATGTGTCACTGAATTCGGTCAAGAAATAAAGGTGCCAAATTATATCGAAATCGGTTTAGATTTATATGGAGCTCCCATACATATTTTCGCCCGGTTTTACATATTTGCTGCTCAAAAACACACTATATATCACAGATTTCAATGAAATTTGGAATGTGTGACGGAATTTGGTCCAGAAAATACCGATTATTTTGCAAACGGTTCAGATTTCAGTATAGCTCCCAATATATATTTTACATATTCATAGTTGTGTAAGGTATCATATAGTCGGCGCCGACCGACTTTAATCCTTACTGGATTTTCTTTAAATACAGGAAAAGGTCTCCAGTTTATGATTTAAAAAAATCCAGCTGCCCCCATCTGCCCCCCGGTAAGTTATTCGTCTTATACCACGTCCGTAAAATCGTCAAAATTCTGAAAATCGGGAGGTACGTTTATATGGGAGCTATACCTAAAATTGGACCTATATTCAACATTATTTGCAAGGTGGTATTTGATGTATTGAAAACTCAAAATCCAAAATTGGTGCCAAATCGGCTGAAAAAATAGTTCAAAATTGCGAAAATCGGGAGGTATGCTTGTCTATACCTAAACGTAGACCTATATTGAATTTTTTTTTTTTTTTTTTGGAAGGAGTTATTTTGTTTACTCAGAACTCAAAATGGAAAATTTCAACCAAATTGGTTGGAAAGTATGTCTAAATTCGTCAAAATACTAAAAATCGGCCGGTACATTTATATGGGGTTATACGTAAATGTGGACCTAGATCCACAAAAATTTTTTTCTATCTTTTTGCCTCGTTATAAACATATAATTAACATTTCGAGGCGGTATCTCAATTAGAACTGTTTTTGGCACTCCTTTCCATACAAGTGAGACAGACCACTGTGCAATAGGTCAATCAAAGGCACATTTGGAAAATCTTAAAAAATAGTCTCCCAAAATGGCACTGGTGATAAATGGCAAGACGCCCAGTAGAATCGGGTCAACTGTGAACATTGATGCAATTGCAAGATAACCTAATAAACCCAGCTGATGCCTTCTCCTGCTGTCAAATTATATTTTTGTATCAATAGAATATTTAACATATATTTCAGTTCAACCAAAAGTATTCTTGTACAATTTCTTAGTTTGAATTTTATGTTGTTTTGTTCTTTTGTGCATTCCTCGCTCCAAAAAACTTTTGACATCAAAAGAAGACTAAGGCCTCATCTGAACCTTACAAAACGAACATTGGCTTACCCTTTTCATTTATTATAAACTCATTAAAGTCTACAAACATATCAAGTAAACAGCAAGACACTATTTCTGCTTAAATTTATTGCGGTAATGAAACAACACGTTTAAGTTTTATTGCCCAAAACTAGGCTTTTTTTCATCACACCATGTCTCACCGAAAACCTAAAATGTTTCTGAACGAATTACATTTGTGGCACAGAACTAGTATAAATGTCAACCGAGAACAAATTATGGTTGTTGCACACTTTGCTATAGCAACGGTGAATTCACTTAAGGCGAATACACAAATGAAGGTAAACGTTGGGCAATTACAGTCTGACATATTTTCTGCTGATTAAAGTGGGAACACAAGCAGTTGTTTTGGTCTAGAAAAATAAAATTTTTGCTGCTATAATGAATGCTTTAATATTAAATAAATGTATTAAGAAGGAAGCAAATGTAATATGAATTCATTAAACATTAAATGGAAAATTTCTGTAATGTTAAAAAATATCCCAATGACTTCAAGATTAGGCTTTTTTTACAAGAAATGTAAAGACGGAAAATAATGCTGAAAATTAACAAGTAAGAGAGGGCTATAGGTTGACGGGCCCGACCATGTGATACCCTACACAACTGCCTCTACGCACTAATTTTCACGGAATTTCTTTTATATGATTGCTACATACATACATTGCCGCTCATCTGAATAGGTTTGACAATTTTTCTTTTTATATGTTAAGGGGTTATACCTACTTATCAGTTTCAAAAAATCGAAAAAATTTGTATTGGATAGACCGACCTTCGTATATTTTGGTGTGCTTATTAAAAGCTGTCTTTAAGCGAGACTGATTTTTTTTAAATTTTTTGGCCGATTTTTTGAAAAAATCTGTCCATTTTATTCGTTAAAATCTAAATTTTAAATTGTACATGTCACTATTTTTGTTAAAATAGATTTTTTAATTCTGTCTATCTTAAAGACAAGATTATAAGGTTGCTAAAACGTGCACCAAAACATATGAAGATCGGCCGATTTCGTTTTTGAGCTATTGTTCGCGCCACATAATGCTTTTACAAAAAATGGGTTTCGCAGATAGCCATTTACCCCAAAACTGTGCAACATTTTTTAAGGAAAAAGGTACTACCATTGCAAATTTTGGCCAGTTGTTTTGCTTTAATTCAGTAAAATGGAATATTCCGGTAGGCTAGGTTAGGTTAAAGGACGCTCGGCTGTCATAATAGACAGTCGTAGTGGACAGACAGAGTATATAAAGGTTAGAAATTAGGGTAGATTTAGTAAGGTATGTAGGTTTACGAAGAGTGGGTATTTGCCATGTTTCCTTTCCGTTGGAGCTATCCCAGGCCTTTGGCAAGGAAGAACAGACTTGTCGACTCGGTTTTGCTGAAGGCTGTTAGATATTGGATCATATGTTCACCCCTGGTTGGCAATCTTCTAGACATAAGCATTAGACAGGGACAAAATATGTGTTCGATTGTCTCTATCTCTTCTTCATCTTCACACAGCCTGCAATATATACGAGTATGTACATGAGTTGATATACAAGATAATATAAAAGATAATATTTCCAAGTCTATTCATTCTATTTCGAAAAGCGAATAACTCTGAGGAAAATTAAACTTCGAGACATTTTTGAATCCATTTAAATGAAGAGCATGGCTTCATTTCGCTCCTAAATACGTGCATATTTGTGTCATTTCCATGAAAAGAGTTTTCGTAACTTAACGGTATGTATTAGATTTTTAGTTTGCGATGCTGTCACAGGGTTCCGCCTTTTTTTTTTGCGGTCCATCATGGTATCGCGACATTATTTTCGTCTCCACAGAAAAAAGTCATGTATTAATAGTTTCTCTATTTTTTGTTTTGTACACGTATTCATGTAGCGTTCTTCTTTTATTTAGTGGGGTTTTTTCGGGTGACCTTTTTAGATTGGAAGTTATATCACCGCACTTAAAAAGTATCTACAAAATTCTTTTCGCAAAGATACTATAACCACCATAACTGCACTATGTGTCCTCATAAAAAGCAATAAACAACAATACTTTTATGTTTAATAAAAAAATGTTTCAGTCATGTTTACATACTATCCATGCCCAATGGCATTTTAAATAACTGCGGTTAGATTTTCAAATAGTTTCACTTTTATACTCTCTTGCATTTTATGAGGTTATTTTATGTGATCTTATTTTCTTGTCAAGAAGAAATGTCTAGACTTTAGTATTCAAAATGAATGCTGCACACAGAAGCAAATGAGTTGGAAATTCTTTTGTAAACTAATGCAAGGGAAGCACATAAAAAAGTAATATATTTTTTGAAAGCTATATTATTCTATGCTTATTTTGTGCAATAAACAGATTTTAAGCAGAATATGACTCAAACCAAAGTAAATTATAGCAATTATTATATCAAAAATTTGTTATTGCTTTCAGCGTAAATATAGAAGATTATTACATATGTTTCAAACATATAAATAACTGAAATGTGAATAATTGGATGCCATCGTTGTGGGTTTGATTCCAATGCCAAACAGCCTCACATTTTTAACGGTGGTTCGGATTTAAGGAAGGTATGGGAACCCGAGAAGCACTTTTTCCAATACAAATATTGGTCCACAAATGTGAAGACGCACAAAAATACGTATTTCTATACTTCATAGATTACGAAAAAGCTTTTGGAACAGTGTTGCACGATAAGTTGATTCACATTCTCATATCCATTGGCCTAGACCAGAAAGAAGTACAATGTATTCAAAGTTTATATTGACATCAAAATGCACAAATAGAAGTGAACGGGGAAATGACAGATAGTATTGATATATCTAAGGGAGTAAGACAAGGGTGCATATTGTCACCTTTCAGAACAAATTTTTCAAAAATCTATAAAAAAATTCCAATCGGCCTTCATATAAACGGAACATTCCTGAACATTCTGGGGCTCAATTCTGTTTCTATGCAAATATAAAATGATAACTTCTACAAAAGGAAAAAAACTCTCAAATGAAAAAAAAATATATATATATAAAGAGTAATATTTTTCATTTTAAATTTTCATAGAACAAGAATCCAGCCCCTGGTGACTAAGCTCACAACACACCGTGAAAAATGCGGTCTGAAAATTAACTGTTTCTATTTGAGATACGTCTTCCTATTATAATTTTCTCAGACTGTAATCAGAAGTACCAAATTTGATGTTTGGGTTCTTTTAATTGACTCTGGCTAAGGTTGACCAAGTGATACCCTACACCACTACCACTGTGCATAAGCTTTTGACTGGTAAAATTCAAAATATTAAAAATGGGATAGCTTAGCGCCTTTGCTCTGAATGTATTCATTAATACAGGCCAATTTTATTGAATCGCATTTAAGTACATCGTCAGTACAACTTAAATAATAAATGCAAAAGTAGGATGTACGCCAACCATCAATAGGCTTCTTTCTCTGTGAGACCCCCATCAACCCCAAAAATTGCTCGAGGATCCGATCAAAATTCCGTCCTGTATTGTGATTGCACAAAAAATTAAAAAAGGGATGCATTACCGACTATTGCGATATATCTGTTGTTTGACCACCTATGACAACCCACTTCACATCGTTGTAAAGGTGATATTTTCTAATTTGCTTGCCAGGTTTTGCTTTTGATGTACCTCTTACAGAAGAGAGATATTCGCTTTGAAATAAAACGTTGGCATTTTCTCCAAATAAGTTTTTTTTTTCAAATTCCCAACCCTGAATAATATCCTACCATTACCAAAATCAATAGGTTTTTTCCTCTGTGAGACCCCCAATAACACCCAAAATTTCGTGACGATCCAACCAAAATTGCGACGTGTAGCGTGATTACAAAACAAATAAAAAATGGGATTTATTACCAACCTGCTTTACATCATTGTAAAGGTGGGATTTTATACTTTCATAGTCAGACTTTGCTTTTGGAAGGTCCTCAACCAAAGCTGTGATATTCGTCATTATTATTAAAATCGCAAAAATGAAAAGTTGTGTTCTATTAGCGGCTATTGCGATATCTTCGTTATTTGACCACCTACGACAACATACGTTACATCGTTGCAAATGTGATATTTCTACTTTCGTCAGCAGGTTTTGTTTTTGATATACCCCTCATAGAAGCAGAGATATTCGCTTTGAAATAAAACGTTGACTTTTTCTCCAAATAACTTTTTTGCCCATTCCGACCCCTAAATATTATCCGGCCATCACCAAAATCAAAATAGACTTCTTCCTCTGTAGGACCCCCAATAACCACTAAAATTTCGTGACGATTCGATCAAAATTGCTACCTGTAGCGTGATTACAAAAAAATGGAAAAATGGGATGTATTACCGACTATTGCGATATATCCGTTATTTGCCACCTACGCCAACCTACTTTGCATCATTGTAAAGATTGTATTTTCTACTTTCATAGCCATGCTTTGCTTGTAGAAGGTCCCCAACCAAAGGTGTGATATCCGTCATTATTATTAAAATCGCAAAAATGAAAAGTTGGGTTCTATTAGCGACTATTACGATATCTTCGTTGTGTGACCACCTACGACAACCTACGTTACATCGTTTCAAAGGTGATATTTTCTACTTTCATTGCCAAGTTTTGCTTTTTGTATACCCCTTATAGACGCTGAGATATTTGTTTTGAAATAAAATGTTGACTTTTTTTCCGAATAAATTTTTTGCTCATTTCGACCCCTAAATATTATCCGACCATCACCCAAATCAATATCCCTCGATGCGTGACGATCCGATCAAAATTGCGACCTGTAACGTGATTTCCAAAAAAAATGGAAAAATGGGATGTATTACCGACTATTGCGATATCTGCGTTAGTTGGTCACCTACGCCGACATAGTTTGCATCATTGTAAAGATGGATCTTCTACATTCATAGTCAGGCTTTGCTTTTGGAAAGTCTCGAACCAAAGCTGTGTTATTTGTCATTTTATTTAAAATCGCAAAAATTAGAAGTTGGTGTTTATTTGCGACTATTGTGATATCTTCGTTGTTTGATCCCCTAAGAGAACCTACTTTACATCATTATAAAGGTGATATTTTCTACCTTCATTAACAGGTTTTGCTTTTGGTTTACCCCATATAGAAGCTGAGATTTTCGCATTGGAAACAAGTAAAAAAGTATCAGTCGGCTTGGCCGACAGAGATATACCCTCAGCCTGTGTATATTGAAACAATTTTTTCCCAAAAAAACGCATGTATTTAGGGAATTTTTGGCGTTTGAACTGACAAAAATGTTGATTAGGATTAGAGATCAAGAGTTTTGCGGAGGAGATACTAAAAAGAATGGATCTCCAGCCACTACAACTTCAGGGATGTTTGCTCAAGAAGTATGGACTTGCCCCTGAAAAAACTTTTACCGTCGCAATTTAGGCAGCGAATGCAAGTTGCTTCTACAAAAAATAAAATGATTCGAGAGCAGGTCTTAAAGTGAACTTATCCGAAATTTTGTGTGGGAGGTACCGGATGGAGTAGACAAATATAGTCCATATTTGAACCTGATCTATATCAGGAAAATATATTAGGATGTGTAAAGTATGGACCAATTCGGCCACTCCCTTCAAGAGTTATTGTACCAACAATTTTTCCGAACATTTTTGAACTTTTGTGGGGGAGGTACCTGAAGGAGTGGACCGATATGGCTTATCTTCGAACTTAAACCATGTTTGGACAAAATATTACTAAGCCTAAATGTTGGACCGAATCGGCAGATCCGTTCTAGAGTTATCTTGCGTTCCAAGCACCTCACACGGTTACATAGGGGTTTTTTGCAACTTTTATTCTATTTTCTCAGGAAGTATGGACTTGCCCCTAATGAAACTTGTACCGTCGTATTGGCGGCAGTGAATACAAGTTGCTAAAACAAAAATCAAAGCGATTCGAGAGATGGCCCTAAACTGAACTTTTCCGAAATTATGTGTGGGAGGTACCCGAAGGAGTGAACCGATTGAGTCCATATTGAAACCTTATCTAAGTCTGGTACACATTTCAGGATGTGCAAAGTATGGACCAAATCGGTTACTCCTATCAAGAGTTATCGTGCGCACAAATTTTCCGAACATTTTCGAACTTTTGTGTGGGAGGTACCGGAAGGAGTGGACCGATATAACCCGTAATTTGCATAAATTTAAAAAGAAAGTACGAATTCCCCTATCATGATTTTAATACTTTTCTATCATGTTTGCGAAATTTTGTAGCATGGAAGGTAAACGTAGTTTTTTATAAACGAACCAAAACCAAAATAAAGGAAAACACACATATATGTCACGGTGCGCCTGTTCATGGTCACATTTGTTGGAATCATTTAATTATAGAAAATTGTAATGTTAATCTAGGAATTTTTGCAATTAAAGCTGTACCAGACACATTTACCGAATTAAAATTCGAGAAATAATTACAATTCAGCCCAAAGATTGTAATTATTTCTATGTGATTTCATAGATGACCATGTCTGATGACCATTATCTGACGTAGAATGTAATAGAGAAAACAATGTCTGTTCAGTTTTTAGAATATTCTGTTGTGAACAGTTCAGTTGTTGTATACCAGGGATGGCCACCTACAACAACTTTCCTATGCCCGCGGGCATACGAAACACACGTACACTATAAACACATTCGTTTGGTTGATGCATTGTTTATGTTTTCACTCACACTAGCGCAAGTTAAAATCTGCAAATGTGTGTTTTTGGCCATCCCTGTTATATACAAAGAAGCAAACTTCTTCAAGGACAAATACATATTTTTTCATGTAAAAGCAACACCCACAATCATGTGACACTATAGATAGATGCTCATTTAGTCTGTATTGTAGTTTGTACTATTCATTACGTCTGGCTTTACAAATAATCTTTCGTTGTTCTTGAGATATAAATAATAATAACAAAGAAAATCAATACAAAAGTCACACAACAATCGAGCATTATCTATTAAAAATTTAAAGTACATTTAAATTAGTAAAGATAAATGTTGTTCTTTGACTTGAAATGTCATACACAATGAAAAATGATAACCTGATCTTTAAATTTTACTACCGAAACTATTTTCCCCATTAGAATCCGAAAAATGTCGTAGGTGTGAGCACCTACCATTTCATGTTGGTTCAAGCGCACCGTGACATATAAGGATGTTTCTTTATAGTTTTGGTTTGTTTATAAAGAACTAAGTTTACCTTCCATGCTGCAAAATTTCGCAACCATGATAGAAAGTTATTAAAATCATTATAGAGGAATCCCAAGTTTTTTTTAATAGATACAATATACGAGCCTGTACGGGGTTTTGAAGTTTTTATGGTACTTTTGATTGTAATAATCAAAATATTGATCTTTTCCATTGGTCGAATCGGATAAAGTCACCAAAAGCTATTTGTAAATACTTACTTACTTAGTTGGCCCATTACAGAACATTTGTTCCATAGACCGAACTAAGAATAGATCTCCATTCCTCTCTGTTTTTCGCATGACTTTTTGGAAATACGCGCCTTTTCATTTCTTCATCCACTTGTATGCTCCATCGAAGCTTAGGCCTGCCGATTCTGCATGCACCGCCATGTGGCATGTATTCATACGCCTTTTTAGCGGGTTCATCATCGCTCATTCTCATGATATGGCCTAGCCAACGCAATCGTTGCATCTCGATACGTTTAACTATATTCATGTCTTTGTATAGCTTATATAGCTCGTGGTTCATACGACGTCGATATTCACCGTCATCGCAAATCGGCCCGTAGATCTTTCGAAGAATTTTCCTCTCACACACAACAAGCACTGCTTTATCTGCTTGCGCAAGTACCCATGCTTCGGAGCCATACATTAGCACGGGTAGTATCAGCGTTTTGTATAGTGTTTTTTTTTTTTTTTTTTGTTTGACGAGATGTGGCTTTGTTTTTAAATTGCTTACTTAGACCATAGTAGCATCTGTTGGCCAATACAATTCTTCTTATTATTTCACAACTGATGTTTTTTGTTGTGTTTATGGCAGTGCCGAGGTAGGCGAAGTCTTTAACTACCTCAGAATTGTAGGTACCAACTTCCACAGTTGGTCCGAGCTCTATGGACGCTTTGCGCGTCGACACCATCAATTTGGTCTTTTCGCCGTTTACCGCCAGACCCACTTTCGCAGATTCTGATACTGATCGTCCCATGATGTCTATGTTATCAGCATAGGCAATTAACGTGTGGCTATTGGTGTAAATTGTGCCATTTCTTTTGACATTTGCATCTCGTATTACCTTTTCCAGCAAAATGTTGAATAGGTCACACGAAAGGCTGTCTCCCCTCTTTTGGTACAAAATTCTTCGGAGAGGTTCTTTCCAATTTTAACTGAGGACCTAGTATCAGTTAAAGTCATCTTACAAAGCCGGATGAGCTTTGCGGGGATACCAAATTCAGACATTGCGTGAAATACCTTTGATCGGAGGGGACTATCGAATGCTGCTTTATAATCGACAAAAAGGTGAAATGTGTCGATCTGCATCTCTTGGGTCTTCTCTAGGATTTGCCGCAGGGTAAATATCTGGTCAATGGTGGACTTGCCAGGTTCAAAGCCACATTGGTATGGACCAATTATTTCGTTGACCATTGGCTTTAATCGTTCGCATAATATCCCTGACACTATCTTATAGGCAATAGGGAGAAGACTTATGCCCCTATAGTTGGAGCATACAGTCTTATCTCCTTTCTTGTGGACGGGACAAAGGATGCTCAGGTTCCAATCGTCGGGTATGCGTTCTTCCTGCCAGATGGTGCTAACTAGCTGATGCATACACCTTATCAGCGCGTCGCCTCCGGTTTTAAACAGCTCGGCTGGTAAGCCATCGGCTCCTGCTGTTTTATTATTCTTCAGCCGGTTGATTGCTGTTTTACCTCATCTTGGCCTGGCGGTATACATTCTATACCATCTTCTGGGATTGGCTTTGTGGTATCATCGTTCTCGCTACTATTGGATACCAGCAGATTGGAGAAATGTTCCTTCCATATTCTGAGCACGCTATCTGTATCTGTTACCAGATTACCTTGCTGGTCTCTACAGGAGGATGTGCCTGTACCAAAGCCATCTTTTGATGTTTTACTCTTTTGTAGAATTTTCGGACTTCATTCTGGCTTCTGTACATCTCGATTTTGTCACACTCCCGCTTTTCCATTTCTCTCTTTTTCTTGCGGAAAGACGTTTCTCTTCTCTCCTTTTCTCCGGATATCTCTGTCGTGTGCTACGCGTTGCTACTGATTGTAAAGTAGCTCTATATGCCGCATTTTTTTCTTCAGTAGCAGCACGACACTGCTGGTCACACCACGAATTCCTTTGTGGTGGTCTCTGGACTCCAACAATGGATTTTGCGGCTGTTTGCATGGAGTGGACAATATGTTGCCATTGTGTTGTTATGTTATCGGGAGAAGGAGTGCTCGCGTTAAGCAATTGGGCTAGTTGAGTGGAATATGCTGTGGCTATCTGTTGTGTTTGCAGCCTATCGATGTCCGACTTCCGCGTTGTGTCTGTTCGTGCTTTATTTGCAACGTTTAGACGGGTACGTACCTTTGCAGCATCAAGGTAGTGGTCCGAATCAATGTTTGCGCCTCAGAACGATCGTACATCCAACACGCTGGATTAATGTCTTCCATCTATTACAACATGATCAATTTGATTACTTGTTCTTTGATCTGGAGACAGCCAGGTGCCCTTATGAATATCGAGATGATTAAATCTGGTACTGCTAACTACCATGTTTTTTGCAGCTGCAAAGTCTATCAGCCTCATACCATTGTCTGATGTTTTACTGTGGAGACTGAATTTCCCGACTGTTGGACCAAAGATATTCTCCTTTCCAATTTTGGCATTAAAATCGCCTAGAATGATTTTAATGGCATGGGCAGGGAAACGGTCATATATTTCTTCTAAGCGCTCGTAAAATATATCTTTGGTCTGTTCGTCCTTTTCTTCAGTGGGAGCATGAGCGCAAATAAAGCTGATGTTGAATAATTTAGCTTTTATTCGAATTGCAGCCTGTCTTTGATTCACTGGGGTGAAGCTGGATACCAGATGTTTTAGTCTCCGACTAACTACGAATCCGCTACCAAACTCATGCTTTACGTCATGGCAGCTATAATACAGTGCGTCACCTTTAGGTATTGTTGTGACGCCGTTCCCAATCCAGTATTTCCTGTATAGCAGTAATATCGGCCTTGTAGTTTTCAAGTACGTCTGCCAATGCGAAGACTGCACCTTCTCTATAAAGAGTGCGAACATTCCAGGTGCAGATTCGCAGATCATGGTCCTTAAAACGTTTGCGGGGTTCGTCAATTTTAGAGGGGTTTGTTTTTCTTTTCTTTCGTTTTTTCATAGTAGGATGTTTTTTTTTCTAGGGGAGGGTTACTAACCCGACGCCCAAACCCAAGTTTTTAACGTTCTTATGGGTGAACGCGCGGCACATGTTAGCTCACTACCTTCAACGGGTGTTAAAGGCAGTTCCCCAGGTGACACCACGGGGAGGTCAGTGTCCACTTGAGATGAAAGAGGGACCAAGATAAATCCTGGGCTTTGCCATGTTAAAGCCGGTCAAGACCGTTGCTTGGTATCATTCATCCCCTATGTCACCCATTTGTAAATATATTTGGTATTTTTTTCTTTCTTAATATGCTTAATGTTTAATTATTTTTTTAAAAATATGTATGTATATGTATCCAAAATGGTTCATCTGTTCATTACAAAATAATGAAAATAATATATAACGTGTCGCAATCATACATACATATATTCCCATAACATCCCTGAAGGAACAAGGGAGACTTCGCAATCATATAAATAAATTCCGCCGAAAACTAGTACCCAGGAGAAGTGGTATAGGGTATCACGTGGTCGGCCCAGTCCGACTATAGCCCTTTTACTTGTTGTAATTATAGCTGTATCAGACATGATGACCGAATTAAAGCAAGATCGAGAAATAATGACAATTTGTGATTTCAGATCATAGATTGCAATTATTTCTACGGGCATCAATCGATGACCATGCCGTCATTTTGTGACGTAGAGAATTATATAGAAGACAGTTTTTTTCAGTTTTAAGAAAATTCCGTTGTGAACAGTTACAAGCTTTGTTATTGTTGTATACAAAGAAGCAAACGTCTTCAAGGACAACTGCATATTTTCCTTGTAAACGCAACACCCACAATCATGTGACTCTTTTAGAATGTATTGTTGTTTGTACTGGCTTTACAAATAATCTTCTGCTGTTCTTGTGATATAAATTGAAATAATAACAAAGAAAATCAATACAAAAGCTGCGTAACAATCGAGTATTGTCTTTTACAAATTTAATGCACGTTTAAATGCCATAAACAATAAATAATGATAACGTACTCTTTACATTTTACTACCGAAACTATTTTCCCAATTAGATTTTATTTGTGGCACAGAGCTAATAACATAAATGACAGGCCAAGAACAAAATACGCTTGTTATACAATTTGCTGTTACAACAAGTATATTATTAACGGGAGGCCACTTAAGACGAATACACAATATTAAGGCTAACGTGTGACAATTGCTATCTGTTGTGTAATAATATTCCGGGAACATACATATGTACATATTTATGAATGTGAAATTTCCTATATAGAAAAGTGTTATTAACGTCGGAGGTCACGTTTTCACTTTCTTTTCCAAAACTACTAAATATTAAAACAGTTATTTAAGTTTAAGCCTTTAACGATCTCCAATGATTTGTATTAAATGAGTTCTATTCTATGCAGCGAATATGACATGCAAAACTCTCAAGGTTTCATTATACGTGCTGATGCATAATTTGACATAATAGATAATTAGTTAATTTTCTCATTTCACCATGAACAATATAAGAAAACGTCAAGGACACGATGATAATAGCATAACTAGTTTCCTTAACGTTTATTAACAAAAACAAGAAAGCAATAGAAATATACACCACAGCTTTAATTTTCCTCAAAGAAAAAAAACTTTTTGGGGAATTCAGAATTCAATAATTTATGGTATAACCTTTTCATAATTGATCACATGTTTCAATAAGAGACACAAATTAACTAGTTTGCATGCAACAGTATATCTTATTGTTATATAAAAGAGTTTAGTGATATGTGAGTGAGTGATTGACTGACAGATCATCGCCGAGTTCATAGTGAGTTAGAAAGATGTACCAAAGGGTTTTTGGAAATTCGAACTAGAGTGTTTGAGAAGTACTAAAAATTACTAAATCTGGTACCAATTGTATATTTTGAACGGATATAGCTAGAATCTTGGAATTTGGTATGGGAATCATGGTTTGAAAGTGATGTTGTTATAAGGATATGGTTTTGGAAATTTTTATCTATGTGTACAAAAAATACTAACTGGTACAAAATTTAGTACTGAAGCTGAAAAGTTGAAATTTCGACCGTGGGTTGCTGTTGGTGTGTAGGGATGAGAAAAGGCTTAGTTTTTGAAAATTCGTCCTACGAAAAGTACTAAAAGGTACTAAATATGGTACCTATTGCGTTAGGCAAACGGGAAAAGCTAGAATTCTGAAATTTGGAACGAAGGTCACTGGTGGAGATTTAGAGTGATATATCAAAGGGTGGAAATTCGAACATTTTATTTAGAGTGTTTTTAGGCCCTGAAATTTTGAATTAAGACTACTGTTGGATTGTAGGATTGAGGAAGTTTTGGAAATTCGTACTCATGAGTACAAAATTTACGAAATTTGGTACAATTTGGATTTGGTTGAACGGATGTAGCTGGACTCCTGCAATTTGAAATTAAGATTACTTTTGGAGTGTAGGATTAAGGAACTTTTAGTAATTTGTACTTATAGGCACGGAAAGTACTAAATGGTAATAAATTTAATACAATTTAAATTTAATAAAATTCTGCAATTCAGAATTAAGATAATAATTGGACTAGAGGATCTTTGACGTTTTGGGAACGGAAAGTACAAATGGTACTATATTTGTTACAATTCAGATTACTTTCGGAGTGTAGGATTGAGAAAGTTTTGGAAATTAGTACTTATGAATACGAAAAGTACAAAATGGTACTACATTTGGTACAATTTGGATTTGGGTGAACTAATAGAACGGGAATCCTAAAATTTGGAATAAAGATTACCGTCGGAGTGTAGGAGTGAGGTAGTTTTGGAAAATAGTACTTATGATCCCATACAATAATTAATGTATACTGCTAGACTTCATCAAGAAATATGGTTTACCATCGCGAAAGCTTAGTTACTTAATCTAATGACTTATAAGGATAGGAAATTCACCGCCTGTTCATGTATGTTGCACGGAAACCTGTACGAAAGGAAAGCAGTCACTCACTTCCGTCTAAAAATGTGTTCATGTATTTCGCAAACTATCGTGCGACTGCCGTTACGTATCCTATGCGAAATACTACTAATTACACCCTACACCACTATGTGGAGAGGGTATTATAAGTTGGTTTTGGCCAAAAAGTTTGTACACATCGAAATAATGGTCGCAGACCCATACTTATATATACCAAAATGAATGTCTCGACGAGCTGAGTCGATCTGGCTATGTGTGTCCGTCCGTCCGTCCGTCTGTCCGTCTGTCCATCTAAACCTTGTAATCACGCTACAGGTCGCAATTTTGATCGGATCGTCACGAAATTTTGCATGTTGATAGGGGTCCCGGAGGGGAAGAAGCCTATTGATTTTGGTGATGGTCGGATAATATTTAGGGGTCGGAAAGGGCAAAAAACTTAGGTGGATAAAATGACAACGTTTTTTTCCAAAGCGAATATCTCAGCTTCTATATGGGGCATACCAAAAGCAAAACCCGACAATGAAAGTAGAAAATATCACCTTTCTAATGATGTAAAGCAGGTGCTCGTAGGTGGTCAAACAACGAAGATATTACAATAGTAGGAAATAAAACCCCAATTTTCATTTTTGCGATTTTAATTATATTGACGAATATCACAGCTTTGGTTGGGGACTTTCCAAAAGCAAAGTCTGACTCTGAAAGTAGAAGATCCCGTCTTTACAATGATGTAAACTAGGTCGGCGTATGTAACCAAATAACGGAGATATCGCAATAGTCGGTAATACATCCCATTTTTCTATTTTTTTGGAAATCACGCTACAGGTCGCAATTTTGATCGGATCGTCACGAAAATTTGAGGGTTAATGGAGGTCTCATAGATGAAGAAGCCTATTGATTTTGATGATGGTCGGATAATTATTAGGGGTCGGACTGGGCAAACACTTATTTGGAGAAAAGTCAACATTTTATTTTAAAGCCAATATCTCTGTTTCTTTAAGAGGTACATCAAAAGCAAGGAAAGTAGAAAATATCACCTTTACAACGATGTAAAGTAGGTTGTCGTAGGTGGTCAAATAGCAGAGATATGGCAATAGTCGATAATGCATCCCATTTTCCGATTTTTTTGTAATCACGCTACAGGTCGCAATTTTGATCCGATCGTCACGAAGTTTTGGGGGTTAATGGGAGTCCCAAAGAGATAGAAGCCTATTGATTTTGATGATGGTCGGATAATATTCAGGGGTCTGAATGGGCAAACACTTATTTGGGGAAAGGTCAACGTTTTATTTCACAGCCAATATTTAATCGGATGGTCACGAAATGTTGGTTGCTTATGTGGGTCCCAGAGAGAAAGAGACATATTATTTTTGGTGGTAGTCGGATTATATTCCCTAAAAGAAATGTTTACCAGTGACAAGTTTATGCACAGGGGTAGTGGTGTAGGGTATCACATGGTCGGCCCCGTCCCGACTATAGCCTTTTCTCACTTGTTTGAATGTACATTTGTACAACTATGTTCCATAAATGAGAGCCAAATTAGAAATGAAAACAAAATCCACATATACATACAAACATTGGAATATGTGTGATCCCAGCCAGCATTTTTTGAAAATTTTAATCAAATTCGAGTCTTTTTTTGTTCCGACTGCACGATTAAAAAGCTGGAATATGAGCTCATTTTCTGATCATAAATGACTCCTTTGCCGGGAGGAAAACGTAACCTCATGCGACTCTTCTAAACAAATCACAAATGAGTCTTCCTCTGCATTAGTTTCGAGTCATTTTCTAATGGTATATAAAGTCTTTTTCGAGTCGTATTTCAATCATTTATTGGTGATTTGTTGATTAATTTGGGACTCTTTTTCGAGTCTTTTTAGAGTCATGTTTATAATCGTTTATGAGTCTTTTAGGGAGCCATTTATGAGTCTTTTTATTAGATGAAATAAATTAAAAGAATTTTCTTTTTATTCTTTTTGTTTTTTTGTTTCTTGTTTCTTTCCTTTGTTTTGTTGTCTTTTCAGCTTTGTTATTTCTTTTAGTTATCCTTTATGTCACTTGGCAAAACCTGAACATGTGTTGTGTTTGTCTATACTCTTAATATTATACGCTACATTTATATCAAAGTTTTGTAGAAAGTGTATATGAGCATTATTTACAACCAAACAAAAGTAAAACAAAACAATCAGTTTTAAGTCAAATAACTGTTCAAAATATGATCAGAAGATACATAATTATAATCACTTTTCAAACACCTGCATGCCTCTTTTTTGATTAAACATTTTCAATCTTCATGAAGATCAAAATGTGACAAAAAATAACGAAAAAGTAGTCACATTTTAAACGCCTCAATGATTTATTTGTGATTGCTACGCATTTGTTGTTGTATTTTAAATTGAACCCTTTTTAATCATTACAGTGAGTCACTTTCGAGTCCCTTTCTGATCATACAAGCGACTTAATCAGTTTTTGATCACCAAAAGGACTCTAAAAAGACTCCGCAATGTGATTTTTGAAAAAGCAATCTTCCAAATGCTAGCTGGGGATTTGTTTTGTTTGAAAAATAAAATGTGTCGGTATTTTGAATTATTTTCTTTAATTGATTTCTTAAAAATAATGAATGAAACCGCTATTAAAACGTGTCTGTAATTTTTATTTTGTTTTAAGAATGTGTTCCATAAATTTGTTTTAAGATTTTCGGTGTTATTCGCGAGTTTACGTTCTACTCGGCAGCTACAAAGCAATTGAGTGATTTTGACATTCTCTTTCTATAAAAGAAAAAGAAAAATGTCCTTTCGAAATACCCAAACCCAAATTTAATGGAAAAGTGTATGTTTACGTGTTATTTCGTATGGCTTGTCGGTCGCATAGATTTTCGTTTCGAAGGCGTTTACATGAACAGAAAATTATTTTTTTCCACTTCCGAAGCGCAAAAAACCTTTCGGTCGACATACCTGAACAGGCTGTAAGTATAATATTGAAATTACAATCACTCAAAAGTTGTGAAGATTAAAAGGCCTGTTATTCACGAGTAAAATCAGTTGACGCGTATACGCTTTTGGATACAGGGAATCAATATCTTTCAGTATTTATGAATATTTCAATGTTTCGCTCAGCGACCAAAGTGTGCCGTCAGTTGCATCACACAATGCAAAAACCTTAAAGTGGGTAAGTGATGCACATCCGATTTCAGTAGAACCCATTAAAATACGTCAATATACACTTATTTCAAATACTCGTAGATTCTTCAAGAACAACGGATGTGCCTCCACATTCTATTTTTGGTAAAACACATGTATTACACTGTGTGTAATTTTTGTGTCATGATTTCTTAACCATATTCTGACACGGCAGCGTCATAGAAGATTAAAAATAAGAAGATACGTGTCCCGGCGTTTTCCCCCATCACTTCAACTTTCGCGGTTATGGGCCCCCAAAGACCTGAGGCCTTGATGTCAAAAGGGATCATTTTGTCAAACACATATCTTCTAAACCGCTAAGAATATGGGTTTACTAGTAGAGGAAAAGTTGTAGCTCTCCTCTTAAAAAATAATAGTTGTGAACTCATAAAATCCGTTCAACCTCACCTTCAAGGTCAAAAACGTCAAGGTCAAATTTCCCTCTTAATTTTTTCTCGGATTTCAGTCTAGAGATATCAAACCGATCAAAATAGAATTTCAGCTTAAAGGACCGTTCCAAGAATCTTTGTATGTTCTAGAAAGTTGTTTATTGAAAGCTTAGGTACATTTTTGTAGGTGGCTGTATTCCTAATTTTTGGGCGGTTCGTTATCTGTGAACCGGAATTGGAGAAAAAAGTATAAAAATCGAATAATTTCAAAAGGTTTTGGCTATTTTCACATTTAAGAACCGGTCATAGACATTTCGTATGTTCCAGAAAGTTGTTTGCTGATATCTTCGCTAAATTATTGTGGTCCATTGTTTTCTTGAATTTTGAACGGGTTTGTATCTATGGAGCAGGAACTGAGAAAAGAGGATAAAAATCTCATTTGATTTGCTATTTTGACCATTAAGTACCGTTTCTACAGAGTTCGTATGTTCTAGAAAGTTGTTTACTAAGATCTAAGGTACATTTTTTAGTTGGTTGTTTGCTTCAATTTTGATCGGTTTAATATCTGTAGACTAAAATCCGAGAAAAAATTAAAAGTGAAATTTAACCTTGACGATTTTGACCTTGAAGGTGAGGTTAAATGGATTTTATGTGTTCACAATTATAAATCTTTAAGACGAGAGCTAAAACTTTTCCTCTACGAGTAAACACAAATTCTTATCGGTTTAGAAGATATGTGCCTGACAAAGTGATCCCTTTTGACATCAAGGCCTCAGGTCTTTGTGGGCTCATAACCGCGAAAGTTAAAGTAATAGGGAACAACGCCGGGACACCTATCTTCTTATTTTTGGTCTTCTATCCCGCTGCGGTGTCAGAATATCGTTAATAATTTTAGTGTCGCACAGTGTTATAATCGAGTATAAAGGATTCAATTTTTATAAAAATATTCAAGGATAATAGCAGTATAGAACTCGAATTTATAAAAATATGTTTTTGCTCAGTTTTGTATTTTTAAAGTATTCATATCCGCGGGTTTAGTGGTGAATATAGAAAATGTTAACAGTTAGCTTATATTGAAAGTGTCAAATTCGGATTCATCGATTGTAAAACTATTTTGCTGTTTACTCTACATTCTTCATCAGAATAAAATGTTGTGTTGATCTAGACATGTACGTATGTTGTACTCACCGTAGCGCCCACAATAATTGAGATAGAACTCTTCATCGAAGATTACCCAGCAAAATGTTCGATGCCAAAGATGCCATTCAATCATGGGTGCAAGTGAGCTGGCATGTCATCTTTTTAGCATCTTCATCGATGAATTTTATATGAGCGTGGACCCCAAAAGATGCTATTCATTTTTGGATCCAAGGCGTGTCATTTACACCAATGCTTTGACATGTCATTTTCACCAATGCTTTGGCATGTAATTTCCACCAATGCTCTGGCATGTCATATTCACCAATCCTTTGCAATGACGACGAGGGTTTTCACAACTTTGGTTGTGATTTCGAGCCTCCGACAACATCAAGCCTATTGTAAATAAATAATCTTATATTTAGAAAAATGTGTATAAATAAAAACACAAAATTCATCTCTATTGGATCGATGGAATGGGTTCAAATGCTGATGAAAAGATCGGATCTTTCACGACTTCCTTTGCATTGGTTCAAATGCTAATGAAAATATCAGATCTTTCACGACTTCGTTTGAACCAATGCAAAAGATGCCATGAAATCACGTCATCGCATGAAACCCCTTCCTTCAAATTTTGCTGGGTAACAATATCGTACAACGTTTTGTATAGTCTCCACATAACGGTACCTCAAGATGTTCGGTATTTTGAGAATTTAGCTATATTTTTTTATAGGTTGTTAATTTAATATTTGAGATTTCCAGTGAACACAACACTATTCCACCAAAATTTTTTAACATAGGTCCATGCTTTGTTATAGCTCTACCTTCCGATTTTCGGTATTTTAAAGATTTTAGTTAAAATATTTAACCTCTCGATTTTAGGTGTTTGAGGAGTTTAACTACATTTGTTGTCCGTACTACATATATGCAATTTGACATTTGAGGTTCCTAGTTGTCACAAAACTTCTCCACAAAAATTGTCAGCATAGATCCACACCTTGATGTAGGCCCCACATAAAGGTGATCAAAAAATATCTCCGATTGGTCGTAAAAAACCTTCTTCTAAAATTGGGAAAAAAATAATAATATTTTATGGTGGGGTAATTATATCCTCATCATCATGGCATTATGTGTAGTGGTTGGAGCGCACGATAATGCTCGAACGATTAGGTTTCCCAAATTCTTTGATCAAGTTTGTCCAAATTTTTTTTAATAGGAAATTCTGCGCGATGCATAACAATGAATTGTCCTTTGTGGCATTCCACAAGGTACAATACTTTCCCCTCATTTGTCTAATATTTTTATATCTGATTTTCCTCACAAATTTGGTGATTCGAAGGGAATATTATATGCTGATGATTCGTTACTTTATGCGCACCACGAATCTCCCATCGAAGTTCTCCGTCAGGTATCATTGGGAATTAAAGTCAATGTGGCGAAAAGTAAAGCATTATGCTCAGAAACGCATCCGGAAAATGCAAACGGTTTGTGGTTCCACAAAGCAAGAATTTGAAACTATTTCTTCAGGGGAATGAAATTCACTTTGAAAACTCATTTAAATATCTTGGAGTTAACTTAAATAAATTGTTAAAATTTAATAATCAGTATTATTCGGAAATGCATTGGGAAGACAATAATTAGGAAACAGGAGATTTTCAAATAAATATATTTATGAAAAGTTATCAGTCTTGCGCATTGCAGATTACGCCCAAAATTACACTGTACAACACAAAAAATAATTACAAGATAATTCGCTCAGATAATGAAAGAGGACCGAAAAAAAGAAGTCACATGTATCTGCGTTTAGAAAGTTTACGTCGTGAAGTATCCTAAATATGCTGGGCAATTTCCGCCCATTTCTACAGGTTTCGAAATATTCGAAATCAGATTCGTTGGAATCTTTGCATTTTAGGTATAAAGTGTCTTTGGCAATATTACTGACAATAATGCGGGTTATCTTTTTATTTAAAAAGTTAACCCTCATGCGAGTCACTTTTTGGTCCCTTTTTCAGAAACTTTTAAAAACTCCTTAAAAATGTGATCGTATCAAATTAAAATATTCTACAAAATTATTTGCCATAAAATTTTACTGTAGGTCCCCGAATACACCATAACTCTAAATCGTACCTAAACGCCAGGAATCTGCCAAAAGTAAAATCGCGTTTTAGGGTTAATGTTGTACTTTATCTGACAAAACTAAATTCTAGATAGAAGACGTCAAAGACAAAAATATTCTCATCAAATTTCAATATAAGTCGTCGAATAAATTAATACGTATTTACAATACATATCAAGAAAATATATACATCAAATTTGCCAACAAAACACCCAAATATTTATACCCTATACCACAATGTGGAAAAGGGTATTATAAGTTTGTTTTGGTAAAAATTCATGTAACACCGCGAAATATTCGTCGACGAGATAAAGCGATTTTGAGATGTGTGTCCGTCCGTCCGTCCGTCTGTCCATTATAAATTGTAAACACGCTCCAGGCCGCAATTATGGACCGATCGTCACGAAATTTTGTATGGAGGTCGGGTTCAGATCAGAATAGATCCCTATTCTTATTGGTGATGATACTGAAATATTTAGCGGGTGAAATGGACCAAAAACATAATATTTTTCCAATTTTCTAGCGGCTCTGTAGGTCTCAATAATAGTCCGATCAACGCGTAATTTTAAATGAGGTAAGAGTATATCACAGGGTGCCAGCGTGGTGCAATGGTATGCACAGCCGCCTTACACGCTGAAGGTCGTGGGTTCGATTCCCCGGCCAGTCAATATCAAACACTTTTCAACGGTGGCAAAATACCCCTCAGTAATGTTGGCGGCATTTTCTGAGTATTTCAGCCTTGTACAACTTCTCTACAAGTGGTGTCTCTTAGACACGCCGTTCGGACTCGGCGATAAACAGTAGGTCCCATATCATTGAGCTAATATGAATCGGGGTGCACTCATTGATATGAGAGAAGTCTCCCCTGTCCGCCTGGGATGTTTGTGGAACAATTACAATTACAAGAGTATATCACAAAGGAGAAGCTTGGCGATCGGATAATATTTAGAGGGTTAAATGGACCAAAACTTTTGTGTGAAAATTGTGAAAATGTTTAATGTACAGCTCATATCTTAATTCCTGGAAGTGACATTCCGGACAAGTGAGATATACTTGAAAGTAGAACGCTTGACCTATCAATTGTTGGTGTGCATGATCAGATAACAGAGTTACAGCCTAATATATTCCGTTATTTGTTTGTAGTGTAATAATAAACTCGCTAGAAGTCGCAATTATACATCAATAGTCACGAAATTTTGCACCGGGTAAGAGTATAGGTCGAAAAAGATGCCTACAATTTTGAATGATGATCTAATATTTTTAGCGGGTGAAATGGACCATTACTTTTGTATGAAAAATATAAAAATTTTGTTTTTGGTCGATATTTTAATTCCTTGAGGACATATATATTTCGCAAAGTAGCCTACATATGGAAGAAACTACTGACCTGATGTAAATTGCAATAAAGTGTTTGCTAGATAACGGGCCTACTGCCTAATATATAATGGGTTCTGTGTAGAGAACAACATTTTTATCCCATGCTACATATTGTCTCTCCAAAAGTTTATGTAACACCACGAAATATTCGTCCTAGACCCCTTGTTTGGTATGCCAAAATTCATATCTCGACGAGATAAAGCGATTTAGCTATGTGTGTCCGTCCATTAAAAATTGTAAACAAGCTTAAGGCCGCAATTATGGACCGATTGTAACGAATTTTTTAAGGAGGTTGGGTTCGGGCCAGAGTAGAAATGATTAGTTTTGGTGATGATCGTGAAATGTTCAGGGGATGAAATGGACCAAAAACAATATTTTAACCAATTTTGTAGCGGCTCTGTAGGTCAAAATAATAACCCGCAAAATTTTAAACAAACTTTGAGTTTATGATGATGAAGAAGCGTACAAACCAAAGTGAAATCAGATAATACTTAGCGGGTTAAATGGACTGAAACTTTGGTGTGAAATTGGTAAAAATTTCAATAACGTAGCGTTTAAACTACGAAAGTAGTAGTACTACATAAGTGGGTTTCATTACATATTAGATTGTGTGAACTAAATTTTCCTTTCATGCTACAAAAATGTCTTTGTCATGCTAGATAACTTTTTGGTTTTGATCATAAGTATTATACATTACATCTCTGATTTTTGATAATTGAATTTCCACAATAATTGAAGTTCCGTGGAGAGCGATTGTCCAGGGATAGTGGTATAGGGTATCCCATGGTCGGCTCCGTTCGACTATAGACTTTTCTTACTTGTTTTTGAATAAATTAGTTTTTTTTTTCTTTTTTCGAGTTGATGCATGAAAGTAACATGAAATAGTTTTAGACTAAAGGTGTTAAAAAAAGAAATATTCTACACAAAATTTCACTGTAAGTCCCAGAACAAACTTAATATCTAAGTAAAATACTTTGTTTAGAAAATGACGCTACAAAATTAGATATTATAGGAAGAAATTATTTGTTAAACTTTTAGATTCTTAATTAAAATTGATTCCATACTGTGTCAAAATCTCCTAAAATACTTCACTTTTTGGGGATTCTGTCAAAAGAAGAAATGTTTCAAATCAAGTTTCATTATGAGTGTCTGAACAAAAGACATTTGTAGCTATTATATTTAACATCTCCAGAAGCTTTCGTTTTTAATATATGATTTAGGACAATATTCTTCCGTTTTTATTCACATTTTCGTTATTTGCTGTCACAACATATATTTTATGGATATTTTTCCATATATGGATATTTTGTAAAATTACGTATTTTAGTACTATAAACATAAATAACGTCATCGGGATAAGTCATAGGTTTCTGATATTTTATGTGAAAATGAGGGGATAGTCTTTGGCTATTGTCCAGGGAATATGTCTGACATACGAGTAGCTACCATCATCATTGTATTTAGTGTAACGGGGTTTTGTCGTAGGCTGGGGTAGACTCAGTCGTGTCCAGGGTCGCCATAAGGACCCACTAAACCTTATGGAATGAAAGACGAACAATCTCCCTTTCCTGGGGGTAAGAATAGGAAATTTTATTTATGTAAAACTAATTTACAATCTACTGATGGTGTATTCGGTAAGAAGGGTTTAATTAGCATAAGTAGGACAGATCGTTGGCGCTGGGGGAATCGGCAACTTGGATTGGGTGTTGGGAGTTGAAAGCTTCGTACTTGAGAAGTGGCTGGCGATGAGATGATCGGTGCTCAACGTCCGTTGTTCGATTCGGATGTAGGCGCTTTGTCGACGGCCGGCAGCTCGACGACTTGGTAGATGCTCTGGAACTGGATGATTCGTTGTTCAACGGTAGCCGATTTAAGAATGATCGGCGCTACGGGTAGCAGCTGGATAGTAGATGATTTCACGATGATCGGGAACTGGGTTATTCGTTGTTTCGTAGAAGACGATTTGAAGATAATCGGGAACTCAAGGATTCGTGTTGTAGGTGTTCGGCCACTCGGGGATTCGGTGTTCGGCCACTCGGGGATTCGTATTGTAAGTGTTCGGCCACTCGGTGATTCGTGTTGTAGCTGTTCGGCCACTCGGGGATTCGGTGATCGGCTACTCGGGGATTCGTATTGTAAGTGTTCGGCCACTCGGTGATTCGTGTTGTAGCTGTTCGGCCACTCGGGGATTCGGTGTTCGGCTACTCGGGGATTCGTGTTGTAGGTGTTCGGCCACTCGGGGATTCGGTGTTCGGCTACTCGGGGATTCGTATTGTAAGTGTTCGGCCACTCGGTGATTCTGCACTCGGCTCGGCTGTTCGGGTTGTTGTTCGTTAGTATTAGTTCTAAGTTAGTCTCTACGGTATTCTACGAGTACTGACTAGTGGAACAACACCCGAAGGTGGAGTGGAACAACACCCGAAGGTGGAGTGGAACAACACCCGAAGGTGGAGTGGAACAACACCCGAAGGTGGAGTGGAACAACACCCGAAGGTGGAGTGGAACAACACCCGAGGGTGGAGTGGAACAACACCCGAAGGTGGAGTGGAACAACACCCGAGGGTGGAGTGGAACAACACCCGAAGGTGGAGTGGAACAACACCCGAAGGTGGAGTGGAACAACACCCGAAGGTGGAGTGGAACAACACCCGAAGGTGGAGTGGAACAACACCCGAAGGTGGAGTAGAACAACACCCGAAGGTGGAGTGGAACAACACCCGAAGGTGGAGTGGAACAACACCCGAAGGTGGAGTGGAACAACACCCGAAGGTGGAGTGGAACAACACCCGAAGGTGGAGTGAATGTATTAGCCACCGCGCAAAGGGGTAGCTCTCAAAATTTCTTCCCAACCTCTTAACACTCTTGTGTCGGTTGGCGGACTACGAACACAACAACTGTACTCAAGCCCGTATGGCTGGCTCCCTGCAGTAGCAAGCCTGTCTTTCCCCAACGAAACTGGAGTATTAGTGTGTACAGTCGCACAGAGCAATTGAGAATTACTCTGCGGTTGTTATGCTGTCGCTTGCCTGAAACTGCACTGTAACACACATATCCCACAAAAATGCAAGTGACCCCACTAGTGTATGGATTGACAGGTTGTGACGCTGTTGTTATAGTGGGCCTTGCTGTTCTTTATTGGCCGGTTGTATTGATGTTGTGGTAATGGGCGTCGCTGTTGTTGGTTTTATGTACGTGATCAATTCGTCACGTTACATTAGGACCATGCCAAAATAATGGATGTTGGGACTCGTATGTCAGACATATTCACTGGACAATAGCCGTAGACTATCCCCTCATTTTCAACAACATTAACCCTAAAACGTGATTTTACTTTTGGCAGATTTCTGGCGTACATGTACGATTTAGAGTTTTGGTGTATTCGGGGACCTACAGTACAATTTTATGGCAAATAATTTTGTAGAATATTTTGATCTGATACTTGTACTGTGTACTGTTGTACTGTGTTATACTATTAAATTTGTACAGAGTCTCCAAAATTTTGAAGGGAACGTTATACAAAATATTTTAAGTGCAGAAGAAAATTTAAGTTGGACAGGTACAAATCCATCCACTACTCCTGGTAAACAAAGAGGTTAGAAACAGAAACAACATCTGTTCTTTTAGTTTGTAGTTTGTAAGGTAAAATTTTAAATGTAGTTTTTAAAGAACACATCTGTAGACAAAACGCTCTACAAAACATGGTGGATGCCGGGAGCAAGCATAATTTAGCAAGTGTTATGATAATTAGTAATTAAAATATAACTTTTACCATAATTTCAATTTGTTAATACACCCAAATTACTAAAATTTTTTTTTTTTTTTTAATATTTTGTCCAACGGTTCACAGCTTTCATAATCACACCACCAGTGTAGTTAAGGGTTACTCCCTGTGGCCCTGTTTATAGCAATACTATATTTTTCGTGGCAAGTCCATTCTTTCTGACATAGCGGTCCAAAATCTCTCGTTTTATCGAACAGAAATGACTCTTAAAATAATGGACAATGCCGAAGCAAAATGGACTATGCCGAAGCAAAATGGACTATGCCGAAGCATTCGGTACTTCCTACGCAAAACTTTTGAGATTTTGAATGAAAGTTTCAATTCATACAGGCTGAGAGTATATCTCTGTCGTCAAAGCCGACTAGTACTTTTTTACATGTTGATACATATGTATATTGTAGCATGGGGTCGCTTCAAGCCACGTTTTTGTACAAAATATACTCATAGCGACATCATTTAAATTTCTTGAAATATTAATTTTGGTAAAGGCAAAAGACAACCCAGCAAAATGTTCGATGCCAAAGATGCTATTCAAGAATGGGTGCAAGTGAAATGGAATGTCATTTTTTCAGCATCTTCACTCATTCTTTTTACAAGAGCATGACCCCCAAAAGATGCAATTCATTTTCAGATCCTAAGCATGTCATCTTTACCAACTCGATGGAATGGCATCTTCAACAATTCTTTGGCATGGCATCTATACCAATCCTTTGGCATGCCATCTTAACCAATTCCCAAGAATAGCATTTTCACTAATCTTTGGCATGTCATTTTCACTAACCCTTTGGCATGTAATTTACACGTCTTGTTCGGAAAATGGAAAATGCTGTATTGAAAAATGATTTTCATTTTTTTTATTTTATTAATTCAAAGGAATTAATGAAATAGCTATAATTTATTTATCATCATAAAGTTTACATCTATAATTGCAGTTTGTTCTCGTTGTTGTAACAGTAGTTAATATGTTTGTATTGTCATTTTTGTGCATAATCTGACTCTGGGTCTATCAGTCGTAAGAATGTGGCTATTTCGCTATTTATATGGTTTGTAACCACAAAGCTGCAAACATAAGATTCTTAGCAGGATTGGTAGGGCAATTGAAAAGGGACAGTGTGTCGTGGGGGCCTGTGCTGTATGCTGGGCAGATGTTTTCCACGGTGTCATCAGTACTTGCCCTATACGAATTTTGACGGCTGCACCATCCCGATCGTATTGACCCAAAACTACTCTGGTTTGTCCTGACAGCTGGCGCTTCTCAGCTGCGATAGATGGTGGATGTTCTCCAAGGACCGCATTCACACGATAACTGTTTACTGCATCTGCGACTGCATTCGTGTGAATGCTATTTAAACCTGGTTGAAAGGCTTGTTGATCTAGAGGTTCTCTCTTGTAACGTTAAACTTCTCTTTCTAGATTATGAGCACGGCTTGCTCTGAGTGAGTCCTCTGCTAATATGGAGATGGCCTTCAGAGCAGTTGTTGTGCTGCTTACGGATCCTTTGCTATTGATCGGCAACTGGAAAGTTATTTCTGATGCTGGAAGAACTATAGCCACAAGGGTCCTTGCTACGGGCGACAGCTGGCCTATTTTCCAGACTTCGGGAACGATGTGTTTGGCAAGCGACAGGTTGTAAATTTAAGTAAGAAACTTAACTTCCGGCCGCCCCAGCTGCTGCAGTTTAAACACCGCCTCCGCAACAGGTTTTGATTCATCTTACAAAAGGATTTTACTTCCCATCAGTGCAGTGCAGATTTCGACATTGGCTCCAACTGCAGATTACTATTTCGTGAATTTTATTTTACAACGTTTTGGAAATGTTTGTTGTTTTGTAGGGATCTACAAATCGACTTGTTGAGCAGGGTTCTCTAGAGCAGGCAAGGAAACTTTTGTAATTGGTCTGTTCCTTTACTTTTAAAAATGGTAATTGTTGCAAAAATGGTAAAAGTAGTGAACTGCTCTCATATAAATTGTATGCTTTTAAAAGTAAGGAAACACTTTGCGGGTAAAAACTGGTAACCTCAGGCACGTAAAGGAACACGACAAATACCACAGAGTGCAGTCCGACTCTACTTTTAGCTCAATGATTGGGCCTTCCTACCATAATAAATCTTACATTGCTTTAAACGTACATATTTAGATAAATAAAAGAATATATACATGTGTAAAAATAAAAACACAAAATTCATATCTTTTGGATCGATGGAATGGGTTCAAATGCTAAGGAAAAGATCGGATCTATCACGACTTCCTTTGAATTGGTTAAAATGCTGATAAAACGATCGGATCTTTCACGATTTCCTTCGAATGGGTTCGAATGCTGATGAAGAGATCGGATCTTTCACGACTTCATTTGAACCAATGCAAAAGATCCAGTGAAATCATGGCATCTCATGGAACCACTTCCATAAAATTTTGCTGGGAAGTCATCTATTTTCCATGGTACTAAAAACAATAAATTTATATCTAGTGACGATCCTGTGACCTTATGTACATCGACGTGGTAAAAACTGGTACTTAAAAGTACCATGTTGTTTTGGTACCGTAGAGTCTATCAACATAATTCCATTGCCGGATGTTTCATTATGGAGGTTTGATTTTACGTTCAGTAAGATTTAATACATTTTCCTTTCCATTTATTAAATTTTTAGAAGGGAGACTAGTTATATGTTTGTTTTAAAAGGTTTTATGTTCGCTCATATCTGTCGGTCGGTCTTTAAATTGTTTGTATTTTACTAATATATTAAAACTTTTTTTCTTTAAGTAACACCTTGAAGTTATTACAACACAGCCACAACAACTAATAAAAAGTTTTGTTTTGTTGCAGTTGCTTAGAACTTAACCATTGTTCTATCAACAGCTTTTAACAGGAAGCATACAAGTGTTTCGAAACTTATTTAGTTTACGAAAAGAGTTCATGCTTAATGTCAACCGTGACGAAATTAAGTTTATTATATTATGTTGTTATGGCTTTAGCAACACGTGTCGAAAAACAAGTTAAACTCAGAATATCAAGGTAACCGTTAGACAATTACAATTGTCACATTAATTCTGGCACACTTAAATGTGAATAGAGGCAGGTGTTGTAAGCTTAAGAAACAAGTAGTTGGAGGAAATAATATGATGGTACATACATACATATATAGGGAAGTATACACGAACATAGAAAAAATAACATAAATTTATTAGAGGCTAATAAAATAGGATGCGACATATGTACATATGTATTTATTAAATATTAATTAAGATAAGCATGTGTCCTTGACATCTGGAATAGCTAAAATTATTCTGGTAAGCAGGTGGATTTATGTATACAAACATTTTAAGTCTTTATTAAATGTCCTTATGGTATGCTACATTGAGTTTTAGGAACATTATTACTACATATTATTCCTGTATTTTATAACTTTTTGCATTACATCATTAATATCCCTGTGAACAATTTTAATTTCTAATAAATTCACCTAAAATATGTTAAGTTTTTATTTAATTAAAAGTTAAATAATTAAATTAACGCTCACATGCATATTTTGACCCATGTAATTAGATAATTGAATTCTATGTCAAACCATCAGCATCTGCTACATAATTTCGTGGAACTTCACAGTTTAAAAAAAAATTGTGGTTTTCAAACGAACATTAAATTGCGAGTTGATTAGAACAGACGTTAAGTTGTTAATGAAAACAATTTAGAGAACTATTTTATACACAAACCACTTAAGGGGGTGTATATACAGTGTCGGCCAAAACTAAAGGACCCCTCATTGCTTTAAAATGATAATTATTTGAAGAAAACGAAGTTATAAATTTATTTTCTATTTTTCTTTTTATTTATTTATATCTTTGTTATTGGAAAATACAAACATAAGGAATTCAGAATTTAATAAAGAAAAGTTAAAATTACAAAACATTTTAGGTCGCAAATATAAGCGGACATTAGTTTTGTCCAATTGCATACCCAATTTGAGGTAAAACAAAAGCTATTGAAATCAATATTTTGTACTCGTAGGGTATCCCCTAATCTGGATGACACAAGTAAATCTTTTAGCCATCTTCTTCTTCTTCTTTATTTGCGGATCCGATATTCGGATGTAAAGCGATCATACAATATTATTGTTTACATGTTTCAACATGAATTTCAAATATAGATATCATATCATATTTTTCGGGTCTAATACTTGCAATTGCCAATGGAGTATTACTCCATTGTACATTTTAGTTTTCTATGAAGATTTCTATGGAACGTAAAAAATGGTTTTTAGAAAAATGTTAGCACAACATATCTGCATTTGGATGCAGATTTCTATGAAGCTGTGCAGACTATATTCACGATATACGTATCAAAGAACTCAGAATAGCAAGCACTACAATGTACATTATTTTCTGAAAAACCTGTTTGCGGAACGCAGCTAGACGAGTTTAGAGACATAAAAATAGCTTTCTTAACCTTTGGAAATGACATCGTTTTGACGCTCTTAATACGCGGTATTAATATTTCATACTCAAATTTTCGAAAACTATGTTTTGGAGACATTCCGCCTGAAAATCCATCTACAAAAACGCGTGTAACGAGAAATCACTTAAAATTGTTTCTGAAAATATCGCGCACAGCAATGAAAAAAACTGATACAGCATTTTCGCATTTTTTGCGGAAACAGACATTTAAAAACTTCACTGATAAAGGAGCTATATTAATGTTATTCCAAAAATAGTGTTTGATGCTATATCCACGGTTCTTGATTGATCTTCTTGAAATAGTGATCTCATTTGACTCCCCGTGAAGTTTAAATTTAAAACAAATTATTTGTAAATTTTGACGGGTAAATAGACCTATATTTTGAAAAGAAAACCGGATTACATTAAAAATTTTGTATATTTTTTTCAAAATTACGCGAATACTGAGTAACTTTTTGCAAATTTTATGCTATCTACTATCTGACTTCCTTTCGTGATAACTTTTTAGTGGCAATTGTGCTCATTAAAATAATTAGAGTTTTTATAATATTGTTTTCTTAAACGCTGAAGTAAAACCGCGATAACTTTTGTCCGCAACATCCAAAAATGTGCTCGCGAGCGGATTTGCACTGTAGGAATTTTTGCTTCACCTATGTACCAAAAATCGTTGATGTAAGGCGAAAAGAAAACCTTAAACTTTTCGGAAATGCAATATGAAAAAATTTCCAACATTTCCCATATACCGCAACCAACAAGTATACAACAACAAGTATATGGTATGTTTGCTGATTTATATTTCCTCTATATTACCATCACAAAATTCAGTTGTTAATTGAAAAGCATTGGCTTCGAAATAACTGATATTCCAGGATAGAGTAAAGCTACAGAAATGAAACACTTGTTCTCGGTGGCAAAACCACAAACTGCCCACTTCACAAAACATTAAAAATACATGCATACGAGTGCATATTCATACCAGTATGTGAATTATATTCACATTGAGCCATTATGCAGCACTTCATTTTAAGTCCTGCCAGAATACTAATAGAACAGAAGTGCAAATAACAGAATTGAATAATTTGCATTGACATACATTTTCTAATTGTCAATTTTAGAAATTTTTGCTGCATTGGGATTTTTAAAATTTATGTTAGAAAACAATTTGCATTTTATCGTATAATTGTTATCTTCTTGGAAATATTGTGGAAAATTGCCAGTCGAAGAGAAATATACCTAATTCAAACCGAATTAATCCGTCCTTATTTCAAAAAATTATAATAAATTAGTTTTGTCGACTTTATAATTTTCAAAATCAAAAGGCAAGATTTTGATAGTCTTTTTAATTGCATGTACATATGCTACGTAAAAATCAAAAATCAGATATTTTGTCTACGTGCAAATCACGAAAATATATGTTTATGTTTTAAACTCCGACAGAAAATCAACAAATGGACAAACGCATACCACAATGACGTAGTTGGGTGGGTTTTAATCATCATCGCACAGAAGGCCGCAATTTTTTTAGTATTTATATATTTTATCGAAAAAATATACATTGCAAAATTTAGATAAATGATAAATGTTAAATGTTGTTTTTAAATTTGAAAACAACAAACATGAGATTAAGCTTGACTACATACAAATAGTAAGTAAAACACACATCTCAACAAAACTGCCAAAGTGAATCTAAAAATAGACACAGAACACCGGGGACGATTGGTTGTTGTTATTTTTCGGCAACTATCAAAATAGTTATGTGCATTCTCTGCAATGTGGAGACACATGACAGTGGGAGTAGTTAATTTGGTTTACATATGCGGCTACGAGAGTTTTTAGGTGTTTTCGGTTGAATTCGCATTAAAACGAATTTATCAGTCACACTTATTCTTGAGCTCGAGTCGTCATAAAATTGGGGAAGGGTTCTTTGTTTCAATACAAAGAACTAAGAGAACTGATGAGTCCAAGTGGCGTTGGACGAAACTAGTATTCTCTGTCATCCCCAAAAGTAATCAATTTTAACTACATCCCACTTTAAACTTGTTGTTTTTAAATTTAAATGATAAATGTTTACGATGAGACAATTTAAAATGATTTTAATATCTAGTCGTAGCATTCAATTATAATAGAAACTGCTTCCAATGAAAGGTTTACGTATCATATCGTTCATTTACTCAAAGAGTGACCCATCTCAAAAATCCAGTTTCGAGAGAAACGAGTTTTAATTTCGCGATTGAAATTTGACATCCCAACTTAAAAATAAAATAAAATAACTACCATGGCCATATTTTGCAAACTGCTTGCCAGATATCAGTGCTAAATTTTGGTGCAAATTCAAGCATGATTTGAAGTGTTTTAGTGCTTGATAAAACTTTTTTGTTGAATTTTGCCATACCCGCAGTAAATGAGCTGTAACTCGATTAGTTTTAGAGATATGAGCACGAACATTTATAGCAGAAAATTTTGTTGAGCTATGTCACTCTTTGAGTAAATGGACGATATGTAATACAACGAGCTTTTAAGTCGTTTCCTACACACAACTAACTACATACATCTTATCAAACCAGCCAACCAACCGTATCAAGTATATCACCTACATACATATGAGACGCTCAGCGCCAAACGGCCTAACCCCCATGTTCAAAACAAAATCAAATTGTCTATAAAGATCTAACCGTAGTCTTACAAAATAAATACGAAAAAAACTCTATTTTACATTGTATATGACTAGGTTATCCAATTGCCAAAACAATGCAATATGGAGTTTTTTGGTATTTATTTCAAAAGGTTCCAGTTAGATCTTTACGGTCAGTTGGTTGTTTTTTGAACACGTGGGTTAGGCCGTTTTGGCGATGAGCGCCTCATATATCAAAAGAATATAATAATGATCTCATATACAAAGTACGTTTCAAAAAATCGTCTATGGAGATATGCATTTATGTATACAATACAACTAAATCCCACGTGATTTCTTCCGTGTGACCACGAGTCAATGACAGTGTGCAAAACAAGTGGTATGAATAAAATTCAAGTATGAAATGCATATGTACAGTGTACATTAGGGTTATGACAATTTTACAACCTCGTATCCTTGTTTTATATTTAGAGGAGTTTTTACTTAAGATTAGACAAAATCTTAGTTATAAGGTGATTCGATAAAAAAAGCTCACGCACAAAGTCAGTTGACCATTTTTTTCTATATAAGCTTTTTTGACAAACCTTTGAAGACACTATAAACAGATATATGTATAAATAGAAATATGCTTTGGAGCCACCCCATATAACAAAAATAACATAACCTTTTGTTTCTCACTAAATTTATCATAAAATTACATGTATCGTTTTATATCATATATAATTTTATTTTATATATCATATCACTTAAAATAATTTGTGCGCGACCTTCTTCAATATTTAAATGGAATAAAAGATATTATACTCAATAATAGGCAGAAGGTCGTTGATTTGTGCAACAGGATATATTTTTTTTTTCAAAAACCAAACAAATTAATTTCATAGTATTTTTTGATTTTTTTAATACCATAATAGAATAAACATTATTTTAGCATTTATAGGCACAGTTTCATTCATTACGGCTACAGAAAATCATTTTTAATTGCTTGAGTTGGAGTATTCCCCAAATAGCTCAACTTCATATTGGTAAAATTTTGCAACACTGTCAGTTCGTTTTGAAAAACATTACTCTCTGTAATAGAAGGTAATAAATGAAATTGAGCCATTGGGGGAATACTCCAACTCAAGCAATGAAATGAGATTGAATCTTCGACAATAAACAAAACAAACAAAAACCAGCTGAAGCACGCGCAAGGGAACTTTGTTAAAAACAAAATTCCAACAAGAACCTCACAGGCAACTTTGTTGATGTTCTTTTCAACTCACAGAATTCGATGAATTCTTAGTTGATACGTGCTGACATGCTGCAGAATATTTTGATTTTGGTGTTTCTTTGAAAAAGGCGAAACGTGAGTGTGATTCTCATTCATATGGGAATACTAGGTAGCGATCAGTAAAATTTTGCAACACTGTCAGTTCGTTTTGAAAAAAATACTCTCTGTAATAGAGGGTAATAAATGAAGTTGAGCCATTGGGGGAATAGTCCAACTCAAGCAATCAAATGAGATTGCATCTTCAACAATAAACAAAACAAACTAAAGAAAATGATTTTTGAGAAAAAAGTCAACAACTCATAACCCTAATGTACATACTCTAATTTTAGCTTTCACTTCTTTTTGTAACTTACACTACCCTTTGGTAAGGACTGTTATGTATTGTAATCAGGGTTTCGGAGTCCCAGTCGAACAATTTTGCTGGATTCGGAGTCTGAGTCGAACAAAATAACTTAACTGTGACTACGGGTAATTTTTTTCTACATTATAGAAATCTAACATTAAATTCCGGACACCAAACATTTTTCAAAAATCATTTATAATTACCAAAATGAAACAATGGAAGAGTTTCCTTGGCTTAACGAGAGCCAATTGTGTCTTTATTGTTGGTTGTATAATCAGTGATAGATAATTGGGAATCCCATCCAATTTATACATAATTTCTAGTTAGTCAGCAAGTGTCGAGGAATTCCCACTTAACATATGGTTGACATTCATTCTTACTCTATTTGACGTACATAATAGTCCTTACATACTGAGGGCCATTATTATATGTGTTCTTTTAATATCTGATGAATTTTAAAACCAAAAATAAACCAATTTGGAGGCATTACAATTATGATTTTTGCATTGAAAGTTTATGACAAGAAGCTCCTCCTTGAAATTCAATCATCACTTTTAACTTTAAGTTAACCGGAACGCTATAAATCTGTTCGGTAAATCCGAACTACAACAAAAGGAGACTTATAATAATGGGGGTGAGTCTTACAAACTAAAGAGAAGAAGAAAAGGGGAGAGTTATTCATCGCAACAGTCAAAATAAAACAGTACAATGGCACGAGAACAACAACAACAACAACGATAGCACGCTTACATTATAGACGATACGGCGTTCATATGCAGTCTCAACATAATTCATCGTTGGTGGTTTGTTATGAAAATATTCTTTTACTTATCAAATATTCCCGTTGGCATGTGTGACATTGTATTTATACTACACAGTGCTCTTGAACCAACTTTAAATGGAAGGTGCTTACACCTGGAAAGTTTTTGCGGATTCTGAACTTAAAAAAATTGTTTTTGAACTGAGAATTGGACTGTCGGATTTTTCGGCCATTGATGCTGTAGGATTCTACAGCGATCTATTTATAAAAATTAAAAAAGTGGTTTAGTCGAATTCGACCGTTATTGAGACTTACATGTTTTAGTTTTTCATGGCTGATGGACCGTTAAACCTCACCATTTAAGGAAATTTGTAAATATATCGTTTTTCTTGATCGGGAGCGCAACCACCGTTGTCTCGAAAATTAATTTGCAAGCCTGATAAGTAGCACTGATGAGTTTAGCAAATATAGCGATTACAAAATTGAGTCATTTCGGTGGGATATTGACGTTAAAAAGCACACTGGTCCCAACCTGCGACAAACATCGAAAAATCGATATCAGCAAATCTCTGCGACAATTCGGCAAATGTCTCTAAACATATCATATTTTAATACTCCAGCACTGTTTTTGTAATTTATAACGGTATTTAATAGAACAAAACAGAAGAAGTTGACATTTACGTATGATCTCTTAAATACTTTAAAAACATCAGTAAGTTTGTGACTATTTACAAGGCAAATAACGCAAAATTGAAAGGATAAATTTATTTTTTTGGTATGGAAGATTTAGTACAAGGTTTTTTAATTACATTTACATAAAAATTTTTACACATTATTCGCATAAAATGTGCTGGAAATAAAATTTTTTATAATACTTTTTTGTGGATTTTTTTTTCCAAGTCTTAAAAATTGAAGTTGAGTTTTACTAACTTCGCCATCCTTCGCCACTTCCAAATTTTTTGAAGAATGTTTGAAATAGTCTCACGCTTACAAAGAAATTGCTTTCAGCTGCATATATTTGCATTTCCGTGTGTGACATTAAAGATACTGACGATGCCTCTGGTCGTTTCAGTGAATATGCCGTATAACTGTATTCTCAGTATCTTCTTTGTTTTTTGTTTTAATTGTTTGTTTTGGGCTTTTTCTTTAACGATTTTGACATTTTTGTTTTGGGATCTACTTATGAGAGTATTTTTTAACATTTGTCTTGTGTATTTTTTATATTTGTATATTTTTAATGTATGTATTATGCTACATGTTATATGAAAAACAAGTAAAAATATCAAGTTCGGTCGCACCGAACTTTATTATATCCCCTACCATGAAATATTGTGACCCCAAATGGAATAATTTGTTTCCTTTCCTGTCCACGATACCAGTCGGAGACGTCTTTTGACCACTAAGAGCTCCAAATAGCAAATTACAACTAATTCGAACCTAAAATGTAGATAAAAGCTTCAAAATACCTGAAATCGGGTGGTACCGCTACATGGGGCCATAGGAAAAAGTAGACCCATATTGAAGATTTTTTGGCTAAAGTATGTTTTACTTATTTTAGCATATACTGAAAAAATCAGATTAATCCGACGATTATAAATATTTTTGTCGCACCTTCCCATACAAGTGGGAGCACTGTGCAACGTTTAGAATTACGAACCTATACCGGTTACGTATATTAACAATTCGGTATATTAACGCAACAACCTTCAAAATACGGAAAATCAGGAGGTACCGTTCAAGGCGTGGACCTGTATGAAGGCTTGGAGCTTTAACAACAACATTTGAGGGGAAGTTGAATACCCCAACGAACACTAAATACCAAATTTCAGCCACATCGATGGATTACTTTGGCCATAATATTCAAGATACCGAAATTCGGGAGGTACAGTTCTATGGGGGAAGTTTTATACCAATATGAAGGCCACAACCCTCAAAACACCGAAAATCGGGAGTTACTCGCCTATGGAGGCTATACACGGTGCTCTTGAATCAAATTTAAATGGAAGGTGCTTACACCTGGAACGTTTTTGCGGATTCTGAAACTACAATGTTCATAGATGAGAAAAATCAAAAAACAAAAAAAAAAATCGCCGGAGCGTTTTTAAATAAATCACGATTCAAGTTGACATTTTTAGGGGTTGTTTAGATTTTTGCGATTTTGCTTGGAAACCGTAAGTCCTATCAAAATGGCAATAAAGAAAATGTTGTAGCTAAAAAGATTCTCTACAAGATTGGCCTTAACGATATTTTCATAGGTTTTACAACTTTTGAGATATAAAAGTTGAAATTGGGACAATTCAAATTCAATTCATTCAATGTCATGACTGCAATTTCCCAACTTAAACTTTTATATCTAAAAAAATGGTACAACCTAGGAAAAATTACATAAGCCAGTCTTGTAGAGAATTTTCACAGCTATAAGATTTTCTCAGGTCCCATGCCGATAAGACTTGCCGTATTCAAGCAAAACCGCGAAACCCTGAGCTTCTCTATCTCAAAAATGGTACAGCATGAGAACAAATCATAAAGATCAGTCCTGTAGAGAATTTTCACAGCTACAACATTTTCTTTAGCTCCATTACGATTGGACTTGCGGTTTCCAAGCAAAATCGTGAAAATCTAAAAAACTCCTAAAAATGTGAATTTTATTTAAAAATACCTACAGCGATTTTTTCTTGTTTTTGGACTTTTCTCATCTATGAACATTGCTGTTTAAGAATTCACAAAAACTTCCTCTGTGTAAGCGGTTTTCATGAAAAGTAAGGCGCACCCTTTATAACATTGCTTTATAAGGGGGCGATACAGTCAGTGCATTGTCCCAATTTGAACTTCAATATCTCAAAAATGGTAAACCCTACGAAAATACCGTAACGGTCAATCTTGTAGAGAATTTTCAAAGCTACAACATTTTATTCAGTCTCATTTTAATGGCTTGCGGTTTCTAAGCAAAATCGTGAAAACCTAAACAACCCCTAAAAATGTCAACTTGAATCGCGATTTATTTAAAAAGCGCTCCGGCGATTTTTTTTGTTTTTTGATTTTTTTTTCATCTATGAACATTGTAGTTTCAGAATCCGCAAAAGCTTCACAGGTGTAAGCACCTTTCATTTAAATTAGATTCAAGACCACCGTATATATAAAGGCGTGGACCTATACCGACAAATTTCTATAGGAAGTTTTATACCACAAATGATGACCAAACACCAATTTTTCAGCCAATTCGAAGGAATACTGAGACAACAACCTTCAAAATACCGCAAATCGGGTTGTACCGTTCAATAGGGGCTATATGAAGGCGTGGACCTATACCGACAAATTTAATATGGAAAGTTTTATAACCCAAATGAAGACTAAATATCAAATATCCGCCATTTCTGTGGAAAATTGACGCCACAACCTTCAAGATACCGAAAATCGATAGGTACCGTTAAATGGAGACTATATGAAGGCGTGGATATGTACCAACAACATTTTGGGGGAAAGTTGTATACCCCAAATGAAGACTAAATACTAAATTTCAGCCATTTCCGAATATTGGAATATTGAAGCCACAACCATCAAAATACCGAAAATCGTAAGATACCGTTCTATGGGGGCTATATAAAGGTGTGGACCTATACGGACAAAATTCTGAAGGAAAGTTTTATACCTCTAGCGAAAACTTAATACTTTAACTATTTCGGAGTAATATTGAGGTCACAACCTTCAAAATAACGAAAATCGGGAGGGGTCGAACATCTTTAAAAATTGATTTTAAATATTAAATCGCGAAAATAACATAACACTTGCTATTTTTTATTTAATAGCTGATAAAACAACAAAACATACAAAAAAGATTTTTTTTTAAATTGGACCAATATTAAAGAAGTTATGAGTATTTCTTTTCATGTAGTTTTTACAGAATTTGACTTTTTCAAGGCGCGATATCTCTGGAACCGTTAGTCAATAAAATCTGAAAATATACTAAAATGTTAATGCTAATGGGCAGCATCACCACAGCAGAAAATAAAGGAAATCAAAAACTTCATCTTGAAAAAGTGTCCGATTTCACTCAGAAATCCCCATATACTTTATATGCTCTCCGATGAATATTTCGATGTGTTACAAACGGAATGACAAATTAAATTATACCCTTCATGGTATCGTGGAGGATTTAAATATATTATTTGACGATTTTTATCGATATACGTCGGTATATGCTTAAGATTTCTACAATCGGTAACATAACGTTACAGAATAGCACCCTCGTTAACTCAACCAATGTCGGTTCGTTATTAAAACAAGTAAAAAGTCGTTAAGTTCGGCCGGGCCGAACTTTTTATACCCTCCACCATAAAATAGTCTTAATTAAAGTGGAATAATTATGGTCCTTTCACAATTTTATGTAGGTGTAACAACTTTTCGACAATGGATAGACTCCTACTGCCTCCCACTATTGCTTAAATTACACTGTGAACACAAATATTGGGGCAGAGATAATTCCTTTTGGAGATGAAAGCCCTTGGTGTGTGTATATTAAAAACCCCGAAGGACATATGCGCCGTGAGTCGAACTTCCGCGTTATGACGTGATGAAGTTTTTGCAAGAGACCATGTAAGCCATTATGAATTAGCATTATATCTTTGTTTGTTGTTTTTGTAGATCACTTAAGCAACAGTGAACAAAGATATAACGCTAATTCCTGATGGCCCACAGGGTCTCTAACAAAAATTTCATCACGTCATAGCGCGGAAGTTCGACTCACGGCGGATCTGTCATTCGGGGTTCATAATATACTCACCAAGACAATTTTTCCCCAAGAGGAATTTTCCGTGCCCCAGACTTTCACCTCCATTTTGTTGCACAGTGTTATCTAATCTTATCTAAAAAAAATGTGTTCAGCTAGGTGAAAGGTACCACCTACGGGGCTATATCAAAGAGTCAACCTATCTTTAAATTTTTTGGCGGAAAAGTTTTATAGCTGCAGGGAACTTCAAGAGTCAAATTGAGGGTAGTTTCATCAACCCTCAACCCTCATAGACCCTCAATAATGGACACATGTTGACGAATTTTAGTGAAGAAATTTCGTAACCACTGAAAATTCCCGAAAATCGGGAGGTACAGTTATATGGGGGGATATACCAAAACATGGACCTATGTTGACGATGTTTCGTGGAGATGTTTCATGACCACTGAGAACCTCAAATGTCAAATTGCAGGTAGTTCGGTTAAAAATTGTGGCTAAAATTCTCAAAATACCGAAAATCGGGAAGTACCGATATATGTGGGCTATACCAAAACACGGACCTATGTTGACGATGTTTCGTGGAGATGTTTCATGACCACTGAGAACCTCAAATGGCAAATTACAGCTAGTTCGGTTAAAAATTGTAGCTAAAATTCTCAAAATACCGAAAATCCGGAGGTACCGATATATGAGGGCTATACCAAAACATGGACCATGTCCATATCCTTTGGGATATAAGTTTGTTTATCACTTGAAACCCTATGTGCCAAATTATAGCTAATTCGGTCTGCAAATGTGGCGAAGATCGTCAAAATACCTCAAATCCGGAGGTACCGTTATATGGGGGCTATACCAAAGAGTGGACCGATATAGCCCATCTTCGAACTTGACTTGCCTATGGAAAAAAAGCCCTCAGGTCAGCACTCTATCTCAATTATTGCGGACGCTAGAGTGATTACAACAGACGGACAGACGGAGAGACGGACGGACAGATGGACATGGCTAGATCGTCTTAGAATTTTATCTTGATCAAGAATATATATACTTTATAGGGTCGCAAATGATTAGTTCGATGTGTTACAAACGGAATGACAAACTTAATATACCCTCCATACTATGGTGGAGGGTATAAAAAAATACAGAATCGCACTACTGACCAGGTAATAGCTCTGGAATGCACAAAAATTGAGATATGACGCTGAAATTTAGGATAAATGTATCTTTTGTTTGCAGGCAGTTCTAGTTCGAAGATGGGATATTTCGCTCTACGTTTTGGTATAGCCCCCATATAACGGTATCTCCCGAGTTCCTGTCTTTCAGGATATTACCTAATTTTTTTCCAAACTACTTGTAATTTAATATTTGAAATTTTCAGAGGTCACAAAACTTCTACACGAAAAATTTTCCACATAGGTTCTGGTTTTGGTATAGAACCCACATAACGATTTTCTGTATTTTGAGGATTTTAGCTACCATTTTTTGAACGAACTACCTATAATTTGACATTTGAGGTTCCCAGTGGTCACAAAACATCTCCACCAAAAAATTGTCTACAATGGTCCATGTTTTGGTATGTGTCTCCTGATTTTCTCTTTTATACAATTTTTGCTCATCTGAACTTAACACTATTGCAGGTGTTTGATCTAGTAAAGCCCACATGCCCTAATTAATTTCGAGATGCTCAATTCTGTTTGTATATGTACATGACGCAGCATATCTTTATCTTTATAAATCCCGCATTTTAATTCTACGTATACAATAGAATTACTGCAGGAATCTATTCCTATCAATTTCTCACGAACTAGTGAATTTTGGTAAGTGTGTAATTTCCTCATTGAGAAATGTGAATATGTCTTCTTGTACACTATACTGTATTTCGAGTTCAAAGTAAACAACATCGAATTGTGAAACACATTAGCGGTATTGCTTTTGCACTAAAACGCTCATCTGTTGGTGTGTTTGCATTTCGTCTTCAATGCTTGCAAAGATTTTTATTCCTAGAATCAACTAAAATTTTAGTTAAGAAATTGTTAAGTATATTTTTGTTTATGAATGGATATAAAGCCCAGCCTGAATTGGTATATTCATTAGAAATATAAACAATCTTAAAGTGCTAAAATATAACGTCTTTTAATTTTGAGGAGAGTATGGATGGTTTTATAGATCAGAAGTGAGATAAAATGTGGCACCAACAGCCTTATCCACCGTACCAATACATGTCGAAGTATGTACTTGAACGCGAATTTACGTAATTTGTGGAATGAACTAAAGTTCTCATTATTTTACTTTGAAACAGGGAAGAGTGAAGCTTTCCGATCATAATATTTAATAATGGAAACTACTGTTCACATTAGTTTCCCTTTCTCTATTGCTATTTATAATGCAATTAAGTATTTGTAAATAACTACCTAAAGTTCAAGTTATAAGTAAACAATAATAAATCTTGTTTCTTTTTCCGTTTTACTACGATGTTAGCCATTTATTATACAACTATAACACATAGCAATGAATTCCTTTTAATAAATTCCACCTTAACATTCTAAAAGATTCATGATTTAAATAAAAATTAATGTCAATATTTCATTTATTCAGTGTCATATTCGCACATCGTATAAGTGATAAGTTAAGTGTTAATGGAAGCGCATTAATAATGTCACCCTCTCGATATACATATTAACGACAAGTAATAATTACCCTGCCTAAGCTAAGTGAAGCAATCAAAATCAGAATGTTGAAGTACTTTGAATGCTATTGACATTGAAACCTCATGTAACAATTGAAACAAGTTCAGCAGCCGAATAGTCCTGTCAGAAACTGTGACGTGACACTGTTGTTTAAGTAATAAAGATTAATTTACTAATAACTATTAAAACATATAAGAGAAATGCTGCTGTTGTTTTCAAACATGAATTGAGTACAAACAAGTAAACCCATTAAACTCCAAGACAATTTAATATGAGAAATTTAGAAATTCATTTATTTATTTATATTTAAGTGCAGTTAAGAAATATAGAAAAAACAAGTAAGAAAAGACTATAGTCGGACGGGGCCGACTATTTGATACCCTACGCCACTACTTTTGCATGATCTTTTGGCGGATAAGAATAAATGTTTTAAACAAGGATACTTTTTCAAGAGACTTGAAATTATATTGGAAAAACAGTGGATCCTCATAAAGGTTAAGATACATGCAACATATAAATAATTGCGTGTACTTTAAATTAAATTTCAGATGGTATGTGATTAATATATTAGTGGTAATTATGATCAATATAGGAAAATGTTGATTCTATACAATATTGACCACATTATTGACAACATTTGTATACAAGACCGACCACATACTTTACCATGTGATACCCTATACCAATATATGTGGGAACTACATCTCCGCGGAATTTATTTTTTAAGATTGCGACTTGTTGCAGCCGTCCGGTCATATTGATATACATAGCATTTTGTATGTTGTCATTACTAGAAGGTGCAATAGCTAACTTGTGCTTGTGTCTAGAACCAATTTTTCGAGGTTTGGTAAAACAAACATAATGCCCTCAACACATTGTGGTGTAGGACATGATACCTTATAAGTAGACAGCGGAATCCTATTCATATAGCCCCCATAGAACCATACCTCCCGATTTGCGATATTTTGAAAGTTGTGGCTTCAACATCACACTTAAATGGTTGACATTTTGTATAAAGTCTTCTTTGGGAGTATAAGACTTTCCACCTGAAATTTGAAATTATAAGTCCATGTCTTCATATAAACCCCGTAGAACGGTACCTCCGGATTTCTGGTATTTTGAAGGTTGTGGCCTCAATATTTATCCGAAATTGCTGAAATTTGGTATTTAGTCTTCCTTGAGGCTATAAAACTTTCCACCTGAAACGTCTTCAAATAGCCATAGAACGGTACCTCCGGATTTCTGGTATTTTGAAGGTAGTGGCCTCAATATCCCTCCGAAATGTGTGAAATTTGGTATAAATGTCTTCCTTGCAGATATAATACTTTCCACCTGAAATTTGTCGGTATAGGTCCACGTCTTTTTTTTGAAGGTGGTGGCCTCAATATCCCGACAAAATGGCTTAAATTTGGTATTAAGTCTTCCTTGTGGTAAACAACTTTCCACCTAAATTTTGTCGGTTCAGGCCTTCGTATAGCCCCCATAGAACGATACCTCCCGATTTTCGGTTTTTGAATGTTGAGGCTGTGGTTATACTTTTCTCTATTTTATTGACTTTTCTGAAAAGAATTTGGAACAAATCTAGTTTAGTAAAAACTCTCCGATTTTTTTGAAATTTTTTCCAGAGGTAGGTATTTTTACGCTGATTACGGGAATATAAAATTTTCTTGGGGGACGGACCCGGTTACCCGGTTATTCGACCCGAAAGTCCGGGTACCCGGTACCCGATAGACCCGGTTCTACTGAACCGATTCTTACAAAATGGGTATCGTTGGAAAGCTTATGAAACTACCTATCCAACAAGTGGTCATATGATGGGGTTATCTCCAGGGGTTCAGAAGTTATAACCAAAATACCTCTTTTTGGACCTGGGTTTTTCCATAAAACCCTCAAAAAGTCGAAAAAGGGCCCATTATGGGTGCTCAATTAATTCACGTAATTTTATAGCTCATACTTCAACCTTTCCAAAATGGTGCCATTTGTTATAATACCTTCACTGGTCCAGAGTTTTTCTAAATTCATCACTTTTTTTAAGTAAATTTTTTTCTAAGTAGCCGGCCTTCGGCCGGGGTTTTAAGACTTTCTCCTATGGACAGGTTCAAATCTAGGGAATGGGAACAACATTTTCTTTTAAATTATAAATTTTCTCTAAGTAGCCGGCCTTCGGCCGGGGATTTAAGACTTTCTCCTATGGACAGGTTCAAATCTAGGGAATGGGAACAACATTTTCTTTTAAAGTATAAATTTTCTCTAAGTAGCCGGCCTTCGGCCGGGGATTTAAGATTTTCACCTATGGACAGGTTCAAATCTAGGGAATGGGAACAACATTTTCTTTTAAAGTATAAATTTTCTCTAAGTAGCCGGCCTTCGGCCGGGGATTTAAGACTTTCTCCTATGGACAGGTTCAAATCTAGGGAATGGGAACAACATTTTCTTTTAAAGTATAAATTTTCTCTAAGTAGCCGGCCTTCGGCCGGGGATTTAAGACTTTCTCCTATGGACAGGTTCAAATCTAGGGAATGGGAACAACATTTTCTTCTAAATTTTAAATTTTTCTCTCATTCTAAGGTCAATATCTCGGGACCCAGTGAAGGTATTATAACAAATGGCACCATTTTGGAAAGGTTGAAGTATGAGCTATAAAATTACGTGAATTAATTGAGCACCCATAATGGGCCCTTTTTCGACTTTTTGAGGGTTTTATGGAAAAACCCGGGTCCAAAAAGAGGTATTTTGGTTATAACTTCTGAACCCCTGGAGATAACCCCATCATATGACCACTTGTTGGATAGGTATTTTCATAAGCTTTCCAACGATACCCATTTTGTAAGAATCGGTTCAGTAGAACCGGGTCTATCGGGTACCGGGTACCCGGATTTCGGGTCGAATAACCGGGTAACCGGGTCCGTCCCCCAAGAAAATTTTACATTCCCGTAATCAGCCTAAAAATATCTACCTATGGAAAAAATTTCGAAAAAATCGGAGAGTTTTTACTAAACTAGATTTAAGCCAAGAATTTTAAACAGGAAAATTATACATACAAACATTTTTGTACCTATTATTGAAATAATTGTTGCATAATTTTGCATATGTCATATGTTTCGATGGCAATTTAATCAGAAGTCAAAAATATGTCCAGTCCCAAAATTTGACATGAATCGGACCAAAAATTGGAGTTGCATAAAATTCCGCTGTCTAATAATAAAAAATGAAATTAACTTGTTTGCCAAATTCAGGACTAAGAATTTATTTTCAATTGTTTTATCCATGTGTGACAGTCGTAATCATTATAGCTTATATATCTAAATATATTTTATATACTCGAAATATTAGGATCGCTATTCTTAAGGCACCAAAATGTCGGGGTACAATATTATGTTTGAATAAAATCAAAAATTATACAGAAATTTAAATACCCTCAGCATCACCTAGATTATTCCGATCTCCTTCAATGTAAAAGCGTGGAATTTCTCTGTCGTGGATTCTCTACCATGATACCGACAATTTCTTTATAATGATATCTATATTTTGTAGCATGAAAAAAAAAAAAACAACAACAAAACTAAGGAACCCACCTATATATTGGGGAGCAGTTACGTTATTAAACCGCTGCATTATTACAAAGAGCAGAAAGTGAAATGTCAATAGTTAATGTTGTCTATATATGTAAGCTAGTTGGCAGATTTATACCTGCAGAAATTGAAATATGGACTAAAACTTAAATTTAAACATTTTTCACACAAAAATTATGACGCGCTAATCACCATTCGATCATCATCCAATGTTATTGGTATTGTCATCGACCCAAAATCTTACCGCGTGCAAAATGTTGGAAACATTGAACTATAACTATGACGATTTTGTGATTATAGTACACTTCGCACTGTGAGGTCCCTTTATACATTAGGCTATAGCTCTGTCATCTGACCATCTACGTCAACATAAAAGACATCAATGGAAAGGTCAAGAGTTCTTCTTCCAACCAAATGAACCTTCAGAGAAGAAAGATACAGGCTCTACATTAAAAATATTTACAATTTTCATACAAAAGTTTCGGTCCATTTAACCTGCTAAATATTATCTGATCATCTTCTGAGATAGCAAGCTTCTTCTTTATCATGAACTCAAACCTAATTTAAAATTTCCCGACGATTCGACTATCACAGTGTGCCTTAACCAAATTTAAATGGAAGGTGCTTACACCTGGGAAGTTTTTGCAGATTCTGAAACTACAATGCTCATAGATGAGAAATATCAAGAAACAAAAAATCGCCGGAGGGATTTTCAAATAAATCGATATTTAAGTTCACACGTTTTCACGATTTTGCTTGGAAACCGCGAGTCCTATGTAAATGGGCCTAAAGGCTAATTTTGTAGCTGTGAAAATTCGCAACAAGATTGCCCTTTATAATACTTTCGTAGGTTTTACCGTTTTTGAGATATAGAAGTTCAAATTGAGACAATGCACTGACTGTATCGCCTCCTTACAAAACAATATCATGCTCAGTGCGCCTTTACTAACTCTTGATGAAAACCGCTTACACATGGGAAGATTTCGCGGATTCTGAAACAGCAATGTTCATAGATAAGAAAAATAAAGAACACAGAAAAAATCGCCGGAGGGATTTTTAAATAAAACGCGATCAAAATTCACAATTTTAGGGTTTTTTTTAGGTTTTCACGATTTAGCTTGGAAACCGCAAGTTGTATCGAAATGAGTCTAAAGAAAATGTTGTAGCTGTGAAAATTCTCGACAAGACTAACCTTTAGGTTGTTTCGTAGGTTTTACCATTTTTGTTAAAATTTTTTTTTTCTTAAGTCTTCAAGATTTTGCTAGGAAACCGCAAGTCATATCAAAATGGGACTGACGAAAATGTTGAAGCTGTGAAAATTCGGATGATTTATTTTTTTCCTAGGTTGTACCATTTTCGAAATATACATATAAGTTTAATTTGGCAAATTGCGGTAATGACATTGTTTTATAAGGAGGCGATACAGTCAGTGCATTGTCTCAATTTGAACTTCAATAACTCAAAACCGGTGAAACCTACGACAGTATTATAAAGGACAATCTTGTGAAGAAATTTTCACAGCTATAACATTTTCTTTAGACCCATTCACATAGGACTCGCAGTTACCTAGCAAAATCGTGAAAACCTAAAGAACACCTAAAAATGTAAACTTAAATCGCGATTTAATTGAAAATCCCTCCGGCGATTTTTTTTTTGTTTCTTGATATTTCTCATCAATGAGCATTGTAGTTTCAGAATCTGCAAAAACTTCCCAGGTGTAAGCAGCTTCCATTTAAAATTAGTTAAGGCGCACCGTGCTATTATTGCAACCTACAGAACAGCTACAAAATCGGGTAACAATTTAGTTTTTGGTCCATTTCACCCGCTAAATGTTTCAAGATCATCGCCAATTAAAATAGCGATCTATCTGATGTGAAATCGACCTGCATACCAAATTTCGTGACAATCGGTCCATAATTGCGGCCTAGACGGACACACACCGTTGTATCGCTTAATCTCGTCGAGATATGAACAAGTAAAAAGTCGTTAAGTTCGGCCGGGCCGAATTTTTATACCCTCCACCATAAAATAGTCTTAATTAAAATGGAATAATTAGGGTCCTTTTAAAATTTTAGGTGGAACAACTTTTCGATAATGGTTAGACTTCTACTGCCTCCCGCTATTGCTTAAATTACACTGTGAACACAAATGTTGCGACAGAGATAATTCCTTTTGGAGATGAAAGCCCTTGGTGTGTGTATATTAAAAACGCCGAAGGACAGATGCGCCGTGATTCGAACTTCCGCGTTATGGCATGATGAAGTTTTTGCAAGAGACCCTGTAAGCCATCATGAATTAGCATTATATCTTTGTTTGTTGTTTTTGTAGAGCACTTAAGCAACAGTAAACAAAGATATAACGCTAATTCCTGATGGCCCACAGGGTCTCTAACAAAAATTTCATCACGCCATAAGGCGGAAGTTCGACTCACGGCGGATCTGTCCTTCGGGGTTCATAATATACTCACCAAGCCCTTTCTTCCCCAACAGGAATTTTCCGTGCCCCAGGCTTTCACCTCCATTTTGTTGCACAGTGTTATCTGATCTAATCTAAAAAAATGTGTTCAGCTAGGTGAAAGGTACCACCTACGGAGCTATATCAAAGAGTCAACTTATCATTAAATTTTTTGGCGGAAAAGTTTTATAGCTGCAGGGAACATCAAGAGTCAAATTGAGGGTACTTTCATCAAAACAATGTAGACCCTCAAAAATGGACCCATGTTGACGAATTTTAGTGAAGAAATTTCGTGACCACTGAAAATTCCCGAAAATCGGGAGGTACAGTTATATGGAGGGATATACCAAAACATGGACCTATATTGACGATTATTTTTGAATAGACAAAATTGTAGCTAAAATTCTCAAAATACCGATCATTACAGCTAGTTCGGTTAAAAATTGCAGCTAAAATTCTCAAAATACCGAAAATCGGGAGATACCGTTATATGGGGGCTATATCAAAACATGGACCTATGTTGACGATGTTTGGTGGAGATATTTCATGACCACTGAGAACCTTAAATGGCAAATTACAGCTAGTTCGGTTAAACATTTTAGCTAAAATTCTCAAAATACTGAAAATCGGGAGGTACCGTTATATGGGGGCTATACCAAAACATGGACCTATGTTGATGATGTTTCGTGGAGATGTTTCATGACCACTGAGTACCTCAAATGTCAAATTGCAGATAGTTCGGTTAAAAATTGTGGCTAAAATTCTCAAAATACCGAAAATCGGGAGGTACCGTTATATGGGGACTATACCAAAACATGGACCTATGCCCATATCCTTTGGGATATAAGTTTGATGATCGCTAGGAACCCTAAGTGCAAAATTATAGCTAATTCGGTCTGCAAATGTGGCGAAGAACGTCAAAATACCTCAAATCCGGAGGTACCGTTATATGGGGGCTATACCAAAAAGTGGACCGATATAGCCCATCTTCGAACTTGACCTGCCTATGGAAAAAAGACTCTCGGGTGCAAAATTTCAGCACTCTATCTCAATTATTGCGGACGCTAGAGTGATTACAACAGACGGACAGGCGGACAGACAGACGGACAGACGGACATGGCTAGATCGTCTTAGAATTTTATCCTGATCAAGAATATACATACTTTATAGGGTCGCAAATGATTAGTTCGATGTGTTACAAACAGAATGACAAACTTAATATACCCTCCATATTATGGTGGAGGGTATAAAAATGGTATACCGCATTGGGGGTCTACGACGAATATTTAGCGGTGTTATATGATTTTTAGCAAAACTAACTTATAATACGCTTCCCACATTGTGGAGTAAGTTATAAATATGGAGTCTCCCAAATACTCCCAACATTAGTAAAACTCAACATATATTTATATCAGAAAATGTCATCTACAAAGAATACATTTTTACAGTGTTTTTTGGGAAGTTAGAAAACTATTTATGAATATGCTTTTTCGTACAAAAATTATCCACGCCATCAATAATAAGTTTCATTCTGGAAATTGTTGTAAGTAATGTTTTTATATGGGTGCCACCGTGGTGCAATGATATGCACACCCGCCTTGCACACATAAGGTCGTGGGTTCGATTCCCCGGCCAGGCAACATCAAAACACTTTTCAACGGTGGCAAAATACCCCTCAGAAAAGTTGGCGACATTTCCTGAGTATTTCAGCCATGAAAAACTTCTCTACAAAAGTGGTGTCTTAGACACGCCGTTCGGACTCGGCGATAAACCGTAGGTCCCATATCATTGAGCTAATATGAATCGGGGTGCACTCATTGATATGAGAGAAGTCTCCCTTGTCCCTTATGGGATGTTTGTGGAACAATTTTTATTATAATGTTTTTATAATGTTACTCATAAGCTGTGAATGCTTTGCAGATGTATTTAACTTTTTTAAGGCACCAAATACAAATTTCAAACTATTCGACTAAACTTGACATTATACCGCTGTAAATTGGTAAAAATTGTACTGGATATTTAGAATTTGATATGTTTAGAGAATATTTATTTCAATCGCAATCAAATTTGTTGTCATATATTTTTCGATTTTTGTCCACGGCCGAAACCACAGTGATACGAGCCGAGAAGATGATTTTTTAAATACAAAAGAGGAGTTTTATTTGAGATATAAACTAGCTAAGCCTATCGCGGGCACACAAAACTTCGTTCAGTAATACCCACTTATTATGGCAGGTACAATAATTGCTAATTAATTTTCAAAATCGAAAAATTAAGCAGTTTTTAAGATGTTTAAGATAAAGACCTAAATAAAACAACAAAACAAATGTTAAAAAATATTTATTTTTTTTTTTTTGTTAACATAACAAATGATTTATACTGATATAAAGGAGAGATTGTATTGACAAATTCTAAAAAAATAAGAAAATAATAGTAATTATTCAAATTCCACTACCAAATACGACTTAAAAATTTTGTAAATAATCGAATTTTAATACAAACAAGTAAAAAGTCGTTAAGTTCGGCCGGGCCGAACTTTTTATACCCTCCACCATAAAATAGTCTTAATTAATAAAATGGAATTTTTAGGGTCCTTTCACAATTTTAGGTGTAACAACTTTTCGACAATGATAGACTCCTACTGCCTCCCACTATTGCTTAAATTACACTGTGAACACAAATGTTGGGGCAGAGATAATTCCTTTTGGAGATGAAAGCCCTTGGTGTGTGTATATTAAAAACTCCGAAGGACAGATGCGCCGTGAGTCGAACTTCCGCGTTATGGCGTGCAAGAGACCCTGTAAGCCATCATAATGAGCATTATATCTTTGTTTGTTGTTTTTGTAGAGCACTTAAGCAACAGTGAACCAAGATATAACGCTAATTCCTGATGGCCCACAGGGTCTCTAACAAAAATTTCATCACGCCATAACGCGGAAGTTCGACTCACGGATCTGTCCTTCGGGGTTCATAATATACTCACCAAGGCCTGTCTTCCCCAAGAGGAATTTTCCGTGCCCCAGACTTTCACCTCCATTTTGTTGCACAGTGTTATCTAATCTAATCTAAAAAATGTGTTCAGCTAGGTGAAAGGTACCACCTACGGTGCTATATCAAAGAGTCCACCCATCTTTAAATTTTTTGGTGGAAAAGTTTTATAGCTGCAGGGAACTTTAAGAGTCAAATTGAGGGTAGTTTCATCAAAACAATGTAGACCCTCAAAAATGGACCCATGTTGACGAATTTTAGTGAAGAAATTTCGTGACCAATGAAAATTCCCGAAATTCGGGAGGTACAGTTATATGGGGGGATATACCAAAACATGGACCTATATTGACGATTATTTTTGAATAGACAAAATTGTAGCTAAAATTCGAAAATCGGGAGATACCGTTATATGGGGGCTATACCAAAACAGGGACCTCTGTTGACGATGTTTCGTTGGAGATGTTTTATGACCACTGAGAACTTCAAATGTCAATTTACAGCTAGTTCGGTTAAAAACTGTAGCTAAAATTCTCAAAATACCGAAAATCGAGAGGTACCGTTATATGGGGGATATACCAAAACATGGACCTATGTTGACGATGTTTAGTGGAGATGTTTCATGACCACTGAAAACCTCAAATGGAAAATTACAGCTAGTTCGGTTAAAATTGTAGCTAAAATTCTCAAAATACCGAAAATCGGGAGGTACCGATATATGGGGGCTATACCAAAACATGGACCTATGTTGACGATGTTTCGTGGAGATGATTCATGACCACTGAGAACCTCAAATGTCAAATTACAGCTAGTTCGGTTAAAAATTGTAACTAAAATGCTCAAAATACCGAAAATCGGAAGGTACGGTCATAAGGGGGCCATACCAAAACATAGACCTATGTTGACGATGTTTGGTGGAGATGTTTCATGAGCACTGAGAACCTCAAATGTCAAATTGCAGATAGTTCGGTTACAAATTGTGGCTAAAATTCTCAAAATACCGAAAATCGGGAGGTACCGTTATATGGGGGCTATACCAAAACATGGACCTATGCTGACGATGTGTGGTGGAGATATTTCATGACCACTGAGAACCTCAAATGTGAAGTTGCATGTAGTTCGGTTAAAAATTGTGGCTAAAATTCTCAAAATACCGAAAATCGGGAGGTACCGTTATATGGGGACTATACCAAAACATGGACCTATGCCCATATCCTTTGGGATATAAGTTTGTTGATCACTAGAAACCGTGAGTGCCAAATTATAGCTAATTCGGTCTGCAAATATGGCGAAGAACGTCAAAATACCTCATTTCCGGAGGTACCGTTATATGGGGGCTATACCAAAGAGTGGACCGATATAGCCCATCTTCGAACTGGACCTGCCTATGGAAAAAAGACCCTCGGGTGCAAAATTTCAGCACTCTATCTCAATTATTGCGGACGCTAGAGTGATTACAACAGACGGACAGACGGACAGACGGACATGGCTAGATCGTCTTAGAATTTTATCCTGATCAAGAATATATATATTTTATAGGGTCGCAAATGATTAGTTCGATGTGTCACAAACGGAATGACAAAGTTAATATACCCTCCATACTATGGTGGAGGGTATAAAAAATGTCAAGAAAATCGAAGAATATTATCATTGATAAAAAATGATGTTAAATATTAAATCTATTTGGACAAACATTGAAGAAGCATATAGCTTTTTCAATATAGTGAAATGTTTTGCTGAGGAGCAGCATCAACACTGCAAACATGAAGAAAATCAAAAATCACTTTTTGCAAAACTGTCCGATGAAATGACTAAAACACGAATCGAAAACTGGCTCGGATTTTAATACTACGCACATTATAGGGCCTAAATACTTTAATTGACCTTATCAAAATCAAAATCTGGCCCGATGTTAATAAAATTTTGTAATATTCGTTTTTCAATTTCAATTTTTCATCGATTGAAAAATAGTTGTGTATCATCATACATTTTTGTAGAAATCGCTTTTTTTAGCCACAACAATGAACTGTTAAAGGTTTTTTACATCGATTGGATCTTAAATGCCGCCCTTAGAGCATTTTCGTGAAACCTGTGGCCCAATACAAATTACTATTGAAAGGTCGCTAAGATCGCACGGTTTAATGTTAAAAAAACAGGTGATAGGCGTTTAAAAAAATGTAATTTTTTTTGGCCGCCCTAATGTATGTGTCTGTGTTAAAAGTATGTACTAACTTTCTTATTTCCTATTCACATTACAATTGGATTTTATTATCTTCAGCATTTCTATTATGCATGGTGTTATAACAGTGAATAAACCGACAGTAATATATTTTTAGGGCCATAAAGAAGTGTTTTATGGCATCTTAGTTAAATCAAATAAGCGACTGTACATACGATGATATGGCAGTTTTATTAAAGCGATTTGACGTCATTTTTGCATTGATGCGAATTACGCATGTAAATTGCACATGAGCAAAAATAAGAATGAGTGCGTACGCTAAACCAACGATAATGTGGCATCCTGCGATGAAATCACATTTATCACTTTGGCAGATTGATGTGATTATTCAAATGTGAATAAAAACATTAAAGATTCCCTCATTCGTCTGTACACAAAAATAGACATTTATTTCAGAAAATAAAAATCAAATATCCCTGGCTGTTATGTTATACATTTTAAATGTATATTCAAAAAATTTTAATGCAAAATTATGTGCGAAGTGCAGATGTAAAACAGAGTATGCTCACGATATGTATCAAGAAATTTTGTGTGTGAGAAAATGGATATGTACAGGAGTCAACGAGAAGAGCTAGTCAACTACTGGTCATGATTGATAATTCATCATTGTGGGTGCAGCGGTAGTCATTCAATTTAAGGAACAATAATTTTAAAACCTTCCCAGGCTTTCCAGTCGATAATAATTTCGTCTTTCCAATTTCGTTACATAATTTCTTTACTGCGTTGCGGAGACTAGTACGAGTAACTTAATTAAGATAAATAGAGAGTTTTGTAACGAGGCATCTCATAGAATTATTATACCCTACACCACTATGTGGAAAGGGTATTATAAGTTTGTTTTGGGAAAAATTCATGTAACACCGCGAAATATTCGTCGGAGACCCCCAATGTGGTATACCAATCTTCATATCTCGGCGAGATAAAGCGATTTTGAGATGTGTGTCCGTCCGTTCTTCCGTCCGTCTGTCCATTATAAATTGTAATCAAACCCCAGGCAGCAATTATGGACGGATCGTCACGAAATTTTGCATGGAGGTCGGGTTCAGACCAGAATAGACACCTATTCTTATTGGTGATGATCGTGAAATATTTAGCGGTGAAATGGACCAACAACTTAATTTTTATCCGATTTTGTAGCTGCTCTGTTGGTCGCCATTATAGCCCGACCGCCTCGAAAATTCTAACAAGGTAACGGTATATGACAAAGAAGATATGACCACAACTTTTGTGTGAAAATTTTTAATATACCGGTTATATCTTTATTCCTGGAAGACGCATTCCGCCCACGTAAATAATATTTGGAAAGCCAACTCTTGCTCTTTCCATAGATGCCAATTATGTTGATTTACGCGGTCAGATAACAGCGTTACAGCCTAATATATCCAGTTTTTTGCTTGTAGTGTAATTATAAGCACACTACAGGTCGCAATTAAAGCTCAATAGTCACAAAATTTTGCATGAGGTAAGGGTTTAGGTCGAAGAATATGCCTAAAATTTTGGATGATGATCTGATAGTATTTAGCGGGTGAAATGGACCATTACTTTTGTATGAAAAATAAAAACATTATATTTTTGGTCCATATTCAAATTCCTGGAGGGCATAAACCGGCAAAGTCGGTTATATGTGGAAAAATAACTACTGACCTTTCCTCTGATGAAAATTGCAATAATATGCGTGCATGATAACGGGCCTATTGCCTAATATATAATGAGTTTTGTGACGAGAACCACATTTTCCTCGCATGCTGCAAATTGTCTCTATCATGACAGAGAAATTCCCAGTTTTTGCAAATTGCGTGGAGACCTAGCGTATTACTTGTCCAATTGTCCAAAATTTAAAGATGTAACAGAAGGGGTAAACAACGTCAAATTTCTAATTTAAGAATATTTATTAGAAATGTATAATATAATTGTTCCACAAACATCCCAGTAGGGGCAAGGGAGCCTTCTCTCATATCAATGAGTGCACCCCGATTAATATTTGCTCAATGACATGTAGACACGGAATTTTATGCAACCCCTATTCTTGTCAACCTGAACTCTTACAAACAAACACTCAAGCATCGGCAGAAATACTAGTGCCGCATATACAAAAAGCATGGTTATTAGAACAACTACCAGAAGCGTGGACAAAAGGGACCATAGTAAAACTCCCAAAGAAAAATGACCTCACGGACTGCAATAACTGGAGAGGTATAACACTTCTAAACACAATATACAAAATACTGGCTATAATAATCAATAATAGGTTGCAGTGTATTGAGCAATCACTTCAAGAAGAGCAAGCAGGCTTCAGACCACATAGAAGCTGTTTAGACCAGACCAACACTATCCGCATTGTAATCGAACAATCCATTGAATGGCGATCATCACTTTACCTCGTCTTTATTGACTTTAAAAAAGCTTTTGATTCCATAAAAAGAGGCGCTATATGGAAAGCTTTGAAAAACAAAGGAACGCCAATGAAGCTTATCCGCTTAATAAAAGCAATGTACGACAACACCGCCCTACACGTACTACATAACGGTACCATAAGTGACCCCTTTTACACCAATGTTGGGGTAAAACAGGGTTGCCCTCTTCCACCACTACTCTTCGCCGTAGTACTAGATGATATCATGTTGAAGCTGTCCCACAGGAAAAGGGGAATAATATGGGGCATACATAAACACCTAGAATACCTAGCATATGTAGATGACATTTGCTTATTATCTCACAAATTTTCTGATATGCAACAAAAATTAAACGACTTAGCTGTAATGGCAAAACAAGCAGGGCTGGATATTAATATTGGTACAACTTTTGGGTGACGTAGGGGATGGAAGATACCAAGGAACGGTCCTGACCGGTTTTAACATGGCAAAGCCCAGGATTTATCTTGGTCCCTCTTTCATCCCAAGTGGACACTGACCTCCCCGTGGTGTCACCTGGGGAACTGCCTTTAACACCCGTTAAAGGTAGTGAGCTAACATGTGCGCGCGTTCACCCATAAGAACGTTAAAAACTTGGGTTTGGGCGTCGGGTTAGTAACCCTCCCCTAGAAAAAACAGCCTACTATGAAAAAACGAAAGAAAAGAAAAACAAACCCCTCTAAAGTTGACGAACCCCGCAAACGTTTTAAGGACCATGATCTGCGAATCTGCACCTGGAATGTTCGCACTCTTTATAGAGAAGGTGCAGTCTTCGCATTGGCAGACGTACTTGAAAAGTACAAGACTGATATTACTGCCATACAGGAAATACGATGGATTGGGAAAGGCGTCACAACAACACCTAAAGGTGACGCACTGTATTATAGCTGCCATGACGTAAAGCATGAGTTTGGTTGTGGATTCGTAGTTAGTCGGAGACTAAAACATCTTGTATCCAGCTTCACTCCAGTGAATGAAAGACTTGCTGCAATTCGAATAAAAGCTAAATTCTTCAACATCAGCTTTATTTGCGCTCATGCTCCCACCGAAGAAAAGGACGAACAGACCAAAGATATATTTTACGAGCGCTTAGAAGAAACATATGACCGGTGCCCTGCCCATGACATTAAAATCATTCTAGGCGATTTTAATGCCAAAATTGGAAAGGAGAATATCTTTGGCCCAACAGTCGGGAAATTCAGTCTCCACAGTGATACATCTGACAATGGTATGAGACTGATAGACTTTGCAGCTGCAAAAAACATGGTAGTTAGCAGTACTAGATTTAATCATCTCGATATTCATAAGGGCACCTGGCTGTCTCCAGATCAGAAAACAAGAAACCAAATTGATCATGTTGTGATAGATGGAAGACATTCATCGAGCGTGTTGGATGTACGATCGTTCCGAGGCGCAAACATTGATTCGGACCACTACCTTGTTGCAGCAAAGGTACGCAACCGCTTAAACGTAGCAAACAAAGTACGAACAGACACAACACGAAAGTTAGACATCGGTAAGCTGCAATCACAACAGATAGCCACAGCATATTCCACTCAACTAGCCCAATTGCTTAATCAACGCCCTCCTCATCCCGATAACATATCAGCGCAATGGCAAAGCATTGCCCACTCCATGCAAACAGCCGCAAAATCCATACTTGGATACCAGAGACCTCCACCAAGGAATCCATGGTATGATGAGGAGTGTCGTGCTGCCACCGAAGAGAAAAATGCGGCATATAAGGCTACTTTACAATCCGTAGCAACGCGTAGCGCACGAGAGAGATACAGGGAGAAAAGGAGAGAGGAGAAACGTCTTTTCCGCAGGAAAAAGAGAGAGATGGAAAAGCGGGAGTGTGAAAAAATCGAGATGTACAGGAGCCAGAATGAAGTCCGAAAATTCTACCAAAGAGTCAAGCATCAAACTGATGGCTTTGGTACAGGCACATCCTCCTGTAGAGACCAGCAAGGTAATTTGGTAACTGATACAGATAGTGTACTCAGGATATGGAAAGAACATTTTTCAAATCTGTTGGTATCCAATAGCAGCGAAGACGACGAAGATACCACAGTCCCAATCCCAGAAGATGGTATTGAATGTATACCGCCCAGCCAAGATGAGGTAAAGACAGCAATAAATCGGCTGAAGAATAATAAGGCAGCAGGGGCCGATGGCTTACCAGCCGAGCTGTTCAAAACCGGAGGCGACACGCTGATAAGGTGTATTCATCAGCTAGTTAGCACCATCTGGCAGGAAGAACGAGTACCCGACGATTGGAACCTGAGTATCCTCTGCCCCGTCCACAAGAAGGGAGATAAGACTGTATGCTCTAACTATAGGGGCATACGTCTACTCCCTATTGCCTACAAGATCGTGTCAGGGATATTGTGCGAACGACTAAAGCCAATGGTCAACGAGATTATTGGACCATACCAATTTGGCTTTAGACCTGGCAAGTCCACCATTGACCAGATATTTACCCTTCGGCAAATCCTTTCCACCTTTTTGTCGATTATAAAGCAGACTTCGACAGTCCGCTGCGCTCAAAGGTATTCCAAGCCATGTCTGAATTTGGTATTCCCGCAAAGCTCATCCGGCTTTGTAAAATGACTTTAACTGACACGAGGTCCTCAGTTAAAGTAGGAAAGAACCTCTCCGAAGAGTTTGGTACCAAAAGAGGTTTCAGACAAGGAGACAGCCTTTCGTGTGATCTCTTCAACATCCTGCTAGAAAAGGTTATACGAGAGGCAAACGTCAAAAGAAGTGGCACAATCTACACCAATAGTCACATGTTACTTGCTTATGCTGATGATATAGACATCATGGGTCGATCAGTAAAAGAAGTAACTGATACCTTTATAAAGGTCGAAGGAGAATCTGCTAAAGTGGGTCTGGCGGTAAACGGTGAGAAGACCAAGTTGATGGTGTCGACGCGCAATGCGTCCATTGAGCTCGGACCGACTGTGGAAGTTGGTTCCTATAATATTGAGGTAGTAAAAGACTTCGTCTACCTCGGCACCTCCGTCAACACAACAAACGACATCAATTGTGAAATAAAAAGAAGAATTGTATTGGCCAACAGATGCTACTTTGGATTAAGTAAGCAGTTTAAAAACAAAGCCACATCTCGTCAAACAAAAATAACGCTCTACAAAACACTGATACTACCCGTGCTGATGTATGGCTCCGAAGCCTGGGTACTTGCGCAAGCAGACATGGCAGTGCTTGGTGTGTTTGAGAGAAAAATTCTTCGAAAGATCTACGGACCAATCTGCGTTGACGGTGAATATCGACGTCGCATGAACCACGAGCTGTATCTGCTATACAACGACATCAATATTGTTAAACGTATCGAGATGCAGCGATTGCGTTGGCTAGGCCATATCATAAGAATGAGCGATGATGAACCCGCTAAAAAGGCGTATGAATACATGCCACATGGCGGTGCACGCAGAATTGGCAGGCCAAGGAATAGATGGCGCAAAAAAGTGGATGATGAGATGAAAAGGCGCGGTATTCCAGAGTGCAAAGCAACAAATAGAGAGGAATGGAGATCTCTTCTTAGTTCGGCCTATAGAACAAATGTTCTGTAATGGGCCAGCTAAGTAAGTAAGTAAGTAAAACTTTTGCAATGCGAATAAACAACTCGTCCGACTGCAGCTTCACCATCTCCAACCATCCTATCGAGTTTGTCAAAAGTTTTTGTTATCTGGGTAGCATGATGTCGATTGACAACGGTGTTGACGACGATATTGACAACCGGCTGAAAAAAGCCAGGTCAGCATTTGGCCGTTTAAACAAAATCTGGAGAGCAACGCAAATATCCCAGAATACCAAATTAAAAATCTTCAGCTCATGCGTGAAGTCAACTCTTCTTTATGGCAGTGAAACATGGCTCATGTCAAAAACGTTAGCCCAAAAACTGCAAACATTCATAAACAAATGTCTTCGAATAATCTGTGGCATATTTTGGCCAAACACTATTTCAAATATAGATTTACATACCAGGATGAGAGAAGAATCTATTACAAAGCAAATCGCTAGACGGAAGTGGAGATGGATTGGGCACACTTTAAGAAAGCCGGTCACCAGTATTTCTCGTGCGGCTCTTGAATGGAACCCTCAAGGATCTCGACGTTCAGGACGTCCAAAAAACACATGGCGCAGAACAATCCAAAATGAATTATCACGAATTAATAAATCAATCAATGATTTAAAAACAATATGTATCGATAAAATAAGATATAATTTTCTTGTAGAAGCCCTATGCTCCCAAGAGGAACAATAAAGGAAAAAAAATTCTTGTCAAATTTTGGGACTGGGCATATTTTTGTTTCTGATTAAATTCCAATCGAAATATATCACATAAGCATTACGCATATGCAAATTTTTTTATTTAAAATATTTTCGTATGCAATAAATATTTCAAGAATATCTTCTAAAATGTTAATGTGTACATTTTTTCTGTTTAAAATTCTCTTCAGACAAATGTCGAAAATGAGGAGCTATCTGACGGCCTAAACCTATTCCGATAAATTTCTGGTGGAAAGTTAAATACCCCCAACTAAGACTTAATACCAAATTTCAGCCCTTTGGGAGGGATATGGAGACCATAACCTTAAAAATACAGAAAATCGGAAGGTACTGTTCTATGGGAGCTATATTAAGACGTGGACGTATACCGAAAAAATTCAGGTGGAAAGTTTTATACCCCCAATGAATACTTAATACAAAATGTCAGCCATTTCAGTGGGATATTGAGGCCACAACCTTCAAAATACCGGATATCGGGAGGTACTGTTCTATGGGAGCTATATGAAGACGTGGACCTATACCGATAAATTTCAGATCGAAAGTTTTATACCCCCAACGAATACTTAATACAAAATTTCAGCTAATTCGGTGGGATATTTAGACCACAAGTCTTTGCATATGGTTTTTCATTTTATGCAAATATGTGAAAATAATCAAAAAAATAGGTCCAGACTAATTCGTTCTATTATGTTATAAAACAAGTTTCTGTCTAATCACATTACCTCTACGACATTCCTAACCATATATGCATTTGCATAGGATTCCGCTGTCTAATGATATGGGACCTACTGTTTATCGCCGAGTCCGAACGGCGCACAGTGTCACGACCGTGGCCAAAACTGGTAAAAACTAAATACTTCGTTGAACAAATTTATTGATGGGGAGTGATAGAAAACATATTAATTAAGAAGAATCTGAATTTTGGTACTGATACGTGAAGTAGTTTTTGCTATATGAGGATTTAAATCCGACTATTTTAGTTAATACGTATTTTTGTGTGTTTTTTTTATTCTAAAATTAATAAATTATATTATGCGTTAATATTTAAAATTTAAAAGTAACGGTCGCTGCAAATTTGGATCCTAAGTTCTCTTGGGATGTAATAAACTTGGCTACACTTTTGTTTGCATGTAAATATTAATCATATGGTGTTTACATTTACCCAAACATGTATTACTAAGTTTATGAATTTTCTGAAGCAAATTTTAAATTGAGTGGAGTGGGAAAAATGGTATAAAAAGATATATCGATATTTTTTGCTGTATGAGTAGTAAAAAGTGAGTACATCAAATATATAAAGGTCCCAGCTGCAGAGGTTTGCAGGCGAATGTGTCATTTCTCTTTTTCAGCTACCACCTCACTGAGAGGATACCCCATTTTTTAACAAATCTTTTTGTGGTGTTGGCTATAGCGCGAAAACGAATGAACCGATCATCATATATTTTTGTGGGCATATTAAGTACCTAATAATTTTGCTTTAAAACGAGAGAATTTTAAAAATATCAATTTTTAAAAAAATTGTGAACAGCAAAAATCAAAATTCGATTTTTTACAAAAAATTGACCGTTATTGACCACTAATCGGTCAAAACAAAATTTTTAAAGGAAATTTCTCATATATAAAGACAAGAGTTTGATATATTCAATATGCTCACAAACAAATTGAAGACTGAACACCAAATTTCATTCATATCGGGTGGATATTAGGGCCACAACACTCAAAATACCGAAAATGAGGGGGCACGGTTCTATGGGGGCTATAGGAAGATGAGGACCTATACCGACATATTTCTGGTGGAAGGTTAAAAGCCCCCCAACGGAGATTTAATACCAATTTTCAGCCATTTCGGTGTGATAATCAGGCTAAAACCTCGAAAATACCGAAAATCGGGAGTTACCGTCCTATGGGGGCTATATGAAGGCGTGGACCTATGCAGACAAATTTCAAGGTGAAGGTATAATGCCCCCTACGAAAACTAAATACCAAATTTCAGCAATTTCTATGTAATAATGAGACTAAAATCTTCAAAATACCGAAAATCGGGAGGTACGGTTCTATGGGGGCTATATCAAAACGTGGACCGACCAACCCAATTTTTTGTCCTGAAGATTGTAAGTCAATAATAGGTACGTGTACCAAAATTGATGCACCTACGACAACTCCTTCTATTTTTTTCCACAGTTAATATAACATTGTGCGGCGTGTCCTAAGACACCACTTGTAGGGAAGTTTTTCATGACTGAGATGCTCAGGAAACTTCGCCAACATTACTGATAGTATTTTGCCATCGTTGAAAACTTGATACCATTGAACCACGCTGGCACCCTATTAGAAATGTAATAACCTGGAAATTTTACATATTGGGGGTTATTATGAGTGAGTTTTGTTTTTCCGCCGTTGCAACTTAAGGGAAAAAGTGAAAAAATTCACGGGGAATTGCCGAATTGCCAATTGTGATTTTTAAAGAATAGACGTCCTATACATTTAATATGATCAATACCAAATAAAAAAATCATAAAGTATCTTCGTTTCTAATATTATGCCTTAGAGTGGAGCTTTATTTCAACTTCCTCAAATTTCCATGGTGAAATTATTTATTGGTGCCACCGTGGTACAATTGTATGCACCCCCGCCTTGTACGCTGAAGGTAGGGGGTTCTATTCCAGGCCAGCCAACAAAACATCAAATTTCCAACGATGGCAAAATACCCCTCAGTAAAGTTGGCCACATTTTATGAGTAGTTCAGCCATGTAAAACTTCTCTACAGGTAGTGTCTTAAGACACGCCTTTCGGACCCGGCGATGAACTGTAGGCCCCATATCATTGATTTAATATGAATCGTGGTGCACTCCCTGTCCCTTCTGGGATGTTTGTGGAACACTTATTATATTGTTGTTTAAACTTGATGTGATAAGGTGGCAGACTCCACCGAGTTAGTTCTCACAATAATTTCATTTGTCCAAAAGGAATTTTGATTTGCTGAAGGCTAGTTCGCAGGGTAGTGTTGTAGGGTATCGTATGGTCGGCCGTGTGCGACTGTAGCCTTTGCTTACTTGTTATTTGTTATGTTTGTTTCATTATTTCACATTTATGTTATGACTAATTATTTTGCTTTTTCATTTATTAAATCATGCTTGTTTGACATTTACTTAATTGCGACAGTGTAATTGAAGATCATGTTTTATTAATTTTACTCAATAATTGGAACTGGAATAATTGGAAATTTATGTTCACTCATTACAAGAATTGTTATCAGTTAACCTTTTACCTAATTTTGTATGCTCATAAAATCTAATATAAGCATTGACACTTCTTGTAATTTGGCGATTCTATGACTTTTTGTCGAACAATAAAGATCACTTAAAATTAATAGTAACCAATGCGGTTTTATATTTGACAGCCCACGCAGCAAAATAATTAAACAAACTCTTATAAATCATATTAATCCTGTGCGTAGGCGAACTTGTGCTTTGACATTGTTCTTGCCTCGAACAAACATAAAAAATATTATATTTAGTGGACAGCTTGGACATTAAGTCTGGCTTTGACCCTAAATATTAATAATAAAACAATATTACAAGGAGTCTCATCCCTTTCAGTTTCATCCGTCATGCTTCACATTTTCATTAGTCTTACGGTTTCATTTTGTACAAAATAGCTTTCGTGTTTTACTTACGGTGACCAACCGCGCTCTATTATAAAGTACAGTACTCTATTTTAGACGTCCACACTCTTGTTTTTAACGTACTCTATTTGTTGGACGTGCTCTATGTCAACTATTTTTCACTTGTTTTACGAATATATGTGAATACATACATACGTAATCCAATGAAATCGGAGAACTTTAGGACGAAATTAAACAAAATACTGGCTTCGTTCAAATGAAATCGCTGATTTTTCTGCTGGTTTTAAAACGTTGGAAGGTAAGTTTTTATAATAGAAGCATTATTGAGCACCAAAAAGCAATTTTTCATGATTTTTGTTAAAAGAAATCTACCAAACTTTTTTAGAAGATCTTCTTTTCATCTAAAAGGTCATACGTTGAGCAACTTTCGGAATTTGGTTTTTATTGAAAAATATTACCGCCTACGAAACACTGTGTTTACCGAAGCAGTTTGCGGCGTCCATTGTAGTTCAAAAACGAATAAACCTATCAGCATAATTTTTGTGGGGTCATGAGAACCTAAAATCCTGTCTTTAAATGGTGAAGTTTCAAAACCAAAATTTCGATTTTATCAAAAATTGGATAGTGTGTCGCTATAAATCCGCCAAAAAATGAAAAAATATGTATATAATTATCCGACAAAAACATATGAAGATCGGTCATCTGCATTCGTTCTCGGATAATCAGTGAGCACTGCTTTTAAAAATGTATTTAAAAATGTTTCAGTCATAGGTAATTGGTGAAGTAAGCTGGCACTGGACTATTTTAAAGGCTAAGGAAATTCGAATGAATATTACAATACAAGACCCATAAAGAATACCAAGGATTTTCCCATCAGTTAACCACTCCTACGTATAATGAAACAGATAACCTGCAGATTTTTACCTTGGATCACTCATATATCGAACAATTTTTGTCCTATAGACTCGGAATTTTTGCAACATACCTACCTATACTTTAAAACGAGTCAACATTTTTTCGGTTTTTCATCGTTTGCAGGCTATAACCCCGTCCGCATTTTTGGCCTGCAACTTTCCAGCAATGTGCAAATGTAATCTATTTTCATCCAAAAATATTGATCACCGTAGTTATACCCTATGACTTAATGTCGATGATGCTAAGTTTGTATTACACCATTTCCATTGAATGTGTTACAGGAATATACTACTTACCTGCTTCTACATCTTATTGTTTTTACTAAAGTTGAATTACCTCCGTCTTTTGCGGCAACGTCGCGACAAATATTTCACAAACAATCAGATCAAATAACTTTCAATCAAAACTTTTAGATTACTGTCACATTGCTTTTTTTGACAAATTCCAAGCGGATAATTCAACGAACTTTCGCACAGCACTTAGTCATTTAGACAACTGAACTTTGGTCTGCAAAAATAAGAAAATGATTCTTTTTGTAAATTAATCCCTTAGGTATTTTATCAAACTAAATGAAATTCACGGTTTTATGTGAAAAATGTATTTCTCATATTTTGTAGATTGATTGCATTACACAACACTTATTTCCTTTGGAATTGAGTTTTGTTGTAAATGGCAAACGACAGTTTAAAACAAGAAAAAAAGTATCAGTCGGATTTCCTGACAGAGATATGCCCTCAGCCTATGTGAATTGAAACTTTCATATACGCACAGTTCGAATTTAGTTAGGGTCTTTTCAGAATTTTGTGGCTCTTTTTGGACATTTGAACTTGCCGACAAAAATGTGGAATACGATTATAGTTCAAAACTGTTGCGGAAGTGGTACTTGAAGAAATGGACGTTGTCCATTATGGAAGTGGATCTTATTTTGGGAGTCATATCTTTTCGATAGATATCGCGCCCACTATATATTTCAGTGGGTCATCGTTTAACTTTTCGACCAGTTGCCAGGAAGCATGGACTTGTACACGGAAAATATAATATTGCTGTGTACAGCATGGGTATGCAATTCTAAAGGACTTTCAAACTGACCCTAAACTGCACTTAGACATAAATGTTGAGCTTTTATGTGGGAGGTACTCTAAGGAATGGACCGATATGGGCCATTTTAGAATTTAAACTAAATATTAGGAGATCCAAAGTTTGGACCAAATTGGTTACCCCGTTCAAGAGATATCGTGCATACTATTCTAGTGATATTTTTTAAACACTGGGGGGAAGTACCAGAAGTTGTGGATCGGTATTGCCTATCTTCGAACTCCAGCCACTACATGTGGTGTCACAGGGGGTTTTTACACCTTTCGGGCTGTTTTCTCAAGAAGTATGGATTTGTCCCTGAAAAATATTTTACCGTCGTAATGGACGGTACCCTCGTCAGCATAAATGCTGAGGGTATAAAAATGAATAATGAGAATGTCATTTTGAGGCCATGATTGTTAATTCTACATTTGTGGATGTTGGAGTAGTTATTCAATAAAGGAACTATAATTTAAAAACCTTCGGAAACTTTCCAGTCGATAATGTGTGTTCACGTTACCGACTTCGCTATATAGTTTCTTTGCTGCCTTGCGGAGACTAATCCGAGTAACTTAATTAAGATACAAAGAGAGTTTTATCCGTCATGATTCACGCACTACGGTTTCATTTCGTAGCAAAAATGTTTTGTTATTATACCCTGTGACTTGTTATCGATGATGCCAAATTTGGACTGTACCATTTTCATTGCTTGTGATGAAGAAATATCCTACTTTTCAACATGTTATTAGAGTCGCATTACCTTCAACTTTTGCGGCAACATCGAGACAAATATTTCACAAACAATCAGATCAAATAACTTTCAATCAAAAGTTTTTAGATTACTGTCGCATTGCTTGTTTTGACAAATTCCAAAAGGAGAATTCAATGAACTTTCGCACAGTACACAGTCCCTTAGACAACTGAAATTTGTTCAACTTTTTGATTTTTTTCTACAAAAATGTGAAAATTATTCTTTTTGTAAATTAATCCCTTAGGTATTTTATCAAAGCAAATTCACGATTTTATCTGACAAATGTGTTTCTCATCTTTTGCAGATTGATTGCACTTCACATCACTTTTTTTCATTTGGAATCAAGTTTTGTTGTAATTGGCAGTATACGACTTTAAAACTGTGCAAAAATATTCCTTTTTTGTAAATGAAAAAAAAACAAAAGCTGAACAGATTATGAAAGTAAAGCGAAAAATATGAGACACGTGTATTGGAGTTTTTAAAACTTACACCGAGTTGATGCATTTCAAGAACATGTTACTGATGAAAAATGTCAAAAGCAGAAAAATTCTACACATCATTTCAGAATAATCCGTATATCTAGGTATATTATTTTTTAAGAAAATTACATTTTTAATGTATGTTGTAAAAAAATTGTTTTGCAATTTCATTGAAAAAAAAAAAATTAAAAAGATGTTTGCCAGCACATCTAGGATTTTTGGTATAGAGGTTGGTTTTGGTTTCAAATCCGTTTGCGTCCATAAAATTGGCTTATGCGCTCAAAAGTTATAACGGTTTTATCATACAAAGAAAAAAAATTCAAAAATGTTTTATTTGTTTTTTATGAGAAAAGCTATGCATAAATCTATATTACATCATGCGTGTTTATTTCAGCTGAAACCTATATTTTGTTATATTCAAATACATATTTGAATAACAACATGTTTTACAGTGGATATAAAATTGATTAGTTGTGGGCGAAGGTAAGGAAGACTATAGTTTCAGTTGTCACCAATGAACTTTATCAGTTTAAATTTACTAAAGTTATTTTTATTTTCGCGAAAAATCAAAAAGTAATAAAAAATCTTGAAGTAAATCCAAATTATACTGCCCCAGAGACCGTACAAACCTCTAAAAAATAAATTTAAAATATTTACAGAATCTACACAATGCAAAGTAAAATATGAAACCAAATTTATAGAGATTGGGTATATAAATTGCATATTATAGCAACAAAAAGGAGAAAAAAACAAGTAAGAGAGGGTTATGGTATGACAGGGCCGACCATGGCATATCCTACTCCACTACACATGGGCACTATTTTCAAAGGAATTTTTTTTATATACATACATAAGTTGATATACATGGTAACATACCAGAGATATAGAACATATATACATATATATGCCGTCATTACTGGAAACGTAATGTATTGTTTTCCGTATTTTATAATGACCAATCGGAGATTTTTCGCTACATATTATTAAAACATGTCAGCCTCGAACACAAAGTAAGTAAGTCCATGTGATACCCTACACCACAATCTCTAGGAATTAGCTATGCGCAACCACTTTGCACGCTGAATGTCCGCGTTCGATTCCCAAGCCTGGCCATATCAAATTTTCAATGGTGGCATAATACCCCTAATGAATCCATTGATAAGCCTCACTTGTCCCTACTGGTATAGTTGTGGAAAAATTATATAAATTATACATTTCCAATATGCCAAAATTGTGAATTTTCACATTGATTAGCATCTCCTGCTACATCTTTAAATTGACTTTAAATATCAGGTTCCTTTTTGAAATGCACCTAATATAAATAAATATATACACAATGCAATTTGCCATATCTCTGATATTTGTCAGTAAGAGAGACAGATGAACGGACATGACTAAATCGACTCCAGATTGTCTGAAACTAATTTCGTCCAACCATACTTGGGGTCTAAAACCATTATTTCGATGAGGTACTTCTTTGGTCGTATTTTGCATATATTCCCTTTATCCCAAAGGCTGAGGTTATAAAAGAGGTGGCGAAGCTACCCCATGCTGCAACATTTGTATAAAAATTCATTTGGACAACTGAACTGAAAATTTCTCTGTCATGATAGAGGCAATTTGTAGTATGGGAGGAAATAGTGGTTCTCTACACAAAAGCCATTATATATTAGGCAGTAGGCCCGTTATCTAGCAGACACATTATTGCAATTTGCATCAGGGGAAATGTCAGCAGTTATTTTTTCATATGTAGGCTGCTTTGCCGGTATATGCCATCAAGGAATTAAAATATGGACCAAAAATAAAATGTTTATATTTTTCATACAAAGCATCATTCAACATTTTAGGCATGTTCTTCGACCTAAACTTTTACATCGTGCAAAATTACGTGACTATTGAGCTATAATTGCGACCTCTAGCGTGCTTCCGATTATACTAAAAACAAATAACTGGATATATAAGGCTGTAACTCTGTTATCTGAGCACGTAAATCAACATAATTGTTTTGGTCCCTTTAACCCTCTAAATATTATCCGATCGCCATATTGCAAGCTGCTTCTTTGTCATATACACTTACCTTATTTAAAATTTCGCGTTGAATAGACTATTATTGCGACCTACAGATTCGCTACAAAATTGGAGAAAAAGAATGTTTGTGGTCCATTTCATTCGCTAAATATTTCACTATCATCACCAATAACAATAGGTGTCGATTCTGGTCTAAGCCCGACCTCCGTGCAAAATTTCGTGACGATCGGACCATAATTAATTAAAATTTATAATGGACAGGCGTACGGACACACATCTCAAAATCGCTTTATCTCGTCGAGATATGAAGATTGGTACACTATATTGGGGGTCCCCGATGAGTATTTCGCGGTGTTACATGATTTTTTTCCATAACAAACTTATAATACCCTTTCCACATAGTTGTGTAGGGTAATAAGTAAAGTCAATACTTATAATGTCTCTATTTATTTAAATTTTGGGCTAATTTCTCAATAAGAATGCACCTTGACCCCCAAAATGTTGTACCGTCGTAACAAAGTCCACAATGACAAAAAATGCAAAAAAAAAAAATTGAAACAATCCGAGACGAGTCCTTAAACGGCACTCTTTCAAAAATTTGTGTGGGAGCCAACCGAATATGTGTTCCGATGTAGTCCATATTTAGACGCAATCCAAATCTCTAAGAAATAATACGATGTACAAAACTAAGACCAGGAAGTATGGGCTTGCTCCAAAAAAATTGCACCGTCGTAAAAGGGCCAGCAAGGCGAACATGTTTCAAACTAATTCAGAAAGGTTCGAGAAGAGCTGTTAAACTATATGTTTCCCAAAGGAGTGGGACGATATAGTCCATATTCGAACGTGATATATGCATGGAAGTAATATTTCCACATCCTTTCTGGAACTATCGTGCGAAAAATCTTAGCCAAAAATTTTGAACTTTTGGGGAGTAATTAACGGAAAGGGTCGACCTATATGGTCCATCTTTGAACTTAAACTAACTTTGGACAAAATTTACGATACCTAAAATTTGAACCAAATAGGTTGATTCTTCGAGAGTTATCGTCCGCACGAGCCAGCAGGACAAACGGACGGACATGGATAAATCGACTCCAAATTGTCTGAAATGGATTTCGTCCAAACATACTTGGGGTATAAAACCATTACTTCGATAATCTCGTTGGCCTAAATTTTGAGGGTATAAACAAATATTAAAAAAATTTTAGAAATCTTCCTTGACCAAAATTCTTACCTCGTATAAAAATTTGTCAGTATTAAACTATAACTGCGAACTCTAGCGTGGTTATTGTTACTATACACACAATTAAAACTGTGGAATTTCTGTATATATACTAGAATGTAACTCTGTTATCTGAGCACGTACATCAACATAACTGGCATCTATGGAAAGGTCGAGAGATCGTCTTTCAAAAATAAATCACGTCGGCGGAATGTGTCTACCAGGATTAAAGATATAAGATATATATTAATTTTTTCCAATTTTCAGACAAAAGTTTTGGTCCATTTCACCCTCTAAAAACTACCTGATCATGATGTAAAATTGCAAGCTTCTTTTCTCCCATAAGCTCACACTTTATTTAAAATTTCGCGATGATCGGAATATAATTGCGACCTACACAGCAGATACAAATTCGGATAAAAATTATGTTTTTGGTCCATTTCACCCGCTAAATATTTCACGATCATCACCAATTAAAATAGCGATCTATTCTGATGTGAAACCGACCTCCATACCAAATTTCGTGACGATCGGTTCATAATTGGCATGGAGTTTGATTACAATGTATTATGGACAGACGGACACACATCGCTATATCGCTTTATCTCGTCGAGATATGAAAAATGTTATATAACATTGGGGGTCCACGACGAATATTTCGCGGTGCTACATGATTTTTTAGCAAAACAAACTTATAATACCCTTACCACATTGTGGAGTAGGGTATAAAAAAACAAATCGCCGGACAGACGGACGGACATTGCTCAATCGACTCCAAATTGTCTGAAACACATTTCGTCCAAACATACTTGAGGTGTAAAACCATTATTACGGTGAGGCACATGTTGCCCGTATGAAAGTGTATATACCCTCGTTAGCATAAATGCTGAAGGTATAAAAATCAATATATTTTATATACGGCATAATTATTGTGTTAGGTTTGGTTTTGTTGTTTCTTTCTTGTTCAGTGGCTGAGGGTATTTCTCCGTCAGCACAGCTGACTGATACGTCCTTACTTGTTTTAATTAATTTCTCTAATTTAGAAAATTTTATGACAATTTGCTTTTCTGCTATTTTTAAGATTTAATTTAAACAAGTAAAGTTTCTAAGTAATATATATACAATAACTGTTGAGGAAAAAATAATAATTTTTTTATTCAAATTTCAATACCTCATCTATTATAAACAGTGCACTTTCTGCATGTGTCATGTGAACAAACAAACTCCGGACTGGATGTCACATATTTTTTATCAGAACAAGTTTTCAAAATATATACTTCTCGTATATGTATTTATATGAAATGTAAAAGTTCCAATCACCTTCTTCAAATACTACGAAAAGAGTCAACGGCACCTAACTGTGAATGCAGTACAAAATTGTGTACAATATTAATGGAAAACGTGTAATATAAAATCTCAAAGCTATATAACAACATACAAAAAACTTCAAATTTTTTACTCAATGACTTATGATACATGCCCCCAATAAAATACATCAGCTTATTATTAATAGAGAAAATTAAAACAAAAAGGAAGCACGTGTAAATAAATGAAAATTTTTTCTATTGCAATTTAAACATTTTAATTGCTAATTAGTTTATTATTAAAAACAATCGAGGGTAACGCACAATATGACGTATGTATGTGTATTACATTACGCAACACTGAAAATGCGAACAACTTTTAGTATGAATTTTTTGAAAGTACACATTAAGACTACAAAAACCCTAGTAGAGTTTTGTCCTGTCAGACCCAGTTCGGATTTTATGGCCTCATCTAAACCGGACTAAAACTACAGTATTTGGCATTTATCGGGCCTTTATCTCTGAAACGATTAGGAATTTAGCCTTGCTGCCTTTGGCAATATTGTAGCCATATACTAGTAGAACTTATCTTTTGAACAGACCACATGAGAAAAACTTCATCTAGGACATGAAAATCGATAAAATATAGAAAATTGCACATAATTGCTGAAATTCTGGTCAGTATCGGCTAAACTATTGGGAGTTGAACCAAGTGACCTTTTGCAAAAATCTTCCAAATAAAGTTTTCAACAATTCTTCAGAACATTCCGAAACTCTAAAATGCTTACTTCATGTTGTTTCAGCGGTATTTTTCATCATATCTTTTACAACACGTATTTCAAACACAGTTCACACTAACAGTTTATTCTCGCATTTCGGATTTCGTTGAGAAATTTACTGAAAACAACGTGCTAGAGGCATTTTACAATAATGGCATGTTCTGAAGAGTTGTGTATTACATTCCAGCGAATATTTTGCGGTCTTCTTTTTTTACGTGCCGCAAAGTTTGTTGACATTCGCTCAAAAAACACAACATCAAGTACAAAGTGGTATCACAATAGATTCATTTGTGGTTGTTGCATCCACACTGATGATAGTTAATGGAGAGCTGCTCGCAATAGAAATATATCTTTAAATCTTTTTCAAAAATTTTGGCAAAATTTTTTTTTTTTTTCACTGGAAAGCTGATTTGGACTAACACAAGGAAAGAAAAAAGTAAACAACATCTGTGCTGTTCTTTCAAACAAGTCCTACAACACCTGTTAATCGATATTTTGGTTTATTATCGTAATCGAAAAAACATATGGTTCGAAGCATTCACTGATGAGTACTAAGCGAACGCTATTATCGACATCGCCCGACCAAGTAAACAGTACGCCGAAGAAGAATTCTCCTTATCAAAATATGAACTCCGATAAAACTAACGATGTATTTTCCTGGAGTAAATTGGGAGATCTGTTGGATGATAAGTTGAAGGATGTTGCAAAAAAAGAAGATGTTGCCGCAATCAAGCAGGAAGTGGAAGATTTAAGGGCAGAAAACCAAAAACTTAAAACTGAAGTTGAGAAGCTAACGACCCGTATTGAAGCTATTGACAGGCGAAGTAGGTCCTCAAATGTTGTGGTGAGTGGGCTAATCTGTAAAAATAATGTGGCTGCCAAGTTGAATTTTATCAACTTATGTCGAGAAGTCTTAAATGTGGAGATAATAGTAATATATACAAGAATGTTACCATCTGGAAAGTCCTATGTTTTTACCCTAGATACACCAGGTCAAGCTCAATCTGTTATTGATGCAAGGCGAAAACTTGTGGGTAAAAATATTTACATACAGAAGGATTACACTGCATTGGAACAGGCTCAACGATACAATTTAAGAAAAGTATCTAAAATTTTAGCGAATAGCAAAACCAAAATCAAAGTTCGGTTAGGAGAGTTTTGTCTATATGTAAATGATGTTAAATATGTATGGCATAATGATAAAATATTATCCAAATCTCAGAGGGACACAGACTTTCTTTCCAAATTTTAATTGAAGTTGGAAGCTCAATTGTAGTAAATTGTAAAAACTCAGTCAACACAAATATTATCAATACGAAACCTAATTCACAATAGCAGATCCATTCGTGCCATATAATATCTTATAATGTGTCAAACCTTCAAAGTTCCATGAATGTTGGCAACTTTGTTTCTTTTTTAAACGGTTTCGATATTTTCTTATTGTTTGAAACACATGTTATTGCCAATAAACAGTCAAATTTTTCATCGTATTTTCAAAATTATTATTTGCATTGGGTAGATGCCATAAAAGTAAATAGATTCGGCAGAGCTAGTGGTGGCTGTTTATATGGCTATAAAAAAGAAATAAAATCCATTTTTAAAATTGAATTTAAAACAATAAATAATTATCCTTTACTGTCAGCTAATTTTCATGGAAATATCTATTACCTAATACCAGCTTATCTAAACTGCTCCAAATGGAGGCATGATTGTGAACTTTTTAAATCTTTTTTATTGGATCTTAGCCCAGCAAACTTTTGTATAATGGGTGACCTAAATGCTAGAATGGGTAATGACCAAATTCTAGATTGTAACATACTTGGTGATTTACCTCATATATACACCCGCAGACATTCTAAGGATACAACCATAAATCCTAGAGGAAAACAATTCTTGGATCTCATAGAAAACATAGGTGGTATCATTGTCAATGGTAGAATAGATGGTGACATTGATGGTGAATATAGTTTTTGTGGTATAATGGGTAACTCTATAATAGATTATTGTATTTGTTCGACGTCTCTTTTGCATCATGTAGAGAAACTTTGTATTCCATCTAAACCATACTCCGATCATATGCCAATCTGCCTCCAACTAAAAATAATTAATCCTTCAAGAATAATTCCACGAAATAGTCTGTTTTTTAAACTGTCTGCCCTTGGTCTTTCAACAAAAATTGTGAATATACTAAAACTGTTGTATAATACAAAAACCAAAGTATGGGATGACAGTATTTTTTCGGATTATTTTACCGTAGACTCAGGAGTGAAACAAGGATGCATTCTTAGTCCAGTCCTCTTTTCCTTGTATGTAAATGATCTGCCAAATATACTTTCGGGTGGTATAAATGTTGCAAACGTTAACATCAAAGTCCTTCTGTATGCTGATGACATTGTGCTGTTGTCTGATACCCTTAATGGATTACAAGATATGATAAATATTTTACATGATTATTGCAAAAAAGTTAAAAGTTAATTTATCCAAATCAAAGGTAATGGTATTCAGGAAAAGTCCGAGAGTGTCTGCTCATTTAAATTTCCGTTACAATAACCAAGAAATTGAAATTGTCAATAGCTACAAGTATCTAGGTGTTGAGATTTCATATAATCTCTCTTTTAAAAATCACTTGAAACATAAACTTTCTGTTGCTAAACATGCGATCAATTCTAATTGGTCGAAGTACTTAACCAATCCAAAAATATCCCAAAATAACAAATTAAAGATTTTTGAGTCCTGTTCTAAATCAATAATGTTCTATGCTGCTCAAGTCTGTGGATATCAAAAATATGATGATGTTGAAAAGCTATTCCATTTTTTCATCAAAAAAATCTTATATCTGCCTAACAACACACCAAATTATATTTTACAACTAGATACTGGTCTGAACACCCTTTTCTCTTCTACCCTTAAATTACATTTTTGTTATATCAACAAAGTTCTACATCTCAATGCTAACCGTCTACCGCGAATTCTAGCAGAGAGAATATTAGAGCTTAACATATCATGGGCAAGTGAATGGTCAAAATTATGCCGAAAGTTGGATTTTCAAGCTCCCGATAATAGTCTACCTCTGTCTACATATTATCATGAAATTATTGATGTTTTAAAAACAAAAGAAAGATTAGAATTTGAATCGAGTGCCAGAAGTTCTCAGTTCCATGATCTTTATTGTCAACTAGACTATAGCATGGTTCCTGAACTTACTGCCAACTTTTCTGCACGGGCAAAAAGCCTGATTATAAAAGCTAGAGGTGGTCTCCTTAATTTGAATTAAAGGTCATTTACGAATCTTAGTGATGGTATCTGCACAATTTGCAATAGAAATGAACCTGAAAATACGTTTCATTTTATTGGTGTCTGTCCAATTTTTAAGGAATTCAGAAAAAAATAATTTCAAGAAAATTACTCTTGATTTAAATGAAGTATTAAGCATAATAAATGGCACGAATTTTTCAGCTCTATATTCATACCTAAAATGTTGTATTAATTATAGAACATTAATATTAAATGAATTTAACTTGTAATAAATGTATGTAAACAATATAAGTAATGGCAAACAGCTTTTTCGCTATGCCAGAAATAGATTGGAATTATCATTATATACACATGTATGTATATTTATATGAAACTGTACAAATTGTAAAACTATCAAACTATTAATAAATAATAATAATAATAATAATAGTTCGAAATGTATACAAATTATGGAAATCTTCTATATTTTACCAAATTTGAAGCAATAAATGTAATTTTTCGAGTTCATTATTTCTCCAAATATTTTATTCTTGTCCTTATCTACAAATTTGCTTCAGAGGTTAGATGAAGATTTACATAGGTTTCAGATATATAGCCCAGAATTTCTGTAAAAAGTCAATATTTAACCATTTTTAGTGGGGCCATAAAATCCAAGCTAGATCTGACACAACAAAACCCAACTGGGGTTTTCGTCGTTTAGGTCTGTACTTTTAACAAAACCTCAGCTCAAATTGTTTGCACAAGATTAGCTTAAAAATGTTGCACAGTGTTACTAGAGTTATTGGTCAATAAATAATATTTATACGCTCGAGAGACCGTTCATTGGCAACCCAACTGAAAGTTGACATGGTGTGATGTCAGTATGATGTTGGAAATTTTCTATTTCTCTATTGTTATTTATGTAACTTAATTGCGTTTGGATATATACATATGTAATTCATGGATTGAGCTTTTCACTTTAAGTTTCAAAACAAATTTATATTCGCGCAAATCCAATCATGGTTATTGATTTTATTAATTCTTATTTCGTATGAAATATAAAAAAAAAACAATAACAAATTAAGTTTACAAACAATCACAATTTGCATGGACTTGATGGTCAAGAGTTCATTTAACTTTTTACTTAAAATAATTTTTGTTTTTATTCAATAACAAAATTACATTATGCTTGCACTCCCAACTTATGTGAGTAGGAAAAGAAAACAAAACTATAAACAATAAAAATAGTTAAAAAAACTTTTTAAGTTAAACGGTTTTATGTTAAACATACATTGCAATGTTTAAGATAAATGTACTAAAAACCAAAAAATAATAAAATAGATACAGTCGTGGGAATTATAAACATATGCATAGACTAGACTAAAATAAAACCGTCGTAATTGAGGCAGCGAATGCAAGTTGCTTCAACAAAAATCAAAGTGATTCGAGATTGGAACCTCCTCTAAGTCTGGTAGAAATTTCACTATTAGCAAATATGGGTAAAATCGGTTACTCTCTTCAAGAGTTATCGTGCACACAAATTTTCCGAACATTGTGGAGGAGGTATTGGAAGGAGTGGACCGATATAACCCATCTTCGAACTTAAACTAAGTTTTGACAAAATATTATTTACTTACTTAGCTGGCCCATTACAGAACATTTGTTCTATAGACCGAACTAAGAAAAGATCTCCATTCCTCTCTATTTGTTGCTTCGCACTCTGGAATACCGCGCCTTTTCATCTCATCATCCACTTGTTTGCGCCCTCTATTCCTTGGCCTGCCAATTCTGCGTGCACCGCCAAGCGGGTTCATCATCGCTCATTCTTATGATATGGTCTAGCCAACGCAATCGCTGCATCTCGATACGTTTAACAATATTGATGTCGTTGTATAGCAGATACAGCTCGTGGTTCATACGACGTCGATATTCACCGTCAACGCAGATTGGTCCGTAGATCTTTCGAAGAATTTTTCTCTCAAACACACCAAGCACAGCCTTATCTGCTTGCGCAAGTCCCCAGGCTTCGGAACCACACATCAGCACGGGTACTATCAGTGTTTTGTAAAGCGTTGTTTTTGTTTGACGAGATGTGGCTTTGTTTTTAAACTGCTTACTTAAGCCAAAGTAGCATCCGTTAGCCAATACAATTCTTCTTTTTATTTCAAAACTGATGTCGTTAGTTGCGTTTACGGCGGTGCCGAGGTAGACGAAGTCTTTTACTACCTCAAAATTGTAGAAACCAACCTCAACAGTTGACCCGATCTCTATGGACGCGTCGACTTAGTCTTCCCACCGTTTACCGCCAGACCCACTTTAGCAGATTCTTCTTCGACCTTCATAAAGGTATCTGTTACTTCTTTTACTGATCGTCCCATGATGTCTATATCATCAGCATAAGCAAGTAACATGTAGCCACTTCTTTTGACGTTTGCCTCTCGAATAACCAGCCTGAAACCTCTTTTGGTACAAAATTCTTCGGAGAGGTTCTTTCCTATTTTAACTGAGGATCTCGTGTCAGTTAAAGTCATTTTACAAAGCCGAATGAGGGACACCAAATTCAGACATGGCCTGGAATACCTTTGAACGTAGTGGGCTGTCGAAGGCTGCTTTATAATCGACAAAAAGGTGGTAGGTGTCGATCTGCATCTCTTGGGTCTTCCCCAGGATTTGCCGAAGGGAAATATCTGGTCAATGGTGGACTTGCCATGTCTAAAGCCGCATTGGTATAGCCCAATTATCTCGTTGACCAATGGCTTTATTCGTTCGCACAATATCCCTGACACGATCTTGTAGGCAATCGTGAGTAGACTTATGCCCCTATAGTTAGAGCATACAGTCTTATCTCCTTTCTTATGGACGGGGCACAGGATACTCAGGTTCCAATCGTCGGGTACTCGTTCTTCCTGCCAGATGAGGCACGATGAGGCACATTTTGCCCGTACGAAAGTGTATATATACACCATATATACCCTTGTTAGCATAATTTTTGAGGGTATAAAAACAAAGAAATCGACGGATTGCTTTGCATTCTTATGTAATAATTTGTTTTTTATTTTTTGATGCTACAAATATGAAACTAATATAGAACTACCTTAATATTATCTTTTCGTAGTAACATGCGTTCATTGAAATATATATTTTAAACACATTAGCACCAAAAATCCACTGTAATGAAATTTAAGCGAATAAAATAAAACTTATAAAAAATAAAAAATTAATCGCGATCAAATTTGACATTTATAGGGTTTTTAAGTTTTCACAATTTTGCTTGGAAACCGCAAGTCATATTTAATTAGGATTAGAGCAAATGTTGTAGCTGTAAAAATTGTCTATAAGATTGACCTTTATGACTTTTTTCTAGGTTTTACCATTTTTGAGATTTAGAATTTTAAACTGGGACAATGAACTGACTGTATCACCTTCTTTCAAAACAGTGTCATGCAAAATGCGCGTTAACTAACTTTAGTGGAAGGTGCTTACACCTGGGAATTTTTTGCAAATTCTGAATCTGCAATGTTCATTGATGAGAAAAATAAAAAAGGGATTGTTTAAATAAATCGCGGTCAAAGTTGGTTCGCTCGCCCCTGATGCTAGAGAGTAACTACTTTCTATAATTGCAACATTGACATAATTTGAATCAAGTGAGAGGTCAAGAGTTGGTTTTCAAGTTTAGGTTTCGTAAGTTGTCCGAATATGCTAGCAGGATTTATACTACTGATTAAAAATTAAATTTGGATATTTTTCCCACAAAAGTTATGGTCAATTTTGCACTCTAATACTATCCGATCATTATCAACAATTATCGGTACTATCCGTAACCAGAACTATTATATCGTGCTAACATTTGTTAGTAGTGAACGATAACTGCGACCTTTAGCGTGATTAAGGTTACACTATCCAAAATTAAAACTGAGGGTTACCTGTAAATATAGGATGTGATTCTGTTTTCTGACCACATACATCAACATAATTAGCATCAATGGAAAGTCAAGCGTCCCTCTTCTAAATATATCTCAAATTGTTTTAACATAGCTTCCAGGAATAAAGATATAGTCACTTCACTAACATCTTTACCAATTTTCACACAAAAGTTCTGGTCAATTTAACCCGCTAAATATTATCTGATCATTACGTTAAATTGCATGCATGCTCTCTCGCAAAAACCTTACATAAAATTTTCGCCGATCAGACTACCATTCCAACCTACAGAGCCGCTACAAAATTGGATAAAAATTTTGTTTTTGGTCCTTTTCATCCCCCACATTTTTCACGGTCATACAAAAACTATAGGGGTCTATTCTGGTCTGAACCTGACCTCCATACAAAATTTCGCGAAGTTTGGTAGATCATTTCGGCCCGTAGCCTGCTTACAATTTTTAATTGAAGGACAGACGGACGGACATACATCTCAAAATCGCTTTATCTCGTCGGTATATGAATTTTGGTGTACCACATGGGGGGTCTATGAAGAATATTTCGCGCAGTTATATGAATTTTTCGAAAAATAAATTTAGGGTATTTCCATATAATGGTGTAGGGTACAAAAAGAACTCAAAAAGAATCCCAGAACCCAAAGATAGCTATAATGTTTATTCACAAATACATAGCTTTATGTGTATATTTGCTACAATAACATCACGTAGTGTTAACCTTTTAATTTAAAACAACCAAAAATCAGTATTCGTTTCATGTTTCTTTTAATAAAAAATAAAGGTTTCATTTCATTTAGAAAAAGTTTCATTGTAATTGGAAACGGTTTCATATCAATTGGAAAAGTTTTCATTTAATTTGGAAAAGGTTTCATTTCCGCTGGAAAAGGTTTCATTTAATTTGGACAATTTTTCATTTAATCTGGAAATGCTATATTCAGCAAAGAAACATTGTTTTCATCACCTAAAATCATGAATTCTGACTGGCAGACATATGCAAACATATGTATATACGGATTAACAAATTGTTATTCTACTGCCCTACAGCTGTATCTCAGAGTTTTAGAGTTGTTGAAGATATGGTGGTCTTATGGGGCAACGATAATGCGAGAGAACAGAAAACATAAAAAAGTCTCTTGGACAATTCGTAGTCAGGATGGATGCCATTCAACCAATGAATATACATACATATGTATGTACTTACTGTGAATGTACGTACACGTGTACGTTTTCCAACTGTACATTAAACAATAATAATGTCACTACAACAAGATTTTCAACATAAGGTTAATGATATTTGAATAAAAATATTTATTAACTTTATGTAAAATATAATAATAATCATGTCACCCACTTTCCCTCAAATATTTAGGTAAGCGGGATACCAATGACAGTCAATTAGGGTGTCCAAAAACGGGTTTTCCATTCAAACGAAAGACTAAATACCAAGTTTCAGTCAAGTTAATGGATTATAGTGGCCATAACCTTCAAAATAACGAAAATCGGGAGGTACCGTTCAATGGGGACTATATGAAGGCGTGGACCGACAAATTTCCGGGGGAAAGTTTCGTACACCCAACGAAGACTAAATACCAAATTTACCGAAAATCGGGAGGTACAGTTCTATGGGGGCTATATCAGAACGTGGACCGATATAGCCCATTTGCAATACCAAACATCCTAGGAGTAATAACAACTTCTGTACCAAATTACAAAGCTCTATCTTAAAAATTGCGAGCTGTATTTTGATTTCAACAGATGGACGGAAGGGCAGACGGACATGGTTATATCGACTTAGAATTGTACCCTGATCAAGAATATATATTCTTTATAGGGTCTACGATGTATATTTCGATGTGTTACAAACGGAATGACAAATTTAATTATACCCTCTATATTATGGTGGAGAGTATAAAAATAATGGTCTAGGAAACAATGCACGTGTAACGAAAGCTAATGAAAACAAACATAAAACTTAAAGCAAACACGCGTAGAAATAAATGAGGATTTCTTCTCTGGAAATTCAAGAATTTTAATTGATTATTTGTTTTATTTTAATTTTCTGTTAAAAAAAAAAAAAAAAAAAAAAAACAGACGACTGTAGGCGTATAGGCATTGCTCCTATAATTAAGCAGAAATAATAATTATACGCACAGGTGGTCTTTCATTTCAATATGAAAGATAAGACTGTCAGTTGGTATATTTCTTCCAAAGAGTACAACGGCATAATTAACTTGAACAAGAAATCATTGAAATTACACTTGATCGTGGTTTAATTTGTTAATGTTATTTTTTTTTTATAATAAACTAGAGGACCTCGCTGATGCTTTGGTTATTTCAGTTCAAATATATGTTCTTTGAGATTACTATCACTTAAAATGGTCCAATGCACAGCGAAAGTGTTATTTCGAGTATTTCTCAAGTCATAGTAGCCATTGTGAGTAGCAATTATATTCGGAAACTCGTTGACCGGGTACTATTTCGTTGAAATTAAGTTATGAAAACATTTCGGGAATGAAATTTATACATTTATTGTGTCAAAAGAAAAAGAATTTTATTTAAAAACATTTACCATAAGATGGAAGGTATAAACAATTTGCCACACTGGAAATATTCGTTGGAGAACATATATGTATGACATACAAAATGTCTGTTTCGGAATTGCAAGAATCTACTAACTTTTACTTTTTTTCTGTATTATGAAAGAAAATTGTTATGATAGTAAAAATGTGTAAATTCTTGCAGGTTCTGGAACCGACATATGTATATCCTTATTCAAAACAAGTAAGCAAAGGCTGTAGTCGGACGGGGCCCACCATGTGATACCCTACACCACAACCTGTAGGCATTAGCTATGTGCAACCGCCTTGCACGATGAATGTCCGGATTCGATTCCCAACAAATTGTCTACGATGGCAAAGTATCCCTTAGTAATGTTGGCGATATTTTCTGAGTATTTCAGCCATGAAAAACGTCTCTAAAATTGCCAACTTAGGACACGCCGTTCGGACTCGGCGATAAAAACTAGGTCACATATCCATAACATAATATGAATCCATAGATATAAGAGAAGCCTCCCTTGACTTTACTGGGATGTTTGTGGAAAAATATATAAATTATACATTTCTAAATAATATTCGAAAATTGGAAAATTCGCATTGATTAGCCCCTCCTGCTACATCTTTAAATTGTCTTTGAAAATCAGGTTACTTTTTAGAATACACCTAAAATAAATAAATATATATACCATGTGCACTTGTATCTCACATATGCTTCGAAAATAGTTTATTGTGGGCATATATTGTGATATCTAAAATATATTTTATACCGGTAGAAATACCTAACAATGAATAGAAATTCAAAAATTTTGCATGCAAACAAATTTATAAATCCCAAAATTATTCATATTCAATTACACTGTGCAAAATATTCAAGGTAATTGCAAACAACTCCAAATGTGGATTTTATGATAGTTCAGACCCAATCGACAAAACCCGTATTTTGGTTTTATGTTGTTAGATCGGGTTTAGATTTTATGGCCTCGTCTAAACATAGCTAAATATAGACTTTTAGAACAAATCAAGGCAATATCTCTGAAACACTTCGTTTAAACCTCTGAAGCAAACTTGTACATAACAGCGCGAAAAAAATATTTGGATAAAAATTCACCTCGAAAAACTGCATTTGTTGCCTCAAAATGGATAATATATCGAAAAAATCCTTTATTTCGTATATTTTGCAACATCTCCATCCTGTTACATTTTTCGCCAACTTTTCTTTGAAAGTTGTAAAATGCCTCTATCACGCTATTTCTAGCACATTTTTCAAAGGAAATTTGATAAATATATTGAAATTACAAATATGAAAATAAACAGCCTGTGTGAACATTGCTTGAAATATGTCTTGTAGAAGGTATGATATGAAATACAGTCTAAACAACGTGAAATAAGTATTTTAGAGTTTGAGAATGTTCTGAAGAATTGCTGAGCACATTGTTTGGAAAACTTTTGCGAAAGGTTACTTGGTTCAACTCCTAATAGTTTAGTTGCTACTGAACATAATTCCAGAAATTATGTAAACTTCGTTATATTTTATCGATTTTGATGCGCTAGATGCAGTTTTTCCTAGTTCTTCTGTCTGATACGTAAGTTCTTCTACTTTAGGGCTATAATGTTGCTGAAGACCGCGAAGTAAAATCGTTTTTAGTTTCTGAGATAAAGCTCCGATAAATGGAAAAAGTGTAGTTTTAACCAGTTTTGGATGCGGCTATAAAATCCAAACCCGATCTAACAACACAAAAGCCAATTAGGGTTTTTGTAACCTCAGTATGTACTTTCAGAAAATGTTCATTAGAAGTTGTTTGCATTTTCAGTGTTGCACAGTTTTATACAGCAAAGAAGATAGTATAAGTCAGCTGCGCTATCGGTGATATTGCTTCAGCATCTAAAAATATATTTTTTTGTAACACTAGTTTGCTTCAAAATACATCGAATCTGTAGGTATTGTAATATGGGGCTATACCAAATCAATTTTAGTAAGCTAAATTCTGAGTTTTGGAAATATTTGAGAATTATGTTTTCAGATTTGTAATTTTAGTTGGAGCCAGCAGGGTTTTTTGAACTTCTGGACTATTATCTCAGGAAGTATGACTTACCCCGGGAAAGGGGCCAGAATAGGGACCGTAAAAAGAACCTTCTTCAAAAAAAGGAAAAGAAAATAATAATCAAAGAGATCCGCTACGGGTCCTCAAACTGCACTTTTCCCAAATTTTGTTTGGGAGGTACTCGAACGACGGACCGATATAGTCCACATTACGACCTGACATATGACTGGATGAAATAAGACGATGTGTAAAGTTTCGACCAATGAGAAAATCCTCTTTAGAGTTAACTTGCGGATTTGCGTTCGAGAGTTAACGTGCGCACCAGCCAGTTAGACATTAAGAGAACCGACAGCGCTAAATAGACTCCAAATTGTCTGAAACGAATTTCGTCCAAATATACCAATATTTCGATTAGACACATCTTTGGTCGTATTTTGTTTGTATCCCCTGTTGCAATATTTGTATAAAAATCCAATATGACAACTTAACTGAAAATTTCTCTGTCATGATGAAGACAATTTGTAGCATGGGAGGAAATTGTGGTTCTCTACACAAAACACATTATATATCAGGCAGTAGGTGCGTTATCTAGCAGACACATTATTGCAATTTGCATCAGGAGAAAGGTCAGTAGTTATTAATCCATATGTAGGCTACTTTGCCTGTATATGCCCTCGCCCTCCAGGAATGAAAATATGGACCAAAAATAAAATTTGTATATTTTTCAGACAAAAGTAATGGTGTATGTCAACTGCTAAATAATATCAGATCATCATGCAAATTTTTAGGCATTTTCTTCAACCCAAACTCTTACCTCGTGCAAAATTTCGTGACTATTAAGCTATAATTGCGACCTCTAGCTTGTTTATGATTACACTACAAACAAAAGACTGGATATATTAGGCTGTAATCTAATCACGAACATCAACATAATTGACATCAATTGAAAGGTCAAGAGATCGTCTTCCAAATATAACTCACGAGTGGGGAATGTGTCTTTCAGGAACAAAGATATAAGCTGTTTATTAAAAATTTTCAAAATTTTCACACAAAAGTTGTGGTCCATTTAACCCTCTAAATATTATCTGATCGCCATCTTAAATTGCAAACTTCTTCTTTGTCATATACTCTTACATTATTTAAAATGTCGAGGCGATCGGACTATTATTGCGACCTACAGAGCAGCTGCAAAATCGGATAAAAATTATGTTTTTAGTCCATTTCACCTGCTAAATATTTCACGATCATCACCTCCATACCAAATTTCGTGACGATCGGTCCATAATTGCGGCCTGGAGTTTGATTAAAATGGACAGACGGACACACGGACGGACACACATCTCAAAATCGCTTTATCTCGCCGAGATATAAAGATTGGTATACCACATTGGGGATCCGACGAATATTTCGCGGCTTTACATGAATTTTTCCCCAAAACAAACTTATAATACCCTTTCCACATAGTAGTGTGGGGTATAATCAAACAAGTAAGCCATGGCTATAAATAAATACTCTGTCATCTTATTATATACACCAACACAATTTACATCAATAGAAAGTCAAGCGTTCCTCTTCCAAGTATAGATTACTTGCCGAAATGTCTCTTCCAGGAAAAAAAATTAGAGGTGTATTAACGGTGTATGACGTAGGGGATGGAAGATACCAAGGAACGGTCCTGACCGGTTTTAACATGGCAAAGCCCAGGATTTATCTTGGTCCCTCTTTCATCTCATGTGGACACTGACCTCCCCGTGGTGTCACCTGGGGAACTGCCTTTAACACCCGTTAAAGGTAGTGAGCTAACATGTGCCGCGCGTTCACCCATTAGAACGTTAAAAACTTGGGTTTGGGCGTCGGGTTAGTAACCCTCCCCTAGAAAAAAACAGCCTACTATGAAAAAACGAAAGAAAAGAAAAACAAACCCCTCTAAAGTTGACGAACCCAGCAAACGTTTTAAGGACCATGATCTGCGAATCTGCACCTGGAATGTTCGCACTCTTTATAGAGAAGGTGCAGTCTTCGCATTGGCAGACGTACTTGGAAAGTACAAAGCCGATATTACTGCCATACAGGAAATACGATGGACTGGGAAAGATGTCACAACAACACCTAAAGGTGACGCACTGTATTATAGCTGCCATGACACAAACCATGAGTTTGGTTGCGGTTTTATAGTTGGTCGGAGGTTAAAACATCTGGTCTCCAGCTTCACCCCAGTGAATGAAAGACTTGCTACAATTCGATTTAAAGCAAAATTCTTCAACATCAGCTTTATCTGCGCTCATGCCCCAACCGAAGACAAGGACGAACAGACCAAAGATATATTCTACGATAGCTTAGAAGAAACATATGACCGCTGTCCTGCCCATGACATTAAAATTGTTCTAGGCGATTTTAATGCCAAAATTGGAAAGGAGAATATCTTTGGACAAACAGTTGGGAAATTCAGTCTACATAGTGAAACATCAGACAATGGAATGAGGCTGATAGACTTCGCAGCGGCAAAAAACATGGTAGTTAGCAGTACCAGATTTAAGCATCTCGATATTCATAAGGGCACTTGGCTGTCTCCAGACCAAAGAACAATAAATCAAATTGATCACGTTGTGATAGATGGAAGACATTCATCGAGCGTGTTGGATGTACGATCGTTCCGAGGAGCAAACATAGATTCGGACCATTACCTCGTTGCAGCAAAGGTACGTACCCGTCTAAACGTTGCAAATAAAGCACGGACAGACACAACACGAAAGTTGGACATCGCCAAGCTGCAAACACAACAGATAGCCACAGCATATTCCACTCAACTAGCCCAATTGCTTAATCAAAGCACTCCTCATCCCGATAACATATCAGCGCAATGGCAAAGCATTGCCCACTCCATACAAACAGCCGCAAAATCCATACTTGGATACCAGAGACCTCCACCAAGGAATATATGATATGATCAGGAGTGTCGTACTGCTACCGAAGAGAAAAATTCGGCATATAGGGCTACTTTACAATCAGTAGCTACGCGTTGCGTACGACAGAGGTATCGGAAGAAAAGGAGCGAGGAGAAACGTCTTTTCCCACAGGAAAAAGAGAGAGATGGAAAAGCGGGAGTGTAAAAAATCGAGATGTACAGGAACCAGAATGAAGTCCGATAATTCTACCAAAGGGTGAAGCATCAAACTGATGGCTTTGGTACAGGCATCTCCTCCTGTAGAGACCAGCAAGGCAATTTGGTAACTGATACAGATAGTGTGCTCAGGATATGGTAAGAACATTTTTCAAACCTGTTGGTATCAAATATGAGCGAAGAAGACGAATATACCACAGATCCAATCCCAGATGATGGTATTGAATGTATACCTCCCAGCCAAGATGAGGTAAGGACATCAATAAACCGGCTGAAGAATAATAAGGCGGCAGGAGCAGATGGCCTACCAGCCGAGCTGTTCAAAACCGGAGGCGACACGCTGATAAGGTGTCTGCATCAGCTAGTCAGCACCATCTGGCAGGAAGAACGCGTACCCGACGATTGGAACGTGAGCATCCTATGTCCAGTCCACAAGAAGGGAGATAAGACTGTGTGCTCCAATTATAGGGGCATAAGTCTGCTCGCTATTGCATATAAGATAGTATCTGGCATATTGTGTGAGAGACTAAAGCCTATGGTCAATGAAATTATTGGACCATATCAGTGCGGCTTTAGACCTGGCAAATCCACCATTGACCAGATATTTACCTTGAGACAAATCCTGGAAAAGACCCAAGAAATGCAGATCGACACCTTCCATCTTTTCGTCGATTATAAAGCAGCATTCGACAGCCCTATACGTTCAAAGGTGTTCCAAGCCATGTCTGATTTTGGTATTCCTGCAAAGCTCATTCGACTTTGTAGAATGACATTAACTGAGACGAGATCCTCAGTTAAAATTGGAAAGAACCTCTCCGAAGAGTTTACTACCAAAAGAGGTTTCAGACAACGAGACGGCCTGTCGTGTGATCTATTCAACATCCTGCTGGAAAAGGTCATACGAGACGCGAAGGTCAAAAGAAATGGAACGATATACACGAACAGCCACATGTTACTGGCTTATGCCGACGACATTGACATCATGGGTCGATCGGTAAAGGAAGTAACTGACACCTTTGCAAAAGTCGAAAGAGAATCTGCTAAAGTTGGTCTGGCAGTAAACGGCGTAAAAACCAAGTTGATGGTATCGACGCGTAATATGTCCATAAACACCGCACCATCTGTGAATGTTGGTACCTATAATTTTGAGGTAGTAAAGGACTTCGTCTACCTCGGCACCGCCATAAACACAACAAATAACATCAGTTGTGAAATACGAAGAAGAATAGTGTTGGCCAACAGAGGAATAAAGCCACCTCTCGTCAAACAAAAATAACACAGTACAAAACACTGATACTACCCGTGCTAATGTATGGTTCCGAAGCATGGGTACTTGCTCAAGCAGATAAGGCAGTGCTTTGTGTGTTTGAGAGAAAAATTCTTCGAAAGATCTACGGGCCAATCTGTGTTGACGGCGAATATCGGCGTCGTATGAACATCGAGCTGTATCAACTATACAATGACATCAATATAGTTGAACGAATCGAGATACAACGATTGCGATGGCTAGGCCATGTTATAAGAATGAGTGATGATGAACCCGCTAAAAAGGCGTATAAATACGGGCCGCATGGAGGTTCTCGCAGATCTGGAAGGCCAAAGCTTCTTGGAGCGAACAAGTGAAACGAGATATCACAAAGCTACATATCCCAGATTGGGAAAATACAGCAGCAAACAGAGAGGATTGGAGATTTTTTCTTAGTTCGGCTTATGGAACAAATGTTCTGTAAAAGGCCAGCTAAGTAAGTTAGTAAGTAGGTGTATTAAAAATTTTCACAATTTTAACACAAAAGTTGTGGTCTATTTAACACTCTAAATATTATCTGATCGCTATCTCAAATTGCAAGTTTTTTATTTAAAATTTCGCGTTGATCGGACAATTATTTCGACCTACAGAGCCGCTACAAAATTGGAAAAATATTATGTATTTGGTTCATTTCACCCGCTAAATATTTCACTATCATCACCAATAAAAATAGGGATCTATTCTGGTCTAAACCCGACCTTCATACAAAAATTCGTGACGATCAGTCCATAATTGCGGCGTGGAGTTTGATTAATAATGGACAGGCGGACACACATCTCAAAATCGCTTTATCTCGTCGAGATTAGAAGGTTGGGGGTCTCTGACGAATATTTCGCGGTGTTACATGAATTTTTACCAAACAAACTTATAATAACCTTTGCACATAGTGGTGTAGGGTATAAATACAGAATACATAAAAATATTCCGATTTATGGTTTTTTTTTTCAATTTAAATAATTAATATACCCTATATACGAAATGTCTTCGTCGAATACGGTAGTTTGGTAAAATTTCTCCGAACTGCTAATGAAAATTCAGATATAATTTAATTTTTAAATACTTTTATGAAATCTGCAAGTTTTTGTGGAGACTTCGGTATTGTTTGGCACTTAAGCCTTCCCAAATGTACAAATTGGCCCCATTAGCTGAATGAAAAAAGGTCCCAAAAATGTTGTTGTTGTTTTCATATACCTGTTTGGGGCCTATTTTCATTTTCAATTCGGGGTGTTATTTCATAGGGACTTATTTCTGTATGCCCTTTACAACAACTTGTTCCATACGCCAGGCTTTTTGGATATGGAACAAAAAGGCAAGATTTTGTGGGAAACAAAGATGAAGTTTTCAAAACATATGAAATAATTGTAAAAATTCCAATCACCTACTTTAAAGAGTCAACGGCATCCAACTGTGAATGTAGAGCAAAATTGCATACAATATTCTTGGAAAACGTGAAACATAAAATCTCAAATATATTAGAACAACGTACTTCAAACAACCAATTGACAAAAAACTTCACATTTTCCAATTAAATGAATTTTAATTTCTTACATCCCCCCAATCAAAGCATGAAGGGAACACGTGTAAATAAATGAGGATTTTTCTTTTGCAATTTTTCTTGCTAATTAGTTTATTTTTCATGTCAGACACAATCGAGGGTAACGCATAATATGGCCTATGAGTATCATTTCTGTAATTAAACAACAAAAAATAATAATAGCACTATGCAACACTGAAAATGCAAACAATTTCTAGTATGAATTTTTTGAAAGTACATATTTAGACTACAAAAACCGTAGTAGGGTTTTTTGTCCTGTCAGATCCAGTTCGGATTTTATGGCCTCATCTAAACCGGGCTAAATCTACCCTTTTTTGCATTTATCAGGCCCTTATCTCAGAAACGAATAGGAATTTGGCCTTGCTGTCTTTAGCAATATTGTAGCCCTAAACTAGTAGAACTTATCTTTTGAAAAAACCACATAAGAAAACTCCATCTAGGGCATCAAAATCTATAAAATATAGAAAATTTTACATAATGGCTGAAATTCTGGTCAGTATCTGCTAATCTTTTGGAAGTTGAACCAAGTAAGCTTTTACAAAACTCTTCCAAATAAAGTTCTCAACAATTCTTTAGAACATTCTGAAACTATAAAATGCTCACTTCATGTTGTTTCAGCGGTATTTTGCATCATATCTTTTACAACACGTATTTCAAACACAGTTCACACCAACAGTTTATTCTCGCATTTCGGATTTCACTACGTTATTGACATTTTTATCAAATCGTCGTTGAAAATGTACTGAAAACAACGGCATAGAGGCATTTTACAACAATGACATGTTCTGAAGAGTTGTGTATTATATTCCAGGGAATATTTTTCTAAAAGAAAATATTCAGAAAAAATTAACGGTTTTGGAGATACGGTGCGAAATGTATAAAAATTGTGGAATTTTTGCATATATTTTCAAATGTGAGGCAATAAGTGTAGTTTTTCGAGTTCATTATTTCTCCAAATATTTTATTCTTGTCCTTTTCTACTAGTTTGCTTCAGAGGTCAGAAGAAGATTCGCATTGGTATCAGAGATATAGCCCCGAATTTCTTTAAAAACTCAATATTTAACCATGTTTAGATGGGGCCCATAAAATCCGAGCTGGATCTGACACAACAAAACCCAACTAGGGTTTCTTGTCGTTTGGGTCTGTACTTTCAAAAAATTCTCAGTTGGAATTGTTTGCACAAGATCACCTTAAAAATGTTGCACAGTGTAATACACTCAAGGGGGCGTTCACGTGCATCCCAATTGATAGTTGTCGTGGTGTTATGTAAAATGTTGAAATTCGTCTTTGTATTTCTTTACTATTTATCAACAAGTTATTCAACTTGAAATTATATTGGCATACAAGTTTTACACATTTGTGTAGCTTAATTTTGACTTTAGATATGTATGTAAGTAGTACAAAAGAAAACTTTTCACCATGGTGTAATAATATAGTGTAAGTGACAATCATACGGTTTTGAACTTTTTTTATAAACTGAATTGTCAGAATATATTATGATCTACCGCGAATATTCCAATATTTAATAAATAGACTTCCAATCTGTTATATTCAGTGCCGCATAATAAATATATGAAGTGTAGAATGTATTACTTTATGTATAGAGTAATTTCGATGCCAATTAAAATTAAATTTTAAATCTTTTCATTTATTTCCTGTAAATTTTTCTGAACTATTTTGGAAAGACCCTAGTATTCAAATGTTGCCATTGACATTTAATTCTCATAAAACCATGTTGTTATTGTAATATTGTTAGTTGTTGTAATTCATGCAAATGCCTTACTTCTTACACCATGCTTTTCACATTACGTTATAGCACGAATTTATATTCGTTCAAATCCAATTATGGTTATTGATTTTATTAATTCTTAATTCTTATGAAATATCAAAAAAAAAACAATAAATGCAAAAAAGGTTACAAACAATCACAAATCCCATGAAATTGATGGTCAAGAGTTCATTTAACTTTAAACTGAAAATAATTTTTATTTTTGATTAACAACAAAATTTCATTATGTCAATAAAAAGAAATAAATCGAATATTTGTTTGTGTTACAACAAAAACCTGTTTTAAACTTGTTATACCCTACACCACTATGTGGAAAGGGTATTATAATTTTGTTTTGGTAAAAATTCATGTGACACCGCGAAATATTCGTCGGAGACCCCCAACGTGGTATACCAATCTTCATATCTCGGCGAGGTATGGAGGTCGGTTTCACATCAGAATAGATCGCTTTTTTAATTGGTGATGATCGTGAAATATTTAGCGGGTGAAATGGACCAAAAACATAATTTTTATCCGATTTTGTAGCTGCTTTGTAGGTCGCAATAATAGTCCGATCACCTCAAAATTTTAAATGAGGTAATAGTATCCCAGCAAAAATTCGGATCCGTCATTACGTAACCCATTACAAAGTAATGTAAACAAACTTCTTTTCCCATTACAAGTAATCTGAAAAGTAATGGGATACTTCTTAAAAAAATTACAAGGCAAACCTACTTACTTTGCTCCTCACTAAGTAATGAGGACGGTGGCACAGTGAGTGTGTGTCCGACTATAAATCCTAGGGTTGTGTGTTCAACGCTCACTGTCAGCACGCGAGTTTTTTTAATTAAAAAATAACAGTTCGTGGTGCACATGTGCACTGTTCATTTAAGTTCTTAAGCAACCCTTAATGTTTGTGTGCGTGGCATAGTATGTAGTGTCTTTGGCTAGAAATCAGAGGGTTCGTGTGTTCAACTCACACAGCAAGCGAAATAAAATAAAGTAAAATAAAAGTAAGTGTAAAAAAATCTCTACATCAAATGTTCTAAAAATAGATTTTTTTCAACTTACTTTTCAACTTCTAGTGGCCACAGAATAACTAGTTATTCTAGTGGTCATAAAATAACTACAAACTGAGTGCGACATGCCCTTGTAAAAATAATGGGGAAGAAAGGGGGTTTGCGAGTAGTTACGGCTGCCAAAAATCCCTTACAAAACCCATGATTTTGGGAGGACTTTTTTTGCTGGGTATATGACAAAGAGGAAGCTTGCAATTTGAGATGGCGATCTGATAATATTTAGAGGGTTAAATGGACAACAACTTTTGTGTGAAAATTTTTAATATACAGCTTATATATTTTTTTCTGGAAGAAACATTCTTCCCTCGTGAGTTATATTTGCAAGACGATCTCTTGACCTTTGCACTGATGTCGATTACGTTGATGTACGTGATAAGATTACAGAGTTGCAGCCTAATATACCCAGTTATTTGTTTGTAGTGTCATCATTAACATGCTAGAGTTCGCAATTATAGCCCAATAATCACGAAATTTTGCACGAGGTAAAAGTTTAGGTAGAAAAAGGTCTTTACAATTTTGGATGATCATCTGATATTATTTATCGGGTGAAATGGACCATTACTTTTGTATGAAAAATACAAAAAAAAATATTTTTGGTCTATATTTTATTTCCTGGAGGGCATGTGCCGGCAGAGTAGACTACATATGGAAATAGATCTACTGATCTTCCCCTGATGCAAATTGCAGTCACGTGTCTGCTAGATAACGGGCCTACTGCTTAATATATAATGTGTTTTGTGTAGAGAACCACATTTGCCCATTCCCAGTTTTTATACCCTACACCACTATGTGGAAAGGGTATTATAAGTTTGTTTTGGTAAAAATGCATGTAACACCGCGAAATATTCATCGGAGACCCCCAATGTGGTATACCAATCTTCATATCTCGACGAGATAAAGCGATTTTGAGATGTGTGTCCGTCCGTCCGTCCGTCCGTGTGTCCGTCTGTCCATTATAAATTGTAATCAAACTCCAGGCCGCAATTATGGACCGATCGTCACGAAATTTGGTATGGAGGTCGGTTTCACATCAGAATATATCGCTATTTCAATTGGTGATGATAGTGAAATATTTAGCGGGTGAAATGGACCAAAAACATAATTTTTATCCGATTTTGTAACAGCTCTGTAGGTCGCAATAATAGTCCGATCGCCTCGAAATTTTAAATAAGGTAAGAGTATATGACAAAGACGAAGCTTACAATTTGAGGTGGTGATCAAATAATATTTAGAGGGTTAAATGGACCACAACTTTTGTGTGAAAATTGTTAATAAACAGCTTATATCTTTGTTCCTGAAAGACACATTCCCCACTCGTGAGTTATATTTGGAAGACGATCTCTTGACCTTTCAATTGATGCCAATTATGTTGATGTACGTGATCAGATAACAGAGTTATAGCCTAATATATCCAGTTTTTTGTTTGTAGTGTAATCATAAACCCGCTAGAGGTCGCAGTTATAGCTCAATAGTCACGAAATTTTGCACGGGGTAAGAGTTTAGGGTTAGGAAAATGCCGATAATTTTGCATGATGATCTGATATTATTTAGCGGTTGATATACACCATTACTTTTGTATGAAAAATATACAAATTTTATTTTTGGTCCTTATTTTCATTCCTGGAGGGCATATACCGGTAAAGTAGCCTACATATGGAATAATAACTACTGACCTTTCCCCTGATGCAAATTGCAATAATGTGTCTGCTAGATTACGCACCAACTGCCTGATATATAGTGTGTTTTTTGTAGAGAACCACAATTTCCTCCCATGCTACAAATTGTCTCTATCATGATAGATACATTTTCAGTTCAGTTATCAAATTGGATTTTTATACAAATATTGCAACATGGGGTCGCCTCGCCACCTATTTTATACCTGAGGATTTATGGTAAAGGAGATACAAACAAAATACTACCAAAGATGTGTCTCATCGAAATATTGGTTTTAGACCCCAAGTATATTTGGACGAAATTCGTTTCAGACAATTTGGAGTGTATTTAGCGCTGTCCGTTCATCTGTTTCTCTTAATGTCTAACTGGCTGGTGCGCACGATAACTCTCGAACAGATCTACCGATTAGAACCAAATTTTATATAACGTAATATTTTGCCAAAACTTTGTTAAGTTCGAATGTAGGCTACGTCGGTCCACACCTCCCCCAAAAAAGTTCAAAATTGTTTTCGAAAAATTGTGTGAACGATAACTGGCGAAGTGAGCAATCGATTTGCTCCAAACTTTCCATACATTATTATTCTTCCAGATAAAGATCGGATAAGGTCCTTAGGGTACCTCCCACACAAAATTCGGAAAAGGGAATCTCGAATCGTTTTGATTTTTTTCAGCAGATTGTACTTGCGCCGCAAATCCGCAAGTTAACTCTCAAGGGGATTTTCTGATTAGTCGAAACTTTACACATCGTATTATTTCATCCAGTCATGTGTCAGGTCGGAATATGGACTATATCGGTCCGCCCTTCGAGTACCTCCCACACAAATTTTGGGAAAAGTGCAGTTTGAGGACCCGTATCGGATCTATTTTATTATTATTATTAGTTTTTTTTGGTTGGTTCTTTTTACTGTCCCTATTCTGGTCCCTTTCCCGAGGTAAGTCATACTTCCTAAAATAATGGGCCAGAAGTTCCAAAAACCCCTGCCGGCTCCAACTAAAATTACAAATCTGAAAAAATAATTCTCAAATATTTCCAAAACTCAGAATCTAGCTTACTAAAATTGATTTGGTATAGCCCCATATTACGATACCTACAGATTCCACGTATTTTGAAGCAAACTCGTGTTACAAAATAAACATATTTATAGGGGCTGAAGGTATATCACCGTTAGCTCAGCTGACTTATACTATCTTCTTTGCTGTATAATTGAATATGATTAATTTTGGGATTTATAAATTGGTTTGCATGCAAAATGTTTGAGTTTCTATTCATTGTTAGTTATTTCTACCGGTATAAAATATATTTTTGATATCACAAGGTACATATGCCCACAATGCACTATTTTCGAAGCATATGTGAGGTACAAGTGCATAATTTTTAGATGATAGATCTTCAATAAACTCGCAATTTTCCCAATTATCAAATATACCAAATTGCATGGTATATATATTTATTTATTTTAGGTGTATTCCAAAAAGGAACCTGATATTCAAAGACAATTTGAAGATGTAGCAGGAGGGGCTAATCAATGTGAATTTTCCAATTTTCGAATATTATTTAGAAATGTATAATTTATATATTTTTCCACAAATATCCCAGTAAAGACAAGGGAGGCTTCTCTTATATCAATGGATTCATATTAAGTTATTGATATGTGACCTAGTTTTTATCGCCGAGTCCGAACGGCGTGTCCTAAGTTGCCACTTGTAGAGACGTTTTTCATGGCTGAAATACTCAGGAAATATCGCCAACATTACTAAGGGGTATTTTGCCACCGTAGACAATTTGATGGGAAGCGAACCCGGGCATTCAGCGTGCAAGGCGGTTGCACATAGCTAATTCCTACAGGTTGTGGTGTAGGGTATCACATGGTCGGCCCGTCCGACTAAAGCCTTTGCTTACTTGTTAATAGTTGTTATGGTGTGAGGTAAAATGTTGAAATTCGTTTTTGTATTTCTTTACTATTTATCAACAAGTTATTCAACTTGAAATTATATTGACATACATGTTTTATACATTTATGTAGCTTAATTTTGACCTTAGATATGTACGTATGTAGTACAAAAGAAAACGTTTCACCATGGTGTAATAATATAAGATGGACGTGACAATCAAACTTATTTTATAAACTGAATTATCAGAATATATTAGGATCTACCCCGAATATTCCAATATTTAATAAATAGACTTCCAATCTGTTATATTCAGTGCCGCATAATAACTATATGAAGTGTAGTATGTATCACTTTATGTATAGAGAAATTTCGATGCCAATTAAAATTAAATTTAAAATCTTTTCATTTATTTATTTATCATTTATTTCCTGTAAATTTTTCTGAACTTATTTGGAAAGACCCTAGTATTCAAATGTTGCCATTGACATTTAATTCCCATAACACCATGTTGTTACTGTAATATTGTTAGCTGTTGTTGCTTTTCATGCTTTTCACATTACGTTATAGCACGAATTTATATTCGTTCAAATCCAATTATGGTTATTGATTTTATTAATTCTTAATTCTTATGAAATATCAAAAAAAAACAATAAATGCAAAAAATTTTACAAACAATCACAAATCCCATGAAATTGATGGTCAAGAGTTCGTTTAACTTTAAACTGAAAATAATTTTTATTTTTGATTAACAACAAAATTTCATTATGTCAATAAAAAGAAATAAATCGAATATTTGTTTGTGTTTACAACAAAAACCTGTTTTAAACTTGTTATATCCTACACCACTATGTGGAAAGGGTATTATAATTTTGTTTTGGTAAAAATTCATGTGACACCGCGAAATATTCGTCGGAGACCCCCAATGTGGTATACCAATCTTCATATCTCGGCGAAATAAAGCGATTTTGAGATGTGTGTCCGTCTGTGCATTATAAATTGTAATCAAACTCCAGGCCGCAATTATGGACCGATCGTCACGAAATTTGGTATGGAGGTCGGTTTCACATCAGAATAGATCGCTATTTTAATTGGTAATGATCGTGAAATATTTAGCGGGTGAAATGGACCAAAAACATAATTTTTATCCGATTTTGTAGCTGCTTTGTAGGTCGCAATAATAGTCCGATCACCTCAAAATTTTTAAACAAGGTAATAGTATATGACAAAGAGGAAGCTTGCAATTTGAGATGGCGATCTGATAATATTTAGAGGTTTAAATGGACCACAACTTTTGTGTGAAAATTTTGACAATTTTTAATATACAGCTTATATATTTTTTCCTGGAAGAAACATTCTCCCTCGTGAGTTATATTTGGAAGACCATCTCTTGACCTTTGCACTGATGTCGATTACGTTGATGTACGTGATAAGATTACAGAGTTACAGCCTAATATACCCAGTTATTTGTTTGTAGTGTCATCATTAACATGCTAGAGTTCGCAATTGTAGCCCAATAATCACGAAATTTTGCACGAGGTAAAAGTTTAGGTAGAAGAAGGTCTTTACAATTTTGGATGATCATCTGATATTATTTATCGTCTGAAATGGACCATTACTTTTGTATGAAAAATACAAAAAAATATTTTTGGTCTATATTTTATTTCCTGGAGGGCATGTGCCGGCAAAGTAGACTACATATGTAAATAGATCTACTGATATTCCCCTGATGCAAATTGCAGTCACGTGTCTACTAGATAATGGGCCTACTGCTTAATATATAATGTGGTTTGTGTAGAGAATTACATTTTTCTATTCCCAGTTTTTGCACTATTACAAATTACATGGTGCCGTAACGTTTTATTTGTGCAATTGTGCATTGCTTTTTATACATACATTGCAACATGTGTCGCTTTGCCACCTTTTTGCAAAACAATTCCTTAGCCAGGCAAAATCAAATTTTCAACTGTGGCAAAATATCCTTCAGTATGGTTTGCGACATTTTCTGGTGCCTAAGGGCACGCCGTTCGAACTCGGAGATAAGCTGTGGCTCCCATATCATTGAGCGATTATGAATCGAGGTACACGCACTCATTGATATGAGAGAAGTCGCCCTTGTCCCTTCTAAAATTTTTGTGAAACAAATATTATATTATTATTTAAGCTTGGTGTGATACGGTACCAGAATCCACAATGTTATTTCTTACAATAAGTTTATTTTTTCCATAAAGAAATTTTGATTTGTGAAAAGCTAATTCCCAGTGCTAAAGGTGGTCGGCCCCGTCCGACTATAGCCTTGGCTTACTTGTTAATATTATATTCTAGTTTCTAGAAACATGTCTATGAATATATTTATAGACTGTATCATTGATCGCGACATTTCGTACGAAAACGTATACCGAAACAGAAATATTTATGGATGAATCGGCCAAAAATTTAAAAAATGACTGAAATAATAATAATTTGTATACCCTCCGCATTTATGCTAACGAGGGCATATACACTTTCATGCGGGCAAAATGTACCTCATCGATATAATGGTTTTAGACCCCAAGTATGTTTGGAAGAAATCCGTTTCAGACAATTTGGAGATGAGTTAGCCATGTCCGTCCGTCCGTCTGTCTGTCTGGTTGGAGCGCACGATAACTCTCGAACGGACCAACCGATTCGATCCAAACTGTTTATCGCCGAGTCCGAACGGCGTGCCCTAAAACACCACTTGTAGAGAAGTTTTACATGGCTGAAATACTCAGGAAATGTCGCCAACATTACTGAAGGGAATTTTGCCACCGTTGAATTTTTTTTGATGTTACCTGGCCGGGTAATCGAACCCACGACCTTCAGCGTGCAAGGCGGGTGTGCATACCACTGCACCACGAGAGATTCCTATATGGACCAAATCGGTCCACTTCTTCGGGTGCCTCCCACACAAAATTTCGGAATAGTTCAGTTTTGGGACCAGCTCTCGAAGCGCTTTGATTTGTTGTTGTAGCAACTTGTATGCACTGCCCACCATACGACGGCACAAGTCATCAGAAACAAGTCCATACTTAATGAGAAAATAGCCTGAAAGTTGCAAAAAACCCCTATGGTTTGGACCATACTTTACACATCCTAATGCTGTTCGTTGTGGTCATCTTTACACGGATTTGCATTGGTTCAAACGAAGTCGTGAAAAATCCGATCTTTTCATCAGCATTTAAACCCATTCCATCGATCCATTAGAGATGAATTTTGTCTTTCTACTTATACACATTTTACAGAGGCTTGATGTTGTCGGAGACAAAATCGATTAGTTAGAGCCGTAACTAAAATTATCTGAGCGACATTTTTGCGGAACATTTCGAAGCTAAAAAACACCATATTGTGGTACTTTTATAGCAGTTCTTAAAATAAGGGACGAAAATGACATCGAAGGAAGCGAGTTAGAAGGTCGAAATGCTCTACGAAAATAATCCTCATTCGATTTGACTCATGTCGTCTCGAACATAAGCTAAAACAACAGTGAACAAAGATATAACGCTAATTCCAGATGGCTTACAGGGTCTCTAGCAAAAACTTGATCATGCCATAACGCGGAATCTGTCCTTCGGGGTTCTTAATATACTCACCAAGGCCTTTCTTTCCCAAGAGGAATTTTCCGTGCCCCAGACTTTCACCTCCATTTTGTTGCACAGTGTAATTAAAAAAACAAGCATACAACTTAAAGTAAACACGTGTAGAAGAAAATGAAGATATCTTCTCTGGAAATTAAAAAATTTTAATTGCAAACTTTTTTATTTTAATTTTCTGTTAAAATAAGTAAAAAAGTGTCAGTCGGCTTTGCCGACAGATATATACCCTCAGCCAATGTGAAGTGAAACTTTCACCTACGGACAGATCGAATGTATTTAAGGTCTCTTCAGGATTTTGTGGCCCTTTTAGGACATTTGAACTTGCCGGTGAGGTACCCTTAGGGAGGACCGATATGGGCCATTTTAGAAGTTAAACTAAACTTTGACAGAATATAAGAAGATCCAAAATTTGGACAAAATTTGTTGCCCCATTCAAGTGATATCGTCATAGCATTTTAGTGGCATGTTTTAAATATTGAGGAGAAGTACCGGAAGTTGTGGACCGGTATTGCCCCATGAAACTAAGTTTGGATATAATACGACAAGGACCCAATGTTGGACCAAACCGGTTGAACAGTTCGAGAGTCATCGTGCTCTCCGGCCTCCACATATAGTGACATAGGGGTTTTTTAAAACCTTTCGGGCTGTATTGTCTTGCCTCTGAAAAAACTTTTAGCGTCGTAATGGAGGTAGCGAATGCAAATCGCTTCAACAAAAATCAAAGTGATTCGAGAACAGGTCTTAAAGTGAATTTATCCGAAATTTTGTGTGAGAGGTACCAGAGGGACTAGACAAATATAGTCCATATTCGAATCTGATATATTAAGATGTGCAAAGTATGGATTACATCAGTCACTCCCTTCAAGAGTTATCGTGCGAACAATTGTTCCGAACATTTTTGAACTTTTGTGGGGGACGTACCTGAAGGAGTGGACCGATATTGCTTATCTTCGAATTTAATCTAAGTTTGGACAAAATATTACGAAGGCCAAATTTTGGACCGAATCGGCAGATCCCTTCGAGAGTTATATTGCGCTCCAACCACTACACACGGTGTCATAGGGTCTTTTTGCACCTTTCAGGCTATTTTCTCAGGAAGTATGGTTTTGCCACTGATGAAACTTGTACCGCCGTATGGGGGGCCGTGAATACAAGTTGTTACAGCAAACATCAAAACGATTCGAGAGCAGGTCCTAAACTGAACTTTTCCGAAATTTTGTGTGGGAGGTACCCGAAGGCGTGGACCGATTGAGTCCATATTGAATCCTCATCTAAGTTTTGTAGAACTTTTACGATATGCAAAATATGGAACAAATCAGTTTCTCCCTTCAAGAGCTATCGTGCGCACAAATTTTCCGAACATGTTCGAACTTTTGTGGGGGAGGTACCGGAAGGAGTGGACCGATATAACCCATCTTCGAAATTAAACAAAGTTTGGACAAAATAGTGCGAAAGCCAAATTTTGGACCAAATCGGTTCATCCGTTCGAGAGTTATCGTGCGCACCAGCCAGCCAGACAGACGGACATTGCTAAATCGACTCCAAATTGTCTCAAACACATTTCTTCCAAACATACTTGGGGTCTAAAACCATTATTTCGATGAGGCACATTTTGTCCGTATGAAAGTGTATATACCCTCGTTAGCATAAATGCTGAGGGCATAAAAACAGATGATTATAGATAGGACAGCATCATGCTCTGATAATTAGAAAACAATAATAATTATACGCACGAGTGGACAGCTAATTTCAAAATGAAATATAAGACAGGCAGTTGGAATATTTCTTCCGAAAACCCTAAAGGTTCAGCGGTGTAATTCATTTGAAGAAGAAAGAATTGAACTTAGACTTAATCGTAGTTGTTGTAGCAACGTAGAAACATAGGTTTGATGCTGGGTTGGCAACCGCTGGCCGAAGACCATGGTTTCGGATCAATCTGGTACGAAAGAACCCGCTGCATTTAATGGTTCAATTTGTTTCAGTTATTTTTATAAGGTACGTACAAGGAACTCTTGATCTTTCTATTGATGCCAATTGTGTTGGTTTACATGATTAGAAAACAGAGTTACAATGTAATATATCCAGTTATTTGTTTGTAGTATATATATATATATATATATATATATATATATATATATATATATATATATATATATATATAGTTCAATAGTCACGAAATTTTGCACGAGGTAAGAGTTTATGTCGAGCAAGATGCCTGCAATTTTGTATAATGATCTGATTTTATTAAGCGAGTGAAATGGACCATTACTTTAGTATGAAAAAATATCAAAATTTTATTTTTGGTCCATATTTTAATTCCTGTAAGGCATATACCGGCAAAGTAGCCTACATATGGAAAAAGAAGTACTGACCTTTCGCCTGATGCTAATTGCAAATAATGTATCTGCTATATAACGGGCCTACTGCCTATTATATAATGGGTTTTGATGCTACAAGATTGCAATAATAATCTGATCGGCGCGAAATTTTAAGTATGGTTTGGGTTTACAACGAAGAAGAAGCTTGTTTGATGATTAGATAATATTTAGCGGGTTTAATGGACCAAATCTTTTGTGTAAAATTTGTATTAGATCTTGAACTTTAAAGTGAGTTGTATTTGGAAGACGATCTTTTATCCTTTCATTGATGTCAATTATGTTGATGTACGTGATCAGATAACAGAGTTACACCCTAGTATATATAAGTATCCCACAGTTTTAATTGTGTGTAGTGTAATTACATTCACGCTAAAGGTCGCAGTTATAGTTCAATAGTGACAAATTTATGCACGAGATAAGGGGTTTTGTCAAGGAAAATGTCAATATTTTTGGACAATGATAGGATAATATTTAGCGGGTAAAATTAACCAAAACTTTTGTGGGAAAGATATAAAAATTTAATTTTGGCTCCGAATTTTAATTTCCGGGGGACATATTCAGACAAATTACGAAAACGAAACTAGAAAACAAACTCGCGACCTCTATTTTAATGCAAATTATATCAATGTTGCGGTTAGATAACGGAAGCACTGTCTAACATGTAAATGGGTTTCTTTATAGTTTTAGTTAGCTTGTGACGAACTTCATTTAATTGCTATGCTACAAAATGTCTAGCGAAATTCTCACAATTTGAATTGATGCAAATTACAATGATATACTAGTTTTGACATTTTTGTGCTAAAGTCTTTTTATATATCTTTCTTTATACAAATGTAAATTTTGGGGAAAAACAAGTACTCAGTAAAAAGTGTCTTCAAGACAACATTGATGACTCGTGCACGACTCATGCAATTCGTTGAGGACTCTATGCAGACAGCCCTTTGAGATCGTTGACGACTTTTTCACACAAGTGTCCCAGTATTCATGCACGACAACATGGGCGACAAGGTAAGCGAAGCTGTCATCGATGACGGCTTGCAAGACAAAAATCCCCCTATTTCGTTAACGACTGTTTCACAGACACTGTCTTGCTATTTGTCATTGACGACCCAACTAAAGACAATTTCGTTTATGTTGTCGTGTGTAAATTTTTTATTAAATATATTATGTCTACAAATTTTATCTTAAAGTAATTACACCTAACCTATAGCCGTATGTTCTGCAAGCAACCACTTTCTTCCAGCTTTACTACGCCTCACTTCTTTCCCCAGCCGACTGAGGGGGCGATCTCCTTCTCATTGTGGATTCTGCAAAGATAAAGATGATAAATGACTGTTGTAACTAGCCACTAATATATTCTAAAATCTTACCATATACCGCGAGCTTCATATTGGGATTTTCAAAGTTCACCATGCCTTCAACCTAAATACACGTACATATTTAAAGAATAACTACAATTATTTTTAACGTAATTTAATCTACTTATTCTTACTTACCGTTTTTAGTTAGTGCACTTTGTATGAATAATAAATAATTGTATACATTGTGACGCGGTTTCCGACGTTTATGATTTTATAATATTAAATAGAAAACAAATGTTCATAAATATGTGTACAATTATGTCAAAGCTTACTTTTTTACCATTTTTTTTGGGTTTGCTGACAAGACACAATGCAAGACATGGTCATGCAAGTTGTCGTACATGAAAATTTCACAGATTTCATTAACGAATCGTCGACGAAAATGTCATCAACGATTCGATTTTCTATTGGCTATGTATGTATGTATGTATGTATAGATAGCCAAAACGTTATATGTTTCCATTATAAAAGAAAGAAAACAACATCTAACGTTTCCAGTAATGACTGTGTATGTATGTGCTATATCTCAGGCATGTTATCGTGTATATCAACTTATGTATGTATGTCTGGACGGCAACAATATGTCGCAATCACATAAAATTAAGTTATTATTGTCATTAGGTATTCTTTTGTGTCTTTTTCCGTGATAATTTGTAATAGTCATTACTAATATTACAAATTTTGACAGTTGTATAATGGAAAAGTAACTGAAAATATGTTTCAGCAACATTTAGTAAGTAAAAAATACACAGATATGTTTTACTCAATATTGCTGAAACACTTTTTAGCAACTTTTCCATTATACAGACAGGAATATAAAGGAGTACACAGGCATATTAATTATACCCTCAGGATTTATGCTAACGAGGGTATATACACTTTCATACGGGCAAAGTGTGCCTCATCGAAATAATGGCTTTAGACCCCAAGTACGTTTTGACGAAATGTGTTTCAGACAATTTGGAGTAGATTGAGCAATGTCCGTCCGTCTGTCTGTCTGGCTGGTGCGCACGATAACTCTCGAACGGATGAACCGATTCAGTTCAAATTTTGGCTTTCGTAATATTTTGCCCAAACTTAGTTTAAATTCGAAGATGGGCTATATCGGTCCACCCCTTCCGGTACCTCCCCCACTAAAGTCCGAAAATGTTCGGAAAATTTGTGCGCACGATAACTCTTGAAGGGAGCAACCGATTTGATCCATACTTTGCCCATCGTAAAATGTGTACCAGATATAGATAATGCTTCAGTATAGACTCAATCGGCCTAATCCTTCGGGTACCTCCCACGCAAAATTTCAGAAAAGTTCAGTTTAGGGCCATCTCTCGAATTGCTCTGATTTTTATTTTAGCAACGTGTACTCACTGCCCTCCATACGACGGTACAAGTTTCATCAGGGGCAAGTCCATACTTCCTGGGAAAATATCCTGAAAGTTGCAAAAAGCCCCTATAGCACAGTGTGTAGTGGATGGAGCGCAAGATAACTCTCGAACGGATCTGCCGATTCGGTACAAAATTTGGCCTTCGTAATATTTTGTCCAAACATAGTTTAAATTCGAAGATAAGCCATATCGTTCCACTCCTTCAGGTACCTCCCCCACATAAGTTCAAAAATGTTCGGAAAAATTGTGCGCACGATAACTCTTGAAGGGAGTGACCGATGTTATCCATACTTTGCACATCCTTATATATCTACCAGATAAAGATCAGGTTCGAATATGGACTATATTTGTCTACTCCTTCTATATTTGTCTCTCACCCACAATTTCGGATATGTTCACTTTAAGACCTGCTCTCGAATCACTTTGATTTTTGTTGATGCGATTTGCATTCGCTACCTCCATTACGACGGTCAAGGTTTTTTCTTAGGATAGCAGCCCGAAAGGTGTTAAAAATCCCTATGTCACCATATGTGGCTGTCGGAGAGCACGATAACTCTCGAACTGTTCAACCGATTTGTTCCAACAGTTGGTCTTCGTCATATTATATCCAAACTTAGTTTCATGGGGCAATACCTGTCCACAACTTCCGGTACTTCTCCCCAATATTTAAAAAATGTCACTAATATGCTAGGACGATATCACATGAATGGGGCAACCAATTTGGTCCAAACTTTGGATCTCCTAATATTTTATCAAAATTTAGTTTAACTTCTAAAATCGCCCATATCGATCTTCCCTAAGGGTACCTCCCCCCACAAAGGATCAACATTTGTGTCTTAGTGCAGTTAATTAATTAATTGTGGCCAAAAGGGCCACAGAATTCTGAAGACACCTTAAATACATTCGATCTGTCCGTAGGTGAAAGTTTCACTTCACATTGACTGAGGGTATATATCTGTCGTAAAAGCCCACTGACACTTTTTAACTTTTTTTTATCAAAAATGACTTCCTGTAGCACGAATGAACAATTTTAATATTGTAAACGGCCAGCGACAAACACTTTTAATTGATATGATATATGAAATAAAATTATATATCATATAAAATGATATATATGTCTAACAATATGATGATAAAATTAGTCAGATACTAAAGGTTATCTTATTTTTCTTATGTCGGGCCACACGAGCCCGTTTCAGTTGTATATCTACGTGCAGTGACTGCACAAAATTGTCCAAAGTGCTGATATCTGCTATAAGTAGCATAGACATCTGAATATTTTCCTATCAGTAACAAATTTGTACCTGAAAACAATCCTAACGATAAAGATGTACCTCATCGAAATAATGGTCATAGACTAATCAAATGATACGAACAAAAAACAATTTGCAGCCGATTAAGCCCAGATTCCGTCTGTCTGGCTCGAGCGCATGAAAACTCTTGAACAGATCAACAGATTTGGTCCAAGTTTTGGATTTCGTAATATTTTGTCCAAAATAATAATCATATCGGTCCACTTCTTCGGACACTTCCCCCACAAGAATTCAAAATAGTTCCCTAAAATGGTGCGCACAATAACACTCGAAGGTCCAAATAGATTTTTTCGAGACATAGATTAGGTTCGAATATGGATTATATCGGTTCACTCCTTCAAGAACCTCCCACACAAAATTTCAATCCGATTTGACCGAAACTTTGAACATCCTACAATTACCTCCAGACGTACATATATCAAGTAGCACGAGGACCTATATGGGACAAAATCTTCGGGACCTCCCTCAAAAAGGTTCAATATAAAAGCAGTTTAAGGGCTGTTCGAGGATCCATTGCACATATTGACCTATGGTACTCATTGCGGTCTTGTTTACATCGATATTGTATTTTTCTTTGGTAAGTTCCATGGTTATGTCAGGGATAGTGTAAAAGCTCTTTATCTCACAGTGACCAACTAAAATGACGCAACGCAAACAATCGTGAAGTTATATATCCCGAATATTTCTATATTCTGAAACTCCCAGACTACACAATTTTTAGGAAAACTATTTTGGTTATGTAGCCAGTATACGATCTTTATATAGATAAAAGTTTCAACTCACAAAACAAAAGTTATGAATTTTCATAAGTTTGACTTCGATGTGACGAAAGAAGTGATTAGCCTTTGGGCATAGTCCTTGAAATGTTTTTAATGTCATCGAGTCCATAAACAGTTAAGATAGAACAACAACTATTCAGGTATCAATGGTTTAAACATTTTCAGAGCTTTTTTAGAAATAATTTTCCGATCATATTTTTGCGTAGTCTCAAACAGTACTGCGGATAGGATTCGGAGTCTATGAGTCGTAGTTTGTATCGCCCGACTCCTGATAAAGGTGTTCTCTTAATGTACTTTTCTGAATTTTTAGTTGGCTTTCACGGACTGTATAACTTCTGGTAAAATAGTAAAGTTTTAGTGATTATTATTTTCTTTCAACCAATGTTGAAAAAGGAAGCCATACACATTTTTGATTGAAAATATGCGATACAAGTCTAATATGTACCCGCGGATTTGAGTTATTCTTCTTTTTGGAGGTATTTATTTCCAATTACACTGTACAACAAACTCGAACTTTTTTTTAAATTACAAGAAAACCCGCACAGACTATGAAAGAGGACCGAAAAAAAGAAGACACGTGTATCGGCGATTTGAAAGTTTACGTCGGGAAGTAACGTTATTAGGCGTGGCAAGTTCCGCCCATTTCTACAGGTTTTGAAATATTCGACATCAGATTCCTTGGAATCCTTGCATTTTAGGTATAAAGTGTCTTTGGCAATATTACTGGCAACCATGCGGGGTATCTTTTTATGAAAAAAATTAACCCTCATGCGAGTCACTAAAGGGGTCTGTTTGGTCTTTTTTTCAAAAACTTTTAAAAACTCCTTTAAAATGTGATCGAATCAGATCAAAATAACCCTCATGCGAGTCACTAAAGGGGTCTCTTTGGTCCTTTTTTCAAAAACTTTTAAAAACTCCTTTAAAATGTGATCGTATCAGATCAAAATATCCTACAAAATTATTTGTCGTAAAATTTTACTATAGGTCCCCGAAGACACCAAAACTCTAAATCGTACCTAAACGCCAGGATTCTGCAAAAAGTAAAATTACGTTTTAGAGTTAATGTTGTACTTTATCTGAGTTTATTAAGTTTTGTCCCACAAAACTTCATTCCAGATACTTCGTTCTAAATACTCTAATGAATTAACCCTAGGAACTGACATACATGTGTGTATCATGAATGATCATAACAAATTTAGTTAGAATATGGCTAGTTACTTCGATTTCAAGGGCTAATTCAGTCAATTTTATCAGAGCAGGTGTAGCTGCCATCATTATAGTATTTAGGACCATGCCAAAAACATGGATGTTAGGACTCGTATGTCAGATATATATTCACTGAGCAATAGCCGTAGACGATCCACGCATTTTCACAAACTATATCAGAAACCTATGACTTATCCTGATTACATTATTTTATTTTAAAATACGCAATTTTTCAAAGTCCGATCTGGATTATCAAAATTTACCCTATATATATTCACCATAGATATTTCAAAAACAATTTGGATTGAGCACACATAATCTTCTGAAAGAATTTATTATCAAAAAACTTCAATACAGTATATTTTGTGACCGCAGATAACGAACATGTGAATAAAAACGGTAGAATATGGTCCTAAATCATATATAAAAAGCGAAAGCTTCTGGAGATGTTAAATATTATAGCTACAAATTTCTTTTGTTTAGAGTCTCATAATGCAATTTGATTTGGAAGATTTCTTCTTTTGGCACAACCCCCAAAAAGTGAGGTATTTTAGGAGATTTTGACTCAGTATGGAATAAATTTTAATTGAGAGTCTAAAAGTTTAACAAATAATTTCTACCTATAATATCTAATTTTGTAACGTCATTTTCTTATCAAAGTATTTTACTCAGATATCTAGTTTGTTCTAGGACTTACAACGAAATTTTGTGTAGAATATTTCTTCTTTTCACACCTTTCGTCTAAAACTAAATTTCATGTTACTTTCATGCATCAACTCGAAAAAAGAACAAAAAATTTGGGTGTTTTGTTGGCAAACATAATGTATATATTTTCTTGATATATATTGCAAATACATATTTCATTTATTCGGCGACTTATATTGAAATTTGATGGAGATTATTCTTGTCTTTGACGTCTTCTATCTAGAATGAAGTTTTGTAGGACAAAACTTAATAAACTCAGATAAAGTACAACATTAACCCTAAAACGTGATTTTACTTTTTGCAGAATTCTGGGGTTTGGTACGATTTAGAGTTTTGGTGTATTCGGGGACCTATAGTAAAATTTTATGACAAATAAATTTGTAGAATAATTTGATCTGATACGATCACATTTTAAAGGAGTTTTTAAAAGTTTTTGAAAAAAAGGACCAAAAAGACCACTTTAGTGACTCAAATGAGGGTTAATTTTTTCATAGAAAGATACCTTACATTGTTGTCAACAATATGGCCAAAGACACTTTATACCTAAAATGCAAGGATTCCAAGGAATCTGATGTCGAATATTTCAACACCTGTAGAAATGGGCGGAACTTGCCACGCCTAATTAGGTTACTTCCCGACGTAAACTTTCAAAACGGCGATACACGTGTCTTCTTTTTTCGGTCCTCTTTCATAATCCTCTTTCATAATTGATTGATGTGTGATATCTGAATATATACTTTAAAAAAGAAAACGTGGATCTATTTTCACTACTTTCTGTATGGAGGTTCTTCCACCAAAAGGATTTCCAAAATCCATTTCCAACCCTTTCCAGACAATATTTTTAAAAATTATGTTAATAGCTTCGAATTACAGAAAATCTTTCTAAAGCAAAAACGTGGACGTATGTATATAAGAAATTCTCTGCTGGATTTAGAGCAAAAATGCCAAATGAGAGCTAATGTGGTTGAAAATTCTGGGATACACCAACACGTAAATCTATATGGGTAATTTTCATTTGACGGATCAATTCTGTTGGATAATTTGGTTAAAAACTTTTGGATGGGGACAATACCGAACGTGGTCTGATATCGGTCATTTTCAATTCTAAACATCCACGGACTAATAGGACTCTGTTCAAAACTCCAAACTTATGTCTGCAATATTGTGATCTCTATCAGTTTCATTTGTATAATTGGTGGCAATATTGCATATGAAATCAACAAAAAAACCTTTAGTTGAAATTAAATTTTGCGTATGTGCATTTGGGCAAAAATTTTCCAATCAAATATTTGCGACATATACAACATATCACAAACTCCATTTTCAAAAAAACATTTTTAAAGGTAAATATACATAAATACAAAACGCTTTTGAAAACAGTGCACGTGCAACGAACACTAATGGCGCAATTTCAATAAATTTCTTTACAATTGTTGGCTTTGTATTGTTGGACTGCAAAATAATACTTGTTGTGTATTTATTTCAGCTAAAGTCCATACTTTGTTGCTTCAAAATTTGAAGAAACAAAATGTTTAACAGTGGGTATTGAAATTGATTACTACGAGCGGAGGCAGAGAATACTATAGTTTCGGAAGCAGCCAAACTTCCTCATCAGTTCTCTTAACCGCTGACTCTGTATCAATAAACAGGTCAATAAGAGTGACCAGAAAATTAAACAAAACGAGAAATTTTCTGTATCCTCCTAAATCTGTTTACCGCACAATTGAGTCAGAATAATCAAAATCATATACCCACTACTGTTTTTATGCTGTCTTTGCATCGCAATTTACAATTATTATTCAAAGTTCAGTGCCTTAACCCAAAGGGCGCATTTGCTGCATTTGTTTGAAGTCAAAGCAACAGACACATTTGCGGCGGGTTATCATACATTCAATATCAAACAATTTTTAGATGATATACTACACACATATACAGTCATAGGCATTAGACCGGGGCGATTTGTGTGGAAGGAAAAAAACCTTAATAGGCCCTTCGCGTTTCTGATTCTTGGGATTGAACTGAGCAAAAAAGTCTACTGGACCATATGTCCACGATGAAAATCGAGCCTCCCGATTTTGACTTTAAGTTTTTTATCTACGTTTTTTTGACATCTTGGCATATAACAGCCAAACCATTGAGATCAAAAGAAATCCGTTGTGGAAAAAATAAGATATGCCCGTTTAAATTTGAAAATATAAGACACCCAGATTTACAATACTTTTGCCGTTATAAAAAAATAAAACGAAGTGACCCAAACAAACTAAAGGCATTTTCGTTCTCCATGGATCCCAACACGATGGAATTTTGCAACAGAACGCTTGAATATTTTTCTGGTCAACTCTTGTAGCATAGTGTCATTTATCGACATTTTTTGAAAAGTTTGCACCTTCTCAAGACTAAAACTGCCTGAAAACGCGTTCCAATGCTTTTGCGACGTATTAGAGAGTTCTTAATTGCTGTCTTGGCTACAATTTTTGTCTTTCTGTTGGCTCGAAAATCTCAATGGTTTGGCTGTTATATGCCAAATGTCAAAAAAACGTAGATAAAAAAATTAAAGTCAAAATCGGGAGGCTCGATTTTCATCGTGTACATTAGGGATATAACTTTTTGCACTTTTTTCAGATATCGAAAATACCACCACATAACCGTGTAGAGCATGAAAAACTATTATGAAATAAGGTGTAATTTTTTCTTTATCGCGAAAAAAGTTTCCGCACCAAATGCACTGATGTTCAGTAATGCATTTTTTAATTTTATCTGTTATAACAACATGTTTGCTTTTCATTAAAATTTTTATTCTTTTGTAATCTAATTTAAAATCATTATCAAAGCGTTCTGGACCAATTTGTTCTCAAATCGCGCCATTTCGGACCATATTAGGATTTTTTGACACTATTGCAGTTTTTGGTTTTTCTTTATAAACTCGCGAATTTTATGTTTATATTTTTTGTACCTATCGGACAAGAGAATACGGTGTCATTTGCAACAAATTCGCGAAAGTTACTGACCGTTTTTAATGACTTTGCCTGTGAAAAATGTATTTTTGTCTATAAATATTTATTCAAACAAAGCAAATTTAAAATTATAAGTAGACAAAATATCAAAAGGGTTTTAGTAATTGCGGTCGGTGCTGAAACTTTTTTCATCGAATCGATCTTAGAAACGCGTTTTCATTATTAGGACAAAGTTCCCCACATGGTACTGGTGTTGTATTTTTGTAGAAAACAAATACAATTCTCACAGGCAATGTCAACAAAAACAGCCTGTAACTTTCGCGAATTCGTTGCAAATGACCCCAAATTCTCTTGTCCGATAGGTACAAATAATATAAACATAAAATTCGCGAGTTTATAAAGAAAAACCAAAAATTGCAATAGTGTCAAAAAATCCTAATATGGTCCGAAATGGCGCAATTAGAGAACAAATTGGTCCAGAACGCTTTGATAATGATTTTAAATTCGATTACAAAAAAACAAAAATTTTAATGAAAAGCAAATATGTTGTTATAACAGAAAAAATTAAAAAATGCATTTCTGAACTTCCATGCATTTGGTGCGGAAACTTTTTTCGCGATATAGAAAAATTAATACCGTATTTCATAATAATTTTCCATGCTCTACACGGCTATGTGGTGGTATTTTTTTTGGTTATAGCCCTAGTGTACATATGGTCTAGTAGACTTTTTTGCTCAGTTCAATCCCAGGAATCTGAAACGCGAAGGGCCCATTAAGGTTTTCAAATCACCCCGGCCTAATGGACATAGTACCGGGTCAATGACACCCACATATGAATAGAAAACAAAAGCGTTTTCAATATTCTTGGAAAACGTGTGACTTCAAATTTCATAACAATTAGATGAACGTATTTCAAAGTCACAATTAAAAAGCTGACAAAGGAAAATGTTGTATGACTTATGATTCCTCCCATTAAACCAATAAAATACGCATGCTAATAATTAACAAAAACAAACATAAAACTTAAAGCAAACACGTGTAGAAACAAATGAAGATATCTTCTCTGGAAATTCAAGAATTGTAATTGCTAATTTGTTTTATTTTAATTTTCTGTTAAAAAACAGATGACAGTAGATAGGACAGCATCATGGCGTATAAGCATTACTCTTGCAATTAGAAAACAATAATAATTATACGCACGAGTGGACAGCTCATTCCACAATGAAAGATAAGACAGGCAGTTGGAATATTTCTTCCGAAAACCCTAAAGGTACAGCGGTGTAATTCATTTGAAGAAGAAATAATTGAACTTGGACTTAATCGTTGTTGTTGTTGTAGGAGCGTGGAAACATAGGTTTGAGTTTTTCAGACTTAAACAACTATAACCCAGTCATTTGTTAACCGATTTAAAAAGATAATAACTTGTTCGAAAGATATAATTTACCACTTTAAAAGGAAGAAGAATCAATAGAAATCCGCTGTGAAAAAAGAAGATATGCCCGTTTAAATTTGAAAATGAAAGAATCACAGATTTTCACTGCTTTTACCGTTATAAAAAAATAAAACGAAGTGACCCAAACGAACTAAAGGCATTCTCGTTCTCCGCGAATCCCAACACGATAGAACTTTGTATTAGAATGCTTGAATTTTTTTCTGGTCGACTTTTGTAGCACAGTGCCATTTATCGACATTTTCAGAAAAGTTTGCACCTTTTCAAGGCCAAAACCGTCTGAAGGAGCATTCCAATGCTTTTGCGATGTATTAGAAAGTTCTTAATTACTGTCTTGGCTACAATTGTTGTCTTTGTGTTGCACAGTGGATCCACCCATTGGCCAAAAATAAAAAAATGAATGTCAAAATTTTGGTACAACATCTGGCAACTCCGACAGCTATGACATGGACCTTTTTAAAAGTATATTAATTTTTGTTTCATTCGTACGCGATCTTCTTAAGAATAGCTTCAAAAGTCGGAACATTTGACTAATATTTTTTGTTGTGAGTACAATCTATATTTTAAGTGCATGTAAATATATTCAAAATATCGCGAAACTAATACATATAGCAAAATATTATATTGGATTTTGAAGGAGGAGGTAATAGCTTAATTTTCGATAAAAAGTAGTGTTTAGCGTGTTGTGGAATTCTAGTTAGCTGCATATTTTCTTAGAGTATTTTGTAATGCCAATTCGATCATATACTTAAATTTGACCTAAGGTTTTAGTCATGATGCCCACCAGTGCTCACCTCGGGAATAATTTTCTAAAGTAGTTCATGGGTTTAAGATTATTCAGTATTAAAATCAGCTGCCATCTAGTGCCAGACTATAAATGGTGGGCCGCAGACTAAAGCTGCCCCATAATAGGGTTTCTATGGATATGTTAGCGTGTAACTCTGTTATCTGACCACGTACATTAACATAATTGGTATCAGTGGCAAGAGGATGAAATCTTCTTGCACGTTTGTCTTAGGTTGGCGGTACGTGCCTTCCAGGAAGAACGCTATAAGACCTATATTAAAAATTTTACCAATGAAAATGTTGATTTTTTTAAACCGCTAAATTGGTTGGATTTTATGTTGTTTTGGAGATTGTTTTGTTTCTTCAAGCCTATTTTTGCATAATAAGATAATCTGGTCCTTTGTTCATGCCATTTTGTATTAACAGCATAAAACAATTCTTACCGTATACCCCCTCCAGAGGGGAAGGGGGGAGAATGTTACGCTCGTGGTTTCTTAAAATACTCTTCGCAGCAGCACAAAGCTGTAACTGGCGTATTGGCTTGATTTTTACACTCTAAATATTTTTGGCCACTTTCTCCATACAAGTGGATCCACTGTGTGTTGGTTCGAAAATCGTGTGACTTCAAATTTCATAGCAATTAGAAAAGTTTACAAAGAAAAATTTTATATGACTTGTGATTTTTTCCATTAACAATTAACAGAAAACAAACATAAAACTTAAAGCAAACACGTGTAGATATAAATGAGGATTTCATCTCTGAAAATTCGAAAATTTTAATTGCTAATTTTGTTTATTTTAATTTTCTGCTAAAAACTAACAACTGTAGATAGCATTTTGGCGTATAGGCTTTACTCCTATAATTAAACAGACATAATAATTACACTATGCAACACTGAAAATGCAAACAACTTCCAGTATGCATTTTTTGGAAGTACATATTTAGACTACAAAAATCCTAGTAGGGTTTTGTCCTGTCAGATCCAGTTCGGATTTTATGGCCTCATCTAAATCGGGCTAAATCTACACTTTTTTGCATTTATCAGGCCTTTATCTCAGAAATGAATAGGAATTTGGCCTTACTGTCTTTAGCAATATTGTGGCTCTAAACTAGTAGAACTCCGAAAAACTCCATCTAGGACATCAAAATCTATAAAATATATTAAATTTTACATAATTGCTGGAATTCTGGTCGGTATTGGCTAAACTATTGGGAGTTGAACCAAGTAACCTTTTGCAAAAATCTTCCAAATAAAGTTCTCAACAATTCTTTAGAACATTCTAAAACTCTAAAATGCCTACTTCATGTTGTTTCAGTGGTATTTTGCATCATATATTTTACAACACGTATTTCAAACACAGTTCACACCAACAGTTTATTCTCGCTTTTCGGATTTCACTACATTATTGACATTTTTATTAAATCGTCGTTGAAAAATGAAGATTTGTGTATTACATTCCAGTGAATATTTGTCCAAAAGAAAATATTCAGAAAAAGTTAACGGTTTTGGAGAATTGAATTGAATTGTTGAATTTTTGCATATATCTTGAAATTTGAGGCAATAAATGTAGTTTTTCGAGTTCATTATTTCTCCAAATATTTTTTTCTTGTCCTTATCTACAAATTTGCTTCAGAGATCAGAAGAAGATTCGCATTGGTTTCAGAGATATAGCCCCGAATTTCTTTAAAAAACTCAATATTTAACCATGTTTAGATGGGGTCATAAAACGCGAGCTGGAGCTGACACAACAAAACCCAACTAGGGTTTCTTGTCGTTTGGGTATGTACTTTCAAAAAATCCTCGGTTCGAATTGTTTGCACAAGATCACCTTAAAAATGTTGCACAGTGTTATACGCACGGGTGGACTTTCATTTCAGTGTGTCAGTCAGTTGGTAATTTCTTCCGGAAACCCCGGCATAATTAAGTTGAACAAGAAATCATTGAAATTGCACTTAATCATGGTTTAATTTATTAATGTTAATGTTATTTTGTTTGTAAATGAATAACTTCATTGAGAATGTAATATTTATTTTGTTTAAACGAACTATTTGTATTGATTTTGAAACCTATACCAAGAAACCAGAAGTTTCGTCCTACTACCACAAATCTCATTCGACTTTGTGATGAGATGACACTAATTGATATCAGGTCCATGGCAATATAGGCGAGTACTTGATACTTGGAACTGCCGATGACATTGAAATCATGTATCGCATCTGAAAAAAATCTATAGCTAACTTTCAAAAGGAAGAAAATGGATCCGCTTGGGCTTTAAGACCAAGTTAACGGTGTCCTCGCGTTAGAGGTCTAATGAATTCGGACTAACAAGCCAAATCACGTCAAACAAAAATCTCACTTTACAAAACACTGATACTATCCCTGCTAATGTATGGTTCCGAAGCATGTGTATTCACGTAGGCAAATAAGAGAGTATTGAAAGAGATACATCAGCATCAGTCAATAGAGGCAGTTCAATTACTACCAAACCACAACAAAAGGTACTATACATTAGTCCTGATTTTGTATCTGTTCATATATGTAAGTATGTACACACCGACACATTCATCTCATATATGTATGAACATACATATACATATTGGCAAACATAGCAATTTAAAACCTTGTCATTGTAAATAAATCACATTTAATTTATTTGTTTTTTTCTTCCGCACAAACAAATTGTTTCTTAAATCTATCGATAAATCATAGCATAATATATTCAATTATGTATTTGTATTGAATCAATAGATATCATAATGGATTTATTGAAAAAGTTGTTTAAGTACTTAACAAACAATTCAGGTTGAGTATGTTTCATTTTATCAGGTTGAAAAATCATATTCATTAAATAAGTAATTATTATCTTTCACACAGTTTGGAAAATTAGCTTTAGTTCGGCAATCATAACCTGTGACAATAAAATATAATGTACTAAAAATTCAGTCATTGCGGAGTCTTCTGGGTTCTTACTTAGCTGGCCCATTACAGAATATTTGTTCCATAGACCGAACTAAGAAAAGATCTCAAATTCTCTACAACCACTTGTTTGCGCCATCCATTCTTTGGCCTGCCAATTCTGCGTGCACCGCCATGCGGCCGAATTTATACGCCTTTTTAGCGGGTTCATCATCGCTCATTCTCATGATATGGTACGTTTATCTACACTGATGTCGTTGTATAGCTGATACAGTTCGTGGTTCATGCGACGTCAATATTCACCGTTAACGCAGATTGGTCCCCAGATCTTTCGAAGAATTTTTCTCTCACACACGCCAAGTACTGTTTTATCTGCTTGCGCAAGTACCCAGGCTTCGGAACCATACATCAGCAAGGGTAGTATCTGTGTTTTGTAAAGCGTTATTTTTGTTTGACGAGTTGTGGCTTTGTTTTTAAAGTGCTTACTTAAGCTAAAGTAACTTATTTTGGCCAACACAATTTTTCTTTTTATGTCACAACTGATGTCGTTTGTTGTGTTTACGGCGGTGCCGAGGTATACGAAGTCTTTTACTACCTCAAAATTATAGGAACCAACTTCAACAGTTGGTCCGATCTCAATGGAGGCATTGCGCGTCGACACCATCAACTTGGTTTTCTCTCTGTTTACCGCCAGACCTACTTTAGCAGATTCTCCTTCGACCTTCACAAAGGTATCGGTTACTTATTTTACTGATCGTCCAATGATGTCTATATCATCAGCATAAGCAATTAACATGTGGCTATTGGTGTAGATTGTGTCACTTCTTTTGACGTTTGCTTCTGGTATCACCTTTTCTAGCAGGATGTAGAAAAGATCACACAAAAGGCTGTCTCCTTGCCTGAAACCTCTTTTGGTACAAAACTCTTCGGAGAGGTTCTTTCGTATTTTAACTGAATATCTTGTGTCAGTTAGAGTCATTTTACAAAGCCGAATGAGCTTTGCGGGGATACCAGATTCAGACATGGGTTGAACGTAGTGGGCTGTCGAAGTCTGCTTTATAATCGACAAAAAGGTGGTAGGTGTCGATCTGCATCTCTTGGGTCTTCTACAGGATTTGCCGCAGGGTAAATATATGGTCGATGGTGGACTTGCCAGGTCTAAAGCCGCATTGGTAGGGTCCAATTATTTCGTTGACCATGGGCTTTAGTCGTTCGCACAATATCCCTGACACTATATTGTAGGCGATAGGGAGAAGACGTATGCCCCTATAATTGGAGCATAAAGTCTTATCTCATTTCTTATGGACGGGACACAGGATGCTCAGTTTCCAATCGTCGGGTACGCGTTCTTCCTGCAAGATGGAGCTAACTAGCTGATGCGTACACCTTATTAGCGTGTCGCCTCCGGTTGTAAACAGCTCGGCTGGTAGGCCATCAGCTCCTGCTGCCTTATTATTCTTCAGCCGGTTTATTGCTGTCTTTACCTCATCTTGGCCGGGGGGTATACATTCAATACCATTTTCTGGGATTGAATCTGTGGCATCTTCGTCGACTTCGCTACTATTGGATAACAACAGTTTGGAAAAATGCACTTGCCATATCCTTAGCACACTATCCGTATCAGTTACCGATTACCTTGCTGGTCTCTATAGGAGGATGTGCCAGTTCCAAAGCCATCAGTTTGATTTTTCACTCGTTGGTAAAATTTTCGGATTTCATTCTGTCTCCTGTACATCTCGATTTGTTCACACTCCCGCTTTTGCATCTCTCTCTTTTTCCTGCGGGAAAGACAATTCCCCTCTCTCCTTTTCTCCCGATACCTCTCTCGTGCGCTACGCGTTGCTACTGATTGTAAAGTAGCCCTATATGCCACATTTTCCTCTTCGGCAGCAGCACGACACTCCTGGTCATACCATGGATTCCTTGGTGGAGGTCTATGGTATCCAAGTACTGTTTTTGCGGCTGTTTGCATGGAATGGTCAATGTTTTGCCATTGTTCTGATATGTTATCGGGACGAGGAGTGATTTGATTAAGCAATTGGGCCAGTTGAGTAGAATATGTTGTGGTTATCTGTTGTGATTGCAGTTTACCGATGTCCATCATCCGTGTTGTGTCTGTTCGCACTTTGTTTGCAACGTTTAATATGGTACGTACCTTTGCTGCAACAAGGTAGTGGTCCGAGTCTATGTTAGCACCTCGGAACGATCGTACATCCAACACGCTTGATGCATGTCTTCCATCTATCACAACGTGATCAATTTGATTTCTTGTTCTTTGATCTGGCGACAGTCAGGTGCCCTTATGTATATCGAGATGCTTAAATCTGGTAATGCAAAATACCATGTTTTTTGCAGCTGCAAAGTCTATCAGCCTCATACCATTGTCAGATGTTTCACTGTGGAGACTGAATTTCCCGACTGTTGGGGCAAAGTTATTCCCCTTTCAAATGTTGGCATTAAAATCGCCTAGTATAATTTTAATGTCATGGGCAGGGCAACGGTCATAAATTTCTTCTAAGCGCTCGTAAAATATACCTTTAGTCTGATCGGGTCTTTCATTCACTGGGGTGAAGCTGGAGACCAGATCTTTTAACCTCCGACCAAATACAAATCCGCAACCAAACTCATGCTTTGTGTCATGGCAGCTGCAATACAGTGCGTCACCTTTAGGTGTTGTTGTGACGCCTTTCCCTTTCCATCGTATTTCCTGTATGGCAGTAATGTCGGCCTTGTACTTTTCAATTATATCTGTCAATGCGTAAACTGCACATTAGCTATAAAGAGTGCGAACATTCCAGGTGCAGATTCGCAGATCATGGTCCTTAAAACGTTTGCGGGGTTCGTCTTTTCTTTTGTTTTTTTCATAGTAGACTGTTGTTTTTAGGGGAGGGTTAATAACCCGCCTCCCAAACCCAAGTGTTTTTCTTCTGGGTGAACGCGCGGCACATGTTAGCTCACTACCTTTAACGAGTGTTGAAAGATGAAAGAGGGACCAAGATAAATCCTGGGCTTTGCCATGTTAAAGCCGGTCATGACCGTTCCTTGGTATCCTCCATCCCCTCACGTCATCCATGGTCAAAAAATTCTTCCACCTAAAATTGTGAAAGGAAACTAATTGTTCCATTTTAATTAAGACCTTTTTTTATGGTGGCGTGTATAAAAAGTTCGCCCCGGCCGAACTTAATGACTTTTTACTTGTTTTATTTATAAAAGTGTTGCGATTTTCATCATTTGTTTGATAGTTATTTCGTGTTTTCTCTTGTTTCATTTAAATTTTGAGATCTGGATCATGTTTGGTCATTTTTATTTATTCCCCTTTTAATTAAGCATAAAAATCAAAAGAATTTTCATTGAAAACATATAAACGCATTTCATTCATTCCCATACAAGAAGAGAAACATTAATGGTAACAAGAATTAATTTAATTGCCACAATATAAATTGTCCCGTACTTGAATTCTTTGAATATGTAAAATAAGTTGTATGTGACAACATTGCCAATCGAGGCACTGGGTATGTGCCATTGTTTCCATTGTAATTAATTTTGTCCCATTGTTGTCATCCATTTGTAGCACATGAACAATAGTTAAGAGCAATTTGGTCTTTGTACCTCTTACTCCATTGTTACACACACAAACAAATGTAAAGCATTCAAACATAATGTTAAACATTTTGTGTAAAAGTAATTGTTTAATGCCGAGGGACAAATTATTTAAATTAAAAATGAATGATTTTACAATGTGACTGTCAATTCGTATAATAGACATGCTAGTTTAGGAACATTTGAATATTTAATTTTCACTTTTAATGAATGGCAATTAAATGCATTGTTCCAGAGTCTTTAGAAGTGTTCATCCGAATTACAAACACCCAGGGACAATAACTAAGAGTTGGGCATAAATTAATATTCTGTCAATGTTTGAAGTTGAATACATAATTGAAATGATTCAAACACATAAAATATGTTAGGCAATATTTTGCATTACAAATTATAAAACAACAATAAATGCAAACGCTACTCGATGGTCTGTGACAGTAAATCATGTCAAAATCTACAAAATGTTTTCCACTGAGGTGTCATTCTAAAATTTTATGAGATATATTGTATATAAAAGCACTGTTCCTTTACGTTAAAGAGTCTTCAAGTTTTACTACGTTTTACTCGAAAAGCGTTCATTTACTTCAGACACAATACAATTCATATTGCTAAATTCTAAAAATGCCGAAAAACGGGAAATTTTTCTTCCGCAAATTTCCTCAAATGTCAAATTTCAGCTACCTCGATTAAAAATTGTAGCTAAAATCCTCAAAATACAGATAATGGGATGTACTGTTATATAGTTCGGTAAAAATTGTGTCGAAAATCCTGAAAATATTGAAAATCGGGAGGATATACATAAACATAGACCTACGTATGTTGACAATTTTTGGTGGAGAAGTTTCGTTCCTGCTGGGAACTTATTGCAGCACATGTGTATGGGTTTTTTAGGTTTTCAGGATTTGGCATTGAAACCACGGATTCTATCGAAATGAGATTAGGAAAAATGTTGTTGCTGTGAAAATTCTCTACAAGATTAAACTTTATGACTTTTTCCTAGGTTTTACAATGTTTGAGATATAGAAGATACATTTGGGAGAATTCACTTGTGACGACGTGTTTTCACTTTGAAGCTGGGGTCGTTCAGTGGGGCCAGGGTCGTCACAAGCATTTATTTTTGGGAATTTTAGAAAGAGAAAACACCAGTTTAAGTTTTTTTCATAAAGGTTATATTTAATTCTAAAAACACTTCACACTACATTTCATTAAACACTTCATCGAAATCTTGTTATTCAGTTTCGCTTAGACACAGTTCCAGAGGCTGCGGCAGCGCAGTTGATCAATCGCAGTTTTTAATAATAGGAAAGCTGAACATCCGACTAGTTCGCGGGTACGGGAGTGATTCTTGTTTTTCGAAGGCAGCACGGGGTAGTAACTGCTTGGCGAATCATTATCTCTGTTAACTGGCATATGCTGGTGACTTAATAACCATTCGGTAGGGCGATGACGTCGATATCACAATTTGTCGAAGGATGTTAAGAGATCGGTACGTTGATTGATCTCAGTACCCCAATTAACTCATACACAACATCAAAGAGTTAAGAGATTGGTAATTCGATTGCTCTCAAAACCCCAATTAACTCACACACAACACCAAATAGTTAATAGATTGGTACGTCGATTGTTCTCAGTACCTCAATTAACTCACTACAGAGTTAAAAGATTGGTACTTATCATACCCCAGTTAACTCCCTACTACCCCACAGAGTTAAAAGATTGTTACTGATCATACCCCAGTTAACTTACCAGCGCACAATGGGTTCAGAATGATTTTTCGTGGCCAAAAGTATTTTGTATGAAAAAAGTACATATTATTGTATGGACATATATTTGTTTTTGTGTTTTATTTTTGGATTAGATAGTTAAAAAATATATACCTTCATTCTATTCGTAGAATAGCAATATAAAACGATTTTTTATGTCATGTTATATACACTCTGCCCATCTGAATAGGTTCGACATTTTTTCGTTTTATATGTTATAGTCTCTTCAGTTGTGTTTTGATTATGGATCCATATTATATATAGTTTTTAGCGTCCTATAGTAAGTCAAAATTCACAAGAAAATATATACACTATAGTCTCGAAATCCGGGCACCACATGTTTCGGCGATGCCCGGATTATCGAATAGATAGTCACAAAAACACATAAGTTTCTAAGTAAAAATCATTAATATCGAAGGTTTACTTGATAATAACCTGACATCTAAGGTAACCGAATTCATATTAAGCAAATATCGCGGGTTGCGACCATTTTAAGCAGCTTTCCTGGCTTCCAAATTTACTTCTTAATTTTAGCGTAATTTAGGTGACATTTCCTGTGTATTTTTCAAGGATATACAATTCGTAGCGCATGTACACTTGGGTTATAACTTTTTGCACTTTTTTGCAAATATCAAAAATACCACCACATAGCCGTGTAGACCATGAAAAACTATTATGAAATAAGGTGTAGTTTTTTCTCTATCGCGAAAAAAGTTTCCGCACCAAATGCATTGAAGTTCAGTAATGCATTTTTTAATTTTATTTGTTATAATGACATATAGGCGTGTTATTAAAATTTGTATTTTTTAAACATCTAATTTAAAATCAATATCAAACCATTCTGGACCAATTTTTTATCAAATCGCGGCATTTCAGAGCATATTAGTAGACAGCGGAATTTTATGCAAGCCCTATTTTTGATCCGATTTATTTAAAACTTTAGGACTCATTTTGTGCAGATATTTAAAATATGTCAAAATATGCACGATATGCAAAATATGCAAACATTTCTGGGCCTAATTCGTTTTATTTTGTAATGAAACGAGTTTCTGTCTAATCAGATTTTGTAAACTCGTTTTTTATAAACTCGCGAATTTTATGTTTATATTTATTGTACCTATCGGACCAGAAAATATGGTGTCATTTGCAAAAAGTTCGCGAAAGTTACAGACCGTTTCTAATGACTTTGTCTGTGAGAATTGTATTTATTTTCTATAAATATTTATTCAAACAAAGCAAATTTAAAATTTTAAGTAGAAAAAATATCAAAAGGGTTTTAGTAATCGCAGTCGGTGCAGAAACTTTTTTCACCGAATCGATCTTAGAAACGCGTTTTGGTTATCAGGACTGGTGTGATATTTTTTTGGTTATAGCACTAATGTACACATATTGATTTTCAGTGTCCAGTGGATATGAGTCTCTTACGACCTGAGATATAACTTCAGAATTCAAATGCACTCATCTCATTGTGGTTAAGTGCGATTATCCAACTCATTTTTTTGTTTTATCCAAAAAATCGGTCAAATTAAATTGTTTATAATTTCGGTAATTAACGATATTTTTCAATAAGTTAGTGGTCAGAAAAGTAGTCGTTAAATTCTGCCTATAGCAAGAGTGCTGTTAACTTTTATTTAAACTTTTTATTCATAATTTTGCGTTTTAATTTTACCGATTTTTACTTTTGTTTGTATATTTTTATACCGGGCTAAATCGGTCAGGTGTGTTAATGAAGTAAATAAAACTAATTTATTTCATTTCGTACTCAACGTTTCGTTGGGTTCATTCCAACTTCATCAGGAGTCTTTATTGAAAATCCTAAGACAATAACATGTATTTTATTTCCAAATCATTTTTTGAGTTTAGTTAAGGTTATTACTTACAATTAGTTTTTGTTACATATTTCATGTAAATTCGTACTTATTATAAAAAAAAACTGGACATCACAACACAGAATTTTGTATAAATAAAAAATAATCACGAAAAATGTAAAAAATATTGCAAAAAATAAACCTTAATACTAAATCACAGAACCGTACTTTTCAAATTATTGCAACAGAATATTGATGTTTTGTATTATCTTTATCTTCTTTTGTATTTATGGATTTTTGCATCCTCTCTTGTATCCGCAAACTTTCGAGAGTGTATCTTTTGTTCTCTTTCTTCTCTTTGTCAAGTATTTTGACGTTTTTAAAATCGGCAACATGTCCCCACTGTTTTATGTGTTGGGATAAGGCTGTGTTTTCTTTGCCTTTCTTTATATCTGCTTTATGCTCATTGAGTCTAACACTCAGCATTCTCTTTGTAGTGCCAACATAAACTCTATTACACTCTTCTCCTTCTTTCCCATTGCATTTTACTTCGTACACAACATTGCACTGTTTTAATTTCTCCAACTTTTTTCTTCGAGAGAATATGTTGTTTAATGTGTTGTTGGTCTTATAGGCAATTGACGTGTTGTTGTCATTTATCACTGTTGCCAAAATGTAGCTGTCAGTCAGTTTTGGAATGTACGGTAAACTGATAAAACTTTGTTGTTTGTCCAATATTATTTCTTTAGGGTTGTTTTCCAAATCATTAGTATTTTGTTTAAGTAGTTTATTAATAATGTTTATGGGGTAGTTGTTTTTTATAAGGATTTTCTTAATTTTTCTTATATTTTGTGGAATGTATGTTGGATCGCTTATGTATAAAACTTTATTGATTAAGTTATTTGCAGTGTTTATTTTCATGTTTTTGGGCTGTGTGGAATAATAATTTAACATGCGTCCGGATGCTGTTGGTTTTGTATACCAATCGGTTTTTATCCCTTTGTTTTCTTTTATTATTTTCATGTCTAGGTAAGGAATTTGATTATTATCTTCCATTTCGACAGTGAATTTAATTTTGTTGTGATACGAATTTAATAAGTGCATTGTTATATCAACACGTTTTTTGTCCAGAATTGCAAATATCAGGAAAAATGTCTAAAATTGTCTTTTTCATTTCAAAAAAATCAAAAAAAAAATTTGATACTACATCAATGACTTTTGGTACATAGATTAAGAAAAAAATCAGCATTCCAAATCTGTTTTCGTTACTAACTTCGATCGTTGCGCGCAAAAGATATGACTGTTTTAATTATGATAATTAGAAAAAATTCTAAAAAAATCGCGGCTTAATATTGTTAGCTGTTATATCCTATTATCGTGAACTGAATTCGTAACCTTTGCGATGATGCAAAAAAATAATCGCAAAGTCTCAATGAATTCGCGAAAAATCAAATTTGTTAAATAATTTCACGTATTTACAAACATATTTTTGAAACAATAGCGTTCATATTTACGAAAAAAATATAAAAAAAATTATAACAGCATCCAGACATTTTGAGGAGTAAAATGAAACCTAAGTTGTGAAGGTTGGAGCTATAGTATTCAAGTTATTTGCAAAAATACGAAGAAAATATTACGAAAAAATTAAAATCATATTATTCTACTTTTATTTTTTTATGGTTTTCTAGGAAAAGTTGGAGAAAAAATTTTTGAGTTCTTCGGCATTTTCGTCAAAATTTCACGCAATAATGATGATATTTCGTTGTAACAAATTTTTCGCTTATAGTTTTCCTATTGGATAATATTATTAGAACCTTATATCAAATCACAAGGAATTCCAATGGTGGCATAACGTTAAAATAATGTTATATTGAATATTACAACATTTGAGATGCATATAAACCGCGCAATTATGAAAATGACATGATGCGCATCCGATTTTCCAACACAGCGAATCAATCCCTTTTATTTGATGTACAGTTTGTCAAATTCTATTTAGCGACCACGATGTAGCATCTGCTGCATATTAGGGTGCAAAATACTGTAAAATGGTCATAATTTCCGCGAAGTTCATTTACATTTTATGCGCATCCGATTTCAATAATCACCATTAAAAAATACATCATTCTATGCCGTTTCAATGCGATCCATCAAGAACCGTGGATGTAGCATCGCACTCAATTTTTAGAAAAAATCTATTATATCTCTGGATTTACGAGAGTTTTTAAATATCTGTTTTCGTGCAGTTTAAACACGCGTATCGATCTATTTATTTGAGTAGAACTGACACATCCAAAACGCGTTTTATTATGCGATATTTTCAAAATAGTTTTTTGCAAATTTTCGAAATTTGAGGGGTATCATATCCGCCGATCTAGTGGGCGGATTTTTACGCGTCGTGGCTTGTTAGATTCAGAACGCAAAAAAACTAAATTTACGCGGGTTTCCACGGAAATCGATTGACGTTTGTAAATTTTAAACCAAAAAAATAGGTTTTTGAGAAAAATTTACGCACAAAAATTTCGTGTTTGGGCGCAGATTACTGTGATCCTGTGAGGGCTACACCCTCATGTTATACATTAAAAAATGCGAAATCGCGAGTACTACAATCAAGTAATAAGCTTTTAGGGAAATCCAGCTGCGCGTCCCGATTACAGCAAAAATTCAAAAAACCCCATTTTTCTCGTTTCAAAATGTCAGCATCTGTTTGAGGTAGATACAGTGGATATATTAAAAAATCATACATTAGAAACATCAACTCTGAAGTGTACTCTTTAACTTCTCCTTTGAGCATTAAGCTCTACATTGTGTTGTAAAACCACTAATTGGAAAATAACATAATAAAACTCGTTTTTTTCAACGATTTTTTCCGATTTTTTTACATTAGTACGACCACAGCTTCCGCTCAAATTATTATTTTAAGAAACCCCTCGGTGAATCGGGCTAAAACAGTTTATTTTACCGAAATGCGGTCAAAAGTTATGGTATAGTAAAACTGATCGCGAGTTACAATGCCCCATACCTCAGTTTCAACATAAGTTAATTTTCTACAAAAAGCACATATTTGCACATAAATCTAATTTGAATTCCTTTGTTTTTGAGTTCTGCGCTTACATTGTCTAACAATGTGTCCAATACAATATCGTCGATTGTTGGCGATAGGGGATTCCCCATCGGCATACCATACGTTTGATGGTATATTTTCCCGTCAAATTTGAAGTAGTTATTGTCTATGAGACAAAATTGTAATAGTTCAAGGAATCTTCGTTTCGGAATCGTCGTCTGTTGTTTTAATGTTTCCCATTTGTCAAGAATGTTCTTAATTGCTAAATGAATAGGTATATTGGTAAACAATGATACCACGTCAAAAGAAACGAGAATGTCATCTTCATCTAAACTTATTTCATGTAGTCTTTCTTTCAATTGCATTGAATTTTTTATGTTGAAATGCGGCGAAATTATATTTCTTAATATTTTCCCAATAAATCGGGCTAAGTTGTAGCAGGGTACCTGCGTTGAAGAGGAAATTGGTCGAAGTGGTAAGTCTTTTTTGTGAGTCTTCGGTAGGCCATATAGTTCTGGTGCTTCTGCTGCGTTGCTCATTAATCTAAATTTCTCGGATTTTGAAATGTGACCGTCTTTTGATAAATTAGTTAGTATATTGTTATTCATTTTTTGAAGTTTTTCCGTTGGATCTATTCTAGTCATTTTGTAGGTTGCTTTGTCATCTAGTAATGCATTCATTTTGTTGATGTATTCATTTCTGTATAATACTACTGTTTTGCTGCCTTTGTCTGCTGTAGTTATTATTATATTTTCCCTATGCGTTTTGAGAAATTTTTTGGTTTCCTCATAGATTGCAACAATGTATTTTTCTCTTTCGCTATTGTTTATGTTTCTCTTGTAATTTGAAATTCTTCCTGCTATTTTCGATCGTATTTCGTCTTTTTCTCTGTCATCTCTTATACTTTGTATCCATTGTTCCAAATCTGCAATTAGGGGTATTGGGTCGAAGTTTTTCCTTGTTATTGGAATAGCGAATTTTCTTCCCATGGATAGGATCCATTTGCTTTCCATATTGAAAGTTATATTTGTATAATTTACGAACCAGTCATCATTGTATTGCAGTCCTAGTTTTTCAAATTTTTCCTTTCTTAACTGGCTTAGTTTAGATGAATGTGTCAATTTAGTTCTCTGTTTTATATGTTTGTACCTTTTCCATTGTTCTTTTTTGAAAACTCGTAGTTCCGTTTCGTCCAGTGTATTGCTTATTGATTTATCTATTTTTTTAATGGTTTGTTTTGCTGTATTGATATTGCTGTGAGTTTCGCTAATCTCTATGTTTATCAACTTACATTGTAATGTGTACTCTACGTTCTTTGCTGTTTCTATGGCTTTTGTTGTTGTAAAAAGTTTTAATATGTGTTGCGTTGAATGTTTGATATGTGATGGTGTGATTCCTAACCTTCTGCATTCTTGTAGAAAAGTTGAGCGCATTTTATGTTTTGCTAATTTTTCGATTGTTCGGCAATATGTCTTAAGTTGTTTTTTGGTTTCGATTTTTGTCGGTATCTCGAAATATGAGTTTGAGAATATAAAAACTAAAAAACTGCTGACGCTTTAAATGTTTTAAACACTTCTAGATAGAATATCATGGGAATACATTACACAGTTCCAAGGGACTTTCTCACTAATCGGAGGCCTAAAGAACTAATTCCTTTAGAGGAAAGGAGCACCCAACATGGATTTTGAAGGGAACTAGACTACTCAACACTAGGTTGAAAATACCGTTGCTTATCATAGTTAGACATCGATGGTTAAAGGATAGAAAAATCATTCGACAGATTCAAATAGTTAATTTCATATTGGCTGCATAACTGTGTCAACAGTGGCTAGCCAGAAAGACGAGATGTGGACCGAAAACTTCGAAAAACATAATTTTTCTTATTTATACACCAGTTGCTATTGCTAAGGACGAAAACGTCAATGAAATAAATTAGAATATAATGCTCAAGATAGGAAAAAATATTGATGTCCGGATTACCGAGTCTACAATGTAAAAAATTGTAGTGCCCGGATTACCGCGTTGTCCGGATTAACGAGTATCCGGATTATCGAGACTGTACTGTACCGACGTTTCTATATTTGCAGACAATATCCCTATTGTAATAAAAATTTTCAAAAAACTGAACCTGTTAAAGGTGTACAAGAACTTTCATATAAAAAAATAATTTTTTAATACTGCGTTAAATGACTTCTTGATATCGTAAGACCCATTATGAGCTAAAATTATCTGAGAACAAATATCAAGTCTTAGAATAATATTAAGATGAAAAACTACAAAAGTTATCGGTATTTTAGCTCAATTTTTATTATTTAACTATACTTGCAGTATACATTTGAATATGTATTACTATTTTCATAAATCCACCATAGTTGACCACTTGTATCATAAATGCTCAAAATTGTTCTGGAAAATGCCTTTTCGACGACAAATAACTAAGAAAATTGTAATTCAAATTTAACACAAAGGGGTATGATGTCACCGACTTTTTTACTGCTTAAGCCCAATAAGGTCTTGAGATTGCTTCCTTAAGCACTACTGGCTAATCAACCTGAAAATTCAAAAATCCTTTGAATTAAATTTATTTTTATAACATCAATTTCAATTCTGTAACCAAAAACGAGAGATTCGAGATCACGACTTTTGGGCGTTACACACGTCACCTGCTTATAAAACAATGTCAAGCACGGTGCGCCTGAACTATTTTTAAATGAAAATAGCTTACACCTGGAAAGTTTGTGCAGACTCTGAAAATACAATGTTCATATATGAGAAAAATCAAACAAAATGTTGAAAGGATTTTTAAATAAAACGCGGTAAAGGGTCACACTTTTTGGATTTTTAGATTTTCAGGATTTTGCATGGAAACCGCAAGCCCTATCGAAATTGGACTGAAGACAATTTTGTAAAGAATTTTCAATCCTTGCAAAATCTTGAAAACCTAAAAATCCTAAAAATGTAAAAATCCTAAACAGTAGTGAGTGCATTGTCCCAATTTCAATTTCTATATCATAAAAATGGTAAAACCTAGGAAAAAGTCATAAAAGTCAATCTTATAGACAATTTTTACGGCTACAACATTTTCCCTAATCCCATTTCGACAGGACAAGCTAAATTGTGAAAATCTATAACAACTCTAAAAATATTAAATTTTATCGCGATTTATTTAAAAATCGTTCCGGCGATTTTGTTTTGTTTTTTTGATTTGTCTCATCTATGAACATTGTAGATTGAGTATCCGCAAAACCTTCCCAAGTGCAAGCACCTTCCATTTAGAGCTGGTTCAGGCGCATCGTGAACTTCAAATGTTAAATTAATTGATAATGGTTCGGTTGAAAATTGTACCTAAAATCCACAAAATACCGAAAATCGAGACCTACCGTTATAAGGGGCCTATACCAAAACATGAGTAGATATTGCCCATTTTCGAACTTGGCCTGCCTATGAAACAAGTAAAAAAGTATCGGTCGGCTTGGCCGACAGAGATATACCCTCAGCCTGTGTATATTAAAACAATTTTTTCCCAAAAAACGTATGTATTTAGGGGGTTTTAACAAATTTGGGCGTATGAAACGACAAAAATGTTGATTAGGATTAAAGAACAAAAGTGTTGCGGAGGAAATACTTAAAGGAATGGATCGACATTGACCATTATGGAAGTGGATCTCCAGCCACTTCATATGGTCCATAGGGGGTTTTTACACCCTTCGGACTGTTTGCTCAAGAAGTTTGGATTTGCCCCTGAAAAAAAACTTTTACCTTCGTAATTGAGGCAGCGAATGCAAGTTGCTTCAATATAAATCAATGTGATTCGATAGCAGGTCTTAAAGTGAATTTATCCGAAATTTTGTTTGGGAGGTACTGGATGAAGTGGACAAATATAGTCCATATTTGAACCTGATCTATATCTGGTAGATATATAAGGATGTGTAAAGTATGGACCAATACAGCCACGCCCTTCAAAAGTTACCGTACGAACAATTTTTCCGAACATTTTTGAAATTTTGTGGGGGAGGTACCTGAAGGAGTGGACCGATATGGCTTATCTTCGAACTTAAACTATGTTTGGACAAAAGATTACTGAGACCAACTTTTGGACCCAATCGGCAAACCACCTCACACGGTGTCATAGGGGTTTTGTGCAACTTTCTGGCTATTTTCTCAGGAAATATGGACTTGATGAAACTTGTACCGTCGTATGGGGGGCAGTGAATAAAAGTTGCTTAAACAAAAATCAAAGCGATTCGAGAGCAGGTCCTAAACTGAACTTATCCGAAATTTTGTGTGGGAGGTACCCGAAGGAGTGGACCAATTGAGTCCATATTGGAACCTGATCTATGTCTGGTAGACATTTCACGAGTTGCAAATTATGGTTGCTTCCTTCAGGAGTTATCGTACGTACAAATTTTCCGAACATTTCCAAACTTTTGTGGGGGAGGTACCGGAAGGAGTGGACCGATATAATCCATCTTCGAACTTAAACTAAGTTTGGGCAAAATATTACGAAAGCCGTTCGAGAGTTATCGTGAGCTCCAGCCAGACAGACAGACGGACGGAGATTGCTCAATCGACTCCAAATTGTCTGAAACACATTTCGATCAAACATACCATTATTTCGATGAGGCACATTTTGCCCGTATGAAAGTGTATATACCCTCGTTAGCATAAATGCTGGGGGTATAAAAATATACTCGGCTGCAAAAATATAGTGCTCTATCTCATATTTTGTATACACTACAGTGATTACAACAGACGAGCGTTTCTAGTTCGACTCAAAATTTTATCCTGATCCTGAATAGTTATACTTTACAAGGTCGAAAATGATTATTTCAATGTATTACAAACGAAAAAAATTAACTTAATATACCCTCCATACTATGGTGGAGGAGCCCATTGTCTGTTCAAGTTCAAAAGTTCCATTTCAATGGTGAACCGCTAGATCTGATAATAAGTCACCATCAAAATTTCCCTGTCCTAATTTAGTACCACTTGCAAACTGTTTCAAGCATTTCTCACAGTAAATCTACGGCTATCATTCGAATTTAATACACGCTTCGTTACTACGTTAAAATGCTATTAAAATTTCAAGTATTTGTGTATTCATATTTGTTTGTTCTTCGCTTAGTCCAACATTTATGTATCATAACTAGCAAGCCATTAAATTGCCCTAGCTAATTATTATGTTGCGTTAAAGCGTGCCGCATTTTTGCTACGCATCCAACACGAATACCAAAAATAATGTGTTTCCTTGAGCTCAGTAACAGCCGCTATTCTACTCGCCATCCCAAAAGAATATTGTAGACAAATATGATTAAATTCCTTGGTGCCACCATTGTCATCACTCTCTCTCAAGGATAAAACAAAATCCTTGCTACTTTTGTTACTACTGGGGTCCTTGTTTTCTGTGTTGCTTTATTCGCTTGGGATTTGGTCAAGTGAAGTGAAAGCAAAGAGAGAAAAAATAATAAAAGAAAATTTAAAATATTCTTATGCACAAAGTTTATTTTCGTTGTAAATTATAACGTCCACTTACCATATATTTTATTGCATACTAATGGCAGGATATTTTCTTTATGGTCTCACCAATACAAAGTAGATGTGATAAATGTTGGCTCGTTACTGTACAAACTTAATGCGTTTAATAGAAATATGATAGCATCTTTGCTATTAAATAAGCATATTTTAATATTAATGTTAAGAAGTTAAGTTCATTAGTTTGCCAGACCATAGCTGTAATATAGCTTGAGACTTTAATAACATAAGCATTTGTTGTTCATGTTTAATACTATTAACTTATGTACTAAATGAACTATCATAAAGGTGTCTCAGATACTGGCAGAGTTTGTGGTATACATATACTCCGGTTCATCTGAATAGAACCAACCAATTTTTGCCTACAAATGGCGTTATATCTAACGATATGAGACGAATTGAAAAATTATATTTTTGTGCACATGTAAAGTATATAGTAGCCGATATTTTCAATATCTAACATGTTTCACATATGATTTATAACGGTACTTTTTACTCGCTTTATGAAAAAATGTCAAAATATTGACATGTTTAATGGTTCACCAGGATAGAACCACCATAAGAATTTGCACAAATCCTTTGTCAGGTGTGCAAAACTTTCACAAAAAACTACTTTTAATTAAAAAGAAAGGATGTGTGTGTATATTGCCAACAATTATTGGACAAAAAAATTTTATTTGGGTCTTGGAATATGATGAAAATCGATGTTTAGAGCTCCAAAAAATATTCTTATCAAGAAATCGATAGAAATAATTTACAAAGCCAAAATTGTATACTGAATTGGGTTCAAAATTTTCAAGACTACAACAAAAGTACAGAGTCACATTTGATAGCTTTATAAGTCCGAAACAGAAGAAATATGGTGTAGATAAGTCAAACTTCTGCCTTCCAATCCAATGATTGATATTTTATCAGAGGAAAATGAATGGAAACGTGAAACCCGTTGGCTGTGGACATCTACAAGTCCATCAAGTACAAACAGCTTAGTGATAGGGGTATCCAGAGGTTAATTTTATCGCAAGAAAAATATTTAATTTGGTGGTTTTGATGTTTACACCTCTTTTACAAATGTTTTATGTACCGAAAAACTATTTCTGATGCATTATTACACAAGTAAGAGCACCTTTGTTTCTGTGCATTTCACGTTACGCAATATCTTCTCAATCAAGACCCTTGATGTTGACATAAAGGGTTCAGCGGTGGGAGCTTTGTTTTTTTTCGGAGCTGTAGATGTCCATAGCCAACGAAACTGCGTGGCAATCGTCGATTTTCATTCATTTTCCTTAGATAAAATATCAATCATTAAATTGGAAAGGCAGAAATTTGGATTATATTTACCATATTTCTCCTGGTTCGGACTTATAAAACGATCAAATGTGACTTCTTTGTACTTCTGTTGTAGTCTTGAAAATATTGAACCCAATTCAGTATACAATTTTGACTTTGTAAATTGTTTCTATCGATTTCTTGATAAGGATATTTTTTGTAGCTTTAAGCATTGATTTGCATCATATTCCAAGACCCCTGTAACGACAAGTTCCCTCTCTATAGCTTGGGTAGCTTGCGGGGGACCAGATTCTGTCACAGAAATTTATCTTATAGTGACTGAGAGAGTAACAACACACGATTATTTGGGCTTTAATCAAACAGTTCGAGTTTATTAGGGGGTTGTTTCTAGTTTGTTTCTGACAGGGATCTGAACTTAAATGGTTACTCGGTGTCGGGCACGCTCCTTGGCCTAAAGGCGGTGTTCCAATCGGGAGATCCGGCTGGTTTGCCTCCTTTAAGATCTGATGTTGGATCCCAGTGAAATTCGAGAGAGGCCTGGCTAAGCACTCCCTATTGTCCGGTTGTTGGCAGGCGGCTGAGATAGTGCTCCGACCGAAGCTCGGAGGTGATCTGGCTAGTACTCCTTATTGTCCTGCTGCTCGTGGAGACCTGGATAAGTACTCCACTGAGTTGTGTGTATGGTGGTCAGGTACCAGGGATAATGGAAGACGTTGAACCCAAGGGACTTAATGGGGGTAGCTTCTAAGAGGGGTTAATCGTGTAGGGCTGCGAACAACTCATAGGGAAAGGCGCGGGGCCGAGATCTAGATTGGGGACCCAAGGGTTACGAACACCACAGAGGGTTAAACACTAACCGCAATACTAAACCGAGGAATCAAGGGTTACGGATACCTCAGAGGGTTATACGCGATACACAATTCTAGGCCGAGGACCCAAGGCTTACGGACACCACAGAGGGTTAGGCGAGGGTCCGAGATCTAGATTTGGGACCCAAGGGTTACGAACACCATAGAGGGTTAAACACTAACCGCAATACTAAACCGAGAACCCAAGGGTTACGGACACCTCAGAGGGTTATACGCGAGACACAATTCTAGGCGGAGGATCCCAGGGTTACGGACACCTCAGAGGGTTAGGCGCGGGACCGAGATTTAGATTGGGGACCCAAGGGTTACGAACACCATAGAGGGTTAAACACTAACCGCAATACTAAACCGAGGACCCAAGGGTTACGGACACCTCAGAGGGTTATAGGCGAGACACAATTCTAGGCCGAGGACCCAAGGGTTATGGACACCTCAGAGGGTTAGGCGCGGGACGCCATTCTGAGCTGAGGACCCAAGGGGTACGGACACTTCAGAGGGTTAGCCACGGGACGTGATTCTAAGCCGAGGATCAAGGGGTTACGGACACCTCAAAGGGTTACACGGAACGCGATTCAAAATCGAGCACCCAAGGGTTACGGACACCACAGAGGGTTAGGCGCGAGGGCAGAGTTCTAGGTGGGGAACCCAAGGGCTACGGACGCCACAGAGGGTAAGACGCTTGGGAAGAGTTCTAGGTGGGGGACCCAAGGGCTACGGACGCCACAGAGGGTTAGGCGCGAGAGCAGAGTTCTAGGTGGGAGACCCAAGGGCTACGGACGCCACAGAGGGTTAGGCGCGAGGGCAGAGTTCTACGTGGGAGACCCAAGGGCTACGGACTCCGCATAGAGTTAAGCGCGTGGGCAGAGTTCTAGGTGAGGGACCCAAGGGCTACGGACGCCACAGAGGGTAAGGCGGTAGGGCAGAGTTCTAGGTGGGGAACCCAAGGGCTACGGACGCCACAGAGGGTTAGGCGCGAGGGCAGAGTTCTAGGTGGGAGACCCAAGGGCTACGGACGCCACAGAGGGTAAGACGCGGGGGCAGAGTTCTAGGTGGGAGACCCAAGGGCTACGGACGCCACAGAGGGTAAGGCGCGAGGGCAGAGTTCTAGGTGGGGAACCCAAGGGCTACGGACGCCACAGAGGGTAAGACGCGAGGGCAGAGTTCTAGGTGGGGGACCCAAGGGCTACGGACGCCACAGAGGGTAAGGCGCGAGGGCAGAGTTCTAGGTGGGGAACCCAAGGGCTACGGACGCCACAGAGGGTAAGACGCGAGGGCAGAGTTCTAGGTGGGGGACCCAAGGGCTACGGACGCCACAGAGGGTAAGACGCGAAGGGATACTAAAGTCTAAGAGAAAACATCACTCTAAATCACCTGGGGTACTTTGTTCGCGCACTTGTTTCCGTCACTGGTTCACTTCACGACTCATCCCTCTTCAAATTCCTGCCGTCCTTTTATAGGAAAATTTGGTGATACCTATTACTCCTTAAATACTTTAATTAAATTTGTGTTCTGGTTCTTAGGGAACCTATTACCTTCTGGTGATAGGTACCACCTATTACTCCCTCGTGACCTTGGTTTTTGTCGGCCAGTGACCCCAACGTACGACAGGGGTAGACAATTACATCATGTAATCCATCTTTATTTAAGAAATGCAATCATTCGATATTAATTATGTAATAACAATTCAATGGTATAACAATAGAATGTGTGGGCGAAAACGAATGCATTGACTTTCGTCATCACACCCTAATACAACATTTTTGCCCAATATTTTTTGGCAATGGACCCCCACGGCCTTTATTATAAATTATAAGTAGTTTTTTGTAAGTTTTGCACATCTGACAAAGGATCTTTGCAAAATTCTTATGGTGGTTCTATCCTGGCGAACCATTAAAACATGCCAATATTTTGAATTTTTTTTTTTTCATAAACCGAGTAAAAAGTACCGTTATAACGCATATGTCAAACATGTTAGGTATTGAAAATATCATCTACTATATATTCTACATGTCCACAAAAATATAACTTCCAATTCCTCTCCTATCGTTAGATATAACGTAGGCAAATTTGGTAGGTTCTATTCAAATGAACCGGAGTGTATAGTATTTAAGTTGGGAAAGTTCAATATATTGTATATTAAATATGTATTTCAAAATAGCCATATTGCGGTCAACTTACTTAATGGAATTCAATTTTTAGGATGTTGAACTTTTACACACACACACAAATTGTTATCAAAAATCACTAACATTTTGCATTACAACATAATTCCAAGAAAATAAGGCCATTTTGGTAGTGAAAATACTCCAGAATGAGGGAAGTGCAAATTCCTTCAAATTCTGGCCGAAGAGAAAGATAAACACGAGCCACTGGCCACTGCCCTGGCCATAACATTTAGACTGTTGTAAGATATGTTAATGCTAAAATTTCGGGAGAAAACGTTTTTGGCCTCACAGACAAGTTCAGCCTTCATGAGTTAACATCCGAGAACGGAATGAGGCTGATGGATTTCGCAGTGTCAAAAACATAGCGGTGAGCAGTACTACGTTGCAACACCTCTATATAAACAAGGCCACGAAGACGTCCCCAGATGAAAACAAAACTGACAACAAATCGATCAAGTTATGATCGTGTTTAGATATCCGCACGATTCGAGGAACGAACATCCTTGTAGCAGCCATGGTACGCATTCGTCTGTACGTTACGATCTGACACAGGACGGGAACTGGATGTCGTAACGATGTAAACATAAATCTACTCAACGTACCCAATTACAGTTAGTCAACTAAATTATTTCAAACAATGCATTTTTAAAAATTTCCATTTTGAATTAGGATTTACTACGAGAAATTCTTTCAATAATGTTGGGTTTTTTGGTACATATCTGTTGATTTACCTGTTAATGACAAGATAAAGCCAATAAATTCAGAAATCCGTCGGAAATAACAAAAACAACGGGAAAAAGGATAGGTACCTGGTTTTTGTGGTGTCAACTAAATAATTACAAACTTAATGGATGGGCAAGAAAATCGTGGAAGACATTCATCGAGCGTGTTGGATGTACGATCGTTCCGAAGCGCAAACATTGATTCGGACCACTACCTTGTTGCAGCAAAGGTACGTACCCGTCTAAACGTTGCAAATAAAGCACGAACAGACACAACGCGGAAGTTGGACATCCATAAGCTGCAAACACAACAGATAGCCACAGCATATTCCACTCAACTAGCCCAATTGCTTAATGAGAGCACTTGTCCCGATAACATAACAACACAATGGCAAAATATTGCCCACTCCAGGCAAACAGCCGCATAATCCATACTTGGACACCAGAGACCTCCACAAAGGAATTCGTGGTATGACCAGGAGTGTCGTGCTGCTACCAAAGAAAAAATGCGGCATATAGAGTTACTTTAAAATAAGTAGCAACGCGTAGCGCACGAGAGAGATATCAGGAGGAAAGGAGAGAATAGAAACGTCTTTTCCGCAAGAAAAAGAGAGAAATGGAAAAGCGGGAGTATGAAAAAATCGAGATGTACAGGGACCAGAATGAAGTCCGAAAATTCTACCAAAGATGGCTTGGTACAGGCACATCCTCCTGTAGAGACCAGCAAGGTAATCTGGTAACAGATACATATATCGTGCTCAGGATATGGAAGGAACATTTCTCTAATCTGCTGGTATCCAATAGTAGCGATGACGATGATACCATAGATCCAATCCCAGAAGATGGGATTGTAGATGAGGTAAAAACAGCAATCAACCGGCTGAAGGATAATAAAGCAGCAGGAGCCGATGGCTTACCAGCCGAGCTGTTTAAAACCGGAGGCGACGCGCTGATATGGTGTACGCATCAGCTACTTAGCACCATCTGGCAGGAAGGCGTAACAGACGATTGGAACCTGAGAGACAAGACTGTATGCTCCAACTATAGGGGCATAAGTCTTCTCCCTATTGCCTATAAGATAGTGTCAGGGATATTGTGCGAACGACTAAAGCCAATGGTCAACGAAATAATTGGACCATACCAATGTGGCCTTAGACCCGGCAAGTCCACCATTGACCAGATATTTACCCTGCGGCAAATCCTGGAGAAGTCCCAAGAGATGCAGATCGACACATATCACATTTTTGTCGATTATATAGCAGCATTCGACAGTCCCCTCCGATCAAAGGTATTCCATGCAATGTCTGATTTTGGTATCCCCGCAAAGCTCATTCGGCTCGGAGCGTCCATAGAGCTCGGACCAACTGTGGAAGTTGGTACCTATAATTTTGAGGTAGTTAAAGACTTCGTCTACCTCGGCACTGCCATAAACACAACACCACCATTTTTAATTTAAATGCAAGCGTTATATTAGAGGGATTCCATCATGGGGAAGAATATACTTATTGAGGTTAAGCGACAAATTACTTTCTAGTTTTAAGTGCATTTATAAATAAAACACTGAAATTGAAACTATGTTAACGACAGCTGATTCATATACCGGTGATCGCCAGGATCACCAACTTAGGGCTATTATCAATGACTGGCAACGTCATTGTTGCCATAAATAAATGAATGACAGGCTGTTAATAGTGAAACTATTTTCGTTATTTCATTTTGTTAAATATTAGCAAATTATATTTGCAAATATTAAACAATAAACAATCTGCCGAAAAATATATCTTTGAACTCCAAAATACCAAAAATCAGGGGTACCGTTTTATGAGAGTTCTATCATAAAGTGGACCTATGCCCACATATTGTGTGTGCAAGTTTATTGACCACTAGGGACCTTAAATGCCAAATTGTAGCAACTTCGTTCCGAAAAATGCCTATAAAAACCCTAAAATACCTGAAATCGGGCGGTACCTTTATATAGGGGCTATATCAAAACGTGGACCTTTATATAGAAGAAAACGTTATATTTAAATTTTTAGCTAGATCGGTTGATTATTGTAGGTAAAATCCTCAAAACACATTAGATCGGGTGGTATCGTTATAAAGGGCCTATTTTCCGGCGTCGCACGTGGTCGCAATTTCTCTATTGAAGAATTGATAGTTCGAGAGCTCATCTATATTTGGGTACCATTACAACAGTGGAACCCCGTGGAACTTTTTAGTTATATCCTATTAAAAAAGAACTTATTAAAAATATACACGTAAAAATGTTCATAACAAATCAGGTTATTATACAGAACAGGAACGCAAATACATTTACTTCTAAGCACAGTATAATACGTCAGGTTTTGTATTATGGATAGCAAAAAGAACCATTAAAGAATTCCAATAACTCGTGATAATATGGTCCTCACAAAATCGGCGAATATCCTTGCTATTTTTAGTATTTGTTTTAACGAAAATAAGGTCATGTTATAGGTACCGTTACTTCAATTATAACGGGACAACCAACGAAATTTTTGTTTTTCTATCCTAGAGATGTTCCACATTCTCAATGTACCAACAACAAAATGGGTGAATTTTAAAAGTGACGTAGACAACAGCGCCCTTTGCTACAGAGCACAGTGTGTCCAAATTCAATATTTTGTGCCAAAAATGCAAAAAACAAATTGTCGAAAATTCCCAAAAATTGTATATGAAGGGATAGAAAACATGCTAGTTTCTATCCCTTCATATACAATTTTTGGGAATTTTCGACAATTTGGCACAAAATATTGAATTTGGACACACTGTACTCTGTAGCAAAGGGCGCTGTTGTCTTCTTCTTCTTTATTGCATATTCGGTATTCGAATGTTAGCGACCATATTACATTTCATGTATAATATTTTATATATCATTGACAAAATAAGAAAATAATTCTCTATTTCTTGCGACACTTATTAAATTTTCTGCATTTCGGAATTCTGTCCATTGTTGAATATTTTGGAGCCAGGACATGTCTTGCCTTCCTCTGCTACGTTTTCATTCTATACTGGCTTGTAGAATTGATTGTAGAATGCGGTATTTTGAGTTTCGCATTATATGCAGTTTTTCTCCTTTTTATATGATTGAAGAGTTCTCTTGTTCTGTTTAATCTGCGTAGAACCTCGTCATTTGACACGTGAGCTATCCATGGGATTTTAAGAATTCTCCGATATATCCACATTTCGAATGCTTCTAATCGCTTGACATCTACTGCTTTTAGAGTCCATACTTCCGTTGCGTATAACAGTACTGGCCATATGTAGGCTTTTATGAACCTTGTCTTTGTTGTGATGTTAATATCATGACTTGTCAAAACTTTTCTATATTTGTGAAAGGCGTCTCTTGACATTTCTATCCGGCATTTAATTTCTTTGGAGTTATCCCACTGATCATTTATTGAGAACCCGAGATATTTGAAGCTCGACACTCTCTCGAGTGGAGTGTTGTGAATTATTATATTCATGTTTTCGTAATTGTTTTTTCTGCTTATTATCATATATTTAGTTTTCTTGATGTTTAATTTTAATCCATACCTTTCACTACACGCAGTTAGTCTGGTGACAAGATTTTGTAAACCTGATAGGCTGTCTGCTATTAGTGTAGTATCGTCAGCGTATCTGATATTGTTTATATAAGCATTATTTATAAGGATTCCTTCTTTAGCGTTATTTATTGCTTCTTTGAATATTTTTTCCGAATAGATATTAAACAGTAGTGGGGACAGAGTGCAACCCTGTCTTACTCCTTTGGATATAGATATTTCTTCCGTCATTTCTCCGTTGATATTAACATGTGCGGTTTGGTGCCAATACAGACTTTTAATGCATCTAATTTCTTTTTCCCCTATTCCAATTGACGCCAAAATATCAATGAGCTTGTCATGTTGTACGGTATCAAATGCCTTCTCGTAGTCGATGAAGCACATAAAAACGTCTTTATGGACACTTCTACATTTTTGGACCAACACTTGCACGCAGAATAGTGCTTCTCTGGTTCCTTTTGCTTCTTTAAAACCAAATTGTGTTTCGTCCATTTCTTTTTCGCATTTTTCGTATATCCGTCTATGTATAATTTTCAGAAAAATGTTTAAGGCGTGGCTCATCAAGCTAATAAGTCGGTAGTCGTTGCATCTTTTGGGGTGAGATTTCTTTGGAATGGTTATAAATGTGGACTTCAGCCAATCCTCGGGGTATTTACCGGTGTCATAAATATCACTGTGTGTAATTTTTTGAGTCATGTTTTATTAACCATATTCTGACACCACAGTGTGATAGAACACCAAAAATGAGAAGACACGTGTCTCGCCGTTTTTCCATATCTCATCAACTTTCGCGGTTATAGGCTTCCAAAGGTTTGATGCTTTGATGTACAAAGGGTCATTTAGTCAGGAATATAACTTCCAAACCGTTGGGAAATTTGAATTTATCTCGGAGGCAAAGTAGTAGCTCTTGTCTTAAAGAACAAAAATTGTGAACACATATAATCCATCAAGCTTCATCTTCACGGTCAAAATCGACATGTTCAAATTTCTTTTAAAAAATTTCTCAAGTTTTGTTATACAGCTTTCAAACCGATCAAAATTGGAGCAAACAACCAATTAGAAAAATGTACCTTAGATCTTAGTAAACAACTTTCTAGAACATACGAACTCTGTAGAAACGGATCTTAATGGTCAAAATAGCAAAACAATTGCGATTTTTATCCTCTTTTCTAGGATTCCGCTCCATAGATATTAAACCGTTCAAAATTCAAGAAAACCATCAACCACAATAGCGTAGCAAAGGCATCAATAAACAACTTTCTGGAACATGCGAAATGTCTATGAACGGTTCTTAATGGTAAAAATAGCAAAAATCTTTTGAAAATATCCAATTTTTATACTTTTTTCTCCGACTCTGGTCCAAATATACGCAACCGCCCAAAAATTAAGGATACCGTCAACTACAAAAATGTACCTTAGATTTCAACAAACAAGTTTCTAGAACAACTGAAGATTCTAGGAACGATTCTTCAAGTTCAAAATTAAATTATTTTAGATCATTCTTTCCTGTACAGGTCTGTAAATAACAAACGTTTCAAATTTCCTTGAGTTTTTAATAGTTTGTTATTTCCAAACCTGAGCAGGGGGAATGTTAAAAAAATTTAATTGTTCGTGAATTTCAGCCCTAAGAATCATTCCTAGAATCTTCATATGTTCTAAAAAGTTGTTTATGGAAATCATAGGTACATTTTTGTGGTTGATGGTATCCTTAATTTTTGGGCGGTTGCGTATCTTTGGACCAGAGTCCGAGAAAAAATTATAAAAATTGGATATTTTCAAAAGATTTTTGCTATTTTTACCATTAAGAACCGTTCCTAGACATTTCGCATGTTCCAGAAAGTTGTTTATTGATGCCTTTGCTACGCTATTGTGGTTGATGGTTTTCTTGAATTTTGAACGGTTTAATATCTATGGAGCGGAATCCTAGAAAAGAGGATAAAAATCGCAATTGTTTTGCTATTTTGACCATTTAGATCCGTTTCTACAGAGTTCGTATGTTTTAGAAAGTTGTTTACTAAGATCTAAGGTACATTTTTCTAATTGGTTGTTTGCTCCAATTTTGATCGGTTTGAAAGCTGTATAACAAAACTTGAGAACATTTTTAAAAGAAATTTGAACATGTCGATTTTGACCGTGAAGATGAAGCTTGATGGATTATATGTGTTCACAATTTTTGTTCTTTAAGACAAGAGCTACAACTTTGCCTCCGAGATAAATTCAAATTTTCTAACGGTTTGGAAGATATAGTCCTGACTAAATGAGCCTTTATACATCAAAGCCTCAAACCTTTGGAGGCCTATAACCGCGAAAGTTGATGAGATAGGGAAAAACGGCGAGACACGTGTCTTCTCATTTTTGGTAATCTATCACACTGCGGTGTCAGAATATGGTTAATAATTTTCGTGTTGCACAGTGTATAGTTAAATGGTTTCGTTAACAGATCAAGATTGTTATCATTTATCATTTTTAGTATTTCGGCAGGTATTTCATCAGGACCCGTGGCTTTTCGTTCTCGGAGGGATTTTATTGCATCTTCAACTTCGTTGTTTGTGATTGCCTCGCCTGTCATTTGCTGTGATATCCGGTAGTCATAATCCGATCTAGTAGGATCTTTGAATAAGTTTTGAATATATTCTTTCCAGATGTTTTTCTTCTCAGCGGTTTCAAAAACTGGTTCATTATTGTTATTGTAAAGGACTGATGAATTATTATTTCTGTATATGCCGGCTGCTTCTTTCATTTTCTTGTGTAACTGAAAGTCGTCGTGCAGTGTCATCAGTCGTTCAATTTCTTGGCATTGATTGTTAAGATGGTTGTTTTTGGCTATACGCACTTCCCTTTGAATTTCCCTGTTTATTTCCCAATACATCTCGTAGTTACTATTTTTGTATTTTCTACGCTCATCCATCAGTTGAAGTATCTCTTCAGTCATCCAGCTTTTACTTTTTGGTTTTGTGTAGTTTCCAAGCGTGTTACGTGCAATTGAATTGATTGTGGTCTTCACACTGTTCCATATATTTTCAACGTCATTCCTGTCGATATTGATTACTTCTGTGTTGACTTGAGAAGAAACGTCAGACCTTATTGTAGAATTTCCGAGTTTTCCGATGTCAATTTTTCGATTTCGTGCTTTATTTGATTGACGTGCTAGTTTTATGTGGATTTTTGCCATCAGAAGATTGTGATCAGATGGTACATCTGCGCTAGGGTATGTTGTAACCTTTCTTACAGATGAGCAGTGTCGCCTGTTTATAAGTATGAAATCTATTTGATTTCTTACCACATTGCCGACTCTATCTTGGGGGGATTTCCAAGTATATAACCTTCTTGGCGGTAGGGTGAACAGGGTATTGGTAATTTTCATTTTAAATTCCTGACAGAATTCGATGAGTCTGTCACCTCTTTCATTTCTGTCTCCTAGACCATATCTTCCTTTTACTCCTGCAACTATATCGCTTCCTACCTTTGCATTGAAATCGCCTTGGATTATGGTTATTTCGTGCGGTTTTGTTATTTTAATTAGTTCTTCGACTTCAGTGTAGAAGGTTTCAATCTCGTCATTACTTTTGTCTGCTGTAGGTGCATAGACTTGAATTATATTAAAGTTGACTGGATTTGCTGATATTTTTATTATCATAGTTCTGTCAGATTTTGGAATGAATCCGATGACACTTTTAGCTATATGTTCTTTCACTATAATGCCAACTCCATTCCGATGATTTCTATCCGAGTTACCTGAAAAGTATATTTTCGCATTTTGAGATACAAAATCTCCAGAGTTTGGCCACCAAGTTTCACTCACTCCCAGTATGTCCACATTGAGTCTGTCCATTTCAGCTATAGTACTGTTTAGTTTACCTGCTTCATATAAACTTCGGATATTCCATGTACCAATATTAAGTGTCTTTTTGGTTTTACCTCCGGGGATTCTTAGCACCCTCGAGTTACCGGAGATTGAGGGCCGTGTGTTTTGTTCTGCATTCATTGTTATATGGTTTTCAAGGGATAAATACATCAGTGATTTCCCCTTATCTTCTGATGGGTTTAAAGTTTACCGTCTTCGTTTCAGCCGCTCTTCTTAGAGTACAGACGCTGTTTGCAGCCGCCCACTGTGGAAACAGACACCGCTACCTGTTGGTCCGCGAGAGGTATTTGATTTCCCCCCTACCACCCATATCTGGGAAGCATTCCCCTATCCGCCACCTGGGGACGCGTCCTCTAGAGGTTACAGGCTCCCCCGAGGACGCTGTTGTCTACGTCACTCTTAAAATTCATCCTTTTTGTTGTTGGCACATTGAGAATGTGGAGCATCTCCATGGTATACCGACCGTTTGTTATAGTGAGATTCATTCTCTAACACTGTGGTTCTCTCAAAGTCTGGGTAGTGAGTGTAGTTCGCACAGTGGCTCACAAGTGCCGTTTTTGGTTTGTCGTGTTGGCGTCGTAATTTTAAATCTGACTTACTACCAGAAATTCCCATTTTTAATTTATTTTTTGTTGTTCCTACATATAGCTGTTGGCAAGTTTCTTTGTTGTTGCCTCCATAAGGGATTTGATAGACCACATTATTTCTTTTCGTATTGTCTATTTTGCTTTTGGTGTTGGTGAACAGTTTGTTTAGTGTGTTTTTACATCGGTGTGCTATTGTAATATTATCGTTGTTATAGATGTTGGATTTTACAATTCTCTCTGATATAGATTGCACGTATACCATAGATTTGTATGTTTTATCCGTCTTTTCGCTTACGGTACTTCGTGTTTGTTTTCTTAGTATGTAATCTTTGATGAGTGTACGAGTATTTGTTATGTTTCTAGGAAAACTATTTTTATGTAAAATTATCTTGATTTGTTCTATGTTAGCTTGAAATTGACCTGGAGCTTGATTAAATCAATAATTTCTAAAATAAGTATAAAGGTCGAATAAAACCAAAAAATCATAAAACACTGAAACTTAATTTTTTAATTATCTTTTATTAGTACATAAACTTTAAAACTAAATTTCATTTAAAATCTCAAAAAAAATTATATTTACAAAAATGTAATAATTTGTTATAGTAGCTCAGCAAATTTTGTTCGACCAAACCTGCGTACGTCCCTACATTGAAGTACTAGTTATTTTTTTATACAGCCACAATTCTTTGTGTGAATACATCAGATGTTATAACTACACCAGATGCTATCCAGGGATATACGTACATATCAATTCATAACTTTTACAATCTTCATATTCATGCTTTTATTTCTTTTTCGTAAAGAATGCCTGAAAGCAATCGTATCTTTTTTTTTTGAAAATCAGCGAAGAAATTTCTTTATGAAATCTTGGCATTGATATGACTTTTATGAATCAATTCATGTGGGAATGGGGTGGATTTTTTTCTGCTTCGTGTTTTTATGTCAGACGTGAAGAAGACAAGAAGAGAAAAAAGGAATATTTCCAATCGTTTACATTCCAGTATACTTGAGATATTGGATTTTATGTATGTTTTTTGACACTTGAGGAATGCTGAGATTCTTAAATATTTTGTCAAGATTGGAATAAAAATGTGTAACACACTCCACACAATTATTAGACTAGACCATATCGCTCATTTACTCAAAGAGTGACACATTTCAAAAAATCCACTTTCAAGAAAAACACCTTTTAAGTTTGCGATTGGAATTTGACTTCCCAATTTAAAAAGATTATTACACAAAAACTAAAATTAGTAGTTGGACCATATTTTGCAAACAGCTAGCCAGATATTAGTGCTAAATTTCTGTGCAAGATCAAGCATGATTTGAATTGTTTTAGTGCTTCATAAACTCAATAAACTGTAGTGCTGAATTATGCGAAGCTCGTAGTAAATGAGCTGTAAGTCGTTTTAGAGATATCAGCATGAAAATTTGACACTGAATAAAGTAGACGTTGTAGACAAAATAAAAATTGCTAACTCAGAAAATGTATTTTGAGTTATGCCACTCTTTGAGTAAATGAGCGATATGTTTTTATTGCAAGTTTATTATCTGAAAATACGCTGAAAATTTTTCTAAATGAATCATCATAATAAAATTATAGTATTTTTTCAACATGGAAAGGAATTATTTATTACTAGCAGACGGGGTTCGCGTTTTTTGGGCCGTCCACAACATTTCATAAAAAACGGTTCGTTAGCTTTCGAGATATAACATACTTAAAAAGTGGCCATGGTCGGGACTTCGGGCACCAAGAAAGAAAAATTTGATCAGGGGGGCAACCACAGTTATCTCGAAAATTAATTTGCAAGCCGATCTTTCATAAGTTTAGCAAATATAGCGATTATAAAACAATAGACCCCCGAAACTCATCAATAAATATATAGCAATTTGGACCACGGGACATTCCTGAATATTTTCTGAAAATTTAATGAAATTAGGTTCAGTAGTTTTGTCCAGCTGTTCTCAACTGATGAAATTACCAACGAACGATTTTTCTCTTTTATTTATAAAGATATAGCATTTTAAAAAATAGGGTATAGGGAAAGTGAATCGACCCCTCCGAAATTCAATAAAATAAGTAGCCTAGTTTCACCGTTGCCATTCCTGTACATTCCTTAGGAAAATCGGTTCAGTATTTTTAAAAAACTTGAAATTGAAAAAAGTGGTAGTGGTAAAATAAAAACTTAAGTTGGGTTATGACGAACATTTCAAAAAAAGAATTATCCAAATCGGTCCAGCCGTTCTCAACTGCTACAATTACCAATTAAAGATTTTGTTATACCCTCAGCATTTATACTAACGAGGGTATATGTGCCTCATCGATGTAATGATTTTAGACCCCAAGTATATGGACGAAATCCGTTTCAGACAATTTGGAGTCGATTTAGGAATGTCCGTCTGTCTGTCTGGCTGGCTGGAGAGCACGATAGCTCTCGAACAGATTTGGTTCAAAATTTGGCTTTCGTAATATTTTGTCCAAACTTAGTTTAAGTTTGAAGATGAGCCATACCGGTGCACTCAAAAATTTTCGCAAAAATTATACGCACGATAACTCTTGAAGGGACTAAGCGATTTGTTCCACATATCCAGTTCCAATGTGGCACCATGTGTAGTGGATGGAGCGAACGATAACTCTCGACCGGATGAACTGATTCTGTCCAAAATTTGGCAGTCGTAATATTTTGCGCAAGCTTATATCAAAATCTAAGATGAGCCATCTCGGTCCACTCCTTTGGGTACCTCCCCCAAAAAGTTCAAAACTTTTCGTTTAAATATTGCGCACGATGACTCACGAAGGCAGTAATCGATTTGGTCCATACTTTGCACATCGTAATATGGAATATATACGTCAAGCTCTTCGGATACATCCAACACAAAAGTTCGGAAAAGTACAGTTTAGGACTTTTCTCGAATTGTTTGGATTTTTTTTGCAACGGGTTGCACCCAAGACCCTTTTACGATGGTACAAGTTTTTTATAGTGGCTAGTCCACTTTTCATGTTTAGTGGTTGCAGCTGCCAACGCACCCACGACAAATCTCGAACCGAATACTGCGTCGGCCCACACTTTGCATATCGTAATATTTCTTCGAATGTTAGATAAAATTCGAAGGTGATGTTTATAGGTCCACTCCTTCCGCTACCCACCCCACAAAAGTTCGAAAATATTGGCTAAAATGGTACGCCCGTTATCTTATAAGCGAAGCAACCGGTTGTCCAAACTTAGTTTGTGTTCAAAAGGGGTACCACCAACACAGATGTTCAACATTTTTTGGATCCTTCAACATTTTTTACCGAAAGTACTCCTAGTTTACATTATATGGTGACCAACTGAAATGACTGGTGGCCGCGATATCTATCGAAAGGAATGACTCCCAAAATAATACCTCCTTGAAAAACGGTAAATTCCTTCAGTTATCTCCCCGCAATACTTTTGAGCTTTAATCCAAATCCATTTTTTTTTTGTTAAGTTCATACGCCTACAAATCTGAAGACCATACATCTTTTCGGAAAAGTGTTTCAATTCACACAGGCTGAGGGTATATTTAGTTATTATCATCCAAGTTCCTAAGTGGAACATAGGGCCACTTGTGGTTTTTGTAATCATGAGGTTTAAGGTGATCAGAAATTTACCCTGCTGCACCCGGTTATGGAATGGGGCAGTCAAGAATTCTACCTGACTAGCAATGATAAATGAGCAGCTATGGAGGTCAGACGCTTGGTATACTTGCTGCCGTTTATGTGGTTCAATTAACCTTCGCCTTCCAACGATACTAAAGCATACTCCAAGGCTAATTATACCCTCCACCATATTATGTAGGGTATAAATAAATTTGCCATTCCGTTTGTAACACATGGAAATATTCATCTGTTAAAGTATATATATTCTTGATCAGGGTAAAATTCTAAGTCGATATAACCATGTACGTCTGTCCGTCCGTCTGTTGAAATCAAGATACGGCTCCCAATTTTGAAAATAGAGCTTTGTTATTTGTTATAGAAGTTTCCATTACTCCTAGGATGTTATCGAACAACGTTTTAATATAGCCCCCATAGAACGGTTCCACTGTATCCGTACGGATTTTCGGTATTTTGAATGTTTTAGTTTCATTATCACACCGAAATGTCTAAAATTTCTTACTTGGGCTTCCTTGGGGGTATAAATCTTTTCCCCTTAATTTTGTCGGTATAGGCCCACGCCTTCATACAGCCCCATAGAACGCTACCTCCAATTTACGGTATTTTGAAGGTTGTGGCTTCAGCCCAGCAAAAATTCGAATCCGTTAGCCATTATGTAACCCAAACCAAAGTAATGTAAAAAAATAACTACTTATATTACACCTTACTAAGTTATGAGTACGGTGGCACAGATCTAGTGTGTCCGACTACAAACCAGAGGGTTGTGTGTTCAACGCTCACCGCCGGCAGGGTACTTTTTGTTAAACAAAACATCGAATATTTGGTGGTTTTAACAACCCTTAATGTTCGTGTGCGTGGCCTAGTATGTAGTGTGTTCGGCTACAAAGCAGAAGTTCGTGTGTTCAAATCCAGCAAATAGCGAACTAAAATAAAAATATGAAGTGTGTTGAAATAGTGAAGTGTGTTGAAATAAATAAATAAAATATTTTTTCGCTTATAGCTTATTTTTATACCCTCAGCATTTATGCTAACGAGGGTATATGAAGAAAAGACAAAATTTTTTAGTTTTCCATAAAAAAAAAAAAATTAAAAAAATTTTTAAGCTACATAAATGATTTTTGGTGCATAGATTGGGGACAAAATCCCATTCTTAAATCTGTTCGAGATACTAATTTGGTTGTTGCGCGCAAAAGTTATGGCGGGTTCAATTCTGATAAAAAGAAAAAAATCTTTAAAAGACTCTAATCATTATATTGAGAAACTCTCTTAATTAGGGGCTCCCTACAAACTATATGGTTACTGAGGTCCCATAACTTTAGTGAAAAAGTTGTAAATTTTCGCGGAAATTAGGAAAGCATTCAAAACAATTGGTAGTTTACAACTTGTTCTAATAAAATTCAAGCTGTTTATGCATCTGAAAAATATATAAAAAATATGTACGTAATCTAAACATCGCGAAGATTCAAATGAAACCAAAACTATACAAATACCTTTAGCGGTTTGCATATTATAGCAAAAAACAAAAAATATATTGAGGAAATTTATAAAATGTTTGTAAGAGAAAATATTTATTAAAATTTATTTTGTGAGTTAGTTGAACAAAATGTAAGAAAAATAGGTCGGAGTTTTTCTTCTATTTTAGTGAAATTTCACGCAATAAATCACATTTTTTATTCTAATCACTTCTCGAAGACACGCTAACATCTAGCAGGAGATATGGATATCTTTCAAATAAATGTTGGGTTCCTTTAAATGGGGTATAATCTTGAAATAAAATTGTATCGGGTAATGTTCATTTTGAAATGCGTGTAAATCGCGAAATCCTCAAAATCACTTCATGCGCATGCGGTTTACCAATACAGCGAATTCTTCTCTTTTAATTTGTACACATTTGCCAGGATTTACTTTGGCCGCTAAGATGTAGCATCGTCCGCAGTTTAGAGTGCAACAAACTGTATAACGCTTATATTTTGCACAAAGTGCATACACTTTTTATGCGCATCCGATTTCACTATCAACCGTGAAAAAATACATCGATCGAATCCTATTTCGATCAAATCCATCAAGAACCGTGGATGTAGCATCACACACTATTTTTGGGATAAATCGGATACAGCTCACATGCCACTAAATTTTTTAAACCGCGAGTGATGTATCAGTTTTTTCATTGACAAGAAAAAGATCCACAGAAAATGCGACTAAATCCGCGATATTTTCAAAAACATTTTTCGCACATTTTTCGGTTTTTGCAGTTGCTGTTTTCGCCGTTCTAGGGGATGGATTTTCACGATCAATGATTTATATGATCCGGACCGCCGAAAAACAAAAATATCGCGGAGTACCAGCACACTCAAAAGGATATTGTAAATACTGTACCCAAAAAATAGGTTTTTTAGAAAAAATATCGCACTAAATTTTGGCCTTTGGCAGTAGATTACTCTGCTGCTGTGTGGGCTACATACTTAATATACATATCAGATTATGCGAAATCGCGAGTTCTTTAGTCCTATAATTGGTTTTTCGAAATATCCGAATGCGCGTCCCAGTTACATAAAAAATACAAAAAACGCCTGAAATCCGGCTTCAAAATGTCAGCATCCATAAAAGGTAGATGCAGTGGAAATTTTGGAAAGTGATACATTAGAAGTGTAGTCTTCATTTTGTGTTCTCCAACTTTTACTTTGGACAGATGTCCGTCATTTGATTGGTTTAATCAGAAATCGAATAGCAATCTAAAAAACCTGTTTAGATTCAACGTGTTTTTACCTATGGTTTTTCCTTTACGCGGTCGTAACTACCACGTAAATTAATTATTTTTGCTAAATTTTTGAACTTTGTACAAAAACATCTAAATTAATCCAGCAATAGTCATAGTTACTGGCAAACTACTATAGTTCGCGTATTATAATAGTGCAAACCTTGGCTTCATGGAAACTAAAAAATTTTGACTTTTCCTCATATACACTTTCATACGGGCAAAATGTGCCTCATCGAAATAATGGTTTTAGACCCCAAGTATGTTTGGACGAAATGTGTTTCAGACAATTTGGAGTTGATTTAGCCATGTCCGTCCGTCTGTCTGTCTGCCTGTCTGGCTGGCTGGAGCGCACGATAACTCTCGAACGGATCAACCGATTCGGTCAAAAATTTGGCTTTCGTAATATTTTGTCCAAACTTAGTTTAAGTTCGAAGATGGGTTATATCGGTCCACTCCTTCCGGTACCTCTCCCACAAAAGTTCGGAAATGTTCGGAAAATTTGTGCGCACGATAACTCTTAAAGGAAGTAACCGATTTGGTCCAAACATTGCACATCATGGAATTTCTACCAGACTTAGATGAGGTTCCAATATGGACTGAATTGGTCCATTACTTCGGGTACCTCCCACACAAAATTTCGGAAAAGTTCAGTTTAGGACCTGCTCTCCAATCGCTTTGATTTTTGTTTTTGAGAAAACAGTCCGAAAGTTGTAAAAAACCCCTATGACACCATATGTAAGCTCGAACCGAATACTGCATTCGTCCACACTTTGGATATTGTAATATTTCTTCGAATATTAGATTAAATTCGAAGGTGGCGCTTATAGGTCCACTCCTTCCGGTTCGAAAAAGTTCGAAAATATTCGCTTAAATGATACGCGCGATTTTTCATAGACGTAGCAACTGATTTGGTCCAAACGTTGGATCTCTAAATATTGTCGAAACTTAGTTTATGTTCAAATATGGGCCCTAGCCCTTGTTAAAATAATGGGTTAGTAGGGTTTTTTAAGTAGTTTCGGCTGCCAAAAATACCTTACAAAACCCATTATTTTGGGAGGATTTTTTTGCTGGGCAATATTTCAACCAAATATCTGAAATTTTGTCGTTTGGGGTATAAAACTTTCAATATGACATTTGTCGGTATAGTTCCATGCCTTGATATAGCCCCATTGAACGGAACCTTCCGATTTTAGGTATTTTCAAGGCCTTAGCCCCAATATTCCACCAAAATGGCTGAATTTATTTAGTCTTCGTTGTGGGTATAAATCGTTCCCACAGAAGTTTGTCGGTACAGGTCCACGCCACAAGTCCATGCTTCCCCCACTAAAGTGACTAGTGGGCGCTATATGAATCAAATATATATGACCCCCAAAATAAGATCAACTTCCATAATGGACTATGTCGGTCCATTCCTTCAAGTACCTCCTCCACAATATTTTGAACTTTAATCCTAATCCACATTTTTGTCATCAAGTTCAAATTTCCAAAAAGAGCCACAAAAAGCTTTACTTAGATGAAAGTTTTGATTTATATAGGCCGACTGATACTTTTTTACTTGTTTTCTGACATTTTAATTGTCTTACATGCATTTAATTAAGCGCGACGCGTTAAACCTAAGCAAACATAAATTATAGTTTTATATAACAATACAACATTTTAAAATATTTTGATTTAAAAACCATTATTCAACAGATTTTAAACCAAAACAGTTTGTTTCATACGCCAAATTGTTTGTAACTTGACAAAATTGGGCAATTGTTTTGTTCCAAAAGCCATCATTTTTCGTGAAGAACAATTCGTTTTTTTTGTTCCAAACGCCAAACAGTATGGATATGGAACAAAAAATCAGATTTTTTTACGTCCGAAGTGAATATGGAACATAGTGACATTTGAAAACTATAAGAGATAGAAGAAAACCGACTAGAAATTCAGAAAAAGCAGGGTAGAAACCTTGAAAGTTACCTTTAACTTAAAATATCAAAAATGGCGTATGGAACACTTAAGCATGACACCGACGAAATGAAGAATACCACCTGAATTCGCCTTTTGGATCACCTTCTTAAATTCGCCTTGGTGTCTTGTCCATCTTCAGAATTACATATAAATACATATAAATGTCTACATTATATTTATTCGTATGTTTTACGGGATTAACTACATTTTCCAATCACTTTGTCAGTATTTTAGCTTATCCTCTGTTCAGGATAGATGATAACATCATCATTTGTGGTACTACGTAGTTACATAACATTACAAAACTGAAAATGAGGATTCTTTTTTCCTCTATCAATTAAGGCTGTCCATTCCCTCCACAATGATTAATTTTCTGATTAATTGCATGTTGTTTAGCAACTAGTCAGACAAAGAAGAATTAATAGTGTTGCTGACTGGTTTTTATACGTAAATACCTTATACAATTTCTTTCTGCTTACTTAATTATTAAATAACTTGCCAACTAATGAACGTTGTTAGTATCGCCTGGCAAATTCGTATGTTTAATAAAATACCTATAATTAATTTTTAATTGTCTAACAACAGTCGAAATTTTTTGCTTGATCCACCTCCACAATTTACTAGTATTATCATCATTCGTTCAGTTCTAGTATTATCATCAGTAGCCGGAAAGTCGGTAAGTGAAACAAATAAAATGAATGAGTGGCCATTAATTTATTCCCGTTTTACTGAAATGCCCCACTCCCTCTGTTATATCCTTTACTAAAGCTACAAAAAATGGCAAATTTTGTTATTTGATTTGGTCATAGAACATTGATTACTGTTTGAATTTTCTTATACATAGAAATAATATGTGTGTTCAAACAAAATGTTGTTCACAATATTAAAGTCGAAATCAATACCACTTTGATTTCGAAGTTAGTGTTGTGAACAAAACTTTGTTTGGACACACTTACTACAAATCCGCAACCAAACTCATGCTTTATGTCTTAGCAGCTACCCAGAAATTTTTTTTCAAGAATTTTTACATATTTTCGTTCGTTCGTGATGTATACTGTACAGGTACCTCACATAAGATACACTAGCGATCATCTGAATAGGTTTGATTTTTTTCTTTTTATATGTTAAGGTATCTTCTGATGTGTTCGTATTACAGATCCATACTATTTATTTTTTGAGAGTCCTATACTATGCTAACGTTCCCAAGAAAAAACTTGACGGTGTTGCCACATTTTCGGAAAAATATCTAAATAAAAAATGTACAAACAAGTGTCCAATTTTGCGATCATCAGAATAGGTTTGAATCAAATAAAATTGAAAAATTGTTCTACCCATGCAAATATTGCGCAATTTTTTGATATAGTTTAGTAAAATGGAACATTCTGATAAATCCTACAACAAATTTGACCCGCTTTATCAATTCTCAACATGGAAAAGTTACCAAGAACTTTCAGATAAAATCAAGAAATATTCCAACAAAAACGTTTTATAAACCTGCTTTAAATTACTTTTTTTAATTCGTTAGATCTCTTCTGAGCTTCGAAAATTGTCTGAAAGCAAATACCAAGTGTTTGCCATATTATTAGGATGGATAAATTAGGAAGGTCATTGAAAATAGTTGGTATTTTAGCTCAGGTTTAATTTTTAACTATCCTTGCAGTACAAATTTAAGTATTATCATGCTCACAAATTCACCATAGTTGACCACATGTATCATTAATGTTCGAAAATTGGTCTGGATGAATGTCTCTTCGACGACAATGAAGTAGAAAATTGTAAATCAAATTTAAGTCAAAGGGACATGAAAAGTCATTTAAAGCAAGTTTATAAAACGTTTTTGTTTGAATATTTCTTGATTTTATCTGAAAGTTCTTGGTAGCTTTTCCATGTTGAGAATTGAAACCACGTTCCAAATAAAGCGGAATTTGTTGTAGGATTTATCAGAATATTCTATTTTACTAAACTAAACCAACAAATTGCGCAATATTTGCATGGGTAGTACAATTTTTCAATTTTATTTGATTCAAACCTATTTTGATGATCGCAAAAATTGGACACTTTTTTGTACATTTTTTATTATAATTGGGATATTTTCGGAAAATATGGCAACACCGTCAAGTTTTTTCTTGGGAATGTTGGCATAGTATAGGACTCTCAAAAACTAAATAGTATGGATCTACAATACGAACACATCAGAAGATACATTAACATATAAAAAGAAAAAAATTCAAACCTATTCAGATGATCGCTAGTGTACATGTGAAGTGTTTAATGTTCATCGACATTAAACCACATCATAAAATATAGTATTTTGTATTAAATAGTATAAAAATTATTAACTATTTGTAAACCATTTTATATGCATATGGAATGACATATATGCATAATTTCTTCATTCTATTTACTCAAAATTCTCATTGCCATTATCATGTGTTCGTTGACCTATTTCTTCTTTAAAATATTTTCGTCAAATTTTCCCACTGGAATAAACAACAACAAACAAACAGACCTCGCTCATAGTTATGAGAGTTAACTAACGGACCTGCTGTGATGTTGTTATTGTTAATTCTTTTTTGTCTCGATGACTTCTCCATGTCATCTGCAATGCATTGATTGAGTTAGATAACAAACAACCATCAAAGTGATCGACGCAACTAAGGCCTAGACCTAGCAACAACAAATATACCTACAGAAAATTAGAAATAAAACGACATTGAAACTTGGAGCGGAAATACAACATAAAATAAATAAAATCTTGTAAAACTAAATTTGTAAATAAAATTAAACAACAATTCATAAACTTAGAACAAAACTAGATATATGTGAATAATTAAAATAAATATGAAACAAAAACAAAAACACAATCAAAAGAAAACAAAAATCTTTTGTTTTAACTAAAAGGAAAACAAAGGGTAACAAAATAAGACATAAAAATAAAATCGAACATAATTAAAAAACTCACATCCCTAAACATTCAGTTTTTCACAACCATCCGAAAGTCCCTATTTTTTAAAAAATATATAAGATTTGCATGGTATACAAAATCACTTTCCTATTTTTCCCAACATTCCCATTATTTGCTGTCATATCTCCTTTTTTGTTGGGTATATGCTCTCAACTTTGTTTTCTTTTGTCTCATCGTCTCACCATCACATTGGCAATGAATCAACAAACCACAACACAACAACCTGACTGAAATACAACTAAACGAAAACGCTTTACGCTAAACTACCACCGTCGTAACAACTAACAAACCAAACAAATACAGTGCGGTTGGTATTATAAAGCAGCGTCAGGCGAGAGAGCGCCCACGTGCGTTCATTTAATGTTGCTCTCTCCACACACACAATTCAACCCATCGAAAAAGCATGCACTCACACAATGATACCCTGTAAAGTATGCAATAGAAAAGTATGGTGCCTGACGCTGTTATAAAGCATTATAAAAAGCAGCAACATTTGTCTCTGGTTTGGTTGGTGGTGGTTGTTAGTCAATAAAAACAAAACCACTCGCCTAAATTGTTTTTTTTAAATCTCTCAGAAGATACCAGTATTTTTTACTTACCACCTTTTCGTCGACTATAGAGCAGCCTTCGACAATCCTATACGGCAAAAGGTATTTCTTGCCATGTCTGAATTTGGTATTCCCGCATAGCTCATTCGGCTTTGTATGATGACTTTAAATGATCCTCACTTAAAATAGGAATGGAGATCTCCAAACAGTTTAGCACCAAAAGAGGTTTCATACATTTCGGTATTTTGAGGATTTTCACTAAAATATTTTAACGAACTACCGGTTACGTGAAATTTGAGGTTTCCTGTGGTCACGAAACTTCTCTATCACAATTGTTAATATAGATCCATGTTTTGGTATAGCTCCCATCTAAAGGTACTGTAACGTGACAAGTGTCACATACATACAACAACACCTCCGGTCTTCCCATACCACCATTGTAGCAATGAGTCGATTTGCACCAGAGGTCTGCAAAATGCATATAAAAGGCACACTCTATTGCCTTTTCCCAAAAGCGAATAGTGCAGTGCCTTGCACATAAAAAATATGAATGTGCAAAAAGCAGATTCACCCCAAAAAATGATTCACTGCTTTAGTGCATGCTTGCTTGCTTTTACATTTGTATTCACACGATTCGCAAATGCAGTATGCACAATACTGCATACCACCCCACAGTATCGTACCATCTTCTGTTTGAATAAATGAATACATTTGCCAAATTTAGCTTTTTCTTTGAGTTTCTTTAATAATAGGATAAACACCATTACTAGTAATTGTTTTTATTGTCTGAACATTCATTTTTTATGTTTATTAACATATAAATTTGACCGGAAATATCCACTGTTTTTTGTAATGCAACGTGCTATTTCGAAGGCAGCGTGCAAAAAAAGGCAACGAGCTCTTTTAGTGTGTTGTGTGTGTGCAATTGGCACACACTCATGAAAGTAAAGGCAAAGCAAGCAATAGCATTAAACAGAAATGGCAATAGCAAGCAATGAAAAAGGCACGAAATCGCGAATATGCATTAAAAGCGAGTGGCATTTTGCGGACCTCTGATTTGCACTCAACAGCACCTCTACGCCAGTCATGCATTGAAGTCATTTGCTTGCTGTACTAAACACACAATAATTCGCATTCACTTCATTCCAGTTTATACTTTAGTATTCCAGTTTTCGCCGTTGAAGTCAGCTTGCTACTGCTGGGGGCTTGCTATCCACCAAGGCATTCCTGGGTGGCTTGTTGCGTTGGCAAATTTTGGAAGGGACTACCATTGCGGCTGTCCCATTAATAAATTGCACACAGTGAATTGTGTTTACTGTCCCCCACAGAGACTTCGGTTTTCTGTCCCACACGAAAGCTTCGGTTTCCCGTCACACACGGAGACTTCGGTTTCCCGTCCCACACGGAGACTTCGGTTTCCCGTCCCACACAGGGACTTTGGTTCTTTGTTCCTAGATATATGCAGTAGTTTGTATGAGTTCGTAGCTGTAATTAGCGTTGTATAGTAGCCATTCCGAACAGAACAACAGATCGTCGTCAACCCGCCCGACATTAATCAACACGTTCCCGATCACTACTGAAACGGAGCAGCAACCAGCATCGTCCCTACCGATCATCGACAACTATCGTTATCAGCCAGCATCGTCATCACCGATCCCCGTCAACCATCGGCATTCCCGAACACCCCCGAAACGTCATCACCGAGCGCCGTCACCCGTCGCCGTTCCCGAACAGCTTCAGACGAGTTAACGAACATCATCGAATCGTCGTCACCGAACTTCGTCAACCGTCGTCGTTGCCGAACAACTTTAGCCGAGTTGCCGAATCGTCGTCACCGATCTTCGTCAACCATTGCACAGTGGATGCATTCCTTTAGGACAGTGCGACAAAAATATTAAATATTGGTATATCATCTTAAAACTTTAGGGACTGTGTATTTACCGCTACGCAAGAATCATCACAAGTTTTGATCATGATCGGGCATGCTTAAGTATCATTTCGATGCTAAAACCATATAAATACATATCAATTAATAGAACCACTTAATGTTGTATTAAAAACTCAATGTAAAACAAGATATACCCTTAGTCTGTGTGATTTGAAAATCTGTTTTTCACAGAAAACTATGTATTTAGATGTATTTACATGGTTTGCCGACAAAAATATGTATTTTGATTAAAGTTCACAAGGTTTCGGAGGAGGTACCCGAAGGAATGAACGGATTTACTCCATTTTGTAAGTGGGTCTTATTGTGGGAGTTATTACTGTCGATAGATTTTGCACCCTCCACTCATTTCAGTCGATCACTGTTTAATTTAGAGCCATTATACCAGGAAGCATGGACTTGCCCACGAAAAACATGATATCGCTGTAAACAGGATAACAAGGACTACCTTCGGTAAAAATTTCCAAAGGATCCTCGGACAGACATTAAACTGCACTTATACAAAAATGTTAAACTTTTGTGAGGTAGGTACCCTAAGAAGTGGATCGATATGGCCTAGTTTCGAGTTTAAACTAAGTTTGGACAAAATATTACAAGATCCAAAGTTTGGACCAAATCGGTTGCTCTGTTTATGGGATATAGCGCGTTACATTTGATTGAATATTTTTGAACTTTAAAGGGGGAGGTACCGGAGGGAGTGGACCGATATGTACCATCATTACTCTATCTAAGATTCGGAGAAATATTACGATATGCAATGTTTGGACCAAAGCAGTACCGAAAATTGTAGGGTTAGGGGTTTTTTTTACAGAATTTGATCTCTTCCAAATTCTTCATTTAGAGGTTATGTCAAAAATTGGTTACACCATGTTCATCCGCAAATTTCCGCAGCTAACTTATACATTTTTTAAATCTTGACACCTAAAACTAGAGAAAAATGCTAATGAGGCGGCGGAGATCGGTAGCGATACTAGTTAAAAGCTTATGTGAAGTTTGTAAAAAAACCAAAATAGTACATATTTTAACATATTTTGTTGGCTGTTATTATTAATACACAAGGATCACTATGCACAGATGAAATGATATAGAAAATAAGCTCATATCTTGAATAACAACTTTCACTTTAGAAATCGTTATATATATTTGGTGTTATTTATATTTTTGTTTTATTTGTAAAGCACTTTATTTTTTCCGTTTTCAACGCACTATTTTTAAGAATGAACACATATGTTTACGGTGCTCCCATCAGAATATACCGTTATAAATTGTCAAAACATTGTTAGTACAGTGAATTTTGGTATGTTTATAACACTTTAACGCTCATAAAAGTGTTATACGCAGACATAACATTTTTCATTTTTGTCCTATGGGCGCATCCACTGTGCATTGTCGTTCTCGAACATCGCCGAGGTGCCGAACACCAACACATAGAGTTGATAAAGTTCCCGATCACCTATAAATCGTCATGAAGGACTTAAGGCAGTCAGCATCCTCCCCTCTGAAGAAGGGGCGAAGTAATAATATCGCATTTAATTAAAGTAGAACTTACTAGTTTATCTTAAATCAATAAACTACTGATTTAGCCCCAAAAGGGAAAACACTAGTCTTTTTAATTCATAAGTTTTAGTGGGTCCTTATGGAGCCGACTGAAGCTACCCCTGCCGTCGAGAAAACCACGTTACAGTACCTCCCGGTTTTAGGTATGTTGAGGATTTTAGCTAACAACCAATTTGTTATTGGAAGTTCCGAGTGGTAACAAAACCTTTCCACCAAACATTTTCAGCGTATGCAGGTGCCTGTTTTGATGTAGCCCCCATGTAACTGTACCGCCAGATTTCAAATATGAACATTGTAGTTTCAGAATCAGTAAAAACTTCCCAGGTGCAAGCACCTTCCATTTAAATTTGTTTTAAAAGCACCGTGGGTACACTTATTACTAGAACAAATTCTGTCAGACATTCCCAATTTCATCGCAATTGACAGATATAGGGTGTTAGGTGCAGGAAATACGTGATATCGGGCGCAAATATATTTGGGAGCTATATCCAGATCTGAACAGATTTCGATATAATTTGGCTTAGCACCTTCCATTTAAATTTGATTCAAGAGCTCCGTGTAACATATTATATGGAAATCAGATCAGATCTATATAGATCTATATAGAGCTTTTTAAATAAATCGCGATTTAAGTTGGCAGTTATAAGGGTTTTTCGGGTTTTCAAGATTTTGCTTAGAAACCGCAAGTCCTATAAAAATGGGACTAAAGGAAATGTTGTAGCTACGAAAATTTTCTATAATATTGGCTTTTATGGTTTTACCGTTTTTGAGATATAGAAGTTCAAATTGGGACAATTAAAATTTAATTAAATTCTGTATCGCTGCAAATTCCCAACTTAAACGTATATATCTAAAAAATGGTACAACCTAGGAAAAGCTACATAAGCCAGTCTTGTAGAGAATTTTCACAGCTTTAAGATTTTCTGAGGTCCCATATCATATCGATAAGACTTTAAGAACAATCGAGAAAAACTAACAAAAAAAACCTTAAAATGTAACCTGAGTTTCTTTATCTCAAAAATGGAACAACCTGGGAACAAATCATAAAGGTAATTCCTCTAGAGAATTTTCACAGCAACAACATTTTCCTTAGCACCATATCGATAGGACTTGCGGTTTCCAAGCAAAATCGTGAAAACCTAAAAAACATCTGAAAATGTGAATTTTGACATCGATTTATTTAAAAATCCCTACAGCAATTTTTTCTTTTCTCATCTATGAACATTGCTGTTTCAGAATTCACAAAAACTTTCCCTTTGTTAGCGGTTTTCATTAAAAGTTAGTTAAGGCGCACCCTTCGTGACATTGTTTTATAAGGGGGCGATACAGTCAGTGCATTGTCCCAATTTGAACTTCTATATCTCAAAAATGGTAAAACCTACGAAAATACCATAGAGGTCATTTAGTTCCATTCTGATAGGACTTGCGGTTTCCAAGCAAAATTGTGAAAACATTAACAACCCCTAAAAATGTCAACTTGAATCGCGATTTTTTTGTTTTTTGATTTTTCTCATCTATGAACATTGTAGTTTCAGAATCTGCAAAAACTTTCCAGGTGCAAGCACCTTCCATTTAAATTTGTTTTAAAAGCACCGTGGGTACACTAATTACTAAAACATATTCTGTCACACATTCCCAATTTCATCACAATTGGACAGATATACGGTGTTTGGTGCAGCAGATACGTGATATCGGGCGAAAATGTATATGGTAGCTATATCCAAATCTGAACAGATTTCGATATAATTTGGCTTACTTATACACCCAATTCAGTCGCACATTCCAAATTTCATCGAAATCGGACATATATATATATATAGCAGAAAATACCTGAAATCGGCCGAAAAGAACCGATTTTTATATAATTTGCCAATTTAATTTTCAGACCGAATTCAGCCACATATTCCATATTTCATTGAAATCAAACATATAAAGCGTGTTTGGTGCAGCAAATACGTGAGATCGGCCGAAAATATGTATGGGAGCTATATCCAAATGTGAATCGATTTTCGTTGTTACATACAAATGCACAAAGACATAACACCCCTTACCACTGTGTGATGTAGAGTATAATTAATTATTCCATATTAGTTCCGAAAAATTCATGGTCGAGGTTTTTTTTCCTCAAAAAATTCTTGTGTATTTTCTTTTTTTTAAGATGAGGGCATTAGTTGAATTTCATACATTAGTGAAATTAAGTTTTTACTTTTATTATCAATCCCATTATCTATTAAAAGTGTCAATGTTTATTCACTGATTCACTGATTATTTACAGTCAGTGGGACAACTCATAAGACATCGACGATTATGTGTCAATTATTAAAATTGTTGAATGAATTGTGTTTTATACAGACATCATCAATATAATTTCATTAGAAATATTTAATTATTAAAAAACTTGTCGACTTATGCATGTCTTATAAATCTTCTTGTAGTTAACATTTACAACAAAAACCGAAAATTTGTTTGTAAAATTTATACAAACAAGTTCCCACTACTTTCATTTCTATCACCATCATCATTGGTCTGCTTTTGTAATTGAAAAATAAAGGTAAATAATGCGCATCGATTAACTTAATCCCATTTTACTTAAATACCTCGTCTCTAACCCTCATTAACATAACCAACAAAATAATGCGAACTTTTGTTACATGACTTGGTGATAGAACACACAGTTTCGTATTGTTTATTGTTTGAGTTTCTCAAAGTTAGAAAAGAAATTTTGTTTACAAACAAAATTCAATTCACTACCTTAAGGTCAAAAACCAAAGTCGAAAGAAAGGGAAAGATAAAATAGCAAATCTAGAAAAGTTTTGGCAGCAACTTAAGGAAAACTTTATTAGTTTAAGGAAGGTTAAGGTAAAAATTTAAAAGATATAAGGTGGGTATAGGACTTTTCAACATACAGATTGTCTAGAAAATGTTTTCAAATTAAGTAAATGAACACAATCCTTGTATTAATTTGTGACACTTGTGGTAAAAATTTAGGTTTTTTTGCAAATTTAATTAAGTCCATTTGTCGTAGATAAAATTGGATCTTTATATGAAAAATTAATCAATCTAGTAAAACAATACTAACCAAAACCAATAATTACATGCAATGCAAGGTGCCAAACAAGTTCTTTCAAAATGTAATGGAGGTCCCTCGGTGTTTTCGATAGTTATTTGAAAATCATGACTTTTTAATAGTTTTGTTGTTAATGTGAATCAATTACCAGTAAATGTGAACAAGATTAGGTATAGAATAGTCCCACCATGAGTGTTACCATTTGCCATTAAAAGACAACAAGGCCCTATATGTAGGGATCAAACCGAGACAAATGAGAATTACAAATTGATATGCATTTCTTAGTTCTCAAATGGACTACCATCTATAATTGTTCCACAAACATCCTAGATGGAACAAGGGACACTTCTCTTTTATCAATGAGTGCACCCCGATTTACATTAGCTCAATTAAATGGGACCTACTGTTTATCGCCGAGTCCGAACGGCTTGTCTTAAGACACCACTTGTAGAGAAGTTTTACATGGCTGAAATACTCAGGAAATGTCGCCAACATTACCGATGAGTATTTTGCCATCGTTGAAAATTTTTGATGTTGCCTGGCCGGGGAATCGAACCCACGAACTTCAGTGTGCAAGGCGGGTGTGCATACCATTGCATCACAGTGGCACCCGGGACTACCATCTACTATAATTATATCCATATTAAATACAAAACAACTCAGTAAGGAGGGTTTCCAGATTAACTAAAAATGTGCCACTTCATATAAACGATACACAATGCTTACCTTAGGTCCTTAGCAAAAATACCTTAGAGGCTCGATTGTCGCTGTCAAATGCGTAACCTTCGAAGGTGACACGGCCATACTTATTTCCAAAACGGTCTATGATCAGAATATAACCTTTGTTTCTGATACAATTTTGAAGCACTTTCACTGACTGATTTCTAATTAACACAGTCTACAAGAATGAAACCCTTATCCTTCACTTTCTAGAACCTTCGGGCCAATTTTGAGGAATGCCAATTGAAGAGGTTTTATGCGGAACCTCTACAAAGAAGTATACCTAAATATTGTTACATTTCGAAACCCATATCTTAAGCAATATTGGCTTTTCCTAGAAAAGAAATTAGCTCTATGCTCATGACCACAATTACTGCATGCTTTCAAAATATCAACACGCTCCGAACAGTGAAAATATATTGGATTCAAAAGTGTCGAACTTTTAGAAGGAAGTAATGGCTCGACATATTCTTGCCACTTAATTAAAATTTGACAGTTACTTCTTTCGATAGTTAGTAGGATTTTTACAACTCTCATGTCCAATTTTAGAAAGAATCAACTTTCCCACTATCATTCTAAACAGGACCAGAGGAGCTAACTTTGGTAAAAATTTAAAAATAGTCCTTGAAACGGACTAAAATTGCACTTGAGCTTTAGTGGGCTAAGGCATATATTGGGTATCGTGCTATCAATTCGGGCTCAATGTAAATTTAGCCAGCGCACAGTGGTTCAGAATCGTTTTTCCTGGCCAAAATTCAGTAAATTTTGAACCTATATATAATTCTATTTATGTTCGACAGAAAATACAATCAGCTTTCCGTTAAATAAAGAACGGTCAAATTCGGTCTAGTAGGTGCAGAGGAATTCAAGGTCAAAGATAAACTTTTGAGTCCTTTTACTATTTTTCATCGAAACATGAGTGTTTTTGTGTTTTTATACAGTCCTTTTTATACCCTCCACCATAGTATGGAGGGTATATTAAGTTTGTCATTCCGTTTGTAACACATCGAACTAATCATTTGCGACCCTATAAATATATATTCTTGATGAGGATAAAATTCTAAGACGATCTGGCCATGCCCGTCCGTCCGTCTGTCCGTTCGTCCGTCTGTCCGTCTGTTGTAATCACTCTAGCGTCCGCAATAATTCAGATAGAGTGCTGAAATTTTGCACCCGAGGGTCTTTTTTCCACAGGCAGGTCAAGTTCGAAGATGGGCTATATCGGTCCACTCTTTGGTATAGCCCCCATATAACGGAACCTACGGAGTTGAGGTATTTTGACGTTCTTCGCCACATTTGCAGACCGAATTAGCTATAATTTTGCACATAGAGTTTCTAGTGATCAACAAACTTATATCCCAAAGGATATGGACATAGGTCCATGTTTTGGTATAGTCCCCATATAACGGTACCTCCCGATTTTCGGTATTTTGGAATTTTAGCCACAATTTTTAACCGAACTAGCTGTAATTTGCCATTTGAGGTTCTCAGTGGTCATGAAACATCTCCACGAAACATCGTCAACATAGGTCCATGTTTTGGTATAGCCCCATATATCGGTACCTCCCGATTTTCGGTATTTTGAGAATTTTAGCTACAATTTTTAACCGAACTAGCTGTAATTTGCCATTTGAGGTTCTCAGTGGTCATGAAACATCTCCACGAAACATCGTCAACATATGTCCATGTTTTGGTATAGCCCTCATATATCGGTTCTTCCCGATTTTCGGTATTTTGAGAATTTTAGCCACAATTTTTAACCGAACTACCTGCAATTTGACATTTGAGGTTCTCAGTGGTCATGAAACATCTCCACGAAACATCGTCAACATAGGTCCATGTTTTGGTATAGCCCTCATATATCGGTACCTCCCGATTTTCGGTATTTTGAGAATTTTAGCTACAATTTTTAACCGAACTAGCTGCAATTTGACATTTGAGGTTCTCAGTGGTCATGAAACATCTCCACGAAACATCGTCAACATAGGCGCATGTTTTGGTATATCCCCCATATAACGGTACCTCCCGATTTTCGGCATTTTGAGAATTTTAGCCACAATTTGTAACCGAATTATCTGCAATTTGACATTTGAGGTTCTTAGTCGTCATGAAACATCTCCACCAACATCGTCAGCATAGGTCCATGTTTTGGTATGGCCTCCTTATAACCGTACCTCCCGATTTTCTGTATTTTGATCATTTTAGTTAAATTTTTTAACCGAACTTGCTGTAATTTGACATTTGAGGTTCTCAGTGGTCGTGAAACATCTCCACCAAACATCGTCAACATAGGTCCATGTTTTGGTATAGCCCCCATATATCGGTACCTCCCGATTTTCGGTATTTTGAGAATTTTAGCTACAATTTTTAACCGAACTAGCTGTAATGATCGGTTTTTTTTCGAATTTTAGTTTCAATTTTGTCTATTCAAAAATAATCGTCAATATAGGTCCATGTTTTGGTATATCCCCCCATATAACTGTACCTCCCGATTTTCGGGAATTTTCAGTGGTCACGAAATTTCTTCACTAAAATTCGTCAACATGGGTCCATTTTTGAGGGTCTACATTGTTTTGATGAAACTAGCCTCAATTTAACTCTTGAAGTTCCCTGCAGCTATAAAACTTTTCCGCCAAAAAATTTAAAGATAGGTCGACTCTTTGATATGGCCCCGTAGGTGGTACCTTTCACCTAGCTGAACACATTTTTTTAGATAAGATTAGATAACACTGTGCAACAAAATGGAGGTGAAAGTATGGGGCACGGAATATTCCTCTGGGGGAAAAATTGCCTTGGTGAGTATATTATGAACCCCGAATGACAGATGCGCCGTGAGTCGAACTTCCGCGTTATGGCGTGATGAAATTTTTGTTAGAAACCCTGTGGGCCATCAGGAATGAGCGTTATATCTTTGTTCACTGTTGCTTAAGTGCTCTACAAAAACAACAAACAAAGATATAATGCTAATTCATGATGGCTTACATAACGCGGAAGTTCGACTCACGGCGCATCTGTCCTTCGGGGTTTTTAATATACACACAGGGCTTTCATCTCCAAAAGGAATTATCTCTGCCCCAACATTTGTGTTCACAGTGTAACTTAAGCAATAGTGGGAGGCAGTAGTAGTCTATCCATTGTCGAAAAATTGTTACACCTAAAATTGTGAAAGGACCCTAATTATTCCATTTTAATTAAGACTATTTTATTGTGGCCGAACTTAACGACTTTTTACTTGTTATATAATAAAAATGGTCAACATTAAAATAAAAATATTGGATGTTTATACCCTACACCACAATGTGGAAAGGGTATTATAAGTTTGTTTTTCGAAAAATTCATGTAACACCGCGAAATATTCGTCGTAGACCCCCTGTGGTATACCAAAATTCATATCTCGACGAGATAAAGCGATTTTGAAATGGTTTAGAAGAGGAACGCTTGATCTTTCTATTGATACTAATTATGTTGATGTACGTGATCAGATAACAGAGTTACTGCCTAATATATACAGCGATCCCTCAGTTTTAATTGTGGGTAGTGTAACCTTAATCACGTCGCAGTTATAGTTCAATACTGACAAATGTTTGCACGAGGTAATAGTTTTGGTCAAGAATAATACCAATTTTGTTTTTTCAAAATAGTCTGGCTTAATCCCATTGTTGTTGTTTTAATATTTTAAAACAACTATTTTATTAGTGGAAAAGATTTGGCATTGTTCGCCTAGGGGTAAGGCAGGGAATACTATAGTTTCGATCCACGCCACTGGATCTCATCAGTTCCCTTGTTTCTTGTTTGTGGATATTCTCCACCGAAGTTTTTTTTTGAATAACTTCTTCAACAAGAAACTTTTTATACCCAAACATCAATCGTCAGCTCGAAGTATAAAGGTAAGCAAAGAAAAAAGTTCAATGAGAAGTTTTTCCTTGGCAACCTCATACAACTCCGACGAAAGTGTCTGCGAAAACAATTCAAACCTCTTCCACTTGTATGTGTCGTCGAATTACGACAAATGCACACACCAAAATTTGGTTGGTCTGCTTTACAGCAAAAACAACACACGTCGTGCCAGTGTCTTCAATTTGAAGCATTGTGGCGTTTTTTTTATTGGGATAGCGTTTGCAATTTTGTTTTTTCAAAATAGTCTGGCTTAATCCCATTGTTGTTATTTTAATATTTTAAAACACCTATTTTATTATGAAATGAAAAAAAAAAATAAAACAAAAAAATGACTAAGGGATTTTAAATAAATCGCGATAAAAGTTCACGTATTTAGGATTTTTGTGGGTTTTCACGATTTTGCTTGGAATCTGCAAGTCGTATTGAATTGGAATGGGAACACATTTTGTAGCTGTGAAAATTATCTGCAGGATTGACCTTTATGATATTTTTATAGGTTTTACCATTTTTGAGATATAGAAGTTCAAATTGGGAAAAATCACTGACTGCATCACCTCCTTATAATGCAATGTCATGTACGGTTCGCCCTTACGTTAAATGAAATCCGCATACACCTCGGAAGTTTTTGCACAATCTGAAACAGCAATGTCCATTGGTTAGAAAAATCAAAAAACAAGGTTTTTTTTAATTAAACCGCGGTAAAATTCACAATTTTTAGGGTTTTTAGGTTTTCAAGATAACCAAGCCTATTAAAATAGGACTAAAGAAATGTTGTATAGAATTTTCACTGCTACAACATTTTCTTTAGTCCCCTCGATAGGACTTGAGGTTTCCCAGCAAAATCGTGAAAACCTAAAAAATACCCTAAACATGTAAACTTTAATAGCGATTAATTTAAAAAGTGCCTGGTGCGATTTTTTGCTTTTTCGATTTTTATACCCTCAGCCGTTAGGCTAAGGAGGGTATATGAAGAAAAGACAAAATTTTTTAGTTTTCCATAAAAAAAAAATTAAAAATTTTTTTTTAAGCTACATGAAAGATTTTTGGTACATAGATTGGGAAAAAATGCCATTCTTAAATCTGTTCGTGATACTAATTTTGGTTGTTGCGCGCAAAAGTTATGGCGGTTTCAATTCTGATAAAAAGAAAAAAATCTTTAAAAGACTCTAATCATTATATTGAGAAACTATCTTAATTAGGGGCTCCCTACATACTATATGTTTACTGAGGTCCCATAACTTTAGTGAAAAAGTTGTGCATTTTCGCGGAAATTAGGAAAGAATTCCAAACAATTGGTAGTTTGCAACTTGTTTTAATAAAATTCAACCTGCCTATGCCTCTGAAAAATATATAAAAAATATGTACGCAATCTATACATCGCGAAGATTCAAATGAAACCAAAACTATACAAATCCGTTTAGTGGTTTTCATATTATAGCGAAAACAAAAAAAATATATTGAGGAAATTTATAAAATTTTTGTAAGAGAAAATATTTATTAAAATTTATTTTGTGAGTTAGTTGAACAAAATGTAAGAAAAATAGGTCGGAGTTTTTCTTCTATTTTAGTTAAATTTCACGCAATAAATCACATTTTTTATTCTAATCACTTCTTGAAAACACGCTAACATCTAGCAGAAGATATGGATATCTTTCAAATAAATGCTGGGTTCCTTTAAATGGGGTATAATCGTGAAATAAAATTGTATCGGGTAATGTTCATTTTGAAATGCGTGTAAATCGCGAAATCCTCAAAATCACTTGATGCGCATGCGGTTTACCAATACAGCGAATTCTTCTCTTTTAATTTGTACACATTTGTCAGGAGTTACTTTGGCCGCTAAGATGTAGCATCGTCTGCAGTTTAGAGTGCAACAAACTGTATAACGCTTATATTTTGCACAAAGTGCATACACTTTTTATGCGCATCCGATTTCACTATCAACCGTGAAAAAATACATCGATCTAAACATATTTCAATAAAATCCATCAAGAACCGTGGATGTAGCATCTCACAGCATTTTTTGGATAAATCGGATACAGCTCCCACGCCACTAAATTTTTCAAACCGCTGTTTTCGCACAAACGCGAGTGATGATTCACTTTCTTCATTGAAATGGAAACGATCCACATAAAACGCGAATTAGTCAGCGATATTTTGAAAAACATTTTTCGCAAATTTTTCAATTTTTGCAGTAGCCATTTCCGCCGTTCTAGTAGATGGATTTTTATGATCTGTGATTCATATGATCCGGATCGTCGAAAAACTAAAATATCGCGGGGTACCACCACACTCAAAACGATATTGTAAATACTGTACCCAAAAGATAGGTTTTTTAGAAAAAATATCACACTAAATTTTAGCCTTTGGCAGTAGATTACTCTGCTGCTGTGTGGGCTACATACTCAATATAGATATCAGAATTTGCGAAATCGCGAGTTCTTTAATCCTATAATTGGTTTTTCGAAATATCCGAATGCGCGTCCCAGTTACATAAAAAATACAAAAAACACCTGAAATCCGGCTTCAAAATGTCAGCATCCATAGAAGGTGGATGCAGTGGAAATTTTGGAAAGTGATACATTAGAAGTTAAATCTTCATTTTGTATTCTCCTATTTTTACTTTGGACAGATGTCCGTCATTTGAATGGTTTAATCAGAAATCGAATAGCAATGTAAAAAACCTTTTTAGCTTCAACGTGTTTTTACCTATGTTTTTTCCTTTACGCGGTCGTAACTACCACGTAAATTAAATTTTTTTGCTAGATTTTTGAGCTTTATACAAAAACATCTAAAATAGTCCAGCAATAGTCATAGTTACTGGTAAACTACAATAGTTCGCGTATTATAATAGTGCAAACCTTGGCTTCATGGAAACTAAAAAATTTTGACTTTTCCTCATATACACTTTGATACGATGAAAATGTGCCTCATCGAAATAATGGTTTTAGACCCCAAGTATGTTTGGACGAAATGTGTTTCAAACAATTTGGAGTCGATCTAGCCATGTCCGTCCGTCTGTCTGTCTGTCTGTCCCGCTGGCTGGAGCGCACGATAACTCTCGAACGGATGAACCGATTCGGTTCAAATTTTGGCTTTCGTAATATTTTGCCCAAACTTAGTTTAAGTTCGAAGATGAGCTACATCGGTCCACTCCTTCCGGTACCTCCCCCACAAAAGTTCGAAAATGTTCGGAAGGTTTGTGCGCACGATAACTCTTGAAGGGAGTGACCGATTTGGTCCATACTTTGTATAGCGTAAACTTTCTACCAGAGTAATATGAGGTTCAAATATGGTCTCAATAGGTCCACAACTTCGGGTACCTCCCACACAAAATTTCGGAAAAGTTCAGTTTAGGGCCATCTCTCGAATCGCTTTGATTTTTGTTTTAGCAACTTGTATTCACTGCCCTCCATACGACGGCACAAGTTTCATCAAGGGCAAGTACATACTTCTTGAGAAAATAGCCTGAAAGTTGCAAAAAACCCCTATGACACCGTGTGAGGTGGTTGGACCGAAAGATAACTCTAGAACGGATCTACCGATTCTGTCCAAAATTTGGCCTTAGTAATATTTTGACCAAACATAGTTTAAGATCGAAGATAAGCCATATCGGTCTACTCCTTCAGGTACCTCCCCCACAAAAGTTCAAAAAATGTTCGGAAATATTGTTCGTACGGTAACTGTTGAAGGGAGTGGCCGAATTGGTCCATACTTTACACATCCTAATATATCTACCAGATATAGATCAGGTTCAAATATGGACTATATTTGTCCACTCCATCTGATACCTCCCACACAAAATTTCGGATAAGTTCACTTTAAGACCTGCTTTCGAATCATTTTGATTTTTGTTGAAGCAACTTGCATTCGCTGCCTCAATTACGATGGTAAAAGTTTTTTTAGGGGCAAGTCCATACTACTTGAGCAAACAACCCGAAGAGTGTAAAAACCCCCTATGGCACCATATGTTGTGGCTGGAGATCCACTTCCATAACGGTCAAAGTCGATCCATTCCTTTTAGGATCTCCTCCACAAAACTTTTGGTCTTTAATCCTAATCAACATTTTTGTCGGTTCAAACGCCCAAAATTTTTAAAACCCCCTAAATACATACGTATTTTGGGAAAAAAAATGTTTCAATATATACAGGCTGAGGGTATATCTCTGTCGGCAAAGCCGACTGATACTATTTTACTTGTTTGTTCATCTATGAGTATTGTAGTTTCAGAGTCCGCAAAAACTTCCTAGGCGCACCGTGACATATACGTTTGTTTTCCTTTATAGTTTTGGTTTGTTTATAAGGAACTACGTTTATCTTGCATGCTACAAAATTTTGCAACCATGATAGAAAGGTATTGAAATCATGATAGAGAAATTCCAAGTTTTTTTTTAATTGGATGCTGTACGGCGTTTTGAAATTTTTATGCTACCTTTGATTAGAAGTAATGTAATACCTCGAAATACCTCTTTTATTGATCGAATCTGATAAAGTCACCAAAAACTATTTCTAAATATGTGTGTCCGTCCGTCAGGCCGTCCGTGTGTCCGTCTGTCCATTATAAATTGTAATCAAACTCCAGGCCGCAATTATGGACCGATCGTCACGAACTTTTGTATGGAGGTCAGTTTCATATCAGAATAGATCGCTATTTTAATTGGTGATGATCTTGAAATATTTAGCGGGTGAAATGTACCAAAAACACAATTTTTACCCGATTTTGTAGCTGCTCTGTAGGTCGCAATAATAGTCCGATCGCCGCGAAATATTAAATAATGTAAGCGTATATTACAAAGAAGAAGCTTGCATTTTGAGATGGTTATCAGATAATATTTAGATGGTTAAATGGACCACAACTTTTGTGTGAAAAATGTGAAAAATTTTTAATATACAGTTTATATCCTTATTCTCTTAAGACATATTCCGCCTTTGTAAATAATATTTGCAAGGCCAACTCTTGACTTTACCATTGATGCCAATTATGTTGATTTACGTGGTCAGATAAGAGAGTTACATCCTAATAAATCCAGTTTTTATACACTACACCACTATGTGGAAAGGGTATTATAAGTTTGTTTTGGGAAAAATTCATGTAACACGGGGAAATATTCGTCGGAGACCCCCAATGTGGTATACCGATCTTCATATCTCGACGAGATAAAGCGATTTTGAGATGTGTGTCCGTCCGTCCGTCTGTCCATTATAAATTCTAAACACGCTCCAGGCCGCAATTATGGACCGATCGTCACAAAATTTTGTAATTGTAATTTAATGTCAATTATGTTGATTTATGTGGTCAGATAACAGAGTTACAGCCTAATATATCCAGTTTTTTTCTTGTAGTGTAATCATAAGCACTCTAGAGGTCGCAATTAAAGCTCAATAGTCACGAAATTTTGCACGAGGTAAGGGTTTAGGTCGAAGAAGATGCCTACAATTGTTGATGATGATCTGATATTATTTAGCGTGTGCAATGGACCATTACTTTTGTATGCTAAATAAAAACAATTTATGTTTGGTCCATATTTGAATCCCTGGGGGGCATATACCGACAAAGTCGCCTATATATGAAAAATAAACTACCGATCTTTCCTCTGATAAAAATTGCAATAATATGTGTGCTTGATAACGGACCTACTACCTAAGATATAATGAGTTTTGTGAAGAGAACCACATCTTCCTCCCATGCAACAAATTGTCTCTATCATGACAGACAAATCCACAGTTCTTCCTACCTGTCCAATTGTCCAAAATTTAAAGATGTAGCAGAAATTGCTAAACAACGCCAATTTTCAAATTTAAGAATATTTCTTAAAATGTACAGTATATAATTGTTCCATCCCTGTTCGGACAAGGGAGCCTCCTCTCATATCAATGAGAGCACCCCGATTAATATCAGCTCAATGATATGTAGACAGCGGAATTTTATGCAACACCTATTTTTGTAAAATTTGCATATTTTTGGCTTCTAATTAAATTCCAATCGAAATATATCACATATGCAAACATTTGCGAAATGTATAAATTATGCATATGCAAATATTATTTTTGCGTTTGGAAAATTTCTATATTTCACATATTTTCGTATGCTACATATATTTCAATAATATCTTCTGCGTAAATTTTTCTGTTTGAAATTCACATCAGACAAGTCAATAAAATAGAGAAATCTGTAACCAGAGCCACAATCTTCAAAATGTCGAAAATGGGGAGCTTTCGTTGTATGGGAGCTATGTGAACGCCTAGACCTATACCGACAAATTTTTAGATGGAAAGTTTAATACCCCCAATGAAGACTTAGTATCAAATTTTAGCCAATTCGGAGGTATATTGAGACCATAACCTTCAAAGTACAGAAAATCGGTAGGTTCTGGCTATGGGAGCTATATGAAGACGTGGACATATAACGACAAATTTCAGGTGGAAAGTTTTTTTACCTCCAACGAAGACTGAATACAAAATGTCAGCCATTTCAGTTTGATATTGAGGGCACAACCTTCAAAAAACCGGATATCGGGAGGTACGGTTCTATGGGAGCTATATGAAGACCTGGACCTATACCGATAAATTTGAGGTCAACAAATATGATGATTGTGAGATTGTGACAAAATCTTCCATATGGTTTACCAAATATGTCAAAATACGCAAAAAAAAAATAGATCCAAACTAAATGTATGTTTATCGGCGATAAACAGTAGGCCCCATACTATTGCTGTAATATGAATCGTGGTGCACGTCCTGTCCCTTCTGTGATGTTTGTGGAACAATTATTATATTTTGTATTTAAACTTAATGTGATAAGGTTGCAGACTCCAAAAAGTTATTTCTTACAATAAGCTTATTTGTCCAAGAGAAACTTTGATTTGCTGAAAGCTAACTCGCAGGGTAGTGGTGTAGGGTATCGTATGGTCGGCCCTATCCGACTATAGCCTTTGCTTACTTGCTATTTTTTAGTGTTGTCATTTGCACGCTAAAGGTCGCAATTATAGCTCAATAGTCACGGCATTTTATGCGAGGTAAGAGTTTAGGTCGAAGAAGATGCCTACAATTTTTTATGATGATCTGATATTAGTAAGTGGGTAAAATGGACCATTACTTTTGTATGAAAAATAAAAAAAAATTATTTTGGTCCATATTTTAAATCCTGGAGGGCATATGCCGACAAAGTAGCCTACATATGGAATGGATTTTGTGTAGAGAACAAACATTCCCTCCCCTGATACAAATTGACTCTATCATGACAGAGAAATACTAATTTTTATACCCTTCACCATATTGAGAGTATAATTAAATTTGTCATTCCGTTTGTAACACATCGAAACATTCATCGAAGACCCTGTAAAGTATATATATTCTTGATCAGGGTAAAATTCTAAGTCAATATAACCATGTCCGTATGTCCGTCCGTCCGTTGATATCAAGATACAGCTCGCAATTTTTAAGATAGAGCTTTGAAATTTGGTATAGAAGTTTCTTTTACTCCTAGGATGTTTGGTATTACAAATGGGCTACATCGGTCCACGTTTTGATATAGCCCCCGTAGAACGGTACCACCCGATTTTCGGTATTTTGAAGGTTTTAGCTTGATTATAACACCGAAATGGCTGAAATTTGGTATTAAGTGTTCGTTGGTGGTACACAACTTTCCCCCACTTCATTGGTATGGGTCCACGCCTTCATATAGCCCACATAGAACGGTACCTCACGATTTTCGGTATTTTGAAGGTAATGGCCACAATAATACATTGAAATGGCTGAAATATGGTATTTAGTATTCGTTAGAGGTATTCAGCTTTCCACTCTAAATTTGCCGGTATAGGTCCATATAGCCCCAAATAACGGTACCTCCCGGATTCCGGTATTTTGAAGGTTGTGGACTCAATATTCATCCAAAGTGGTTGAAATTTGGAATTTAGTCTACGTTTGGTTAATAAAACTTTCCCACAGAAATTTTTGGTTCAGGCCCACGCCTTAAAATAGCCCCCATAGAACGGTACTTCCCGATTTTCGGTATTTTGACGGTTTTAGCTTCGTTATGGCTGAAATTTGGTACTTAGCTTTTGTTGGGAATATACAATTTTTCCTCAGAATTTTGTTGGTATGGGTCCACGCCTTCATATAGCCCCTATAGAACGGTACCTCCCGATTTTCCTTTTTATGAGGGTTGTGGCCACAACAACAAACAGAAATGGCTGAGATTTGGTATTTACTCTACGTTGGAAATAAAATCCTTAGAACGGTACCACCCGATTTTCATCATTGTGAAGGATGTGACGAAATGACTGAAGTTTTTTATTTAGTCTTTCATGGGGTTATAAAATGTTCCAGAAAAGAATTATCAGTATAGGTGCACGTCTTCCTATATCCACCATGTCTTCCTATATCCACTACTGAAATATCGTAAATTTGGTATTTAGTCTTCTTTGAGTCTAAAAGCTTTACGTCAGAAATTTGTCGGTATAGTTCGACGTTTTGATATAGCCCCCTTAGAACGGTACCTCCCGAATTTCAGTAATTTTAAGGTTAGCGATATTGTTTTAGGGTGCCACTGTGGTGTATTGGTGTGCACGCCCGCCTTGCACGCAGAAGGTCGTGGGTTCGATTCCCCGGCCAGGCAACATCAATCATTTTCAACGGTGGCAAAATACCCCTCAGTAATGTTGGCGACATTTCCTGAGTATTTCAGCCTTGAAAAACTCGGCGATAAACAGTAGGTCCCATATCATTGAGCTAAATATGAATCGGGGTGCACTCATTGATATGAGAGAAGTCTCCCTTGTCCCGTATGGGATGTTGTGGAACAATGTTTTTTTTTTTTTGTTATTTTGATATTGTTTTACCGAAATTGCTGACATTTGGTATTAAATCTTTTTCATAAACGAAAGGAAAGTAAATGTTCCATTTTACTTTAATACCACAATTTGTTATCTAATTTTTTGTTTCCTTACTTTCAATATGTTTACTATCGAATTCCATATTGAAACTAACAATCAGTGACGACAAAAAATTGGGGCTTCGGCCAGGAAAATCGGTTTCTGAACCACTGTGCGCCGTATTTACGATGAGTTGTCAGATGTAATGCCTTGGCAGCAGGATGTTGATGTGAAGTTCACATCAACAACCTACCAACAACAAGGAGAATAAACTTTAAGAGCGACACTGCTTACTGCTATCGCCATCTCACACAGAAAAACAAATAGATTGTGCAGTATGTAAAGCAACACAGTGCAATATTTACAGTCGACGATGATAGTGAAGTTCTATCGTAGTTTTAAGCAACACTTGACACTTATTTTTTAGTTTTACATGTAAGCGAAATATTTATATATATTTTTTATTGTTGATGTCTTTAATTATGGATAAATTTATACATATGATGTACTAATAAATTAAAAACATGTATTTTTGTAATGTAATCCATTGCGAAATATCGGAAAACAATAAAAACATTTATTTTATCATATATTATTTCTGTATAATAATTTCATATAATTATTTCATCTAATATATCAATTAAAAGTAGTTTGTGCGGGACCCTTTTCAATATTTAAATGGAATAATATTTATTATTATAGGCAAAAGTTCATTTATTGGTGCAACAGGAAATATTTTTTGAGAAAATTTAATTCATTCATTCTTGCTACAGGAAGACATATTTTAGAGAAAAAATTCAAAAGCCATCACGATATTGTGCACACATCGTCCAAATGAAATGATTGTAACATGGTGTTCTGGATTTTGAGTGGGTAGAAAATATTGATTATAAGTTTATAAAAGGGGGTTTTCTTTATTTTTTGCTTTGCTTTCCTTTTCGTAGTGCCATCGAGAAGCTGGCTTTTGAACTTCGCAAACAAAAATTAAATTTTTGGTTGTGGGTATGTTTATTTTACTCGTATGTATATTCCCCAAAAAGGCCCAAGATAATTAAATTCAATCTTAAAATATTAATAATGTTAGCGGTAGTTTCAGCGTTCGCCTCTTCTTTTCGTCACTTATTTTATGGGAGGTCACGTTTCGATGCACTCATCAATGAACTTGTTGTGCCAAACCCCTTGAATACCAAATTGTGAAAGCAATAATGTACATCACTCTACATCCTTTACAGTTTCGGTTATCTCAATGGGGTTCTTTCGTTGTTAGCTGGCATTGTGTGTGTTCTGCTGATGTTCAGAACGCAAGGAAAATTTAATACTTTCACGAATCCCTATCAACGAACGTGGTAGGTACGTTTGAACGTTCAGATAATTTTCATGGGAATTCTTATTTCATTGCAACAATCCTTTGTTGCGGCATGCTTACGCCTGAACTACCAGCTGATATCGATTTTTTTTTTTTAATTCTATGTTAACATCATAACATAGCTTTGATTCAGTGTACAATCACCGGCAAAACGTTTGGCAAACAAAAAAAAAACAAATCTTAATTTTTGTTGCAAAATATAAAAGTAAATATTTGACAGTAACAAAAAAAGAAAATAAAGCAAGCTATAGAGCCGTTGGAAACGCACAGGCATCTCCCTAACTTGTACAATGCAAAATATAAGAAGGCAACAAATGTATTTGCAAAAATAACTGTCGAACACATACGCCAGAATAAGCAAAGCCACAGATGTTCGTCAAACTGTAGAAGGGCAATAGGCTGACAGAAGCTTTGGCATACCGTTATTGTGCTACCATGGCTCTGCCCATCAATGCAATGTGAGAAACGTGTCCATTGTTATTCTTAGTTCAATACCTTGACTTAGACTTGAATTTAAAAAGCTGATGATTTTTAAAATGTGCGAAGGCATTTGAGCATATCGGAAATAATACATGGATATTAAAAAAAACAAAAAAAACAGGGCCGACCATGTGATACCCTACACCAATACTCCTGGGCAATAGTTTTCCGCGGAATTTATTTATATGATTGCGAAGGCTCCCTAGTTTCTTCGGGGATGTAGTGGGTATATACATATGATTTCGACACGTTATATATTATTTTCATTATTTTGTAATGGACAGATGTACCATTTTGGCTTCATATACATACACATTTCTTCAAAAAATTATAAATTTGTATTAAGTAAGAAAATACAGACCTAACGCATTTAGAAATACTTTTGGTGACTTTATCCGATTCGATCAATGAAAGAGATCAATATTTCGAGATATTCCACTGCTTCTAATCAAAGGTAGGATAAAAACTTCAAAACCCCGTACAGTATCGTATAATGCATCAATTAAAAAAACTTGGAATTCCGTTATCATGATTTTAATACCTTTCTATCATGGTTGCGAAATTTTGTAGCATGGAAGGTAAACGTAGTTTTTTATAAACAAACCAAAACTATAAACTATAAAGGAGAACACACTTATATGTCACGGTGCGCCCGAATCAACTATAAATGGAAGGTGCTTACACCTAGGAAGTTTTTGGGGATTCTGAAACTACAATGTTCATAGATGAGAAAAAAGAAAAAAACAAAAAATCGCTGGATTTTTTAAATTTTTAAATTAATCGCGATCAAAATTCACATTTATAGGGTTTTTTGAGTTTTCACGATTTTGCTTTAAGTGGAAGGTGCTTACATCTAGGAAGTTTTCGCAGATTCCGAATCTACAATAGTCATAGATGAGAAAATAAAAAAAAAAATCGACGAAGGAATTTAAAAATAAATGCGGTCAAAAGTCACATTTTTGGGTTTTTTTGGTTTTCAGGATTTTGCTTGGAAACCGCAAGTCCTATCGAAATGGGACTAAAGAAACTGCTGTAGCAGGGAAAATTCTCTACAACATCGTTATGCGCAGTTCAATAGGGCCTAAAAATGCCTAAAAATCCCTAAACGTGTGAACTTTTATCGCGATTTATTTAAAAATCCCTCCAGCGATTGTTTTTTGTTTTTGGATTTTCTCAACAGTAATGAAACTACAATGTTCATAGATGAGAAAAAAGAAAAAAAAAATCGCCGGACGCTTTTTAAATTAATCGCGATCAAAATTCACATTTATAGGGTCTTTTAGGTTTTCACGATTTTGCTTTAAGTGGAAGGTGCTACACCTGGGAAGTTTTTACAGATTTCGAATCTACAATGGTCAAAGATGAGAAAAAAAAAACAAAAATCGACGAAGGAATTTAAAAATAAACGCGGTCAAAAGTCACATTTTTTTTGGTTTTTTAGATTTTCAGGATTTTGCTTGGAAACCGCAAGTCCTATCGAAATAGGACTAAAGAAACTGCTGTAGCAGGGAAAATTCTCTACAACATTTTTTATTCACATTTCAATAGGGCTTGCAGTTTCCAAGAAAAATCCAGAATACCTAAAAATCCATAAACGTGTGAACATTTACCGTGATTTATTTAAAAATCCCTCCAGCGATTTTTTTTTTGGTTTTGGATTTTCTCAACAGCAATGTTCATAGATTGCTGTTTCGGAATCTGCAAACATTTCAAAGGCGTAAGCGGTTTTCATTTAAATTTAGTTAGCGCACCGTACATGAGATTATTTTAAGGAGGTGATACAGTCACTGTATTTTCCCAATTTGAATTTTTATACCTTAAAAATAGTAAAACCTACGAAAATATCATAAAGGTCAATCTTGGGGAGAATTTTTACATGTACAACATTTGCTCTAATCTCATTTCAATAGGACTTGTATTATAGCTGCCATGACACAAAGCGTGAGTTTGGTTGCGGTTTTGTAGTTGGTCAGAGGTTAAAACATCTGGACTCCAGCTTCACCCCAGTGAAGGAAAGACTTGCTACAATTCGATTAAAAGCAAAATTTTTCAACATCAGCTTTATCTGCACTCATGCTACAACCGAAGACAAGGACGAACAGACCAAATATATATTCTACGAGCGCCTAGAAGAAACATATGACCATTGTCCTGCCCATGACATTAAAATTGTTCTAGGCGATTTTAATGCCAAAATTGGAAAGGAGAATATCTTTGGACAAACAGTCGGGAAATTCAGTCCACATAGTGAAACATCAGACAATGGAATGAGGCTGATATACTTCGCAGCGCAAAAAACATGGTAGTTAGCAGTACCAGATTTAAGCATCTCGATATTCATAAGGGCACTTGCCTGTCTCCAGACCAAAGAACAATAAATCAAATTGATCACGTTGTGATAGATGGAAGACATTCATCGAGCGTGTTGGATGTACGATCGTTCCGAGGAGCAAACATAGATTCGGACCATTACCTCGTTGCAGCAAAGGTACGTACCCGTCTAAACGTTGCAAATAAAGCACGGACAGACACAACACGAAAGTTGGACATCGCTAAGCTGCAAACACAACAGATAGCCACAGCATATTCCACTCAACTGACCCAATTGCTTAATGAAAGCGCTTCTCGTCCCGATAACATATCAGCACAATGGCAAAATATTGCCCACTCCATGCAAACAGCCGCAAAATCAGTACTTGGATACCAGAGACCTCCACCAAAGAATCCATGGTATGACCAGGAGTGCCATGCTGCTACAGAAGAAAAAATCCGGCATATAGGGCTACTTTACAATCAGTAGCAACGCGTAGCGCTCGTGAGAGGTATCGGGAGAAAAGGAGAGAGGAGAAACGTCTTTTCCGCAGGAAAAAGAGAGAGATGGAAAAGAGGGAGTGTGAACAAATAGAGATGTACAGGAGACAGAACGAAGTCCGAAAATTCTACCAAAGAGTGAAGCATCAAACTGAGGGCTTTGGTACAGACATATCCTCCAGTAGAGACCAACAAGGTAATTTGGTAACTGATACAGATAGTGTGCTCAGGATATGGAAAGAACATTTTTCCAAACTGTTGGTACCCGATAGCAGTGAAGACGGCGAAGATACCACAGACCCAATCCCAGAAGATGGTATTGAATGTATACCGCCCAGCCAAGATGAGGTAATGCCAGCAATAAACCGGCTAAAGAACCGGCAGGAGCAGATGGCCTACCAGCCGAGCTGTTCAAAACCGGAGGCGACACGCTGATAAGGTGTATGCATCAGCTAGTTAGCACCATCTGGCAGGAAGAACGCGTACCCGACGATTGGAACGTGAGCATCCTATATCCAGTCCACAAGAAGGGTGATAAGACTGTGTGCTCCAATTACAGGGGCATAAGTCTGCTCCCTATTGCATATAAGATAGTATGGCATATTGTGTGAGAGACTAAAGCCTATGGTCAATGAAATTATTGGACCCTATCAGTGCGGCTTTAGACCTGGCAAATCCACCATTAACCAGATATTTACTTTGAGACAAATCCTGGAAAAGACCCAAGAAATGCAGATCAACACCTTCCATCTTTTCGTCGATTACAAAGCAGCATTCGACAGCCCTATACGTTCAAAGGTGTTCCAAGCCATGTCTGATTTTGGTATTCTTGCAAAGCTCATTCGGCTTTGTAGAATGACATTAACTGAGACGAGATCCTCAGTTAGAATAGGAAAGAACCTCTCCGAAGAGTTTATTACCAAAAGAGGTTTCAGACAAGGAGGCGGCCTGTTGTGTGATCTATTCAACATCCTACTGGCAAAGGTCATACGAGACGCGAAGGTTAAAAGAAATGGAACGATATACACGAACAGCCATATGTTACTGGCTTATGCCGACGACATTGACAGCATGGGTCGATCGCTAAAGGAAGTAACTGACACCTTTGCAAAAGTCGAAAGAGAATCTACTAAAGTTGGTCTGGCAGTAAACGGCGAAAAAACCAAACCCCACACCATCTGTGAATGTTGGTACCTACAATTTTTGAGGTAGTAAAGGACTTCGTCTACCTCGGCACCGCCATAAACACAACAAATAACATCAGTTGTGAAATACGAAGAAGAATAGTGTTGGCTAACAGATGCTACTTTGGGCTGAGTAAGCAGTTTAGGAATAAAGCCACCTCTCGTCAAACAAAAGTAAGACTTTACAAAACACTGATACTACCCGTGCTAATGTATGGTTCAGAAGCATGGGTACTTGCTCAAGCAGATAAGGCAGTGCTTGGTGTGTTCGAGAGAAAAATTCTTCGAAAAATCTACGGGCCGATTTGCGTTGACGGTGAATATCGACGTCGTATGAACTACGAGCTATATCAGTTATACAACGACATCAATATAGTTAAACGTATCGAGATGCAACGATTGCGATGGCTAGGCCATGTTATAAGAATGAGTAATGATGAACCCGCTAAAAAGGCGTATAAATACGGGTCGTATGGAGGTTCTCGCAGATCTGGAAGGCCAAAGCTTCGTTGGAGCGAACAAGTTAAACGAGATATCATAAAGCTACATATCCCAGATTGGGAAAATACAGCAGGAAACGGAGAGGATTGGAGATTTTTCTTAGTTCGGCTTATGGAACAAATGTTCTGTAAAAGCCAGCTAAGTAAAGTAAGTAAGATTAAAAATTAAATTAGGATAGTTTTCCGACAAAAGTTATGGTCATTTTTAAATGCTAAACACTATCCGATCATTATCAACAATTATTGGCATTATCCTTGACCAAAACTATTACCTTGTGAAAATATTTGTCAATATTGAACTATAACTGCGACCTCTAGCGTGATTAAGTTTACACTACCCACAATTAAAAATGAGGGATCCCCGTATATACTAGGCTGTAACTCTGTTATCTGACCACGAACATCAACGTAATCAGCATCAATGGAAAATTCAAGCGTTCTTCTTCTAAATATAACTTACACAAACCTTACATAACCTTACATAAAATTTTGCGCCGATCAGACTACCATTGCAACCTACAGAGCCGCTGCAAAATTGGATAAAAATTTTGTTTTTGGTCCATTTCACCTTCTAAATGTTTCATGTTCATTGCAAAAAACTATAGGGGTCTATTCTGGTCTGATCCTTCTCCATTGGTCCATAATTGCGGCTTGTAGCCTGATTAAATTTTTTAATGGACGGACAGACGGACGGACACACATCTCAAAATCGCTTTATCTCGTCGAGATAGGAATTTTGGTATACCACTTTCCACCTTAAATTTGTCGGTATGGGTCACGACTTTATATAGCCCCATAGAACTGTAACTTCCAAATTTTATGGTTGTGACCACATTATCCCACCGAAATGGTTAAAATTTCGTATTTAGTCTTCGTTGTAGATATACAACTTTGTGCCACAAATTTGTTGGGAACCGCCCAAGTTTTCATATAGTCCCCATAGAAGGGATCCTCCCGACTTCGTTGGTGGGTATAAAATTTTACATCTGAAATTTGCCGGTATAGTTCCACGTTTTTATATAGCCCCCATTGAACAGTACCTCCCGATTTTCAATATTTTAATGGTTGTGGTCTCAATATCCCACCGAAATGGCTGAAATAAGGTATTTAGTCTTCGTTCGTGATATAACATTTTCCCCCAGAAACTTGTCGGTATAAGTCCAAGTAAGTAGTCTTCGTTAAGCGTGTAGAACTTTGCACCACAAATTTGTAGATAAAGGTCAACATTTTCATATAGCCCCCATAATATGGTACCTATCGATGTTCGGTATTTTGAAGGTTGTGGCCTCAATATCTCATATAAAATTTTCCACCAACAATTTGTTGGTATAGGCCCACGTCTTCGTATGGGACGATACCTTCTGATTTTCTGTAATTTGTTAGTTTTAGAAATATTATTCAACCAAAATTTCTGACATTTGAAATTATAAAACTTTCCTCCAAAAAATTCTCGATAAAGGTCGGCATTTTGATAGAGCCCCCACAGAAAGGTACTACCGATTTTTTTGTATTTTAATGTTTTTGCATCATTAGCGGAATAACTGAAATTTCGTATTTAGTCTTCGCTAGGGGTACAAAACATCAACGATCCAAGTTTTGGCATATCCGCCCATATGAGAGTACCACCCGATTTATGATTTTTTTAAGATTTTAGTCACATTTTTCTACCGAATTGAATGTAAATTTAAATTTTGTGTTCCTGCCCCAATTTGAACTTCTATGTCTCAAAAATAAATATTATAAAAGTCAATCTTGTAGATAGTTTTCACTGCTACAAAATTTTCTTTACTTCTATTTTCATAAGGCTTGCGGTTTAGTAGCGGTTTTTCTCATCTATGAACACAGTAGTTTCAGAATGCGCAAAAACTTCCCAGGTGTAAGCTCCCTTCATTGAAAGTTGGTTCAAGAGCACCGTGATGCATTATATTCGTGTTTTAGTCTAGCCCTCATGAACCAGATTTCGCCAATTCCACGTATTTCAAGGCTTCTTTGTCTAATTATCTAACCGAGTTTGCTGTAATTTGGTATTGTGTATTGTGAGTGGATACAAATAAAAGCTGGAAAGTTCGAAAAATTATAAATATTGATCTATTTTTTGGAAAGAACAATGATGACGCCCCATGTGAACTCTATTAAAGGATTTTGCTAAATTTTCTTTCTGAAGTAATGTAGATTGGTATATAGGAATCATAATGCGTCGAAAATTTCATTGAAGAAATTTATCAATATAAATTGATTATCATCAGTTAAGATATTCTTCTTGTCGTAGAGGAACCGAATAAAAAGTTCGGTTAGGCCCGGAACGTGACGCCGTTCTTACATGTTCAATTTAAATTCAATACAATGCGTGGTGGAAGGTAAAAAAATCTTGGCCGGGCCGAAAATAATGAAATTCTTACTTGTTTTACATCTTATGTACATATCGCTAATTTATTCAAAGAGTAGCATAACTCAAAAAATGCGATTTCTGAGTTAGCAATTTCTATTTTTTCTACAACTTCTACTTTATCTTGTGTCAAATTTTCATGCTGATATCTCTAAAACTGAACGCGTTACAGCTCATTTATTTTTTCACATTATTCAACACAACAGTTTTTTGAGTTTATGAAGCACTAAAACAATTCAAATTATGCTTGATCTTGCACAGAAATTTAGCACTGACATCTGGCTAGCTGTATACAAAATATGGTCCAAGTAGTTATTTTAGTTTTTGTGTAATAATCTTTTTAATTTGGGAAGTCAAATTCCAATCGCGAACTTAAAACGCGTTTTTTGGAAACTGGATTTTTTGAAATGTGTCACTCTTTGAGTAAATAAGCGATATGCATGTGTACAAACAAATTCTTCGACATCTGAATATTAAGCCATATTCGGTAACAATTTAACATGAAATTTTCTCCCACGCAGTGTAAACGATAGAATATGTTACTACACGTCTCTCACAAAAAACCAACACATTTTTGCCTTTATAAGATTTAAGGACAAAGTCACATTCTCAAAAATCCCCCCTACACATCTCATAGCTTTTCATACATGTTAACGTTTATTGTAACACATATTTCCCTATTCACAGTACACACCACAAAGTAATCATTTCACTGTGTGGAATGTTCAAAAGAAGTCCTTTGGGAAATTTAGTCATTGATTCGACAGTTAATACCCGCAGCTAAGCATAAATCCGTATGTGAATGAAAAACAGTGCCAGAAGTTTTTGCCGCTGGAATTATTATTTCTTTTTTACTGTTTTTATGACGAACGTGACGAATCCAAAGGAAATTACGAAATATTTCAAAGCTATTGCATTCCCGCCTAGTTATGAAATTGGACTTTTAGGGAATGTTGTGGTTGTGAACATTTTCGTTGATTAGCATAGATTTCCATCGAAATGTGCTTCACATTTCTTACAAATATTACGACAGACAAAATGCTGTTTATTATCGGCTAATATACTGACAATGTGTAGGAACGAAATTCCATAATGAAGAAGGGCTTCTTGCTATAATACCATGTCCCCACTGAAGACAAAAAAAAAAACAAGTAAAAAAGCGTTAAGTTCGGCCGGGCCGAACTTTTCATACCCTCCACCATTAAATATTCTGAACTAAAATGGAATAATTAGTTTTCATTCCTGGCCCCAACTTTAAGTGGGTACGTTAAAATGTCAGATCATTTACATAAAATGCTTCATTCGGGAGGCCCTTTTTTATGGTGCCTATATCTAACTATGTATGTTGATAATTTTTGGTGGGCTAGAAATTGGGAGGTACCGTCATATAGGGGTTATAATAAAACATGGACCTATGTTGACAGTTTTTGATGGGAGTCTTTAATGTCAAATAACTCCTAATTCGGTTAAAAATTGTAGCTAGAATCCTCAAAATACCAAAAATCGGTACATAACGTGGGAGCTTCAAATGTCATTAACAGCTAGGTCGGAGGTATGTGGCCTATACGAAAATATGATCGTAAATGAACAATTTTTGTTGCAGAATTTTTGTTGGCTTTTAAATTTCAAATTACAGAAAGTTCGTCCAAAAATAAAGCTAAGGTACGGAAAATCGTGAGGTTTGTTTTGGGGCTATACCAAAATATGGACCTACGTTCGGTTAAACATTTTAAGTAAAATCCTCAAAATACCGAAAATCGGGAAGTATCGTTATATTGGGGCAATGTTGAAAATTGTTGATGCAGATGTGTGGTGACCACTACAACCTTCAAATGTCAAATTACAGTTAGTTCGGTTAAAAATTGTAGCTAAAATTGCCAATTACTGAAAATTGGAAGGTACCGTTATATGGGAGCTATATCCGAACATGGACCTATGTTGACAATTTTTTATGGAGAGGTGTTGTGACCACTAAGAACTTCAAATGTCCAATTACTGCTAGTTCGGTTTAATATTGTAGCTAAAATCATCAAATTACTGAAAATCGGGAGGTACTTTTATATGAGAGCTTTATAAATACATCGACCTTTCTTGACAATTTTTGGTGGAGAGGTGTGGTGACCACTAAGAATTTCAAATGTCAAATGTTCAAATTACAGATAATTCGGTTAAAACTTGCAGGTAAAATTCTCAAAATCCGTTATATGGGGATACCGAAATCCGTTATACCGAGGTACCGTTACATGGGGCTATACCGAAACATGGACCTACGTTCATAATTATTTCGAATATAAGTTTTTTGGTCACTAAGAACCCTAAATATCAAATTATAGCTAATTCGGTCTAGAAATGTGAATTTAAACGTCAAAATACCTGAAATTTGGCGGTAACATTATATGGGGGCTATTCCAAAACATGGACCTATGTCCACTAGTTATACAAGTTAATTGACATTTAAGAACCCTAAACGTCAATTTATAGCTAAATCGGTCTGAAAATATAACTAAAAACGTCAAAATGCCATAAATCGGGGGTACCGTTATATGGGGGCTATACCAAAACGTGGACCGATGTCCACAACTTTTGTTATATAAATTTATTGACACTTAAGAACCCTAAATGTCAAATTATAGCTAAATCGGTCTGAAAATGTAGCTAAAAACGGCAAAATACCGTAAATCGTGGGGTACCGTTATATGGGGGCTATACCAAAACGTGGACCTATGTCCACAACTTTTGTTATATAAGTTTATTGATACTTAAGAACTCTAAATGTCAAATTATAGCTAAATCAGTCTGAAAATGTAGCTAAAAACAGCAAAATACCGTAAATCGGGGGGTACCGTTATATGGGGGCTATATCAAAACGTGGACCGATGTCCACAACTTTTGTTATATAAGTTTATTGACACTTAGGAACCCTAAATGTCAAATTATAGCTAAATCGGTCTGAAAATGTAGCTAAAAACGGCAAAATACCGTAAATCGGGGGGTACCGTTATATGGGGGCTATACCAAAACGTGGACCGATATAGCCCATCATCGAACTTGACCTGCCTGCAAACAAAAGACGTATTTTCCCAAAATTTCAGCGTTCTATCTCCATTTTTGTGGATGCTAGAGTGATTACCACAGACGGACGGACGGACGGATTTCAATGCGTTACAAACGGAAAAACAAACTTAATATACCCTCCATACTATGGTGGAGGGTATAAAAACAGAAATTAAATTGATTACATTGTGATGGATAGAAGACATTCATGGAGCGTGCTGGATGTAGAGACGTTCCTAGGAACAAATATCGGCTCGGATTACTACATTGTTGCAGAAACTGTACTTGCCGGATTATATGTAGAAAATAACGAGCTAACATACATTACACGAAAGTTGGACATCGTTAAGCTACAATCACAACAGAATTTCATTTATTAACTTGAATACTAACGACCTAATAACATTTAACACAGGGAATACACCCACCTTTGTTAACAAGATTAGGGAAGATGTATTAGATGTAACAATATGTTCTGAAAATCTTATAAAAGATGTGCAGAATTGGAGGGTCTCGGAAGAGCACTCCTTCTCAGGTCATCGGTATAGAAGATTTGAACTAACTCGGCCACCGCCGAAACCTATAAGTTTCCGAAATAAATCCAATACCAACTGGATAAAATTTGGAAAACTAATAAAAGAAAGGCTAGGGTACGATAGCTATGAATGCTTGAGCACGGAAGATATGGACAAAAATGTCAAAATTATAACGGAAGTCTTTCGAAGAAAGTTGTCACCTTCGAGAGAGGGAATCTTCCTATGAAAAACCCTGGATGAGAGGAGAAATTTGTAACAAAGCAAAGAGGTCCGAAGGCATTACAACAGAGCTCGACGTAAAAAATTTGCTGTATTCTGGGATAACTATCACACAAAACTTAAAGAAACCCATACACACACCGAGATTATGGTGAATGATATGGGAAATAAGATGGAAACAATCGAGGACACGCTGGGGTTTTTGATGAATACACATTTCCCGTCGAGCACTACGGCAAATGTAGGGATATAGGCAGATGGGGAAAATGCTACGGACGAAGAATTAAACATTGATGAAACAATGGTCAAAGATGCCATCAACAGTTTCAAACCTTTTAAAGCAGCGGGACCAGACCAGGTCTTTTCAGCCTTACTCCAAAAGGAGGTGGATTGTATTTCGTCCAAATTAGCTGGTATCATCAACGCATGCTTAAAATTTGCGTATACCCCTAAAGCCTGGCAGGAGGCGAGGGTAGTGTTTATCCCCAAACATGGAAAGGCTAGCTACGCAATTCCTAAGTCTTATCGTCCGATAAGTCTAACTTCTTTCTTACTTAAATCCATGGAACCATGATTAAGAGCAGTGGAAACCGCTTTACATGAGGTAGTACACCACATCGAAAACACCTTCGACAAGAAGATGTATACACTGGCAGTATGCATTGACATCGAGGGTGCTTTCAATAACGTCAGCACTGAATCCAACCATTAGATAATTTTTATGTGGACCGGACCCTTAGGAACTGGGTAAGCAATATGCTATGGAATAGGTGGATAAGTTGCGGGCTACACGACGTAACGAAACGGGATAAAGTTGGTCAGGGAACGCCACAACGGGGGATTTTGTCACGTCTCCTGTGGGTTACTACCATAAATAGCCTACTGAGGACTTTAAGCAAAGAGGGATTTGAACCAGTCTGTTATGCAGACGACGTTATAATACTTCTGAGGGAAAAGAACCCAAATTTGTTATGCAGAAGGGCCCAATCGGCCCATAAAGCTTGCGTATAACTGGGCTAGACCAAGAATTCTAAACATAAACTCGGAAAAAACAGAAATATGTCTTTTCACTAGGAAAACAAAACTGGCTCACATCGAGGAACCTGTTTTCCTTAACAAGACTATTAAGATTTCCAATAAGGTCAAATATCTGGGAGTAATCCTGGATAGGAAACTTAAATGGAAGGATCATATCCAAGAACGAGCCAACATAGCATACAGATGTTGGTCAACCTGTAGAAGGGCCATAGGCTCTAAATGGGGTCTCAATCCAAAGATGACACACTGGCTATACGAAAGCGTAGTTAGACCCATCCTGGTGGACAGCGATCGATAAAAAATGTAATATAAAAATTTCACAAAAAGTCCAAAGAATGTGCTGCTCAGGCGTAAGTGGTGCTATGAGGACAACCCCAACGAGGGCACTAGAAACTATTCTATACATACACCTAATAGAAATTCAGATAAGGTATGAAGCTGCAGTCGCAGCCATAAGGCTGAAGGCGACAGACGAGTGGATCGAAAAGGACCACGTAACATACCATAAAAAAATTCTACAGGTAACAACGGGGGAATCAATGGATAACGTTAATTCGGACCGTATACCTGAAACAATTGTAGTTGCCTCGTGTGAAACATTAATACCTGACAGAGACTCGTGGATCGGCGGGACCCTAGCTGAAAAGCCTCCTGGAAACTGCTGTTATACAGACCCAAACGGAGATAAAAATAAAAACTTACTATTATTAGGTATGGCAGACACTAGTAGGCTATTAGGTATCCTTACTGGTCACTTGGACCTACAAGCTCATCTGCATAAAATTAAATGCGCAGATAACAGCTTATGCAGGGCCCAGTCTTTAGGGACCGACACTATACCGGGACTTAATCAGATAACGGTAAATTGTGTTAAACAGTTAAGGGATTTTGTTAAGGGTACAGAATTCCTAAAATAATAAAGAGACCAAATACGACCCTTTCTTCAATTAGTCCAGAGCGCACAACAGGCCTATTCTGGCTTAAGTGTATGTCCATTGGACATGTGGCGACTTACGTCCCTCTTTTCAACCTAACCTAACCTGTAACCTTTCTTTCTTTTCTCTTACGGACTTTGTCTGATTTTTTCGCTCATTGATGCCGTTTAGGATTTATTATCATCCAAGTCCTCCGTCTTTATCCTAAAGCGATCTAATTATAAAAGTTAAAAAATGGTTATGTTGAATTCTCTCGCTTATTGAGACTTATATGTTTTAGTTTTTCATAGCTGATGGACCGTTGAACCTCACGATTTAAGAACATTTGTAAATATATCGTTTTGCTTGATCGGATTTTCAAGCCGATGCACTCATAATTGTAGCAAATAAAGCGATTATAATATAATAAACCACCGAAATTCGTTTACAAATAGAGAGCATTTTCGACCACGGGACATTCCTGAACATTTTCTGAAAATTGCATGAAATTAGGTTCACTAGTTTTCAAAAAATAATGTATTGAAAAGAGTGGGCGTTGTCATTAGTTTTCAGGATGTAAGATTTTTAAAAATTGGGCTTGAAGAATATAAGCATCCTATTTTCACCGGGGCCCATATCTGTACAATCCCTGCAAATTTCAGGAAAATAAGTTCAGTAGTTTTGTAGATGTAACATATTTTAAAAGTGGGCGTGCTCATGTTTTTGGGTCCAAATAAGTAGAAAAGGTCGGAGACACAACCACAATTGTTATTGATAATGATCATGAAATATTTAGCCGGTAAAATGGACCAAAAATATAATATTTATCCAATTTTGTAGCTGTTCTGTAGGTCGCAATAATAGTCCGATCGCCTTGAAATGTTAAATAAGGTAAGGGTATATGACGAAGAAGAAGCTTGTAATTTGAGATGGTGATCAGTTAATATTTTGAGAATTAAATGGACTACAAGTTTTGTGTTTAACCTCTAAGGTGCGCGTCCCCAGGTGACGGATAGGGGAATGCTTCCTTGATATGGGTGGTAGGACGGAAATCACATACGTCCCGCGGACCAACAGGTAACTGCGTCTGTCTTAAAGTAAGCGGCAGCAAACAGCGTCTGTACTCCAGTGGAGCGGCTGAATACGTAGAAGGAAAACAGTTAACCCTTCAGAAAGCAACGGGAAACCACTGAAGTATATCTCCCTCGAAAACCATACAATCATGAGTGATGAAACAAATACACGGCCCTAAGTCTCCGGCATATACATAGCAACATGGAATGTAAGGAGTCTCTATGAAGCAGGAAAACTAGCCAACACCATAGCGGAAATGAATAGATTAAGCATTGATATGCTCGGAATAAGGGAGACCTGGTGGCCACAAAACGGTGAATTTAGCTCCAAAAACGCGAAAATATACTTCTCTGGCAATTCTACCGAACATCACAGAAACGGTGTGGGATTTATAGTAAAAAGTGACATAGCGCAAAGTGTAACGGGTTTTATTTTTAGATCGGATCGGACTATGCTGCTTGAAATTCAATGTAAACCAATTGATATAAACATAATCCAAGAATATGCACCTACTGCGGACAAAAGTAATCATGAAATTGAAGCGTTTTACGAGGAAACCGACGATTTATTAAGAATGACAAAAAGCCACAAAATTACAATAATTCAAGGCGACTTCAACGCTAAAATAGGAGCACAAAAGTGCCAAGATATAAGAGGAAAATCCGGCTTGGCGAAAGAAATGAAAGGGGTGATAGACTAATTCAGTTTTGTCAGGAACATAAAATGGTAGTAACAAATACAATGTTCTGTCTTCCCCCAAGAAGACTATACACGTGGAAATCACCGCAGAATAGAAGGGACACTATTGTGAGAAATCAAATAGATTTTATATTAATTAATACCAGATACGGATCTTCGGTTATGAAATGCTCAACGTATCCAGGTGCTGATGTTCCTTCAGACCACAATCTTCTGATGATGAAGTTGCGTATAAAAATTGCCACGAGCAAAAAACGGAAGATTCGTCGTAAACTCGATGTGGCAAAGCTTGAAAATACCACATTCAAAACAAATTTCCGAGTTAAAATAAATCAAGAACTGAGAAACATAGATACTGAAAATGTTGACTACTTGTGGAACGCACTAAGGACTACGCTCAAGCCCCTAGCGGATAATACCCTTCTCCAGAAAATATTTAAACAGAAAGAGTGGCTGACACAGGATATTCTCGACTTGATTGAAGACAGACGAAAACATAAAAACATACATTTTGAACTATATTGGGAACTAAATAGGGAAATCCAGGAGAAGGTAAAGGCACCCACTGACCTCCTCATGGCGTATAATTTTGGGATTTATTCATACAACAATTTACCGCCGGGTCCGAACGGGTCGCCAACATTACTAACGGGTACTTTGCCACCGTTGATGGATGGCCAGCTAACTTCCAATTTTCAATGGTAGGAAAATACCCCTCAGTAATGTTGGCGACATTTTCTGAGTATTTCAGTCATGTAAAACTTCTCTACAAGTGGTGTGTTAAGGCTCGTCTTTCGGACTCGGCGGTAAACTGTAGGTCCCCATATCACGAAATATGAATCGGGGTGCACTCATTGATATGGAAGAAGTCTCATTTGTCCTTTATGGGATATTTGTGGTACAATTATTATATTATTATTTAAGCTTGTGTAACGTGACAATATGATCACGTACATAACACAACAACTACTACCAAGAAACCCCTTACAGTCATGGGTAAACAGCGCTTTGACAACACTCCACCATACATTGTCTCTACCTGAAACTAGTGGTATAACAGGCCACACACTGGTAAATTTAACTCCAGTGTATTTTTGCAACCATCATAGCCAGTGCTTAGGGTGAATAATAAGCATTCACTTAATGCCTCGAGTCACTCATATATTTCAGAGTTGGTTGCTGATGGCGGGCTGGCTACTGCAGGGAGTTAGCTACTAGGGTTGGAAGTAAAGACTGTTATAAATCCGCCAACGTACGCCTTGGTGTTACCGAGTTGGGAATACTTTGTGGTAGCTAATAAATTGTTCTGTACCTTCGGGTTTTTCAGTTCTACAGGGCCTTCGGGTCATCTGTTCCAATCGGCACTGGACCTTCGGGGTTTTCAGTTCTACGGGGCCTTCGTGTCATCTGTTCCATTCGGCACTGGACCTTCGGGTTTTTCAGTTCTACACCGCCTTTGGGTCATTTGTTCCATTCGGCACTGGACCTTCGGGTTTTTCAGTTCTACAGGGCTTCCGAGTCATCTGTTCCCTTCGGCACTGGACCTTCGTGTTTTTCAGTTCTACAGGGCCTTCGGGTCATCTGTTCCACTGTTTGAGTAATAGTAGTACACTGTAGAAACCAGACCGTTGTCCTAGACTAACACCCGAGCGACGAATTTATCGCGTCAATATCCGAACGCCGTACATATCGTCTCCCCGAACACCGATACCCGAGCATCAACACCAGAAGCCGTGTTCCGGAACATCAACAGCCGAACGCCGAACCCATCGTGTTCCCGAACATCAACAGCCGAACATATCTTCTTCCCGATCATCTGCAGCCGAACACCGAATACATCGTCTTCCCGATCATCTGCAGCCGATCGCCGAATTCATCGTCTCCCGGTCATCTGCAGCCGAAAACCGAATACATCGTCTTCCCGATCATCTGCAGCCGAACACCGAATACATCGTCTTCCCGATCATCTGCAGCCGAATACCGAATTCATCGTCTTCCCGATCATCTGCAGCCTAACACCGTATTCATCGTCTTCCCGACCATCTGTAGCCGAACGCCGAATACATCGTCTTCCCGATCATCTACAGCCGAACACCGAATACATCATTCACACCCGAACACAAACAACACCGTTTTCCCCGAAGAATAACCCGCTAATTCAACACGAGCTACTCAGCTGTCAAACCCCAGCGAGTCTGCATAATACTTACGCAAACTATTAATCCAAATATATACCCATTGAATTCATTTTTATCGCATTTAAACACAAGTAGATTGTAAATTAGTATTTAACCAATAAATCCCCGACTTAGCCCCAGGAAAGGGAGAAGACTAGTCTTTTCATTTCGTAAGGTTTAGTGGGTCCTTATAGAGACCCTGGACGCGACTGAAGTTACCTCAGCCGACGAGAAAACCACGTTACACTTGATGTGATAAAATGGCAGAATTCACAAAGTTATTTCTTACAATAAGTTTCTTTGTTTCAAAAAGGAATTTTGATTTGCTGAAATCATCGCATGTTCTGCCCTGTTCGACTATAACCTTTGCTTACTTGTTAATTAGTAAAATAGTTCTCTGAATTTTTGGTAGGCAGACATCTCTCATACAATACCTTTTTTGCTAATTAAATATTAAATACCATTTTTGATTAATGACTGTGATAAGTGTTTCCTATAGATATCCATTGAATATCGGCGTCATTAATCATTTTACGAAAACCATAGTCTATCCAATTAATCAATTAATTTTGTATCAAAAGATGGATTTTTTCATGAAATCACAAAACTTGTTCTTAATATTTCATCCCCTGTCTATCCTTAAATTCTTACCTCACTTTAATGATTTCTGATGTTCTTATGAATGTTCTGCTTAACTGTTATGGCAACCCACAGCAGTCGGTTTTAACATCAGATTTTGTCTGTTGTTTTTGTATGTGAATAAATAAACAAATATCTACCCATTCAGGCATTCCGAATTATATTTAACCCAGATAAAGCCACTGGTCGTTTAAACGCCACAAAAAATGGTTGCAAAAATTGACGTAAAACTATGGGTTTTTCGAATAGTTTTGTGGGGTTTTTCGCATTTTGTTATAGTACTGTCTGTTATTTGTAAGTTCACGCTGATAACGCTTCATTTGACCTACGCATTTCCACGCAATTGGCCAAAAACCCAAGCTATTCAAAAAAATCGACTTTTTTGTAATTTTCGACTTTTGATGAAAAATTTAAATATGCGATAAAAATTTAATCAAAAATGTTTGAATCATATAAAGTCAGGGATTTGTTAGGAATATAGTAAGAGTATTTTCTCAATCAAAAACCAAGGGATTGGCATGTAAGGACACACCTATATTGCGCTCCAAAGTTTTTGGAACTTTTAAAAGAAGGCCAGATTGCAGGAAAATTATAAGTTTTAGAGAAAAAAGTTATTTTTTAAAAAATGCTTTAAAAGTCTCAAAAATATAAATTTCATTAAAAATTTTAAGTTTTCTCGCAAAAAAAATTCTCGGCGCTAAGTGGGTTAAATATGTATGTACTTCGACGTTAGTTCTGCTAACTAAACCAGCAAAAGAAGTCAGCGTTTGTTATTCTTTATATTTGTTAGTTACTGGTTAAATGGTTATTTTAAGCATGAAATAGAAAGCTGGTAAAGAATTTTTGGTAAGTTCCCAACATCAAACTCAAACGCCGAGTAGAAAGGAGAGAGAAGAACAAATTAACAAATGTAAACAACTTTTTGCTTCTTCTCAACAATTTAACGGACCATAATGTTAGTTATGATAACGAAGGTTAAGGAAAAATTTTCAAAGATTTATTTTCAGGAATGTTTTTAAACTTGTTTTAATGATGATGATAAGAATAGTTTTGGCCTTTTGGATTTTATCAATTAAGACTTTCAGGGAAATGGGCCCTTATCCTGATAATTGACATACGTTTTTGGAAATAATCCATCTGGAATTACGATTAATTTTAAATTGAACATAAACAAATTACATCGAATGTTGTCGAGGAGCACTGCTTTTCAAGCTGAATTCCTGGATTTTATTCCTAGGCTAGACAAATTCATGAAATGTTTAACGGTGTGCATTTTCAGTCATGTAAGACTTCTCCACGAATCCGAACGGCACTCGGTCTTGAAAAGGAGGTAAAATATAATTGAGCTAAATATAAAATAGAGCTGCACTCGCTTATATGACAGTAGCTTCTCAATGCCTTAGAATTGAAAAGGAAATGAAAAATAGTTTAATATTCTGGTGGATTTAACCACATTACGAAATTTAACTGGAAGTGTATCAATGAATGAGTGGAATTTTTCGGGTTTATATTTCGGAAAGTATTGATTTTCCTTAACAAAAATATACTGCTGTAGTTACTATTAAAATTGCAATAACTTTGGATAATGATCTAAATGTGTTGGAGGTAGTACCGGAAGCAATGGATCGACATATTCCATCTTAGGAGTATTCCACTGTAGAGTTGTTGGTATATCACTAGGGTTTTGGGTAGGGAAATCCCGCACCGGGATTTCCTGGGAATTGTCGGTTTTTTGATTACGGGATTTTCCCGGGAACAAAATCATATTTCCCGGGAAATCGGGAAATATCTTTTTACATTTATCACAACTAATATTAAATTAATGAATAAACTCTGGCTGTCACTTTTATACCATAGAATCAGAATTCTATTAGATTTTAGATAATCAATAAATTACAAAATATTTGGAACTATCTTTAATCTACAAAAGTGTTTTCAGGGAAAAGGTTATAAGAGCCGCATCAAAAACATGGACTATAACGACGGATTTTTATTCTGTTTTATTTAAGTGCGAAAGAATATTTTCTATTTTAAAGTCCCTCAGCCATTGGGCTAAAGAGGGTCCGGCTTGCTGGCTGATGCGCACGATAACTTTCGAACGAAGCCACCGATCAGGTAAAAATTTGGCAATCGAGATTTTTTTTAAACTTAGTTTAAGTTCGAAGATGAACCATATGGGTGGTCCACTACTTCCGGTGCCTTCCCCACAAAAGTTCAACAATTATCGCTAAAATGGTGCGCACAATAACTCTCGAAAGGAATAACCGAATCAATCATAATTTTGCATATGGTAATATTAGTTCCAGGCATAGAACGGGTTCCACACAAAATTCGGGAAAAGTGTAGTTTTAGGCTCCAAGATAACCGTCGAAGGGTGAAATCTCCCGCACTCTCTCTTTTATATGTTTGGCAACATGTTTTGTGCCCTAGTTAAAACGGTAATTTTTTTCGGGTCAAATCCACACTTCCTTAGGATTTGGCTTAAAAACTCATAAAGTCCCTAAAAACGTCAGAAGTATTGTGTTTGCTTCTTTTCTTTAGCTCAGTCGGCACAGCTGACTGATACTTTCCAACTTGTTTCAAGCAGTCTTAAGCATAAGAATAAATCATACGATTTTCGAGGTCCATAAAATTGGAATTTCTAATCAATAACTTAATTGTTTGAGCCAAATCACATTCCATAGAGCGATTTCATTAGATTTGAATAAAGGAAATGTTCAGTGTGGGCAAAATTGTTTTTAATCGATAGAGCGAAAATGTGTCATCCATTTTTGAGCCCGCAACTCTTTGAAACTATTGTATTCACGGAAATATTTATCCACTCTTGTATTTTAAAATTTCCCGGGAATGGCGATTTTTTGATTCCTGTTTCCCGGGAATGATAAAAACCGGGAAAACATAAAACCCTATATATCACGTCAGGAAGTATGGCAGTGCCCACGAAAATCAGCACATTATTGTGGACAGGTCCACACAACTTACTTCGTTAAAATTTTTAAACCACACACAGGGTCACTTTGGCATGTTTTTTAGGGAAAGATGAGTGTTTATCAAAATCGAAAATTTAATATGTAAATAACAAGTAAACCAGGGCTATAGTCGAGCGGGGCCGACCATGTGACACCCTACACCACTTCCCCTTTGCACTAGTTTTACGCCGAATTTATTTATGTGATTGCGAAGTCTCCCTTGTTCCATCGTAGATGTTGTGGGAACATATGTATGATAGCGACACGTTTTATATTATTTTCATTATTTAATAATGGACAGATGTACCGTTTTGACTTCATATAGTGTAGGGCGGCCTAAAAAATTGGAATTTTTTTATTTCTGAAACACCTACCCCCTTCATGTTTTTCCATTTTATCTAAAAACCTTATACATATATGAAGTATTATGGCGATCGATTAGATGATGTGAATGCTATAGAATTCACATGCAAAACCATTTTTAATTCATTTTAATTTTTGGCGATTAATATTTATTGTACGATTTATTTCATAAGTATCCATAATATAATATATTGAACATTTTCTTAATAATAACTAGCCTACGAGGTCTGCGTTGCTGACCCCTGAAACAATTTTATGTTACGTTTTCTTGCATCGCTAATTATTCGGGATCTGCAAGTGACTATAAATAAAACAAGTAAGAAAAGGCTATAGTAGGACGGGGCCGACCATGTGATACCCTCACCACAACCTCTAGGAATTAGCTATGTCCAACCGCCTTACATGCTGAATGTCCGGGTTCGATTCCCAGGCCTGGCCACATCACATTTTCAACGGTGGCAAAATACCCCTTAGTAATGTTGGCGAAATTTCCTGAGTATTTCAGCCATGAAAAACGTCTCTACAAATGGCATCTAAGGACACGTCGCACATTGGGGAAAGATACCAAAAAACGGAGATTAATTCAGGGAAGCATTTCAGTGAACTAATGTTAATATTTTTCGAATGTTTACACTTCAAACAATATAACGGAACACAGTTTTGGTGCAAATTGAGGGATTGGGTAGGTATATTCGAAGCCCTCTTAAATGGGTATCATAAAAACTATGAAGTGTTTATACGGTTTTGCCTTCATTTCTTATTAGATGAATCCAAAATCTTCTAATATGATAAATTATTGGTTAAGCTAACATTTGGCAAAAAATTATAAAGTTAGGTCAATATTTTAGTGTAGCTCCCATACAACGGTATCTCCCGATTTTATGTATTTCGAGGGTCTTGACGAAATTTTTTAGTACATTTATCTGTAAATTAGAATTTATAGTTCTGAATGCCTAAGAATTCATGGTGTGAAAATTTGTCAATTTAGGTCAATGTTTTGGTATAGGCCCCATGTAGAGGTGCAGTCAAATTTGGGAGTTTGCGAATATTATATGCATATATTGCAACTAAACTGGTTCAAATTGTGAATTGTACATTTTGAAGGGATTGCAAATATTTCTATCAAACATCATATCTGTATATTCTCGTTTTGGAATAAGCTCCATATAAAATATTCCGCAACTTTTTTAACTCTAAATATTTTTCAAAAATAGGGAAAATGGCTAAATTTTAAATTAATTTTTAATATGCTTCTAAACTTCTTTTGCGTAAAAAATATTACTCTTTATATACCAAAATTTAATTTAATTTTTTATGCTGCTCTTTAAATTATTAAAAATTCTTTAGCTTTATGACAGTGTAACTGTAGAAGTAAACAATATATGATGTTGACATTTTGGTTAAAGACTTACAATTTTGTACCATATTACTAGACAGCGGAATCCTATGCAAATGCATATATGGTTAGGATGGTCGTAGAGAAAATCTGATTAGACAGAAACCCGTTTTATTACAAAATAAAACGAATTAGGCCCAGAAATTTTTGCATATTTTGCATATTCTGCATATCGTGCATATTTTGACATATTTGTACATATCTGCATAAAATGAGCATATGCAAAACCACATGCAAAAATATATTCAAGAATTTGTGGTCTAAATGTCCCACCGAAATGGCTGAAATTTGGTATTAAGTCTTCGTTAGGGGTATGCAACTTTACAACTGAAATCTGTCCGCATAGGTCCACGTCTTCATATAGCCCCCATAGAACGGTACCTCCGGATTTCTGGTATTTTGAAGGTTGTGCCCTCAATATCCCTCCCAAATAGCTGAAATTTGGTATTAAGTCTTCGTTGGGGGTATAAAACTTTCCACCTGAAATTTCTCGTTATAGGTCCACGTCTTCATATAGGCCCCATAGAATGGTACCTCCCGATTTTCGGTATTTTGAAGGTTGTGGCCTCAATATCCCGCCGAAATGACTGAAATTTGGCATTTTATTTTCGCTGTGGGTATAAAACTTTCCACCTGAAATTTGTCGGTATAGGTCCACGTCTTCATATAGCCCCCATAGAACGGTACCTCCGGATTTCAGGTATTTTGAAGGTTGTGCCCTCAATATCCCTCCCAAATAGCTGAAATTTGGTATTAAGTCTTCGTTGGGGGTATAAAACTTTCCACCTGAAATTTATCGGTATAGGTCCACGCCTTAATATAGCCCCCATAGAACGGTACCTCCCGATTTTCTGTATTTTGAAGGTTGTGGCCTCAATATCCCTCCGAAATGGCTGAAATTTGGTATTAAGTCCTTCTTGGGGGTAAAAAACTTTCCACCTAAAATTTTTCGGTTTAGGTTCAGGCCTTCATATAGCCCTCATAGAGCGATACCTCCCGATTTTCGATATTTTGAAGGTTGTGGCTGTGGTTATACATTTCTCTATTTTATTGACTTGTCTGAAGAGAATTTTAAGCAGAAAAATTGTACACACAAACATTTTTTGTACCTATTATTGAAATATTTGTTGCATAAGAAAATATGTAAAATGCATAAATTTTGCATATGCAAAAATTTATGCATTTTGCATAATTTTGCATATGTCATATGTTTCGATTGCAATGTAATCAGAAGCCAAAAATATGCCTAGTCTCAAAATTTGACATGAATCGGACCAAAAATAGGGGTTGCATAAAATTCCGCTGTCTACATATTACCATGTAACGACTGTTATACCAAAAACCGAATTTAATTTATTTTAATTAATCTCCATTTTTTGCAATTTCACCCCTTGTGCATCGCCATCGTTTTATATAAATCATTATATAAAGTAACTATTGTGTTAAGTAGGGTGACCACAGACATTAAACCAAAACACGACATACTGTACAACAGTAACAGGGAAAATGAAGACAAAAACCCCAAAATGCAAACATTTGACCCACAGCTATTTCCACCATTTTTGACATATCTCAAAATGAGCAAGCAGGGAGCAAGTTTTGTTTGCGCAATATCAAAGAAAACAATCAATTCATTTCAAAATTATGCAAAATCTGGACACATTTTGAGGAATTTTTTAAACACATTTCTATAAGACTTTTTCAGTAAAATTTTTTCCTAAAATATTAAGAATTGCCGTTGTTGGCGTTTTTTATTGTTGGACTGCAGAATTTTACATCTTTGTGTTTATTTCAGCTTGAGTCCATATTTTGTTGTAATTCAATTGTTTGAATAACAAAAAAATATTTTAAAGTGGATATGAAATTGATTAGTTGCGGGCGAAGGGTAGGGAATACTATAGTTTCAGTTGTCACCAAACAACTTCATCAGTTTCCTTTTTCGCCGACTCTGTATCGATAAACAGGTCAATAAAGCCATCTAGCAAATTAAATAAAATGAGAAATTTGCTGTATGGCCCTAAAGCTGTTTACCCTACAATTTGAGTCGAACTAAAGAATTTCATATCCACCACTGTTTTTATGTCGTCTTTGCTTCGCAAAGAATACGAACATAGGAATGCTGCTTCAACAAAGATGTAAAATTCTGCAGTCCAACAATAAAAAACGCCAACAACAACAATAGGCATCAGCACGGCCTTGTTGACCAATGCGTAATGCAAAAACAACTTTCTTGTTGTTTTTACCCCCGCTTATTGAAGCAACATTCCTATGTTCGTATTCTTTGCGAAGCAAAGACGACATAAAAACAGTGGTGGATATGAAATTCTTTAGTTCGACTCAAATTGTAGGGTAAACAGCTTTAGGGCCATACAGCAAATTTCTCATTTTATTTAATTTAATTCTATTTAATTTCAATTTTTCAATTAAGACCCGTTTTTTTCAATCTTGCCCCAACGTGCGCCGTCCGGACTCGTCGATAAAAACTAGGTCACATATCAATAACTCGATAGGACGGGACCGATATAATCCATATTCCAACCTGATGCATGACTAGATGAAATAATACGATGTGCAAAGTTTGGACCAATCAGGAAATCCGCTTGTGAGTTATCTTGCAGATTTGCCATTTTTGGCCATAATCTCAGGATGTATGGACTTGTGAGTGGCCGCAAGTACAATCTGCTAAAAAATTCAAAACTATTCGAGAGGACTCCTACATTTCACTTTTCCGAATTTTATGTGGGAGGTACCCAAAGGTGTGGAAAGATTAAGTCTTACCCGATCTATATCTGAAGGAATAATAATATATGGAAAGTGTGGACCAAATCTATTGCTCACTTTGCCAGCTATTGTTCACACAATTTTTCACACAAAATGTTGAATTTTGTGTGGGATTTGTGGACCTTTATAGCCTATATTCGAGCTTAAACTAAGTTTGAGCAAAATGTTACGAAATATTTTACGAAGGTACATCCGTTCGAAAGATATCATTCGCACCAGCTAGCTAGACAGTAAGAGAGACAGATGGACGGACAGGGCTAAATCGACTCCAAATTGTCTGAAACGAATTTCCTACAACCATACTTGAGGTATAAAAAAGGAGACGAGGCGACCCATTTGGACAACTGAACTGAAAATGTCTCTGTCATGATAGAGACAATTTGTAGCATGGGAGGAAATTGTGGTTCTCCAGACAAAACCCATTATATATCAGGAAGTAGGCCCATAATCTAGCAGACACATTATTACAATTTGCATCAGCGAAAATTTCAGTAGTTATTTTGCCATACATAGGCTACTTTGCCGGTATATGCCCTCCAGGAACTAAAATATGGACCAAAAATAAAATTTCTATATTTTTCGTTTTGGTCTATGCCACCCGCTAAATAATATCAGATCATCATGTAAAATTATAAGCATTTTCTTCGACCTAAACTCTTATTTCGTGAAAAATTTCGTGATTATTGAGCTATAATTGCGACCAATTGAGCTATAATAGCGTGTTAATGATTGCACAAACTAACTCTGTTATCTGATGACGTACATCAACATATTTGACATCAATGGAAAGTTGAAGACATCGTCTTCTAAATATAAATCACGAGGGAGGAATTTTTCTTTGTCAGGAACAAAGATATAAGCTTTATATTAAATTTTTTCACAATTTTCACACAAAAGTTGTGGTCCATTTAACCCTCTAAATATTATCATCTCAAATTGCACGATTCTTCTTTGTCATTTACATAATTGCGACCGACCTATAGAGCCGCTACAAAACTGGATAAATATTATGTTTTTGGTCCGTTTCACCTGCTAAATATTTCACGATCATCACCAATAAAAATATTATAAATACATTCTGGTCTGAACCCGACCTCCATACAAAATTTCGTGGTGATCGGTCCATAATTGCGGCCTGGAGTTTGATTACAATTTATAATGGAAAGAAGGGCGGGTGGACGGACGGACACACATCTCAAAATCGCTTTATCTCGTCGAGATATCAAGATTGGTATACCACATTGGGGGTCTCCGACGAATATTTCGCGGTGTTACATGAATTTTTCCCAAAACAAACTTATAATACCCTTTCCACATAGTGGTGTACTTACTTACTTACTTAGCTGCCCCATTACAGAACATTTGTTCTATAGGCCGAACAAAGAAAAGATCTCCAATTCTCTCTATTTGTTGCCTCGCTTTCTGGAATACCGCGCTTTTTCATCTCATCATCCACTTGTTTGCGCCATCTATTCCTTGGCCTGCAAATTCTGCGTGCACCGCCAAGCGGTCCGTGTTTATACACCTTTTTAGCGGGGTCATCATCGCTCATTCTTATGATATGGCCTAGCCAACGCAATCGCTGCGTCTCGATACGTTTAACAATATTGCTGTCGTTGCACAGCAGATACAGCTCGTGGTTCATGCGACGTCGATATTCACCGTCAACGCAGATTGGTCCGTAGATCTTTCGAAGAATTTTTCTCTCAAACACACCAAGCACTGCCATGTCTGCTTGCGCAAGTACCCAGGCTTCGGAGCCATACATCAGCACGGGTAGTATCAGTGTTTTGTAGAGCGTTATTTTTGTTTGACGAGATGTGGCTTTGTTTTTGAACTGCTTACTTAAACCAAAGACAATATAATTCTTCTTTTTATTTCACAACTGACGTCGTTTGTTGTGTTTACGGAGGTGCCGAGGTAGACGAAGTCTTTTACTACCTCAATATTATAGGAACCAACTTTCACAGTCGGTCCGAGCTCAATGGACGCATTGCGCGTCGACACCATCAATTTGGTCTTCTCACCGTTTACCGCCAGACCCACTTTAGCATATTCTTTTTCGACCTTCATAAATGTATCAGTTACTTCTTTTACTGATCGACCTATGATGTCTATATCATCAGCATAAGCAAGTAACATGTGCTTATGCCACCTCTTTTGACGTTTGCCTCTCGTATAACCTTTTCCAGCAGGATGTTAAAGATATCACACGAAAGGCTGTCTCCTTGTCTGAAACCTCTTTTGGTACCAAACTCTTCGCAGAGATTCTTTCCTATTTTAACTGTGGACCTCGTGTCAGTTAAAGTCATTTTGCAAAGACGGATGAGCTTTGCGGGGATACCAAATTCAGACATGGCTTGGAATACCTTTGAACGCTGTCGGCTGTCGAAGGCTGCTTTATAATCCACAAAAAGGTGGTAGGTGTCGATCTGGATCTCTTGGGTCTTCTCCAGGATTTGCCGCAGGGTAAATATCTGGTCAATGGTGGACTTGCCAGGTCTAAAGCCGCATTGGTATGGTCCAATTATCTCGTTGACAATAGGCTTTAGTCGTTCGCACAATATCCCCGACACGATCTTGTAGGCAATAGGGAGTAGACTTATGCCCCTATAGTTAGAGCATACAGTCTTATCTCCCTTCTTGTGGACGGGGCACAGGATACTCAGGTTCCAATCGTCGGGTACTCGTTCTTCCTGCCAGATGGTGCTAACTAGCTGATGAATACACCTTATCAGCGTGTCGCCTCCGGTTTTGAACAGCTCGGCTGGTAAGCCATCGGCTCCTGCTGCCTTATTATTCTTCAGCTGATTTATTGCTGTTTTTACCTCATCTTGGCTGGGCGGTATACATTCAATACCATCTTCTGGGATTGGGACTGTGGTATCTTCGTCGTCTTCGCTGCTATTAGATACCAACAGTTTTGAAACATGTTCTTTCCATTTCCTTAGCACACTATCTGTATCTGTTACCAAATTACCTTGCTGGTCTCTACAGGAGGATGTGCCTGTACCATTATGGCTCCTGTACATCTCGATTTTTTCACACTCCCGCTTTTCCATTTCTCTCTTTTTCCTGCGGACAAGACGTTTCTCCTCTCTCCTTTTCTCCCTGTATCTCTCTCGTGCGCCACATAGTGGTGTAGGGTATACAAATCTTGAGAAATGTTGGCGTCGATATGCAATTTTAACATACCGTCAAGGAACTGATGACTTAAGGCATTCATTTATTTTATCTGCTGGAATAATATAACTGAAAGTGATAGACTGAAATCTAAACGTGAATTGCTTCTTAAATCCTTTAAGAATTGCTGTAAAGCTTCTAGGGAATTGCCATCGTACATTCGTTCCAAATGATAACTTATATTTAATATTGCATGTGTGCCCTTTATTAAAATGAATGTCCTATGGCAACTTAAGGGCCAACTGTGTCGTCCTTCTTACAATGTATCTTATATACCTGATGAAGCTATTCTTATTTAAACACTTGGTTTGCATATTTACAAAAAGTGGGCATGGTCGGGTCTTAAGGCCACAGATAAGTGTCTCGGGTCGAAGACACATCCACCATTGTCTACCGAATTAATTTTCAAACCCCGCTCCGCGAAATTCCACAAAATGTATAGTTTATTTTCACCAGAGGACATATATGCTATTTTCCCACAAGAGTTAATGTCAATTTTAAACGCAAAATACTATCCGATCATTGTCAAAAAATATTGGCACTATCCTTGACCAAAACTCTTACCAAGTGCGAGAATTTGTCAGTATTGAACTATAACTACGACATCTAACGTAATTATTATTAGACTATACACAATTAAAACTAAAGGACACCGGTATATACTAGGCTGTAACTCCGTTATTTGACCACATACATCAACATCAATCAAAGGTCAAGAGTTCCTCTTCTAAATACAACATACGTGGACCTATACCGACAAATTTCAGGTGGAAAAATGTATACTCCCAACGAAGACAAAATGCCAAAGTTCAGTCATTTCGGTGGGATATTGAGGCCACAACCTTCAAAATACCGAAAATCGAGAGGTACCGTTCTATGGGGGCTATATGAAGTCGTGGACCTATACCGACAAATTTCAGCTGGAAAGTTTTGTACCCCCAACGAAGACTTAATACAAAATTTCAGCCAATTTAGTGTAATGTTCGGGCCACAACCTTCAAAATATCGGAAATCGGGAGGTGCAGTTCTATGGGGGTTATATGAAGACGTCGACCTATGGGGACAAATTTCAGTTGTAAAGTTTCATACCCCTAACGAAGACTTAAAACAAAATATCAGCCGTTTCGGTGGGATATTTAGACCACAAATCCTTGAATATATTTTTGCATATGCTCATTTTATGCAAATATGTAAAAATATGTTTTGATTTGTAATAAAACTAGTTTCTGTCATTGTGCAGCATAAAATTCTAAGTCCATATACGTACGTCCTTCCGTCTGTTGCCATCAAGATTCAGCTCGCAATATTTAAGATAGAACTTTATAATTCAGTACAGAGGTTTCTACTGCTCCTAGAATGTTTAGCATTGAAAATGGGTTATATCGGTCCACGTTTTGATGTAGCCCGATTTTCGGTTGTGGCCTCAATACAACACCGAAATGGCTGAAACTTTGTATTTAGACTTCGATATGGACAAAAATAACTTTGTTGTCCTGGTCTAATATTATAGTACGGGGGCCACCGTGGTGCAATGGTTAGCACGTCCGCCTTGCACTCAGAAGGTCTGCGGTTCGAATCCCAGGCCAAGCAACATCAAATTTTCAACGGTGGCAAAATTCCCCCTCAGTAATGCTGGCGACATTTTCTGAGTATTTAAGCCATGAAAAACTTTTCTACAAGTGGTGTCGTAAGACACGCCGTTCGGACTCGGCAATAAAAAGTAGGTCCCATATCATTGAGCCAATATGAATCGGCGTGCACTCATTGATATGAGAGAAGTCTCCCTTGTCCCATCTGGGATGTTTGTGGAACAATTATTATATGTGTCTTATTATTTAAGATCTGTTTATATGTCTTAATCCAGAGATATGGTTCTGAACATTCCAAAGTTCCTGAATGAACCCAATAGGCGTATCACAAATATCAATCGATCAATTTGTCTCCAGTACGAGAACTTTTTGGTAGTGGCAGATATTGTCTTCATAGCTACGACCTACAACTATTAGCATGGAGATAAAACATTCTGCTGTCCCTTTTGGATTCCTTATCTACATGGAATTCCCACATATATGTATACTAGGGCGTGGCGATTTGTATGGAAGGAAAAAAACCTTAATGGGCACGTCGCATTTCTGCTTCCTGGGATTGTGCTGAGCAAAAAAGTCTACTAGAGCATATGTGTACGGTAAAAATCGAGCCTACCGATTTTTACTTAAAGTTTTTAAACCACGTTTTTTGGCCAAACCAATTGAGATTATGGATCCAACAGTAAGACAAAAAATGTGGCCAATACAATAATTAATAACTCTTTCCCCTCTGGAGGGGGTATATGCTAAGAATTGATTAATGATGTTAATACAAAATGACATGTACAAAGGTCCCGATTATCTTATGATGCAAAAATAGGCTTGGGGAAACAGAACAATCTCCAAAACAACATAAAATCCAAACAATTTAGCGGATTAAAAAAATCAAAATTTTTGTCTGAAAATTGGTAAAATTTTTAATATGGATCTTATAACGCTCTCCCTGGAAGGCATGTACCGCCAACGTAAGACAAATTTGGAAGAAGATTTCTTCATCTTGCCACTGATACCAATTATGTTAATGTACGTGGTCAGATAACAGAGTTATACGCTAACATATCCATATAAACCCGCTTCTAGGGCAGCTTTAGTCAGCGAGCCACCATTTATAGTCTGGCACTAGATGGCAGCTGATTTTAATACTGAATAATCTTAAACCCATGACCTACTTTGCAAAATTATTCCAGTGGTGGGCACTGGTGGGCATCATGACTAAAACCTTAGGTCAAATTTAAGTATATGATCGAATTGGCATTACAAAATATACTAAGAAAGGATGCAGCTAACCAGAATTCCACAACACGCTAAACACTATTTTTTAATGAAAAGTAAGCTATTACCTCCTCCTTCAAAATCCACTATAATATTTTGCTATACGTATTAGTTTCGCCATATTTTGAATATATTTACTTGCACTTAAAATATAGGTTGTATCCACAACAAAAAATATTAGTCAAATGTTCCGACTTTTGAAGCTATTCTTAAGAAGATCGCGTTCGAATGAAACAACAACTAATATATTTTTAAAAAGGTCAATGTCATACCTATCAGAGTTGCCAGATGTTGTACCAAAATTTTGACATTCATTTTTTTTATTTTTGGTCAATGGGTGGATCCACTGTGCAGTGGTTGAAGTGTGAATATCTCAAATATATCCAAAGGTACAAAGTCATTGCTCAGTACAAACCCAGGAATCAAAAACGCCACTACAACTTTACCATTTGTTTGTTTTTGCTTATTCGAAAGATTTTATTCGCCACTTCAAAAGGAAAAGGGAACAATAGAAATCCGCTTTGAAAAAAGTTATGCTACTACTTTTACCGTTATAAAACAAAAATGCGAAGTGACCCAAACGAACCGAAGTATTGCCGTTGTCCATGGACCCCAACATCATAGATTTGTTGTATCAGAACGCTTGAAAATTTTCTGGTCAACTTTTGTAGCACAGTGTCATTTATTGATATTTTTCGAAAAATGTGCACTGTTTAAAGACCAAAACTGCCCGCAGGAGCATTCCAATGCTTTTGCGGTGTACTAGAAAGTTATTAATTATTGTCTTGGTTACAATTTTTGTCTTAGTATTAGATCGAAAATCTCAATCGTTTGGCTGTTATATGTTAAAATATCAGAAAAACTTGGATAAAAAATTTAAAGTAAAAATCGGGAGGCTCGATTTTCATCGTAGACATATGGTAATATTCAAAAATGTTTTACAATCGTTGAAGTTGAGATTCACCATTTAATAAGTCGCGAACTGTCAATATATTTTATACAATATAAATGTATTTATATTAATTGAAGTGTTTTAGCCGGGGTCGCATAAAATGAACCATAAAAAATAATTTATGTGGATACTGTGTTGGTGGTAATATTAAAACATGGGTAAAAATGTGTTGAAGTTTACAAGTTTTTTGTGTTCTTTCTTGGTTTCTGGTCAAACCATGGAAAATTTAGACCTTAGCTCAAAGAAAGAATTGAAGAATACCCCTTGGACAACACGGCTCTAATGTATAACTTTTCGATATATACACTGCATCCCCCTAAAATCGATGCTGACATTTTGAAGTTTTGAAATCTGGGTTTTTTGAATTTTTCTTATAACACTGTGAACCGAAATTTTGGGGGGTGGAAAATTCCTATTGGAGATGAAAGCCCTTGGTGAGTATATACAGAACCCCGAAGGACATATTCGCCGTGAGTCGATCTTTCGCGATATGGCGTGATGAAGTTTTTGCTAGAGACCCTGTAAGCCATCAGGAATTAGCGTTATATCTTTGTCCACTGTTGCTTTAGCTTATTTTTGATATGTCATGTCTTCAGTCAAATCGAATGAGGATTATTTTCGTAGAGCACTTCGACCTTCTAACTCGCTTCCTTCAATGTCCTTTTCGTCCTTTATTTTAAGAGCCGCTATAAAAGTACCACAAGATGATGTCTTTCAGCTTCGAAATGTTCTGCAAAAATGTCGGCCAGAAAATTTTAGGTACGGCTCTCATTGACAACAAATCGGTGTTGTCGCGTTTTCGTGGTCGTTTTGTGCATTTCGAGATTTGTGACGTGTGCAGTCCAAGGTATTTTTAATACTCTTCGATAAATCCACATTTCGAAAGCTTCTAGTCTTTTTATGTCAGCAGCTTTAATGGTCCAGACTTCTGCAGCGTATAATAAGACTGACCATACATAACATTTAATAAATCTTACTTTTGTCTCAATGTTTATATCATGGTTGGTCAAAACTTTTTTATATTTAAAGAATGCATCTCTTGCCATTTCTATACGACATCTTATTTCCTTTGAGGGATCCCATTGGTCATTAATTAGAACCCCGAGGTATTTAAAACTTTTTACTCTCTCGACGTGTACGTTGTTGATTTTTAACATAGTTTCATTGTGCGAATTTTTCTTACTAACAATCATCAGTTTTGTTTTGTGTGTGTTAATTTTAAGACCATATGATTCGCTGCGTGAAGTGAGTTCATTTACTAGTTTTTGAAGACCGGATATACTATCGGCTAATACTGTGGTGTCATCTGCATATCGGATGTTGTTAATATAAGCACCGTTTAGTTTTATTCCTTCTTTTATATTTTTGACGGATTCTTGGAAAATTCTCTCTGAGTATATGTTAAACAGCAACGGAGATAAGATACAGCCTTGCCTGACCCCTCTTGATATCGGTATATCGTCGGTAAGATTGCCGTTGACATCAATCTGTGCAGTTTGATGCCAGTACAGACTCCGAATGCACCTGAGTTCTTTGTCATCTTTCCCAATTGACGAAAGTATTAGATACCTTGAAAGTAGGAAATTCTGCAAAATTATATTTTGATGATTCCGCGCATTGAACCGCGATTTTCTTTGGTTATTTTTACATAAATGGAATCCTTTATACGCGATGATATTATTTTCCAAAACCGTGTGGCATAAATTACCGAGATTCTGGAGTAATATTCGTATTTCATATAAAATAGAATTTGGTAGCACATCCGCGGTTCTTGACTAATTTGTTTAAAATTTGTTATAGTGACGTATTTTTTATAGGCGGTCACTGAAATCGGATGCGCCTTATAATCTTATGTACATCGCGCAATTTTTACTCACATAAAGCTTTTTTGAACAGTAAGATGCAGCTGACTGCACACTTTGGCCGCTGAATGAAAAGTTGAAAAATCGCTACATATTGATAGAGATGCACTCGCTGTATCTGAAAAGCGCATGCGCCTTAACTGATTTTAACGAATTCGCGAGTTATACGTTTTTTAACTCTTAAGTTTTTTCTTTGGTTGTAATTTCAATATTACTTTCTATTTCATAATCCTATTGTTTATCAAAGTAAGCAAATACACTTTCGGGTTTGTCATCGCATTTTCCCTGAAGAAGTTTCAGCAATGTCCGTCAGTCCTTGCATCGAAATTTAGCGAAGTAGTAGAATAACTATAAATAAATGAATAAATGTCTTTTCTATTTTTCGCATTGAACAAAAAAATATGTCTTTGAAATAATATTCCACAATAAGTTTTCGTCTTTTGTTGTTGCTGCAATATGGCAGTTATAAATCCTATCTTAAAAATTTTGGTCTCATATTTTTCTACGCGTTGTCTAGAATCTGTACGTATTTTTAATTTATTTTTTCGAGTTTTATTTGGACTCTAAATTAGAATAAATTAAGTTTACTCTAAGATTTTTTCAGTATTTCTTGATTTTCCGCGAAAATAGAAATACATTTAGTAAATATTTAGGCATCTACGGATAGATATTAAATGCTGTTAACGCTTTACATATACATTTTCTTATTACAGCAAAATTGAATTTTTAAATATTTTTTCTTTATAAGGGAATAAAACCCCCCTATCTTTGGAGCGCAGCATCCAATTGTGTGAACGCGAACAGATTTGAAACCACGACTTTTTTCTTAATCTATGTTCCAAAAATTGGGGATGTGCTCGCAAAAATTTTTTTTAACATTTCTTCCAATGGAATTGCAAAAGAAATTTGAAATTTACCATATGCTCTAGTATACTTCTTTGATCAGTGCAAACCCAGAAATCAAAAAGGCGACGCACCTGTTAAGGGTTTCAAATCGCTCCAGCCCAATATATACACATGTATGTATGCTTATCTGTCCAACTGACAAGTACTTCCTTAGTTGTAGTTGTTTGCTTAATTATACCCTCAGCCTTTAGGCTACATTGATACGATGAAAATGTGCCTCATCGAAATAATGGTTTTAGACCACAAGTATGTTTGGACGAAATGTGTTTCAGACAATTTGGAGTCGATCTAGCCATGTCCGTCCGTCTATCTGTCTCTCTGTCTGTCCTGCTGGATGGAGCGCTCGATAATTCGATTCGGTTCACATTTTGGCTTTCGTAATATTTTGCCCACATTTAGTTTAAGTTCGAAGATGAGCTACATCGGTCCACTCCACAAAAGTTCGAAAATGTTCGGAAAGATTGTGCGCACGATAACTCTTGAAGGGAGTGACCGATTTAGTCCATACTTTGTATAGTGTAAACTTTCTACCAGAGTAATATGAGGTTCAAATATGAATTAAATCGGTCCACCCTTTCGGGTACCTCTCACACAAAATTTTGGAAAAGTTCAGTTTAGGACATGCTCTCGAATCGCTTTGATTTTTGTTGTAGAAACTTGTATTCACTGTCCCCCATACGACGATACAAGTTTCATCAGGGGCAAGTCAACACTTCCTGAGAAATTAGCCTTAAAGGTGCGAAAAAAAACACTATGACACCGTGTGTAGTGGTTGGAGCGCAAGATAACTCTCGAACGAATCTACTGAGTCGGTCCAAAATGTGCCCTTCGTAACATTTTGTGCAAACTTAGTTTAAGTTCGAAGATAAGACATATCGGCCCACACCTTCAGGTACCTCCCCCAAAAACGTTCAAAATTGTGCGCACGATAACTCTGGATGGGAGTGAGCGATTTGGTCCATACTTTACACATCCTAATATATTTATCAGTTATAGATCAGGTTCAGGTGGTACCTCCCACACAAAATTTTGGATAAATTCACTTTAAGACCTGTTCTCGAATTACTTTGATTTTTGTTGACACATCTCGCATTCTCAGTCTCAATTACGACAGGAGCAAGTCCATACTTCTTGAGAAAACAGCCGGAAAGTTGTAAAAAACCCCTATGGCACCATATGTAGTGGCTGTAGAGCTCGAACCGAATACTGCGTTCGTCAACACTTTGGATATCGTAATATTTCTTCGAATGCTTTCGGTCTCGAAATTTTTTGTCCAAGCTTTGGGCCCTATCGCACCAATACTTGGGGTACCACTCATACAATTGTTCAACACATTTTTGTAGTTGAGGGTCTGTTCGAGGATCTTTTGGACATTTTACTGAAGGTTTCCCCAGTGGCCTGATATTATGCTTTTCGTAGGCTAGTATGGTACAAAAGCCCTATATATCGATATCCCCCGCAAATTTTTGAACTTTAATCCAATCATACGCCCATAATTTTTATACCCTACACCACTATGTGGTAAGGGGTATTATGTGTTAGTGCATTTGTATGTAACATACAAAAGGAAGCGAGATAGACCCATAGTTTCTTCTAGGGATATACATAGAATCACTTTCTGAGTCGATTTATGCATGTCCGTCCGTCCGTCCGTTCGCAACATACAGGTCGCATTTGTTGACCGATTTCGCTGAAAATTGGGGAATACCATTTTTTTAGCCGTCGGAAGATCAAGTTCGAAGATGGGATATATCGGTCCACGTTTTGGTATAGCCCCCATATAACGGTACCCTCCGATTTACTGTATTTTGACGTTTTCAGCTACATTTTCAGACTGATTTAGCTATAACTTGACATTTAGGGTTCTTAAGTATCAATAAACTTATATAACAGAAGTTGTGAACATAGGTCCACGTTTCGGTATAGCCCCCATATAACGGTACCCCCCGATTTACGGTATTTTGACAGTTTTAGCTACATTTTCAGACCGATTTAGCTATATTTTGACACTTAGGGTTAAGTGTCAATAAACTTATATAACAAAACTTGTAGACATAGGTCCACGTTTTGGTATAGCCCCCATATAACGGTACCCCCGATTTGCGGTGTTTTGACGTTTGTAGCTACATTTTCAGACCGATGTAGCTATAATTTGACATTTAAAGTTCTTAAATGTCAATAAACTTATATGACAAAACTTGTGGACATAGGTCCACGTTTTGGTATAGCCCCCATATAACGGTTCATTTAAGTTAATATTTTCGTATAGCCCAGATACCTCCGAACTAGCTGTTAATGACATTTGAAGTTCCCACGTTATGTACCGAGTTTCGATATTTTGAAGATTCTAGCTAAATTTTTTAACCGAATTAGGAGTTATTTGACAGTAAAGGCTCCCATCAAAAACTGTCAACATAGGCCCATGTTTTATTATAACCCCTATATAACAGTACCTCCCAATTTCTAGCCCACCAAAAATTGTCAACATACACAGTTAGATATAGGTACCATAAAAAAGGGCCTCCCGAATGAAGCGTAAATGTACATAAACATTATCTGACATTTTAACGTACCCACTTAAAGTTGGGGACAGGAATGAAAAGTAATTATTCCATTTTAGTTCAGAATATTTTATGGTGTAGGGTATGAAAAGTTCGGCCCGGCCGAACTTAATGCTTTTTTACTTGTTTTTTTTTTTTTTTTTTTTTTTGTTAAAAAAGTATTTAAATCCACACAGGCTGAGGATATATCTCTGTCGGCAACGCTGACCGATACTTTTTTACTTGTTTTACTTATTTATGGTTTTGTTCATTTCCACAACTGGAGCCATAACTTTGATATTTCTTTGTGCATATAAATTTCGTATACAGTGTCAAGAAACACACAGGAGAAATAAATAAAAAAAAACATCTGAATAATGTCGACAGTGCTTTCAGTATTTACCTTGACGTCTCTCATGAAACTTCATGCATGCAATGGTGCATGCGTTAAATTGAATCCTTTCAAGATTCATATCCCAATGGATTTGTTTTAGTTGTTTTTCTTTGGAAATTTATGTACATCCATTTACTTAAGGATGCTTGCGGGGAACGTAAAACATTTGATAATTTCACAGAACCATCCAAAAATGAAAGAGCAGATAATTTACAGACAAATTCGTGTTTCGGTAGCAAATACTTTTGATGTAGTTTAACACAACAGTACTCATGCAATTTGGGGATTGATGATGAAATGAACAACTTGAATGATATAGTTGAAATTCATGCATGTTATATGCAATAGTATGTTTGCTTATTTTAGGGACCGCCGATTAAGTTGCTCAAAAAACTTCATAATTTTATTGGCATTGCAAATTGTGCTGCCTTTAATAAAACCCAATATATTAGTGTTCTCTTTTATTCAAAACTTTCTAAAGCATAGACTAACTTCTCCCCATTCCACAAGAATTCCGTTGTTTTAAGCGTGCCAAACTTTGTCTAACGTACCTGATGTTCAGCTTGGTGATATGTTCTTTAAAGTTTTCCACGTTTCCACTCAGCCACATGGCGACAACACCAACACAAGCATTGTGTCCTTGTTAAAATGTTTCCACCTGACAGCAAGTTGTCGGAATTCAAACAATTGCAATTTGCATCAACACGTTTTACAACAATAGTCTTAATGAATATGCATACCTCTGCGTGTTTGTGGAAAGGAATGCAAACGGGTGTGTATTGTGGTCTAATGGAATTTGTGTTACAGTTTACAATAAAAGTTTACATCTTCGTAATGACTGATAAATGGGTGGAATGTTGTCACATTAATTTAACCGATGACATTTTATGCCAAAGAGTACATGGTAATGAAATGTAATAACAGAAGGTAGGACAAGTTCGTGGTTGAGATGATTTATTTATTCATATCGATCCATGACAATTTAAAGTACGAATCAAGTTTAAATATTTAAGTTGCTTGCTACTTATTCGATTTTATACCATTTTTGGTTAATTTGGTCGATTTCAAGTTGAATATCACCATACTTTTATTGTTCATATTTTTCATTGATTCAAACATTTACTTTTAAATTTATTCAAGTTTAAAGTTAAGCGGAAAGACTAGCTATACATCGTATAACATCAAAATTCTTATAAGCGCTAATCCTAAAATTATTTCAGCAATAAAAAAATAATTGTAGTTAGGTGCACCACCTTTAAGTATCTCGTCAAAGCCAAAAAAAAAACAACAAATTGTGCGGAACTTTTTATACCCCCCACAATAAAATATTCTGACCTAAAATGGAATAATTATTTTCCTTTCCAGTCCACTATTTTATACTTACTTACTTACTTACTTAGCTGGCCCATTACAGAACATTTGTTCTATAGGCCGAACTAAGAAGAGATCTCCATTCCTCTCTATTTGTTGCTTTGCTCTCTGGAATACCGCGCCTTTTCATCTCAACATCCACTTGTTTGCGCCATCTATTCCTTGGCCTGCCAATTCTGCGTGCACCGCCATGTGGCATGTATTCATACGCCTTTTTAGCGGGTTCATCATCGCTCATTCTTATGATATGGCCTAGCCAACGCAATCGCTGCATCTCGATACGTTTAACAATATTCATGTCGTTGTATAGCAGATACAGCTCGTGGTTCATGCGACGTCGATATTCACCGTCAACGCAGATTGGTCCGTAGATCTTTCGAAGAATTTTCCTCTCAAACACACCAAGCACTGCCATGTCTGCTTGCGCAAGTACCCAGGCTTCGGAGCCATACATCAGCACGGGTAGTATCAGTGTTTTGTAGAGCGTTATTTTTGTTTGACGAGATGTGGCTTTGTTTTTAAACTGCTTACTTAATCCAAAGTAGCATCTGTTGGCCAATACAATTCTTCTTTTTATTTCACAACTGATGTCGTTTGTTGTGTTGACGGAGGTGCCGAGGTAGACGAAGTCTTTTACTACCTCAATATTATAGGAACCAACTTCCACAGTCGGTCCGAGCTCAATGGACGCATTGCGCGTCGACACCATCAACTTGGTCTTCTCACCGTTTACCGCCAGACCCACTTTAGCAGATTCTCCTTCGACCTTTATAAAGGTATCAGTTACTTCTTTTACTGATCGACCCATGATGTCTATATCATCAGCATAAGCAAGTAACATGTGACTATTGGTGTAGATTGTGCCACTTCTTTTGACGTTTGCCTCTCGTATAACCTTTTCTAGCAGGATGTTGAAGAGGTCACACGAAAGGCTGTCTCCTTGTCTGAAACCTCTTTTGGTACCAAACTCTTCGGAGAGGTTCTTTCCTATTTTAACTGAGGACCTCGTGTCAGTTAAAGTCATTTTACAAAGCCGGATGAGCTTTGCGGGAATACCAAATTCAGACATGGCTTGGAATACCTTTGAGCGCAGCGGACTGTCGAAGGCTGCTTTATAATCGACAAAAAGGTGGTAGGTGTCGATCTGCATCTCTTGGGTCTTCTCCAGGATTTGCCGCAGGGTAAATATCTGGTCAATGGTGGACTTGCCAGGTCTAAAGCCGCATTGGTATGGTCCAATAATCTCGTTGACCATTGGCTTTAGTCGTTCGCACAATATCCCTGACACGATCTTGTAGGCAATAGGGAGTAGACTTATGCCCCTATAGTTAGAGCATACAGTCTTATCTCCCTTCTTGTGGACGGGGCACAGGATACTCAGGTTCCAATCGTCGGGTACTCGTTCTTCCTGCCAGATGGTGCTAACTAGCTGATGAATACACCTTATCAGCGTGTCGCCTCCGGTTTTGAACAGCTCGGCTGGTAAGCCATCGGCCCCTGCTGCCTTATTATTCTTCAGCCGATTTATTGCTGTCTTTACCTCATCTTGGCTGGGCAGTATACATTCAATACCATCTTCTGGGATTGGGACTGTGGTATCTTCGTCTTCTTCGCTGCTATTGGATACCAACAGATTTGAAAAATGTTCTTTCCATATCCTGAGTATACTATCTGTATCAGTTACCAAATTACCTTGCTGGTCTCTACAGGAGGATGTGCCTGTACCAAAGCCATCAGTTTGATGCTTGACTCTTTGGTAGAATTTTCGGACTTCATTCTGGCTCCTGTACATCTCGATTTTTTCACACTCCCGCTTTTCCATCTCTCTCTTTTTCCTGCGGAAAAGACGTTTCTCCTCTCTCCTTTTCTCCCTGTATCTCTCTCGTGCGCTACGCGTTGCTACGGATTGTAAAGTAGCCTTATATGCCGCATTTTTCTCTTCGGTGGCAGCACGACACTCCTCATCATACCATGGATTCCTTGGTGGAGGTCTCTGGTATCCAAGTATGGATTTTGCGGCTGTTTGCATGGAGTGGGCAATGCTTTGCCATTGCGCTGATATGTTATCGGGATGAGGAGGGCTTTGATTAAGCAATTGGGCTAGTTGAGTGGAATATGCTGTGGCTATCTGTTGTGATTGCAGCTTACCGATGTCTAACTTTCGTGTTGTGTCTGCTCGTACTTTGTTTGCTACGTTTAAGCGGGTGCGTACCTTTGCTGCAACAAGGTAGTGGTCCGAATCAATGTTTGCGCCTCGGAACGATCGTACATCCAACACGCTCGATGAATGTCTTCCATCTATCACAACATGATCAATTTGGTTTCTTGTTTTCTGATCTGGAGACAGCCAGGTGCCCTTATGAATATCGAGATGATTAAATCTGGTACTGCTAACTACCATGTTTTTTGCAGCTGCAAAGTCTATCAGTCTCATACCATTGTCAGATGTTTCACTGTGGAGACTGAATTTCCCGACTGTTGGGCCAAAGATATTCTCCTTTCCAATTTTGGCATTAAAATCGCCTAGAATGATTTTAATGTCATGGGCAGGGCAACGGTCATATGTTTCTTCTAAGCACTCGTAAAATATATCTTTGGTCTGTTCGTCCTTTTCTTCAGTGGGAGCATGAGCGCAAATAAAGCTGATGTTGAAGAATTTAGCTTTTATTCGAATTGCAGCAAGTCTTTCATTCACTGGAGTGAAGCTGGATACAAGATGTTTTAGTCTCCGACTAACTACGAATCCACAACCAAACTCATGCTTTACGTCATGGCAGCTATAATACAGTGCGTCACCTTTAGGTGTTGTTGTGACGCCTTTCCCAATCCATCGTATTTCCTGTATGGCAGTAATATCGGTCTTGTACTTTTCAAGTACGTCTGCCAATGCGAAGACTGCACCTTCTCTATAAAGAGTGCGAACATTCCAGGTGCAGATTCGCAGATCATGGTCCTTAAAACGTTTGCGGGGTTCGTCAACTTTAGAGGGGTTTGTTTTTCTTTTCTTTCGTTTTTTCATAGTAGGCTGTTTTTTCTAGGGGAGGGTTACTAACCCGACGCCCAAACCCAAGTTTTTAACGTTCTTATGGGTGAACGCGCGGCACATGTTAGCTCACTACCTTTAACGGGTGTTAAAGGCAGTTCCCCAGGTGACACCACGGGGAGGTCAGTGTCCACTTGGGATGAAAGAGGGACCAAGATAAATCCTGGGCTTTGCCATGTTAAAACCGGTCAGGACCGTTCCTTGGTATCTTCCATCCCCTACGTCACCCCACTACTATTTTATGCGAAGAAGATTTCCTACACGAATACCCGAATTTCCATACTTGGTCAGCAAATTTTTGTTGAAACAGTTTTGTGACCACTCGGAATCTGAAACATTAATTAAGAGGTAGTTCGGTCAAAAAATTTAAATTCTCAAAATACCGAAGTCAGGAAGTACCGTTTATATAAGGGCTATACAAAAGCATGCATGAATGATGACAATTTTTGGTGGATAACTTTCTGACTGCAGGGAACACCAAATTTCAAAATACGGATTTGTCAATCAAAAAAATACCGAACATCGGGAGGAACCGTTATATGAGCGCTATATAAAAACACGAATCTATGTTGACAATATTTGGTGAAGAAGTGCTGTGACCCCTAAGAACCTCAAATGTCAAATGTCAAAATTTTGTCTTCACAGATTCTTAATTTCTATATGGGATTAGATAGTTAACATATTGAAACTAAGGAAACCAAAAAATGGGTCAAAATATTGGAAGGTGTGGGCGTGCCGTACTCCTATTTGTGGTGCAAAATCGGCCTGATGTGGACTATATAGGGTCAATGTTTGCTTTATATCGGTTGACCATAATGGGCAAGATCAGTCCATACACGCTTTCTATTTGGAATGTGTGACTGAAATCGGTCTAGAAATAAATGTGCCAAATTATATCGAAATCGGTTAAGATTTAGATAAAGCTCCCATATATATTGTCGGGCGATTTCACGTATTCGCTGCCAAAAAAAATCAACATACGTCCGATTTCGAAATTTGAAATGTGTGACTGCATTCGGTCTAGAAATAAATGTTCCTAATTATATCGAAAAAGGCTCAGATTTGGATGTAGCTATAAACATGCTGTTTATAAATGTACCAAATGATATCAAAATCGGTTAAGATTTGCTTATAGCTCCCATTCGAATATAGCTTCGACCGATTTGAGGTATTTTTTACACCAAACACCCCATATCTGTCCCAATTTGATGAAATTTGCAATGTGTGACGGAATTTGGTCTAAATATAAGTGCGCCATATTATATCGAAATCGGTTCAGATTTGGATGTAGCTCCCATATATATTTTACATATTGACAGTGACAGTTGACATAAAGTCGGCCCTATCCGACTTTGATGTTTCTTTACTGGTTTGTTTTTAGTTGGCCTGTAAAATTACCTTCCATTCAACGAAATGTTGCAATAATGATAAAGAATTTTCCAAATCATGATAGAGAAATTCACAGTTTTTAAATTTATGCAAATTACAATAACGTACGGGTTGAAGCTTTTGAACAACCTTTGGTAAAAAGTAATGTAATACCTTGAAATATTGATCATTTTTCCAAATACCAAAAATTAAAAATTGGGTTCGATTACACTGTGCAACAAAATGGAGCTCCAGGTCTGGGGGTGGAAAATTCCTTTTGGGGGTGAAAGCCCTTGATGAGTATATACAGAACCCCAAAGGGCAGATCCGCCGTGAGTCGAACTTCTGAGTTATGGCGTGATGAATTTTTCACTGGAGACCCTATAAGGCATCAGAAATTAGCGTTATATCTTTGTTCTCTGTTGTTTTGGCTTATTTTTGATATGACATATCTTCAGTCAAATCTAATGAGGATCGTTTTCGTTGAACATTTCGACCTTCTAACTCGCTTCCTTCCATGTCCTTTTGTTCCTTTATTTCAAGAACTGCAATAAAAGTACCACAAGATGACATTTTTCAGCTTCGACATGTTCTGCAAAAATGTCTCTCAGAAAATTTTAGGTACGGCTCTCATTGACAACTAATCGATTTTGTCGCGTTTTCATAGTCATTTTTTACATTTACCCCTATTTGCTCAGAAAAAAACTGTGTTTTGTGATTTTGTATGTTCTGTAACGAATATACAAAAAACAAAATATAATCTTTTTCTGAAAAAAAACAGGGTAAATGCACAAAACGACCACGAAAACGCGAAAAATCGCAAAAATGTCAATGAGAGCCGTACCTAAAATTTTCTGAGCGACATTTTTGCAGAACATTTCGAAGCTGAAAATCGTCATCTTGTGGTACTTTTATTGCGGTTCTTGAAATAAAGGACGAAAAGGATATTGAAGAAGGCGAGTTAGAAGGTCGAAGTGTTCTACGAAAATAATCCTCATTCGATTTGACAGAAGACATGTAATCTCAAAATAAGCCAAAACAACAGAGAACAAAGATATAACGCTAATTGCTGATGCCTTATAGGGTCTCCAGTGAAAAATTCATCACGCCATAACTCAGAAGTTCGACTCACGGCGGATCTGCCCTTTGGCGTTCTGTATATACTCATCAAGGGCTTTCACCCCCAAAAGGAATTTTCCACCCCCCAAAATTTCGGTTCACAGTGTTAGCAACTATTGCGATATCTCCGTTATTTGATCGTGCGCACCAGCCAGACAGAGGGACATACATGGCTAAATCGATTACAAATTGTCTGAAACGAAATTCTTCCAAACATACTTGAGGTCTAAAACGTTATTTCGATGAGGCAGATTTTTTGGTCGTATCAAAGTGTTTATGGGGATTATATAAAGGCAGAGGGTATAAGTATATAATTTTATTTAATATATCATATCAATTAAAAGTGGTTTGTGCGGGACCTTTTTCAATATTTAAATGGAATAAAGGTTGTTATAATAAAGGACATTCATTCGTACTTCAGGAAATAATTTGTTATGATTTTTTTTTTCATGCGTGACGTAGGGGATGGAAGATACCAAGGAACGGTCCTGACCGGCTTTAACATGGCAAAGCCCAGGATTTATCTTGGTCCCACTTTCATCTCAAGTGGACACTGACCTCCCCGTGGTGTCACCTGAGGAACTGCCTTTAATACCCGGTTAAGGTAGTGAGATAATATGTGCCGCGCGTTCACCCATAAGAACGTTAAAAACTTGAGTTTGGGCGTCGGGTTAGTAACCCTCCCCTAGAAAAAACAACCTACTAACCAAAGAAAAAAAAACAAAAAAACAAGTTGACGAACCCCGCATACGTTTTAAGGACCACGATCTGCGAATCCGCACCTGAAATGTGCCATGACGCAGATCATGAGTTTGGTTGCGGATTTTTAGTTGGTCGGAGGATAAAACATCTGATCTCCAGCTTCACCCAAGTGAATAAAAGACTCGCTGCAATTCGATTAAAAGCAAAATTCTTCAACATCAGTTTTATTTGCGCTCATGCTCCCACTGAAGACAAGGACGAACAGACCAAAGATTTATTTTACGAGCGCTTGGGAGAAACTTATGACCGTTGCTCTGCCCATGACATTAAAATTATACTAGGCGATTTTAATGCCAATTGGAAAGGAGAATATCTTTGGCCCAACAGTCGGGAAATTCAGTCTCCACAGTGAAACATCTGACAATGGTATGAGGCTGATAGACTTTGCAGCTGCAAGAAGCATGGTAGTTAGCAGTTCCAGATTTAAACATCTTCATGTTCGCACCTGGCTGTCGCCAGATCAAAGAAAAAGAAATCAAATTGATCATTTTGTGATAGATGGAAGACATGCATCAAGCGTGTTGGATATACGATCGTTCCGAGGTGCAAACATTGATTCGGACCACTACCTTGTTGCAGCAAAGGTACGCACCCGCTTAAACATAGCAAACAAAGTACGAACAGACACAACACGAAAGTTAGACATCAGTAAGCTGCAATCACAACAGATAGCCACAGCATATTCCACTCAACTAGCCCAACTGCTTAATCAAAGCACTCCTCGTCCCGATAACATATCAGGACAATGGCAAAACATTGCCCACTCCATGAAAACAGCCGCAAAATCAGTACTTGGATACCAGAGACCTCCACCAAGGAATCCATCGTATGACCAAAAGTGCTGCTAGCGAAGAGAAAAATGCGGCATATAGGGCTACTTTACAATCAGTAGCATCGCGTAGTGCACGAGAGAGTTATCGGGAGAAAAGGAGAGAAGAGAAACGTCTTTTCTGCAGGAAAAAGAGAGAGATGAAAAAGCGGGATAGTGAACAAATCGAGATGTGCAGGAGACAGAATAAAAGTCCGAAAATTCTACCAAAGAGTGAAACATCAAACTGTTGGCTTTGGAACTGGAACATCCTCCTGTAGAGACCAGCAAGGTAATCTGGTAACAGATACATATAGTGTGCTAAGGATATGGAAAGAGCATTTTTCCAAACTGTTGGTATCCAATAGTAGCGAAGTCGACGAAGATGCCACATATCCAATCCCAGAAGATGGTATTGAATATATACTACCAGGCCAAGATGAGGTAAAGACATCAATAAACCGGCTGAACAATAAAAATAGATGTTTAAACCCGAGGCGACACACTGATAATGTGTATGCATCCATCCATCTGGGAGGAAGAACGCGTACCCGACGATTGGAACCTGAGCATCCTGTATCCCTTCACAAGAAAGGAGATAACACTTTATGCTCCAACTATAGGGGCATAAGTCTTCTCCCTATCGCCTGCAAGATAGTGTCAGGGATATTGTGCGAACGACTAAAGCCCATGGTCAACGAAATAATTGGACCATACCAATGCGGCTTTAGACCTGGCAAGTCCCCCATTGACCAGATATTTACCCAGAGGCAAATCCTGGAGAAGACCCAAGAGATGCAGATCGACACCTACCACCTTTTTGTCGATTATAAAACAGCCTTCAACAGCCCGCAACGTTCAAAGGTATTTCAAGCCATGTCTGAATTTGGTATCCCCGCAAAGCTCACTCGGCTTTGTAAAATGACTCTAACTGACACAAGATCTTCAGTTAAAATATGAAAGAACCTCTCCGAAGAGTTTTATACCAAAAGAAGTTTCTGGCAAGGATACAGCCTTTCGTGTGATCTTTTCAACATCCTGCTAGAAAAGGTTATACAAGAGGCAAACGTCAAAAGAAGTGGTACAATCTACACCAATAGCCACATGTTACTTGCTGATGATATAGACATCATTGGGCGATCAGTAAAAGAAGTAACCGATACCTTTATGAAAGTCGAAGAAGAATCTGCTAACGTGGGTCTGGCGGTAAACGCGTCCATTTTGATCGGACCAACTGTTGAAGTTGTTTCCTATAACTTTGAGTACTCTTAGGCAAAAGACTATAACTCAGCATCGCCGTAAACACAACAATCGACATCAGTTGTGAAATAACAAATAAAAAAGTATCAGTCGGCTTTGCCGACAGAGATATACCCTCAGCCAATGTGAATTGGATTTAACGTCTTTTCAGAATTTTGTGGCAATTTTTGGACATTTGACATGTGGATTAGGATTAAAGTTCAAAAGTTTTGCGGAGGATGGAATGGACCGTCTTAGTGCATTACGGATGTGGATCTTATTTTGAGAGTCATATCTTTTCAATAGATATTGCGCCCAGTAGTCATTTCAGTGGGTTGTCGTACACCTGTTGGACCAGTATGCCAGGAAGCATGGACTTGTCCACGAAAAATATAATATGGCTGTAAACAGGACCACAAAGAACATCATCAGTAAAACGTTCCAAAGGATCAACACAAATGTTGAACTTTTGTGGGGGAGGTATCCTAAGAAGAGGACCGATATGGGCCATTTTAGAAGTTAAACTAAGTTTGGACAAAATATGACGAAGGCCAAATTTTGGATCAAATCGGTTTATCAGTTCGAGAGTTATTGTGCTCTCCAGCTACTACATATGGTGCCAAAAGAGTTTTTTACAACTTTCGGGCCGTTTTCGCAAGAAGTATGGTCTTGCCACTGAAAAAAACTTTTGCCGTCGTAATTAAAACACCGATTGAAAGTTGCTTCAACAGAAATCAACATAGCCAAGAGCAGGCCTTAAAGTGAACTTATCCGAAATGTAGTGTGGGAGGTACCCGAAGGAATGCGCAATTATATTCCACATTCAAACCTGATCTATATCTGGTAGACATATTAGGATGCGTAAAGTATGGACCAAATCGGTCCTTCCCTTCAAGAGTTATCATGCGCACAATTTCTCCGAACATTTTTGTACTTTTGTGGTGGAACTTAAACTAAGTTTGGACAAAATATTGCAAAAGCCAAATTTTGGATCGAATCGGCAGATCCGTTCGAGAGTTATCTTGCGCTCCAACCAGCACACACGGTGTCATAGGGGGTTTTTGAAACTTTCAGGCTATTTTCTCAGGAAGTATGGTTTTGCACCTGATGAAACTTGTACCGCCGATTCGATAGCAGGTCCTAAACTGCACTTTTCCGAAATTTTGTGTGAGAGGTACCCGCAGGAGTGGACCGATTGAGTCCATATAGGAACCTCATCTATGTCTGGTAGAAATTTCACGACGTGCAAAGTATGTACCAAATCGGTTACTCCCTTCAATAATTGAAAAATGTTCGGAAAATTTGTGCGCACGATAATTATTGAAGGGAGTATAATATAAACATTTGACATTGTTTTTGGAAACATTGATAGTTTTTAGCCTAAGCGTACTCAGGACAGTTTCACATACGACCATGTATTGAGTTGTTTACACTGACTTAACAAAATCACTTTACAAAAAAATGGAATTTACTTGTGAACATTTTCGTCCGATAATTTTTAACAACTTCCGACGTGAATAATGACGGCAATTGTGTATCGTTCACATTAAATCTTTGTATGTCGATAAAAGGACCATCTTATAGCACTATGAAAAACTGGTCTAATGAATTCAATCGTGGCCGACAATCGCCAAAAAACGAAGTTCGTGAGGGTCGTCCAAAAACGTCCATTGTGCCAGAAAAAAATTAAGTCGTGTGGGAACGGATAAGCCAAGAACGCAGTGCTATATACCGTGAGATAGAGGCATCGTTGGGCATTTATTTCACCAAATAACATTCGATATTGCATAAACACTTGGCGGCAAAAATGGGGTTTTTCTCGTTGGACCCCCTGTCGATCGGTGCACGCAATTTCGAAACATTTCGATTGTGTCGCTTTTAAAGGCGTGTATAAGATGGATCCAGTTGACGAACCATGGAACTATGCGTATGAACCCGAAAAATAGCAGCAATCGCTAGAATGCTGTAAAAACGTTCAACACCATGTTTTGGAGGTGCCTCAATTAAGCCACTGAAACCAACCCAACACTGTCCTGAGTACTCTTAGGCAAAAAACTGTCAAACTTTCCAAAAATGTCAAATGACGCCAGAAGTTTTTTTTTAGTGGCCCTCGTAGTATTAGTTTGTGCGAAACTAAGAAATTGAGATATCATCACGCAAAATATGAACATGCATGTACATATGTATGTATATACATACATACGAAGTATTTGCTAATGGCCGTAACGCATTAACAGCTACCCGAGTATTTATCAAGATCATAATGCTTGTGACGAAAAAAGTTTGTTTTAGTAAATCTATAAATTACTTATCGTCTTACACTTACAAACATTTGAAAGAAAAAAGTTCTATTAACAACTAAAATGTCGCTAGAAACTGCGTGACACAAAACTTTTCTCATTCCAAAAAAATATTTATGTTTACCCAAACCCCCCAAAAAAAAGTGTAGACACAAAGTGGTTAATTGAAAAATTCTACAAAGTTCAATGGTACGAGAAAGAAAATAATAATTCTTGTTGACGAAGGCAAAGTCAAAAGCTACGAGTAAAAAAATTCTTTGCTTTATTAAATACAAATATTTTGCATTTTAAATAAACATTTACTTGGTGAATATTTAACGTGGCCATGAGGTCAGACAAAATTCTTGTATATTGACAATTTTTGTTTGAAAATTTTTTAAAACGAAATTTCTATTAAATTTATGAATATTTATAGATTTCATAATTAAATTTAATAAATATATTCAATTTTTGGAATATAAAAAAATTTAAATGTTTTGTTTTTAGTGCTAAATTTGGTAATGAACAAACAACCAACAGTCTTCTGGGCAATTCGAAATTTTATAATTGTTTACATTAAAATTTTGTACTAAATTTATAAAAACTTTAAAGTGAATGACAAGAAAAGTTTTAATTGAATTCAAGTTCTTGGAATAATAAAAAGGTTTTATGTTTGTATGCCTTTGCATCGGAAAATTGGTATCGAATATGACCATAAAAATTCTAACCGTCTCCATTAAGAGATTTATTGGTTAAATGTTCATAAATCAAAAGTGTATTTGTTAAAATCGATGTAAGCTTTAAATTTCGAAATGAGAAAATCTGTTAATGCATAGAATTCCATTATTTTGTTAACAACTGAAGTTTCACTTAAAAAGGCCTTGGATAAACTTTTCCCATTCAAAATGGGGAAAATAGAAAACAAATCGATAATCAAAGTTCAAAATAAGGAAACATTTTAATATAAAGATTGTCATTATTTTTTTTAACGACTAAAGTGCCGCCTAAAAATGCCTTGCCCAAACTTTTCCCATTCAATTACTGAGAAAATAAGAAAACAAAGCGAAATCTCCACCATGTAAAAATGTATTCTTACCCCACACCCTAACCCCTCAAAGTGTTTACAAAAATTGTTCAATTGAAAGATTTTTCCATTCTTTAAAATTGGTGGGAGGGCAATTATTCCTGTTGACGAAGGCAAAGCCAAAAGCTAAGGGGAAAAATAAACTTGCCTTTTTTTAAATCAAATATTCTAAATAAACAATGGCATTCAAAATATTTATTGGGAAACCGGGGGCAGACGGAATTTTATGTAGCTGATTTGTTGTCCTAAAATATTTTAAAACATTGTTTGTAGAATATGAATATTTATATGATTCGTAATTCACTCCAAATAAAGACAATTTATTAATGGATTCTTTTGCTGTTAAGAAAAAGTTGAGCCGACATCTAAAGGAGGACTAAATATAAAGTAAAATTTTTGAACTAAAAAGGAAAGGTCCTGTTGTGTGTAATGATAGGTTCACAACAGCGTTCCTTTTTGTATTCAAATGACCAGAGCAGCCAGCTCTGGTTTTCATATTAAGGCTTTACTGTAAAAGATTTTAATGAAAAAACAAGTAAAAATTCGTTAAGTTCGGCCGACACGAAAAAGTCATTTCGCCATTTCAAAAATTTAAAGATGCAAATCGTTTTAAACGTTTCAAATTTTTCGAAACTCAACTTTTTACACCCTCAGCATTTATGCTAAAGAGGGTATATTCACTTTCATAATGTGCCTCATCGAAATAATGGTTTTAGACGCCAAGTATGTTTGGACGAAATGTGTGTTCAGAAAATTTTGAGTTTATTTACCCATGTCCGTCCGTCTGTCTGTCTGGCTGGAGCGCACGATTACTCTCGAACGAATCAACCGATTCGGTCCAAAATTTGGCTTTCGTAATATTTTGTCTAAATATAGTTTAAGTTCGAAGATGAGTTATATCAGTCCACTCCTTTCGGTACCTCCCCCACGAAACTTCGAAATTGTTCGGAAAATTTGTGCGTACGATAACTCTTGAAGGAAGTAACCGATTTGCACATCGATAAACTTCTACCAGACTTAAATGAGGTTCCAATATGGACTCAATCGGTCCACTCCTTCGGGTGCCTCCCACACAAAGTTTCGGAAAAGTTAAATTTAGGGCCTACTCTCGAATCGCTTTTATTTTGTTGTAAAAACTTGTATTCACTGTCTCCTATACGACGGTACATGTTTCATTTGGGACAAATCCGTACTTCCTGAGAAATCGGTCCACTCCTTCTGGTACCTCCCTCACAAAAGTTCTAAGCTTTTCGCTAAAATGGTGTGTACGGTAACTTTCGAAGGTAGTAACCGAGTACCTCCCACACAAAATTTCCGAAAAGTGCAGTTTAATAGCTGCTCTCGAATCCCTTTGATTTCTGTTGTAGCAATTTGTATTCGTTGTCAAGTCTATAGTTCCTGAGAAAATGACCCGAAACCTGTAAAACCCCTACGACATCAGTAGCTGGAGCGGACGGTAATCCGATCCGATCTGGTCCAAAGTTTGGCCTTCGTAATATTTTGTCCACACTTGCTTTAAGTTCCAAGGTGAGCCATATCGATCCACTTCTTCAGGTACCTCCCCCACAAAAGTTTAAAAAATGACACTAACATGGTACGCACTATATCTTTAAAACGGGCGTGCCGATTTGGTCCAAGGGAATCCAAAGATCTCCTAATATTTGATCCAAATGTAGTTTAACTTCCAAAATGGTCCATATTGATTTTCTCTTTAGGGTACCTTCACACAGGCTGAGGGTATATCTCTGTTGGCAAAGCCGACTGATACTTAAGAAGAAAGAACTCAAGTTAAGTTGAATGATTTAGTAAATCTCCTACGCTTCGTTTTCCTACTTATAACAATTTATCTAATTTGCAAGGGTTGCCAACTATTTTAGTTATAATATTGGACAAAATTAAAATATTTAATATAGATGTATGGACGTCCTTACAGTTTTAGTTACTTTCCAAGCATATGCAAGAATCGCCACTGTAGATTTTAAAATTGTTCAGACTTTTTGCGGAAATTTGTGGTTTTAGCAGTTATGACCAATAGCGTAGCTTCATGGGCTGAATTTATATTTTTTTGGAAAATTTTTAGTAATTTTATTATCCTTCCAGTTATGACCAATAGCTCAGCTTCATGGGTTGAATTTATATTTTGTGCATTATTTTTAAGTCATTATATTATCCTTTATTATATTTATGACAAATCTAATGTTTTACTATTAGTGTTTTATTTTTGGGGATATACAATTTAAAAATTATTCTTCTTGGTTGAGACATCCTAATGGTGCAACACGCCAAAACACCGAAAATCGGGAAGTACCGCTATATACCAAAACATGGACCAATGTTGACGATTTTTTGGTGGACTAGTTTCGTGACCATTGAGAACCTCAAATGTCAAATTACAGCTAGTTCGGTTGAAAATTGTAGCTAAAATCTCAAAATACAGCAAATCAAGTGGTGTCGTTATATGGGGGCTATACCAAAACAAGGACCTATATTGACGCTTTTTGGTGGAGAATTTTTGCAACCACTGAGAATTTTAAATGTCAAATTACAGCTAGTTTGGTTATAAATTGTAGCTAAAATCTTCAAAATACCGAATATTCGGAGGTGCCGTAATATAAGAGCTATACCAAAACATGGACCTACGTTGATGATCTTTGATGGAGAAGTTTCATGACCATTGACAACCTCAAATGTCGAAGTACAGCTAGTTCGTTTAAAAATTGTTACTAAAATCCTCAAAATACCGAAAATCGGGGGATTACGTTACATGGAGGCTATACCAAGACATGACCACTGAGAATGTCAAATTCTAGCTATAATTTGTTAAAAATTGTAGCTAAAATCCCAAAAATACTGAAAATTGGGAGATGCCATTGTATGGGGGCTATACGAAAATATGGACGTATGTTGACGCTTTTTGTGGATTAGTTTCTTTCCACTGAGAACCTCAAATGTCAAATTGCAGCTAGTTCGGTTAAAAATTGTAGCTAAAATCCTCAAAATACGGCAAATCGGAGGTCCGTTATATGGGCGATATACCAAAATATGGACCTATCTATGTTGACGATTTTTGGTGGAGAAGTTTCGTGACCACTGAGAACTTCAAATGATAAACTACAGCTACGAGTAGTTAGGTTAAAAAATGTAGCTAAAATTCTCAATACCAAAACATTTGTTGATCACTAGAAATTCTTAATGTCAAATTATAGCTAATTCGAGCCTCAAATGTCAAATTATACTAGTTCGCTTAAAAAATGTAGCTAAAATTCGCAAATCGGGAGTTGCCGTAATTTGGGGGCTACACCAAAACATGGACCTATGCCCATAAATTTTGGAGAATAAGTTTGTTGATCACTAGGAACCCTAAATGTCAAATTATAACTAATTCGGTTTGAAAATTTGACTAAAAACGTATGTATGGGGGCTATATTTAGAGACGGTGGGTAAATACCCATTTGTGGGTATTTATTTGGGCATTTAATATATTGAATCGCCGATACAACATCTTACACCCGATTCTTGGGTATATGTATCGTTTCAAAGTGGACAGTTTTACAACACTTTAAACAAGTGGGTAAATACTTGGGTAAATACACGAGTATTTATCCAAATGTTGGGTAAAAACCACTTGACATAGGCTGACAAAATTTGGCTCCAAACTTTCTTGTATCAATAGTATTAAAGGTATTGAAAATGGAGTCTCTGGGTCCATGTTTTGATATAGCCCCATATAGCCGTACCTCCCGATTTAAGGTATTTTTCACCTATTAGCCATATTTTACAACCAAATTGGCTGTAATTTGGCACAGCGAGTCCTCACTGAGTATTAAATAATAATTATATATATAATAATAGTTGTTCCACAAACATCCAAGGCAGGACAAGGGAGACTTCTCCCATATCAATGAGTGCACCCCGATTCATATTAGCTCAATTATATGGGACCTACTGTTTATCGACTAGTCCGAACGGTTGTCTACAACACCAATTGTAGAGAAGTTGTACAAGGCTGAAATACTCAGAAAATGTCACCAACATTATTGAGTATAAAATATCCTTGCAAAACTTTGTCAACGTAATTCCACGTTTTCTAATAGCCCCTCATATGGGGGTACCCGATTAAAACTCTTTAACTGTCGAATCACTTGACGTAGGCCAACAAAATTTGGCTCAAATCTTTCTTATATCAATAGAACGCTAGGTATTGAAAATGGAGTCCTTGGGTCCATGTTTTGTTATATCCACCACCAACCATATTGACTGTACTTTGACACAGTGAGTCCTAAAGGAGTGTAATATATAATTGCACAAATTTGTCAACGTAGTTCCACGTTTTCTTATAGCCCCATACAAGGGTGCCCCGATTTGGAGTATTTACCCAAATATTGGGTAAAAACTCTTTATCTGCCGAACCACTTGATGTAGGCTGACAAAATTTGGCTCAAAACTTTTTTATATCAATAGCATTAAAGGTATTGAAAATGGAGTCCCTGGACCTACGTTTACAATTTGTTGCATGGATATTTTATACTCATTGAGGACTCACTGTGCCAAAATACAGCCAATATTGTTATCGGTAGATAAAGAGTTTTTACCCAATATTTGGGTAAATACTCGAAATAGGGGAACCCTTATATGGGGGCTATAAGAAAACGTGGACCTACGTTGACAAATTTGTGCAGGGATATATTATACTCCTTAAGGACACTGTGCCAAACTACAGCCAATATGGTTGTAAAATATGACTAATAGTTGAAGAATACCTTAAATCGGGAGATACGGCTATATGGGGGCTATATCAGAACATGGACCCAAGGACTCTATTTCAATACCTTTAATACTATTGATATAACAAGTTTTGAGCCAAATTTTGTCAGCCTTCGTCAAGTGGTTCGATAGTAAAAGATTTTTTACCCCACATTTGGGTAAATACTCGGGTATTTTCCCACTTGTTTAAAGTATTATAAAACTATCCATTTTGAAACGATTTCACAACTTTTACCCAGGAATAGAGTGTTGGAAGTTGTATTGGCGATACAATATAATAAATACCCAAATAAATACCCACAAATGGGCTATTTACCTACTGTCCATCTCTAGCTATACCAAAACGTGGACCGATATAGCCCATCATCGAATTTGACCTGCCTGCAAACAAAAGATGCATCTTCTCAAACTTTCAGCGCCATATCTCCATTTTTTGGATACTAGAGTAATTACCACATACGGACAGACGGACATTCATAGATCGACTCAGAATTTTACCCTGATCAAGAATATATATACTTTACTTTATAGGCGCAAATGATTATTTCAATGCGTTACAAACGGAAAAACAAACTTAATATACCTGTATACTATGGTGGAGGGTGAAAAACGAAAGGAGAATATGGTCTTTGTTGTTTGCAACAGTGTTTATACCCTACACCACTATGTGGGGAAAGTTTGTAACGCATCGAAATAATGGTCGTAGACCCATACTTATATATACCAAAATGAATGTCTCGAGCTGAGTCGATTTGGCTATGTGTGTCCGTCCGTCTGTCCATCTAAACTGTGTAATCGCGCTATAGGATGCTATTTTAATCCTATCGTCACCAAATTTTGGGTGTTGATGAAGGTCCCGGAGGAGAAGAATCCTTTTTATTTTGGTGATGGTAGGATAATATTTAGGGGTCGGAATGGTCAAAAACGTATTTAGAGAAAAAGCCAACGTTTTACTTCAAAGCAAATATCTCCATTTCTATAAGAGGTATATCAAAAGCAAAACCAGCTAATGAAAGTAGAAAATATCGCCTTTGCAACGATGTAGGTTGTCGTAGGTGTTCACGAACGAAGATATCGCAATAGTCGCTAATACAACCCAACTTTTCATTTTTGCTATTTTCATTATAATGACGAATATCACAGCTTTGGCTGGGGAGCTTCCAAAAGCTAGGCCTGACTATGAAAGTAGAATATCTCACCTTTACAATGATGCAAAGTATGTTGGCGTAGGTGGCCAAATAACGGAGATAGAGCAATAGTCGGTAATACATCCCATTTTCCGATTTTTTTGTAATCACGCTATAGGTCGGATTGTCACTATTTTTTTGGGAGTTGATGCGGGTCCCACAGAGAAAGAAGCCTATTAGGTTTGATGATGGTCAGATAATATTCAGGAGTCGGAATAAGAAAAAAGCTTATGTGGAGAAAAGTCAAAGTTTTTTCTTATGCGAATATCTCCGCTTCTGGTAGTTGTATTCCAAAAGAAAAGCCCTTCAATGGAAGATGAAAAGATCTCCTTTATACTGATGAAAAGTATGTTGGCAAGCAACCGAGATATCGCAAAAGTCAAGAATATATCCAATTTTTCCATTTTTTGTTATCACGCTACAAGTTGGAATTTTGATCGGATAGTCAGAAGAAGAAGCCTATTGATTTTGGTGATAGTTGGATAATATTTAGGGGTCGGAATGGGGAAAAACTCATGTGGAGACAAATTCAATGTTTTGTTCTTTGCCAATATATGGTAATATTCAAAAATGTTTTACAATCGTTGAAGTTGAGGTTCACCATTTAATAAGTCGCGAACTGTTAATATATTATATAAAATATGAATATATTTACATGAACTGAAGTGTTTTAGCCACGATCTTATAATATGTACCATAACAAATAATTTTCGTGGAAGCTGCGTTGGTGGTAATATAAAAAAATGGGTAAAATGTGTTGAAGTTAGCAAGCTTTTTTGTGTTTTTTTCTTGATTTCTGGTCGAACGAGGGAAAATTCAGACCTGAGCTCAAAGAAAGGATTGAAGAATACCCCTTGGGCAACATGATGCTAATGTGTGACTTCTCGATATATACAGTGCATCCCTCTTAAATCGATGCTGACATTTTGAAGTTTTGAAATCGGGGTTTTTTGAATTTTTCTTATAATTGGAGGGCGCAACCAGATAATGACCTAATCTATTTATTGGATTTTAGAACTCGTGATTCCACGTCGTTTGATGTATATCTCATGAGTGTGCTCCCCACAGCTCCCTAGTAATAGGAGTCCAAAGTCGAATTTTTGGTGCGTAATTTTTCTTTAAAAACCTATTTTTTGGCTTCAAAATTTACAACTATGACTCAGGTACCCTTGAACCCCGCGTGATTTTAGTTTTTTTCCGCGCCGGATTCACTGAGCCCTACCGCGATCGAATCCATCCACTAAAACCGCTGATATAGATACCCTGAAAATAGGAAAATAAGCAAAATTTTATTTTGACTAATCCGCATACTTAACCGCGATTGCCCTTAAATTTTTTTACATAAATGGAATCCTTTATACACGATTATAATATTTGTCAAAAAGGTGTGTCATGAATTTCAGAGATTCGGGAGTAGTATTCGTATTTAACCAAAAATAGAATCAGGTAGCACATCCGCGGTTCTTGACGAATCTGTATAAAATTTGTCTTATTGACGTATTTTTAACAGGGGGTCACTGAAATCGGATGCGCCTTATAATCATATGAACATCGCGTTATTTTGGTGTAGTAAGATGTAACTGATGGCACACTTTTGCGGTTAAATGAAACATGGAAAAATGCAAACATATTGACAGAGATGCACTCGCTCTATGCGAAAAGCACATGCGCCTCAACTGATTTTAACTATTTCGCGCGTTATACGGTTTTTAACTTTTATGGTTTTTCTTTGATTGTAATATCAATATCACTCTTTATTTCTTAGTTCTATTGCTTATCACACTATGCAAATATACTTTCACGATGATAAACTATTTTCCTTGAAGAGGTTTTAGCAAAATAATTCAGGTTTTGTTAGGAAATTTAACGAAATAGTAGAATAACTCCAAAAAAATTTTCTCAAATTTTTCGTATTAAACCAAAAAATATATTCTTGAAATAATGTTCCAACAATAAACTTTTGTCTTTTGTTGTAGCTGCAATATGCAATTTAAAATCCTAATCAATAAAATTTTGGTCTCACATTTTTCTGGACATTGTCAAGATTCTGTACGTATTTTTAGTTTATTTTTTAGAGATTTTTATGGACTCTGAGTAAGAATAAATAAAATTTACTCCAAGATTCCTTCATTATTTTTTGATTTTCCGCGAAAATGAAAATAAATTTAGCTAATATTTAGGCGTCTACGGATAGATATTAAATGTTGTTACCGATTTATATACATTTTGGTATTGCAACACAAAGGGAATTTTTAAATATTTTTTCTTTATAAGGGAATAAAACCCCCCATAACTTTTGGGCGCAGCATCCAATTTTGTGAACGCGAACATATTTGAAACCACAATTTTTTTCTTAACCCATGTAACAAAAATCGTGAATGTGCTTGTCAAAATTTTTTTTAATTTTTTTCTCGATGGAATTGTAAAGGAAATTTGAATTTTACCATATCGACTTCTAGTAGGGGTATTCCAACGGCAAAGCCTGTCAATGTTGGTTGGCGAAGGTGGTCAAACAAGGGAGATACCACAATAGTTGGTAATGCATCCAATTTTTCCATTTTTTACAATCACGCTACAGATCGCAATTTTGAACGGATGGTCAAGAAATTTTGCTTATGGGGGTCCCAGAGAGAAAGAGGCATTTTAAGTTTGGTGGTAGTTGGATTATATTCCTTAAAATAAATGTCAAAAATATTTTCGACTGCGTCGCTTCTTGGTTTTATACAAGTTTTTGCAATTTTTACAAAATCTTTGAATTTAGTAGAACTGTGCTAATATTTTTGAAAAAAATTGTGAAAATACTTTTGTAAAAAATCGCGGGATTTTTGTGAAATTTATTTCCGCATGTGGCGCTTTTTAGTTTTATAAAAGTATTTGCAATTTTTTAGAAAAACTTTGTATTTAGTAAAACAGTGAAAATATTTTGTAAAAGAATCGCGCGATTTTTTGATAAATATTTTCGCCTACGGCGCTTTTCGGTTTTAAAAAATTTATTTCTTTTTATTTATTTTCTAAAATTGTGAAAATATTTTAGTACAAAATCGCTCGGTTTTTCAAAAATATTTGCGCCTGCGGTGCACAGTGGTTCAGGAATCGATTTTCCTGGCCAAAAATCAAAATGTTGTTTTGTCAAAGATATTTAATTTCTATATAAGATTCGATAGTAAACATATTGAAACTAAGGAAACCAAAAATTAGGCCCAAATATTGGAAGGCGTGGGCGTGGCGTGCCCCTAAAGACAAGCATTTTCCGCATTCTTGGGAAATACGTCATTTTTGCAAATTTCTGGAGAAAGACGAAGCTATTTCTCTGAAACTATAACAGTTATTGTGTTCAGTGTTTTTTTGTAAGGTAGGTAGGATTGTGGCCTTTAAAATCGTTTTAGTAAATTGCCGTAGCGTTTACACAACATGAGCTATTTTATTTTTCCTCGGGTACTAAATTTTATGAAATTCCAAATTTAGTAGACTAGAACTTTTGTGGAACAACATGGAACAAAGTTCTGTTTTCACAGAAAGATGCCCGAAAGTCTCCTCTTTCAGCCCATATATACTTTTGTACCCGTCCCGTTCCGTTCGTTTAACACTTTTTTCAATTTATTGAAATTACATGGGTAAAAATGTGTGGTTTCCAATACTGTTTCCATATGAATTACAGTTTTTTTGCACAAATTAAAAATTTTTTGAGTATATCAGGAAAAATGCCTAAAATTGTCTTTTCCATTTCAAAAAAATCAAAAAATTTTTTTGATACTACATCAATGATTTTTGGTACATAGATTAAGAAAAAAATCAGCATTCCAAATCTGTTTTCGTTACTAACTTTGATCGTTGCGCGCAAAAGATATGACCGTTTTAATTATGATAATAAGAAAAAATTCTAAAAAAATCGCGGCTTAATATAGTTAGCTGTTGTATCCTATTATCGTTAACTGAATTCGTACCCTTCGCGATGATGCAAAAAATAATCGCAAAGTCTCAATGGATTCGCGAAAAATCAAATTTGTTAAAAAAATTCACGTATTTACAAACATATTTTTGAAAAAATAGCGCTCATAGTTACGAAAAATATATAAAAAAAATTATAACAGCATCCAGACATTTTGAGGAAAAAAATGAAACCTAAGTTGTGAAAGTTGGAGCTATAGTATTGATATTATTTGCAAAAATACGAAGAAAATATTACGAAAAAATTAAAATTATATTATTCTAATTTTATTTTTTTATGGTTTTATAGGAAAAGTTGGAGAAAAAATGTTTGAGTTCTTCGGCATTTTCGTCAAAATTTCACGCAATAATGATGATATTCCGTTGTTAAAAATTTTTCGCTTATAGTTTTCCTATTGGATAATATTATTAGAACCTTATATTAAATCACAAGGAATTCCAATTGTGGCATAACATTAAAATAATGTTATATTGAATATTACAACATTTGAAACGCATAGAAACCGCGTAATTATGAAAATGACATGATGCGCATCCGATTTTCCAACACAGGGAATCAATCCCTTTTATTTGATGTACAGTTTGTCAAATTCTATTTGGCGGCCACGATGTAGCATCTGCTGCATTTAAGGGTGCAAAATACAGTAAAATGGTCATAATTTCCGCGAAGATCATTTACATTTTATGCGCATCCGATTTCAATAATCGCCATTAAAAAATACATCCTTCTATACCGTTTCAATGCGATCCATCAAGAACCGTGGATGTAGCATCGCACTTAAATTTTAGAAAAAATCTATTATATCTCTGGATCAGCGATAGTTTTGAAATATCTGTTTTCGCGCAGTTTAAACACGCGTATCGATCTATTTATTTAAGTAGAACTGACACATCCAAAACGCGTTTTAATATGCGATATTTTCAAAATAATTTTTTGCACATTTTCGAAATTTGAGGGGTATCATATCCGCCGATCTAGTGGGTGGATTTTTACGCGTCGTGGCTTGTTAGATTCAGAACGTAAAAAAACTAAATTTACGCGGGTTTCCACGGAAATCCAATGACGTTTGTAAATTTTAAACCAAAAAAATAGGTTTTTGAGAAAAATTTACGCACAAAAATTTCGTGTTTAGGCGCAGATTACTGTGATCCTGTGAGGGCTACACCCTCATGTTATACATTAAAAAATGCGAAATCGCGAGTACTACAATCCAATAATACGATTTTAGGGAAAACCTGCTGCGCGTCCCGATTAGAGCAAAAATTCAAAAAACCCCATTTTTCAGGTTTCAAAATGTCAGCATCCGTTTGAGGTAGATACAGTGGATATATTAAAAAATCATACATTAGAAACTTCAACTCTGAAGTGTGCTCTTTAACTTCTCCTTTGAGCATTAAACTCTACATTGTGTTGTAAAACCACTAATTGGAAAATAACATAATGAAACTCGTTTATTTCAACGATTTTTTCCGATTTTTTTGCATTAGTACGACCACAGCTTCCACTCAAATTATTATTTTAAGAAACCCCTCGGTGAATCGGGCTAAAACAGTTTATTTTGCCGAAATGCGGTCAAAAGTTATGGTATAGTAAAACTGATCGCGAGTTACAATACCCCATACCTCAGTTTCAACATAAGTTAATTTTCTACAAAAAGCTTGATATGCGTTTTTATACGAGTTATATAAGTTTTATTAAAACCCAAGGAGATTTTTTTTAATTGTTGAAAAAAAAAAATTTTACAAATTTTTGAAAAAAAATTTTCGAAATTTTTTCGATTTTTTTTGGTAATTATTTTGTTTATTTGTTGGTGTTTGACCAACATTAATACATTGGAAGATATAAAAACCACAAAAACACTCATATTTTGATGAAAAATAGTTAAAAAACTCAAAATTTTAACTTTGACCTTGAATTTCTCTGCAACTACCAGACCGAATTTGACCGCTCATAATTCGTCTAAAAGCTGATTGTGTTATCTGTCTAACAAAAAAAGGAATATGAATATATCTCTATCCGATCAAAAGTTACAGAATTTTGAGCAGGAAAAACGATCCTGAACCACTGTGCGGTGCTTTCTGTTTAAAAAAATATTTGCATACCTTTACAAAAACTTTGAACTAAAATTTGTTAATATATTGTTCCTCTGCTACTCTCCAAATCAATTCTAACACAATTAGAAAGGAGAGTGGAAGTGGTTTCAATACGTTAAAATTATAAAAAAAAGAATAGCCATCAATTAGTTAGTTATTACAAACTATTGTATGAATATCTTTAAAAATCATTTTTGCAAATACACCCCAAATTTGTTGCTTCATTTAAACCCCAAATTTAAGCGAATAAAAATTTTGGGGCGTGAATTGATAGTTTGGGGCCTAATTGTATTTTCGGTGTTTGGGGTGATATTGCGTTTGCCACATGGACCCCAATTTCAAAAATGCTTTTTGATCCCAATTAAATTATGGGACCTACTAAATGTAATATTTTTTGGGGCCGAATTTCCTATTTTGGAGCGTTTTTGTATTGGGGCCATATTTCAAATAGAACAAGTAGGAAAAGCGATAAGTTCGGTCGGGCCGAACTTTTTATATCCTCCACCAGACATTTCAGCCATTTCGGTGGATTAATGTGGCCACAACCTTCAAAATACCGAAAATTGGAAGCTACCGTTCTATGGGGGCTATATCAAAACGTGGACTTATATAAACATTTTATGGTAGAAATGTTGCTTAGCCTCTGGAAACACAAAATACAAAGTTACAACGGATTCTGTTGGCAAATGGGACTAATACATTCAAAATATATTAAAATGTGGCGTACACGCAGAGAAAAATATTTTTCGCTTTTGTTGGAACAAAAATATCTGTTTTGGTTCCAAAAATGTATTTGTTTTGTTCAAACATTGTAATCCAAATCCAAAAATACCAAAATACAATCTGTTGGCAAATGGGACTAATACATTCAAAATATATTAAAATGAGGCGTACACGCAGAGAAAAATATTTTTCGCTTTTGTTGGAACAAAAATATCTGTTTTGGTTCCAAAAATGTATTTGTTTTGTTCAAACATTGTAATCCAAATCCAAAAATACCAAAATACAAAGTTACAACGGATTCTGTTGGCAAATGGGACTAATACATTCAAAATATATTAAAATGAGGCGTACACGCAGAGAATAATATTTTTCGCTTTTGTTGGAACAAAAATATCTGTTTTGGTTCCAAAAATGTATTTGTTTTGTTCAAACATTGTAATCCAAATCCAAAAATACCATCTTTTGTTCCAAACATAGAAAACAAAAACAACTTTCGAATTTCCGCAATATTGTAAAAATCGTTAACAATACCGATTGTAGGAACTATCATAATCTAATTTTGTTTACAAAAAGTATTGTCAACCCAGAAAACCAGCCCAGAAATTTTTGATTTGAGTGTATGGTAACATGGGGCGCCTTCGCCACGTTTTTGTTTAAAATGTTCTCATACCGACACCGTTAAAGTTTTTTCGAATATTATTTTTGGTACAAATAGTAGCGTATCTTGACTATAAGTTTTGATATATAAGTGGTTATAATTTTGTTTTTAAAATATTATTTTTGATAATTTACAAAATGTCTAAAAAGTGGCGAAGCCTCCCCACCCATGGGGTAGCTTCGCCACCGATATTGAACATTCTCCAACGGACTCTAAAACTGTAATTTACCATACTTCTTCCTTAAATATCAACATTATGCAAAAAAGGAACATGTTTTCTATTGAATAATCAAAAATGATTCTAAAATTCACAAATAGTAACCGATTCTAGCGGTTAATTGAAATAGGTTCCTTGAATTTAGGTACAAAAATCATAATATTACCAAAACAAGATACTTCTATGATACTTGATACTGCACTATGATACTGCACATTATAGTGTGGTATGGCATAAAGAATTGAAGTTAAACATGACAAATTTCTGACATTAACCCACCACACCCCTATCATGGCGTAGGCGCCCCACCCCCAACATATCTCATAATATGAATATATTGACATTTGTTATTGTTTTTTACATGCAAATTATTGGGATTTCTATTCTTCAATAGTTGTCTTCTAACGGTATAAAATATGTTTTTGATATCACCAAAGGTAAAGAAGATATCACCAAAAACATCTACCATAATTATTTTTCCCAATACACTCAAAACACAAAACCACGTGCGTCCGCTATTATACTTATGACACAACTGCCAACTTTTGGGAGATGATAGATCTTCATTAAACTCACAATTTTGCCTTTAACGGATTTTTCCTAGCACTTGTATTTTGCGAGAAAATCGGCGATGGCGTACCCGCCCCAGTGGCAAAGGCGCCCCATGTTACCATATATACTTCTCATATACACTTTTCGCATAACTTGGATATAAATGTCGCGTATAATATTGCAATCATTGATGAACACAATACATGGTTTGCTGCATTGGTTGACAACAAAGACAAACAAAAAGCCACAAGCACCCACCACAACATAAGGAATAATTAAACACCATAACAAACTCCGGTATAACACCAAACCTCAAAGCACAATGAAGATAGAAGAATGAAACAAAACAGAAACAAATAAAAACAAGAGTCTCCTTGTTGGTATACATACACACAAAAACAAAGATAAAGGCATCATGTCATACAAACAAAACTCACCATAATTGTTTTTTTCAACACGGCATCGAATAGCGAGAGAAGAAAAAAATTGTCGAAGAAAAGAGAGAACTATTGTCCAGTTGACAAAAACAATTTTTGGATTTAACAAAACGCAATTGTTGGAATCACAATACTACATTTGGAATTTAACAATATCTTTACAATACATATTTTGCTCTTCGAATATTGTTGGATCAATCATATTTTTTTCTCTGCGTGTACTTTATATGGGGCGTTATATGGGCGCTACACCAAAACGTGGACCTATATAAACCAACTTTGGTAGGAATGTTTTTTGGCCTCTGGAGACACAAAATACCAAATTGCAACCAATTCGGTGGTAAAATGGCACAAATATCTTAAAAATTCCTTAAAACGACAACGCGTCAAGCGGCATTTTGTATGGGGGCTATACGAAAGTGTGGACCTACATAGCCCGCTTTCAATACAAATAATAGATTTTCCCAAAGTTTCATCCACCTACGTCAATCCGTTCGGACGCTAGAGTGATTTCCACAGACGGACAGACGGACGGACATGGCTATATCGATGTAGAATTGCACGCTGATTAAGAATATATCACAAATGTTGTCAAATATTTCACATTCCATTTCAAAAAAATGGTGAATTTTTTTTCGCGCTACAACAAAGAATTCCAAGTACGAATCCGCTCGCGAGCCAGTTTTTGGTTGATGCGGACCAAAGTTATGGCGGTTTTATTTTCGCTTTAAAGAAAAAATTATTATAAAAACGCTAATTATTTTACCGCGAGCAATTCTTAGTAAAAAGTTATCTGAAAGTGGCTTGAGTTAGTAGGTTGCATAATATTTCTTAAATTTTACTCAGTACTCGCGAAATGTATAATAAATTGATAAATTATTGAATGTAAGTCAACTTTTTTCAAAATTAAGGTCCATTTACCCGCTATAAAATTACGAAAAAATTCGTATGGAAGCAAAACTTCACTGCGAATCAAATGAGACTAAAATCATACAGATTGGTGTTATAGTTTCGATGTCACAGCCAAAATAAATACATATTTTGGTTAAAAAATTGTTTTTTGATTGAAAAAATATTTTTTTACATTCATTATGTAGTATAAAATTTTTGAAAAATCTATAGGAATACTTCCTTTATTTTGCTTAAATCTCCCATTAAAATATACGGATTTTGCTTTATAGACATTCATAAAAAAGATTTCCTATTGAGGAAGATAATTGGATTGCTGAGGATATATCTCAAGGCTTCTGAAATGGAAATAGAGGTCACATAACCCATTTTAATTTATATGCATTTTAAAATAGGTGTAAATCGCGTAATTATCGAAATCATTTTGTCCGCATGTGATTTCCATGTACAGCAAGACCATATCTTTTAATTTGTAAATATCTTTCGAAATTTAATTTGGAGGGTAAGATGTAGCATCGGCTGCATCTTAGCACTAAAAAACTTATAAAATATCGCTAAGTTGCGCAAAGTGAATACAATTTTTGTCCGCATCCGATTTCAATGTCCACCATGAAAATCTACATCGATATATATCTTTTTCAAGGCGATCAATCAAGAACCGTGGATGTAGCATCCCACACTATTTTTTGGGATAAAATGAATGTATCTCTCTTATCATTGAAGTTTTCAAATCTCTGTTTTCGCTAAAACGAAGATGCTGTACTAGTTGTTTCATTGCAGTGGACACGAACCGCAAAAAACGCGATAAAATACGCGATATTTTCAAAAACATTTTTAGGTGATTTTTCAACTTTGGAATGGATTTTCACGGGGAATGATTTATTGGATCCGGAACGTAAAAAACTAAAATGTGCAATCAAGTACGAGGAATTCGAATGACAATTGTAAAAATTAGGTCCGAAAAATATGATTTTTAGAAAAATGTTCGCACAAAATCTTCGTATTTGGATGCAGATTTCTATGAAGCTGTGTAGACTACATTCACGACACATGTATCAAATAACTCAGAATCGCGAGTTCTACAATCCTATATATAATTTCTTTAAAAACCTGTTTGCGGAATTAAATTAGAAGAAAATGTCAAAAAACACTGTAAATCTGGCTTCAAAATGTCAGCATAATTTAATGGTAGAAGCAGATCAAATTTTGAAAAGTAATACATTAGTGAAATGATCCTTATTTTTTTTGCTCCTACTTTTACTTTGACTGGAAACTCGTGGAAAGTGTGGTTTAATCACAAATCGAGAGAAAACAAAAAAAGACACGTTGGCTTTAACCCATTTTTACCTATTTTTATACCCTCCACCATAGTATGGAGGGTATATTAAGTTTGTTTTTCCGTTTGTAACGCATTGAAATACTCATTTGCGACCCTATAAAGTATATATATTCTTGATCAGGGTAAAATTCTGAGTCGATCTGTGCACGTCCGTCCGTCCGTCCGTCCGTCCGTCTGTGGTAATCACTCTAGTTTTGATTTTTCAAAATAGTCTGGCTTAATCCCTTTTGTTGTTTTAAAATTTAAAACAACAAGTTTATTAGTGGAGAAGGTTTGGCATTGTTCGCCAAGGGGTAAGGCAAGGAAGACTAGTTTCGATCCACGCCACTGGATCTCATCAGTTCCCTTTGTTTCTTGTTTGTGGATATTCTCCACCGAAGTTATTTTTCAATAACTTCTTCAACAAGGAACTTTTTATACCCAAACATCAATCGTCAGCTCGAAGTATAAACGTAAACAAAGAAAACCCTTCAATGAGAAGTTTTTCTTTGGTAACCTGACACAACTCCGACGAAAGTGTTTACGAAACAAAGCAAACCTTCTTCCACTCGTATGTGTCGTTGATTTTTCAACAAATGCACATACCCAAATGCTGTTTGGTAGCTTATATACCAACAACACACAAAACCGTGCCAGTGTTTCTCAAATAGAACATTGGTGGCGTTTATTTAATTGGGATAGCTGTTACAATTTTGATTTTTCAAAATAGTCTGGCTTAATCCCTTTTGTTGTTTTAAAATTTAAAACAACAAGTTTATTAGTGGAGAAGGTTTGGCATTGTTCGCCAAGGGGTAAGGCAAGGAAGACTAGTTTCGATCCACGCCACTGGATCTCATCAGTTCCCTTTGTTTCTTGTTTGTGGATATTCTCCACCGAAGTTATTTTTCAATAACTTCTTCAACAAGGAACTTTTTATACCCAAACATCAATCGTCAGCTCGAAGTATAAACGTAAACAAAGAAAACCCTTCAATGAGAAGTTTTTCTTTGGTAACCTGACACAACTCCGACGAAAGTGTTTACGAAACAAAGCAAACCTTCTTCCACTCGTATGTGTCGTTGATTTTTCAACAAATGCACATACCCAAATGCTGTTTGGTAGCTTATATACCAACAACACACAAAACCGTGCCAGTGTTTCTCAAATAGAACATTGGTGGCGTTTATTTAATTGGGATAGCTGTTACAATTTTGATTTTTCAAAATAGTCTGGCTTAATCCCTTTTGTTGTTTTAAAATTTAAAACAACAAGTTTATTAGTGGAGAAGGTTTGGCATTGTTCGCCAAGGGGTAAGGCAAGGAAGACTAGTTTCGATCCACGCCACTGGATCTCATCAGTTCCCTTTGTTTCTTGTTTGTGGATATTCTCCACCGAAGTTATTTTTCAATAACTTCTTCAACAAGGAACTTTTTATACCCAAACATCAATCGTCAGCTCGAAGTATAAACGTAAACAAAGAAAACCCTTCAATGAGAAGTTTTTCTTTGGTAACCTGACACAACTCCGACGAAAGTGTTTACGAAACAAAGCAAACCTTCTTCCACTCGTATGTGTCGTTGATTTTTCAACAAATGCACATACCCAAATGCTGTTTGGTAGCTTATATACCAACAACACACAAAACCGTGCCAGTGTTTCTCAAATAGAACATTGGTGGCGTTTATTTAATTGGGATAGCTGTTACAATTTTGATTTTTCAAAATAGTCTGGCTTAATCCCTTTTGTTGTTTTAAAATTTAAAACAACAAGTTTATTAGTGGAGAAGGTTTGGCATTGTTCGCCAAGGGGTAAGGCAAGGAAGACTAGTTTCGATCCACGCCACTGGATCTCATCAGTTCCCTTTGTTTCTTGTTTGTGGATATTCTCCACCGAAGTTATTTTTCAATAACTTCTTCAACAAGGAACTTTTTATACCCAAACATCAATCGTCAGCTCGAAGTATATCGAAACTAGTCTTCCTTGCCTTACCCCTTGGCGAACAATGCCAAACCTTCTCCACTAATAAACTTGTTGTTTTAAATTTTAAAACAACAAAAGGGATTAAGCCAGACTATTTTGAAAAATCAAAATTGTAACAGCTATCCCAATTAAATAAACGCCACCAATGTTCTATTTGAGAAACACTGGCACGGTTTTGTGTGTTGTTGGTATATAAGCTACCAAACAGCATTTGGGTATGTGCATTTGTTGAAAAATCAACGACACATACGAGTGGAAGAAGGTTTGCTTTGTTTCGTAAACACTTTCGTCGGAGTTGTGTCAGGTTACCAAAGAAAAACTTCTCATTGAAGGGTTTTCTTTGTTTACGTTTATACTTCGAGCTGACGATTGATGTTTGGGTATAAAAAGTTCCTTGTTGAAGAAGTTATTGAAAAATAACTTCGGTGGAGAATATCCACAAACAAGAAACAAAGGGAACTGATGAGATCCAGTGGCGTGGATCGAAACTAGTCTTCCTTGCCTTACCCCTTGGCGAACAATGCCAAACCTTCTCCACTAATAAACTTGTTGTTTTAAATTTTAAAACAACAAAAGGGATTAAGCCAGACTATTTTGAAAAATCAAAATTGTAACAGCTATCCCAATTAAATAAACGCCACCAATGTTCTATTTGAGAAACACTGGCACGGTTTTGTGTGTTGTTGGTATATAAGCTACCAAACAGCATTTGGGTATGTGCATTTGTTGAAAAATCAACGACACATACGAGTGGAAGAAGGTTTGCTTTGTTTCGTAAACACTTTCGTCGGAGTTGTGTCAGGTTACCAAAGAAAAACTTCTCATTGAAGGGTTTTCTTTGTTTACGTTTATACTTCGAGCTGACGATTGATGTTTGGGTATAAAAAGTTCCTTGTTGAAGAAGTTATTGAAAAATAACTTCGGTGGAGAATATCCACAAACAAGAAACAAAGGGAACTGATGAGATCCAGTGGCGTGGATCGAAACTAGTCTTCCTTGCCTTACCCCTTGGCGAACAATGCCAAACCTTCTCCACTAATAAACTTGTTGTTTTAAATTTTAAAACAACAAAAGGGATTAAGCCAGACTATTTTGAAAAATCAAAATTGTAACAGCTATCCCAATTAAATAAACGCCACCAATGTAATCACTCTAGCATCCACAAAAATGGAGATAGAACGCTGAAATTTTGGGAAAATGCGTCTTTTGTTTGCAGGCAGGTCAAGTTCGATGATGGGCTATATCGGTCCACGTTTTGGTATAGCCCCCATATAACGGTACCCCCCGATTTACGGTATTTTACCGTTTTTAGCTACATTTTCAGACCGATTTAGCTATAATTTGACACTTAGGGTTCTTCAGTGCCAATAAACTTATATAACAAAAGTTGTGGACATAGGTCCACGTTTTGGTATAGCCCCCATATAAAGGTACCCCCCAATTTACGGTATTCTGACGTTTTTAGCTACATTTTCAGACCGATGTAGCTATAATTTGACATTTAGGGTTCTTAAGTGTCAATAAACTTATATAACAAAAGTTGTGAACATAGGTCCACGTTTTGGTATAGCCCCCATATAACGGTACCCCCCGATTTACGGTATTTTGCCGTTTTTAGCTACATATTCAGACCGATTTAGCTATAATTTGACACTTAGGGTTCTTAAGTGTCAATAAACTTATATAACAAAAGTTGTGGACATAGGTCCACGGTTTGGTATAGCCCCCATATAACGGTACCCCCCGATTTACGGTATTTTGCCGTTTTTAGCTACATTTTTAGACCGATTTAGCTATAATTTGACATTTAGGGCTCCAAAGCGTCACTAAACTTATATAACAAAACTTGTGGACATAGGTCCACGGTTTGGTATAGCCCCCATATAACGGTACCCCCGATTTACGGTATTTTGACATTTTTAGCTAAATTTTCCGACCGATTTATCTATAATGTGACAGTTAGGGTTATTAAGTGTCAATAAACTTATGTAACAAAATTTGTGGACATAGGTCCACGTTTTGGTATAGCTCCCATATAACGGTACCCCCGATTTACGGTATTTTTACGTTTTTAGCTACATTTTCAGACCTATGTAGCTATAATTTGACATTTAGGGTTCTTAAATGTCAATAAACTTATATAACAAAAGTTGTGGACATAGGTCCACGTTTTGGTATAGCCCCCATATAACGGTACCCCCGATTTATGACGTGTTAGTTACATTTTCAGACCGATTTAGCAAAAACTGACATTTAGGGTTCTTAAATGTCAATAAACTTATATAACTAGTGGACATAGGTCCATGTTTTGGAGTAGCCCCCATATAACGTTACCGCCCGATTTCAGGTATTTTGACGTTTAAATTCACATTTCAAGACCGAATTAGCTATAATTTGATATTTAGGGATTCTAGTGACCAAAAAACTTATATTCGAAATAATTATGAACGTAGGTCCATGTTTTGGTATAACCCCAAAACAAACCTCCCGATTTTCCGTACCTTAACTTTATTTTTTGGATGAACTTTCTGTAATTTGAAATTTAAAAGCCAACAAAAACTCTGCAACAAAAATTGTTCATTTAAGTTCATATTTTCGTATAGCCCACATACCTCCGAACTAGCTGTTAATGACATTTGAAGTTCCCACGTTATGTACCGATTTTCGGAATTTTGAGGATTCTAGCTACAATTTTTAACCGAATTAGGAGTTATTTGACATTAAAGGCTCCCATCGAAAACTGCCAACATAGGTCCATGTTTTATTATAAGCCCTATATAAGGGAACCTGCCAATTTCTAGCCCACCAAACATTGTCAACATACATAGTTAGATATAGGCACCATAAAAAGGGCCTCCCGAATGAAGCATTTTATGTACATTATCTGACATTTTAACGTACCCACTTAAAGTTGGGGACAGAATATTTTATGGTGGAGGGTATGAAAAGTTCGGCCCGGCCGAACTTAACGCTTTTTTACTTGTTTGACATAAATATAGCCACAGCTTCCAGACAAATTAACTTTTGATGCCAATATTTTTTGCCACATCCAAAAACATCTCATTTTAGCCAAAAACATTTAGTTTGTATAATATACAATCACAAGTCGCGTGTTCTAAAAGGGTAAACCTTGGCTTCAATTATGTTAAATTTTCAAAAATATTGGTGATATATAGTTTGTGGGGTCTACAATGATTATTTGGAGTAGTTACAAACGGAATGACAAACTTAATATATCCCCATCCTATGGTGGAGGGTATAAAAAGCATCCCAAAAATTGGGGTCCATCTTCATTTCCGTTTATTTCGTGGGGCCTTATTTCTGTAAATACCAATACTTACCAATTGCGCTTAATCTTTCCATAAAAAAACATATTTTTAATATTTAAATTTAAAGCCAAATATTTTCTCTTTCATGTTTATTATTATTTTCTTATAATTAATATTCATAAAAGAAACACTATTGAAATACATTGATTTTTTAAGAATGATGTCTAATCTTTAAATTGTTCTTATATCCTAACTTATTAAACATAAAAATATGTGATTTTTTTTTTAATTTAAAGTGAACAGAATATATCCATTAAATGGTATTGTAGAAAATTAATTGAAATTTAATTTTTTGCAGAATTCTGATAACCTAAGACATGGGGCAGAAATGTATAATTTCTGTAGGAATTGTAGCTCAGTTACGTTCACTCCCGCCGCAGAGGAGAATAAACCTAATTGTGCTGATCTACCTTGCCGAATCATGCGAATCCTACTACATTCTCCAATCACTTTGTAGAAAAAAAATTAAAATGAATTTCATTCATTTTTAAAGTTTCTTTTGCTGATTGAATATAAACTACAACTAAAATATACATATATACATGTTTCGTTAATAAATACACAAACAAATCTACATAAGTAAAATAAGTCATTTTGTTGAAATCCATATGGTTAGACACTTTTATCGTTTAACTTGGTTTTATTATCATAATTGTGATTTATTGTTTTGTTATTTTATTAATTTCAATTTTAGTGAATTATTTTTCTTTGATACATTTACATTCATATTTTTTTTTTAATTTTTACATATTTTTTTTAAACACATACATGCACACACATAAGTTATTAATATGTTATAGGGCTAAAAGGTAAAACTGAAAGGCATTTAAGACCAATATTTATGCATCTTTTTTATCTTTGTAATTTATTTACAATAATTATTTCACATATGCATATTTAATTAGTAATTATTTTTTTGTATGTGTGTCTGTATGATTATGCAAATATGCTGGTGTTGTTATTGATTTAAGATTATTATATACTAAATAATTATATCTTTTTGAAATCACAACATGTTTGCGGTTTCCTTTGTCTGTGTGTGTTTTTCCATTATTTACTTGTTTCACAAAGCTATATTGAAGTTTAACTTCCTTCTATCGCATATTTTTGTGCTATCTCACTACTCTACCTACTGATTTTTAAGAATTAAAATACTAATTAATTAAAAATAATGCTAATAAATGGGATAAATACAAAGCAATAGTCGGCCTAGCCGACAACAGAATACTCTACATCACCACAAGTATTTTCATATATCGATTTAATTACATTTTTTCTCATAAGCATTAGAAAATCGTGTAACGACGCAAACTTTATACAAGAGGTAATTTCACAAAAGGGAATTTCACAAACCATCCGACCCTTTCCTTACGAAGATTAATGGAACTTTATTCAAACTTTGGATTCATCAGCGTATGAATAAAGTCGGCACTCCAATTAATAGCACTCCATACTCAAGTATTTACCTTCGAATAGGTATGACATAAGCTCGTGTTTACAATTTAGACTGGTCAAAGGTTTTACAACCTATTTAACATAGTGACAAATAAAAACCTTCCCGTTAAACACCTTCCGTCATGTAGTGATGTAGAATATATCAATTGTGTACATGATTGTGCGTCAATCTTATTTTAAATAAATTACCATAAATTATTTGAAACCATATTCATTATTATATAACACAATTTACAATAAAAATCATTGGCTGTAATTTAAAAATGTGCGTTTAAAATATTCAATATAACTTTTCACTCCTTTCCCAAAAGTACCCATTCTAACACCCAGTTGTTACCACCTTCTCATCCTCACACCGTCTCACTAAAGCTCTTGTTCGATTTTTGTTTGACAGCCATTTAAACTTTGGCGAGTTTCAAAGCCTTGGACTATCTAGGACAGTGTTTGCCGTCACAACGGTACAACTGTTACCCATTGCAATGGAATTACCAGCCATTGAAAGATTCGTTGCTGCTGATGCTTTGGAATTTTTATGCCAAAATGTTCCTCCATTCAAATGTATGCCACGAAAAGTGTCGACAAATGCTCGTCGAAAACTGGCATTCATGAAACAATACGTAATTGGATTACAACAACTCGATGAATAGGCAAGCAATTGTAGGAAACTTATTGTTGTATAGTCGACATATTCGTATGTAGCCGGTCCTATGAACATGGCCAGAGTATTGATGACATAGAGTGGTGTCCAACAGATGAAAAATTCCAGCACCAGAACGAACAGCATTTTCACAACACGTTTTTTGCTTTCCAAAGTTTTCTCAATGTTGGATCTGAAATTATGGCAAGAGAGAATATTTTTTAATTGTTGGTGACTACAATAAATTAAATTAATAAGCGTAAAAAATCATGGGGTTTCTAAAAATAGTTTTAAATAATGGTGGATTTTTTAAATAATCGTGAATTTTTTAAAAATATTTTTTAAATAATCGTGGATTTTTTTAAAAATATTTTTTTAATTATTGTGGATTTTTTATAAAATATTTTTTTAAATAATCGTGGATTTTTTAAAATTATTTTTTAAATAATCGTGGATTTTTTAAAAATAATTTTAAATAATCGTGGATTTTCAAAAATACTTTTTAAATAATCGTGGATTTTTTAAAAATATTTTTTAAATAATCGTGGATTTTTTAAAAATATTTTTTAAATAATCGTGGATTTTTTAAAAATATTTTTCAAATATTCGTGGATTTTAAAAAATATTTTTCAAATAATCGTGGATTTAAAAAAAAAAATTTAAATAATCGTGGATTTTTTTATTAATATTTTTTTAATAATCGTGGATTTTTTAAAAATATTTTTTAAATAATCGTGGATTTTTTAAAAATATTTTTTAAATAATCGTGGATTTTTTAAAAATATTTTTTAAATAATCGTGGATTTTTTAAAAATATTTTTTAAATAATCGTGGATTTTTTAAAAATATTTTTTGAATAATCGTGGATTTTTTAAAAATATTTTTAAATAATCGTGGATTTTTTAAAAATATTTTTTAAATAATCGTGGATTTTTTAAAAATATTTTTTAAATAATCGTGGATTTTTTAAAAATATTTTTTAAATAATCGTGGATTTTTTAAAAATATATTTGGATAATTGGATAATGAAATTGATTACTACGAGCGGAGGCAGAGAATACTATAGTTTCGGAAGCAGCCAAACTTCCTCATCAGTTCTCTTAACCGCTGACTCGGTGTCGATAAACAGGTCAATAAGAGTGACCAGAAAATTAAACAGAACGAGAAATTTTCTGTATCCTCCTAAATCTGTTGACCGCAGAATTCTCTGCCTCCGCTCGTAGTAATCAATTTCATTATCCACTGTTAAACATTTTGTTTCTTCAAATTTTGAAGCAACAAAATATGGACTATAGCTGAAATAAATACACAACAAGTATTATTTTGCAGTCCAACAATACAAAGCCAACAACAATAACAGGCAATCAGCACGGCCTTACTTGTTGACTACGCATAGAGCAAAAACAACATTTTGTTGTGATCTCTGCTTACTGCAAACAACACTACTTATGCTTGTCTTCTTTGCGATGCAAAGACAGCATAAAAAACAGTAGTGGGTATATGATTTTGATTATTCTGACTCAATTGTGCGGTCAACAGATTTAGGAGGATACAGAAAATTTCTCGTTCTGTTTAATTTTCTGGTCACTCTTATCACTGATGGGCAGAAATGCTCTGCCTCACACACAAAAGTGTAAAAAATACATGAGTCTCTCGCAATTTGCCCACCATTGCTCTTATTGACCTGTTTATCGACACCGAGTCAGCGGTTAAGATAACTGATGAGGAAGTTTGGCTGCTTCCGAAACTATAGTATTCTCTGCCTCCGCTCGTAGTAATCAATTTCATTATCCACTGTTAAACATTTTGTTTCTTCAAAATTTGAAGCAACAAAATATGGACTATAGCTGAAATAAATACACAAGATAGTAATTTTTTTTAAAAATATTTTTTAAATAATCGGCAACTTTTAAAAAATATTTTCTTTATTAAGCGTGAATTTTTTAAAAACATTTTCTAAATAACCGTGAATTTTTTAAAAATATTTTTTTAAATAATCGTGAGTTTTTTATTTTTTTTAATAATCTTGACTTTTTTTAAAAAATATTGGTGAATTTTTTAAAAATATTTTTTAAAAAATCTTTGATTTTTTTAAAAATATTTTTTAAATAATCTATGATTTTTTAAAAATATTTGTTTAATAATTGTGGATTTTTTAAAAATATTTCTTAAATAATCGTTGATTTTTTAAAAATATTTTTTTAATTATCGTGGATTTTTTAAAAAATATTTTAAAAATAATAAAATTAAAAATTTAATATTTTAAAATAATAGTGGATTTTTTTAAAATATTTTTTTAAGTAATCGTGCCCAGCAAAAATCCTCATTACAAACCGCCTTTCCCACCCATTATTTTAAAAAGGGCATGTCGCGCGAAATATCTGGTTATTTTGTAACCACTGAACAAAGTAGGTTGTGACCACTGAAATAAGTAGATACTGAGTAGAATTTGACTACTTATTTCAGTGGTTACAAAATAACCAGATATTTCGCGCGACATGCCCTTGTTAAAATAATGGGTGGGAAAGAAGGTTTGTAATGAGGATTTTTGCTGGGTGGATATTCTTTTAAATAATCGTGGATATTTTTTATTTTTGCCTTATTAAGGCGAAGGCCATTTATAGTCATATTTAATTAATTCTCTTTCGAGTTGAGCTGTAAGGCCTTTAGAGATACATTGAAAAATTAGGAGTCTACCGAAGTCCCACGCATCCAACCATTACACTACGTTTCACGGGTGGTAAAGCCGATCTTCAGGTGTACTAGGATGTTGTTGTTGTGGCAGATGAAGGCAAAGCTTGGAAACTAGTATATATATCGCACTTCATTAGATAAATGTATATGCGAAATTATGTCAGTTAATTGAAACTCCAAACTTTTCCTATAGTCTTGCTTGGTAATCCCATTTTTCAATGTTCACAAATACTACGTTAAGTTTTATTCCTACATCATTAGTAATTGCTCTTCTATATCAGAAGATTTTATTTTTGGATTTGATTATAAATTATTGTCTACTAAAGTTTTGACAAGTTGATGGTGGCTTAGAACGCTAAGACGCCGGCAACCTTGACACTCAGTTGTCGGAGACCCAGGTTCGAATCCCAGCCTGGCTCATGCTGAAATTATTTTTTATTTTTGCCTTATTAAGGCGAAGACCATTTATAGTGATATTTAATTAACTCTCTTTCGAGTTGAGCTGTATTTTAAACATATTTTTTTAAATAAATGTATCCTGGATTTTAAATAATCCTGGATTTTTTTAAAAATGTTTTTGTTTGTTTTGGTCGAAGTTTCAATCTCATTTGATTATTTTGAAGTCTGGGGTATTACCCCAGTGGCTTAAACTTCATCATTAATTTCTGTTGCAGACAGTAATGGTTTTCAAAACGAACTGACCGTGTTGCAAAATTTTACTAATCGCTAAATAACTGTGGATTTTTTTAATTTTTTTTAATGATCGTGGATTTTTAAAAATGTTTTCTTTTTTAAATAATCGTGGATTTTTTAACAAATATTTATTATAAATCTTTATTTAAATAATCGTGGGTTTTTACAAATATTTATTTAAATAATCGTGATTTTTTTAAAAATCTTTATTTAAATAACCCTGCATTTTTTAACAAATATTTATTTAAATAATTGTGGATTTTTTAACAAATATTTATTTAAATAATCGTGTATTTTTAACAAATATGTATTTAAATAATCGTGGAATTAATAGCAATTATTTATTTTAAAAATCGTGGATTTTTTAACAAATATTTATTTAAATAATCGCGGATTTTTTAGCAAATATTTATTTAAATAACCGTGGCTTTTTTAACAAATATTTATTTAAATAGTGGTGGATTTTTTAGCAAATAGTTATTCAAATAACCGTGTATTTTTTAACAAATATTTATTTAAATAATCGTAGATTTTTTAAAAATATTTTTCTAATAATTGTGGATAATTAAGATATTTTTTAAATTGTTGTGGATTTTTTTAAAATATGTTTAAATAGTCATGGCTTTTTATACCCTACACCACTATGTGGAAAGGGTATTATAAGTTTGTTTTGGGAAAAATTCATGTAACAACGCGAAATATTCGTCGGAGACCCCCAATGTGGTACACCAATCTTCATATCTCGACGAGATAAAGCGATTTTGAGATGTGTGTCCGTCCGTCCGTCTGTCCATTATAAATTATAATCAAACTCCAGGCCGCAATTATGGACCGATCGTCACGAAATTTGGTATGGAGGTCGGTTTCACATCAGAATAGATCGCTATTTTAATTGGTGATGATCGTGAAATATTTAGCGGGTGAAATGGACCAAAAACATAATTATTATCCAATTTTGTAGCGGCTCTGTAGGTCGCAATAATAGTCCGATCAACGCGAAATTTAAAATAAGGTAAGAGTATATGACAAAGAAGATGCCTGCAATTTGAGATGGCGATCAGATAATATTTAGAGGGTTGTTGTTGTGGTCCATTTACAACTTTTGTGTGAAAATTGTGAAAAATTTTAATATACAGCTTGTATCTTTGTTCCTGAGGGACACATTCCTCCCTCGTGAGTTATATTTGGAAGCCGATCCCTTGACATTTCCATTGATGTCAAGTATGTTCATGTACGTGATCAGATAACAGAGTTACAGCCTAATATATCCAACTTTTTGTTTGTAGTGTAATCATAAACACACTAGAGGTCGCAATTATAGCTCAATAGTCACGAAATTTTGCACGAGGTAAGAGTTTCGGTAAAAGGAAATGCCTGTAATTTTGCATAATGATCTGATAATATTTAGCGGGTGACATAGACCATTACTTTCGTATGAAAAATATACACATTTTATTTTTGGTCCATATTTTAATTCCTGGAAGGCATATACCGGCAAAGTAGCCTACATATGGAAAAATAACTACTGACCTTTCCCCTGATTCAAATTGCAATAATGTGTCTGCTAGATAACGGGCAAACTGCCTAATATATAATGGGTTTTGTGTAGAGAACCACAATTTCCTCCCATGCTACAAATTATCTCTATCATGACAGAGAAATTTTAAGTCCAGTTGTCCAACTGGATGTTTTACGACCAAAGATGTGTTTTATCGAAACAATCGTTTTAGAACCTAAGTATGTTTGGACGAAATTCGTTTCAGACAATTTGGTGTAGATTTAGCCCTATCCGTTCATTTGCCACTCTTACTGTCTAGCTGGCTGGTGCACTCGATAACTCTCGAACGGATCTACCGATTCGAACCAAGTTTTGTACTTCGTAATATGTTGTCCAAACTTAGTTTAAGTTCAAATATAGGCTATATAGGTCCACAAATCCCCCACAAAAGTTCAAACATTTTTTTCGAAAAATTTTGTGAACGATGACTGGCGAAGTGAGCAATCGATTGATCGATCGTGTAAGACTATATCGGTCCACACCTTCGGGTACATCCCTTGCGGTCCCCTTTACATTGGTACAATTGCAATAGCAAATCCATACTTCCTGAGATTATGGCCAAAAAGCTCCAATAAACCCTGAAAAAGAAACAAGAAACCTAAAAAGATGGAAATCCGCAAGATAACTCTCAAGGGGATTTTCTGATTTTTTCAAACTTTGCACGCCGTATTATTTCATCCAGTCATGTTTCAGGTTGGGATATGGACTATACCAGTCTCGTCCTTCGAGTACCTCCCACACAAAAATTTGGAAAATTGCAGTTTGAGCATCTACTTGAATTTTTTGAAGGAGGTTGTTTTCACTGTCCCTATTGCAACGCTACAATTTTTCCGGGGTAAGTCCATACTTCCTGAGATATTGGTAAAAGGGAGGGACAAAGGAGGCTTCTCTCATATCAATGGATTCATATTAAGTTATTGATATGTGACCTAGTTTTTATCGCCGATTCCGAACGGTGTGTTCTAAGTTGCCACTTGTAGAGACGTTTTTCATGGCTGAAATACTCAGGTAATATCGCCAACATTACAAAGGGGTATTTTGCCACCGTTTTACATTTGATGTGGCTAGGTCTGGGAATCGAACCCGGATTTTTAGCGTCCAAGGCGGTTGCACATAGCTATTTCCTAGAGGTTGTGGTGTAGGGTATCACATGGTCGGCCCGTCCGACTATAGCCTTTGCTTACTTGTTTTAAAATATTTTTGTAATAAACGTGGATTTTTTTTCAAATATTTGTTTAATAATCTTGAATTTTTTAATAGTTTTTAAATAATAGTGGACTTTATAAAGATATTTGTACAAATTATCAAAGTAAAATGTTTAACTTTAATACCTTTACCACATTAACCACCTTCTCACTTACTTAAATAACCATTATTACGAAACTTACCTTCTCAATGCCGATTCAGTTATGCGTAAACTTGGTGAGCTATTCAGCTTACGTTTCTCGGTACCTCCACCACCGCAACTATCACTCGCTGACATGCATGCTGGTTGCTGTTGGTGATATTGTCGCTGTGTAGCAGAAGATGTCGCCACCGACTGATGTGTCGGTTTAAGTTGTCTCTGGAACTTTGTGGACAATGCATTCAGTGAGTGACATGAGGACGATGTTGTTTCCTCACTGTCAGCACTTGTTCTACTGTTACGATTGAATGACTTGAAGGAAGCAGAACGCATGCAATAGAGCTGTTGGCGGCGACCATCTGTGGTCTTGGCCACAATTGCGCGTTTACTGTTTAATGGATTAATAGAGCTTGTGGTTTGTTCCGCTATTGTTGGAGTCGCACTCAGTTGTGTTATGTCATCTGAAAATGAGGGGAAGAGGAAAGAAATAGAAAGCAATTAAGACATTCATTATGTACATTTACCTGTCGAGGTATTTATTTAAACGTTACGTGTCGAGATATTTATTTAAACGGTGTCTCGAAGAATTTATACAGAATACAATTGGAGTATAGTTTTTAATTACGCTACGAATATTTTTGTTAGCTTAGAGAAATAAGAATTGTGACAATTTATATGTGGATTTTTCAATAAAATTTTAATGGTCGATCTTAAAATTTAAAAATTGAATACTAACTTAGGCCTTTCTCCTGCCTTACCCCTTGGCGAACGATGCCAAATTTCTTTACTAATAAATAAGTTGTTTAAAAACATTAAATCAACAACAATGGGATTTAGCCAGATTATTAAAACAAAACAACAACATTGAAAAACTTAGATTTTACTTGTGTTGTTGTCTTAGCAAAGTGGTGTTGGTAAAACTAGTCGATAGTCTGCCTATCGTTTTGATTGCTGTCGTAAAACAAATGTTACGTCGGCCACCAAAACAAGTTATTTGGGTTATCGGTCGCAATTTATTTAAAACATAATTATCAGCCTACGTGTCGTGAACATTCATTGTGCCGTAGTTGTGACGAAACCTACGACTCCAACCTACGTATCTTCCACGTTTATCGGGTCGCTACTGTACTACGTTGCCGCCAGCCGACCTACTCTAACCATTCTCCGAGTATCCGATCTCTGCCAACTGCACTGTTATCCGTTAGTCCGGCTGCAGCTGTAAAAAAGCCCCTGCCAATATGATGCCATGCGAGGACTTCAAGTGTAGCAGTTTTAATTTCTACACCTGATACATAATTTGTATACCCTCCACATGGAGGGTATATTTAGTTTATGTTTCTGTTTGTAACACATCGAACTAATCATAGATTCACGATTTAGCCGTCTGTTGTAATAACTCTAGCGTCCGCAATAATTGAAATAGAACGTAAAAATTTTGCACCCAAGTGTCCTTTTTTTCATAGGTAGGTCAAGTTGGAAGATGGACGATATAAGTTCACGTTGTAGTATAGCCCCCATATAACAGCACCAACCGATTTAAGATATTTTGCGGATTTTAGCTACATTTGACTTTTGAGGTTTCCAATGGCCAAGAAATTTCTCCACTAAAAATTTTCAATATAGGTCCGCGTTTTGGTATAGGCCCCATATAACGGTAGCATCCGATATAAATTATCTTGAGACTTTCAGCTCCATTTTTGACCGAATTAGCTGAAATTTTACATTTGAGGTCTTAATTACAAAAAAATCCTCCACTAAAAATTGCCAAGATAGGTCCACGTTTTGGTATGTCTCCAAAAAAAGGTTCCTTCTGATTTAAAGTATTTTGCGATTTCTATCTACATTTTCAGATCGAATAAGCTGAAATTTGATGTTTTATGGTCCCAATTACCAACAAACTTCTCCACTAAATATTACCAAGATAGGCCAACGCTTTGGTATAGCCCCCTGATTTAAGGTATTTTGATAATTTTTTTAGCTTCATTTTCACTCCAAATTGGCTACAATCTGGTTCTAAAAAAAAAAACCTCTGCACCAAAAATAGTGGAGATAGGCCAACGTTTTGGTATAGGTCCCATATAACGGTACCTTTCGATTTAAATTATTTTGAGACTTTTAGCTACATTTTTTGACTGAATAAGCTGAAATTTTACATTTCAGGTTCTTAATGACAAAAAAAAATTCTTCACTAAAATGCAAAGATAATTCCACGTTTAGGTATAGCCCCCACATATTGATACCTCTCGATTTATGGTATTTTGAGGCGTTTAGCTACCTTTAAGCTGAAATTTTACATTTGATGTTCCCAATTACCAACAAACTTCTCTACTAAATATTATCAAGATAAGTCCACGTTTTAGTGTAGCCGCTCTATAACGGTATTTTGAGGCTTTTGGCTACATTTTCTGGCCGAACTATCTTACATTTTACATTTGAGTTCCTCAGTGGTGAGACTTGTGGCTTTCTTACTTACTTAGCTGGCCCATTACAGAACATTTGTTCCATAGATCTGTTTCGTGCTTCAATTTTTGGAATATCGCGCCTTGTCATATCGACACCTCCAAATAATAGTATGCTAAGTCTAAAAAGTGAGTTTTGCAGGAGAAGCTCTCAAAGTTTGGAAATTTTTTTGAACATCAGTACTATGCTAAGTCAATATTTGTTTATAACTTCTGTTCGGCTTGACCGATCATTACCAAAATTAGACAGAATTTAAGTTAAAGGACGTTCGACACCTCCAAATAATAGTTTGCTAATTCTGAAAAGCGAGTTTTGCAGGACAAGCTCAAAAAGTTTGGAAATTTCTTTGACCTTCAGTACTATGCTAAGTAAATATTTGTTTATAACTTCTGTTCGGATTGTCCGATCATTACCAAAATTTGACAGAATTTAAGTTAAAGGACGTTAAATATAAAAATGTAAAGAACTTGAAAACATGCTAAGTCGACTTAGCATACTATTATTTGGAGGCGTCGATATATTCATCCACTTGTTTGCGCCATCTATTTTTTGGCCTGCCAATTCTGCGTGCACCGCCATGCGGCTTGAATTTATACCCCTTTGTAGCGGGTTCATCATCGCTCATTCTTATTGTATGGCCTAGCCAATGCAATCGCTGCATCTCGATACGTTTAACTATATTGATGTCGTTGTATAGCAGATACAGCTCGTGGTTCATACGACGTCGATATTCACCGTCAACGCAGATCGGTCCGTAGATCTTTCGAAGAATTTTTCTCTCAAACACGCGGAACCATACATCAGCACGGGTAGTATCAGTGTTTTGTAAAGCGTTATTGTTGTTTGACGAGTTGTGGCTTTGTTTTTGAAGTGCTTACTTAAGCCAAAGTAGCATCTGTTGGCCAATACAATTCTTCTTTTTATTTCACAACTGATGTCGTTTGTTGTGTTTACGGAGGTGCCGTGGTAGACGAAGTCTTTTACTACCTCAAAATTATAGGAACCAACTTCAACAGTTGGTCCGATCTCGACACCGCCAACTTGGTCTTCTCGCCGTTTACCGCCAGACCCACTTTAGCAGATTCTCCTTCGACCTTCATAAAGGTATCGGTTACTTCTTTTACTGATCGTCCCATGATGTCTATATCATCAGCATAAGCAAGTAACATGTGGCTATTGGTGTAGATTGTTCCACTTCTTTTGTCGTTTGCCTCTCGTATAACCTTTTCTAGCAGGATGTTGAAAAGATCACACGAAAGGCTGACTCATTGCCTGAAACCTCTTTTGGTACATAAACTCTTCGGAGAGGTTCTTTCCTATTTTAACTGAAGATTTTGGTCAGTTAGAGTCATTTTACAAAGCCGAATGAGCTTTGCGGGGATACCAAATTCAGACATGGCTTGGAATACCTATGATCGTAGCGGGCTGTCGAAGGCTGCTTTATAATCTACAAAATGGTGGTAGGTGTCGATCTGCATTTCGTGGCACTATCTTTTAGGCGATAGGGAGAAGACTTATGCCCCTATAGTTGGAGCATAAAGTCTTATCTCCTTTCTTATGGACGGGACACAGGATGTTCAGGTTACAATCGTCGTCTACGCGTTCTTCCTGCCAGATTGAGCTAACTAGCTCCGGTTTATTGCTGTCTTTACCTCATCTTGGCCGGGTGGTATACATTCAATACCATTTTCTGGGATTGGATCTGTGGTATCTTCGTCGACTTCGCTACTATTGGATACCAAAAGTTTGGAAAAATGCTCTTTTCATATCCTTAGCGCACTATCTGTATCAGTTACCAGATTATCTTGCTGGTCTCTACAGGAGGATGTGCATGTTCCAAAGCCATCAGTTTGATGTGTCATTCTTTGGTAGAATTTTCGGACTTCATTTTGTCTCCTGTACATCTCGATTTGTTCACACTCCCGCTTTTCCACCTCTTGCTTTTTCCTGCGGAAAGGACGTTTCTCCTCTCTCCTTTTCTCCCTGTTTCTCTCGTGCGATACGCGTTGCTACTGATTGTAAAGTGGCCCTATTTGCGCATTTTTCTCTTCGGTAGCAGCACGGCACTCTTGGTTATACCATGGATTCATTGGTGGAGGTCTCTGGTATTCAAGTACTGATTTTGCGGCTGTTTGCATGGAGTGGGCAATGTTTTGCCATTGTCCTGATATGTTATCGGGACGAGGAGTGTTTTGATTAGGCAATTGGACCAGTTGAGTGGAATATGCTGTGGTTATCTGTTGATTGCAGTTTACCGATGTCCAACTTCCGTGTTGTGTCTGTTCGCACTTTGTTTGCTACGTTTAATCTGGTACGTACCTTTGCTGCAACAAGGTAGTGGTCCCAGTCTATGTTGGCACCTCGGAACGATCCAACACGATTGATGCATGTCTTCCATCTATCACAACGTGATCAGTTTGATTTCTTGTTCTTTGATCTGGCGACAGCCAGGTACCCTTATGAATATCGAGATGCGTAAATCTGGTACTGCTAAATACCATGTTTCTTGCAGCTGCAAAGTCTATCAGCCTCGTACCATTGTCAGATGTTTCACTGTGGAGACTGAATTTCCCGAAAGTTGGGCCAAAGATATTCTCCTTTCCAATTTGGCATTAAAATCGCCTAGTATAATTTTATGTCATGGGCAGGGCAACGGTCATACGTTTCTTCTAAGCGCTCGAAAAATATATCTTTGGTCTGTTCATCCTTGTCTTCAGTGGGAGCATGAGCGCAAGTAAAGCTGATGTTGAAGAATTTTGCTTTTAATAGAATTGCAGCGAGTCTTTCATTCACTGGGGTGAAGCTGAATACCAGATGTTTTAACCTCCGACAAACTACAAATCCGCAACCAAATTCATGCTTTGTGTCATGGCAGTGCGTCACCTTTAGGTGTTGTTGTGACGCCTTTCCCGTTCCATCGTACTTCCTGTATGGCAGTAATGTCGGCCTTGTACTTTTCAAGTACATCTGCCAATTCGTAAACTGCACCTTCCCTATAAAGAGTGCGAACATTCCAGGTGCAGATTCGCAGATCATGATCCTTAGAACGTTTTGCGGAGTTAGTCAACTTTAGAGGGGTTTGCTTTCCTTTTCTTTCGTTTTTTCATAGTAGGCTGTTTTTTCTATGGGAGGGCTACAAACCCGACGCCCACACCCAAGTTTTTAACGTTGTATGGGTGAACGCGCGGCACATGTTAGCTCACTACCTTTAACGGGTGTTAAAGGCAGTTCTCCAGGTGACAACACGGGGAGGTCAGTGTCCACTTGAGATGAAAGAAGGACCAAGATAAATCCTGGGCTTTGCCATGTTAAGGCCGGTCAGGACCGTTCCTTGGTATCTTCCATCCCCTATGTCACCCACTTGATGTTTTCAGTGGTCCATAAACATCTCCACCAAAAATCGTTAACATAGGTCCATGTTTTGATATAGCCCCAAAACCCCATGATTTTCGGTATTTTGAGGATTTTAGCTATAATTCTAAGCCGAACTAGCTGTAATTTGACACTTGAGGTTTTCAGCGGTCACAAAACTTCTCCACTAAAATTGTCAACGTTGGTCCATGTTTTGGTGTAGCCCCCATATAATGGTACCCCCTCCCCCAACTTTCGTTATTGTGAGAATTTTAGCTATAATTTTGACCAACCTAGCTTAAATTTTAGATTTGAGGTTCTCAGTAGTGCCGAATCTTATCCACCACAAATCGCCCACATCGGTCCTTTTTTTGATAATTTTTGGACAATTTTTAACCGACGTAGCTGTAATTAGACATTTGAAGTTCTCAGAGGTCCCTAAACGCCTCCACCAAAAATCGTCCACATAGGTCCCCAAATAAAGGTACCAGCAGATTGAATAAATTTTTTACCAAATTTAGGCATTTGGGGTATCCGTGGTCGAAAAATTTTTGCAACTAACCGTAAACTATTTATTCCATTTTAGTTCAGAATATTTGATGGTGGAGGTTATAAAAAAAGTTCGGCCCGATCTTACTTGTTTTTCTCTGAACTGCAAAAAATTAACTAAATGTTATTGTGTTTTAAAGTTTAAGGGGTGTTTACACTAGCCATCAATGCCATATGACCAGAAATTTTCGATCGTTATACAGTCGCTAATGTGTGCAATATTGGGGATTTTTCCTTACGCCATTCACTTTGTGCGTCCACACCAGCAAAAATGCAGTGTAATTACGTCTCTACTAGAGTTGTATAGTTCATGAACGAACTAGTTCAATTGAACGATTCATTGAATAGAGCGTATGAACTAGATCAGTCGATATAGTTCATTATAGTTCAATAGTTCACTGAACTATAATCAGTCGGCGACCGTACGATCAACGAACGAACGATTCACAATCTAGTTCAACATGTCGTTCACATATGCATAAAGTTACGCCGTCGTCAGTGTTAAGTGATGCCTTCGTAATGTGATGAGTTTGTTTACGTTTTTGGATCAAGGTACAATGAATAGCTGTTCGAAAGTGAAGATTTCTTCAAAAACACAACAAATTCCACATATTCCCATATTGAATGTGCCTTGTTCTGGAAAGAAAAAAAATAAAAAGAAACACACACGCACAAAGCTTTTTCGCATTGACAGTTTCTACACACACCACATAAGACTTTTGCTATTATTTGTTTCTATTTGGTGTATGTATGCGTTTGATTGAACGATTATGATCCGAATGAATGAACTGGATAGTGAACTATGAACTAGATTACTGAACTAGTTCAGTTAAAAGAGCTGAACTATTGAACTAGATCTTTCAAATGAACTAGATTGTACAACTCTAGTCTCTACATTGTCTGTGTGGACAGATATGGAATGTAAACACTCCTTTAAGGCCTAGCAAAAAAAAAACATCCAGCGTATTTTTCTGTGGCGTATACATATGGATACAAACTTTGGGTAAAGTATACGCACCAATTTACATCTACTTTACTTTAATGAATTGAATCATACATTTATCATCCAACCATGATATTTAAATATTGTTTTAATTCAAATTCCAAGAAAACTGAATCATCGTAATGTGGCATTTCACTGTTGGTTGACCACATTTCACCTTGAATGTCATTTTGGAATATAACAAATTATTCAGAAAAGTTTTAGCAGTATTCACATTGTCATAAAGTCATCATAGTGACAGAATAATTTTTCACACAAGACATTTCAATGGAAGCAGCCCCCGACTAACAGTCAAGGCTAACTCTTGCTGCTGAAGAATTTATTCATTGAATAAATAAGCTTTTTGTTAGCAAAATTCTTAGGAGATTTATGGCAATCAACAAAAGAACAAACTCAACTGAAGGGGGACAACAACAATCCATAATCTCCCAACCATATAATTGGTGACAACAGTGCAAAGTATATTCTAACTAATGACCCTCTTATTATGTTTCAACATTGGATTATGTGTGAAATACGACCCGAAAAATTTCCAAGATTATCTCGATTAGAAGCTAAGTTTATTAGTCTCTTTAATGCTGGTGTCATTGCCACAATGGCTATTGTTTTGGGGAAAATGACATGAAAATGCGATGGTGCCTTGTCCCATAGAAAATTAGATTTATGCAAATGCAGAGAATATTTTGCTTTGTTCCAGTAGCACAACATCATAAATAACTTTTAATTGCCAAGCCAAGTTATATCACATTGGTTTTGCTTTTGTTTTAATGCTCGTATATAAAAATTGTTTACAGTTGTTAATATATTCCGTTGTACAAAATGCTTAAATTCAACTATTCATAAAAACAAGCAAATAAATCCAAAAACATAGAACACAAAAAAAATAATAAATGCAAATTGTTTGAAGCCACTTCCTAGAAAAACAACAACTTCCAGGCTGCGCTAAAAGGCATTTGTCGTGGAAGCCATGCAGATTGAACGCACAAATATCCATCGCTGTAAAACAACATTGCATTTGAGAAATCAAAGCTCGATAACAGAGAAGCCACTCCCACAGCCGATATGTCTGATGAGCTGCGTAACTAACAGCGAAACCGGTCACATAATTTGGTGGTTGTGTGGGTTCGAATGTTCAGCTTTACTTTTTCAATTGCAAAAAATCTTCGATCAATCAGCTCAGCTCCTTGAAAAAAAAATAAAAATAAACATTGCTATTTTTTATTACGAATATGAATAGCGACACATTTTATGGAAAAATTAAGTCAAAAGGGAAGGCCTTAAGTGTATGGTTTATAACATATTTAACAAGGACAAAGGCCCTAAAAAATATGGGGTTTCTTCAACAAATTACCGTTGTATCTAACAGAACAACTTGAAACTCGATCAAGTAGCCCTTTATATGGCATTGGAATATTCAAACAGAACAAAATTTTGCCCCTGCCTTTTTAGATGACCAATTATTCTGGGTTTTACGCTTTATAGGTACTATAACTGTTAATAAAATAACGAATGATGTTTAACACAGATTTTGAAATACGTTGTTCAAAAATATCACGATTTTTTTACAGTTCCACAATGGTTCTGCAGTGCATACTTACTTCTGCAATAAAAATTTTGGGACTTTTCGGATTTGAACCGTATTTTTTATACCCTCAGCCTTTAGGTAGAAAAGGTATATACACTTTGATATGACCAAAAATGTGCCTCATTGAAATAACGGTTTAGTACCCCAAGTATGTTTGGACGAAATTCGTTTCAGACAACTTGGTGTCGATTTAGCCATGTCCGTCCGTCTGTCTGGCTGGTGCGCACGATAACTGTCGAAAGGATCAACTGATTCGAACCAAATTTTGGGTATCGTAATATTCCACTCCTTTGGGTACCTCCCCCACAAAAGTTCAAAATTTTCCTGTAAAATGGTGTGAACGATAACTCTCGAAGGGAGCAACCGATTTGATCCAAACTTTGCACAACGTGTTATTCCTTTCAGATATAGATTGGGTTCGAGTATGCACTATGTTGGTTCACTCCTTCGGATACGTCCCACACAAAATTCGGATAAAGTGAAGTTTAAGAGCTCTTCTCGGACCGTTTTTAAATTTGTTTCAGTAAGTTGTCCCTGCGGTTCCCTTTGTGACGGTACAATTTTTCAATAAGTCGTAGTGATTTTCATCCCTCTTAAATGTTGGTTTTCCCAGTGCATACTAACTTGTACGACATACTGTATGCTACACTTAGATACCATCAAAATATTTCATTTTGAACTTCGGCCCGTTGGAACCAAATTTCAGCCGAAAATCGAGTGGTACCGTTCTATTGGGGCTATACTAAAAGGTTTACATATACCGATAATTCTATGAAGACATAGGTAATAGCTCTGACGGAGACTAAATGATGTGTGTGAGAATAATATGGATAGAGCTTTCAAATGCCGAAAATCTAGAGGTACCATACTATGGGGTGTATATCATAGCGTAGCGACCATTTTCTACGAGAATGTTTTAATTCCCCAAAGAAGACCTTTTGCCAAACTTCAGTTATTTCGGTTTGATAATGTTTTTACCACCGATATGGCCTATACCCAAACAAGGACCTATATAGACAGATTTTTGTGAAAATGTTGTCTAAAATCTGTGTATATACATATTTGTTATTTTCTTTTTTTGCAAACTAAACTCCACTTCACTTGCCACTTCTGTCCCTCTTGGTTGGCAACTATTTTAATTAACACAATCCAATAAAGAATCAATATCTTTTATTTTCCATTCAATTTAAGTTTGAGCTGTCTTTTATTTATCTTGCTTTCCATTTCATTTGAAGTATTTGGTTTCTTTTTTCCTCCATTTTTTTCTTTTTTATCCAAAACCCACAATTGGCATTCGCACCACTGAAACGGATTTTATACATATGCAAATGTGCGAAAAAGAGAACTCTGAACGTTATACACAATAATCTTACTCCCATTTTTGTTTGTTTGCGCCATTCTTCTGTGTAAGGATAAATATATTTAGAAGTCTTGCTTTGTGCCACAAAAAGGAAATATAAATCCTGATATAGACAGAACACAACAAATCTTTGAAAGAGTACATGTTGGTCGACTATAAATATTAAATTAAGCCAATAACTTATGAGCATTGACATACATTTATTTTTTATTATTCGAATTCACTTGTAGTTTTTTTTCGAGAACGTTGTTTTTCGATATTTTTTCAAATTGTTGGTCATAATTCACTTCTATTAGCAATTTATCTGCTCAGTTGGATAACTGTATTGCAATTTTTTTATTTCGTTTTATTGACCATAAATTTATAAACTTTTTTCCTGTTTGATAATAATGTATTCATAGCGTTTGTTTATCTTCTTACAAAAAAAATGTTAAGGGCAATAGTGTGGTAAAATATTATGCAGTGTTAAAATCGACGAGGAAAAAATTATGCGATTTTAATGCTATAGGAACCTATCAAAATCGGAGTGGTAAAGAACTGGGATGGAGTCGGAGTTTACATAAAATACAGACATTTTCTTATAAATGTTGGTAGTAACTTTTTAACTTGGTATGTTGTGTGACTTGAAAAAAATCACTTTGCAAAACAAAATGGAATATATTTATTTATGAAGACGTAGACCGACATCGAAAAATTTCTGGGGGAAGTTTAATACCCCCAACGAAGACTAAATACCAAATTTCAGACATTTCGGTGAAAAATATAAATAAAACCTTAATATTATCGAAAATCGGGAGTACCGTTCTATGAGGGCTATATAGAAACGTGGACCGATGTAGCCCATTTTCAATACGAAACATACTAGGAACAGTGGAAACGTATATAAAAAAGCTGTATGCGACATTGTTATATCGACTTAGAATTTTATGCGGATCAATACTTTGGCATGTCATTTTCACCAACCCTTTGCAATGACATTATCATTACGACGAGAGTTTTAACAACTTTGGTTGTGAGTTCGAGTCTCCGACAACATCAAGCCTATTGTAAATAATTAATTTTATATATTTAGAAAAATGTGTATAAATAAAAACACAAAATTCATCTCTATTGGATCCATGGAATGGCTTCAAATGCTGATGAAAAGATCGGATCATTCACGACTTCCTTTGCATGGGTTCAAATGCTTTGTTGGGTATGTACCCAGCAAAATTTGAAGGAAGGGGTTCTATGCGATGACGTGATTTCATGGCATATTTTGCATTGGTTCAAAGCAAGTCGTGAAAGATCCGATCTTTTCATTAGCATTTCAACCCATGCAAAGGAAGTCGTGAAAGATCCGATCTTTTCATCAGCATTTGAATCATTTGTACATATCACTATACAAACAAACAAGTCGATTTGTACATCCCTACAAGTAGCGACATCAAAACAAAAAAGTTTACATTTCCAAAATTTTTGTTATAAAATTACAAATTAAATGTAGGTTCTCGAACTAGAAATTCTTAAAGGAGTGCCGTTGGAGTCCATGTCGATATCTGAACTGGTGATGAGAAGATAATAGAAAAGCTTTTGTAAGATGAAACAAAATCAGTGGCTGAGAGTGGACGAAGTAAACTATGTTGCGGTGCAGCGGCCGTGATTAAATTGAAATTTTCGGTGTAAACTTGTTGCTGATAAATTAGTTCTAGTTACTTCATGAATTAGTTTGAATTAATAAAGAGTTTGGTTTATCATGGAAATCATATTTCAATACAGAATTTTCAATTTTCCAAAAAAGACATGAAAATGTCATGCCAAAGGGTTGGTCAAAATTACATGTCAAAGCATTGGTCAAAATGACATGCTTAGGATCCGACAATGAATGTCATCTTAAGATACGAAAATTAATGTCATCTTATGGTGGTCACGCTCATATAAAATTCATGAGTGAAAATGCTAAAAAGATGACATGCCAGATCACTTAAACCCATGATTCAATAGCATCCTTGGCATCGAACATTTTGCTGGGTACCAATGAGTGCACTTGTAGAGAAATTCTTCATGGCTGAAATACTCAGGAAATGCCGCTTAGGTGCGATTTAGAGTTTTGGTGTATTCGGGGACCTATAATAAAATTGTATGGCAAATAATTTTGTAGAATAGTTTGATCTGATACGATCTTATTTTAAAGGAATTTTTAAAAGTTTTTAAAAAATGGCCCAAAAAGTTCCTTTGGTGACTCGCATGAGGGTTAATTTTTTCATAAAAAGATACACCAAATTGTTGTCAGTAATATTGCCAAATACACTTTATACCTAAAATGCAAGGATTCCAAGGAATCTGATGTCGAATATTTCAAAACCTGTAGAAACGGGCGGAACTTGCCACGCCTATACAGATTATTTCCCGACGTAAACTTTCAAAACGACGATACACGTGTCTTCTTTTTTCGGTCCTCTTTGATAATCTGTGCGGTTGTTTGTTGTAATTTAAAAAAAAGTTCAATTTTGTTCTACAGTGTAATTTTAGCGTCTCAAATGGGGAGGGTATTATAAGTTGGTTTTGACCAAAAAGTTTGTAACGCATCGAAATAATGGTCGTATACCCATACATATATATACAAAATCAATGCCTCGATGAGCTGAGTCGATCTGACTATGTGTGTCCGTCCGTCTGTCCATCTAAACCTTGTAATCACGCTACAGGTCGCAATTTTAATCCGATCGTCACTAAATTTTGGGTGTCTATGAAGGTCTAGGAGGGTAAGAAACCTATTGATTTTGGTGATGGTCGGATAATATACAGGGATCAGAATGGGCAAAAAACTTATTTGGAGAAAAAGTCGAAACTTTATTTCAAAGCTAATATCTCCGCTTCTGTAAGAGGTATATCAAAAGGAAAACCTGCTAATGAAAAAAGAAAATATCAACTTTGCAGCGATGTTATGTAGGTTGTCGTAGGTGATCAAACTACGAAGATATCGCAATAGCCGCTAATATAACACAACTTGTCATTTTTGCGATTTTAAAAATAATGACGAATATCACAGCTTCGGTTGGGGACCTTCCAAAAGCAAAGTCTGACTATGAAAGTAGAAAATCCCATCTTTACAATGATTTAAAGCAGGTTGACGTAGGTGGCCAAATAACGGAGATATCGCAATAATCGGTAATACATCCCATTTTTTAATTTTTTTGTAATCACGCTACTCGTCGCAATTTTGATTGGGTGTTAATATGGGTCCCACAGAAGAAAGAACCTATTGATTTTGGTAATGGTCAGATATTATTCAGGGGTCGGAATGTGAAAATACGTATTTGCAGAAAAGGCCAATGTTTTATTTCAAAGCGAATATCTCTCTTCTGTAAGAGGTACATCGAAAGCAAAACTTGGAAAGGAAAGTAGAAAATATCACCTTTACAACGATTTTAAGTAGGTTGTCATAGGTCAAACATTAACGACAGAGATATCGCGATAGTCGGTAATGCATCCCTTTTTCCATTTTTTGTGCAATCACACTACAGGTCGGAATTTTGATCGGATACTCACGAAATTCTGTGGGTTGATGGGGGTGTCACAGAGAAATAATCCTATTGATGGTTGGCGTACATCCCAATTTTCAATTTTTATACCCTACACCACTATGTGGGGAGGGTTTTATAAGTTGGTTTTGGACAAAAAGTTTGTAACGCATCGAAATAGTGGTCGTAGACCCATACTTATATATACCAAAATGAATATCTCGACGAGCTGAGTCGATCTGGCTATGTGTGTCCGTCCGTCTGTCCATCTAAACCTTGTAATCACGCTACAGGTCGCAATTTTGATCGGATCGTCATGAAATTTTGGATGTTGAGGAAGAAGCCTATTTAGTTTGGTGATGGTCGGATAATATTTAGGGGTCGGAAAGGGCAAACAACTTAGGTGGTTATACGACAATGGGGTATACCAAAACCAAAACATGGCAATGAAAGTAGAAAATATCACCTTTCTAATGATGTAAAGTAGGTGCTCGTAGGTGATCAAACAATGAAGATATCACAATAGTAGCAAATAAAACCCTAATTTTCATTTTTGCGATTTTCATTATATTGTCGAATATCACAGCTTTGGTTGAAATTTTTCCAAAAGCAAAGCCTGACTATGAAAGTAGAAGATCCCATCTTTACAATGATGCAAACTAGGTCTGCGTAGGTAACCAAATAACGGAGATATCGCAATAGTAGGTAATACATGCCATTTTTCTATTTTTTTGGAAATCACGCTACAGGTCGCAATTTTGATCGAATCGAATGGGTGGTCTCACAGATTAAGAAACCTATTGATTTTGGTGATGGTCGGATAATATTTAGGGGTCGGAATGGGCAAACACTTATTTGGAGAAAAGTCAACATTTCATTTCAAAGCCAATATCTCTATTTCTTTAAGAGGTATATCAAAAGCAAAGGAAAGTAGAAAATATCACCTTTACAACGATGTAAAGTAGGTTGTCGTAGGTGATCAAATAGCAGAGATATTACAATAGTCGATAACGCATCCCATTTCTGATTTTTTTGTAATCACGCCACAGGTCGCAATTTTGATCGGATCGTCACGAATTTTTTGGGAGTTGATGCGGGTCCCACAGAGGAAGAAGCCTATTTAGTTTGGTGATGGTCGGATAATATTCAGGAGTCGGAATCAACGTTTTTTTCTTATGCGAATATCTCCGCTTCTGGTTGGAGTATTACAAAAGGAATACCCATCAATGGAAGAAGAAAAGATCTCGTTTATATTGATGCAAAGTATTTTGGCGTAAGTGAGCAAACCGAGATATTGCAAAATTCAGTAATATACCCAATTTTTCCATTTTTTGTAATCACGCCACAAGTTGGAATTTTGACCGGATAGTGACGAAATTTTGAGGGTTGATGGGGGCATCACAGAGGAAGAAGCCTATTGATTTTGGTGATAGTCGAGATTCTCCATTTAGTTTTCGAACTGAATAGACGTATTTTTTTGTGTCTTGAAAAATAAAAAATATATATTTTAATATTGGAAAATTTGAAAAAAATATCATATTCCTGAGAAGATAAATATCTTTTTATGGACGATTTGGATTCTGCGGATGAAGATATCTCATCTGAAAATGTTCCCCCAGATAAATGCGGGGATAACAGAAAATCGAAGAGAATCAATACGAAATTGCCATCAAACGTTTGCTCTGAAGAATCAATGAACACTTCCGAAAATTCCATCAACAACTTGAAGGCCAAACATGTAGCCGCTAAATCAAGATCCAAATCCAAAGCTATTTATGAAAGAAGATTTCGTAGCGATGGTTGTCAAAATAAAGTTTTCCCGGAATGCTCACAAGAAAAGGTTAGTAATATAGATTCTGAATCAAATGTTGCGAATGAAAATGGCCAATCTCAAAACAAACGTCCGAGGGTTTGTGAATCTACTGAAATGTCTCTAAATATAGATCACACTTCCCAGAATCGTTTTGCACTATTAGGTGATATTGACATCCTTCTTGAACCATCTGTCCCCTCAGCTCAAGCTTCTCAATCTCTTACTGAAGTCAACGCCAATGAGCAAAATATCCCAAATAGTAGACACGATATCCCTTCGAAGTCCCTAAATAGCCTTAAAGGTTTCTGTCCACCAATTTTTCTTTTTAATGTAAATATAACAGAACTTATACACTCATTGAAATCCAAAAACATAGTTTTCAAAATTGTAAACAAAAGCCAAAGGAAAAGTAAATTATACATTCAAGATCCATTAGTTCATTCCGAAATGATTGAACTCCTGAAAACCAAAGAAATCCCAGCATACACTTATACCCCAAAACAACTTAAACGTACCAGATTGATTTTGAGGGGACTTCATTACAAAACAACCTTAACTGATATAAAGAGTGACATTGAGTTTCTAGTTCCAAATACAGTAGATGATGTTAAAAAATTTTCAACTGAATATTCTAAAAAAAATAATATTGATACTGGACTTTATTTAATTACACTTTTACCTGGAAAACCTGTAGATGAGCTGAGAGCTCAACGATATATTTGTACCCAAAAAGTTACATGGGAAACCCCAAAGTCAAATCTGAGGGTTGTCCAATGTTGGCGTTGCCAACAATGGGGTCACATCTCAAAAAATTGTAGCAGATCATATGTCTGTGTTAAATGTGATCAAAAACATGCACCAAAAGATTGCAAATTCGTTTCAAATGATGAAAATAAACCTTTTTGTGCAAACTGCAAGCAATTTGGGCATCCCTCAAATTATCGAGGTTGTAATGCGTACAAGGAGTACTTGAAGAAAAAAGAGCAAATTAGAACCGCAGCTAAAGAAAAAAAGACAGTAGCTTTCAAAAATGTGTCTAATGTTTTAAGTGGTTTCAATGTTATTAACCCAAATAGAACGTTCGCCAACAGTTTTGAAGATTCTCAGCAAATTCGATCTAAACCTACAATCATAGAGGAGTTTATGAAAATTGCTAGGGATATTTGCCAGGGTGAAACCATGTCCTTAGAGTATAGAATAGAAACTTTTCTTAGGTCTTATAGAACACTTTCCAAGGAACAAGCAAAAGGTCAATGTTTAGAACTTTTAGAGGAAATCAAGCGTCAATATGGTCCATAATTCGCTAAATTTTCTATCTTTTAATGTACGATCACTCATTGAGTGGAGTCGGCGAATAGAACTATCCAAGATTTTATATGCAAATAAAATTGATTTCGCATTTATACAAGAGACTCACTTACGAGATGCTCATAGAGTTTCTTTAGAAAATTACACTTTCATTAGGGACAATAGCTCTCAGGGTGTAGCAGTTGTCTTAAAAAAATCCTATAAATTCCGAAGAATTTTCATAAATGATTTTGTTTTTCCAAACCTCTTTTTAAGTATAAGTATCGTTTTAAATGGTATTGAACAAAACATTTTAATTGGTTCAATCTACATACCATGCAATGCTGATCGCACTCAGTATATTGCTAGTTTGTCATCTTTAAACAATGCTTCCCGAAATTACTACGGTTTAATAATTGGTGGTGATTTTAATTCCAGACATTTATCTTGGGGCGATTCAATGAACAATGCGAATGGCAACATCTTAAGCGCGTGGCTTCAACAATCGTCTATAGAATTTTTGAGATTGTCAGATTCTGTCCCGACTTTCCCGAATGGAGCGTCATTCCTTGACCACTTTACAGTAAGCACAAAATTAGTAGATCCCATTTCTCAAAATTTTCAAATTAGTACCTTACCAACCTTTTCTGATCATTTCCCCCTAAAATTAAACATACATTTTTCATCTTTATCTATAATCGTAAATCCTCCCAACTGTTACACCTCTTATAAAAATACAAACTGGGATATGTTTAGAGCAGATGTTCAAAATGATTTGCTGAATACCTTTCCTGATCCAAAAAGGAATCTTTCAAACTCTGAGATTGATTTTCACATAGACAATATGTCGGAGGCGATAAATAATGCGCATTCCAGACACTCAGAGATTAAAAATATGGGTAAAAAAATTATAGTTTCTGATTTAATAAAGAACCTTTTTAAGTTGAAGTATACTTGGCAGAGGGATTTAAAAAGGCTTTTTAACAGGACTAGAGGTAGATCAGATTCAAATTATCGCTTGTTATCAAAGCAGATACAACTTTTAGGAATTATTATTAAAAGACAAGTTGAAATTGAACAATCTATGTTTTTTTCGGATAGGCTTAAGAAAATAAAACCGGGTCCAAGGGCACATAAACAGGTCTATAACATTATTGGTTACAAAAGGAAGGCTGGTATAAATAAATTATCAGAAAATGGAGTTTTAATTGAGAATAACGCAGTTGCATGTGATAAACTCAAACAATATTTTGGTAACATTTACAATCATTTAAATGTAAATGAATCTCTTCAAAACATGGAACATTTAGTTCTTAATGCAGTTTCAAATAATGCCAACATACTTTCATTTAACGAAATGGAATCGTCTTTAAACGTAATGGAAAATCCTAGACTGACAACTATGGATGAAGTAATCAGCCATTGCAAAGAGATTAACAACAAAAAATCGTTTGGGTTGGATAACATATCTAACTTTATAATAAAAAAACTTCCTGCTAAAGCATTTGAGTACCTAACAATATTATTTAATAACTGTTTGAATAACGCATATTTCCCTGATAGATGGAAAATTTCTAAAATCATTCCAGTTATAAAAAAGCCGAACAATTCAGACATTAATAACACAGTGCTACAGTGAAAATTTGCAGGGGTTCTAATGCATAAATTCGGTTTTGTGGGAGTCCACAGAATACGAAAATACCTTTGGTTGCTTTGGGTCACTTCGGTTTTTCATTTTATAAGGGTAAATGTAGTGAAAAATGGGCTTTCTTGAATTTCCAACTTTAAACGGGCATTACTTCTTTCTTCCATTTTTTGTGTTGCAACTTTTTGGTTTTGTCTCATATTTTCCTTTATAAAACATTGATACCTTGTGCGTAATTGTTAAGCAGGATAATCACAACTAGAATCATACATGCTAAGATACCCATATTTTATAAAGGAAAATATGAAAAAAACCAAAAAGTTGAAACACAAAAAAATGCCATAACGCATTCATTTTTCAACCGATTTCGTTGGTTTTTCCCATTTTGGAAAGCCAACTAAATTTCCTACTTGCTAACAGTAAATAATTGTACCGTTAGGTGTCGTTTACGCAGCCTAGAGCACAAGGAAAATCGTTTTACTGTTTTTTAATGCGGTTTTGTCACACTTAAACCACTATTACTTAGCCATTTGTTAACCGATTTTAAAAATCTATGGCTTGTTCGAAAGGCATTACTTTCCCCTTTATAATGGAAAAAAGTGTGTGCAAATCGGTTGTGGAAAAAAGAAGTAATGTCCGTTTAAATTTGAAAATCCAAGAAAGCCCATTTTTCACTACATTTACCGTTATAAAATCAAAACCCGAAGTGACCCAAAGAAACCAAAGGTATTTTCGTCTTCTATGGACTCCCACAAAACCGAATTTGTGCATCAGAAATCCTGCAAAAAAATTTTGTCCACTTTTGTATCACAGTGTAATTTAAGACCAATTTCTTTGTTGTCCAATTTTGGAAAATTATTTGAAAGAATAATTCGTGTTAAGATGGACTACGGCTTAAATACATCTTATATACCAGAACTTCAGTTCGGTTTTAAAAGAGGTCACTCTACGACAGATGCACTACTTAAATTTCAAAATGATATAGTATGTAATTTGCGTGAAAGGAAATGCACTGTAGCTCTTTCACTTGATGTAGAAAAGGCATTTGATCATGCATCGCACTTAGGAATATTATATAAAATGGTTCAACTTAATTTTGATCCAATTATTATAAAATTGTTCCATAGCTTTTTCTCAAATAGAAAATTTTGCGTACAATTTCAACACGAAATTTCCGAGCTCGGAGACGTTAGATGTGGAGTCCCTCAAGGATCAATTTTATCACCCCACCTATATAGTATATTTATGTACGATTTTCCACATACTGATATTGATTCGTGTGGTCTTCTTTATGCAGACGATTCATTGTTGTATGCACACGATGAATCGCCACATACGGCACTTTGCAAAGTAAAAAATCATTTGGAAACTGTAACACAATTTTACAGTGAGTGGGGTATTAAAATTAATGCATCCAAAACCGAAGCTGTGTGTATAAGAAATGCATCGGGAAAATGCAAAAAGTTTGTGGTCCCAGAAAGCAAAAATTTAAAATTAACTTTTAATAATGTTGACATCCCTATAGGTGTCTCTATAAAATATTTAGGGGTTTATTTCAATAATTTATTAAAATTTAATAAGCATGCCAGATATGTGTTGGGGAAAGCATATAGAATTCTAGGGTCTTTTTCCAAAATTTTAATCAATAAAGATCTACCTAAGAGTACTAAATTACTCTTGTACAAAACCACCATAAGACCTGTATTTCTTTATGCTTTTCCCATATGGTTCAATGTATCACCTATAATAATCAGTGAAATGGAAATTTTAGAAAGAAAAATTTTTAGACACTGTATTGGGAAATACTATGAATCCAATTGCAAACGTTTTTCCAATAGAGTTATTTATACCGAGTCCAAAATAACCCCTATTGGCTTATACGTCTGTGACTTGATGTCAAAATTTATTCAGCGTGTAAATAATCATGAAAATAGTTATGTGTCGTGTATTTTTGACAGTCAACGTCCTTTCAGCTGGACCAACACAAATTATCTATCTCCAATTGGTTATATAAATGAAGTCCCACCTAATTTTGATATCAATGCCAATACACGGCACCCTTTTTATGAAAAAGTCATGTCTGGTACGAACAGAGGCTGATACGTATGCTGATTTATTAGATCAATTTACTTTTCCTTTTTTATTTTTTAGTTTTTTATTTTTTAGTTTTTTTTTCTTTAGTTTGTAAGTTTATACGAGTTTTTAACACTCACAAAATTGTATTCCCGGGAGCAAGGAATTATATTCCACATTATTATTATAACTCTATTATTTTTCAAACTTACATATATTAAAGCATGGTGCTGTATGCATATCCACACTTATTGTAAATTTTGATAACACGTTATAATCTTAAGTATTACTTTTACTATTGCGCTCTGTAAAATTGTAACGTTTCCAAAAAGGCTCAATAAATTAAACCTTAAACCTTAAACCTTGGTGATAGTCGGATAATATTTAGGGGTCGGAATGGGGAAAAACTCATTTGGAGACAAATTCAAAGTTTTATTCTTTGTGAATATATCGGCTTCTACACCTTTTTCAGATGTAATTCGAATTATTTTAATTGTAATTCGAGAATTCTATTTGTAATTCGTAACATTTCATTTGCAATTCGAGAATTCCATTTGTAATTCGAATTATTCCATTTGTAATTCGAAATATTCCATTTGTAATTCGAATTATTCCATTTGAAATTTGAATTATTCCATATGTAATTCGAATTATTCCATTTGTAATTCGAATTATTCCATTTGTAATTCGAATTATTCCATTTGAAATTCGAAATATTTCATTTGTAATTCGAATTATTCCATTTGTAATTCGATTGATTTCCTTTGTAATATCAAATAAAATAATTCGAATTACAAATGGAATAATTCGAATTACAAATGAAATAATTCGAATTACAAATGGAATAATTCGAATTACAAATGGAATAATTCGAATTACATATGGAATAATTCAAATTTCAAATGGAATAATTCGAATTACAAATGGAATATTTCGAATTACAAATGGAACAATTCGAATTACAAATGCAATAATTCGAATTACAAATGGAATAATTCGAATTACAAATGGAATGTTACGAATTACAAATAAAATTCTCGAATTACATCTGAAAAAGGTGTAGTAGGGGTATTCCAACGGCAAAGCCTGTCAATGGAAGAAGAGCATATTACCTTTACATTGGTGTAAAGCAGGTTGGCGAATGTGGTCAAACAAGGGAGATACCACAATAGTCGGTAATGCATCCAATTCTTCCATTTTTTGCAATAAAGCTACAGGTCGTAATTTTGATCGAATGGTGACGATTTTGATTGTTTATGGGGGTCCCAGAGAGAAAGAGGCATATTCTTTTCGGTGGTAGTCGGATTTTATTCCCTAAACACGGTGCTCTTGAAACAATTTTAAATGGAAGGTGCTTACACCTTAAAAGTTTTTGCGGATTCTGAAACTACAATGTTCATAGATGAGAAAAATCAAAAAACAAAAAAAATCGCCGTAGCGCTTTTTAAATAAATCGCGATTTAAGTTGACATATTTAGGGGTTGTTTAGGTTTTCATGATTTTGCTTAGAAACCGCAAGTCCTATCAAAATGGGACTAAAGAAAATGTTGTAGCTATGAAAATTCTCTACAAGATCGACTTTTATGATATTTTCGTAGGTTTTACCATTTTTCAGATATTGAAGTTCAAATTGGGACAATGCATTGACTGTATCGCCCCCTTATAAAACAATGTCATGAAGGGTGCGCCTTAACTAACTTTTGATGAAACCCGCTTATACAGGGGAAGTTTTTGTGAATTCTGAAACAGCAATGTTCATAGATGAGAAAAATTCAAAAACAAGAAAAAAATCGCTGTAGGGATTTTTAAATAAATCGTGGTCAAAATTCACATTTTTAGGTGTTTTTTAGGTTTTCACGATTTTGCTTGGAAACCGCAAGTCCAATCGAAATGGAGCTAAAGAAAATGTTGTAGCTGTGAAAATTCTCTAGAGGATTGACCTTTATCAATTGTTTCCAGCCTGTACCATTTTTGAGATAAAGAAGCTCAGTTTACATTTTTAGGTTTTTTTGTTAGGGTTTCCCGATTTTGCTTGAAACCGGTAAGTCTTATCGATGTGGGACCTGAGAAAATCTTAAAGCTGTGAAAATTCTCTACAATCTACTGGCTTAAGTAACTTATCCTAAGTTGTACCATTTTTTTTAGATATATAAGTTTAAGTTGGGAATTTGCAGTCATGACATTTTGTTATAAGGGGGCGATACAGAATTGAATTGAATTTGAATTGTCCCAATTTGAACTTCTATATCTCAAAAACGGTAAAACCGACGAGAATACCATAAATGTCAATCTTGTAGAGAATTTTCATGGCTACAACATTTTCTTTAGTCCCATTTTGATAGGACTTGCGGTTTCTAAGCAAAATCGTGAAAACCTAAACAACCCCTAAAAATGTCAACTTAAATCGCGTTTTATTTAAAAAGCGCTCCGGCGATTGTTTTGTTTTTTGATTTTTCTCATCTATGAACATTGTAGTTTCAGAATCCGCAAAAACTTCCAAGGTGTAAGCACCTTCCATTTAAAATTGTTTCAAGAGCACCGTGTAAAAGAAATGTTTATCGGTGAAACGCTTATGCACAGGGGTAGTCGTGTAGGGTATCACATGGTCGGTCCCGTCCCGGCTATAGCCTTTGCTCACTTGTTTTATTTGAGTTGTACTGACGATGCACTTTAATGGGTTTCAACAAAATTGACCTGTATTAATGGAGATTATTGAAGACATTCAGAGCAAAGGCGCTAACCTATCCCATTTTTAATATTTTGAATTTTACCAGTCAAAAGCTTATGCACAGGGGTAGTGATGTAGGGCATCACATAGTCTGCCCCGACCCGACTATAGCCTTGCCTCACTTGCTATTTTAATGCATTACAAGGGAATAACAAACTTAATATAACCTCCATATCATGGTGGAGAGTATTAAAGCAAATTCAATTTTCTTCTGTTCGAATAAATACAAATAATAAATCAAACGTATGATATATGAAAACCGTTATCATTAGTTATCTGTTCTTCATATAGTCTTAATTTACAACATCCTTCACAGCCAATAAACCACAATCCAACGAAGTATGTATGTTAGTATATACTTATGTAACTTACCATAGCAATGTTGTTGAATCGATGATGATGACGAGGCCTTCGATTGTTGCAGCTGTTGTTGTTGGTGTTGTGGTAATTCGTTATTGGATTCATTTATTTTCATACAAATAACTTCTGGTTCCGGACGAGTTTTGCCGGTATTATGGCTTACAGCCTCTTTTACCGACGGGGTGTTGGTGGTGGTGCTGGTGTTAGTAATTTGTGTACTACTATCCACAGATTTCGATGTCAAATATTTACAACGATCAGAGTTGCTGTTGTTAGGAAACCTAATTTCTCGGCCATTATTTGTGGTAGAATCATTAGATTTGTTGGTGCTAATGCTGCCACCACGCAACAATGATCCGCCTCCTTTACGTGTCGGATAACGTAGTGAAAAGTTCAATTTGAAGATATTTGTTGGCTTTGTATTTGCCGTCGCCGACATTGATGTCGTTACTTGTGTATAAATTTTACCATCGGGGGCCATTGGTGTTGTGTGGGTGTTGCTAACAACAACGCCCGCCGTAGACACATTGACCACATTATTATTTTTACTGCCAAAGATGAGAGCCTTTTCGTCTTTAATGCCCAAATATAATGTGCGTGTTATGAGTATGTAGGCAATACACAATATGCCCAGTGGCAAGACGAGCAGCACCAAATCCAAGAAAATGTTATAGGAACGCTCATAGCCGACCGCATGCTGTGGCCATTGTTCGCGACACTTACGAAGGCCTGTTTAAAGAAAAAGAAAGAGAGCATAAATGTTTGTGCTTTTTTAATAAATTTGTTAAATTAAAAATTTTCACATAATGATGTCCCCCTCATAATGAAAGAAAATTGACATTTTGGCATCCTATGAGGTTTCTCTTATGGTCCTGTCTAATGACATTGATTATTTCAATAAAAGCCAGCCAGCGTTCTTGGAATGATTGTTAATAACGTTTTCCTGGTATGAAATCGCTTTTGATGCCACTTCAATGAAACTCATAAATGCCTTTGAGATAAATTAAAAAGAACTTAGTTATGAAAGAAATTTAAAACCTTCAAGGAAATATTTAACAAAATATTTTTCTCCGAAAGAGCAAGAAATAGACCCATGATATTGGAAAAAATACACAGCACCTTTTAGAAAAAATACCTTTTAGGGAGCATTTAAAAATGAAACTGAAGATGATCCTAAATTAAAAAAAAAAAAATCGTGCATCAAATGTTTGTTCCCCAAATCAAATCATTTTGTCCTTCTTCTTTGGAATACATTGTGTTTTCTTCCCATTCAATTCAACTGAATCAATGCAAATATTTAAAGCTAACAAAGTTTCCATGTATTCGCATTTCCCACATTTGCTTCTACTCAAATGCTTCCTTTCAGCAATATATGTATGCCATTTAAATATCAAATAACCATTTTGTTGGCCATCAACCCAATATAATTGAAAATAAACTCTTTTTGAAGTTGCACATGGGTCAGTTGTAACTTTATATCCTAAATAAATAATTGAGTTTTAAATTTATGCTCAAGCAAAAAAAGGACAAGAACGTAAAATTTTGCCCAATCAAATTTAATTTATCTTTGATCCACATAACAGATTACACGAACATAAAGACAAAGGATATCCTTTTCCAGCTGTAGATGTTGATATGGTAATCTTAATTCAATTTTCCCTTATTTTATAAACAATTAATGGGGGAAGAAATGGTCATCATAGAAATAAGGAAGTATCTAATATCCAACTAAAAAAATCGTTTACAAACGAAAGGGTTGGGCAGCGTAAAATTCGATTTCCAGTGTGTAAGGGTTGATGTTGCATTCTTGAATTCTAGCCTAAAAAATTTTACACAGTTAAGAAAAGCCCCAAAGTTGGTCGGGCAACATTATTCTTAATTTGATTTTTCTCGCCAAACCCCCCACCTTCTTATACCAGCGATTTTTTATACTGAACATATCAAAATAATATAGAACTCAAGGCATCTCAACAACACATCTAAAAGGGACCCTCAGTCTATTACTGTGGACCCAAAAACAGATCCCTAATTTTGAAGACATAATAGTTTAATAGGTGACAAAGGAATATTCCTGTTTAACTGTTTTGGGTTTTTTTGGACTGACAAACCAAAATAGTCTACTCGAATGAATTCTGGAATCTTTCCCAGCAAAAATTGGAATCATTTAGCCATTATGTAACCCATTACAAAGTTATGTAAACAAAAACAAATAAAAGAGTGCTATAGACGGACGGGCCCTTCTCTGTGATACCCTACACCACTTCCCGTGGACACTAGAAACAAATACCAAGCGTATTTGGAAATACCTTTTGGCGACTTTATCCGATTCGATCAATTAAAGAGATCAATATTTCGAGTTACCACATTACTTCTAATAAAAACTTCAAAACCCCGTACATAATATTGGAATTGGAGTTCCTCTATCATGATTTTAATACCTTTCTATCATGGTTGCGAAATTTTGCATCAAGTGAGAGGTCAAGAGTTGGTTTTCAAATTTAGTTTTCGTAAGTTGGCCCAATATGCCCCCAGAATTTAAATTTTTTTTTTATAATTATTTGTTTTTATTTCAATAAGATTCTTTACATTTCATTATATAGATGCCCCAGCGCCTCATGGACATTATTGGGGCAAACTGTTTTAAATTGTCTTAGATTTAGAAACAAATTTATAACATAATAGAGTAAATGTGAAAATTATAATATCAGGAAATTACTTAATCACATTAGAAGCATTTCGATGTTATCTAAAAGGAATAATTTTAGTTGGTTTTTAAAATTTGAGATTTTTGCATTGTTTTTAATATTATTATATATATTATTATATTATTTATTGTTATTATATTATTATTACTGATTAAAAATTTAGTTTGCATATTTTTCCCACACATTTATGGTCAATTTTACACGCTAAATACTATCCGATCATTATCAACAATTATTGGCAGTATCCTTTACCAAAACTATTGCCTCGTGCATACATTTGTCAGTATTGAACTATAACTGCGACCTCTAGCGTGATTAAGGTTACACTACCCTGAATTATCAAAATACTACAGGGGTCTATTCTGGTCTGAACCCGACCTCCATACAACATTTCGTGTAGATTGGTCCATAATTGCAGTCTGTAGCGTACGTACAATTTTTAATGGACGGACGGACACACACTCAAAATCGACGAATATTTCGCGGCGTTACATGAAGTTTTCGAAAAACAAACTTCCTATACCCTTTCCACATTGTGTTGTAGGGTGTAATAACTACTAATATTAATCTTTAGGAAGTTATAAGTTCAGTGGCAGGGAACTTATATGTTCGACTACTAATCCTAAGGTTGTGTGTTCCACTATCACCGTCGGCATGCGAGTTTTTTGTTCATAAAACAAGTAAAAAAGCATCGGTCGACATTGCCGACAGAGATATACACTCAGCTAGTGTGGATTGAAATACTTTTTTCAAAAAACTTACGTATTAAGGGGGTTTTCAAAACAATACGGATAGGAATAAACGCAAAAAATTGCGGGGATATCGATAGGTAGGTCTTTTTTTAAACTGAGTTTCGACAATATTTAGAGTACCATTTTAGCGAATATTTTCGAACTTTTGCGGGGTAGGTATCGGAAGGTCCACTCCTTCCACATAGGGGGTTTTTACAACTTTCGGGCTTTTTCTCAAGAAGTATGGACTTGCCCTTGAAAAACTTTTACTGTCGTAATAGAGGCAGCGAATGCAAGTTGCTTCAACAAAAATCAAAGTGATCCGAGAGCAGGTCTTAAAGTGAATTTATTCAAAAATGTGTGTGGGAGGTACTTGACAGAGTGGACAGATAAAGTCTATATTCGAACCTGACCTATACCTGGTAGATATATTAGGATGTGTGGACCAAATCTGTCACTCTCATCAAGAGAAATCGTACGTAAAATTTTTCCGAACATTTTTGTGGGGGAGGTACCTGAAGGAGTGGACCGATATGGCTTATCTTCGAACTTAACTAAGTTTGTACAAAATATTATGAAGGCCAAATTTAAGACCGAATCGGCAGATCCGTTAGAGAGTTAACTTGCGCTCCAACCACTACGCACGGCTTTTTTGCAACTTTTAGGCTATTTTCTCAGGAAGTATGGACTTGCCCCTGATGAAACTTATACCGTCGTATGGAGGGGGCGTTAAAAACAAGTTGCTACAACAAAAATCAAAGCGATTCGAGAGCTGGCCCTAAACTTTTCCGAAATTTTGTGTGGGAGGTACCCGAAGGAGTGGGCCGCTTGAGTCCATATTGGAACCTCATCTAAATCTGGTAGAAATCTCACGAAGTGCAAAGTATGGACGAAATCGGTTACTCCCTTCAAGAGTTATCGTAAACACAAACACGTAAAACACGAACATTTTCGAACTTTTGTGGGGGAGGTACCGAAAGGAGTGGACCGATATAACGCATCTTCGAACTTAAACTAAGTTTGGACAAAATATTACGAAAGCCAAATTTTGGATCGAAACGGTTGATCCGTTCGAGAGTTATCATGCGCTCCAGCCAGCCAGACAGACAGACGGACGGACATGGCTAAATCAACTCCAAATTGTCTGAAACACATTTCGTCCAAACATACTTTTATACCCGTATGAAAGTGTACATACCCTGAAGGTATAAATATATATTAAAATGGTCTCAAAACTGGATTTTAGCATTGACGATTTTGAGAAGAGGCTCCAGGAACTGGAGTTGGAAGAACAAAGTTGGCGATTTGCTCGAAAAGCCGAGGAGCTCATCGCAACATGTTCTCATTTATTGAAAAGATTGTCCGACTATAAAATAACCCATCTTGAAGATTGGTTGGACATTACAGAAGATATGGATATACTTAACCAGTTCGAGAACAAGATTAGTACTGAATATTTTAAATCGAATATGGAAAAGGCAAAAGAAGTTTGCGACCCTCTAATGGAGAAAATTTATAAAATTTTAGCGCGTTCCCTTAGATTCGACTACCCCTACTTCAATATCTCTAAAACTTGGGTGTTTGCTGAACCCGTAGAAGGAAAAAAGACGAATCTTGAAAAGTTTTTTCGGAAAGCTGACACTTGCTAGACAATTGCACTATGTGTCAAATAAATTGGAAATTAAAGGAAATATATATGGAGCTAAATTACTTATTTCCAAAGGTGACTGAAATTGAGCATTTAACAGATTTGTTTTTCAAGAAGAATCGGGTTGAGCATATCTACAACATGACAATGATGGAGTTAGATTGTATTGTGACATCATCCAAGAAAGTTTTGTTGGCCCCGGCAAGCCCTCACCTCAGAGGGAATTTCTTAATGGACAGTCCACTTGTAAATTATGGAATTGGCGAAGAAAACAAGGTCATCGAAGAAGAAAAAGAACTCGAAGTTGAACAAGAAGTTCAGTCAGAGCAACGTTTGAAAGAGGAGCAATTGACTGAGCGACTAAAGGAAGAATCAACGTCGGTGACAAATATAAATGAACATTATGTTTATCCCATGGTTGGGGAAGTAGAAGTTAAATCGCAGCCTTTGGAAAATAAATGCTTGGCCGGGCAACTAGCAAATAATGCGGAATGCCTGCAGAAGCCTGAAGTACTTAAACCTATGAATCATGAGGCAAGAGCTATAATAGTTAATGAGGTAATCGAAAGGACTTTGGAGGAAGAACGAAAAGCTGAACAAATAGCTGTGCTAGAACAAAAGTTATTGGAGAAATCTAAATTGGAATTAAGTAAAACATACAGTCCACTGATGAAAAGCGAATATACAAACGAAGAAGTGCAGGAAACTTCCCAGGAAAGTGAAAAAACATCAATAAAATATATTTTGTGACCGCAGATAACAAAAATGTAAATAAAAACGGTAGAATATGGTCCTAAATCATATATAAAAAGCGAAAGCTTCTGGAGATGTTAAATATTATAGCTACAAATTTCTTTTGTTCAGAGACTCATAATGAAATTTGATTTGGAATATTTCTTCTTTTGACACAATCTCCAAAAAGTGAAGTATTTTAGGAGATTTTGGCTCAGTATGGAATAAATTTTAATTAGGAGTCTATAAGTTTAACAAATAGTTTCTACTTATAATAGGTATCTAATTTTGAAACGTCATTTTCTTAACAAAGTATTTTATTTAGATACCATGTTTGTTCTAGGACTCACAGTGAAATTTTGTGTAGAATATTTCAACTCCTTGGTCTAAAACTAAATTTCATGTTACTTTCATGCATCAACTCGAAAGAAGATCAAAACAAATTTATTCTAAACATATTTGGGTGTTTTGTTGGCAAATTTGATGTATATATTTTCTTGATATATATTGTAAATACATATTTAATTTATTCGGCGAAATTTGATGGAGAATATTTTTGTCTTTGACGTCTTCTATCTAGAATGAAGTTTTGTGGGACAACACTTAATACACTCAGATAAAGTACAACATTAACCCTAAACCATGATTTTACTTTTGACAGATTCCTGGCGTTTAGGTGCAATTTAGAATTTTGGTGTATTCAGGGACCCATAGTAAAAGGTAATGACAAATAATTTTGTAGAATATTTTGATCTGATAGGATAACATTTTAAAGAAGTTTTTAAACGTTTTTGAAAAAATGGACCAAAAAGAACCGTTTAGTGACTCGCATGAGGGTTCATTTTTTCTCATAAAAAGATACCCCGCATTGTTGTCAGTAATATTGCCAAAGAAACTTTATACCTAAAATGCAAGGATTCCAAGGAATCTGATGTCGAATATTTCAAAATCTGTAGAAATGGGCGGAACTTGCCACGCCTATTTAGGTTACTTCCCGACGTAAACTTTCAAAACGCCGATGCACGTGCCTCTTTTTTCGGTCCTCTTTCATAATCTGGCCGAATTATCTTTTAATAATTTTTTGTGTTGTACAGTGTTATTACCTTATATAGTCTATTCGGGATCGTTACTTCGGGAGGGTTATTTACCAGGATAGATCGATCCCAATATATGGTGTAATTTTCTGTATCTATCACTGGTTTTGGATGATATTTATAGTAATATGTGGTACTTTCATTGATTTGCAGTGCTTTGATTATATTAATGTACTAGCTGAACCCGGTGCGCTTCGCTACCCCGACCAAGATAAAATATAATGGAATGCTATATTTATATTGAAATTGTTCTTTAAAATACTTTAATGCATAAATATAGCAGATATGAAGGCTTTCTCTACACATTCAGTGCCATGTATTGAGCTTATGTTATGGTATTTTTATATGGTGCAGGTAGTAAGACTTCTGCTAAATCCTTTCCTACTATAACTACACCTAAGTGGGTGGCATTTGCAAATGTCATATCGTCACCATAAATGTCCCCATTAAAAAAAGAATTAAATTAGGAATAACGTTAAGATTGAGAACGTTTTTCCTAAGGCATATATCAAGCTTTTGTGACACCTTAAATTACTATTACGGTAACTCCCACTTGCATTGACAATTTTTAATCCAATAATAATAATGAGGATAAGGACATGTCTTAAGTAAATATAGGTAACTGTTTCCCCTTCGCCCATCCCACCTAAGAAGTCTCTCAGATATATGATATTTATCAATTTTAGCCTTGATTTTCTCCAACACGCATACTATAATGATGACTTCTACTGACTTCAAAGACACTTCCTTAAATAATGAATCAGAGGTTCAATATTTTATTATTATTCCCTATCTGTACTCATATGATACTTTTTAACAAAACAAAAACATTTTTTTTGTCCAAATTCTGCACACAATTTACAAATCTCGACCAATTTCAATATAATTAATATATAGTCCCAATTCCTTCACACTTAAAAACTTCATTGAAATTGGACATTAATATCGTGTTGGTGCATCAGATACCTTAAATCAGCCAAAATTTTTGTATGGGACTACATCCAAATTTGGACCGGTTTCGATATATTTTGGCACATTTATTTGTTGGCACAATTCCGTAACAAATTCCAAAATTTATTGCACTCGAGCATATATTGCAAGTTTGGTGCGTCAAATAGATTAAAAGACTTATACTCAATAAAGTATAGCTTTTTTAAGAACGACTTTTTGCCGTAATGGCGAAATGAAAGAAACAACTACTTTTTTACACCGCTATGTGTTATTTTCGATATTTGCAAAATATACAAAAAATGTTTGACCCTAGTTCACATATTTTTAATCTGCGTAAAATGCCAATTCGATGTCCCTCAGTCTGCCCGTCTGTAGAAAAGTAGACAAAGCTCTCAACATTGTTGATGGAGTTTTTTAATGAAAACTATACAGTTCCTAAGACTTTGGACGGGTCTGCAAGAGGAACGAAGTTTTTTGAAAGCCGTCAGAAACCGAAGGCTTTAGATAAGTGAATAAAAATGCATTTAAATAATTTTAACAATTAGGTAAGTTAATTATAGTCACACTAAATTGAAATTGAATAATCGGGAACATCCCCAGCAAAATTTATTTGAAGTTGTTCCTTGTGAAGTAGTGATTGAATAGCTTTTTTTGAAGCAGTCCACGCAGAGTCATGAAAAATGCAGTCCGTTCTTCACATTTTGACAATGTCCGATTTGAATCCATTTCATAAAATTTTCACATTTTAAAAATTTCAAAATTTTGCAAAAAAAACTTAAAAAGACAAAGAACATAATTTGTTTCTTGTTAATTCTAATAACAGCAATATGTTTGCATCCATAAAAAATAATTTGTATACTAAAAATAATAAAAGTGATTTCGAACTACATCTTTGTTTGTAGCCAAAGAAGTAGTTGAATCATATGTTGTTGTGATTTATTCACTACAAAGAACTAATGCAAAATGTGTGCTTAAGAAGTAAATTAGACAGTATCCTCACTGCACCATGCCCTTGTAAAAATCATGACTTCTTTCACATAAAAAGATGTAGTCCGGAATCACTTGCACTCATGATTTAACTACTTCTTTGGCTACAAACATTTTGCTGGGTCCGAATACATATTGGCAGATGAAGAAGAAGAGGTGATGATGAAGATGATTTTATCGGTCGTTGTTTTAAAATAGACTCCATAGAACAATACCATATTTTCGGTATTTTGAAGGTTCGGATATTAGATGTACACCAATATGTTGTAGAAAATTGTTGGTATAGGCACATAGCGTCCGTAAAACAATACCTCCATATTTTCGATATTTTGTTGGTGTTAGGCACATTGTACCATAAGAATGTGTGCAATTTTTATCTTTGTCTTCGGTCAAGGTACAAACATTTCTTGCCGAAAATGTTCCTCGAAGCTCCACGTTTAGAACGACACCGCATGATAGCGGTAGATTTGGAGTTCAGCCTCCAGCACTGTGAGTGTACATGATCATCTATATACCGTTGATTGCGGTAATTTCGAATTTTCAGACTCGTGGTACTGGAATATGAACACAACCGCATAAAAGACATTTTGTCGTTACTTACGGTTAGAAAATGAACACCGGAAAGTATTTTCTTTCCCAAATATTGAACCAAAAAAATGCATCACTCGAAACCACTAAAAATCGTTAACAATTTGGATCTTTTTAATTTCTTTTAAATATTTTATTCTTTATTTCTTTTAATATTTTACTTTTAAATATTGATAAAACTAAATCATAAAGTGTCGCTTACGTTTTCGCTAAAAATTAAAAAAAAGGAAATAAATAAGTCGACAACAAACGCCTCCAACGAAATGTGAGGAAGCAATTGATCTTCTTCAAAACATATTTTTGCAAATTTTAGCTGATTTTTCGCGATATCTAAAAAACTAAAATATGTCAAAATTTTCCTTGGATAAATATAAACATTTAGAACAATCGCAAAACAAAACAGTTGTAAATTCGTCGAATTTTTTATTCACGTACGAACGTCATTTGAGTTTTATATAATAGAAGTCGCGGCATTGAAATATGATAAAACATGTAGCAACCACATAAAAAGCTTTTTGTCGTTAATTACGGTCACAAAATTAACACCGAAATGTATTTACTTTCGGAAATGTATGTATTTACTTACTAAACCAATAATAATAATAATAACCAATAATAATAATAATCGTTGACAATTTGTACTGATTGTCCAAAAAAAAAAAAAAAAAAACATTTTTTAGAACTTTCAAATATTGATAAAACTAAAACATAAAATGTCGCAATTTGTGCATATACACTTTTCGCTAAAAAATTGAAAAATATATAAAAATATGTACGTAATCTAAACATCGCGAAAATTCAAATGAAAATGAAAACTATACAACAAAAAAATATATTGAGGAAATTTATAAAATTTTTGTAAAAGAAAATATTTATTAAAATTTATTTTGTGAGTGAGTTGAAGAAAATTTAGTAAAAATTGGTCGGAGTTATTCTTCCATTTTAGTAAAATTTCACGCAAAAATCACGTTTTTTCAATATATTCACTTCTTGAATACACGTTAACATCTAACGGAAGATCAAGTTCAAATTTATTTTGGGTTCCTTTAAATGGGGTATAATCTTGAAATAAAACTATATCGGGTAATGTTCATTTTGAAATGCGTATGAATCGCGAAATCTTCAAAATAGCTTGATGCGCATGTGGTTTACCAATACACCGAATTCTTCTCTTTTAATTTGTACACATTTGCCAGGATTAACTCTGGCCGCTAAGATGTAACACCGTCTACAGTTTAGTGTGCAAAAAACTGTATAACGCTTATAATTTGCACAAAGTGCATACACTTTTTGTGCGCAATTTTGTGCAAATACATCGATCTAAACCTATTTCGATAAAATCCATCAATAACCGTGGATGTAGCATCATACACTATTTTTGGGATAAATCGGATACAGCTCTCATTTCACTAAATTTTTTAAACCGCCGTTTTCGCAAAAACGCGAGTGATGTGTCAGTTTCTTCATTCAAAAGGAAACGATCCACAGAAAACGTGACTATATCCGCGATATTTCCAAAAACATTTTACGCACATTTTTCGGTTTTTGCAGGGCCTGTTTTCGCCGTTATAGTGGATGGATTTTCACGATTTATGATTTATATGATCCGGACCATCAAAAAACTAAAATATCTTGGGGTCCCAGCACAATAAGACGGATATTGTAAATACTGTACTTCAAAAATAGGGTTTTTCGAAAAAATATCGCACTTAATTTTTGCCTTTGGCAGTGGATTACTCTGATGCTGTCTGGGCTACATGGTCAATATACATATCAAATTATGCGTAAGGGAGATCCAATGCGTAAGAGAGATCCAATTGTAAATTGGTCGAGTTTTTGATTCACGTACGAACGTCATTTGAGATATTATTTTCTCCATGATGTTGTGTCTTCTTGTGTAATGGCTATGTATTAATGATTTACAACTGTTTAGTAGGTGTGCTGTTGCTTCCTGGGCTTCTCCGCATCTTCTGCACTTGTCGTCTGTTATGTTGCTGTCATGCAGAATGTATTTTCGATAATTGTTAGTGGGTATTACACCATCTTGTATGGCTATCATGAATCCATCTGTTTTGGAGAATATATTGCTGTATTTTAGCCAGTTTATTGTATTGTCTTTTGATACAGACAATACAACAAACTGTTATAATTGGTTTGGGTATTTACCATGAAGTAGTTTGGATTTCCAACTCTCTATTGTTGATGGTGCACGTATTATGCTTGTAGGGATGTTGCTTTTAAGATTTAAAGGTGTAAGATTATCATGCGCGCTTACAATGGCAATCTAAAGTGTTAATGTCGCTGCCTTCGCATGAAAGTAGTTAATAAGGCTTTGGATTTGCTTATTGTATAAGGACTGGATGTGCAGTAGTCCCCTGCCTCCCAGTTTTCTTGGTGTTGTTAACCTTTCCATACAAGCTTTGGGGTGGTGGTGCTTAAATTTTGTTAGGGTTTTCCTGACTGTTCTGTCCAGGTCAGACCAGGATATAGTACCGAACGTGTATGTTAGTAGTGGTATGGTGTATGTGTTTATTGCTTTTACCACGTTCTTGGCATTATGTTTGGTTTTGCAGATTTTGTCTAGCCGGTTTGTGAACTCTTTCTTTATCGTGTTTTTGGGGGCTTTGTGATCTTTTGTTACGTTTTGTTTGATACCTAAGTATTTATAGTGTTCATTTCTTAGAAGCGGGATTATTTGTTCTCCTTCAGACGTACTGAAAACATCTCCTGAATTATATTTCCCCTTTGTAATGTTTGCTTAAGGAGTGTGGAGAGTGGGTTCAGTGATATACAGAATAGGAGTGGGCTTAGGGAGTCGCCCTAGTATGTACCTCTTAATATTTTGATTTCATTTGACGTTATGATTTCACTTCCATTGCATATATGGAGGCTGGTTTTCCAGTTTTTCATTAGTTGGCGTATACATTCTTTTTTTACTGGGTTTATTTTGTAAATGGTAAAAGTTTCGGTTGTTAGTTACTGGTAGTCCGTCTAGAGAGTTGAAAAATCGTTTCTGATTTGTTTGAAATTGTTTATTTTGTGTTGTTCTTTGGTGACTTTTCATGTATGTTCTCAGTCTATTTGTGTATTTTGCAAGTTTTTTGCTTTATAGTGTCCCGAATTTGTTCTAGAGAATTATTTTGTGGTTCAAATTGGGCATGATTTCTGCGTTTTCGTTTAAAATTATTAATTTTATTCTTACATCTTCTTCCTGTCCTTCCTTTTATGTAGCTCGTAATGATGCCTTTATACCGCCGGTACTCGTCCATTTTCTTTTGTAATCTTATCTGCCACTGAGGTACCTGAGGATATTTTCGTTTGGATATTCGATTTTTGGTTCTATTTCCGGTTGATTCTGTTGAGTGTTCTCTGTTCTGGGTGTTGGTTGGTTTATCTTTTGTTAGACTTGAGATGGTGTGAGCACTACGGTAGATTAAATCGTTTAGAAGGTTGTAGTTTATTTCGTGTGGTATATCTTGTGGTTGGATTAGATTGTTTATTATTGATGTAACTTTATGTAGGGTTTTAGTTGGTTTTGGTTTCGGGATGAACGATATATATTCGTAATTGGTATCAGCAAACTTCATTTTTGCTTTATTGAAAAGTTATATTGGTTTTGTGGTTATGTTACTGATTGGTTCACTTGCTGTTGGTTCGGAGGTTATTCCTTCAGTTGCAGATACATTTTCTTCGATTGTTTCTAAGGGACCTGTTATATTGTGTGGGGATTGTGGTGGGTTTATACTTGTGATTTGCTGTTCTGTTTGTGTTATGATGTTTTCTTGTCCCTCGAGCGCCATGCTTTGCTGTATTTGCTCTTGTAGGGTAGTTGGAATGAGATTGTTTATAATAATTGCGGCTTGCCTATCCGCTAAGTTTTGTTGCGTGAGATGAGATAGTTGTGGGTACTCCGATAGGAAAATATCATGCATTTGCTGCCTATAACCTGTAAAGTTTCCATCGCGAATGGCTTTAAAATAAGCCCTTAGGACTGACGCGTTCATGTCTTGTGTCCGTTTAATTTTGCGTCGCGGCAGCCCTGTAACAGCGGTCGTCTGTTCGTGTGAGACAGAGGAAGCGCGTATCAGCTGGGAAATAAATTCGTTTACAAACAGTTTATAAGTAGTTTAAAAATAACCACATGTGGTTATTTTCGATTATTTTCCATTAAGCCAACTAACTATTTTATCATGGGGATGAGCTAGGCAATGAACAATTGTCCATCTCTGCATTACTTTTAACTAGTTATAAACCAACTATTTTTAACTAATTTATATCCAATTATTTTTTGACTTTTTATAGTCAGTTTAAAAATGTTGTTTTTGTTTTAAAGAGAGCGAAAAAGAGTATTTTTTATTTCTTTTAATTCTCTCTTTAGCTTTTTTGGACTTTTGAGTTTTTATCTTTGACTTTTTAGTTTGACACCAGTTGTTTCTCAGTTATGTTCCCTTGTTGTTCCTCTGTTGGTATGTCGAGTCTTTCAAAACTAGCTTATATAATTGTATGTTGCATTTATATCGAAATCATTACGAAAGAGTATATGAGAATTATTTGCGTCGAAAACACAATACACTCATACCTCTTAAAACGGCCCCTCTTTTTTCGGCATTTCACTATAACGGCCTGTTTAAATTATGGAACACCTTCGCTTTACGGCGCTTTGTGTCTCGTTATACGGCCAGAAGAAATCGTTAATTTACCGTTTTGCTATGAATTGTAAACAAAAAAAAAAGCATACATACACTCACCAAAAAATTATCCAAACGTTTTGAAAGAGATTATACGTAATGGAGGATATTGTCCCGAACTGGTTTTTAATGTTGACGAGACAGTGTTGTACTGGAAGCGAATTCCGGAACGAACTTTTATTTCAAGAGATGAAAAATCTGCATCTGGTTACAAGGTGTCCAAGGAAAGACTCACATCGTTGCTCTGTGGTAATGCTTCTGGAGACTTCAAACTTAAACCATTGTTGTTTTATATGTCCGAAAACCCCAGAGCTTTTAAAGGATTGGACAAAAAGCAGTTACATGTTATTTGGGGATTGGTTCAAAAATAATTTTTGTCCAGAAGTGAAAGCCTATTTGCAGAAAAAAATTTAAGTCACAAGGCATTACTCCTAATGGAGAATGCTCCAGGACATCCTGCTAACTTCCGAAATCCGAATCCGAAATATTCGTTTCTCTTATTCAACCTATGGATCAAGGAGTCATTGCAAATTTTAAAGCATATTACTTACGAAGAACTTTACAGAAAGTTATAAACAAAAGTGATGACAAATCTTCAATGAAAGAGGTGTGGAAAAATTATTTAATCAAGGATACCTTATTTTTACAATAAAACGGAACCGATCTCTTACTGTTAATATGGATTTGTATGACCGACATTTTGGGAACGTATCTATGCCGTATAAAGAGGTATGAGTGTATTGAACTCTCAACGTTTTCAACTGGTTGATCTCAGATGACTTTTCAACTAATTTATAGTTGGTTGCAGAAAAATTGCTTTGTAACCGGCTATTTTCCAACTGGTTAATAACTAGTTGAAAAGTAATGCAGAGATAGTCAGTTCTCTATTTTTTTTAGTTTTCAATCTGGTTGATGTATAGATGACTTTTCAACCAATTTATAGTTAGTTGTAGAATAATGAATTCTTAACTAACCATTTTGTAAACCGGTTGAGAAAAGTCCCTCAGGGTGTTACAGGTGGACTTGAGGAAGTGGTTGTCCATTGTTCATTTGACTGTGTTGTTGATTTCTTGTGTTTGTGTTGTTTAACGTTGTTTTGTGACTCCATAATTGTTTTTTGGGGGGTTTGGGTATCTTTGTTGACGTCTACCTACCCGAAAGACGTATGTTATTCAGCCGCCCTAACACTGGGAACAGTCGCTGACCCGAGAGCTGCTCGATCCGAAACAGATGCTCACAGGATTCAATTGGGGTCCGCGGGATCGTTAGGCCCGTCAATCCTTGTGAGGGGAATGCCACATGCGGGGTTATTATTATTTATTTATTTTTTGTTTGACGCTGCATTTTTGAGATCCCGCAGTTCTAAAGTTTCCTGATATTCATACTTTCTAATTTTTGGACTTCACCCAATGTTAATTTGGCAGCTTGGTGATAGATCGATGTCATTATTTTATTGGTAACTTTTCGGATATTGTCGTGGCTAGAGATCTTCAAGGCTTATGATGTTTCTTTTTGGATATTTCAACTTCATTTCGTTTTGGATAAACACGAGGCCACTCTCAACATCAGCACCTATTTGTTTCTGACGTCCAACAGTAAACTTCTTCATCATCTGCTTACCCAAATGTGTTCAGAAACTTAAAAATCGTTTATATCGTCCATATATTTGTATGTGGATCATACCAAAATGTAAACTTGAATCTTAAATTTTTTGTGGTCTATGGTCAAAACGCAGGTTATAAACGACTCCATCTTTTAGTTATTTTTGAACGGCTTTGATAAATATTCGTCATTTATAAATTAACAAAGATATTGAAACCAAAATGTGTCATAGTTTTTGCAATTTTGTTGAATGTCACTCTTTCTTCAAATGCAACGCGCACATTTAATTTATTTTCAATAATATTTCTTTTTTCCTTTTCCCCCATTTCATTTGCACAAGAAGTTCATTTATAAAATGTCAAAACTAACAAGCCGATTTCAGCAGCACTTTTTTCCATTGATTGGCTTTCAAAGTAAATTAATATCAATTTTGTTGGTTTTACTTTTCGGTGCAATAACATGAAGCCGTTTGGCTTTAAACAAACATTAATCAAAATTAAAAGCTTTGCGTTAACACAAACAGATAACAACAACAGCGACAACAACAACCAAATGACTTGCAATGTCGCCATGAAATTTGTCCATTTCTACTTACCCTGCCGGCTGGTCGGTATTAATTGGCTGAATATTGCAATTGGTGCCATACAGAGGATACTGCCAATCCATATACAACCAATTATTTTATAGGCATGATTTATGGTCTGCCATGTTCTCGAACGTAATGGATGACAAATGGCATAGTAGCGTTCACAGGATATGGCGACGAGGGTCCAGGATGAGACGGCCACAGATGCAGCTGCAATGGCAAAAAAGGAAATAAAGTGTTTTTATAAATAAAAATTGGTATTTAAATTGTGTGCATGAATGTTAAATTTAAGGAACATGAGGAAGTTGAATTTTCCACACCATAATTTTACAAAGGAATTTAAATAACACATTTTTGTTTAACAAATATTTTCATTAAAGTACTTGAATTTTGTCTACTTTGAGTTTGGTTAAAGCTTCCTCCTATCAAAGTTTCTATTAAAGAAAAGTAAACATACACTTTGCAACATTACCATAATCCACCCTGTGTTAAATATTTATGATCTGAAAATGTGGGCACTTTCAGCATATGTATATTCATTCCTACATAAGAAGCAAATAGTGTCTGGACGGCATGATAATACAACTGAACATTATGAATTTATTGGAAAAATTACATTTATGTTACACCGGTAGTAACATTAATGTCCAGCAATATAAGATCCAACATACTGATATGTGTACATATGTATTACGTAAATAAAAGTACAACAGCAAAGTACAGCAAATGCATGGTATGCTTATTCACAGCTAACGAGAAAAATTATGTGGATTTACTTAGTTTGTTTTCTCTTAACCGTAAAATGTTATGCACAAAGTACAGACACATAAACAGATAAAACTTACAGAGGATATAAACAAATGTAAATAGAGCAAATTGTAAGTTCACATGAAACATTGAGAATCATACTGACCTAAATTAGTAAATAGCAAGAAAACAAGTAAAAAATATCCGTCAGCTTTGCCGACTGAAATATACCCTCTGGACCGAAAGAAAGAAGCAAACATAATATTTTTTGAGTTTTTGGGTCAATTTCACAGGAAGTATGAACTTATTCTCGAAAAAAATTCTACCGTCGCCCTATATGTAATTTGGTCTCTTGGCCAAAAATTTTAATAACTGTGGCAAAAATAATTAACTGTGGACTTTTTATATATTTTTAATGATGTATATCACAAATGTTGTCAAATATTTCATATTCCATTTCAAAAAAAAATGTTAATTTTTTTTCGCGCTACATCAAAGATTTTTGTACATAGGTTAAGAAAAGAATTCCCAGCACGAATCCGCTCGCGAGCCAGTTTTTTTTGTTGATGCGGACAAAAGTTATGGCGGTTTTATTTTCGTTTTAATGAAACAATTTTTATAAAAACTAATTATTTTACCGCGAGCAATTGCTACTAAAAGTTATATGGAAGTGGCTTGAGTTAGTAGATTGCATAATATTTGTTAAATGTTACTCAGTACTCGCGAAATGTATAATAAATTGATATATTATTGAATGTAAGTCAACTTTTTTCAAAATAAAATTCCATTTACCCGCTGTAAAATTACGAAAAAATTCGTATGGAAGCAAAACTTCACGGCGAATCAAATGAGACTAAAATCATACAGATTGGTATTATAGTTTCGACGTCACAGCCAAAATAAACACATATTTTGGTTAAAAAAATAATTTTTTCTTTGAAACAATATTTTTTCATATTCATTCAGTAGTATAAAATTTTGGAAAAATCTATTGGAATACTTCCTTCATTTTGCTTAAATCTCCCACTAAAATATACGGATTTTGCTTTATAGACATTCATATAAAAGCCTTCCTATTGAGGAAGATAATTGGGTTACTGAGGATATATCTCAAGGCTTCTGAAATGGAAATAGAGGTCACATAACCCATTTTAATTTATATGCATTTTAAAATACGTGTAAATCGCGTAATTATCAAAATCATTTTGTCCGCATGTGATTTTCATGTACAGCAAGACCATATCTTTTAATTTGTATATACATATTTTTCGAAATTTAATTTGGAGGCTAAGATGTAGGCATCTTAGCACTAAAAACCCTATAAAATATCGCTAACTTGCGCAAATTGAATACAATTTTTGTCCGCATCCGATTTCAATATCCACCATGAAAATTTACATCGATATATATCTACTTCAAGGCGATCAATCAAGAACCGTGGATGTAGCATCCCACACTATTTTTTGGGATAAAATGAAGGTAGCTCCTTTATCATTGAAGTTTTCAAATCTCTGTTTCCGCTAAAACGAAGATGCTGTACTAGTTGTTTCATTGCAGTGGAAACGAACCGCAGAAAACGCGATAAAATACGCGATATTTTCAAAAACATTTTTAGGTGATTTTTCTACTTTGGAATTTCTCGTAACTCGCGTTTTAGTGGATGGATTTTCACGGGGAATGATTTATTGGATCCGGAACGTAAAAAACTAAAATGTGCAATCAAGTACGAGGAATTCGAATGACAATTGTAAAAATTAGGCCCGAATAATATGATTTTTAGAAAACTGTTCGCACAAAATTTCCGTATTTGGATGCAGATTTCTATTAAGCTGTATAGACTACATTCACGACACATATGTATATCAAATAACTCAGAATCGCGAGTTCTACAATCCTATATATGATTTTTTGAAAAAACTGTTTGTGGAATGAAATTAGAAAAACATGTCAAAAAACACTGTAAATCTGGCTTCAAAATGTCAGCATCATTTAGTGGTAGAAGCAGATCAAATTTTGAAAAGTAATACATTACTGAGATGATCCTTCTACTTTAACTTTGACAGGAAAATCGGGAAAAGTTTGGTTTATTCCCAAATCATCAAGACATGTTGACTTCAACCCATTTTAACATATTTTTTTAACATAAATAAAGCCACAGCTTCCACGCAAATTAACTTTTGATGCCAATATTTTTTGCCACGTCCAAAAACATCTCATTTTAGCCAGAAACATTTAATTTGTATAATATAAAATCACAAGTCGCGTGTTTTAAAATGGTAAACCTTGGCTTCAACTATGTTAAATTTTCAAAAATATTGGTGATATACACTTTCGTATGGGCAAAAGTGCCCCATCGAAATAATGGTTTTAGACCCCAAGTATGTTTGGACGAAATGTGTTTCAGACAATTTGGAGTCGATTGAGCAATGTCCCTCCGTCTGTCTGGCTGGTGCGCACGATAACTCTCGAACGGATGAACCGATTCGGTTCAAATTTTGGCTTTCGTAATATTTTGCCCAAACTTAGTTTAAGTTCGAAGATGGGCTATATCGGTCCACTTCTTCCAGTACATCCCCCACAAAAGTTTGAAAATGTTCGGAAAATTTGTGCGCACGATAACTCTTGAAGGGAGTAACCGATTTGGTCCATACTTTGTCTATCGTGAAATGTGTACCAGGCTTAGATAAGGTTTCAATCGGTCCACTCCTTGGGGTACCTCCCACACAAAATTTCGGAAAAGTTCAGCTTAGGGTCGTTTTTAGAATCGCTTTGATTATTGTTTTAGCAACTTGTATTCACTGCCCCCATACGACGGTACAAGCTTCATCAGGGGCAAGCCCATACTTCCTGAGAAAATAGTCTGAAAGTTGCAAAAAAAAACCCCTATGAAACCGTGTGAGGTGGTTGGAGCGCAATTTAGCTCTCGAACGGATCTGCCAATTCGATCCAAAATTTGGCCTTAATAATATTTTGTCCAAACATAGTTTGAGTTTGAAGATAAGCCATATCGGTCCACTCCTTTAGGTACCTCTCCCACAAAAGTTCAAAAATGTTCAGAAAAATTGTTCGTACGGTAACTCTTGAAGGGAGTGGCCGAATTGGTTCATACTTTACACATCCTAATATATCTACCAGATATAGATCAGGTTCAAATATGGACTATATTTGTCCACTCCATCCAGTACCTCCCACACAAAATTTCGGATAAGTCGCTTTAAGACCTGATATGGAATCACATTGATTTTTGTTGAAGCAACTTGCTTTCGCTGCCTCAATTACGATAGTACATGTTTTTTCAGGGGCAAGTCCATACTTTTTGAGCAAACAGCCCAAAGGGTGTAAAAACACCCCTATGGCAACATATGTAGTGGCTGGAGATCCATTCTTTTTAGTATCTCCTCCGCAAAACTTTTGATCTTTAAACCTAATCAACATTTTTGTCGGTTCCAACGCCCAACATTTAAAAAGCCCCCTAAATACATACGTTTTTTGGTAACAAATTGTTTCAATATACACAGGCTCAGGGTATATATCTGTCGGCAAAGCCGACTGATACTTCTTTACTTGTTGCAACTAAAATTCTTAAGAACACAAGAAACAATTTATTTTATAATATTTTAATTACTAAGCAAAATGTTTGTATCCAAAAAGATAATCATGGGTGCAAGAAATGTCAGACTGCATCTTTTTTTGCAGCCAAAAAAGTAGTTGAATCATGAGTGCAAGTGACTATGTCTTTTTACGTGAAAGAAGTCATGATTTTTACAAGGACATGGTGCAGCTAGAATGCAATCAATTTTAGATGACTTTATGCAAGAAGCATTTTAAGATGTTTTTGGGTATTTTTGAGTTATAAAAGCTACCTTTCTAGAGTAAAAGTATTTGATTTTATTTTTATAATGATTTATTTGAGATATTCCATTGTTTTACATTAGTTATGTTTCAATGTCATTAGGACGATCGAACTATTACACTGTGCAACAAAATGGAGCTCGAGGTCTGGGGGGTGGAAAATTCCTTTTTTGGTGAAAGCCCTTGATGAGTATATTCAGAACCCCAAAGGGCACATCCGCCGTGAGTCGAACTTTTGAGTTATGGCGTGATGAATTTTTCACTGGAGACCCTATAAGCCATTAGAAATTAGCGTTATATCTTTGTTCGGTGTTGTTTTGGCTTATTTTTGATATGACATGTCTTCAGTCAAATCTAATGAGGATATTTTTCGTAGAACATTTCGACCTTCTAACTCGCTTCCTTCCATGTCCTTTTCGTCCTTTATTTCAAGAACCGCAATAAAAGTACAACCAGATGACATTTTTAAGCTTCGACATGTTCTGCAAAAATGTCGCTGAGAAAATTTTAGGTACGGCTCTCATTGACAACTAATCGATATTGTCGCGTTTTCATCGTCTTTTTTGCATTTACCCAGTTTTTGTTCAAACAAACTATATTTTGTATATTCTGTATATTCCAACAACCAACAAAAAACGAATATACAGAAAAACAGAATATAGTTTTTTTGAACAAAAACTGGGTAAATGCAAAAAAGACGATGAAAACGCGACAATATCGATTAGTTGTCAATGAGAGCCGTACCTAAAATTTTCTCAGCGACATTTTTGCAGAACATGTCGAAGCTTAAAAATGTCATCTGGTTGTACTTTTATTGCGGTTCTTGAAATAAAGGACGAAAAGGACATGGAAGCAAGCGAGTTAGAAGGTCGAAATGTTCTACGAAAAATATCCTCATTAGATTTGACTGAAGACATGTCATATCAAAAATAAGCCAAAACAACATCGAACAAAGATATAACGCTAATTTCTAATGGTTTATAGGGTCTCCAGTGAATAATTCATCACGCCATAACTCAAAAGTTCGACTCACGGCGGTTCTGTCCTTTGGGGTTCTGAATATACTCATCAAGGGCTTTCACCCCCAAAAGGAATTTTCCACCCCCCAAAATTTCGGTTCACAGTGTTATCAAACTACTGTTTTTTAAAACAATAACGTTCTACAAAAACATGAGTTTGAGTAGTAATTTGACCGAATTTTAATTTGAATCGTCCTAGAGAAACAGACCATAAATATTAATTAGAAGGTACCACATCTCTTTTAAATAATTTTTCCAAATGGCACTGAGGTCTCAAATCAGTGAAAAATCGTCGCTTAATTGATGTTAACTTCTCCCATATTCTCGCTTGCAAACCAATTTTTAAATGAATCGAAAAGTCAATTCAAAATACTTTCCATGGAATGTATATTTATTCACTACAAAGAACTAATGCAAAATGTGTGCTTAAGAAGCAAATTAGACAGTATCCTCATTGCACCATGCCCTTGTAAAAATCATGACTTCTTTCACGTAAAAAGATGTAGTCCGAAATCACTTGCACTCATGATTCAATTACTTCTTTGGCTACAAACATTTTGCTGGGGAATTATAGAACTCGTGATTTTACATCGTTTAATGTGTATCTCATGAGCGTGCTACGTGCAGCATCCTGGTAATTAGAGACTAAATGCCATAATTTTATGCGTGAATTTTTTTTAAAAAGCCTAGCTTTTGCGTGTTAAATTTACAAGTGCCATTCATTTTCCTTTGAAACCCGCTTGAATTTATTTTGGTGGAGGTACAACCGCGTTTATTACAGAATCTGTTTGAAATAGGCGTATATTCACGTATTTTTGATGGATACTACTGAAATCGGATGCGCTTCAAACTCGTATGCACATTGCGCGACTTTTACCCACTTTAAGGTTTTTTTGCATTGTGTGATGCAAAAGACGGCACACTTTGGCCGCTGAGTGAAACATCGAAATATACATAGATTTTGAAAAAAATTAATTTGCTTTATCCAGAATCGGATGCGCAACAACTAACTTAATTAATTCACGAATGGCAGGCTTTTTAATTTTCATATTTTTGAATGATTGTAAATTCAATATTGCTCTTAATTTCCTATCCTTTTAAGGTATCACTGTAAGCAACTAAGACTTCGTGATTGTAAACCATATTTCTAGATGAAGTTTTAGAATACATTCATTATTGTATGGGAGTTTAGTTGGAGAACACCCATATGTTTTTTTTTCAATTTTTTTTTTTAATTAATCGAAAAAATGTTTTTGCAGCAATATTCCTACAATAATTTTCTCTCTTTTGTTTCAATTTATATACCTAATCTCTATAAATTTTTTTTTTCATATTTTTCTACGCATTGTTCAGATTCTTTAGATATTTTTAATTTATTTTTTAAACTTTGTACGGATTCTGGGGCAGGATAATTTGGATTTACTTTAAGATTTTTTTAATTGTTTAATAATTTTCCGCGAAAATAAAAATACATTTAGTAAATATTTAAACATCTACGAATAGATATGGAATGCTGTTAACGATTAATGCATACATTTTCTCATAAAAAGCGAATAACACTTTTTGAAGTATTTTTTTATATCAGAATAACGAGAGCTACAAAAATATCGTAGATTTGGTCGCAAAAAAATTGTTTAATTTTTTTAAAAGGAATTGTTTTTGGCATATGAATGTATGTATGTACATTACTTCCCTGTTTGTACCTAAGAACCCATAAGACCTTTAAAATTAGTTCTCTGGACTGTAATCAAAGATTACCAAATATATCTTCATTAACCCTTTGGGCAAAAATACAGCATTAAAGATTTTCAAGATATAAGTAAATTTTTTAATAAAAGTTTGTCCTTTTAATTTCGTAAAATTGGCCAAAACATTTGTTAGGGTTTGCCCTCTTTTTTCAACTTTGCATATATTTTATTTTAGTTCACTACTATTCTCGACATTTCGTACCTGCTAACATACATTTTTTTCCTCTTCTAAAGTAGCTGGTCATTTTTTACATGCTACGACTCATTTATTTAACACACCAATTTCGTCCCAATTGTCAGTCGTTAAGATGACTGTGAATAGGACGAACGGACAACTACTAAGCACAATACACTACTAGCAGGTTCATTCGTTGCAAACAACAACAAAAAAACTATGTTTATATCCTTTGGCTGAACATTTGATAATAAAAGAGTAGAAGTTTTTTGTGGTAATGCGGTTAAAGGAAAAAAATTCAATATATTTTTCAATGTTGTTGATGTCTAATGAAAGTGGAATGGAAGAGAGTAGTGGCAGGAGAAAGAGCATATTAAACTAACACCAGATGTGGTTAAAAGTTTTAGATTTTAATATTGGGACCACTTGAGGAAACTTGTGGAAACTTTGTTTTTAGATTTAAGAGAAAATGTCATAAAAAGCTAGTTTTATTTCAAAGTCTAAGGAACATTCTTTATTCAAAGAAAATGGAGAGCATGATTAAATAGTTTTACAAGAAGAAGACTTTGCTTTATTTTTATATAATTACAAAAAAGACAAACCAAGAAAAAAAAATTAAAATTGTGAAAGAAAAATATCTGATGGATTTTCTAATGGATGCATCTTCTGAGGCTGACACAACACATACAAGCTGGGTTATGTTTGGTGTAATGAAATTTTACCCTGCACCATGGAAGATATTGAAAAAAATTGTAGGCAATTCAATTTGATAATGGTTCTGAAACCTTCAAATGCTAGAAACACGCTCTTTGTAAAAATTTGCTTTACGAAAACCTGAACCTATGTACACTTTAAATGTTCTCTTGGTAAGGTTTCTCTGCACTATGAAGTCATTCGGAAAGGATTTTTTATATTTCAGACAATACACTATGACACAAAATTTAAAAAAAAATGTAGAGCAAAAACGCGGATTTCTTAGATTTCGTGTTATAATACCAACTATACCCATAACCACTCCTATTTTAGGTTACTGAATTAAAAAAAGAAATGCTACACGTTAAAGTTTTCCAATATATAAATAAATTTTCATGCCAAATTTTTACTGCACAATGCTAGTCGTTGCACAAGAAAAATATTCCCATTATTCGTATGCACAAAAAATTAAAAGACAAAAGAAAAACTACGAGTGAATGATAAATCGCCTACAGACAAATTTTACACTTGAGTAAACATTTTCTATTGTTTTTCGTTTTATGTAAATGCACCAAACAACATTCAAGGAAAAACAAAATGACAAAAAATGCAGGCGATAAACAAACATACATCAACATATATGTATGTATGTCTGCACCATGCTGAATAAAGGAAATTGCATTTTTATGTCTAAAGGAAACCAGAGAGAGCTCTGAGTGCCCTAGGAAATACATATATGGTAAAAACCAAATTTACTTTACAATTCCATTTGAAAAAAAAAAAAAAATTTTGCGAGCAGATATACGGTTTTGGTATAGAGATTAAGGAAATAATTCTGGTTTCAAATCTGTTCGCGTTCACAAAAATTGGAAGATGCGCTCAAAATTTATAGCGGTTTTATTCTCTTATAAAGAAACAAGTATAAACGGCATTAAGTTCAGCCGGGCCGAACTTGTTATACCCTCCACCACGAGTTGTATTGAAGTAAAATGGAACAATTCGTTTCCTTTCGTTTATGAAGATGACTTAATACCAAATTTCATCAAGTTCGGTAAAACAATGTGGCTACCTTTCAAAATACCGAAATTCGGAAGATACCGTCCCATGGAGGGCTATATCAAATCATCGATCTATACCTACAAATTTCTGGCGGAAATTTTTAGACTCAAAAAAGACTAAATACCAATTTTCGATATTTCGGTAGAACCTTCAAAATACCGAAAATCAAGGGGTACGCTTCTATGGGAGATATAGGAACCCGCGGACCTATATTGATAATTCTCTTCTGGGATATTTTTCAACCCCATGGAAGCCTAAATAACTAATTTCAGTCTTTCGGTGGGGTTCTTACGTCACAACATTCACAATTACGAAAATCGGGAGGTATCGTTCCACGGGGGCTATATCGAAATGTGGACCTATACCGACTACTTTCAGTCAGAAAAGCAAATACCTACAATAAAGACTAAATACCAAATTTCAGCCATTTTGGTGGATTATTGTGGCCACAACCTTCAAACTACCAAAAATCGGCAGGTACCGTTCTATGGGGGCTATATGAAGGCGTGGACCTATACCGACAAATTTCCCCCAACAAAGACTAAGTACCAAATTTCAGCCATTTCGTTGCTAAACTCTTCAAAATATGTTATATTTTAAAGTTAGTATGGAACGTTTAATACCCCAAATGAAAACCAAATGCCAAATGTCAGCCATTTCGGTGGATTATTGTGGCCACAAACTTAAAAATACCGAACATCGGGAGGTACCGTTCTATGGGGGCTATATGAAGGCGTGGAACTATGCCGACAAATTTCTAGGAAAAAGTTTTGAACCCACAACGAAGTTCCAAATTTCAGCAATTTCGAGGCTAAAATCTTCAAAATACCTCAAATCAGGTGGTACCGTTCTATGGGCGCTGTATGAAGACGTACACCTATAGCTCGGAGATTGTTTTATACACGCAACGAAGACTAATTACAAAATTTCAGCCATTTCGGTGGATTATGGTGGCCACAACCTTCATAATACCGAAAATCGGGAGGTACCGTTCTATGGGGGCTATATGAAGCCGTGGACCTATGAGAACAAATTTCTGGGAGAAAATTTTGAACCCCCAACTAAGATTGAGTACCAAATTTCAAACACTTCGGTGTGATGATGAGGCTTAAATCTTCAAAATACCTAAAATCGGATGGTACCGTTCTATGGGGGCTGCATCAAAACATGGACCTGTACCGACAAATTTCATATGGAAAGTTTAATTACCCCAAATGAAGACCAAATGCAACATTTCAACCATTCCGGTGGATTATTGTGGTCACAACCTTCAAAATACCGAAAATCGGGTGGTACCGTTCTATGGGGGCTATATGAAGACGTGGACCTATGATTTTCTGTTTTTTGGGAGAAAATATTGAACCCCCAACGAAGACTAAATACCAAATTTCACCCATTTGGGAGGTATATTAGGGTCACAACCTTAAAAATACCGAAAATCGGGTGGTATCGTTCTATGGGGGCTATATGAAGGCGTGGTCCTATACCGAAAAATTTCATATGGAAAGTTTAACACCCCAAATAAAGACCAAATTTCAGCCATTTCGGTGGATTATTGTTTTCACAACCTTCAAAATACCGAAAATCGGGTGGTACCGTTCTATGGTGGCTATATGAAGACGTGGACCTATGATTTTCTGTTTTTTGGGAGAAAATATTGAACCCCCAACGAAGACTAAATACCAAATTTCACCCATTTGGGAGGTATATTAGGGTCACAACCTTAAAAATACCGAAAATCGGGGGTACCGTTCTATGGAGGCTATATGAAGGCATGGACCTATGCCTACAAATTTTCAGGAAAAAATTTGGAACCCCCAACAAAGACCAAGTACCAAATTTCAGCTATTTCGGTGTGATAATGAGGCCAAAACCTTCAAAATACCGAAAATTGGGAGGTACCGTTCTACGGGGGCTATATCAAAACGTGGACCGATATAGCCCATTTACAATACCAACAAGTAAGAAATTATTAGTCAGCCGTGCTGTCGTAGATATATCCTCAGCCACTGACCAAAAAGAACACAATAAATATGCCTTATATAAAATATATTGATAAAAGCAAGTAAAAAAGTATCAGTCGGCTTTGTCGACAGAGATATACCCTCAGCCTGTGTGAAGGTACCCTAAAGAGAATATCGATATGGACCATTTTGGAAGTTAAACTACATTTGGATAAATTATAAGAAATCTATGGATCCCCTTGGACCAAATCGGTATGCCCGTTTTAGAGATATAGTGCGTACCATTTTAGAGACATTTTTTAATTTTTGTAGTGGACAGATATGGCTCACCTTCGAACTTAAACCAAGTTTGGACAAAATTGTACATTCGAAACTTACCGTCCGCTCCAGCTACTGATGTTGTAGGGGTTTTACAGCTGTCGGGTCATTTTATCAGGAACTATGGACTTGCCCCTGAAAAAAATTGTTCTGTCGTAATGGGGACAACGAATACAAATTGCTACAACAGAAATCAAAGGGATTCGAGAGCAGCTCTTAAACAAAACTTTTTGTGGAAGGTACCCGAAAGAGTTAACATATATAGTCCATATTTGAACCTAATCTATGTCTCGTAGAAATATTACGATGTGCACAGTATGGACCACCTCTGATGATGTGGACTTACCTCTGATGAAACATATACCGTCGTTATTTAAGTCAGGTAGAGGTTTCACGATGTGCAAAGTATGAACCAAATCGCTTACTTCCTTCAAGAGTTATTGTTCGCACAAATTTTTCGAACAATTTCGAACTTTTGTGGGGGAGGCACCGGAAGGAGTAGACTGATATAACCCATCTTCGAACTTAAACTAAGTTTGGACAAAATATTATGAAAGCCTAATTTTGGACCGAATCGGTTGATCCGTTCGAGAGTTATCGTGCGCTCCAGCCAGCCAGACAGACGAACGAACATGGCTCAATCAACTCCAAATTGTCTGAAACATATTTCGTCCAAACATACTTGGGGTCTAAAACCATTATTTCGATGAGGCACATTTTGCCCGTATGAAAGTGTATATACCCTCGTTAGCATAAATGCTGAGGGTATAAAAATAGATTTTTTAAGAAAATTCATGCATCAAATTTTGGCATTTAGACTCCAATAACTAGGATGCCATAAGGAGCACACTCAAGAGATATGCATTAAACGACGTTAAATCACGAGTTCTATAATCCTATTATGAGTTTGGAATATGATGTTGTTACGCGTCCGGATTATTTAAAAAATTCAAGAAACCCCGAAATTCCGGCTTCAAAATGTCAGCATCAATTTTAGATGGATGCAGTAGATATATCAAAAAATCATACACCAGTATCATGTTGTTCGTGGTGTATTCTGTCATTCTTTCTCTGAGCATTGGTCTATAAAATGTAAGGTTAAGCCAGAAATCGGAAGGGAATATAAAAACACTTGTTGGTCTCAACCCATTTTACTACATTGATGCCAACACAGCTTTCACGAAAATTAAATGGTCCACATAACGGGATCCCTGCTAAAACACTTAATTTTAAAGAATTTCAGTCATACTATATACAATATGTTAACAGTTCGCGAATTCTTAATGGGTGAAACTCGGATTCATCATTTGTAAAACATTTTTGTTTTTTACCATAAACAGTTAAATGGTTTTAACCCTTGCACTGTGTTAAGAAGCAACATATTATACAAAAACGTTTTAATTTTACCATGAAATAAAAACTTTTCAACATAAACTCATGAAACATCGTGACATTTATTTTCTTGATACAAATTAAGTTGCAAGCACGTTATGTTATTAAAATAATTAATTGATATTTCTGCATCATTTATTATTGATATAAATTGCATCATTGGAGAGGTCTAGAGTTGGTTTTTAAATTTAGTGTTCGTAATTTGTCCGACCATTTTTCAAAATTATTGACATTTTCTTGACCAAACCGTTTACTTGGTCTAGCATAATTTTGATTACACTACACACAATTAGAACAGTGTAATCTATAGATATACTAGGCTGTAGCGTTATAGCTCTATTATCTGAACACGTACATAAACATAATTGCCATTAATGGAAAGGTGAAGCGTTCCTCTTCTAAATATAACTTACGGGGGTGAACATATCTTTCAGAAATAATGAGAAAATCATTATACTAAAAATTTTACCAATTTTCACATACTAGTTTTGGTCCATTTCACCTGCTAAATATAATCTGGTCATCATCGATAAAAATCACCAAAAGCTATTTCTAAAATTCTTTTAAAATTTGCTTTAATAGTATGTAGCCAAAAAGTTCTATTGTCCAGTATATAATGAGAAAAATAACACTACACATTCCCAGTGATGGTGTCGTGCTATGTCTCCGGTATGTTGTCATGTTATGTATCACCGGACGGCTAAAATATTTCGCAATCATATAAAAGGAATTCCATGGAAAACTATTGCCCAGGGGTAGAGGAGTAGGGTTTTCAATGCATAAAACTTAGAGAACTACTGATGGGAATTTTTGGAACTATCAGATTTTCATAAATTGTCACTTGGTTATAAAAAGAAATTAAAAAAAAAGTTTTTTGGTGAAGGAAAAAGTAAACATGTAAAAACTCTTTAAGTTCGGGCCGAAAATTATATACCCACCACCATAAAATATTTTTAACTAATATGGAACAACTAGTTTCCTTTCCTGTCAACAAGTTTAGGTGCAAACATTTTATTACCACCGATACCCAAAATGCCTAAATTAACTAATTTAATCTAAACAAGTAAAAAAGCGTTAAGTTCGGCCGAACTTTTCATACCCTCCACCATAAAATATTCTGCACTAAAATGGAATAATTAGTTTTCATTCCTGTCCCCAACTTTAAGTGTGTACGTTAAAATGTCTGATAATGTACATAAAATGTTTCATTCGGTAGGCCCTTTTTTATGGTGCCTATATCTAACTATGTATGTTGACAATTTTTGGTGGGCTAGAAATTGGGAAGTACCGTTATATAGGGGTTATAATAAAAAATGGACCTATGTTGACAGTTTATGATGGGAGCCTTTAATGTCAAATAACTCCTAATTCGGTTAAAAGTTGTAGCTAGAATCCTCAAAATACCGAAAATCGGTACATAACGTGGGAACTTCAAATGTCATTAACAGCTAGTTCGGAGGTATGTGGGCTATACGAAAATATGAACTAAAATGAACAATTTTTGTTGGCTTTTAAATTTCAAATTACAGAAAGTTCGTCCAAAAAATAAAGCTAAGGTACGGAAAATCGGGAGGTTTGTTTTGGGGCTATACCAAAACATGGACCTTCGTTCGGTTAAACATTTTAAGTAAAATCCTGAAAGTACCGAAAATCGGGAAGTATCGTTATATTGGGGCTATGTGGAAAATTGTTGATGCAGATGTGTGGTGACTACTACAACCTTCAAATGTCAAATTACAGTTAGTTCGGTTAAAAATTTTAGTTAAAATTGCCAATTACTGAAAATTGGGAGGTACCGTTATATGGGAGCTATATCCGATCATGTACCTATGTTGACAATTTTTTATGGAGAAGTGTTGTGACCATTAAGAACTTTAAATGTCAAATTACTGCTAGTTCGGTTTAATATTGTAGTTAAAATCACTAAATTACTGAAAATCGGGAGGTACTTTTATATGGGAGCTTTATCAATACATCGACCTTTCTTGACAATTTTTGGTGGAGAGGTGTGTTGAACACTAAGAATTTCACATGTCAAATGTTCAAATTACAGATAATTCGGTTAAAACTTGTAGGTAAAACTCTCAAAATACCGAAAATCCGTTATATGGGGATACCGAAATCCGTTATACCGAGGTACCGTTATATGGGGCTATACCAAAACATGAACTTACGTTCATAATTATTTCGAATATAAGTTTTTTGGCCACTAAGAACCCTAAATATCAAATTATAGCTAATTCGGTCTAGAAATGTGAATTTAAAAATACCTAAAATCGGGCGGTAACGTTATATGGGGGCTATTCGAAAACATAGACTTATGTCCACTAGTTATATAAGTTTATTTACACTTAAGAATCCTAAATGTTAAATTATAGCTTAATCGACCTAAAAATGTAGCTAAAAACGTCAAAATACCGTAAATCGGGGGGCACCGTTATATGGGGGCTATACCAAAACGTGGAGCTGTGTCCACAAATTTTGTTATATAAGTTTATTGACATTTAAGAACCCTAAATGTCAAATTATAGCTACATCGTTCTGAAAATGTAGCTAAAAACGTCAAAATACCGTAAATCGATATAGCCCATTATCGAACTTGACCTGCCTGCAAACAAAAGATGCATTTTCCCAAAATTTCAGACAATTTTGGTGGAGAGGTGTGGTGACCACTAAGAACTTCAAATGTCAAATGTTCAAATTACAGCTAATTCGGTTAAAACTTGTAGGTAAAAATCTAACAATACCGAAAATCAGGAGGTACCGTTATATGGGGCTATACCAAAAAATGTACCTATGTTCATAATTTTTTCGAATATAAGTTTTTTGGTCACTAAGAACACTAAATATCAAATTATAGCTAATTCGGTCTAGAAATGCGACTTAAATCGTCAAAATACCTGAAATCGGGCGGTAACGTTATATGGGGGCTATTCCAAAACACTGATCTATGTCCACTAGTTTTGTTATATACGTTTATTGACACTTAAGAACCCTAAATGTCAAATTATAGCTAAATCGGTCTGAAAATTTAGCTAAAAACGTCAAAATACCGTAAATCGGGGGGTACCGTTATATGGGGGCTATACCAAAACGTGGAGCGATATAGCCCATCATCGAACTTGACCTGCCTGCAAACAAAAGACGCATTTTCCCAAATTGTCAGTGTCCTATCTCCATTTTTGTGGATGCTAGAGTGATTACCACAGCCGGACGGACGTGCACAGATCGACTCAGAATTTTACCCTGATCAAGAATATATATACTTTATAGGGTCGCAAATGAGTACTTCAATGCGTTACAAACGGAAAAACAAACTTAATATACCCTCCATACTATGGTGGAAGGTATAAAAATGTGCTCAGGCAGGTGTTACCTTTATATGGGTGCTATATCAAGGTGTGAACATATGTTTTTATGGAAAGAAAATTTCACCACGCCCACTTTTGCACCTACTTTTTTAATTTTCAACGTTAATCTTTTCTACAAAAACAACTATCCCGATTTTCCTAAAATTGTCATGTGCAGGGATGTCCCCCGGTGAAAATAGGTTACAAATTTAGTTGAATTTCGAAAGGGTCACTGATCTAGCGACGTGAAATTTATAACTTCTAAACTAATGGAGATATGTCTCTGAAATTTTGCACAAACACAGTCTGAGTCCGTGGGTAATAACGAACAAAATATGAACAACATCGGTTAATATTTTGGTATAGCCCCCATAGAACGATACTTTCCGATTTTCGGTATTTTGAAGATTTATGCCACAATTTTCTTCCAAATTATTTGTAGATGCAAGCATTCTCCACCAAAAATTGTGAACACAGGTCAACGTTCTGATATAGCCCCCATATAACTGTACCGCCCGATTTTTGGTATTTTGAGGATTTAAGCCAAATTTTTCATGCATTTCATGCAAGAGTTGCGACTTGTGGCAGGAAGTCGAATTTAATTTGTCGAAAAAGAATTGGACTTAAGAGAACATTTGTAGTTACGCTCCATTTAACAAAAGTATATTACACTGAAAACACAAGAAAAATAATACTTGAAAATTTATTGCTAAATAACTAAGTACCTCCAGACCCCAAATTTTTTTTACATTTAATGTACACCCTCCGCTATTAATTAAAAAAATAAAATACTGTAAATTAACTTTGGTTAGCTTTATTAAGAATTTATTTAACAATTAAGCAAATATGAATCTAGATAATCGATACAATGGAAAACATTTCCCAATTTTATAGATTGATTTTTTACTTTCGCTCCGTTAATTCAGTGATTTCGACCAGTGTGGGGCGGAATGCTTTCTCCCCAGCAAACCAATCGTACCGACATCGTAACGAAATCGGAACAAAATTCGTAGCGTCCGATGTCGGATCCGAAATCGTAACGATGTCTTAACGAAAGTTGTATGAAGTGGTTGACATAATTTCGATCGATCGATTCGGATCGATTTCGGTCAGAATTCGGAACGAAATCGGAAGAAAATACTTGTGAAATTCGGAAGGAGAATTTTTTCTTCCGAATTTTCGTACAGATTTCTGAACGATTTCGGAATAATGTTTTATGAAAATCGGAGGCACCTTCCGAATCTTCGTAAAGACTTCTGAATGATTTTGGAATAATGTCGTATGAATATCGAAGAAACAAAAATTTTCTCTGACGCCTCTTTTTTATTGATAAATTTTTCTTTGTTTTGTTTTTTATTGGAAGGTTGAAATTTCAAACGTTTCTAATGATTTTCACTGTTCTTATTATTTTGTAGTTACAGTAGAACAATGTAAACTTTTTTTAAGAATACGTTGAGTCTATCAGCACTTGTTTGAATTATTACATGTTGCATTTATATTTAAAAATTGTATATGCGAATTTAATAACCAACCATGTTGTTTTTCGACAACAAACTAAAATGAAACCAACCCCTTGCTGTTAGATATATACACAAGTGTTGGTTGTTGTGCAAAGGTTAATTTGTTTCCGACATATCGATCAGAATTCGTACCGAAATCGGAAGAAAAGCTTTGGTATATTCGAAGGGAAATTTACTTTCGAAATTCTCCCCGAAATCGGAACGAAATCTGAACGAATTCCCCTACGAAAAATAGTATAGAAATCGGAACGAAATCTGAACGATTTTGCTTCCGAAATTATTCAGATGTTTTTAGAAATGCTATTTCTTTAGAAATAAAAATCAAATCTCGTTCGTTTGTAAAGGCATCAGCTGAGAACGGCTGGATCGATTTGAATAATTCTTTTTTTGAAATGTTCATAAGTACCCAACTTATTTTTATGCAAATAAATTTTGACCATGTCCACTTTTTCCAATTTTAAATTTTATTCTGTTCTACAAAAACTACTGAAGCAAGTTTCCTTAAATTGTCAGGGAATGTACAGGGATGGCCCCCGGTGGAAAAAGGATACATTTTTTGTTGAATTTCGGAGGGGTGGAAAACTTCTCCTATACCCTATTTTTTAAAAAAAGTATTATATCTTTATAAATAAAAATCAAATGTCGTTCGTTGGTATTTGCATCATTTGAAAACGCCTGGACCTAATAGGATATTTTTTTTAATGTTCGTCATAGCCCAACATAGGTTTTTATGGAAAGAAAAAAATTACCACTTTAAATGTAACGTTATGGAGAGGTTTATAAATGTACAACATTGTGCAAAATATTTATAAAACTATTGGATAAAGTTAGATTATTGTATAGTTAACACCAAGAAGATATACTTTTAACATTTTTGCTGTTTAGTATAACTAACTCAAATCTTTTGCTCCATGTTTAAGTTTTCAGTGGATTGAATATTTAACTAATCTCTTATAAGTCTATGTTATAAAATTAAAGCGTTTACTGCAATTTCAAATATTTTGATTATTCTGAAAATTACCCTTGACAGTGAATGGCCTTGGTGAATATATTAAAAACTCAAAAGAACATAAGGACAAATTCCACAGGAATTAATTTTTTATGTTAGGGTGTGACAAACATTTTTTGCTTATGAACATAAGATGTAAAATAGGAGTATTTTGACTTTGATACTCCTACACAAAGACAATTTTTGTATGCTTCAGGGAATTTAAATTTCTGGCATTTTTATATGGGATTTACGGTCATCAAAGGGGATAACAACCTCGAATTTAAATCTTATTGCCGTTAAACGTTGTAACAGATTGCCAAGGAGTTTGGTCCACGAAATGTTTGCCGTTTTGAGTTCTTTTTGTGCTTAACAAAGAATTTCATCCCTCAAAGGCATAAGCCATCACCACAAATGTTTATTGAGCCGTGAAATAAATTACTAGAGTTGTTTTATTTCGAAGAAACTTAATGCTGTAAACAAGTCATGCAATACTCTAGATTTCATGTTTAATTTAACAATCTACCTCATTGACTTTCAGTGGCATGCCAAGAGGTAATTTTAATGGAATTCTGAATGCACAAATTCAGAGTGGCAGGAATTATAACGAAAAAAAACTTAATTGCCAACAAGTATGTTAAAAAATGTGAATTAACCCCTCTGCGTTGGCAACGAAATACACTTTTTAAGGAGTATGCACCTGAAATGTCCATCTTGGCCGACGTTACCTACACGCACAGAAAAAAGATTTTTCGCTTTTGTTGGAACAAAAATATATGTTTTGGTTCCAAAAATGAATTTGTTTTGTTCAAACATTGTAATCCAAATCCAAAAATACCATCTTTTGTTCCAAACATAGAAAACAAAAACAACTTTCGAATTTCCGCAATATTGTTAAAATCGTTAACAACACCGATTGTAGGAACTATCATAATCTAATTTTGTTTACAAAAAGTATTGTCAATACAGAAAACCAGCCCAGAAATTTTTGATTTGAGTGCATATACTTCTCATATACACTTTTCGCATAACTTGGATATAAATGTCGCGTATACTATTGCAATCATTGATGAACACAATACATGGTTTGCTGCATTGGCTGACAACAAAGACAAACAAAAAGCCACAAGAACCCACCACCACAACATAAGGAATAATTAAACACCATAACAAACATGAAAATGAAAGAAGAATGAAACAAAACAGAAACAAATAAAAACAAGAGTCTCACAAGTACATACGCACAAAAACAAAGGTAAAGACAGCATGTCATACAAACACACCACAACTCACCAAAATTGTTTTTTCAACACGGCATCGAATAGCGAGAGAAGAGAAACAAATTTTCGAAGAAAAGAGAGAAATATTGTTCAGTTGACACAAACTATTTTTGGATTTACAATACTACATGAGGAATCCAACAATATGTTAACAATACATATTTTGCTCTTGGAATATTGTTGGATCAAACATATTTTTTTCTCTGCGTGTACCTACAAAAAGTACGATGAAGTGCCACAGAAGTCACAGCAACAGCATAAGATGAATCAGTGTATTATAGCTGCGATGGTTTTGGCTGTGGAATTGAAGTGAACAGGAGGTCATACAACCTTAACATTATTTTCATGACAAACTTGGAATGGATGATATATTTAGCTCAACTGCTGGAAAACGTAGCTTTCGGCAACCGATCGAGACTAAAAGAGACTTTCAGGCTACAAAAATCATGGTGGTAACCACATGCCTGTCACCAAATCAGGTAACAAGACATACAATCGGCACGAAAAATGTCTTTTCCGCTGAAAAATTAGATAAATGAGAAATGAAGCAGTATCTGTAGCAATAATCCCTATACTTCAGCCTTCGCTAAAGCCCACTGAACGCAGGGCAAAGTGAGGGCTGAAGCAATATTCCCCATACTTCGGGCAGAGCCCGCGCATAAGACCTGTACCTAAATGGTGTCAAAAGTATCGTCATCACGACTCATTGTTATAATCAAGTGTCGTTTTGACATATGCAGGTCAAGTTCGAAGATGCGATATAGCCCCCATATAACGGTAGCTTCCAAATTTCGGTATTGTAAGAATTGTATCTACAATTTTTAAGGGAGCTAGCTGTAATATGACGTTTGACGTTCTTAGTTCTCCACCAATAATTTTCAATATAGGTCCATGTTTTGGTATAACCCCCATATAACGGTATCTCCCGGTTTTATGTATTTTGAAGATTTTAGCTACATTTTTTGATGGCAAATTTACAAAAACGACATTGTTGTTATTGAAAATTAGACGTCAAAGAAAATATTGAATAATAGGGTCCTTCAATTTTGTTTTCAGGAAAACATAAATACATTTTGAAAATCCTCTAAAATAGAAGAAATTTGAATCAAAATGTAAATATAACCCATTCAGAACTCTCGTAGGTAATTTTTATTACACGTTTACGAAGAAAAGCAGTATTTTATGGTAAAAAATTTCGAAGTTTCAAATTTCTTGAGTAGACCCTATTACATTTAGAAAACTAAATTTACAAAAAATAAGAATACAGCTGATTGTCACTTCTACCTTATATAAATATGCCTTGGTTTGAACTAGAAGTTTTTTTGACATATGAAGTTCTCAATGGTGACAAAACTTTTCCATCCAAAATTGTCGACATAGGTTAATGTTTTGTTATAGCCCCCATATAATGGTACCTCCCGGTTTTCCGTATTGCGAAACTTTTAGATACATTAGATAACTACCAGTAATTCGACATTCGAGGTTCCCAGCAGTCACGAAACTTTTTCACCAAAAATTGTCAACATAGGTCCTTGTTTTGGTGTAGGCCCCATATAAATACATTTTGAAAATCCAAACGGAACCAATTTGATCAAAATGTAAATATAAAGCATACAGAACTGTCGTAGGTCGTTGTTAGTACACGCTTGCGGTGAAAAGAAGAATTGTATGGTAGCAAATTTCGAAGTTTAAAATTTCATTGGTAGACCCTATTATATTTTGAAAACTAAATTTATAAAAAAAAAGTAAGAATACGGCTGATTGTCACTTCTACCTTGTATAAATATGCCTTGATACAAACTTTCTGATGAATCAGCTCGTCTCGAAAGAGAAAAAATAACAAAATTAAATCATATGATCATCATCGCCTTAACAGGTAAACATAAAATAAAGCAAGCTGAGTCTGGCTTAACAAACGTCAACATGAAAATAGCAACGAAATGGTTGTTGTTGTTGTTGGGTTCTAAAACTAAAAATATCCCAAAACTAGTACAGTTAATTGCGACTACGTGTGGGAGACAATTGCAGCTGTGTGGAAATAAAGTCCGCCCTGCAAAAAATCGTAAATGAATAAGATTGTTAGAGTTGGCAATGCCATCTGCCTTTACAAATCCGTTGTATAGAATTCCTAATTGCAATTATGCAATAAATTCAGTATATATTGAACGAAAGATTTAGGGTAGAGGCATAGTCAGATTGGCGCATAAGATACACCTGATGAGCACTCCTCACCAAAGTGCCATACATTTAGTGTAGTGGTTTGTGATGACAATTTCTCTGAATTTTTTTTTTTTCATTTACAAACCTTCTGATGAATCAGCTCGTCTCGAAAGAGAAAAATAACAAAATTAATATAACGTTTATTCCATCCAAATATGTAGTGGTAGAACAATATTAGGTAACAGCAATACCCAGCTGACTGAACTGGGCTCTAACGTTAGTGTCAAATTCCATACGACATTTAAAATATTTACTTCTGTTTCGAAACAAAAACAAATTCCAGTAAAGACTTCTTCATATCAATGACATGTAACCTCCTCCAATTCCGAACGACGTTCCTCACACTAAAACACGGCTTATAGAGGCGGTACAACATTTGCTAATATGTGTGGTATTTTGTTAAATTTGAAAAAAATAAAGCCCTAATAAACATGTGTTTTTTGATTTCAAAAACAAAAGTTTGAAAGAGCTTCTCCTTTTTCAATGAATTTTTAGCGACCCGAAACATTTTTGCAACTATTCTACTTTCTGCGAGAAATTGTCCATTTAGTGGAATGATATGGAAACTTACAAATTGAAAATGATGATGATTGGAGATTCCAATCGAAATATTGGAAATAAAGCAGATTATTAAAAATCATAACATCGATTTTTATTTGTGAAAATCCTATAGCCAAACAATACGTCAAGCAATGTAACGAATTTTCATTCATGTTTTCAAAATATTTAATCAAATGTGAAAAACTATTAGCTTTTTTATTTCCAATAATTTATAGACATTTCCTTGTTTTGTTTACATATACCGGTAATACTAACATTACAGACAAATACAAATTCCTATGTGGTTGTTAAGTTGTATTTGTTGTAGTACTTACTTTACCTTATTTGTTATATATAATTGTTCCACAAACATCCCAGGCGGGACAGGGGAGACTTCTCTCATTTCTCTCATATTTGTTCTACCATGCAAAAATGTATTGAAAAATGTCATGCACAAACCACTTTCAACAAATTTAGATTTTTTTTTATAAAAAATTATGTTTTTAAAAAAAGCGTTTACGACATTTTTATGATTCTCAGAATTAAAGAAAATTAGTAAAAAACAAATGTTATGTCCGTTTGGTTATCTCATGTACCTCTAAACTTTATTTTCAATTGTGACTTCATAAAATTGCCAACAATTCTGATAAATTAAATTTTTAAAATAATGTTGTGCGTGAGGTTTTTTCATCGAATCACCTTAGACCGAATTCAGTCACACATTCCAAATTTCATCAAAATCGGACGTATGTAGCGTGTTTGGTGCAGCAAATACGTCAAATCGGCCGAAAAAATATATATTCAAATTTTCAGCTGAATCGGACAAAAATACATGGACAGATGGACGAACGGTCATGCATAAATCGACTCAGAAAGGGATTAGTGTATATCTATATCCCCAAAAGGAACTATGGGTCTATTTCGATTCCTTTTGTATATACCCTCAGTCTATTTGAATTGAAACACTTTTTTAGGGGTTTTCAAAATTTTGGGAGTATGAACCGACAAAAATATGGATTTGGATTAAAGAAAAAAAGTTCTGCGGGGGACGTACCTAAAAGAATGGACCGATATAGTCCATTTTGAAAGGAGTCATTCCTCATTTCTGTCATTTTAATTGGTCACCATATAATTTAGAACTTCTGGAAAATTATATCAGGAAAAATGTGATTGGCTACAAAAACATAATATTGCTGTAAACAGGGCCACTAGGAGTATCTTCGTTAATAATTTCCAAAGGATCCTCGAAGAGATCCTTTACCGCACTTAAACAAAAATGTCTAATATGTCTGAAGAGTCTCTGCACAAAGGCGAAACATCCATTTCACATAGTGGTTGTTGAGTGGGTTCGAATCGTCGGCTTTCCTTTTTCACTTGCATCATTGATCATTAAACTCGATTCCAAAGAGGAATTAATTAAAAATTAATATTAAAAATGATCTTCGCCTTAAAAGGACAAAATTTTCAAAAAAAAAAAATGTGAACATTTGTTTGGGTGATACCCTAAGGAATGGACCGATAGGGCCCACTTTTGAACAACATATTTCGAGATCCTAAGTTTGGACCAAATCGCTTGCTCCGTTTATGAGATATCGCGCGTACCATTTTATCGAATATGTTCGAACTTTTGTAGGGAAGGTACCGGAAGGAATGAACCTATAAGCACCACCTTTGAATTTCATATAATATCCGAAGAAACATTACGATATACAAAGTGTGGACCAACGAGGAGGAAGAGGAGTTACCCGAGGGAGTCGACCGATAAATTTGCCTTCTTTTTATAGTATTGTTCACTCAGTTTTTCATTTAAAAATAATACACTATAGTCTCCAAAATCCGGACACCATACGTTTCGGCGATATTCGAATTATCGAATTGGCCGGATTACCGAGTAGTTACAAAAACATATAATTTTGTAAGTTAAAATCATTAATAACGGGCGTTGACTAGATAATATCCTGACATTTAAGGTAAACGAATTTATATTAAGCAAATATCACGGGTTCTGACCATTTGTAGACTGGGAGCAACTATCCTGGCTACCAAATTTACTTCTTAGTTTTACTCCTCTTAGTTTTGCTCCTCTAGCGTAATTTAGGTGACATTTCCGGTGCATTTTTGTGGTCTAAATCTTCTCTACTATTGGTGTATATTTTTGTTGTTCTTTTTTCTAGGATATAAACTTCGTAGTCCATGGGACATGTGCCTCTTACGACTTCAGACTTCTAATTCACACATATATGTATTTTAGCCATTTCTATAAACATCAGCAACAAACTTTATCTCGCCGTCCAAACCAGAAAAAGTAATGTTTTATATAAATGTTATAGCCTTCGAATAAGTCAATATGGAATTTAAATCATTGGTTGGATTTTGTAAATCAAAGAATGAAAATATTTTTTTAATAATTTATTGAAATTTATGTACAAGTAGTGCAATTCTCTAACTCATTTTTTGCGCTACCGACAAAACATCTCTAAACTTCAAATGCTTATAATTTCGGAAATTAACGATATTTTTCAGTAAGGAGGCGACTACAATAGTAATCGTTAAGTTCTACATATTGAACGACCGCTGTCAACTTTTATTTAAACATTTCAGACATAACTTTTTATTTTACCGATTTAAGTCAGTAACTCAAAAAATCTAAATCTAAAAACTAAGGTATTAATCCCAACGCTTTAAATGTTTTAAACATGTCTAAGTAAAATATCCTTGGAATACATTAAATGCTCTCAAGCGACTTTCTCACTAATCAGAAGGCTAATGAACTAATTCCTTTAGAGAGAAGGAACACGCAACATATATTTTTAAGAGATCTGAGCTACCCAACACAGCACTATAGGTATTTTGGCCTGTTTTTGAGACAAAAATTAATAACAGCGGAATTAAAGGATTTTTAAACTTTTTAAATTACTTATTTTTAAAAGTAAGATATAATATAATAATAATAATAATAATTATTCCACAAACATCCCAGGAGACTTCTCTCCCCTCTCTCTCTCTTTTTACAGATAAATTCGGATAAAAAGCAACAACGGTTATAAGCAACTACTTATATAACGAACAAAGCTATTTTTTCAATGCCATTTTCATTAGTTTTCTTATACACAACAAACTGATGAAAACGGTCACGGTAGTAAGTAACACAAATTTTGTCCCAGCGAGTAGATTTTCCAACGAATTGTTACTACAGTTTTGTATATTTATTGAATATACGTTAATAAAGACGAGTTTAGTACTCCTTTAAACCGTATCAATGATTAATATGTAATAGAGAGATAAAATAAAGCTTACTACTGCCGCACCGTTTATACAAAACCACGGATATAACGAACAATTTGTCGCCATTACTTATTATACCCTCAAAGAGGGTATATACACTTTGATACGATGAAAATGTGCCTCATCGAAATAATGGCTTTAGACCCAAGTATGTTTGGACGAAACGTGTTTCAGACAATTTGGAGTCGATCCAGCCATGTCCGTCCGTCTGTCTGTCTGTCCTGCTGGCTGGAGGGCACGATAACTCTCGAACGGATGAACCGATTCGGTTCAAATTTTGGCTTTCGTAATATTTTGCCCAAACATAGTTTAAGTTCGAAGATGAGATACATCGGTCCACTTCTTCCGGAACCTCCCCCACAAAAGTTCAAAAATGTTCGAAAAGTTTGTGCGCACGATAACTCTGGAAGGGATGACCGATTTGGTCTGTACTTCGTATAGCGTAAACTTTCTACCAGAGCAATATGAGGTTCATATATGGACTCAATCGGTCCACCCCTTCGGGTACCTCCCACACAAAATTTCGGAAAAGTCCAGTTTAGGACCTGCTCTCGAAGCGCTTTGATTTTTGTTGTAGCAACTTGTATTCACTGCCCCCCATACGATGCACAGTGGATGCGCCCAACGACAAAAATCAAAAAATTCATGTCGTCGTTTCAAAAATTTAAAAAAGGAAATAGATTCAAAACATTCCAAATTTTTCGAAACTCAACTTATTTTTTCCATTTTTCGCGGTTCTTAAGGAGAAAACGCCTCATGAACATGACTAATTTTGAAGAAAAATATGTATTTAAAAATGAGAAAAAATAGTTATATTCTAAGCGAATTTATGAAACAAAGGACTATTTTTAATGCTTTAACTTAAGATAACTCATTCAGAAAATTGCCTAAGCTTCATTTTTCTAGTTATGAAAATTCTTCTAAATCGCAAGGGTTGCCAAATATTTTGGTTATAATATTGGTAAAAATGAAATTATTTAATATAGGTGTATGGATTTCCTTAAACTTTTAGTCACTTTCAACAAATTCGAACAAATGGCCACTAGCGCCAAATTGTAGCCTAGCGCCTGTTGATTTCAAAACTGTATAGACTTCTTGCGGAAATTTGCGGTTTTGGCAGTTATGACCAAAAGTTTAACACCCTTTTATAGTTGCTGAATTTATATTTTTTGGAATACTTTTAAGTAATTTTATTATCCTTTCATAAATTTGGTTTCAATATAACGTTTTTGATGCTATTAGCGATTTCTATGGTCATGGTAACATAGACCTGTAATGAAAACTCGCGAAAAAAAGATTTGGGGGTAATCACTTTAACAAATAATTTATTTTATTTTTGGGACACCGTAATGTTGGACCACGCTAAAAAGTGGAGATTTTTCCCCTCATTGAGTAAAAAAATGCATTATTACAAGTAATTCTGCAGACAAATGTGGTTAAATCTTATAAAGTACAAAAAAAGATGGTAAAAAAGTGGACCGATACGACATTTCTTTATAAGATAATGTTCTGAAGTATGAGATCATTATAAGAATATAGTCGCTTAGAATATTTGGTTGACATCTGCCCAAATAAATCGATATATAAATCATTGGGGAGTGAACCAAATCATGGACCAATACTGAAAATTTTTCGTGAGGATGCTTACAATACAATAATAACTCCTGGTACCGGATTACAGCAAATTTGGTAGAACAATGTCTTGGTAACAGTAAAATACTTAAATTCAAGATGATTCGTTTCATGGGAAACACGCGAAATTTTAGACCGAGGACCCCAATATTTTACGTAGAGTGTTTTTAGGCCACTATGACCCATTGATAACAATTTCAGTTCGATATAGCATTTAGAAGTATTTTTGTCACACCTTCCCATGTAAGTGCCACCACTGTGCGATGGTACAATTTTCATCAAGGGCAAGTCCACACTTCCTGAGAAATTAGCCTTAAAGGTGAAAAAAACCCTATGACGCCGTGTGTAGTGGTTGGAACGCAAGGTAACTATCGAACGTATCTACTGAGTCGGTCCAAAATGTGGCCTTCGTAATATTTTGTGTAAACTTAGTTAAAAGTTCGAAGATAAGCCATATCGGTCCACACCTTCAGGTACCTCCCCCAAAAAAGTTCAAAAATGTTCGGGAAAAAATGTGCGCACGATAACTGGGAGTAACTCTGGATGGGAGTGAGCGATTTGGTCCATACTTTACATATCCTAATATATTCACCAGATATAGATCATGTTCGAATATGGACTGTATTTGTTTTGTTCAGTCCTTCGGGTACCTCCCACACAAAATGTTGGATAAATTCACGTTAAGGCCTGTTCTCGAATCACTTTGATTTTTGTTGACGCATCTTGCATTCTCTGTCTCAATTACGACAGTAAACGTTTCTTCAGAGGCAAGTCCATACTTCTTGAGAAAACAGCCCGAAAGTTGTAAAAAAACCCCTATGGCACAATATGTAGTGGCTGTAGAGCTCGAACCGAATACTGCGTTCGTCCACACTTTGGTTATCGTAATATTTCTTTGAATATTAAATGAAATTCGATGGTAGTGCTTATAGGTCCACTGCTTCCGGTACCTCTCCCACAAAAGTTTGAAAATATTTGCTAAAATGATAAGCGCAATATCTCACAAACGTAGCAACCGATTTGGTCCAAATTTTCGATATCAATATCCCCACAAATTTTTGAGCTTTAATTCAATCCATATTTCTGTCGGTTCATACGCCCATAAATGTCTTTTTTTTTTTGGAAATAAATTATTTCAATCCGCACAGGCTGAGGGTATATCTCTGTCGGCAAAGCCGACCGATACTTTTTTACTTGTTTTACTTGCTGTGAAATTGTAAACAACAATATTTTTTACATTTATTATTTATTTTCACAAACCAAACTTCCACAATTTTAAGACTTTTTATTGAGAAGTAACGTAGTAAAATCTCATAAATATCAAAAAACGGGCAAAATCGGGTTTTGAAACCTAGTAATACTAATGCAGAAGACTTTCAGTAATGTGTTCTAGGTGGCAAAATCACGGCCAAACACGGCCAGTTTAGTTTAAGTCTATATGAAGTGAGTTTAAGAAAAATATTTCTGACTTTTTGTGTCTTTTGGTCGTTACCCAAAATGTTTAAGCTATATTATATATTAAATAAATTCCTCTCGTAATTGCCAATCTATTCCATTTTACATATATTTATATTTGGTTTATTTTTCCGCGGTTCTAAATACATTGAAATATGTCTTACAATATATATTTTTTAGTTTTTCTTCGAAATTCTCACTTTGACTGCAATTTAAACCGCGATAATGACGCTATTTTGAACAATATCATTCATATTAATAAATTTTGACATGTTCTTTTTTCAATGCCAACTAAAAAATTATTATTATTAAAAGTTGCAAAATTGACTTTTTGCCTCAAAAACAGGGCAAATTATCTATAGTGCACAGGTTCAAAATACTATTGTTTATCATAGTATGCCATCAATGGTTGAACGGTAGAAAAATCATTCGACAGATTCAGATAGTTTATTCCATATTGACTGTATATCTGAGTTAACAGTGGCCAGCCAGAAAGACGAAATGTGGACCGAAAACTTTGAAAAAATATTTTTTTGATTTATATACCAAATGCTATTGCTATGAACTAAAACGTCAATGGAATAAATAAGAATTCAATGCTCAAGATAGGAAAAAATATTTATGTCCAGATTATCGAGGTACGAAAATGTGAGATATCCGGATTATAGAGTCTACAATGTAAACAATTTTAGTGTCCGGATTACCGCGTTGTCCGGATTATCGAGAATAGACTGTATTTTCAAAAACAACATTTTTCCAAGAAATTTAATAAAAATAGTACCTATTTGAAGCTAAGTCCCAATTTACATTAGGCGAGTTTACTTGCGGCAATTGTCAGTTTGTAGGTGAGAGAGGGTGCTGAGAAGCAAAGGGTTACCATATGCCTCACCTCTCTCTCCTACAAAATGACAATTGCCGCAAGTAAACTCGCCCAATGTAGATTGGGACTAAAATTATGTATATTGTTATAAATATTTATGAAATTAATTTCCATTAAATTGTTTAAATCAGGGGCTGGATTCTTGTTCTATGAAAATTTGAAATGAAAAATAATTGCTTTGTATATTTTTCATTTGACATTTATTTCCTTTATAAAATGTTTCATTTCACATTTTAATAGAAACAGAATTGAGGCCCAGATATTTATATTTAAGTGTATTCAATGAAAAATGTTCGATTTTTATTGAATTGAGTTCAATGTCAATACCAATGAACTTTTTTTACATTTCAATAATTCAAAAAGACAGCCTTTCATTAGTTTGAGCTTTAAAAAAATCCTTTGACTTTTTATGTTTGCCAAGCTCTTTAACTTCCACATCCATTTTACCAGGATTTTCTTTCCTACGTCTTCTTGATTACCTCTATCAGAAAATCTACCGCCTTGATTCGATTACTTTTGTTTTCGTGTTTTTTTTTTCTTCGATTATTGCTGTGATTGAGAGCAGACTTGTCTTGCCAACAACAACTGTTCGCGTCATAAATAATCATCATCATCGTCAGCCCACATCTAAACTTTAACCGAAATCTTGATTTCTTTTTCATTAGCCATAAAACTTGTTGTTGTTTTCGTTTTTTCTTCAAATTGTGCGGGAGTCGCTGTTCCATGAAAAGCAAAACAAAATACACACACACTTAAACAAAAAGTATCTTTTGATTTCCGTTAAGGAAGTCACAACATATTCTCTGAAAGTACAATCAAAGGAAGCCAAACGAAAGGGGAAATTAAGAGAAAATGTCAACAAAGCAGTTTTTTGTTATCAGGAATGTACATACATACATATGTATGTAGCTAATCTACTTCCGTAGCCAAAGTCGGGTTGTTCCAACAGCCACTAAAGCTATGTTTATAACCACTTTACGATACATGGTAAAGTTTTTTTCATCAAAAAAAAATTTAATCCACAATTAAAAACTGAAAAGGAAAATATTTTATTTATCAAAAAATTCAGATTTCAGACAAAAGTATATAATCAAGGGCATCCCAAACATATTTGTTCTGCAAATATCCTATTCCGACATTTATGTAGAGCTTTTTTACTTCCATTTTGAAGTATCGTATTTAAACTTTAATATAATTTTTGGAGCTAAAGCACTTAAATTTGCAAGAATAAAATTTTTGTTGGTAAAACTAGAAATAGTATGGTCTAAACTGAAGTGATAAAAACTGTCAAGGTGGTGTCCTAAGGCATTAAATACTACATAAAAGAGAAATTGGAAAATGTTAAGGATTGAATACTGATGAGCAGGGAAACTACTGAAAATTGCTTTCTTCTCACAAAATGTATAGCTATTATTTTTAATTCCAAAAAATGAAAAAAAGTAGATGGAATTTTCTACAGTATACTGTAAAATAAATATTCTCATAAGAAAAAAATCCTAATATTTCTCAGTAGCAGAAAAGCATTATTAATATATTATTAATATATATTTGCATAAAATGAGCATATGCAAAACCATATGCAAAAATATATACAAGGATTTGTGGCCTAAAAATCCCACCGAAATTGCTTAAATATGGTATTAAGTGTTCCTTAGGGGTATGAAACCTTACACCTGCAATTTGTCCGCATGGGTCACGTCTTCATATAGCCCCCATAGAACGGTACCTCCCGATTTCCGATATTTAGAAGGTTGTGGCCTCAAGATCACACATAAATGGCTGACATTTTGTATAAAGTCTACGTTGTCTTTATATAGCCCCCATAGAACGGTACCTCCGGATTTCTGGTATTTTGATAGTTTTGGCCCCAATATCCCTCTGAAATGCCTGAAATTTGGTATTAAGTTTTCGTTGGGGGTATAACACTTTCCACCTGTAGGTATTTGTGGCCCCAGTATCCCTCCGAAATGGCTAAAATTTAGTATTAATTCTTCCGTAGGTGTATAAAACTTTCCACCTGAAATTTGTCGGTATAGGTCTACGTCTTCATATAGCCCCCATACAACAGTACCTCCGGATTTCTGGTATTTAGAAGGTTGTGGCCTCAATATCCCTCCGAAATGGGTGCAATTTGTATTAAGTCTTCCCTGGGGGTATAAAACTTTCCACCTGAAATTTGTTGGTATAGGTCTACGTCTTCATATAGCCCCCATAGTACGGTACCTCCTGATTTCCGGAATTTTGAAGGTTGTGGCCTCAATAACCCGCCAAAGTGGCTGAAATTTGGTATTAAGTCTTCCTTGGGGGTAAACAACTTTCCACCTAAAATTTGTCGGTTTAGGTTCAGGCCTTTATATAGCCCCCATAGAACGATACCTCCCGATTTTCGGTATTTTGAAGGTTGAGGCTGTGGCTATACATTTCTCTATTTTATTGACTTGTCTGAAAAGAATTTTAAACAGAAAAATTGTACATACAAACATTTTTGTACCTTTTATTGAAATTTTTGTTGCATAAGAAAATATGTATGTACACATTTTGCATAATTTTGCATATGTCATATGTTTCGATTGCAATTTAGTCAGAAGCCAAAAATATGCCCAGTCCCAAAATTTGACATGAATCGGACCAAAAAGAGGCGTTGCATAAAATTCCGCTGTCATTTAAGTTGGTGCCTACAGGGTTATTTAGAGCTTTGGGACACTATGTCGACTTGTTTCCAAAAAAATGTACCGTATTAGAATGGGTACCCTAAGGAATGGACCGATATTGTCAATATTCGAACCTGATCTTTGTCTAAAGGAAATGTTACGAAGAACAAATTACGTGCCAAATCAGTTGATTCGTTTGACAGTGTAAGGAAATTCGGCGGTAATATCTCAACAATTCCCAAAAATAACATGACTGTTCTATTCCAACTTAGTTTAAGTTCGAAGATGGACCATATTTTTCTAAAAAATGATGTTAACGACAACTTTGGAAGGGAGCAATCGATATGGTCCAAACTTTGCACATGATAATATTGGTTCCAGATATAGATCGTGTTTGAATATGTACTGTAGCGATCCACTCCTTCCGGTACTTCCCACACACAATTTGGAAAATGTGAAGTTAAAGAGCTTTTCTCGGATCGTTTAATTTTTTTAACAGGCTGTCATTGCGGATCCCTTTATGACGGTACAAGTTTTTCGACCGCAAGTTTATACTTCCTGGGATAATAGCTACATTTTTCAGTACTTCCCGATTTAAGGCATTTTGGAATTTTCTTACCCAATTAGCTGAATTTTCTCAGTGGTCACAAAACTCTCCACCAAAAATTTTAAACATAGGTCTCTGTTTTGGAATAGTCCCCATATAACGATACCCCCGATTTTCGGTGTTTTGAGGATTTTAGCTTCAACTTTAAGAAACTATTAGAATAAGTCTATGTTTTGGTATAGCCCTCTTATAACGGTACCCCCGATTTTCGGTGCTTTGAGGATTTTACCTACAATTTTTGACCGAACTACCTGACATTTGACAATTGAGGTTTTCAGTGGTCACGAAACTTCTCCACCAAAAAACGTTAACATATGTCTATGTTTTGGAACAGCCCCCATATAACGGTGCCGCCGATTTTCGGAATTTTGAGGATTTCAGCTACAATTTTTGACCGAAGTAGCTGAAATTTAACATTTGAGGTTATCGATGGCTCCGAATCTTCTCCACCAAAAATTGTCCACATAGGTCAATTATTTGTTATAGCACCTATAGTGTCACATTTTCGGTATTTGAGGATGACAGCTATAATTTGCTACATTTTTAGATAAATTTTGATATCTCCCACCATAATATGGAGGGTATAATAAAATTTGTCATTCCGGTTGTAACACATCCAAATATTCATCAGAGACCCTACAAAGTATATATATTTTTGATCAGGGTAAAATTCTAAGTTGACATAATGTTTTAAGATAGAGCTTTGTAATTTGGTAAACAAGTTTATATTACCCCTAGGATGTTTGGTATTGCAAATGGACTGTATCGGTTCACGTTTTGATATAGCCCCATAGAACGGTACCTCCCGATATTCGCTAATTTGAAGTTTTTAGCCTCAATATCACAACGAAATGGCTGACATTTAATATTAAGTCTTCGTTGGGGGTATAAAACTTTCCCCCAGAAAGTTGTCGGTATAAGTCGACGCTTTCTTATAGCCCCCATAGAACGCTACCTCCCAATTTTTGACATTTTGAAGGTTGTGTAAACAATAACCCACCGAAATCGCTGAAATTTGGTCTTCATTTGGGGTATTTAGCGGTCCATATGAAATTTGTGGGTATAGGTCAACGCCTTCATATAGCCCCCATTGAACGTACCTCCCAATTTTCGATGTTTTGAAGGTTGTGGCCTCAATATTCCTCAGAAATAGCTGAACTTCGGTATTTAGTCTTCGAAGGTCCACGCCTTCGTGTAGCCCCCATAGAACGGTACCTCCCTATTTCCGGTATTTTGAAGGTTGTGGCCTCAATATTCCACCGAAATGGCTGAAATTAGGTTTTTGTTCTTCATTTAGGGTATGAAACGTTTCATATGAAATTCTTCGGTATAGGTCCCCACCTTAGCATAGCCCCATATATTCCGGTTTTTTGAAGGTTGTGGCCTCAATATTCAACCGAATTGGCTGAAATTTGGTATTTGGTCTTCATTTGGGGTATTTAACGTTCCATATGCAATTTGTCGGTATATGTCCATGCCTTCGTGTAACGGTACCACCGGATTTTCCGTATTTTGAAGGTTCAAGCCTCATTATCACACCGAAGTGGCTGAAATTTGGTACTTAGTCTTCGTTGGGGTTATAAAACTTTCTCCCAGAAATTGGTATAGGTCCACGCCTTGATATAGCTTTTATAGAACGGTACCTCCCGATTTTTGGTATTGTGGCCACAGCAACCCACCAAAATTGCTGAAATTTTGTATTTAGTCTTTTTTTAGGTAAAACCCTTCTGAATGAAATTCGTCGGTATAGGTTCACGTTTCGATATAGACTGCATGGAACGGTACCTCACGATTTTCGTTATTCTGAAGGTTGTGACGTCAATAGCCGACCGAAATGACTGACATGGTGTTATAAAATATTCCAGAAGAGAATTATCAGTATAGGTCCGCGGGTTCCTATATCCCCCATAGAAGAGTACCACTTGATATTCGGTATTTTGAATGTATTACCGAAATATCGGAAATTTGGTATTTAGTCTTCTTTGAGTATAAGAACTGTCTGTCAGGAATTTGTATAGGTATAGATCGACGTTTTGATACAGCCTCCATGAAACGGTACTTTCCGAATTTCGGTATTTTGAAGGTTAGTCACATTGTTATACCAAACTTGCTGAAACTTGGTATTTAGTTTTCTTCATCAACGAAAGGAAACTATTTCTTCCATTTTACTTCAATGCAATTCATGGTGGAGGGTATAACAAGGGCTTGGCCGAACTTAACGCTGCTTTTAGTTGTTTGAACTTATTGAAGCATTTCGGGTCGAACAATTTTTGCACCTAACAGGAAACTAATTATTCCATTTTAGTTTAGAATATTTTATGGTGGAGGGTATAAAACGTTCGTGTCGGCCGATTTTAATGGTCCAATTTTTTTTTTTTGGTCAGTGTCTGAGCGTATAATACATTTACTTTCGTACTTTCTTTCATTATTCCGTTGTTATTTTTTTAAATTATAATATATAGTATAACAATGCTTTTAACCATTTTTAGCTTTCGATTTATTAACATATTTTTAAATAATTTTATTTTCAATACATTGTGTACAACCATTTCATGTTATTTTTATGCCTACAAAGACCCTTTCGGCAGGAAAAATATATCTATAGCTTCATACATACCGTGCTAATTTTTGAATTTTCGCTGAATGTGCCATCTTGATCTTCTAGATACATATATTCGATGAAGCACCTAGCTTTTGTACGTTTTTACATAGCTACATACCAAAAAATTTTAAGATCAAAATAAGCTTTACAACAAATTGTAATCGGTTACAAAATAAAATCAAAAATTAAAATAGAAAATTCTATGTCCGTAATTTTCTAGGTACGGGTAAGACTATGACCTTATCCTAAGAAAGCTATTATTTTTCTACTGTCTAAGTACTTATGAAACCATTGGAGCTTAATAAGTAGTGAATGGCACATGATATTTACTTATTAATCATAATCAATCTTACTTTAGTAGCTCTCTTCATGAATGTCCTTCCATTAATGTTAATAGTGACTTAAAAGAGACAAAACTGAGTTCCATAATCATTTTTATCGAACGTGATGTAAATAATCTGACTTTTTTGTTCTACATCGTCTCATTTATCACATTCACCATGAACGGATTTATATGAAAGTTACGTGATGATATTTCAAATAAAATAATAGGTTAGAAATAATACAACCAAATAGATAAGGACAACAAATATAAGCAATATTCATTGCAAATGTTTTTATCGTACTACATAATTTATTCCATGAGCGATATAATGAAAAAAAAAATTGCATTAGATATTTCCTATATTACAAATGCACAAATTCTCAATATTTTCAACTATAGAAATGTATATTTTGTTGCCCAATTAATTTGAATGTTGAATAAAATATTAATTTTTAATGTTAAGTGATTAAATGTCATTATCTCATATTATTGCCTCCTATTACATTAATTAATCAAATAAAAACATATCTGGATAACATATGACATTCCTTCCACGTGTGTCCTCAATTAACACGATTATCAAATTACCCTCACACATACATATGTATGTATTTGTTGTTTGCAATGACACATGGGAGCGTGTAATTAATATTATACCGTATACGTGACAGAGTTCATTCAACTTAGTGCATGTTACACAAGTGGAGTTATTTTTTCATGTGTATAAGAAAAATATTAATTTTTCAGAAGAAGTAGAAGAATGGATAAAAAACAAAAGATGGGTGGTTCGGAGGTTGGAAGTTCGGAATGGGGTTGTTCGTAGGGCGGAAGTTCGGAAGGGTGTGGTTCGCAGGGTGGAAGTTTTGAAGGCGATGGTTCTGAGGGTGGAAGTTGAGAGAGGGAAGTTCAGAGGGGGTCGATTCTTATAATTTCTTGTCACGGTAATGAATTAAAATATTTCCAAACATAAACTCCCTTCGTAACGTTTTAAAAACTTTACTTATTTTAACAATGTACAGCTGTGTTCAAAATAATAGGAGTGCTCATTCACACCAAGGGAATGGTCGAATAAACATAGTTAAACTTACCCATTTTGGTTTATTTTGAATTTGTTTAACATTGTTGACATCCCAACAGTTAATTGATCAGCAGAAATGTGGCAATCTGTTTTAAATTATTTACAGTTTACACCAACATTATAAATCTCCTTTAAATTCGTTGTTCAAAAAATAGGAGTGCGGAAAGAAAAGGACAATAAAAATATTTTTAGTTGAGTTTAAGATCAAAATTGTCTATATTTTAGTTGACAGTAGTGAATCCAATATATTTTATGAGATTTGATGGCTGTTTGAAAACGAAAGTCCTTTGGAGGTAGCCTAAAAACAGGTGATTGTCCTTGCAGCGATGTCTTCCATAAATTGAGCACTTATTGGGTAACTTAATTGATTTTGTAGACAGAACTTTAGTGATTAGAGTTTTTTGATGCTCTGGCTATTATCTCGAACAATATATAATGAGCGATATCACGGTAATTCGTGTATTTTGATCCTTGAGCCGAGTTAAAGCCGGTTTCCATTAACTCTTTACGTAAGGATTGGTTAAAAAAAGCGATCCATAAGGCATTAATTTCTCGATCAAGAGATGTTTTAAGGTCCTTAGCATGTTAACTACACGCAGAATTCATTATATGGTTCATTTTTGAATAATTAGATGATTGGCACATATGAGACATTTTTCAAAACGCTTTGTTCAGAAGGAAACTTTAAAGACAAACTTTTGAAGTTGGCCTAAGATTATTTTTATTGGGTTTTGCATCGTATAATAAACAGTTTTCTAATGAAACTAACCTAAATGAAGTATTTTTGAGTGAAAAACGTAAGTTTATATTGAAAAATATATTACGGCGTATACCAACCATAGTGCAATCCCAGCCTGCCTATCACAAAATGGTGCAAAAGTACATTTCAACCGTTCACGCTTTAAACATTTTTTGAATAGAGACCAAATTGGTTGTATACACAAGGTTAGCATCCTAAGGACTTCCAAATATTATTTGGTTGGGGAACAAATTCCTTATAGATACGCTTTTTTGGCCGATTCTTACCTTAAGGGCTAATGTAAACTGTCTTAAACTTGGATCAAGGATCAAAATACACAAATTTATTGGATACCAATCATTATATACTGTTAGAGATGACATCAATAGCATCAAACAAATCTAATCGTTAAACCTTTTGTCTACAAAATCCATTGGGTTGCATAATATGTGCTCAATTTATGGAAAAATTTTCTGCAAGGACAATAGCCTGTTTTTTGGCTAACTCCAAAGGACTTTTGTTTTCAAACAGCAATCAAATCTCATAAAATCTATTGGATTTACCACTGTTAACTAAAATATTGCCAATTTTGATCCCAAACTCAATTAAAACAATTTTTATCGTCCTTTTTCTTCCACACTCCTATTTTTTTGAACAAAAACTTTAAACACGATTTATAATGTTGGTATAAACAGTAAATAATTTAAAACAGATTGCCACATTTCTGCTGATGAATTAACTGCTGGGATGTCAACAATGTTAAACAAATTCAAAATAAACCAAAATGGGGAAGTTTAACCATATTTTTTGACAATTGTCTTTTTTTGTATGGGCGCTCCTATTAAAGGCAAAGAGAACGTTTACCCGCCAAATTTTAGGCAAATTTATCAAAATTTGATTTGCAAAAACAAAATGCAAAGTTTTCTGTGGAACGAAAGAGCACAAAGTCTTAGCAAAATACACTTTGCAGTTACAACTTTTCACTTAGCAGAAGAGGACGTTTGTGGAACAGAAATAAAAAATAGAGCAAGCATTTTTTGAAAATTTAGCAAACACAACTTATCATTTATCAAAAATAAGGGTTCTGTGGAACAGAAACATTTGTGAATTGTCAAGTTGTTTCGTGGAAAAGGGCCCAGGTCTTAAACTGAATCCAATCCAAATGTTTGTAGTACTTAACATAAGCCCACATAGTTTTAACTCCAGCAAATAGGCAGACCATTAGGTGTTTTCATAGAAATTGTTCTGATCTATTCATTGAAGTCCCATGTTTTCCCCTAGAAGATCTTAGGACTTATGTTGGTCTTCATATTGATGTTGAGTAAGATTTCTCATAGAAGACCACATGGTCGTTCATAGTAGTCCAATAGGCCCTCTCATAGAAGATGAGATGAAAAGACCATTAGGACTTCTAGCAGAAGACTTGCAGGACTTCTATAAAAAACAAATAAGTTAAAACAAGTGAGAGCAATAGTAGGAAGGGATATCCTAGATATCCTACACCACTACTCCTTGGCACTAGCTTTCTACGAAATGTTTTGCATTTAAATTATATTAAAAATTATATTTGATGAAAATACATAACGAAATCAAAATGAACCGCTTTAATAATATCTAATCTCAAATTTGGTACCATTAATCGTTCCAGAGAAATACTTTTGGTTAGATAGTTTGTGTATTATTCATTAGACATCGATTCCAAGAGATCTGTTGCATGTTTAAGGGTGACTGCGTTTCATACAACACATGTTACAAACCCTTATTGAGAGAAAATATATTGTAGGCTTAATTTTTGGAACTTCAATAAGGTACCTGAAAATTTTACATAATATTTTAAGCACATGCCTTCTTAGCATTGCTGACAGGTACATTCAACTATTTACGAAGGATTGGGTCGTATACTTTTATATAACGTTGCGATCCATATCCTGGCGGCAAAAAAACTTTAATTTTCCTTTCATATGAAAATATTGTTTTAAATATCGTAATTATAATACATACCCGTGAGTTTTTTCACATTCTCCAGTAAGTTGAAACGACGGGGAATTTCCCTTCAAAATAACCCCCAATATTTCGACGTTATTCCAGGAGAGGTGTACAAATTTGCCGCTAAGTTTTCATAATACCATAGAAGACGATTTTATTACATCGGTATTTTATATTGGAACTGATACCTTAAGACTAGATCTCTGACTTTTTCAGTTTCCTGATATAATTCCGTTTCGGTCAATATGAGTTACATTCGCAATGAAAAACCACAACATATATATTTATACCCTACACCACTATGTGGTAAGGGGTATTATGTGTTAGTGCATTTGTATGTAACATACAAAAGGAAGCGAGATAGACCCATAGTTCCTTCTAGGGATATACATAGAATCACTTTCTGAGTCGATTTATGCATGTCCGTCCGTCCGTCCGTTCGCAACATACAGGTCGCATTTGTTGACCGATTTCGCTGAAAATTGGGGAATACCATTTTTTTAGCCGTCGGAAGATCAAGTTCGAAGATGGGCTATATCGGTCCAAGTTTTGGTATAGCCCCCATATATATTTTCGGCCGATTTCACGTATTTTCTGTAACACACACGCTATATATGTCCGATTTCGATGAAATTTGGAATGTGTGACTGAATTTGGTCTAAAAATAAATGTGCCAAAATATATCGAAATCGGTTCAGATTTGGATATAGCTCCCATATATATGTTCGCCCGATTTCACGTATGCGATGTACCAATCACGCTATATACGTCCGATTTTAATGAAATTTGGAATGTTTGACTGAATTTGGTATAGAAATAAGTGTGCCAAATTATATAGAAATCGGTTCAGATTTGGACATAGCTCCCATATATATTTTCGGCCGATTTCACGTATTTTCTGTACCAAACACGCTATATATTTCCGATTTCGATGAAATTTGGAATGTGTGACTGAATTCAGTCTAGAAATAAATGTGCCAAATTATATCGAAATCGGTTCAGATTTGGATATAGCACCCATATATATTTTCGGCCGATTTCGCGTATTTGCTGCTCCAAACACGCTATATAAGTCGGATTTCAATGATATTTGGAATGTGTGACTGAATTCGGTCTGCAAATAAATGTGCCAAATTATATCAAAATCGGTTTAGATCTGGATATAGCTCCGATTTATATTTTACATATTCACAGTGGTGTAGGGTATCATATAGTCGGCCCCGCCCGACTTTGATCCTTTCCTTAATGGTTTAGAAGGGTGTTAATTTGTATACTATCTATATCCTCCGAACTGATCCTTAGACCACATATAATAAATAAAATACGTATTACGGTAATGACTGGATATGTATATGTAAAAAAATTATTACAAAATCCCTCTTAAAGTGGTTCACTTTGACTCTGACATCTGTGAAATGTGTCCTTTAATGACAATGATAATACGAGGGTAATATATTTGGATCGAATTGTAGTGCTTACCGATCAAACTTAGAAATATTAAGCATTTAAAATATTATCTTTAATATATTTTAAATGCAAAACCTTTTTGGTAATGAAGGTGGTTCAGTTTCAGTGTGAGTTACTGCATTTGTTTGTATTCTTATTGCAACCTGACCTCCATACAAAATTTCCTGGCGGTCGGTCTTTAATTTTGCCTGGAGTTTGATTAAAATATTAATGGACAGATGGGAGGTACGGATGAGGCGGACACGCATAGCTTGATCGTTTCATTATACCCTCAGCCTTTAGGCTAAAGAGGGTATTTACACTTTGATACGACCAAAAATGTGCCTCATCGAAATAATGGTTTTAGACCCCAAGAATGTTTGTACGATATCCGTTTCAGACAATTTTGAGTAGATCTAGCAATGTCCGTCCGTCTGTCTGTCTGTCTGTCTGTCCGTCTGTCTGGCTGGCTGGTGCGCACGATAACTCTCGAACGGATCAATCGATTCGGTTCAAATTTTGGGTATCGAAATATTTTGTCCAGATTCGATTTAAGTTCGAAGATGGGCCATATAGGTCCACTCCTTCAGGTACCTCCCCCACAAATGTTCAAAAATTGTCGCAAAACTTGTGCGCACGATAACTCTTGTAGGGAATAACCGATTTGGTCCATACTTTACACATCGTGTAATTTCTACCAAACTTAGATGAGGTTCCAATATGGACTCAATCGGTCCACTTCTTCGGGTACCTCCCACACACAATTTCGGAAAAGTTCAGTTTAGGACCTGGTCTCGAATCGCTTTGATTTTTGTATACGTAAGTTGTATTCGCTGTCCTCTATACGACGCTGTAAGTTTCATTAGGGGCAAGTCCATACTTCCTGAGAAAATAGCCTGAAAGTTACAAAAAACCCTATAACACCGTGTGTAGAGGTTGGAGCGCAAGATAACTCTCGAACGGATATGCCGATTCGGTCCAAAATTTGTCTTTCGTAATATTTTGCCCAAACTAAGTTCAAGTTCAAAGATGGATTATATCGGTCCACTCCTTCCGGTACCTCCCCCACAAAAGTTCGAAAATGTTCGGAAATTTTGTGAGTACGATAACTCTTGAAGGAAGTAACCGATTTGGTCCATATTTTGCACATTATGAAATTTCTACCAGACTTAGATGAGGTTACAATATGGTACGGTACGGTAACTCCTTCGAGTACCTCCCACACAAAATTTCGGAAATGTTCAGTTTAGGACCTGCTCTCGAATCGCCTTGGTTTTTGTTGTAACATCTTGTATTCACTGTCCCCTATACGAAGGTACAAGTTTTCTCAGGGGCAAGTCCATACTTCCCGAAAAAATAGCACAAAGGGTGTAAGACCCCCCTATTGCACCCCCATTGTCTATGTCGGTCCATTCCTTTAAGTACCTTTTCCGCAAAATTTTTGAATTTTAATCCTAATCAACATTTTTGTGGGTTCATACGACCAAAATTTTGAAACCCCCTAAATACATAGGTTTTTTGTGAAAAAAGTGTTTCAATTTGCACAGGCTGAGGGTATATCTCTGTCGGCAAAGCCGACTGATACTTTTTTACTTGTTTTACTAAGGATTTGGTAGTAATCTTTTATATAACATTGCGATTTTCCTTTCATATGACAAGATTTTTTCCCGTTAAAAGTCACAATTATAATATTTAGACGTTATTCCAGGAGAGGATTACAAATTTGCGGTTACGTTCTCGTACATACGAGGGCGGTTCGGAAACTTGTTAGCCTATCAATGAAAGAGAATAGTTAGTTTTTCAAAAATATTTTTAGTTTTCAATATAATCTCCTGAAACTTCAATACACTTAGTCCAACGCTTTCCTAGCAATTCTATCCCTTGATTAAAATAGTTTTCCTCAAGGTCTTCAAAATAGTGGTTTACAACTGTAATTGCATCTTCATTTGAGGTAAAACGCTTGCCAGCAAGGAATTTTTTTAGATTTGAGAACAAGTAAAAGTCACTGGGAGCTAAATCAGGAGAATAAGGTGGGTGGTCAAGCAACTCGTACTTTAATTCGTTGATTTTAGCTATTGTTAAAACACTCTTGTGCGCTGGTGCGTTGTCTTGATGAAAAATTATCTTTTTGTGTTGTAAGCCAGGACGTTTTTCTCGAATTTGTACATTGAATTGATCCAAAAGGTTGCAATAGTACTCTGAATTTATTGTTTTACACTTTTGCAGATAGTCAATCAATAAAATACCTTTGAAGTCCCAAAAAGCCGTTGCCATAACCTTACCAGCCGATTCAACTGTTTTTGCCTTCTTTGGGTCACTTCCTCCAGCTTCAGTCCATTTTTTGGATTGTTCTTTTGTCTCTGGAGTATAGTGGTGCATCCATGTCTCATCAACAGTTATAAACGACGCTTAAAATCCATTTTATTTCGCTTAAAACGATCCAAACAAGCTTGAGAAATGTTCATTCTTATGCGTTTTTGATCGACTGTTAACAAATGCGGCACCCATCTTGCAGAAAGCTTTTTCATCTGTAGTTCTTCATGCAAAATTAAATGGACTCGATCATTTGAGATGCCCATGATATTAGCAATTTCACGCACTTTTATTCGTCGATCCTTTAATACAACATCATGCACTTTGGCTACAATTTCTGTTGTTGCTGCTGTTTTTGGACGTCCACTACGTGGTTCATCTTCAATGCTTGTACGACCACGTTTAAATTCAGCAACCCAATTTTTTACTGTTGCATATGAAGGAGCACTTTCACCTAACACATTCACCATATCAGTATGAATTTCTTGTCCCGATAAACCTTTTTTATGCAAATATTTAATGACAGCACGCATTTCTAATTTTTTCATTGTAAAAAAATTGCGGATGCGTCTGTTTTGAACACCTGTTTCTATATGAAGGAGTTGCCAGATCGAAACAAAATGTAACATGTGTTCATAACAGAGATGCAAGTTTCCAAAACACTTAACTTTTTTTTGTTTATACCGCGCTTTTTGTGCTAGGCTAAGAAGTTTCCGAACTGCCCTCGTAAAGCCATAGAAGACGATATTATCACTGCGGTATTTCATATTGGACCTGAGCCTGAGTTTCAGTTAGTTCCCTCAAAATATAATAAAGTTTTGGTCAATATGAGTTAAATTCGCAATTTAAAGCCACATACATATATAAATTTTCATACGGACAAAATGTGCCTCATTGAAATAATGGTTTTAGACCCCAAGTATGTTTGGACGAAATCCGTTTCAGACAATTTGGAGTTGATTTAGCCATGTCCGTCAGTCTGTCTGTCTGTTTGTCTATCCGAATGGCTGGAGCGCACGATTACTCTCGAACGGAACTACCGATTCGGTCCAAAATTTGGCTTTCGTAATATTTTGTTCAAACTTAGTTTAAGTTCGAAAATGGATTATATCGACCCACTCCTTCCGGTACCTCCCCCACAAAAGTTCGGAAATTTTGTGCGCACCATAACTTTTGAAGGGAGTAAACGATTTGCCCCATACTTTGCATATCGTAAAATTTCTACCAGACTTAGATTAGGTTCCAATAGGGACTCAATCGTTCCACTCCTTTGGGAACCTCCCACACAAAATTTCGGAAAAGTTCGTTGTAGGACCTGCTCTCGAATCGCTTTGATTTTTGTTGTAGCAACTTGCATTCATAGCAACCTATACGACGGTAAAAGTTTTATGTGGAGCAAGTTCATACTTCCTGAGAAAATAGCTTGATAGTTGCAAAAAAAACCTATGACACCGTCTGTAGTGGTCAGAGCCCAAGCGAACGGATCTACCGATTCTGTCCAATATTTGGCTTTCGTAATATTTTAACCAAACTAAGTTTAAGTTCGAATATAATCCATATAGGTCCACTTCTTCAGGTACCTCCCCACAAAAAAAAAAAAAAAACATTGTTCCACAACATCCCATACGGGACAAGGGAGACTTGTCTCACATCAATGAGTGCACCCCGATTAATATTTACTGTTTATCGCCGAGTCTTAAGACACCACTTGTGGAGAAGTTTTCCAAGGCAGAAATGCTCAGGAAATGTCGCCAACATTACCGAGGGGTATTTTGCCAATGTTGAAAAATGTTTGTTGTTGCCAGGCGGGGAATCGAACCCCCGACCTTCTACGTGCAAGGCGGGCGTGCATATCATTGCAACACGGCGGTACCCACAAATGCTCAAAAATGTTCGGAACAATTGTGCGCACCATAACTCTTGAATGGAGTGACCGATTTGGTCCATACTTTACACACCGTAATATATTTACCAGGTATAGATCAGGTTTGAATATGGACTATTTTTGGGCACACCTTCGGTTATATCCCACAAAAATTTTCAGATAAGTTCACTTTAGGACCTGCTCCGAATCACTTTGATTTCTGTTAAAGCAACTTGCATTAGCTGCCTCAATTACGACTGTAAATATTTTTTCAGGGGCAAGTCCATACTTCTTGAGAAAATAGCCCGAAAGGTGTAAAAAAAACCCTATGGCACCATATGTAGTCGCCGAAGAGCACGAAAACTCTCGAACTGATCAACCGATTTGGCCCAAAATTTGGCCTTCGTCATATTTTGTCCAAACTTAGTTTCAGTTCGAAGATGGGCAACAACTTCCGGTACTTCCCCCCAATATTTAAAAAATATCACTAAAATGGTATACACGATATCTCTTGAACGGAATAACCAATTCGGTCCAAACATTGGATCTCCTAATATTTTGTCCAAATTTAGTTTCATTTCTAAAATGGCCGATATTGATCTTCTCCTTAGGGCACCTCTCTCACAAAAGTTCAACATTTGTGTCTAAGTGCAGTTTAGGGTCTGTTCGAAGATCCTTTGTAAATGTATACCAAAGCTGTTCGTTGTAGCCCTGTTTAAAGCGATATTATGTTTTCCGTGGACAAGTCCATGCTTCCTGAAATGAGTGAGCCCAATACATATCAAAAAGAAATGACTCTCAAAATAAGATCCACTTCCAGAATATACTATGTCGGTCCATTGCGTTAAGCACCTCATCCGCAACATCGGCAAGTTCAAATTCCAAAAATGGCCACAAAATTCTGAAAAGACCCTAAAAAAATTCGATCTGTCCGTAGATTAAAGTTTCAATTCACGTAGGCAGAGGGTATACCCTCTTGTCGGCAAATCCTACTGATACTTTTTTTCTTTTTTCTTACAAAATTCTTTTGATACATTTAGAAAAAAGAATTTTGCCCGGAGTCGATCTTGTTTTCACGACTCCGACTCCAGCCAAATGTGTTAGACTCCGAATCCAGACTCCGACTCCGACTTCGAAACACTGGAGATTTTAAGAAAATTGTGGCAAAATTACTCAATGTTAATTATTTAATATTTAAAAAGTTTTCAATAAAATTTTAAATTTTTTTATCAATTTGCTTCAGAGGATATGAATGAAATAAATCTGGTACAATAAGAAGTGGAAGGCCAAACTGTTATGACGGGAATCACCTAACACCACAAAATTAGGCGTAATTGGTATAAATTTTACTTTGAGCTTTAAAAAAACAGACATTAAATATGGTCATCTATATATTTAAGTAATATACCTTAAATGCAAGAAAAATTAGGTCGAAGATAACCAGACGTAGATTAGCAAAGCACTCATAAAATTGTTAACTATTTTTAGCTATTATATCATAAACTTTGTTTGTTGTTATAGATATTTATACCCTACACCACCCTGTGGTAAGGGTATTATGTGTTAGTGCATTTGTATGTAACATGCCTAAGGAAAAAATAATACACCCAGGTTCCTTCTAGGGATATGCATAGAATCACTTTCCGTTCGCAACGTACAGGTCGCATCTATTGTTCGATTTGGCTGAAAATTGGGGAAGATCATTTTTTTAACCTAATGAAGAACGCTATTGCTTTTGGTGAAAATCGCTTCAGATTTGGATATAGCTCCCATATATATTTTCGACCGATCTGAGGTATTTGATGCACCAAACACGCCATATCTGTCCAATTTTGATGAAATGAATGAGTGATAGCATTAGGTCTATAGATAACTGTGCCAAATTATATCGAAATCGGTTCAGATTTGGTTATAGCTCCCATATATTTTATATATATTTTCGGCCGATTTGATGCACCAAACACGCTGTATCTGTCCAATTTTGATGAAATTTGGAATGTGTTACGGAATTAGGTCTATAGATAAATATGGCAAATTATATCAAAATCGGTTCAGATTTGGATATAGCTCTCATATAAATTTTCGGCCGATTTTATGTATTTGGTGCACAAAACACATTATATATATCCGATCTCAATGAAATATTGAATGTGTGACGGAATTTGATCTAGAAATAAGTGTGCCAAATTATATCGAAATCGGTTCGGATTTGGATAAAGCTCCCATATATATTTTCGTCCGATTTAAGGTATTTGATGCACCAAAGACGCTATGTATGTCGAATTTTGATGAAATTTGGAATTTGTGACGGTGTTTGGTCTAGAAATGTATGTGCCAAATTATATCGTAATCTGTTCACATTTGGATTTAGCTCCCATATATATTTTACCTATTCACAGTGGTGTAGGGCATCATATAGTCGGCCCCGCCCGACTTTGATCCTTTCCTTACTGGTTTTCCTATTTTATACCACAATACATCAATCATTACTGTTTATGGAATGTAACAACCCTCAGATTAATGTTATGAGTTGAATATTTTTCGCATAAAACCCCCTTATTATTGTCTATGTCTGTTGTAACTGTAGAAAAAGAAACATCAAAAATATATTAAATTTAATGAAAAACATGAAGTGTCTGACGAACTTTTTATAATGCTACTACAAAAGGTTCTGCAAAATAGTATTTCTATGTTCTCAAGGCACGTGCTATTGAAACTAAAATGTCAATGTTGTGTTGGGTCTTGACGTCCCCAACATAACAATTTTTAAAGTTTAGGGGAACTTGTATTAAAATGCTAATCTTTGTATTTCTAGCATTTAGAAACTGGGGTATGTTTTGTCAGCATTTCACAGACTTTAGTGAAATGAAAAACAACAGATGTGTGTTTTAACCATATGTATGTACATACATACATGCGAGTATATAGGGTATGTATAATGTTGTTATGCTGTCATACATGTTCTCTAGGATTAAAAAATGTGTTTGTGTTTTTCTCATCTTTATTGTGAAAATGGTAATGAATTCTATTCTCTTGTTGAATATGTGAGTACATATGTACTAACGACTGTATATATGTTCTTGAAATGAAATGTTAGATGCATTCGAAAAACAAAACTTATATGTACATGTTTTCCCTTTCCCCAACAATTTGAAATTTTTAGAAGAAATCTGTATAAAAATGTTGATGTTGGTTCTTCTACATCCTTAAAAATTGACCTAACCTAAGTTATATATACTCATATCAGCGAAAAAGTCAGTCATTTACCTATACATAGCTATACACACAGATACCAAATTAATGTTATCACACATGTTGCTGAGACATACATATTTTCCCCATATTCTATTATATAAAAGATTCATACTGTTGTGTTGTATAATAGGCGACTGCATTTGGTCACATAAGGAAGATATCGATGTGTCTGAACTGCAAAAAAAAAACGTAGAAACATATTGTGTTGAACATTTATGCAAATGACAAAGAATTCTTCTTTTGAAGGACATTGTTTGTGATCACATGTCATATGTCGCAAGTGTCATTTGAAGTATTTTCCTCTGTTCAATACTCCTAATTTGCCATCCCACATCATTTGCAGGCGTACATATTTCCGTTTAATACATTAGTATCATCTGCATAGCTGAAGTGAAGAAAATGAACGCTACAAAAACAGTTCACATTATCTTTTTGTGAACACAATTTCACCGTACCATGTTGTCTCTTTATTGATGACATAAATGGGAAAATTGTTGCTGCTTATGAATGAATTCTTCCTGAACGGAAACAAGGATAAATGACATAATCAGTATTCTGAACTATAAACATAGTTTTGGATATGCATTTACCAAAAGAATTTGTTAATTTTCATCGCTCTTCTCTTTCCAACTAAGTAGAGGTAAATACTTTTCTAAAGCAGCTGGCAAAAAATGTATATTCAGTTTTAGTAAAGAAACCGCAGCAAATAAACAGCGGAATTCCGTTACTGGTTTTTGTCCAGCAAGAGAAGTCGTTAATTAACATTATGTTCCTGCCAGATTTTTTTTTTTTAATTTTCTATACCCTCCGCCATGGTATGGAGGGTATATTAAGTTTATTTTTCCTTTTGTAACGCATTTAAATAATAATTGTCGATATATCAGATATGGGATTTCTGAGTGAAATCGGTCATTATTTCAAAATGAGGTTTTTGATTTCTGAAATAATACGAGTTTTTCTGAGCTCGAGGTCTTGACCGTGTAATATTTTAAAAATATAAAAGAAAAGGTTGAACAAAATCCACACGTTTTTGATTTCCTTTATTTTTGCTTTGTTGATGTTGCTCATCAGCCAAACATTTTTTTGACAAAAGGTTCCAAAGATATTGTGCCTTGAAAAAGTCGAATTCTGCAAAAACTAAATGCAAAGAAATACAGTATATTCTCGATAATCCGGACACTTGTTAATCCGGACAACGCGGTAATCCGGACTAGAAAAAGTTTTGAGTTAAATAACTGATATTAAAAAAAAATAAATAATTCGAATATATAACTTTCGAACGATTTGTGGTACAAATGCTAGTTTCCAAGTTTAGCCTTCGTCCACCCACTAAAATAACATTCTAATATGCCTGATGATCGGGCTTAAACACCCGTGAAATGTGGCATAATGGTTGAATTTGTGGGACTTCGGTGGATTCCTAATTTTTCAATGTACCACTTGGGTCATAACAGCTCAACTCGAAAGAGAATTAATGCAAATATCACTATAAAACAAGTAAAAAAGTATCAGTCGGCTTCAGCCCGTGTGGATTGAAATACATTTTCCCAAAAAAACTTATGTATTTAGGGGGTTTTCAAAATGCTGGGCGTTTGAACCGATAAAAACATGTATAGGATTAAAGCTCAAACATTTGCGGTGATACCAATAGATAGGGAGGTACCGGAAGGGGTGGACATATAAGCACCACCTTCGAATTTCATCTAATATTCGAAGAAATATTACGATGTCCAAAGTGTAAACGAACGCAGTATTTGGTTCGAGCTCTCTGGCCACTACATATGGTAGCATAGGGTTCTTTTACAACTTTCGGGATGTTTTCTCAAGAAGTATAGACATGCGCCTGAAAAAACTTTTACCGTCGTAATTGAGGTAGCGAATGCAAATCGCTTCAACAAAAATCAAAGTGATTCGAGAGCAGGTCTTAAAGTGAACTTATCCGAAATTTTGTGTGAGAGGTACAAGAAGAAGTAGACAAATATAGTCCATATTCGAACCTGGTCTATATCTGGTAGATATATTAGGATGTGCAAAGTATTGATTACATCGCGATGCAATTTTGCCGCCCCATCAGATTTCGGTATGTGAAAGAAACTACAGATGTAACCAAGGAGGAAATAAGTTATGTGCAAAATGAAATTAAGAACCTCACTCCTACAAAAGTAAATATTGATGGAAAAAATTTTAAAAATGACCATGGTTGATGGCAAAGTTTGCAATGCTGTAACCAACACGACCTCAACTAGCCGATGCTATATATGTGGCGCCACTTCCAAAGATTTCAAGAATTTAAGCAAAAAGAACGAAATAAGTCAAGATGCTCTTGAGTTTGGAATTTCGGTATTGCACGCAAAAATACGTATTTTTGAAAGCATTCTGCATTTGGCATATAAATTGCCCGTGAAGAAATATGGAAAGAAAAGGACCCAGGAAGGGAAAACATTAGAAGAAGAAAGGAAAAAAGAAATCCAAGAAAGATTCCGCTTAGAAACTGGGCTGTTGGTGGACATGCCTAAAGCCAATTTTGGTAATACCAATGATGGCAATACGAGTAGGAGATTTTTTTGAAAACACAGAATTAGCGGCGGACATAACAGGCATTAACCACGAATTAATACATAGATTTAAAATCTTACACAAAATAAATACAACAAAATTCGAAGAATATGCCTTCAACACCGCGCAAATGTATGTGGAATTATACGACTGGCATCCCATGACTCCAACAATGCATAAATTACTATTACATGGGGCGACCGACCATCATAGATAATGCACTGCTGTCAATCGGTCAATTGTCGGAGGAGGCTGCAGAAGCTCGAAATAAACATTTTCGGTCATACAGACAGAATTTTTCAAGTAAATTTTGAAGGGAAGAATGCAACCGTGATATTTATCAAAGGTTGCTTCTTACTTCAGATCCACTCATAAGTAGTGAAAGATCGTTAAAGAAAACTTCACACAAGATGTTTTCCAGTGAAGTTATAGAACTATTAGAACCTGCCGAACTCCACACACAATCATGCATTGAACACGAAGAAGTCGAGATAGAAACATCTTTTAATAAGACAATTTAATTTATTTATAATTTATATTTATTTTTGATTTATTAAAATAAAATGTGTTTTAATTATAAAATATATGTTTTTCTTATTTATTTTGTTAAAAATACTGTCTTTCGAAGCCATTAACGTCCAAAAATATTTTTGGCCGCCTAAATATTTCAAATCGACCACTGTGCATCGTTCACTCCCTTCAAGAGTTATCGTGCCCACAATTTTTCAGAACATTTTTGAACTTTTGTGGGGGAGGTACCTGAAGGAGTGGACCGATATGGCTTCGAATTTAAACTATGTTTGGACAAAATATTACGAAGGCCAAATTTTGGACCGAATCGGCAGATCAGTTCGAGAGTTATCTTGCCCTCCATCCACTACACACGGTGTTATAGGGGCTTTTTGCATCTTTTATGCTTTTTTCTCAGGAAGTATGGACTTGCCCTGATGTATGGGGGGCAACGAATACAAGTTGCTGCAACAAAAATCAAAGCGATTCGAGAGCAGGTCCTAACCTGAACTTATCCGAAATTTTGTGTGGGAGGTACCCGAAGGAGTGGACCGATTGAGTCTATATTGGAACCTCATCTAAGTCTGGTAGAAATTTAACGACGTGCAAAGTATAGACCAAATCGGTTACTTCTTTCAAGAGTTATCGTACGCACAAATTTTCCGAACATTTTCGAACTTTTGTGGGGGTGGTACCGGAAGGAGTGGACCAATATAACCCATCTTCGATCTTAAACCAAGTTCGGACAAAATATTACGAAAGACAAATTTTGGACCGAATTGGTTGATCCATTCGAGAGCTATCGTGCGAACCCGCCAGCCAGACAGACAGACAGACAGACGGACGGACATGGCTAAATCAATTCCAAATTGTCTGAAACACATTTCGTCCAAACATACTTGGGGTCTAAAACCATTATTTCGATGAGGCACATTTTGCCCATATGAAAGTGTATATACCCTAGTTAGCATAAATGCTGAGGGTATAAATAGTGTGTTAGGGTGTTGTGGAACTCTAGTCAGCTGCATATTTTCTTAGTGTGTTTTGGAATGCCAATTCGATCATATACTTAAATTTGACCTAAGGTTTTAGTCATAATGCCCACCAGTGACCACCTCGGGAATAATTTTCCAAAGTAGGTCATGGGTTTAAGATTATTCAGTATTAAAATCAACTGCCATGTTGTGCCAGACTATAAATGGTGGGCCGCTGAGTAAAGCTGCCCTAGAATAGGGTTTCTATGGATACTTACTTACTTACTTAGTTGGCCCATTACAGAACATTGGAACAAACATTGGAAATAGACCGAACTAAGAAAAGATCTCCATTCCTCTCTGTTTTTCGCTTGACTTTTTGGAATACCGCGCCTTTCCATTTCTTCATCCACTTGTGTGCTCCATCGAAGCTTAGGCCTGCCGATTCTGGGTGCACCGCCATGTGGAATGTATTCATACGCCTTTTTAGCGGGTTCGTCATCGCTCATTCTCATGATATGGCCTAGCCAACGCAATCGTTGCATCTCGATACGTTTAACTATATGCATGTCTTTGTAAAGCTTATATAGCTCGTGGTTCATACGACGTCGATATTCACCGTCAACGCAAATCGGCCCGTAGATCTTTCGAAGAATTTTCCTCTCAAACACACCAAGCACTGCCTTATCTGCTTGCGCAAGTACCCATGCTTCGGAGCCATACATTAACACGGGTAGTATCAGCGTTTTGTATAGTGTTATTTTTGTTTGACGAGATTTGGCTTTGTTTTTAAATTGCTTACTTAATCCATAGTAGCATCTGTTGGCCAATACAATTCTTCTTCTTATTTCACAACTGATGTTGTTTGTTGTGTTTATGGCAGTGCCGAGGTAGACGAAGTCTTTAACTACCTCAAAATTATAGGTACCAACTTCTACGGTTGGTCCGAGCTCTATGGACGCTTTGCGCGTCGACACCATCAATTTGGTCTTTTCGCCGTTTACCGCCAGACCCACTTTCGCAGATTCTGCTTCGACCTTCCTAAAGGTATCAGTTACTTCCTTTACTGATCGTCCCATGATGTCTATGTCATCAGCATAGGCAAGTAACATGTGGCTATTGGTGTAAATTGTGCCATTTCTTTTGACATTTGCATCTCGTATTACCTTTTCCAGCAAAATGTTGAACAGGTCACACGAAAGGCTGTCTCCTTGTCTGAAACCTCTTTTGGTACAAAATTCTTCGGAGAGGTTCTTTCCAATTTTAACTGAGGACCTAGTATCAGTTAGAGTCATCTTACAAAGCCGGATGAGCTTTGCGGGAATACCAAATTCAGACATTGCATGGAATACCTTTGATCGGAGGGGACTGTCGAATGCTGCTTTATAATCGACAAAAAGGTGAAATGTGTCGATCTGCATCTCTTGGGTCTTCTCTAGGATTTGCCGCAGGGTAAATATCTGGTCAATGGTGGACTTGCCAGGTCTAAAGCCACATTGGTATGGTCCAATTATCTCGTTGACCATAGGCTTTATTCGTTCGCACAGTATCCCTGACACTATCTTATAGGCAATAGGGAGTAGACTTATGCCCCTATAGTTTGAGCATAAAGTCTTATCTCCTTTCTTGTGGACGGGACATAGGATGCTCAGGTTCCAATCGTCGGGTACGCGTTCTTCCTGCCAGATGGTGCTAACTAGCTGATGCATACACCTTATCAGCGCGTCGCCTCCGGTTTTAAACAGCTCGGCTGGTAAGCCATCGGCTCCTGCTGCTTTATTATTCTTCAGCCGGTTGATTGCTGTTTTTACCTCATCTTGGCCGGGTGGTATACATTCTATACCATCTTCTGGGATTGGATCTGCGGTATCATCGTCTTCGCCACTATTGGATACCAGCAGATTGGAGAAATGTTCCTTCCATATCCTGAGCACGCTATCTGTATCTGTTACCAGATTACCTTGCTGGTCTCTACAGGAGGATGTGCCTGTACCAAAGCCATCTGTTTGATGTTTCACTCTTTGGTAGAATTTTCGGACTTCATTCTGGCTCCTGTACATCTCGATTTTTTCACACTCCCGCTTTTCCATTTCTCTCTTTTTCGTGCGGAAAAGACGTTTCTGTTCTCTCCTTTTCTCCCGATATCTCTCTCGTGCGTTAAGCGTTGCTACTGATTGTAAAGTAGCTCTACATGCCGCATTTTTAACTTCCTTTGTGGAGGTCTCTGGAATCCAAGTACTGATTTTGCGGCTGTTTGCATGGAGTGGGCAATATTTTGCCATTGTGTTGTTATGTTATCGGGACAAGGAGTGCTCGCGTTAAGCAATTGGGCTAGTTGAGTGGAATATGCTGTGGCTATCTGTTGTGTTTGCAGCCTATCGATGTCCAACTTCCGCGTTGTGTCTGTTCGTGCTTTATTTGCAACGTTTAGACGGGTACGTACCTTTGCTGCAACAAGATAGTGGTCCGAATCAATGTTTGCGCCTCGGAACGATCGTACATCCAACACGCTGGATGAATGTCTTCCATCTATCACAACATGATCAATTTGATTACTTGTTCTTTGATCTGGGGACAGCCAGGTGCCCTTATGAATATCGAGATGATTAAATCTGGTACTGCTAACTACCATGTTTTTGCAGCTGCAAAGTCTATCAGCCTCATACCATTGTCAGATGTTTCACTGTGGAGACTGAATTTCCCGACTGTTGGGCCAAAGATATTCTCCTTTCCAATTTTGGCATTAAAATCGCCTAGAATGATTTTAATGTCATGGGCAGGGCAACGGTCATATGTTTCTTCTAAGCGCTCGTAAAATATATCTTTGGTCTGTTCGTCCTTTTCTTCAGTGGGAGCATGAGCGCAAATAAAGCTGATGTTGAAGAATTTATCTTTTATTCGAATTGCAGCAAGTCTTTCATTCACTGGGGTGAAGCTGGATACCAGATGTTTTAGTCTCCGACTAACTACGAATCCGCAACCAAACTCATGCTTTACGTCATGGCAGCTATAATACAGTGCGTCACCTTTAGGTGTTGTTGTGACGCCTTTCCCAATCCATCGTATTTCCTGTATGGCAGTAATATCGGCCTTGTACTTTTCAAGTACGTCTGCCAATGCGAAGACTGCACCTTCTCTATAAAGAGTGCGAACATTCCAGGTGCATATTCGCAGATCATGGTCCTTAAAACGTTTGCGGGGTTCGTCAACTTTAGAGGGGTTTGTTTTTCTTTTCTTTCGTTTTTTCATAGTAGGCAGTTTTTTTCTTGGGGAGGGTTACTAACCCGACGCCCAAACCCAAGTTTTTAACGTTCTTATGGGTGAACACAATTCTTACCGTGTACCCCCTCCAGAGGGGAAAGGGGGGAGAATGTTACGCTCGTGGTTTCTTAAAACACTCTTCGCAGCAGCACAAAGATGTAACCAGCGCATTAGCTTGATATTTACACGAGAAATATTTTTGGCCACTTTCTCTATACAAGTGGATCCACTGTGCAGCGGTCAGAAAACTTCCTATTTATTTCATTTTAGTTCATAATATTTCATGGTGGAGAGTATGCAAATTTCGGCCCGTCCGAACTTAACATTGTTTTTACTTATTATTGAAATTGAAATGTCAATGCAGCATTTTCCTATTCTAACAAATTTAAATGTTCATGGGAATTGTGTCCAAAAGTGCTGATGGTAGTTTTGATGCCTACTTAGAATTGGCATTTTTAAACATATGTAGTTATGTCTACCCATTCAATGGAACATCTGTATTTTAACTATACACACATATAACGTTATAATGCTCTATGTATTGTATAAGATATCCGTAATATTCTGTTGTATAATAGATGACTGCATTTGGTCTTATTAGGAAGATGTGCATCAATGTTTGGAAAATTTATGCAAATGATAAAAAAGTCCTTTTGATTGACATTATTTGTGATCATATGATTACACGTGAGACGTATGCCGTTGAAGGCATTGTATCTTGTTCAATATTCCTACTTTGCCATACCATATCATTTGCAGGCGTACATAGTTCTGTTTTGCATTCAAGTAGTTTGAATAGCTAAATTACCTATAATTGAACATTCCAGAAAAAATGAAGGCTGTGCATCCATTATGAATTTCTCGTCAACATAAATAATGATAAACGACGAAATGAAGATAATCTTTCTGAGCTACGAACAAAGTTATGGATATGGATTTTCTGACAGACGCCAACTAATAATCCAAGTGGTGCTTCAATTTCTATAGATGGTGGAAAAAGATACCCAAGAAAATGTACATGTATTTTTAGCGAACCGGAAATCAGAATACAAAAGCTTTTGATTTTCCTCATACTTTTGGTTTTCATAACAAAAGGATAAAGATTAGGTGATTCGCTACATAATGACGGTAGATACGAAAATTATTTGTCATTCTAACTTATAATTCTAAATGACTGAAGGTATTTTTTATAACTACATACATATGTATATTAAACCGAATACAAATACAAACACATGTTAACGACCATTGCTCCAAACGATGGTAGTTTTGCCATCTCTAGATAATCACGCGCTTACGGTATCAAATTGCCTGTGTATTACCCAGCAAAAAGTTTGCCTCCAAAGGTGCAGTTAAATCATATGTACAAATGATTTGGAGTGTAGAGTTGTGCCAAGGGAAATATATGGAACTATCTCGTTTACTTCGCAGTTCCAATGGCCCATATTTTTCTTTGAACAGACTGCGTATACTTAATATCACACGTTACATTTCATGATGTTGCTCATACGCTTTGGAACTAGTACAAGGAACTAGTAACTAGATTACCCAATTCTATTGGAATGACATCAAATTATGCATTTTCACTCATGATTTTTACAAGAACGTGACTACCGAAAGAGGCACTCCATTAGCACTGCATTGTAACTAACACTTTAGAGTAGACCAATTTCAATCCAAAGCACGTGTTTCGATACAGTTGTTTGGATTTAAAGGCACTCTTCGGAATGTGTTTTTAATAAGTTTAAATATGAAATAAAACAAGTAAGAGAGGGCTATTGTCGGACGGGGCCGACCTGGGCACTATTTTTCCACTGAATTAATTTTATATGATTGCGACATATTTTTGCCGTCCGGTCATACATACATATGTTGATATACACCATACAATACCAGAGATATAGCACATACATACACCGTCATTTATAATGGACACATATACCGTTTTGGCTATATATAAATGTTTTTTTTTCAAAAATTTATTTTTTAGTTATTACATTACTTTTGGCCAAAGGTAGCACAACAAGACTAGTATATCATTGCAATTTGAATCCATTTAAATTGTGGGAATAATTTTACCCGCTTAATATTATCCGATCATTATCCAAAATTATTGGCATCTTCCTTGACCAAAACTCTTACCTAGTGCATACATTTTTCAGGACTGTAGTATTATTGACCTTTAGGGTGTATGTAATTACACTGCACACAATTAAAACTGTGGGATTATTGTATATAATAGGGTATAACCTGTTATCTGGATGCCACCGTAGTGCAATGGGTGCACTCATTGATATGAGAGAAGTCTCCTTGTCCCGTATGGGATGTTTGTGGAACAATTATAACTCTGTTATCTGACCACGTACATCAACATAATTGACATCAATGGAAAGTTTTGGTCCATTTAACCAGCTAAATATTATCTGATCATCATAGACTATTTGCATCAGGGGAAAGGTCAGTAGTTATTTTTCCATATGTAGGATACTTTGCCGGTATATGCCCTCCAGGTATTAAAATATGAACAAAAAATTAAATTTTGATATTTGATACCAAAGTGATGCTCACTTTCACCTACTAAGAAATATCAGATCATTCATTATCCAAAATTGCAGGCATCTTCTTCGACCTAAACTCAACATGTCGTGACTATTGAGCTATAATTGCGACCTCTAGCGTGATTACGATTATACTACAAACAAATAACTGGATATATTAGGCTGTAACTCTGTTATCTAATCATGTACACCAACACAATTAGCAACAATAGAAAAGTCAAGAGTTTCCTTTCCAAACATAGTTTACTTGCCCGGAATGTGTAAACATTGTGAAAATGTTCACACAAAAGTTTTGGTCAATTTAACACTATTAATCTTATCTGAGCACTTTATTTTAAATTTCTAGGCTATCGGACTACTATTACAAACTACAGAGCAGCTACAAAATCGGTTAAAATTTTGTTTTTGATCCATTTCACCCGCTAAATATTTCACAACAAACTTATAATACCCTTTCTACATAGTGGTTTATAGGGAGGTGATGTTTTATAAGGACGTGATACATTCAGTGCATTGTCCCAATTTGAACTTCTATATCTCAAAAATAATAAAACCAACTAAAACATTATAAGGGTCAATCTTGTAGAGAATTTTCACAGCTACAACACTTGCTCTAATCCCACTTCAATAGGACTTGCGGTTTCCAAGCAAAATCGTGAAAACCTGACAAACCCTAGAAATGTGATCTTTAACCGATTTTGTTTGTTTGGGCTGTTTTTTTTTATACCCTCCACCATAGTATGGAGGGTATATTAAGTTTGTTTATCCGTTTGTAACGCATTGAAATACTTATTTGCGACCCTATAAAGTATATGGGGAATTCCAAGTGAAATCGGACAGTTCGGAGAAAAGTAATTTTTGATTTCAATTGTTTTTGGTTCAATTTATGCTCCTAGCCAACAGAACATTTTAGTATATTTTAAAATTATTTTTTGACCAACGGTACAGAGATATCGCCTATTGAAATTATCGAATTTTTAAAGAACTATGTTCAAATAAATACTCATAACTTCTTTAATATTGGTCCAAATGGGACCATCTTTTTTTTGATTTGTTTGTTTTTTTATCAGCTATCGAAAGAAATATTTTAAATAAGAGTGCACAGTGGGCTTCAATGTAATTTTCGGGATTTAATATTTAAAATCAATTTTTAAACATGATTGCACCCTTCGATTTTTTCAAAAAAAAATTATGTTAAACTACGTTCAATTACAAAAATTTTAAGCCCTATTTGGTAATGGGATTCGGACAATTACTATTTTTTCTGAATTTTTTAAAATTTGTCAATACAATTTTTCCTTAATACCTTTGTCCAAAATTTGTATTTCCTGTATTTTTGAAGCTAAGAGTACATATTTATCATTATATATTATATATTTATCATAAAATATAGAAAAAAAATCCACAGTGGACTTTAATGGAATTTTCGCTGATGCATTTTCAAAATCGAAAAATGACGCAGTTTTTAAGATGTTTGAGATAAATTCATAAATATAAAATCAAAACAAATATTTATAAATGAAATTTTTAATTTTTTTAATAAAATAATAAATTTTGGACAAAGGTATAAAGGAAAAATTGTATTGACAAATTTTAAAAAATTCAGAAAAGATAGTAATCGTCCGAATCCCATTACCACATAGGGCTTAAAATTTTTGTAATTGATTGTAGTTTAACATAATTTTTTTTTGAAAAAATCGAAGGGTGCAATCATGTTTAAAAATTGATTTTAAATATTAAATCCCGAAAATTGCATTGAAGCCCACTGTGCATTTTTCTTTTAAATATTTCTTTCGATAGCTGATAAAAAACAAACAAATCAAAAAAAAAGATGGTCCAATTTGGACCAATATTAAAGAAGTTATGAGTATTTCTTTGCATGTAGTTTTTACAGAATTTGATTTTTTCAAGGTGCGATATCTCTGGAACCGTTAGTCAAAAAAAATTTGAAAATATACTAAAATGTTTTGTTAATCAGCAGCATCGCCACAGCTAAATATAAAGGAAATCAAAAACCTCATCTTGAAAAAGTGTCCGATTTCACTCAGAAATCCCCATATATATTCTTGATCAGGGTAAAATTCGGAGTCGATCTGTGCACGTCTGTCCGTCTGTGGTAATCACTATAGCATCCACAAAAATGGAGATAGGACGCTGAAACTTTGTTTGCAGACAGGTCAAGTTCGATGATGGGCTATATCGGTAAACGTTTTGGTATAGCCCCCATATAACGGTACCCCCCGATTTACGGTATTTTGACGTTTTTAGCTACATTTTCAGACCGATTTAGCTATAATTTGACATTTAGGGTTCTTAAGTGTCAATAAACTTATATAACAAAACTTGTGGACATAGGTCCACGTTTTGGTATAGCCCCCATATAACGGTACCCCCAATTTACGGTATTTTGACGTTTTTAGCTATATTTTCAGGTCGATTAAGCTATAAATTGACATTTAGGGTTCTTAAGTGTCAATAAACTTATATAACATAAGTTGTGGATATAGGTCCACGTTTTGGTATAGCCCCCATATAACGGTACCCCTGATTTATGGCATTTTGACGTTTTTAGTTACATTTACAGACCGATTTAGCTATAAATTGACTTTTGGGTTCTTAAATGTCAATAAACTTATATAAATAGTGGACATAGGTCCATGTTTTGGAATAGCCCCCATATAACGTTACCGCCCGATTTCAGGTATTTTGACGTTTAAATTCACATTCCTAGACCGAATTATCTATAATTTGAAATTTGGGGTTCTTAGTGACCAAAAACACTTACATATATTCGAAATAATTATGAACGTAGGTCCATGTTTTGGTATAGCCCCACATAATGGTACCTCGGTATAACGGATTTCGGTATCCCCATATAACGGATTTTCGTAATTTTGAGAATTTTACCTACAAGTTTTAACCGAATTATCTGTAATTTGAACATTTGACATTTGAAATTCTTAGTGGTCACCACACCTCTCCACCAAAAATTGTCAAGAAAGGTCGATGTACTGATAAAGCTCCCATATAAAAGTACCTCCCGATTTTCAGTAATTTAGTGATTTTAACTACAATATTAAACCGAACTAGCAGTAATTTGACATTTGAAGTTCTTAGTGGTCACAACACCTCTCCATAAAAAATTGTCAACATAGGTCCATGTTCGGATATAGCTCCCATATAACGGTACCTCCCAATTTTCAGTAATTGGCAATTTTAGCTAAAATTTTTAACCGAACTAACTGTAATTTGACATTTGAAGGTTGTAGTGATCTCCACACATCTGCATCAACAATTTTCAACATAGCCCCAATATAACGATACTTCCCGATTTTCGGTACCTTGAGGATTTTACTTAAAATATTTAACGAAACGTAAGTCCATGTTTTGGTATAGCCCCAAAACAAACCTCCCGATTTTCCATACCTTAGCTTTATTTTTTGGACGAACGATACTTCCCGATTTTCGGTACCTTGAGGATTTTGCTTAAAATATTTAACGGAACGTAAGTCCATGTTTTGGTATAGCCCCAAAAAAACCTCCCGATTTTCCGTACCTTAGCTTTATTTTTGGACGAACTTTCTGTAATTTGAAATTTAAAAGCCAACAAAAATTGTTAATTTATGTTCATATTTTCGTATAGCCCACATTCCTCCGAACTAGCTGTTAATGACACTTGAAGTTCCCACGTTATGTACCAATTTTCGGTATTTTGAGGATTCTAGCTACAATTTTTAACCGAGTTAGGAGTTATTTGACATAAAAGGCTCCCATCAAAAACTGTCAACATAGGTCCATGTTTTATTATAACCCCTATATAACGGTACCTCCCAATTTCTAGCCCACCAAAAATTGTCAACATACATAGTTATATATAGGCACCATAAAAAAGAGCCTCCCGAATGAAGCGTTTTATGTACATTATCTGACATTTTAACGTACCCACTTAAAGTTGGGGACGGGAATGAAAACTATTTATTCCATTTTAGTTCAGAATATTTTATGGTGGAGGGTATGAAAAGTTTGGCCCGGCCGAACTTTACGCTTTTTTACTTGTTATACTATGGATTGGATTACTGAAAAAATTTCACTTATCCGAAGTTCGGCTTACTGGAAAAAATTCTGTTATCCGAATTCCGTTTAAGCGCAAACTTCGGATAACTGAAACGAACATGCTGATTTTTTGTCGTTTCAGTAAAGCGGAGTCGACTGTATGTTTTCTTAGTGTATTTTGAAATGCCAATTCGATCATCTACTTAAATTTGACCTTAGGTTTTAGTCATGATGACCACTAGTGCCCACCTCGGGAAAAATTTTCTAATGTAGGTCATTGGTTTAAGATTATGTAGTATTAATATGAGTTGCCATCTAGTGCCAGACTTTTAATTGTGGGTCGCAGAATAATGTACCCTAGAATAAGGTTTATATGGATATATTAGGGTATTACTATGTTATCTGAACACGTACATTAACATAATTGGCATCAATGGAAAGGTCAAGAGTTCTTCTTCCAAATATGACTTACGTGGGCGGTACGTGTCTTTCAGGATATATATTAAAAATTTTACCAATTTTCAGACAAAAATGTTGGTCTATTTTAACTGCTAAATTGGTTCGTTTTTATGTTGTTTTTGAGATTGTTTTGTTTTTCCATGCCTATTTTTGCATCATAGGAAAATCGGTACCTGTGTTTATTACGTTTTGTGTTAACAGCAAATAATAATTTGTATCATATACCCCCTCCAGAGGGGAAAGAGGGGAGAATCCTGCGCTCATGGTTTCTTAAAGTAATCTTCGCAGCAGCATAAAGCTGTAACCAGCGTTTTAGAATATTTAAAATATTTAAATTTCGAGCCAGCCGAACTTAACGCTTTTTTTATGTGTTAATATATATAAAATATTGGTCTGCCATTTACATATATTAAACAGAAGACAAATTCATAGACATATTAACGCCCATTGCACCAAACGATGGTAGTTTTGCAATCTCTTAATTACACGCTTACAGTATCACATTGCCTGTGTATTACCCAGCAAAAAGTTTGCCTTCGAAGATGCAGTTAAATCATATATACAAATGATTTGGAATAACATCAAATTATGCATTTTCACGCATGATTTTTGCAAGAACGTGACTACCGAAAGAGGAACTACATTTGCACTACATTTTAAGTAACCTTTTTGCATTGCATTTTAACTAATTCTAGAGAGTAGACGAGGATGCAGTCTAATTTGCTTCCAAAGCACGTGTTTTGATGCAGTGCCTTGGATTGAATTTAAAGGCACTCTTCGGAATGTGTTTAAACAAGGCCACTAGGAATACCTTCGGTAAAAATATCCAAAGGATCCTCGAACCACACAAAATTGTTGAACATTTGTGTGGGTGGTACCACATGGTTTGTACAGATAGGGCCCAAATTTGAACATGAACTAAGTTTCGACAATATTTAGAAATCCAAAGTTTGGACTTAATCGGTTGCTACGTCTATGAGAAATCGCGCGTACCATTTTAGCGAATATTTTCGAACTTTTGTGAGGGAGGTACCAGAAGCAGTGGACCTATAAGCACCATATTCGAATTTCGTCTAATATTCGAAGTATTCGGTTCGAGCTCACCAGCCATTACATATCGCTCATTTACTCAAAGAGTGACATAACTCAAAAAATGCGTTTTCTAAGGTAGCAATTTCTATTTTTTCTACGACTTCTCCTTTATCTTGTTTCAAGTTTTCATGCTGATATCTCTAAAACTCATCGAGTTTCAGCTCATTTACAACGACTTTGGCATAATTCAACAAAAAAAAATTTTCAGTTTATGAAGCACTAAAACACTTCAAATCATGCTTGATCATACACAGAAATTTAGCACTGATATCTGGCAAGCTGTTTGCAAAATATGGTCCACGTGGTTATTCTATTTTTTGTGTAATAATATTTATCAAATTTGAAATTGAAACGTCACCTTAAAAGGCGTTTTTCTCGAAACTGGATTTTTTTGACATGTGCCACTCTTTGAGTTAATGAGCGATATGGTGCCATAGGGGTTTTTTAAAACTTTCGGAACGTTTTCTAAAGAAGTGTGGACTTGCCCATAAAAAACTTTTACGGCCGTAAGTGAGGCATCGAATACAAGTTACTTCAAAAAAATTAAAGTGATTCGAGAGCTGGTCGTAATCTGAACTTATCCGAAATTTTGTGAGGGAGGTACCCGAAGGAGTTGACCGGTTGAGTCCATATTCGAACCTCATCTACGTCTGGTATTCATTTCACGATTTGCAAAGTATGGACCAAATCGGTTGCTTCCTTCAAGAGTTATCGTGCGCACAAATTTTCCGAACATTTCCGAACTTTTGTGGGGGAGGTACCGGGAGGAGTGGACCGATAGAACCCATCTTCGAACTTAAACTAAGTTTGGACAAAATATTACGAAAGCCAAATTTTGGACCGGATCGGTTGATCCGTTCGAGAGTTATCGTGCGCTCCAGCCAGCCAGACAGACAGACGGACGGACATTGCTAAATCAACTCCAAATTGTCTGAAACACATTTCGTCCAAATATACTTGGGGTCTAAAACCATTATTTGATGGGGCACATTATGCCCGTATGAAAGTGCTTATACCCTCGTTAGCATGAATGCTGAGGGTATAAGAATATAACGGAAATTTGACCTTGACGCTTTGGACCTTGAAGATGAGGTTGAATGGATTTTATGTGCAATTATTATTCTTTAAGACGAGATCTACAACTTTGCATCATCATGTGAATCCAAATTCTTAGCGGTTTAGAAGATAAGAGCCTGACAAAATGATCTCTTTTTTGACATCAAGGCTTCAGGTCTTTGAGGGCTCATAACGGCGAAAGTTGAAGTGATAGGGAAAAACGCCGGGACACGTGTGTTCTTATTTTTCGTCTTCTATCACGCTGCGGTGTCAGAATATGGTTAAAAATTTTCGTGTTGCATACTGTTTTCAGGAATGATGTGTTGCAGTTTGCAGGTATCTACAAACTGGCTTCATTGTAGGGATCTTTAAGCAACTGCTTGTAAAATGTATCGAACGGAGTGCCTTTTTCGCGACTCCCTGGAACTGCATCCGGATGCAATTTAAATGTGAGAAATGGATGTCAATTGGTGGATCGCATCCTAATGCGGCTCAAATGTAAAGAGTTGGAGTGCCTTTTTCACAATTCCAATTGAACTGCATTCAGATGCTCTTAAAATGTGAGAAAAGAATGTCATTCGTTGGATCGCATCCGAATGCGGTTAAAATGCTGAAAATGGAGTGCTGTGAAAAAACTAGTCTACATCGCTACTACTTCCAATTTATTTTGCTGGGTAACTACAACACTTTAACATTTATAGTTGTCTGTTTTACACCAAAAGATTGCTGGCGTCATTAATTTTAGTACGAAGTCATGTTTGCAGAACTTCCGTATACTTAATTAATAAACCTTGAACATCTTCACAGTTTTAATATCTCCTAGCAAGCTGCTTATGATGTCCTTCTATCGCATGAATGCTGTGCGAACATGATTAAAGATGGACACTGTCATCACGTCTATGCAAGACTAGAGTTTAATGAATGATTTTGAATCAGTCACTTGTGGGTGGTAATACGTATGCAGTTGCTCTATTTTTGGGTGCAATTTAAGTCAATGTTAATAGGAGAATTCAATTTTGTTGGGAAAAGGCTATGAAGTTTTGTAATTAAAAAGACAGGGTTAATTAGACATGTATCTGTATCCCCTACGTTGCTCAAGGAAGTGTGATGGAACGTTTAAAGCGTCACAATAACACATTTAGGATTTAAAGTGCGGTTTAGCTTTATTAGCCATATTTTAAAAATCTTGTCTCTATATTCTCTTATTTTTATTAAAATAGGACAAATTCGTATAGAAGCTAAAGTATTCAGCCGCATCAGACTTATCGGAGCATATGTCGTCGTTAAATGTTGTGCTGGCTTACTGAAATCTCTAAATATTATACTACGCTGGTATATATGTTCTGTTAAAGTATCCACACTGCACCATCTCTGTTGCATTCGGTCACGAAAATTCATCCCAATTTGGGGGGTATCATTTGACACAAACAAACTACAGAATGTGTAGTAGTTTGCTATGAACAAACAAACAACAGCACCAACAGCTTTCATGTATCATTAATCTTACTAGGAATTTATGTAAGCTGAATATCCTCAAACGAGAATAATAAACACTGACTAACTTCACAGTCATTCTATCTTCTCTTGCAATCAGCTTATGTTGAGTTTCCTTTATGGATGCTGTCCAAGGATGATACATGATGAACGATGTTAGCTTTTTGTGTGTACCCATAAACGTTAATGAACGATGTGCAGTTTTATGGTGCAATAGCAGAAGTTTGCATAATTTAAATTGCTCTTTTATCTTTGACGTACACAGTAAGTCAGTTATTTGAATAGAACAACACCAACCAGCAAATTAAAGTCAGTCAGTTTTATTAGAACAAAACAAGCAAGAAAATACTGTAGTGGCGGGATCATGTGATACTCTACACTACACCACTATTTTTGGGTATTACTTCCATCAATATTTGTATTTTGAAAGCGGTATATCGTGCAATTCCTGCTACGAATTCTTCTGGTCCGTGGCGGGGTAGTATGTAACCCCGGACCATGGTTTTGCTCCGTTTGTCACTGTCTCATCTACAATAGGTCTTTGTCGATGGAATGCAAAAGATGTGGTTAAGGGGTACATTTCAGGAATTGCTCCGGACTGACTTTCCTGGTGGAATGTAGTGATAGGGATTACGTTGCTATGTGTTGGGAGAACTTGATATCAAGTGAGTCTTCGTCATCATCTTCAGATTACGGTTGATAGCACTGTGCAACGGCAAATTTCGCAAAATTCCAAGTGGAATCCCTTTTATCTATAACTTTAAACAAAGACAATGGGTCCCCAATATTATACGCTGTACTTCGCAAGATTAAAAACAATGCTTTACAAGTAAAAAAGTATAAGTCGGCTTTGCCGACAGAGAAATACCCTCAGCCCATGTGAATTGAAACACTTTTTGGACATTTTAACTTGCCGACAAAAGTGTGGATTAGGATTAAAGTTCAAAACTGTTGCGGAGAAGTTACTTAAAGGAATGGACCGACATAGTCCATTATCGAAGTGGATCTTATTTTGTCAGTCATATATTTTCTATAGATATCGCGCCCACTAGTCATTTCAGTGGGTCATCGTATAAGTTTTGGACCAGTATGCCAGGAAGCATGGACTTGTCCACTTACTTACTTAGCTGACCATTACAGAACATTTGTTCCATAGACCGAACTAAGAAAAGTTCTCCAATTCTCTCTGTTTTTCGCTTCGCTTTCTGGAATACCGCGCCTTTTCATCTCTTCTTCAACTTGTTTGCGCCATCTATTCTTTGGCCTGCCAATTCTGCGTGCACCGCCATGTATTCATACGCCTTTTTAGCAGGTTCATCATCGCTAATTCTTATTATATGGCCTAGCCAACGCAATCGTTGCATCTCGATACGTTTAACTACATTCATGTCTTTGTATAGCTGATATAGCTCGTGGTTCATACGACGTCGATATTCACCGTCAACGCAAATCGGTCCGTAGATCTTTCGAAGAATTTTCCTCTGAAACACACCAAGCACTGCCTTATCTGCTTGCGCAAGTACCCATGCCTCGGAGCCATACATTAGCACGGGTAGTATCAGCGTTTTGTATAGTGTAATTTTTGTTTGACGAGATGTGGATTTGTTTTTAAATTGCTTACTTAAACCATAGTAGCATCTGTTGGCCAATACAATTCTTCTTCTTATTTCACAACTGATGTTGTTTGTTGTGCTTATGGCAGTGCCAAGGTAGACGAAGTATTTAACTACCTCAAAATTTAAGGTACCAACTTCCACAGTTGGTCCGAGCTCTATGGACGCTTTGCGCGTCGACACCATCAATTTGGTCTTTTCGCCGTTTACCGCCAGACCCACTTTTGCAGATTCTGCTTCGACCTTCCTAAAGGTATCAGTAACTTCCTTTACTGATCGTCCCATGATGTCTATGTCATCAGCATAAGCAAGTAACATGTGGCTATTGGTGTAAATTGTGCCATTTCTTTTGACATTTGCATCTCGTATTACCTTTTCCAGCAAAATGTTGAATAGGTCACACGAAAGGCTGTCTCCTTGTCTGAAACCTCTTTTGGTACAAAATTCTTCGGAGAGGTTCTTTCCAATTTTAACTGAGGACCTAGTATCAGTTAAAGTCATCTTACAAAGCCGGATGAGCTTTGCGGGGATACCAAATTCAGACATTGCGTGGAATACCTTTGATAGGAGGGGACTGTCGAATGCTGCTTTATAATCGACAAAAAGGTGAAATATGTCGATCTGCATATCTTGGGTCTTCTCTAGGATTTGCCGCAGGGTAAATATCTGGTCTATGGTGGACTTGCCAGGTCTAAAGCCACATTGGTATGGTTGGTCGTTCGCACCATATCCCTGACACTATCTTATAGGCAATAGGGAGAAGACTTATACCTCTATAGTTAGAGCATACAGTCTTATCTCCCTTCTTGTGGACGGGGCACAGGATACTCAGGTTCCAATCGTTGGGTACTCGTTCTTCCTGCCAGATGGTGCTAACTAGCTGATGAATACACCTTATCAGCGTGTCGCCTCCGGTTTTAAACAGCTCGGCTGGTAGGCCATCAGCTCCTACTGCCTTATTATTCTTCAGCCGATTTATTGCTGTCTTTACCTCATCTTGGCTGGGTGGTATACATTCAATACCATCTTCTGGGATTGGATCTGTGGTATCTTCGTTGTCTTCGTTAGTATTGGATGCCAGCAGTTTGGAAGAATGTTCTTTCCATATCCCGAGCACACTATCTGTATCAGTTACCAAATTACCTTGCTGGTCTCTACAGAAGGATATGCCTGTAGCATCAGTTTGATGCTTCACTCTTTGGTAGAATTTTCGGACTTCATTCTGCCTCCTGTACATCCCGATTTGTTCACACTCCCGCTTTTCCATCTCTCTCTTTTTCCTGCGGAAAAGACGTTTCTCCTCTCTCATTTTCTCCCGATATCTCTCTCGTGCGTTGCTACTGATTGTAAAGTAGAAAATATAAACCATCTATACAAAAAAATATCAATATTGATCCACGATTTGGTATAGCCCTCATATAAAGGCACCCCCGTAATTTTGCTATTTCAAAGGTCTTGGACACAGTTTCCAATAGATTATGGCATGTTTCACTAAGGCGATTCGAATACAAATTCGTTCGAACTACTACCAAACTTCTGTTTTTTGAAAAATATTCGAATTGTTTTTATTTTTAATCAAACAAACATTTCCTACAAAAACAGTAGTTTGGTAGTAATTCGAACGAATTTGAATTCGAATCGTCTTAGAGAAGCAGGTCATTAGACTCTAATTTGGCATCTTCGTTTCTCAAGCGATAGCACACCTTTTTTGTAGACAATGTTCAATATAGGTCCTGTTTTCGGAGTTGCGCCCATTTAAAGGTACCTCCTGATTTTACCTATTTCGAGGGTCTTGGCCACATTTCCCAAACGATTTGGCCGAAAATTTGTATTTTGGTTTCTTTGGGAGTAGAAAAACTTTCAGCAGAAGATTTGGTATAGCCGTCATATAAAGATACCTCCCAAGTACAGGTCTCGAACGGACTTGGTATGTGGTGTGGTAAATTCGAAATGGAGGTGATTGTTTTAGGTCAGAATAGCAAAACCCCAAAACTGTTTTGAATTCTCAATCCAAATTTTCATTTTATGATAAAGTCCCCATATAAAGGTACCTCCCAAATAAAGGTCTCGAACGGACTTGGTATATGTTGTGGTAAATTCCAAATGCAGTTGTCGGTAGACGGAGATCAGAAGAGCCAAACCGCTAAATGGCATAGAATTCTCAGGTATTTTTTTTATTTTATGATAAAGTCCCCATATAAAGCTAACTTCCCCTTGATCAACTTACCGAATACTAACACCCCCACTTAGAATTTCCCACACCCAAGACCATGACCCGAAAATTGTTGCATGTGTAATGTTCTCTTGATCTACTTACAGAATAGTACAACCCCCACTTGGAATTTGCAACCCAGACCATTACCCGAAAATTGTTGATCAGTGCAATGATCGCAACAATTCACGAAAAAAAGCTGCAGGCCTCGGAGCTGTGAGGGAAACAACATACTGCGTTGGAATCGTACTAGAATTGGAGACGGTAGGCCTTTAATGATACTGCATCAATCTGCACAGTACAAACCTATCTAGCTTCAGCTTGATTGCATTGACCCATATTAGGAGTGAATGGGGAAGCCTCTGGTATAGGATCTATGAATGTTTATATCTCGCCGTTTAACACCTGTGCCCTGTATTATTCGTAAGACATCAGCCACTGTTGGCTGGCCAAACCGAATATTGTGGTTTAGCAGATTTTATGAATCGGAGAAGGAAATGGTCGGAGGAATTTAACATATGCAGTTTTCCGAACTGTGATCTGTCGAACAACCACTGCACTATGATCCCAACTAGCATTTTTCTGGCCAAAACTACTTCCATGTAATTTTTGTATTAATATTTATTAGTATTCATAGTAATTGCCACAAAATATTGATTCAGAATTATTTTCAGCCAAAATTTCAAAAAAAAAAAAAAAACATAAAAATACATTAAACAGGGTGATCCCATTGAATGTGGTCTAAACTAAAATTGTGAGCTTTGTTGATAATTTTTGGTGCGAAGTGTTTCTACGTCCATATGTCCATATGTCAAATTTCAGCAGAATCGGCTTAAAAATGTGGCTAAAATCTTCAAAATACCTTAAATTAGGGTTGTCCTTATAAGGGTGCTATATCCAAACCTGGACCTATGTCAACTGGGTTTGCCAGAGAAATTCTCTGGTAAGTCAAATTAAAAATTGCAAGTTATTATGAAAATCGCTTCAAAATTGTACCACCCAAATATCAAATAGTTCTGAATTTTATATACTTAGCCTGAGCAAAAAATTATCCTTCATTTAACGCAACGAATCGCAACATAAAACCATTTTTAACACCGCTCACTTTCGCTCAAAATTATTTCAGTCCAAAACAATTTTTTAAAATTATGGAAAAAATGTAATTTAAGGGGCTTCTAGAAATGTGTTGTTAACTTTTGCTCTGTTCCAGAACCTGCAAGATGCTACTATTTTTTACTACGATAACATTTTTTCCTTTATGTTATCGGAAAAAATTGTTAAAATAAGTAGATTCTTGCAGTACTGGAACAGACCATTTATTGTTGAACCGAATTTTTCTTTGGAACTTTTTGGAATATTATACTACTTACTTTTACCTTTCTTATCCATATTTGACTTTTAATCTTCCTAACTACTCGTGTTTGTATTTACAACAGGCCTTATTCAGCTGAGACGGATACAAACACCAAAGCAGGAACTGCATCGATATCATTTTGTTGTGCTGATGCATGGGTGAAATATCCGTCTCCTCATGAAGATGTTCGAATGGTGTCATGAGGTGTATACCACACTGACGCCACATAGCTTACCACAACAACATGTCAACATGTTTTCTTTGCCAGTGCTGCCGGTCAGCGGTTTGAACACCTTGGTTCTACTTTTGACATTGTCCCAAATAAAGATGGCTTATACGAACAACTTAGATATCGAACTTTACACCTAATATCTTGGGGTAGTTAGTGTTCGGTTCGTTGCTGTCAGGGAGACTGTGATAGTGTACCGTATTCCGACGACGCTGGATCCGACGATGAAGATGGCGACACGATGAGAGATGTTCTAGCACAGCATTGAGCAACATTTGTCCTGTCACAGTTGACCGAAAGGCGGCTTCCACCAGATGGTGAAAAAATTTCTCCAAGTTAATTCTGTGCATAGAACCGGCCGTGGGATTGGATAATTACACTGTGATACAAATGTTGACAAAATTTTTTTGCAGGGGTTCTGATGCATAAATTCGGTTTTATGGGAGTCCATAGAAGACGAAAATACCTTTGGTTTCTTTGGGTCACTTCGGGTTTTGATTTTATAACGGTAAATGTAGTGAAAAATGGGATTTCTTGGATTTTCAACTTTAAACGAACATTACTTCTTTTTTCCACAACCGATTTGCACACCCCATTTTTTATTGGAAACGGGAGAATAATATAGAATAGAATAATATCTTTCGGACAAGCCCTAGATTTTTAAAATCGGTTAACAAATGGCTAAGTAATAGTGGTTTAAGTGTGACAAAAATGCATTAAAAAACAGTAAAATGTTTTTCCTTGTGCTCTAGGCTGCGTAAACGATACCTAACGGTACAATTATTTACTGTTAGCAAGTAGGAAATTTAGTTGGCTTTCCAAAAAGGGAAAAACCAACGAAATCGGTTGAACAATGAATGCGTTATGACATTTTTTGTATTTTAACTTTTTGGTCTTTTTATACCCTCAGCATTTATGCTAACGAGGGTATATGGGCAATATTATTGAAAATTTAACATCGTTGAAGCCAAGGTTTACCCCTTTAGAACTCGCAAATGGTGGTTGTATATTGTACAATTTAAATGCTTTTGGATAAAATGAAATGTTTTTAGACTTGGCAAAAAATATTGGGTTTCAAAGTTGATTTGCGTGGAAGCTGTGGCTATATTTATGTTAAAAAATGGGTAAAAATGGGTTGAAGCCAACGTGTCTTTTTTTGTTTTCTCTCGATTTGTGATTAAACCACACTTTTCACGATTTTCCCGTTAAAATAAAAGTAGAAGGCAACTAAATAAGGATCATCTCACTATTGTATAACTTCTCAAAATTTGATCTGAGTCTACCATTAAATGATGCTGACATTTTGAAGCCAGATTTTAAGTGTTTTTTGAAAATTTCTTATAATTTCGTTCCGCAAACAGGTTTTTCAAAAAATCATATATAGGAATGAAGAACTCACGATTCTGATTTATTTGATATACGTGTCGTGAATGTAGCCTACACAGCTTCAGAGAAATCTGTATCCAAATACGAAAATTTTGTGCGAACAAATTTCTAAAAATCATATTTTTCGGGCTTAATTTTTACAATTGTCATTCGATTTACTCGTACTTGATTGCAAATTTTTTATTTTTACGTTGCGGATCTAATAAATCTTTACTCGTGAAATTCCATCTACTAAAACGCGAGTTACGAGAAATTCCAAATTAGAAAAATTACCTAAAATTGTTTTTAAAAATGTCGCGTATTTTATCTCGTTTTCTGCGGTTCGTTTCCACTGCAATGAAACAACTAGTACAGCATCTTCGTTTTAGCGGAAACACAGATTTGAAAACTTCACTAGTAAGGGAGATACATTAATTTTATCCCAAAAAATAGTGTGTGATGCTACATCCACGGTTCTTGATTGATTGCCTTGAAATAGGTATATATCGATACAGATTTTCATGGTGACACTAAAACCGGATGCGGAACGAAATTGTATGAACTTTGGGAAAATTAGCGATGTTTTATAGGTTTTTTAATGCTAAGATGCAGCCGATGCTACATCTTAGCGTCCAAATTATATTTCGAAAAATATATACAAATTAAAAGATATGGTCTTGCTGTACATGAAAATCACATGCGGACAAAACGATTTTGATAATTACGCGATTTACACATATTTTAATAATGCATATAAGTTAAAGCGGTTTATTTGAACTCTGTTTCCGTTTAAGAAGTCTAATGATTTATTTCAACAACCCGATAACTTTCCTCGATGGGAAACCTTCTATGTGAATGTAGATAAAGCAAAATCCACCCATTTTCTTGGGAGTTTCAAGAAAAATAAAAGAAGTACTCCTATAGAATTTTTCCAATATTTTCAACTCTACAATACATGTGAAAACTATTATTCCAAACCAAAATTTGTTTTTTGTAACACAAATATGTGCTTATTTTGGCTATAATATCCTAACTACTATCCCGATGATTATAAGTTTGGTCTCATTTGATTCCCCGTGAAGTCTTTATTTAAAAATGTTACTTTTTTGTAATTTTTGACGGGTATATAGAGCCATATTTTCAAAAAATTCGGATTACATTTAAAATTTTGTCAATTTTTTGTAAATTCCGCGAATGCTGAGAAACATTTTACAAATATTATGCAATCTTCTTAATGACGTCACTTCGTGATAACTTTTTAGTGACAATTGTGCTCAATAAAATAATTAACGTGTTTAAAAATATTTTTTTCTTAAAAGCAGAAGTAAAACCGCGATAACATTTGTCCGCAACAACCAAAAATTTGCTCGCGAGCGGATTTGTACTGGGGAATTTTTTCTTAACCTATGTACCAAAAATCGTTAATGTAGCGCGAAAAGAAAAAATTCAATTTATTGGAAATGGAATATGAAATAATTGGCAGTTTTGCCCATATACACTTTCATACGGGCAAAATGTGCCTCATCGAAATAATGGTTTTAGACCCCAAGTATGTTTGGACGAAATGTGTTTCAGACAATTTGGATTCGATTGAGCAATGTCCGTCCGTCTGTCTGTCTGTCTGTCGGTCTGTCTGGCTGGCTGGAGCGCACGATAACTCTCGAACGGATGAACCGATTCGGTTCAAATTTTGACTTTCGTAATATTTGCCCAAACTTAGTTTAAGTTTGAAGATAAGCTATATCGGTCCACTCCTTCCGGTACCTCCCCCACAAAAGTTCGAAAATGTTCGGAAAATTTGTGCGCATGATAACTCTTGAAGGGAGTAACCGATTTGGTCCATACTTTGCCCATCGTGGAGCGTGTACCAGACTTAGAGCAGGTTTTAATATGGACTCAATCGGTCCACTCCGTCGGGTACCTCCCACACAAAAATGTGGAAAAGTTCAGTTTAGGACCATCTCTCGAATCGCTTTGATTTTTGCTTTAGCAACTTGTATTCACTGCCCTCCATACGCCGGTATAAGTTTCATCAGGGGCAAGTCCATACTTCCTGAGAAAATAGCCTGAAAGTTGCAAAAAACCCCTATGATACCGTGTGAGGAGGTTGGAGGGCAAAATAACTCTCGAACAGGTCTACCGATTCGGTCCAAAGTTTGGCCTTAGTAATATTTTGTCCAAACATAGTTTAAGTTCGAAGATAAGCCATATCGGTCCACTCCTTCAGGTACCTCCCCCACAAAAGTTCAAAAATGTTCGGAAAATTGTGCGTACGATAACTCTTGAAGAGAGTGGCCGAATTGGACCATAATTTACACATCCTAATATATCTACTAGATATAGATCAGGTTCAAATATGGACTATATTTGTCCACTCCATCCGGTACCTCCCACACAAAATTTCGGATACATGTTCACTTTAAGACCTGCTTTCGAATCGCTTTGATTTTTGTTGAAGCAACTTGCATTCGCTTCCTCAATTGCGATGGTAAAAGTTGTTTCAGGGGCAAGTCCATACTTCTTGAGCAAACATCCCTGAAGTTGTAAAAAACCCCTATGGTACCATATGTAGTGGCTGGAGATCCATTCTTTTTAGTATCTCCTCCGCAAAACTTTTGATCTCTAATCCTAATCAACATTTTTGTCAGTTCAAACGCCCAAAATTTTTAAAACTCCCTAAATACATGCGTTTTTTGGGAAAAAATTGTTTCAATATGAGGGTATATCTCTGTCGGCAAAGCCGACTGATACTTTTTTACTTGTTCATATTTCCCTTAATAAAAGATTGGAACCTTAGCATGTATGATTTTAATTGTGATTATCTTGCTTTACAATTACGCACAAGGTACTAATCTTTTATAAAGGAAAATATGAAAAAAACCAAAAAGTTAAAACACAAAAAATGCCATAACGCATTCATTTTTCAACCGATTTCGTTGGTTTTTCCCTTTTTGGAAAGCCCACTTAATTTCCTACTTGCTAACTGTAAATAATTTTACCGTTAGGTATCGTTTACGCAGCCTAGAGCACAAGGAAAAACATTTTACTGTTTTTTAATGCGTTTTTGTCACACTTAAACCACTATTACTTAGCCATTTGTTAACCGATTTTAAAAATCTAGGGCTTGTCCGAAAGATATTATTCTCCCGTTTCCAATAAAAAATAGGGTGTGCAAATCGGTTTTGGAAAAAAGAAGTAATGTTCGTATAAAGTTGAAAATCCAAGAAATCCCATTTTTCACTACATTTACCGTTATAAAATCAAAACCCGAAGTGACCCAAAGAAACCAAAGGTATTTTCGTCTTCTATGGACTCCCACAAAACCGAATTTATGCATTAGAACCCCTGCAAATTTTCACTGTAGCACAGTGTTATTAGTAATTTTAGTTGTTGCTTGCAAGGTTTTTCAGAAAACGAAAAATAAACTTTTTTATGGTGGAGATATCACAAAGTTTCGGCCGATAATGTCCCTCATCGAACCTAATCTAAGCTTGAATGAAATATTAGGTTGTACTAAGTTTAGACCAAATGTTTTCTCTTTTATATCCCTCACATAAAAGGAACAAAATCCGCTTTCGAAGTCGCAAAATAATGGCATTTCTTCCCACTACCAAAACCAAAGAAACTCAAATAGAAACTTCTTCAATTACGCCTTCCTTAAATAAATATAAACTTGTCTTTTCTCTACAACATCACACATAAATAAATACTGATAAGGAAATAATTAAAACAAAATTCTTCAAGGGAAATTCCTGACAGTTGTGCGTACATTTTGTTTTCTATGAATGTGCACTGTTTACATCACAACATATTGTTTAAAAAGAAAAATTATAAAACTAAACAAAAAAACTAACGGATATGAAAAATACCATATCTTCATGTGGTATTTCTGTTGTTTGTGTGAGCATATGACCTTTGTGCACAGTGAAAACTATTATTTGTGCAACAACACCCACCAATGGATATTGTCCAAATGTAAGGAACTTCTAACAATTAAGTTGTATTGTTCTCTTTGTATATAAACTAACACATGTGGTCACTTTCATGTACTCGTTTTTGTACAACAATGCATGGAATCTCTAGAAGAAACCCCTAATTGGTGTCAGATTATTTGGTTTTACTGTATTCCATTTACGTAACTCTTTGCTCTGTTTGCTGCTATACTTGTACACCACACTTGTTGTCATTGCTGTTTTGTATCATTTCCTTGTTGGTCTTTTCGTTTACAGAGCCAGAGGACAAACATTGAGATTATTCTCCATAATACAAAAAAGACATTACACTTGATGTCATGAACGTTGACTGTCATTTCCTTTTTTTTCTTCTTGTGGAACTTAAGCTTGCCGATACACAAAATTCTACTTTCAGTACCCAGCAGATTGTAGTTTATTTAAAGTGGCACGTACCACCATCAAGCATTGAAATACCGCATGCCAGATAGTTTTTTTTTCTAACACAAGAGAAAACAAGCAAAAATATTTTTATGTCGATGTCAAACATGATGAAATATATCCGGAGATGTATTTACCAGAATAAAATCTAATGAAAAATATTCAAGAAAATAAAATGCAAGTGACATTGTAGTTTTCTCCTTGAAGCAAAAACAAGAAATATTTTTTTATTTTGGATTCTGTTTGTTTGTCGTCTGAGTAGACCGACCCTGTGCAGTATGTTCACCACAGCTTTCGAAAACGCCTATCGCTGTCGAAGGTTTTTCAAATGTTTTTTTTTATATTTTGTTCGTCAGTAGTTTTAAGACGATATAATTTTCAGACATTTAGTAAATGTGTTTTCTTCAGAAGAAAACGTGTTTTGAGGAACCTTTTTATACCCTACTCCACAATGTAGGAAGGGTGTTATAAGTTTTTTTTGCTAAAAATGCATGTAACACCGCGAAATAGTCGTCGTAGACCCCCAACGTTATATACCATTTTTCATATCTCGACGAGATATAGCGATGTATGTCCGTCCGTCCGAGTTTCCGTCTGCCATTATAAATTGTAATCAAACTCCAGCCCGCAATTAATGTAATAGTACCTCGAAGTATTGGTCTTTTTTCATTGATCGATTCGATAAAAATCGCCGAAAATTATTTCTAACATTATTTTAATATATGTATGTTTATAGTCTCAACATTTAGGCCAACGAGATTATCGAAATAATGATTTTAGACCGCAAGTATGTTTGGACAAAATCTATTTCAGACAATTTGGAGTCGATTTACCCATGTCCGCCCGTCTGTCTGGCTGGTTCAAATTTTAGGTCTCGTAAATTTCGTCCAAACTTAGTTTAAGTTCGAAGATGTACCATATAAAATATTTTCGCTAAGATAATTCGCACGATAGTTCCAGAAGGGACTAACCGAACTGTTCCAAACTAGGGATATTGAAATATTACTTCCATGCATATATCAGGTTCGAATATGGACTATATCAGTCCACTCCTTTGGGAAAAGCATAGTTTAACAACTCTTCTCGAACCGTTTTAAATTTGTTGGAAACATGATCGCCTTGTGGCCCCTTTCACGACTGCGCAATTTTTTGTGGCATGTACATACTTCCTGAGACGATGTCACCTAATCTGAATTAATCTTAATTTTTTACATCGTATTATTTCTTAGAGACTTGGATTACGTCCGAATATGGACTACATCGGAACACTCCTTCGGGTGCCTCCCATACAAATTTTGGAAAGAGTGCCGTTTAAGGACTCCTCTCGGATTGTTTCAATTTTTTTGTTTTTTTCCTTTGTGGCCCTTTTTACGACGGTACAAATTTTTGGGGGATAAAGTTCATTCTTCATGGGAAGTTGGACAAAATTAAAAAAAAGTAAGGAAAGGATCAATGTCGGGCGGGGCCGACTATATAATACCCTACACCACTGGGAATATGTATAATATATGTGGGAGCTAAATCGAAATCAGAACAGATATCGATATAATTTTTCACATTTGCTTGTAGACCAAATTCCGTTACATAGTCCAAATTTCATCAAAATTGGACGTATATAGCGCGTTTCGCGCATCAAATATCTAAAATCGGCCGAGAATATATATGGGAGCTTTATCCAAATTAGAGCCGATTTCTATATAATTTGGCACACTTATTTCTAGACTAAATACCGTCGCACATTCCAATTTCATTGAAATCTGACATTTACAGCGTGTTTCGTGCTCCAAATGCCTTAAATCGGGCGAAAATATATATGGGGGCTATATCCAAATCTGAGCCGATTTCTATATAAGTGCCAAATTATTTCTAGACAAAATTCCGTCACATATTCCAAATTTCATTGAAATCGGGTATATATAGCGTGTTTCGTGCACCAAATGCCTTAAATCGGGCGAAGATATATATGGGGGCTATATCCAAATCTGAACCGATTTTTACCAAAATAAATAGCGTTCGTCCTTTGGCCAAAAAAAACTATCTTACCCAATTTTCGTGCGAATCGGGCAATAAATGCGAGCTGTACTTTGTTTACAAAAATACATGGACAGACAGACAGACAGACATGCGTAAATGGACTCAGAAAGTGATTCTATGTACATCCCTATGGGTCTATCTCGTTTCCTTTTGCATGTTACAAACTAATGCACAAAGGCATAATACCCCTTACCAAAACAAAAAAAAAAAACATAGAGACGCTACAAGTATTGAGTTTACTTATTTTCTTTGTGTCCGAGGCTGAGGGTATATCTTCGTCGGCACAGCAGACTCAAACTTTCTAACTTTTGTTAATAATATGTAGCGAACAAGCCCCGATTGTTCATTATAAAATACGGAAAATAATACCTTACGTTTCCAGAATTCACGGCGTATATGTAGGTATGTTTTATATCTCTGGTACGGACGGCTAAAATATGTCGCAATCATATAAAAGAAATTCCTTGGAAAATAGTGCACAGATGTAGTGGAGAAGGGTATCAAATGGTCTGCCCTGTCCGACTATAACCCTCTCTTAATTGTTTTAGTTTAATTTTTTTTTTATAAAACGCAACTTAAGTTTTGTATGCAAAAAAATTGACCACATGAGTTATGTAAATTAAAACACATATTTTTATTAAACAATAACAATGATAACAAGTAAAAAGTCGTTATGTTCGGCCGGGCCGAACTTTTTATACCCTCCACCATAAAATAATCTTAATTAAAATGGAATAATTAGGGTCCTTTTACAATTTTAGGTGGGACAACTTTTCGATAATGGTTAGACTTCTACTGCCTCCCGCTATTGCTTAAATTACACTGTGAACACAAATGTTGGAGATGAAAGCCCTTGGTGTGTGTATATTAAAAACCCCGAAGGACAGATGCGCCGTGATTCGAACTTCCGCGTTATGGCGTGATGAAGTTTTTGCAAGAGACCCTGTAAGCTATCATGAATTAGCATTATATCTTTGTTTGTTGTTTTTGTCGAACACTTAAGCAACAGTAAACAAAGATATAACGCTAATTCCTGATGGCCCACAGGGTCTCTAACAAAAATTTCATCACGCCATAAGGCGGAAGTTCGACTCACGGCGGATCTGTCCTTCGGGGTTCATAATATACTCACCAAGGCCTTTCTTCCCCAAGAGGAAATTTCCGTGCCCCAGGCTTTCACCTCCATTTTGTTGCACAGTGTTATCTGATCTAATCTAAAAAATGTGTTCAGCTAGGTGAAAGGTACCACCTACGGGGCTATGTCAAAGAGTCAACCTATCATTAAATTTTTTGGCGGAAAAGTTTTATAGCTGCAGAGAACATCAAGAGTCAAATTGAGGTTAGTTTTATCAAAACAATGTAGACCCTCAAAAATGGACCCATGTTGACGAATTTTAGTGAAGAAATTTCGTGACCACTGAAAATTCCCGAAAAACGGGAGGTACAGTTATATGGGGGATATACCAAAACATGGACCTATATTGACGATTATTTTTGAATAGACAAAATTGTAGCTAAAATTCTCAAAATACCGATCATTACAGCTAGTTCGGTTAAAAATTGCAGCTAAAATTCTCAAAATACCGAAAATCGGGAGATACCGTTATATGGGGGCTATACCAAAACATGGACCTATGTTGACGATGTTTGGTGGAGATGTTTCACGACCACTGAGAACCTCAAATGTCAAATTGCAGATATTTCGGTTACAAATTGTGGCTAAAATTCTCAAAATACCGAAAATCGGGAGGTACCGTTATATGGGAGCTATACCAAAACATGGACCTATGTTGACGATGCTTGGTGGAGATATTTCATGACTACTGAGAACCTCAAATGGCAAATTACAGCTAGTTCGGTTAAAAATTTTAGCCAAAATTCTCAAAATACCGAAAATCGGGAGATAGCGTTATATGGGGGCTATACCAAAACATGGACCTATGTTGACGATGTTTGGTGGAGATGTTTCATGACCACTGAGAACCTCAAATGTCAAATTGCAGATATTTCGGTTACAAATTGTGGCTACAATTCTCAAAATACCGAAAATCGGGAGGTACCGTTATATGGGAGCTATACCAAAACATGGACCTATGTTGACGATGCTTGGTGGAGATATTTCATGACCACTGAGAACCTCAAGTGGCAAATTACAGCTAGTTCGGTTAAAAATTTTAGCTAAAATTCTCAAAATACCGAAAATCGGAAGGTACCGTTATATGGGGGCTATACCAAAACATGGACCTATGTTGACGATGTTTGGTGGAGATGTTTCATGACCACTGAGAACCTCAAATGTCAAATTGCAGATATTTCGGTTACAAATTTTGGCTAAAATTCTCAAAATACCGAAAATCGGGAGGTACCGTTATATGGGGGCTATACCAAAACATGGACCTATACCCATATCCTTTGGGATATAAGTTTGTTGATCACTAGGAACCCTAAGTGCCAAATTATAGCTAATTCGGTCTGCAAATGTGGCGAAGAACGTCAAAATACCTCAAATCCGGAGGTACCGTTATATGGGGGCTATACCAAAAAGTGGACCGATATAGCCCATCTTCGAACTTGACCTGCCTATGGAAAAAAGACCCTCTGGTGCAAAATTTCAGCACTCTATCTCAATTATTGCGGACGCTAGAGTGATTACAACAGACGGACAGACGGACAGACAGACGGACATGGCTAGATCGTCTTAGAATTTTATCCTGATCAAGAATATATATACTTTATAGGATCGCAAATGATTAATTCGATGTGATACAAACAGAATGACAAACTTAATATACCCTCCATACTATGGTGGAGGGTATAAAAATTACACTAAAGAACAAAAATTGAATTCATGTTTACTTTCTCAATTTTAATCTTTTCTAAAAAAAATACTGAACTGATTTTCCTGAAATTGTCAGGGAATGTACAGAAATGGCCCCGGGTGAAAATAGGATGCATATTTTCATGAATTTCGAAGGGAGCGGAGTACTTCACTTTGCCATATTTAAAAAATAACGCCATATCTTTATGAAAGAAAAAATGCCGCCATAACCCACCTTAGGTTTTTATGGAAAGAAAATTTTACCACGTCCACTTTTTTATACCCTCAGCCTTTAGGCTAAAGAGGGTATTTACACTTTGATACGACCAAAAATGTGCCTCATCGAAATAATGGTTTTAGACCCCAAGTATGTTTGTACGATATCAGTTTCAGACAATTTTGAGTAGATCTAGCAATGTCCGTCTGTCTGTCTGTCCGTCTGTCTGTCTGTCTGTCTGTCTGGCTGGCTGGTGCGCACGATAACTCTCGAACGGATCAATCGATTCGGTTAAAATTTTGGGTATCGAAATATTTTGTCCAGATTCGATTTAAGTTCGAAGATGGGCAATATAGGTCCACTCCTTCAGGTACCTCCCCCACAAATGTTCAAAAATTGTTGCAAAACTTGTGCGCACGATAACTCTTGTAAGGAATAACCGATTTGGTCCATACTTTGCGCAACGTATAATTTCTACCAAACTTAGATGAGGTTCCAATATGGACTCAATCGGTCCACTCCTTCGGGTACCTCCCACACAAAATTTCGGAAAAGTTCGGTTTAGGACCTGGTCTCGAATCTCTTTGATTTTTGTTTACGCAAGTTGTATTCGCTGTCCTCTATACGACGCTGTAAGTTTCATTAAGGGCAAGTCCATACTTCCTGAGAAAATAGCCTGAAAGTTACAAAAAACCCTATGACACCGTGTGTAGTGGTTGGAGCGCAAGATAACTCTCGAACGGATCTGCCCATTCGGTCCAAAATTTGGCTTTCGTAATATTTTGTCCAAACTTAGTTCAAGTTCAAAGATGGATTATATCGGTCCACTCCTTCCGGTACCTCCCCCACAAAAGTTCGAAAATGTTCGGAAAATTTGTGCGAACGATAACTCTTGAAGGAAGTAAACGATTTGGTCCATACTTTGCACATTATGAAATTTCTTCCCGACTTAGATGAGGTTCCAATATGGACTCAATCGGAAAACTCCTTCGAGTACCTCCCACACAAAATTTCGGAAAAGTTCAGTTTAGGACCTGCTCTCGAATCGCCTTGGTTTTTGTTGTAACATCTTGTATTCACTGTCCCCTATACGAAGTTACAAGTTTCCTCAGGAGCAAGACCATACTTCCTAAAAAAATAGCCTGAAAGTTGAAAAACAAACCCTATGACACCATGTTCATGGGTGGAAGCGCAAGATAATTCTCGAACGGAAAATAGCCTGAAAGTTACAAAAAACCCTATGACACCGTGTGTAGTGGTTGGAGCGCAAGATAACTCTCGAACGGATCTGCCGATTCGGTCCAAATTTTGGCTTTCGTAATATTTTGTCCAAACTTAGTTCAAGTTCAAAGATGGATTATATCGGTCCACTCCTTCCGATACCTCCCCCACAGAAGTTCGAAAATGTTCGGAAAATTTGTGCGTACGATAACTCTTGAAGAGAGTAACCGATTTGGTCCACACTTTGCACATTATGAAATTTCTACCAGACTTAGATGAGGTTCCAATATGGACTCAATCGGTAAACTCCTTCGAGTACCTCCCACACAAAATTTCGGAAAAGTTCAGTTTAGGACCTGCTCTCGAATCGCCTTGGTTTTTGTTGTACCATCTTGTATTCACTGTCCCCTATACGAAGGTACAAGTTTCCTCAGGGACAAATCCATACTTCCTGAAAAAATAACCTGAAAGTTGAAAAACAAACCCTATGACACCATGTTTATGGGTGGAAGCGCAAGATAATTCTCGAACGGAAATGCCGGTTCCGGCCAAAATTTGGCCTTCGTAATATTGTTTCCAAACTTAATTTAAGTTCGTAGATAAGCCATATCGGTCCACTCCTTCAGGTACCTACCCCACAAAAGTTCAAAAATATTCGGAAAAATTGTGGGCACGATAAATCTTGATGGGAGTGACCGATTTGGTCCATACTTTACACATTCTCATAATATGTACCAGATATAGATCAGGTTCGAATATGGACTATATTTGTCCACTCCATCCCGTACCTCCCACACAAAATTTTGGATAAGTTCACTTTAAGACCTGCTATTGAATCACTTTGAATTTTGTTGAAGCAACTTACATTCGCTGCCTCAATTACGATGGTAAAATTTGTTTCAGGGGCAAGTCCATACTTCTTGAGAAAACAGCCCGAAGGGTGTAAAAACCCCCTATGGCACCCCATGGTATATGTCGGTCCATTTCTTTAAGTACCTTTTCAGCAAAATTTTTGAACTTTAATCCTAATCAAAATTTTTGTCGGTTCATACTAGACCAAAATTTTTAAACCCCCTAAATACATAAGTTTTTTGTGAAAAAAGTGTTTCAATTTGCACAGGCTGAGGGTATATCTCTGTCGGCAAAGCCGACTGATACTTTTTTACTTGTTCAATTTTCAATTAAATTTTTTTTTTTTTTTGAAAAAAAAACTACTGAACCGTTTTTCATGAAATTGTTAGGGAATGTACAGGGATGGCCCCAGAAAAAGGCTACATATTTTATTGAATTGCAAGGAGAGCGTGGTACCTCCCCTATACGATATTTAAAAAAACGCTATATTTGCAAAAATTTAAAATGTACGGATTAATCTACAATCTATATACTTCTTTCGGGCCTAAACACCCGACCACGCCTGCTTTTTAAATATGTTATAATTTCAATTCTGCGGTACCGATTTCCATCAAATTTGCAGCATATGTATATTTTATAAATTTCGGAGGAGGTGGGGTACCTTCCCTACGGCTTTCTTTAAACCGCTGTATGTATAAGCCAAACTTATGATTATATTGGTTTCAGCAAAAATTTTGGGAGGCAATGGGGTTGTGTGTACCCTAGGTGCATATCTGGAGCCAAATTACCTGATGACCACACCAACTCTTTTCAATAACTTTTTTCAAAACTACTGAACCTAATTTAATGTTTTTTTTTATTTTTGCCTTATTAAGGCGAAGGTCATTTATAGTGATATTTAATTAATTCTCTTTCGAGTTGAGCTTATTAGACCTATTATATACATTGAAAAATTAGGAGTCTACCGAAGCCCCACGCATTCAACCATTACGCTAATTTAATGCAATTTTCAGAAAATGTTTCAGGAATATCTCATGATCCAAAATGCTATTATTTATAGACGAATTTCGGGGGCCTATTGTTTTATAATCGCTATATTTGCTAAAATGATGAGTGCATTGGTTTGCAAATTAATTTTCGAGACAATGGTGGTTGCCCCCAATCAAGAAAAACGATATATGTATTTACAAATTTCTTAAGATGGTGAGGCTTAACAATCCGTCAGCCATGAAAAACAAAAACATATAAGTCTCAATAAGCGGGAGAATTCGACATTTTTGAAAAACTTTTATAATTAGATCGCTTTAGTATAAAGACAGGGGACATAGACGATAATAAATCGTAAAGAGCATCAATAGGCGAAAAAATCCGACAAAGTCCGTAAGAGAAAATGAAGGTTACAGACAAAACCTGTTGATAAATTTAATATCCTCCTCGGTTTGAAAATGAACCGAAGAAGTGACGTAGAAAATACCTATTTTTAAATAGTCAAGCATAAAGTCTATAAAAGTTGTCATTTAAACACATTACGACGGGCCAGCAACGCGGACCGGGTTCTGCTAGTAAATAAATAAATAAATTGTTATTTTAGAGCCTATTAGATGATATTCTGCACTATTGTTGGCCATCGTTTAATTTTTTTTCCTCTTTATAAATCCTCATTCGATGTTGTCTCTCTTTCTGAATATTGTTCAACTCTGACAACAATGTTTTCCTATATACACTCCACGTCAGTAGAATAGAACACCTAAGTTTTTGTTAATGTTAGCTTATTTATCCCAAAACGAATGAATCTGTGTTTTTAATCTTGTGGGGATTTAAAGTCTAAGATGTTCCGTATCAGACACAGAAAAAATTATGTTTCTAGCTTTTCGCGAAATGATTTTCTGATCAATTTTCAGATAGTACTATGAAAAATAGACATTTATTTTTGGTCATCAGGATAGAACAGTCACTTTATTTTCGCGAATTTTTGAGATATTAACGCCGAAATTTCTTTCAGTCGATAAAACAAGGCTTTCTAATCATTTTCAGCCAAAGAAAACCTATAAATTATTCCGCGGACACCGAAATAACAGCATTAAAGTGTTTAAATGGACAGATATTTGAAACATCTCGGAATATCAATAGGAGTCGCGCAGTTATGTCATGTTTCTTCACAATAAGATAGAATATGAAACATACAAGCTCGACGGATACAATCGAGTGCTTCGGATGCTGATAAGATGGAACATTTTCAAAATAATTATGAAAACGTCAAAATTTCTCATAAAAACCATGATGTTTTGATCAATAAAACGGGGTTTCCGCGAACAAGTCTGCCGTTTAAAGGTTTGGAAATATGCTCCACATTTAGAGGAAAATAATCTGATATAAAAACAACCGCTATTCTAATACACTGAGGGAAATTTTAGCTCATTTTCAAATTGAACACACCCTTTGGACTTTGAATTTTATATGTGTTCTTATTTCGGTGTCCGCGACTGTTCTCAACAGTGTTATGCTCCAATTTTACGGATTTTACGAATTAGTAGTTTTTTTAACTGAACTCGCAAATGTAAAAGACCCGTTTTCGCGGAAAAACACAATCATGGAAATTGAGGTTTTAGGTTTCGTATGTTGTTTTAAAAAGTACTAAAATTTCTCTCAATGTATGAAAATAGCGGCTGTTTTCGTATCAGATTATCTTCCTTCAAATCTGGAGCCTATTTCCAAACCGTTGAACGGCAGACTTGTTCGCGGAAAAACCGTTTTATTGAACAAAACGTCATGGTTTTTATGAGAAATTTTGACGCTTTTCATAATTATTTTGAAAATGTTCCATCTTATCAGCATCCGAAGCACTCGATTGTATCCGTCGAGCTTGTATGTTTCATATTCTATCTTATTGTGAAGAAACATGACATAACTGCGCGACTCCTATTGATATTCCGAGATGTTTCAAATATCTGTCCATTTAAACACTTTAACGCTGTTATTTCGGTGTCCGCGGAATAATTTATAGGTTTTCTTTGGCTGAAAATGATTAGAAAGCCTTGTTTTATCGACTGAAAGAAATTTCGGCGTTAATATCTCAAAAATTCGCGAAAATAAAGTGACTGTTCTATCCTGATGACCAAAAATAAATGTCTATTTTTCATAGTACTATCTGAAAATTGATCAGAAAATCATTTCGCGAAAAGCTAGAAACATAATTTTTTCTGTGTCTGATACGGAACATCTTAGACTTTAAATCCCCACAAGATTAAAAACACAGATTCATTCGTTTTGGGATAAATAAGCTAACATTAACAAAAACTTAGGTGTTCTATTCTACTGACGTGGAGTGTATATTTATTTGGTTCTTATTTCATATTCCACACCATGCTTTGAAGGATCTAAATAAAATTACATTTTTATTATTCCATGCTAATACGAGTACATGTTTCAATTTGTGTAACAGGAACTAAGTTGAATGAACTCAGTCACGTATACGTTACAATGTTTATTATACGCTATTATGTACGACACAGATGTTTGTAATTAAACAAATATGTTTGTTAATTAACTTTATTGCGGATGCATGTGGAAGGAATGACATATGGTTTTTAAATGTTTATTTGATTAATTAGTATAATAAAAGGAAGTAAGGACACTTTTGTATTCCATTTGCCAAACACAACGTTTTGAATCATTTCAATATGATGTACATTTAACACTTGGAAATTTTTAGCTATGTAGAATAAGTGTATAAAATGTATTAATTCATAAAATATAATTTTTTCACTAACTTCCCAGAAGAGACATGGGAGACTTTTCTCCTTATAATATAGCTCAATTCGTGGATAAATTAATCATAAAGAATAATCAAGGAAATACTAAACGAATGTATATAAAATTCTTCTTATTATTTGTTTCGCTTCACAAGTTTTTGGTCAAAGGATTCATATGAATTTTTGTAATATTCCTTCCATGTATATCATATATTTTTGCTCTTATTATTATTTTTTTTTTCCATTTGTGTCATATCATTATTTGAAATATCATCACGTAGTTCATATATGTACAAGTTCGTTCTTGGAGAATGAGATGGATGGGATGATGCCGTCCAACAAGTTCTTTTATTTACATCACGTCCGATAAAAAATTTCATTTTGCCATGTCTCTCTGTTTTATATGTCTTTGGTCACTATTAATTTTAATGGTCAACTCATGTATGGGGGAGCCGCACGAACTGCAAGATATGATTAACAATTTTGGTTTTATGTTTTGTTCGATATTCTGAGTCATTAGATAACGAGGAGGACACATAAGTACTTGTAGGATAAACGCCTAATTAGATGTCATATAAAACTAGTTTGTCCACTTTTTTTCTTGATTGAATTATAACAACAATTATTTTAACATTTTATGACCACACAATAGGATTTTATTAATTCAAACTTAAATAACTTAATAAAATATCATAAACATTAAACAACTTACGACAATTCCATAGTAGATAAATATTGACATAACCTAATCAAAAGTTAACAAAATCACACCTTAGCCACCCCCATCGCACTTGATTCAAAGTGTATTACATCAAAGCTGTGATTGTGAAGACAAATAAAACGCAATTACTTGACATCACAGATGAACGCAATCCACACACACACACTTTATGTCAACAACAATGACAAGAAAATGTTTACAAATAAAATCTCAGATTACCGTCCGACCCACTCAGCAGATGGTCTCTAGCTATTCTCCGATGCCATCTTAAGTGACATTGGAATAGACAGAAACTGTTTCAACAAAAATGCCAATGAAATGTGGTGTTGATGATAAAGGTAAAAATCATTTTTGTCACTTCATTGACAGTGGCATTCGACAAAAAATAATTGACATTTTGTATTGCTGAGAAAATGTCAATGTGCGTACATACGCACGTACAGACGTGTGTATGACATTCACACTACTTTGGTTTGATATCTCTCAAGTAAGACCAGCAGATCTCATTTAATAATAAAGCTATCATAAATAAGTAACGACTGTTTCCGTTCCGGCAAAAACATAAGAATACAAATGTAGAATTTGTGACAAATTTAAGTTTTTAAAATTAAAAATATGTTTTTTTAAATCACATGTATGTGAGCTTAAATTTGTTAATTCAAGTCATGGGTAGGACTTTATTTTTTTTTTTTTTTTTTTTTTTTTGTAAAATGGGCAATCCAAAGAAGAGAATGTATGGGAAAAATCTTACCCCCTGTTTTTGACCCTGTATGTCGACCGAAAGGTTTCTTGCGCTTCCGAAATTGAAAAAAAAATCATTTTCCGTTCATGTAAACACCTTCGAAACGAAAATCTTTGCGACCGACAAGCTATACGAAATAACACATAAGCGTACACTTTTCCATGTAAATTTGGGTTTATGTATTTCGAAAGGACTGTCTTTTGTAGAAGGAGAATGTCAAAATCACTCACTTGCTTTGTAGCTGTCGAGTAGAACGTAAACTCGCGAATAGCACCGAAAATCTTAAAACAAATTTATGCAACACATTCTTGAAACAAAATAAACATCAAAGACCTCCTTTTTATGGTTTTTACGATTTTGCTTAGAAACCGCTAGTCCTATTGAAAAAGGATTACAACAAATGTTAGAGCTGTGAAAATTCTCTACAAGATTGACCTTTATTATATTTTCGTAGGTTTTACCAAATTGGGAAAATGCACTGACTGTAATACATCCTTATAAAACAATGTCATGTACGGTGCGCCCTATCTAACTTTAAATGAAAACCGCTTACACCTGAGAAGTTTTTGTAGATTCTGGAACAGCAATGCTCATAGATGAGAAAAAACCAAACACAAGAAAAAAATCGCTGGAGGGGGTTTTAAATAAATTGCGATCAAAGTTAACATTTATAGGGTTTTTAGGTTTTCAGGATTTTGAATGGTATCCGCACGCCCTATCGAAATGGAACCAAAGAAAATGTTGTAGTTCTACAACATTTTCTTTAGTTTTAGTGACAATGAGCAACCTAAATGACTGAAATTTGGTGGTTTGTCTTCGGCAGAGGTATGATATTTTCCAACATAGAATAGTGGCTGTAGGTCCACGTTTTGATATAGCCCCCATAGAACAGTACCTACCGATTTTCGCTATTTTGAAGGTTTTAGCCTCATTATCATACCGAAATGACTGAAAATTGGTATTTAGTCTTCGTTGAGGTGTTACAACTTTTCACCTGAAATCTGTCGTATAGGTCCTCGTCTTCATATAGCCCCCTAAACATTTTCGGTATTTTGAAGGTTGTGACCTCAAAATCCACCCGACATTCTTGAAATTTGGTGAACAGTCATCACATTTTTGTGAGCTTATTGAGTACATCAAACAACTGGCTTTAAATATGAGAATTTTTCTTTAAAAACGTTTTTTGGCCGATTAATGTTCAAAAACGGCGCATTTTTTGTAAAAAAAATCGAAGTTTGACTTTCGCTTTTCACCATTTTTTTAAATTGATATTTTTAAAGTGTCTCCGTTCAAAAGGAAGATTATTACGTACTTAATAAGCCCACAAAAATATATGATGATCGGTCCATTCGTTTTCGAGCTATATGCAACACCGCAAAACGCTTGATAAAAAAGTGTGGTCACTGAAAAAGAGAAATAACATGTTCGTCTGCAAACCTCTGCAGCTGGCACCTAGTATTAGTGAAGTACTCACTTTTCACAACTCAAACTGCAAATAATATCGATATACACTTTTATACATTTTTTCCCACTGCACTAAATTTAAGATTTAGTTCAAAAAATCGATATACTAAGTACCACAGACTTGGGTAGCTGTAAACACCACATGATCACTATTTACTTCCAAACAAAATTAAATCCATGTTTATTTACGATAAATTACTTTAAATATGAAAATATTGGAGCATAATAAAAGTTATTAATTTTAGTAAAATAAGGACAAAAATTCATATTTCCAACATTTATCGGATTTGAACCTTCACATGGACAAAACAACTTGACAAATGAATAGCATAATTCAAATTCCTTCAAATTGACATGTTTACTATCATTTCCCATCAATAAATTTGTATTCCGAAGTACTTGATTTTGACCATTTTTGGCCACAGTCGTGACACTGTGTGGCCCTATTACGAGTGTTTTTTTTTTTTGGGCAAGTCCATACTTCCTAAGACGACGCCACCTAAACTGACTAGTGCCTAAGATAACCCTCAAACGGAGAAACCGGTTTGGTCTTAACTTTGTTCATCGTATTATTTCTTAGATACTTGGATTACGTTCGAATATGGACTACATCGGACCACTCCTTCGGATGCCCACCACACAAATTTACGAAAGAGTGCCGTTTAAGGACTCGTCTCGGATTGTTTGAATTTTTTGAATTTTTTTGTCTTTGTGGTCCCTATAACGGCGGTTGCCTTTTTTTTGGGGTGGGGGGGGGGGTGGTGTCAAAGTCCAATCTAGTAGTGGAGTAGGGCCCTGTCCGACTATAATATTCTCTTACTTGTTTTATTTTTGTTTTTGCTTTCTTTATACCCTCCACCATAGTATGGAGAGTATATTAAGTTTGTTTTTCTATTTGTAACACATCGGACTAATCATTTGCGACCATATAAAGTATATATATTCTTGATCAGTATACAATACTAAAACGATCTAGCTATCTCCGTCTATCTGTCTGTTGTAATCACTCTAGCGTTCGCAATAATTGAGCTAGAGCGCTACCCGAGTGTTTTTTTCCATAGGCAGGTCAAGTTCGAAGATGGACTATATCGGACCACTTCTTGGTATAGGGTATAGGTTTCCCAGTGGTCACAAAAATTCTCCACTAAAAACCGTCAACATAGTTCAATGTTTTGGTATAGCCCCCATATAACGGTACCTCACGATTTTCGGTATTTTGACGATTTTAGCTAATATGTTTGACCGAACTACCTGTAAAATATCTCCACCGAAAACTGTCAACATAGGTCCACGTTTTGGTATAGACCCCATATAACGGTATCTCCCGATTTTCGGTATTTTGTGGATTTTAGCTACATTTTATGACCGAACTACCTGTAATTTCACATTTGGGGTTCCCAGTGGTCACAAAATATCTCCACTAAAAACTGTCAACATTGGTGCATGTTTTGGTATAGCCCCCATATAACAGTACTTCCCTATTTTCGGTATTTTGACGATTTTAGCTACAATTTTTGACCAAACTACCTGTAATTGGGCAGTTGAGGTTCCCAGTGGTCACAAAACATCTCAACCAAAACTTGTCAATATAGGTCCACGTTTTGGTATAGCCCCCATGGAACGGTACCTCCCGATTTTCGGTATTTTGAAGATTTTAGCTGCAAATTTCGACCGAACTATTTGTAAGTCGACATTTGAGGTTCCCAGTAGTCACACAACATCTCCACCAAAAACTGTCAGTATAGGCCCATGTTTTTGTATAGCCACACCTCTTTTTAAATTGTCAACGTAGGTCCATGTTTTGGTATAGCCCCCATATAACGGTGCCTCCCCATTTTCGGTATGTTTGACCCAACTATCTGTAATTCGAAAAACTGTCCACATAGATACATACATGTGTTGGTAGAGCCCCCATATAACAATTTTTGATGCAAGTATCTGCAATTCGACATTTCAGTTTCCCCGTGGTCACAAAACTTCTCCTCCAAAAACATAGGTCCATACTTTGATTTAGCCCCCATATAAGGTTCCCGACCGATTGAATAAATTTTTTATGATTTTTTTACCTTATTTAGTTATAAGTGGTCACGGAATATCTCCTCCTAAATTGTGGACATGAAAGAAAATAATTATTCCGTTTTATTTCAGAATATTTTATGGTGGAGGGTATAAAAAGTTCGGCCCGGCCGAACTTAAGACGTTTTTACTTGTTATTTCTTTCATCTACCAACATTGTAGTTTCAGAATCCGCAAAAACTTCCTAGGTGTTGTGGTAAACGCACAAGATTATCAGATCTTTCTATAAACTCTTTGACAAATGTGCCATTAGGCCAGAAATCCCAAGATATCACAATTTCAAACATATTGACAGGAACTATAATTTTAAAGGAATATATATTTGGAGAGAAAGAAGAACGGAGTTTAAACGATTTTAAATAGAATTCGCCTTCAATTTTAGATTTAATAAAATAATTGATGTCATCGACGGACGTATCCAGCGAAAACCTTGAAACAAATACCATTTTCATGGGAGGTGCCACAGATATTTGTTTTAGGGCAATTTGCAGGATACAGAGACAATCGCCTGAGGAAGTGAAGACTCATTGCTGCTATGAGTGGAAAGTGGAGTCCCTCTTGGAACAACACCTTCAACGCACGGCAGTTTAGTAGTCAACGTTCCATCTGTCGTGTCCATTACATTCCGCGATACTGCAAGTGAAGCTGTGTGGGCAGATGATTGTGCACAATCTACTTCATCAGGTATATTAGCTGAAGCTTACCGTGTCACAATGCTTCCACTAAAAACGCTAGGTTTACGAGCAGGCACAGTTTTTACTGATTCCTTTCTTGCAGACCTTTTGCGTTTCTGGTCCGACGCGATAGATTATGACAAACATTCATCTAAATTTGGATATTTTTCAAATGGTGTTGTAAATTTAGAGAATCGAGACTGTACCAGCAGTAAATCATTGTTTGCCGCAGTTATTTCAGGCAATAACTCCTGTACAAAATTGTAGAATTCCGAGTTAATTTTTCTACAATTACCACAACACCATCTAAGACCAATGCTATCATTGATTAAGACATAACCAACATGTAATTGATATTTCCTCATCAGAGTGGATATTACAAATTTCATAAGAGCAAACCATGTTATTTTTATACCCTCAGCCTTTAGGCTAAGGAGGGTATATACACTTTGATACGATGAAAATGTGCCTCATCGAAATAATGGTTTTAGACCCCAAGTATGTTTGGACGAAATGTGTTTCAGACAATTTGGAGTCGATCTAGCCATGTCTGTCCGTCTGTCTGTCCTGCTGGCTGGAGCGCACGATAACTCTCGAACGGATGAACCGATTCGGTTCAAATTTTGGCTTTCGTAATATTTTGCCCAAACTTAGTTTAAGTTCGAAGATGAGCTACATCGGTCCACTCCTTCCGGTACCTCCCCCACAAAAGTTCGAAAATGTTCGGAAAATTTGTACGTACGATATCTCTCGAAGGGAGTAACCGATTTGGTCCATACTTTGCAAATCGTGAAATGTCTACCAGACTTAGATGAGTTTCCAATATGGACTCAATCGGTCCACTCCTTCGGGTACCTCCCACACAAAATTTGGGATAAGTTCAGTTTAGGACCTGCTCTCGAATCGCTTCGATTTTTATTTTAGCAACTTGTATTCACTGCCCCCTATACGACGGTATAAGTTTCATCAGGGGCAAGTCCACACTTCCTGAGAAAATAGCCCTAAAGTTGCAAAATCACTCTATGACACCGTGTGAGGTGGTTGGAGCGCAAGATAACTCTCCAACGGATCTGCCGATTCGGTCCAAAATTTGGCCTTGGTAATATTTTGTCCAAACATAGTTAAAGTTCGAAGATAAGCCATATCGGTCCACTCCTTCAGGTACCTCCCCCACAAAAGTTCAAAAATGGTCGGAAAATGGTTCATGCGGTAACTCTTGAAGGGCCGAATTGGTCCATACGTTACACATCCTAATATATCTACCAGATATAGATCAGGTTCAAGTAAGGACTATATTTGTCAACTCCATCCGGTACCTCCCACACAAAATATCGGATAAGTCCACTTTAAGACCTGCAATCGAATCACGTTGATTTTTGTTGAAGCAACTTTCATTCGCTGCCTCAATTACGATGGTAAAAGTTTTTTTCAGGGGCACGTCCATACTCCTTGATAAAACAGCCCGAAGGGTGTAAAAACTCCCTATGGCACCATATGTAGTGGCTAGAGATCCACTTCTATAATGGTCAATGTCGATCCATTCCTTTAAGTATCTCCTCCGCAAAACTTTTGATATTTAATCCTAATCAACATTTTTGTCGGTTCATACATCCAAAATGTTTAAAACCCCCTAAATACATACGTTTTTTAAGAAAAAAAATTGTTGCAATATACACAGGCTGAGGGTATATCTCTGTCAGCAAAGCTGACTGATACTTTTTTACTTGTTATTATTAATAATGGAAATAAACTAGAATAAACAAGATTAAATAATTTATATGAATATCGAGGTAGTTTCTTAGCTGGTATTCGAAATCCCAATATAAATTAGAAAAACATGCACCTTCTATTTAAAGTTGGTTCAGGCGCACCGTTACATATAAGTGTATTTTCCTTTATACTTTTTTTTATAAAGAACTACGTTTACCTTCCATGCTACAAAATTTCGCAACCATGATAGAAAAGTATTAAAATCATGGTAGAGGTCCATCTGTCCATTACGAAATAATGAAAATAATATACAACCTGTCGCAATCACACATACATATATTCCCACAACATTCCCGAAGGAACAAGGGAGACTTCGCAATCATATGAATAAATTCGGCGGAAAACTAGTGCCCAGGGACAGTGGTGTAGTATATAACATGTTCGGCCACCCGACTATAACTCTCATTTACTTGTTTATTGATAAAAACTCACGACCACTCTTTGTTGATAATAATATTGTATGTGAAACCAATTAACATAAATTGTCTACGTGTTGCTAAACCACCTTTTGCCATTTGATTGTTCGCACCTTGACCCCCTTTCTCTGTACACACTATTCATTTGGCATTTGAACTTTATGCATTGTTTGACACCTGAAAAATGTGCAGAAGATGAACTAAAGAAGAGAAAGCAGAAAACACTTGTTCACAACAAACAATATCCTTTGTTTTTGCAGATGGAAATTGAACGTGTTGTTGTTCAACTTTTAATTGTTAAAAGGAATCCTATTAACCCCAATGAACTTTGTTGTTTTTATGTTCGCTTGCTGTGTAGCTTATGAGAAAACTATTTTGTAGTGAAAGCACTTCAAGACAAAGTTAAGTGCAACTACAATGGAATTTTATTGACCTTCAGTACGCTTCTCTTTTGTTTATTGCTTCATTTTTTCATCAGAAAAGACTGTAGTTTTGCAAAAAGGATTAAAGTTCAAAACGGATGCTTGTATTTGTATTTCATTTGAAAAGTACAAATTCCGCTGCGGGTTTCCATTGATGAATTGCAAGCCAAAGGTGGAATTAATCGAAAATCATTTGTAGAATGTTTCTTGTTTTAGTGTGAAAAATGGTTTTCAATTAAGAACTCGAAAATCAATCAATTCTTTCGGCATCAAGTAACAGGGAGTACACGAAATATTGTACACTTTCCCTGGCGTATGTAATTGAATTCTCCCCAATACCTCATGGGAAACCAACAAGAGCAACCCGTGAATATTTAATACTACTAAAGAATATGTCAAAACAGAAATAATACAAGTAAAAAGGAAACTAAAAAGTTATGTCAAAATATTGAAATGTGAGGGGGTGGCGTGCCTTCCAAAAATGGCTTCTTTTTCATTTAGGGAAATACGTAATAATTGTTCCACAAACATCCCAGAAGGACAACGTAGACTTCTCGCATCTCAATGATATGGGACTTACTGTTTATCGACAAGTTTCAAAATTCTGTAACTTTCTAACGGATTGATATTTGTTTTCCTTTATTCTATTCCACTTGGGAACATTGTGCTTCTACAAGTTTATTCCAACCTAATCTATCATTACATATCATTTTTATACCCTCAGCCTTTAGGCTTAGGAGGGTATATACACTTTGATACAATGAAAATGTGCCTCATCGAAATAATGGTTTTAGACCCCAAGTATGTTTGGACGACATGTGTTTCAGACAATTTGGAGTCGATCTAGCCATGTCCGTCCGTCTGTCTGTCTGTCCTGCTGGCTGGAGCGCACGATAACTCTCGAACGGATGAACCGATTCGGTTCAAATTTTGGCTTTCGTAATATTTTGCCCAAACTTAGTTTAAGTTCGAAGATGAGCTACATCGGTCCACTCCTTCCGGTACCCCCCCCCCCCCCCCCCCCCCCAAAAGTTCGAAAATGTTCGGAAAGTTTGTGCGCACGATAACCCTTGAAGGGGGTGACCGATTTGGTCCATACTTTGTACAGCATAAACTTTCTACCAGAGTAATATGAGGTTCCAATAAGGTCTCAATAGGTCCACTCCTTCGGGTACCTCCCAAACAAAATTTGGGATATGTTCAGTTTAGGACCTGCTCTCGAATCGCTTTGATTTTTGTTTTATCAACTTATATTCACTGCCCCCTATACGACGGTACAAGTTTTCATCAGGATAAGTTCACTTTAAGACCTGCAATCGAATCACGTTGATTTTTGCTGAAGCAACTTGCATTCGCTGCCTCAATTACGATGGTAACATTTTTTCAGGGGCAAGTCCATACTTATTGAGCAAACAGCACGAAGGGTGTAAAAACCCCCTATGGCACCATATGTAGTGGCTGGAGATCAACTTCCAGATGGGTTAATGTCGATCCATTCCTTTAAGTATCTCCTCCGCAAAACTTTTGATCTGTAATCCTAATGAACATTTTTGTCGGTTCATACATCCAAAATTTTTAAAATACATAGGTTTTTTGGGAAATAATTGTTTCAATATACACATGCTGAGGGTATATCTCTGTCAGCAAAGCTGACTGATACTTTTTTACTTGTTATATCATCGTATGATTTATTTATATTCTTTAGTTCTTTTAAAATAGTTCTTAGCCACGTCATTTTCGGTCGACCTGGCCTCCGGCTTCCTTGGGGATTCCAAGTCTAGTGCCACTCTTGCGATAACCTCCTCGTTCTTTCTGAGGGTGCGGCTAAGCCAATTCGATTTTCGTCTGCATATTTGTCGCGCCATGGGTTCTTGTCCTGTCAACCTCGTTTGAGATTGTGTTTGGCCAAAATATTCTGCATATTATTCGTAGGCATTTGTTCACGAATACTTGTATCCGCTGGGTTATGTTATTGTTTATAAGCCACGTTTCGCTTCCACTTCAGCAATTTCGGTAAAACAATGTGGCTAACTTTCAAAATACCGAAATTCGGGAAGTCCCGTTCTATGGGCGCTATATGAAGGCGTGGACCTGTACAGACAACATTTCGGGGGGAAAGTTTTACAAAACCAACGAAGATTAAATACCAAATTTCAGCCATTTCGGAGGAATCTTGAGGCCACAAACTTCAAAATACCGAAAATCGGGAGGTACCGTTCTATGGGGACTATATAAAACCGTCGACCTATACCGACAAATTTCGAATGGAAAGTTTGATTCCCCAAATAAAGGCTAATACCAAATTTCAGCCATTTCAAAAGAATATTGAGGCCACTACCTTCATGTACCGTTTTATGGGCGCTATATGAAAGGCCCATGCCGATAAAATTTCTTGGGAAAAGTTTTATACCTTCTACGTTGTCTAAGTTCCAAATTTTAGCCATTTCGGTGTGACAATGAAAATCGGGGGGTACCGTTCTATTGGGGCTATATCAAAACATGGACCGATATAGCCCGTTTGCAGTACTAAACATCGTAGGAATAATAGAAACTTTCATACCAAATTACAAAGCTCTATATTAAAAAATGGGCGGACATATTTATATCGACTTAGAATTTTACCCTGATTAAGTTGGTATATACTTTATAGGGTCTTCGATGAATAATTCGATGTGTTACAAACGGAATGACAAATTTAATTATACCCTTAATATTATGATGGAGGGTATAATGAAAAGCTTTCATTACCCAGTGGTTCAATAAATAGCAATTGTCTACTTTTACATAGGCATGTAACTAGTTACTCATTGATCCTAGTTACTTTACACCCAAAAATGGCAAATAAAATAACCTATAGCTTGCTTTTCTCACTGGAAAAGGGCGTCCCTGCCTATCATGTCAATTCACTAGTTACAGGTAATGCGGTGTGTAATATATTGACTATTTTATAGACTACCGATGGATAGTGTAATCGACAATGTTTCTCTCTTGTAATCTCTTTTCAACATTATTTCTCTTTTTGAAAACAAAATAGAATTAAATGTATTGTCATTTTGTATAAAATTTATTTTTTATTCTGAATTAAAAAAAAAGTTTTTTGGTGCGTTTGATGTGCAAAAACTTATTGTTAAATAAAGATGCAACAAACATGTTATTGGGCTAAATTAAAAAAGGATCAATATTTTTAGAAGAATATTTGGTAAGTATAGATACTTTTTGGGACAATACATTGTTAATTATCTCATTAAACATTTATGCATTTTATTTCAGGTACATCTGAATTATCTGAAGCACACTTGAGATGCACATTCCCAGGACCAAACAAACATAAGCAACATAAGTCCCAGTATCAAGGATTCACGCATAAGTTTCAATATCAAGGAATTTAAAGATTAACATTAAATTGTCCTTTATAATATATGTATGTACGGATGTATGTTTATCTACGTCATGTAATTAAAAAAGCGTGGTTAGCGCATATTCGAAATATACTGATTAACTGTTATAATTGTGTTGTTCAAACTGGTATTCTGATTACAACTTACTAGTGATTTGGGCTATCATTTCTGACCACCGAATTGACTGGTTACTGGTAATGTACTGAGGAGACAATTGCCTTTCACATGACTATCGAATTGGGTGGTTACTGGTAATGCAGTGGAGGGACAATAGACCCCTTCCTATGACATCCCCATGTTAAATTCACCAGTCTATAGCATTGCGAGTAGATTGGGTGGTAACTAGGGGTGTTTACCAGTAGCCAGCAAAATTGCTAGTTATTACCTAGTTACCCGAACAACTGGGTAGTTTGTCACACGAATACAAACGTCAATTGCTATGAAAACCAAATTGTGTCTTCGTTCCAATAAACAAATCATAAAAATACAAAAAATGCAAAACAAGTGAATTGTGTGAATTGAAACTTTCATCTACGGAGATATCTAATGTACTAAGGGTCTTTTCAGAATTTTTGGACATTTGTATTTGCCGACAAAAATGTGGATCAAAATTAAATTTCACAAGCGTTGCGGACAAGGTACTTGAATGAACGGACCGACGTAGTCCATTATGGATGTGGATCTTATTTTGGGAGTCATATCTTGTCATTAGATATCGCGCCCATTCATTTCATTTCATCATTTCATTGTATCATCTTATAACTGTTGGGCCAGTATGCCAGGGAGCATGGACTTACCCACGGAAAATATAATATCGCTATAAACATGACCACAGCGAACATCATCGTTACACATTTCCAAAGGATCTTCGAGCAGACCCTAAACTGCACTAAGACACAAATATTGAACTTTTGTGGGAGAGATACCCTAAGGAGAGGAGAGTTATGGGGCCATTTTGGAAGTTAAACTAAATTTAGACAAAATATTAGGAAATGCAAAGTTTGGACCAAATTGGTTGCCCCGTTCAAGATATATCGTGCGTTTAATTTTGTTAAATATTGGGGGAAGTACCCGAAGTTGTGGGCCGGTATTGCCCATCTTCGAACTGAAACTAAATTTGGACAAAATATGAAGAAGGCCAAATTTCGGAACAAATCGGTTGATCAGTTCGAATGTTAACGTGCTCCCCAGCCACTACATGTGGTGCAATAAGGGCTTTTTACTCCTACCGATCTGTTTCTGAAGAAGTATGGACTTGCCTCGGAAAAAACGTTTACCGTCGCAATGGAGACAACGTATGCAAGTTGCTTCAACAAAAACCAAAGTGATTCCAGAGTGGACATATAGGCCATACTCGAACCTGATCTATATCTGGTAGATATATTAAGATGTGTATAGTATAGATCACATCGGTCACTCCCTTCAAGAGTTTCCGTGCACAAAATTTTTCCGAACATTTTTGAACTTTTGTGGGGGAGATACCGGAAGGAGTAGATTGATATGGCTTATCTTTGAACTTAAACTAAGTTTGGACAAAATGCTACGAAGACCAAATTTTGAACCTAATCCGCAAACCCGTTCGAGAGTTATCTTGCGCTCCAACCACTACACACGGTGTCATAGGAGTTTTTTTGCACCTTTCAGGCTATTTGCTCAAGAAGTATGGACTTGCCCCAGAAAAAACTTGTAACGTCGTAAGGGAGGCAGTGAATACAGGTTGTTACAACAAAAATCAAAGCGATTCATGAGCAGGTCCTAAATTGAACTTTCCCGAAATTTCGTGTGGGAGGTACCCGAAGGAGTGGACCGATTGAGTCCATATTGGAACCTCATCTAAGTCTGGTAGAAATTTCACGTTGAGCAAAGTATGGACCAAGTCGCTTACTCCCTTCAAGAGTTATCGTGCGAACAAATTTTCCTCTGTGAACAGGACCATAAGGAGAAGCATAGGTATTGGAATATACCTATGCTTCTCCTTATGGTCCTGTTTACAGCGGTATGCTTCCTGACATAGTGGTTCGAAAGATCGCAATTTCAAATGTCCCAAAATGTCCACACATTTAAACAAAAATGTTGAACTTTTGTAGGGGAGGTACCATAAGGATAAATTAAACTACATTTGGGCAAAGTATTAGGAGATCCAAATTTGGAACAAATCGGTTGCTCCGATCAACAGACATAGCGTGTAGCACTTTAGTGTATTTTTTTAATTTTTTTTCCAGAATTCGTGGACCGATATTGCCCATCTTCGCACTTAAACTAAGTTTGGACAAAATATTACGTACGCCAAATCGGGTTATTTTTTTAGGAAGTATGGACTTGTCCCTGAAAAAACTTGTAACATCGTAAGAGGGGCAGTGAATAAAAGTTGTCTCAACAAAAATCAAAGGGATTCGAGAGAAGGTCTTAAACTGAAGTTTTTCGACATTTTGTGTGGGATGTACCCGAAGGATTGGACCGATTGAATCCATATTGGAACCCCATCCAAGTCTGGTAAAAATTTCACGATGTGCAAAGTATGGACCAACTCGGTCAGTTCCTTCAACAGTTATCGTGCGGAAGGTATGGACCGATATAACTCATCTTCCAACTTAAATTAAGTTTGAACAAAATGTTACGCTCCAGCCAGCCAGACAGACAGACGGACGGACATGGTTAAGTCAACTCAAAATGGTCTGAAACGTATTTCGTCTAAACATACTTGAGTTCTAAAACCATTATTTCGATGAGGCACATTTTGCCTTTATGAAAGTGTATACATATACCCCTGTTAGCATAAATGCTTAGGTTATATCTGAGTGCCAACACGAATAATAGAACAAAATTTGAGCTCTAGCACATCGATTCTAAAGAAACAAAAGGCGTGGTCAACAGTACTCTTCGCTAGAACATTCTGTTGAAGCATTAAAAAACCATGTTTTAGAGGTGTCTCACTCGGGTTGGAAAAAATGCTTCAACAATTGGTTTGAGCGCATGCAAAAGCGTAAAAAGCATGGTGGGGGATGCCTTAGAAAACAGTAAAACAAGTTTTGATGATAAATATTGTAAACATTTCATTATTTTCCATGGCGTTCCTTACGTTCAAGTTGCCTATCATTGTTCGTTAGTATTCTGCTGTTTCGATCTTTTACCGTTTGGCTCTTTGTACATCTTCGATTTGAGACAATCAATTGTCCGATGCAGCTTTCTCGTGTTGCTCTGGTTAGCTGCCTTCTCGACTGTTTTCCCAATTTAAATTATTTTTGTGTAAACTTTAAAATATTGATTGTTATTTTACACCTTTCCTCAAGGGGTTTGAAATAACTTTTTTCTTAAACTTTACAGATTTCTTCAATATATTTTCCATTAAAATTATGTTTACCTTCGAGCAACAAATTAAAAAAATAATAATAAAACACACATTTTTTTGGTCACAATTATGTATACACCCACACAATTGGTATTTTATGAGAATCAATACCCTGTAGTCCAATGAAGTATTTCAAAAGTGCTACAAGTGTTAATAAAAGGTTTCACAAATATATACAAATATTTTTCAATTTATTAAACAAAGATGTTTTTCTTTTGTTCATTTATTTGTTGTATAAATAAAATATACGTTATATTTGTATGATGTACAAATACGTTTGTGTTTTCTGGCCAGTTGGGTCAAATTATATACTATATAAATTATGAACATGCTTCTGAGGTTTTTTGTTGATCATTTTTACTATAAGCTTGTAAGAGTTTTCCAATCATTTGTATGTTTTCCAAAAAAAAATATAAGTTTACATGCCAATAACAATGCTATGTTTGACAACATAGCTGCAGTTAGACCTCTAGCACATCGCTTGTTTTAGTATCTGGCCCTCTAAAAATTCTGGCTCCATATGTATGTAGTGTAGTACCCAGTTCTCCATTGCATGTAACCCCCTAAATGTACCAATGAATACAAAAAGGAAAAAAAACTGCACATTCAAACCAATATTCTATTCTTGAAAAAATTGAAAATTAGAAAACTTTTTATTTGTTTATGATTTGATTGGTTCTTTGGTTGGTCTCTGGTCGGTTACGGTGGTGGCTTCTGTTGTTATTTTCATTTCCACACCTTCCATACATACATACATATGTATGTATTGTTGTTCTTATTTTTTACAGTAAACAACAATTTATATGCAAAAGTTATTGTTGTAATTTATTTTAATTTTCATAGAAATCTGGAAATATTTTTGTTCACCCTTGTCAGAAACACAGCAATCATATGTGAAAAGTGTTTGATAGAGGATACAAAACAACAACAATTCCCCCAAAATGTTCATAGAACAACAAACAAACAAAAAATGTCTTATCAGCATACTGCCATTCAAACCTACTGGCTTTTGATAACCACATACATATGTACATGTGTTAGTATATATATATGGGTCCATATGTATAAATAAATTTATAATGTTAACCGCAACCACGTTACGTTACTATGGTTTTATTGTGGCTCTTTCGAAGGCAAAAACATAATAAACAACAACAAAAAGAGCATTAGACCGTAAACTTCTTTCTTGTGGTGAATACGTTTTTTTGGTTAACTTTTAAAATAAATTTAAAAAAAATTTTTTCTCCCTTTAAATGTATTGTTGTGGTTTGGTGTTGAAAAGTGAAAAAGGTCGACAAATTTAAGACACTTTTCAACAATGATGTTTTGAAGCATTGATTTATTGTTGACATCAGAAAGGATTTATGATATAAGAGGCAGCTGTTTAAGTGAATTTAATGGAGGAGGAAGAAATTCTAGTTAAACCACATACAGTTGTGGTGTACTTAATTATCTCAAGGAATGTTATTAAACGGTAATTTATTTTACCGAGTTGTAGGTAATTACGGCTAAGAGTAGTGCTTTTAATTGTCGAGTTCTCAGAAACCGCAGATACCATAAAATCCTTCATAAAATATATAATTTACAACTACACCAACACCACACATGGGAATGCATCACATCCATATGTCATTAGATTGAAGAGGAAATATTGGGCACAGTCCAAAACTTAGACTAGTTTGAATATCAGGAACCTAATTTCCCAAAAAGCTGAACTTAAGATACACTTGAATTACAACAATATCACATAAAAGCAGTATCAACAACTAGCCACATATGTGAAGGAAGTTGCACAAAGAGACAAGAAAATTTCCTGGAAGTTCTGATAAAAATAGGCACGAAAGCAGCTAAACAGAACAACAAAATCGGACAATATATTGTCGAAGGCTTACCAGGAAACAAGCAGTCAAATATCATAATGATAGATTACTAACGAACACTGAAAAAATACCCCGAATAAATCGGGTAACCGGAAGTATCGATAAATACGGGCGATACCAACACATGCACCTATGTTGACAATATTTCATGTAGAAGTTTTGCGACCGCTGACAACTCCAAATTTCATATTATGGGTAGTTCAGACAAAAAATGTAGCTTATGTTCTCAATATCCCGAAAATCGGGAGGTACCGTGATATAGCAGCTATACCAAAACATGGACTTATGTTGACAATATGTGATGGAGAAGTTTTGTGACCATTGGGAACCTCAAATTTCCATTAAAATATGCAGCTTAAATCCTATACTATACTAAAACATGGTCCCACAGTTGGGGATAAAACATAATATCGCTGTTAAGAGGGCCATTAGGAGTAACTTCGGTAAAAATTTCCAAAGGATCGTCGAACAGACTCTTAACTGCACAAAAATGTTGAACACTTCTGTGGATGGTACACCAAGGAGTGAGCCGATAGGGACAACTTTTGAACATAAACTATGTTTGGACAAATCGGTTGCTCCGTTTTTGAGATATCGCGCGTACCATTTTAGCGAATATTTTCGAACTTTTGTGGGGGAGATAATGGAAGGAGTGAACCTATAAACACCACCTTCAAATTTCATCTAATATTCGAAGAAATATTACGATGCAGAGCGTGGAACAACGTAGTATTCGATTCGAGAATTGTCGTACCCACCAGCCACTACGCATGCTGTCCGCAGGGGATTTTTACAACTTTCGGGTCATTTTCTCAAGAAGTATGGACTTGCCAATCAAAAACCGAGTACGCAAAAGAGGCTTTGAGCGCAACATGCTGCAATAAAAATCAAAATGATTCGAGAGGAGGCCTAAAACTGCCTACTTTTCGAAATTTTGTGTGGGGGGTACCCCACATATATTCCATATTCTAACCGATTCTATGTCTCTTACACTACACATGATGCCATTGAGGTTATTATAGCTTTTGGGCCATTTTCTCAGGAAGTATGGACTTGCCCCTAAAAAAGTTGTACCGTCATAATGAGGGCAGCAAATAAAAGTTGCTACAACAAAAATCAAAGCTATTCGAGAGCACCGTTATATGGGGGATATACCAAAATACCGAACATCGGGAGGTACTGTTAGATGGAGGCTATGCCATAGCATGGAGCGAACTTGACCTGCTTGAAAGAAAAAAACAATTAAGAAAGTATAAGTCAGCCGTGCCGACAAAGATATGCCCTCAGCCTCGAACCTAAAAAAATAAGCAAACACAATACTTCTGACGCCAAGAGAGTTTTTTTTGTGAATTTTTGGGCCAATTTCTCAGGAAGTATGGATACGCTCCGAAAAAATTATACCGTTTTAATTAGGGCCGCATACAAAACATGTTGCCAAAAATTTAAAAACAATACCAGACCAGCCTTAAATTGCACTCTTTCTAAACTTTGTGCGGCAGGTTCGAGAGTAATCTTACATACTACCGAAACAAATTGTACCATCGTAAAAGGAGATCGCAAGTACATTATGCTGAATAAAATCAAAACGATACGAGAAGAGATCGTAAACTTCACTTTTTTCCGATGTTTGGATAGGTCGAACCAGGGTTTCGGAGTCGAGCCATTTTTCCTTCGACTCCGACTCCGACTCCAGGCCAGTTTTTTGTCACGACTCCGACTCCGGAGTCGACTCCGAGGGTAATTTCCTATACCACTAAAAATTAATAAAATTTGCTAAATTTTTCAACTTTTCCTATACTAGGACCCTATATGCTTATGTGTTCTTTTCTCTAAGACAATTTGTAATGCAATGCGATGTAAAATTGATGTTCCGTATTGAATCTGCTGTATCTTATATCAAAAAGAACAACAACAACAGAAAGAATTTAGAAAGTTTCAGTAGATTTTGACGAAATATATGTACGAGTATAACCTCCGATTATCAATTTAAAAAAAAACAAGTAGAACTGACGAGTTTGATTGAATTTTTTTGTACGAACGCACAGAGGGGAAACATAGGCATAAAGTTGCTCAAAACTCAAAATATGAAAATCGTTTTTTTTTATGAAAAAATGTTGATAAACGGCAACCAGACTCTTTTCTACATTTGCTATAACCATCCTCGACTTTATAAGATTAACCAATCCAATGCAGCAGTCGATTGAACTCAGCCTTACTGAAAACAAAAAGTAAATTTTCGAAAACTAACTAAATTAGGTGAACATTAAAATGACATTATTTTCGCGAAAACTAATATTTTTCAAGATTTATTGTTTTTGTACAGTCTCCGAGCAAGATTACGTTTAAAATTTTCAGATTGATTTTACATCTTTGCTCTTTAATAATGGTAATAAATATCCTCTTTATGAAAATTGTTTATGATCATTTTTAAGATTACTACAATTTCAATAGTGAAAAAGTCTATTTCCCAGTCGTTTTCCGACATAGTTTCTTCTTATGTTTTATGCGATTGAGCCTCAAATATCAGATTCAATCATAAAAAATTGCGCATATTTGCGCCATTCCGAAAAAAATCTAATTTTTCTCAACTAAAATATGAAATATTTTTATATGGAATTGAAAGGTTTACTCCCACTAAATTTTGCTCCGCGTTATAACCGGGGCTCTAATTTATCAAACTAAACCAACACCTATCAAATATGTTTGCATTATTCAGAAACATTCACGGCTTTTCTCATGTGAATTGAGAAAAATTTTATTTTTAAATAAAATTCTTTATTGAGCTTGAGGTCAGTGTTGGTTAATTTTATTGTTTCATATTTTTCCCAATATTTCGCAATTTTTAAATTGCATCTTCAGGGGATGATCTACAATGACATTAAAAATTTTGTATAAATATAAATACTTGTATCACAGTAATTTGAAGATAAACACATTTGCAAATATTAAAGCGATTATAATTAACTTACAATACGTAAAAACTATTAACAGTCAAGTATTTCTTAAGAACTAATGTAGTTTCACTACCATTGCGAAATATTGGGAAAAATATGAAACAATAAAATTAACCAACACTGACCTCAAGCTCAATAAAGAATTTTATTTAAAAATATATATTCAAAAGGTCGAATAAACACAAATTTATAAAATTCGAATAAACACAAATTTATAAAATTATAGAAAAATTTTATTTAAGTAAATTTCAAAAAATAAAATTTGGAATGAAATATATGTATATGGGACTATATATACATCTGTACTGATTTGTTTGAAAATTGGCTCAATGTTTTTTAAGGCTAGTTCAGGTTGCATGTGTCAAATTTCAGTGATTTTGGTGCATTTTTATCTCATATCAGATGCGAATATATATGGAAGCTGCATCCAAATCTGGACCGATTTTCATTATTTTCTATAGGATTAATTCTTGTGCAGAAGATATGCTTTGTGCAAAATATTATATCAATCGAAGTATAAATGAGCTTTCTAGGACTTTTGATCAACTTTTAACACAAACTTCCCCTCTGTGGGACGGGTCACATATCTTTTTCGTTTTATTTTGTCGAAATATGAAGATGGGTATGCCAACAGTAATTTGTTACTTACAGATTTTACGAAAGCGAAATTTTGACTTCTACAGTTCCCTTTTTTTTTTAAATGCATATTTTTTAATTCGTTTCGCTTAAATACACGATTATTATGTTCTTAATGATCCCACAAAAACATATGCTGATCGGTTTATTCGTTTTCGAGCTTCAGTGGTCACCGCAAACTGCTTTAGTAAAAACAGTGTTTCGTAGGTGGCCATTTGTCAGAAAACTGTGCAATATTTTTCAACAAAAAAAAAAAAAAATCTGAAAGTAGCTCAAGGTATTATAAATCAGATGAAAACAATATCTTTTGGAAAAAATTGGTAGATTACTTGTAAAAATTCATGAAAATTTTCATTTTTCGTGCACAATAAGTGACCATAACCCCTTTATTGTGGACAAAATAAACTTATAATACTTTTTCCACATTATATTGTGAAGTATAAATATGTGAGATCTAAAACTAGTATTCCAGAGTGTATATAAGTTTTGTCATAAATGTGATGGTATATTAAGAAATCGATTCATGTTGAAAGATGCAATTATAATTCTTTTGTCATGGAACATTACTAAATATAATAAATCCTTTGCTTAAAAGTTTACTCATAGATTTCCTATAAAATGAATAAACGATTTATCAAAATGTTAATAAAGTTAATCTCTCTATCATAAAACAATAAAAACTCTTTTGATAAATGTAGAAAAAAACATTTTGCCCGGAGTCGGAGTCGAGCTTTTTTTCACGACTCCAGACTCCGACTCCGACTCCGCAGCCCTGGGTCGAACCCAATCTACGCCTGAAAATAATATTACCATACGCAAAGTTATGACCAATTCGATTGCTCACATCGAGAGTAATCGTACGCATTATATTAGCGAAAAATTTTTGAACTTTTGCAGGGGAGGTACCGGAGGGAGCGGACCAATATGGTCCACCATCGAACTTAAACTAAATTTGGAACAAATATTATGAATGCCAAATTATGGACACGATCGGTTGCTTCGTTCGAGAGTTATCGTGCACAGTAGCCAGCCAGACAAACCGTTCGACAGACAGATGAAATAGATTTCGTCCTAACACACTTGGGGTCTAATTCTATATAGTATGACTGAAATTCTTTAAAATTAAGTGTTTAGGGATGTCGACGATTAAAATTAATTTTCGTGGAAACTGGTTTGGCATCAACGTAGAAAAATGGGTAAAAATGGGTTGAAGCCAACAAGTTTTTTTATGTTCCCTTCCGATTTCTGGCTTAACCTTACATTTTATAGACCTATGCCCAGAAAAAGAATGACAGAATACTCCATGGGCAACATGATACTAGTGTGTGATTTTTCCACATAAAATTGAGGCTGACATTTTGAGACCGGAATTTCGGGGCTTTTCGATTTTTTTTAAAAATCCGGAAGCGCAACAAGATAATATTTCAAACTCATAATGAGATTATAGAACTAGTGGTTTTACGTCGTTTAATGTATACCTCATTAGTGTGTTCCGTATAGCATCCTAGTAATTGGTGTCTAAAGGCCACAATTTAATGCGTATGTTTTCTTAAAAAGCCTATTTTTTGCGTGTAAAATTTACAAGTGTCATAAAATTTCCTTTGAACCCCACGTGAATTTAGTTTTTTACGTGACGGATCTAACCAGCCCTACTGCGATCGAATCCATCCACTAAAACTGCGGATATATTTACCTTGGGAATAGGAAAATCAGCCAAAAAATATATTTTGACAAATACGCGTACTAAACCGCGAATTTCTTTAAAAAATTTTACATAAATGGAGTCCTTTATACGCGATTATAATATTTGCGAGAACGCGTGTCATAAATTACAGATATAAGCAAGTAATATGGGTCTTTTACGCAAAATAGAATGTGGAGGCACATCCGCAGTTCTTGAAGAATCCAACTGAAATAGGTGTATATTGGCGTATTTTTGATGGGCGCTAATGAAACCGGATGCGCATCAAAATCGTATGCACTACCACCCTGTAAATTTTTTTGGTCAAAATCAGCCCGTCTATTAAAAATTGTAATCAAACTTCAGGCCGCAATTATGCCATCGTGAAATATTTTGGGGGTGAAATGGACCAAAAACAATATTTTTCACTGGATTTGAAGCGGATCTGTGGGTCGCAATTATAGTCTGATCGGCGGGAAATTTTAAGTAGGGTTTGGGTTTATGACTATGAAGAAGCTTGTAACTAACCATGATGGTGAAATAATATTTAGCTGGTTAAATGGGCCTAAACGTTTGTGTGCAATTTTGTAAAATTGTTAGTATACTGAATATACCTCTATTCCAGGAAGATATGTATGTTTCACCCACGTACGTTGTATTTTGAAGAGGAACTCTTGACCTTTTAATTTATGCCAAGTATGCTGTTAACAGAACTACAGCCTAGTATATACAGGTATCCCAGAGTATATTTGTGTGTAGTTTAATCAAAATCAAGCTAGAGGTTACAGCTATACTTCCATATTGAAACATTTGGTAAAAGTTTTGATCAAGGAATATGTCAATAATGGGCGGATAGTATATAGCGGGTAAAATTGACAATAATTTTTGTGGAAAAATATCCAAAGTTAACTTAATTTTTAAAATTCGTTGGCACGTATTCCGACAAATTAGGAAAACAAAACGGAAACACGTACTTTTAACCTCTCCATTGTTGCTAATTATATAAAAAACGGTTATATAACGGCACAACTGCCTAACATATAAGTGGGTTTCCTTTATCCGTGTGGTTAGTTTGTAAAAAAACTATATTTACCGTCCATGTAGAGTTGTGCTAATCTACATAGTTCAATTAAACGACCTATTTCACTATCTAGTTCAATGGACTCCGGTCATTTGTATGAAAAACTGTGTATTCTTAATTTCACACGGCAGTTGGTATGACGTTACTTTTATTTTATTTTTTTCTGAACAAGATTGCTACTTCCATGCTACAATCAGGATAGAACAGATTTAAAATCATGATACAGAAATTCCAAGTTTTAATTGAAGCTAACTGCAATGCTGTACTCTTGCTTAAAAATAAGTGTAATACCTCCAAATCTTAGCAGGAAAGGTTATTTCTAAATGCCCTTGTTATTTTTTCACAATGCAAATTTTAATTTTTTTATAACAACAAATTCCCTGGAAAACTAGTCACTAGGAGAAGTTGTGTAGGGTATCACATGGTCGGCCCTGTACGATTATAGCCCCCTTTTACTTTTTTAAATAGATTTTTTAAAGTTCATTTTCGCTTAAAGACAAAATTATTAGATTCTTAAAATTCCAAGATTGGCCCATTCGTTTTCGAGCTAACGTTAGCACTGCAAAACGCTTTTAAGGGTTTCGCAGGTTTGCCAAAAAACTATGAAATATTTTTCAACGACAAAAATTCTAAAAGTTCTATGATGTGCTTTTTCGGATGAAAGAAAGAATTACTTAAAAATAAAAAAATCGTAAAAAATATTTCTTGGTCTACACAACTGGTAATAACCCCTTAAAGTTGTACCAAAACTCCTTAACCGCTTATTTGGGATCATTGATATCACAGTGAGATTTTCACTAACGTGAACAATATATATGTTTTTTATACTATGTTTAATGAAAAGTTTAATATTTTTGGCATAATACGTTGATCTGCCATTATTTCTTGGTTGGGCTTTGGAATGGGCAAAAAAACTTAAGTGGCGAAAAAGTAAAGGTTTTATTCTTATGTGAAAAAGAAAAGATCAGCTTTACGGTGATGCAAAGTAGGATGGCGTAGGTGGTTAAACATCAGAGATATCGCAATAGCCGGTAATACATCACATTTTTCATTTTTTACTTGAATTGTAATGACAAATTTCCCAGCTTTCATGGAATTCCGATTGCGTTATCAAATGGTTAAATAGAAAAAGTTGCTCAGTAATTCCAATTTGGGGAATTTTTTCCATGGCGGATATATCCGCTGCTTATAGGCGTAGTCAGGAATGCTTTTTGGTCGTTATAGAGGGGGGGAGGGGGGGGGGGGGTGGTGGTGGCAAATGCTTGTTTTTTGTAGGATCTAGGTATATTCCTGGCTACGCCCATGCCGCTGCTGTTGGGCATATTCCATAATTGAAAACCTAATGAATATAACTAGTCTGAGTTTTAAATCAATATCAAATATGTTGAATTTATTTATTATCCCATTTGAATATTTTAAAACTTTTATTTCAATAACAAATATGTATATCGCTCATTTACTCAAAGAGTGACACTTTTCAAAAAATCTAGTTTTGAGAAAAACGCATTTAATTTGGCGTTTGAAATTTGACTTCCCAAATTAAAAAGATTATTACAGAAAAACAAAAATAAATACATGTACCATATTTTTTTAAAATTTCTGTGCAAAATCAAGCATGATTTGGAGTGTTTTAGTGCTTCATAAACTCAAGAAATGTTTGTGTTGAATTATTCGAAACTCGTAGTAAATGAGCTGTACTTCGTTGAGTTTTAGAGATATCAGCATGAAAATTTGACACAAGATAAAGTAGAAAAAATAGAAATTGCTAAATCAGAAAACTGATTTTGTGAGTTATGCCACTCTTTGAGTAAATGAGCGATATCAGCTTCTGTTTTGTGTATTATAAACACGTTTCCCGGTAATCAAGAAGATCAGTAAAGCTTTAAATAAGTAAGAAATGATTGTAGACAGTGGACAAATATGAAATATATTGAACAAGCGTCAAAGTATCCCTAACTTAAATTTTTAGGCTTTTATTGTAATCACCTCTTTTTGAGAACATTTAAAGATTAGACGTTGCTAATTGCAGGGTATATAGTAGAACGGCATTAAATTTGATAGATTTAGCCAAGTACCATTTTTGCAACAAAATATTGTAATTTTTTTTAATCCTGTATATTGTAAAATTTGTACCGGATATGAGCTGGAAAGCACAAATTGTTAAATAAGTATTTATTTTTCTTGCCATGTTCTGAAGTACTTTAAAGATTATATTAAAATTTTCCACTCAATTGGTTGCCGTCTGTCGCAAATTTTTTCCTTATTGGAAACCACTTTGGAAATGGTTATTGCTTCATCTCTAAACGTATATTTTTTTTCAATTTATCACTTCTACCCGAAAATTAAATTTTCAATTGAGTTATTGAATCATCAGTCTTATTTTCTATCCAGACACGTTTCCGAGTATTTTTGTAAAAAAAACAACCTTACCTGTTCTATATCAGATTAGATGCCACTTGTTTTTTTTTCTTTATTCTCCATCCTTCCAACTTTTTTGCCCAACGTTTAGGAAAATATTGCTCCCATAGTCTTGCCGTTTAATGTTAGCAGACGACAATATAAATGACAACCATATTTTTTCTTCCTTTCGCTTTTTTCTTTTGTTTTTGGGTTTTTTTATTATATACAAAATCCGCAGCAATTTATTTTTTTCGGGTTTTTTTGTCTTTTTTTCGAAATGGTGGTTGCTTTTTGTAATGGTGGTTGTCTGCAAAATTAATTAATATCAATTTTCAATATAACAGTTGATTTATTTCTGCTGCTGCTTTTGACAAATTGTGCAGGAAATAATAAGACTGAGTTTCAATAAGAGATTTTCAATCGTGCGTTCTTTTTTGGCATTGCTTTCTTTAGAAGCTTTCATCTAAATTATTTTGTAGCAAATTTCTTTCATATTTGTGCATGCCATCAGGGAAGGCAAGAGAAAATATTGATCCAATGAAAACCAGCAACTTTTTCATTAATTTCAAAACATTTTTCATTATGGTAGTGAACACGCAATGTTGATGATAAAAATATTAAAAAGTAATATAAATTAAAAATAATGATAATGGATAACAAGTAAAAAGATCATTTAGTTCGGTCTGCCTTAACTTTCTATACCCGTACTATAACTATAAAATATTCTGAACTATAATAAAAATAATTAATTGTTTCCTGTCCACAATTTCAGGTGGAGATATTTAAAAATGTCTGGCGGCACCTTCATCCAAGTGTAGATTTGTATATGTTGAAGAAGTTTCGTGACTGCAGGGAACCTCAAATGTCAAATTACAGCTAGTTCGGTCAAAATTTGAATTTAAAATACTTAAAATAACTAAAATCGGGAGGATCCATTATTAGGGCTATATCAAAATATGAACCTATGTTGACAATTTTTGGTGCAGAAGATTTGTGAAAAATATCGGGTTCTAGTCCAATTATTGTGGTCGCTTGAGTGATTGCAACAGACGAACATAGCTAGACCGATTTAGAATTTTATCCTGATCAAGAATACTTATACTTTATACTTATACCCTCAGCATTGATGCTACACTTTCATGTGGGCAAAGGATTCATCATGTTTTGATAGACGTAAGACAATCTTCCAGTGTGTTAAATGTCCGAATGATTCTAGGGGCGAACATCGTTTCGGACCATTTATTTGTAGCAGCCAAGGTACCCACTCATCTTAATGTTGCGGCAAAAATGCGATGTAACACAGGCCGGAAGCTAGATGCCGAGAAGATGCAAATACAAGTACACGTGTACTCCACTCAATTGACCAATATGTGGAGGAGCAATGTCAAAAATAGCCCAAAAAGCACCACCTAAAAATCCATGGTACGATCAGGAGTGTCGTAAGGCTACTGAAGAGAAGGACGCGGCATACAGAGCAACACTGCAGCCAGAAGCAACACGAAGTGCAAGAAACATATCGGGACATAAGCAGAAGCGTATTTCCAGGAGAAAGAAGAACGAGTAAGAAAAAATATGAGTGTGAGAAACTTGAGATGTTCAGGAGTCAGAATGAAGTCCGAAAATTTTACATGTGTGTAAAACACCACACTGAAGGGTATGTCGCAGGCAAATTCTCCTACAAAGGTGATTAGGGGAACCTGGCACTTGATATAGATTTGGTACAAGGGATCTGGAAGGAGTATTTCATCAAGCATTTAGTATCTTATATGCGCGGCGATACCCCAAAACCAATTCCAAACGACGACATTGAGTGTCTGCCAACTAGCAAAAGTGAGCTCAAGACAACAATTAATCGGCTGAATAACAATAAGGCAGCAGGAGCTGATGTGCTGCCTGCCGAACCGTTCAAGAACGGTGGCGACATACTGATAAGGAGCATGCATCTGTTAACTAGCAAAATTTGACTGGATCGCAATAAATGCGATTTTAGACCTGGCGAAATCCGTTTCAGACAGTTTGGAATCGATTTAGCGATTTAGCGTTTGTCTGGCTGGCTCGAGCGTCGAATTGTTCAAAAATAAAGATGTGAAAATTTATTTCCATGCATAGATCAGGTTCGAATATGGACTATATCGGTCCACTCCTTTGGGTACCTCCCACACATAATTTGGGAAAGTATAGTTAAGTAGCTCTTCTTGAATAATTTTTATTTGTTATGAAACATGTTGGTCTTGGGACCTCTGTTTAGACGGTGCATTCTTTTCGACGGCAAGTCCATACTTCATGAGATAATGGCCCAAAAGCTTCAGAAAGATCTGCCGACACCAACAAAACTGAGTAGTGGGTAAGACAGTCCTCGAAGGACGAAATCCCTTTGGAACAAGCTTTGTATACCATATTATTTCTTACAGGCGGACGTAATCCAGTCCGAATAGTCCAGGACAACATCGAAGGAGTGGTCCTTCGGGTGCATCCCACACACATGTTGGAAAGAGTGCGGTTTAAGGACTCGTCTCGAATCGTTTTGACTTTTTGCAACATGTTTCCTTTATGGCCTTTGTTACGACGGTATTATTTTTTCGATGGCACAAAAGCTCAGAGGTGATGGCCCAAAGCTTAGAGACGTTAGAAGTATGCTCCCTTATCTTTATTATGTCCGAGGCTGAGGGTATATCTCTTTCGGCACAGCTGACTGATAATTTCTTACTTGTTATACCCTCCACCATAACATGAAGGGAATAACTAGATTTGTCATTGTATTTGTAACACATCGAAGTATTCGTCGGAGACCCTTAAAGTATATATATTTTTGATCAAGGTAAAATTCTACGTCCGTCTATCGGTCTGTTGAGATCAGGATACAGCTCGCAGTTTTTAAGATATAGCTTTGTAATTTGGTAGAGAAATTTCCATTATTCTTAGGATGTTTGGTATTAAAAATGTTTGCTATATCGGTCCACGTTTTGATGTAGCTCCCATATAACCGTACCTCCCGATATTCGGTATTTTGATGGTTTTAGACTCATTATCACACCGAAATGGCTGAAATTTGGTATTTAGTCTTCGTTGGGGTTATACAACTTTGCACCTTAAATTTGTAGGTATAGGTCCACGTCTTCGTATAGACCCATAGAACGGTACCTACCGATTTTCGGTATTTTGAAGTTTTTACCCTCATTAGCACACCTAGATGGGTGAAAATTGATACATACTTAGTCTTCGTTGGGGGTATAAAACTTTTCACTTGCAATTTGTTGCATTCATATAGCCCCAATAGAACTGTCCTCCCGATTTTCTGTATTTTGACGGCTGGGGCCTCAATATCCCACCGAAATGACTGAAATTTGGTATTTAGTCTTCGTTGGGGTATTAAACTTTCCACCTGAAAAAACCCTCAAAATACAAAGAATTGGCCAAAACATCCTACATCCTTCAAAATACCGCTATATAAATACGTGGACCTATACCGACACATTTGTGGTGCAAAGTTTTATACCTTCAAAGAAGACTATATGCCTAAATGCGTGGATCTTTACCACGCCTTCATATAACCCCCATAGAGAGGTACTTCCCGATTTTCGGTTTTCCGTTTTCCGTTTCAGACAATTTATAGTTGGTTTAGCCATGTCCGTTTTATCTGTCTGTCTGGCTGGAGCTCACGATAATATTTAATATTTTGTCCAAACTTAGTTTAAGTTCGAAGATGGGTTATATCGGCCCACTCCTTCAGGTACCTCCCCAACAAAAGTTCGAAAATGTTCGGAAAATGTGTGCGCACGATAACTCTTGAAGGGAGTAACCGATGTGGTCCATACTTTGCATATCGTGAAATTTTTACCAGGCTTAGATGAGGTTCCAATAAGGACTCAATCGGTCCTCTCCTTCGGGTACCTCCCAGCAAAATTTCGGAAATGTTCAGTTTAGGACCTGCTCTCGAATTGATTTGATTTTTGTTGTAACAACTTGCCCACCATAGTACGGGAAAGTTTCATCAGGGGCAAGTTCATACTTCCTGGGAAAATGGCCTGAAAGTTGCAAAAAATCTGTATGACACAGTGTGTAGTGGTTGGAGCGCAAGATAATTCTCGAACGCATCTGCCGATTCGGTCCAAAATTTCGGCTTCGTATTATTTTGCCCAAATAAAGTTTAAGTACGAAGATAAGCCATATCGGTCATCTCCTTCAAGTACCTCCCCCATAAAAGTTCAAAAATGTTTGGAAAAATTGAGCGCATTCTAGAAGGGAGTGACCGATTTGATCCATACTTTATATATCCTAATATATCTACCAGATATAGATCAGTTTCGAATATGGACTATATGTATTTGTTTTATCCTTCGGGTACCTCCCACACAAAATTTCGGATAAGTTCACTTTAAGACCTGCTCTGAATCACTTTGATTTTTGTTACGATGGTAAAAGTTTTTTCAGGGGCAAGTCCATACTTTTTGAGAAAACAGCCTGAAAGATGCAAAAATCCCCCTATGGCAAAATATGTGGTGGCTGCAGAGCACGATAACTGATCAACCGAATTGGTGTAACATTTGCTCTTCTTCATATTTTGTCCAAACTTAGTATCAGTTCGAAGAAGAGCATTAGCAGTCCACAACTTCCGGTACTTCCCCAATATTTAAAAAATGTCACTGCAACGGTATGCACGATATCTCTTGAACGGGGCAACCAATTTGATCCAAACTTTGGATCTCTTAATATTTTGTCCAAATTTTGTTTATGGCCCATATCATTCCACTTCATAGGGTACCTTCCTACAAAAATTCAAAGTTCCAGTTCACACAGGCTGAGGGTATATCTCTGTCGGCAAAGCCGACTGATACTTTCTTACTTGTTTGAAGGTATAAAACTACTGCTTTAATTTGGTTTGTGTGTTGTCATAGGATACAAAACGTCAATTCGAAAATTTTAAATATTTGTCCATGTTTTGGAAAGAACAACGTGTACATTAGGGCTATAACCAAAAAAATACCGCCACATACCCGTGCAGAGCATGGAAACTATGATGAAATACGGTGTAAATTTTTCTCTATCGCAAAAAAAGTTTCCGCACCAAATGCATTGAAGTTCAGTAATGCATTTTTTAATTTTATCTGTTATAACAACATATTTGCTTTTCATTAAAATTTTTATTTTTTTGTAATCTGATTTGAAATCATAATCAAACCGTTCTGGACCAATTTGTTCTCAAATCGCGCCATTTCGGAGCATATTAGGAACTTTTGACACTATCGCAATTTTTGGTTTTTCTTTATAAACTCGTGAATTTTATGTTTATATTTTTTAACCTATCGGACAAGAGAATATGAGATCATTTGCAACGAATTCGCGAAAGTTACAGGCTATTTTTGTTGACTTGGCCTGTGAGAGTCGTATTTGTTTTCTACAAAAATACAACACAAGTACCATGCGGGGAATTTTGTCCTAATAATGAAAACGCGTTTCTAAAATCGATTCGGTGAAAAAAGTTCCCGCACCGACCGTGATTACTAAAACCCTTTTGATATTTTTTCTACTTAAAATTTTAAAATTGCTATGTTTGAATAAATATTTACAGAAAATAAATACAATTCTCACAACAAAGTCAGTTAAACGGTCGGTAACTTTCACGAATTTGTTGCAAATGACACCATATTATCTTGTCCGATAGGTGTAATAAATATAAACATAAATTTCACGAGTTTATAAAGAAAAACCAAAAATTGCGATAGTGTCGAAAATTCCTAATATGCTCCGAAATGGCGCGATTTGAGAACAAATTGGTCCAGAACGGTTTGATTCTGATTTCAAATTAGATTACAAAAAAATAAAAATTTTAATGAAAAGCAAATATGTTGTTATAACAGATACAATTAAAAAATGCATTCCTGAACTTCAATGCATTTGGTGCGGAAACTTTTTCACGATAGAGAAAAAAATTACACCTTATTTCATAATAGTTTTTCATGCTCTTCACGGCTATGTGGTGGTATTTTTGATATTTGCAAAAAAAAATGCAAAAAGTTATATCCCTAGTGTACATCTCATATGAGCTAATTAAGTGGTTTTTCTACATTTTCCTTTTGAAGTGTATGTACACAGTCTTACATAAGTATACGTACGCCCCATAAATCTCGGGTTTTAGAAAAAGTAATGATTTTTATGAAATTCCAAGTACACAGGTTTATTTCGTCTCACTAATAAACAATATTTAATACAACAAAAGTATATTCCATAATGTAAATAACGGTAAATTTTATAAAAACCAAAAAATGATACTTACAAAAGTATACATACGCCCCAAGGAAATATGAGTATTATCGTACAATTTATGGAATTAACAGCAAAATTTATTCATTTTATTGTTTTGGCGAATGTGTCTGGGTGTCCGAGATATATTTTAGAAAAAAAAGTTAATTTTGGGGTGTTAAATGCCGTTATTTAATGCCAAACTTCTTGTATAGCTCGTTAAAGCGGACCCTTGCCGATTTCTTTCCGTTTTAGGTATTTGAGTACACAAAATCCACAATATTAGTGTCAGATTATTGATTTTGATATCCTAGAAAGCTTTTTAGTTGACCTTGTGCATAACACACCTTCCTGGGTGTCGATAAATTCACATTTTTCCTGGGATATCTCAGGAAGGTAATAGATTCCTCGGAATTTTTGGCTCAAATTACATACAGAAGACCTTGAATTGTGTTTTAATATGGCGTTATATAATCCTTGGACACCAATTGTATTAGAAATGTACAATTATCCGATACTCTCCGACCCTATATTGACGGTAATGGTCATAATACGAAAACTACGTTGTTCACAGTGTAAATTTCATGCTTTTTGGTAGTGATTATATTTTGATGCTTTGGGATCAGGTTTTTAAAAGAATATTTCACATTTCCGATTCAATTGGTGTCCAAGGATTATATAACAACATATTAAAACACAATTCAAGGTCTTCTGTATGTAATTTGAGCCAAGAATTCCGAGGAATCTATTAACTTCCTGAGATATCCCAGGAAAAATGTGAATTTATCGACTCCCAGGAAGGTGTGTTATGCACAAGGTCAACTAAAAAGCTTTCTAGGATATCAAAATATATAATCTGACACTAATATTGTGGATTTTGTGTACTCAAATACCTAAAGCGGAAAGAAATCGGCAAGGGTCCGCTTTAACGAGCTATACAAGAAGTTTGGCATTAAATAACGGCATTTAACCCCAAAAATTATTTTTTTTCTCTAAAATATATCTCGGACACCCAGACACATTAGCCAAAACAATAAAATGTATAAATTTTGCTGTTAATTCCATAAATTGTACGATAATACTAATATTTCCTTGGGGCGTATGTATACTTTTGTAAGTATCATTTTTTGGTTTTTGTAAAATTTACCGTTATTTTTATTATGGAATATACTTTTGTTGTATTAAATATTGTTTATTAGTGAGACGAAATAAACCTGTGTACTTGGAATTTCATAAATATCATTACTTTTTCTAAAACCCGAGATTTATGGGGCGTACGTATACTTATGTAAGACTGTGTAGCTTAGTATTTTGGAATCTTAATAGGTAGAACACCTTAACCCAGAAACTTATCAATATTAATTAATTATCATCAGCTAAGATATACTGTTCCTCGAAAGAATAAACCTTAACGTAGGGGAAGAGCTTGGAATTATCATTAAAAAAGGAAACTAATTGTTCTCAGCAAAATAAATTGGAAGTAGTGCAATGTGGACTAGTTCTTTCACGGCATGTTTCGATGCAGTTCAAACGGAGTCGTGAAAAAGGCACTCCATTCCTCACATTTTAACCGCATTTGAATGCAATCCAAAGAATCACATCCACTTGTCACATTTTAACAACATTCGGATGCAGTTCAACGGAGTCGTGAAAAAGGCACTCCAATTCCTCACAATTTAAGAGCATCCGGATGCAGTCCAAACGGATTCGTGAAAAAGGCACTCCGTTCGCTACATTTTATTAGCAGTTGTAAAAGATCCCTACAAGTACATAAATCAGTTTGTACATCTCTACAGGCAGCGGCATACATTTTCCAAAAAGAGATAAGCGTGTTAACTTTTTCGGTAACTCACGAGAAGAAAATTTCACAATGGAGTGCTGTTGCAGTACATGTCAAAATCTTAACTGGTGATGGGAAGACAATATAAAACCCATTTAGCAGATGAAGCAAGAACAGTTCAGCTTGGTTTAAGTTGAGAGCGGAGGAAACACGCATGGTTGCGATTGAATTCAATGGAGAATTTTCATAATTTGTGTTAATTTAATAAAGTTCTTAATATTTTTGCTTACAGAAATACTAAATGCATTTTATTTGTTCTGTGATATTTTGCAATGGCTTGAACACATTCTGCAGAATGCCTGTATCAAAACACGTGCTTTGGACTGCATCCTATTCTACCCCAAAGGGTTAGTTAAAATGCAATGCCAAAGGTTCAGTTAAAATGCAGTGCAATGGAGTGACTCTTTCCGGGGTCACGCTCTTGTAAAAAGAATGAGTGAAAATGCATAATTTGATGCACTTCCAAATCACTTGTACATATGATTTAACTGCCTCTTTGGAGGCAAACTTTTTGCTGGGTTCCCATTTACTTCAATACAGTTCGTGTTGGAGAGTATAAAAAGTTCGCTACGGCTAAACTTAACGACGTTTTTGCTTGTTTCCTTATATGTCTACTAGGCAGGGGCGGCTTGTATGGAAGGAAAAAAACCTTAATGGCCCTTTCACTTTTCTGTTTCCTGGGATTGAACTGAGCAAAAAAGTCCACTAGAGCATAGGTCTACGGTGAAAATCGAGCCTCCCGATTTCGACTTTCAGTTTTTTATCGACGTTTTTTGGACATTTTGGCATATAACAGCCAAGCCATTAAGATTTTCGATCCAACACAAGGACAAAAATTGTAGCCAAGACATTAATTAGGAATTATCTAATACATTGCAAAAGCATTGGAACGCTCCTTCAGGCAGTTTTCGCCTTGAGAAGGTGCAAACTTTTCGAAAAATTTCGATAAATTGCACTGTGCTACAAAAGTTGACCAGAAGCGTTCTGATGCAAAATTATATCGTGTTGGGATAATGGACAACGACAATGCCTTTAGTTCGTTTGTATCACTTCGTTTTATTTTTTTATAACGGTAAAAGTAGTGAAAATCTGGGTTTCTTACATCTTCAAATTTAAACGGACAAATTTTCTTTTATTCACAACGGATTTCTATTGATTCTTCTTCCTTTTAAAGGGGTGAATAATATCTTTCGAACAAGTTATTATTATTTTTAAATCGGTTAGCAAATGGCTGAGTTATAGTGGTTTAAGTCTGAAAAACCCCACAAAAACTATAACTGAATTTCTCATAATTTTCAAAAATATAATATTATAATATTTTTTGTTTTGTTCAATATTTATTTTGAAAATTGTGAGAAATTCAGTTATAGTTTATAGTTGTGGGGGTTTTCAGACTTAAACCACTATAACTCAGCCATTTGTTAACCGATTTAAAAAATAATAACTTGTTCGAAAGATATTATTCACCCCTTTAAAAGAAAGAAGGATCAATATAAATCCCTTGTGAGAAAAAGAAGATATGTCCGTTCAAATTTGAAAATGTAAGAAATCCAGATTTTTACTACTTTTACCGTTATAAAAAAAACGAAGTGATACAAACGAACTAAAGGCATTGTCGTTGTCCATGGATCCCAACACGATATAATTTTGCATCAGAACGCTTGAATATTTTTCTGGTCAACTCTTGTAGCACAGTGCCATTTATCGAAATTTTTCGGAAAGTTTGCACCATCTTAATTCCAAAACTGCCTGAAGGAGCGTTCCAATGCTTTCGCAACGTATCGAAAATTTCAATGGTTTGGCTGTTATATGCCAAAATGTCTAAAAAAACGTGGATAAAAAAACTTTAAGTCAAAATCGGGAGGCTCGATTTTCACCGTAGACCAATGGTCTAGTGGACATTTTTGCTCAGTTAAATCCCAGGAATAAGAAACGCGAAGGGCCCAAGGTTTTCAAATCGCCCCGGCCAAATGTCTACATGTAATGTTCGTCTAAGTTTGAAATAATTTAATTCAGTACTTTCCATCTATTAGCAATGTAAATGCCACAAAATTCTCCACAACATTTCAGACAGAGACTCGAAATATGTACCTTTTCTCCCTTGCCATACTCTAAACTGTCAAACAAGTAACTGCTTTGCACCTCCTTTGAGAAAATAATGTATTCCGAAAAAAAATATTTTATTTTTATTCCATTCCGCAGATTTAAGCGCAATATGTTCAACAACTTTTTGTCGCCTCTAGTTGTGTCATAAGTTTTCCCCCATGCACCAGATATTTTCTACATTATTCACTCGCCGCTGATTCAATTATAAACATTTTAGAGAAATTGACTGTGTGATAAAAAAAGAATAAAAAAAAATTATGGAGAAAATTTGCTCTTAACAAATGGTAACAAATTTGAAATTTTCTAAACAATTTGCTAAAAAAAAAGAAATGGCGAAAGCTAAATTCCTCTTTAGTTCTTCTTCTTCTCTTCTATCTTAGTTGACAAAACAAATGGCCCGTAGCAGTAAATTTGCACAATTTCTTCGAAATCGCAATGACTCAGTTGCTCAGTTGAGAAAACATAAGGCGGAACACAACGATGACATTTATTTCGAACCCCCTCAAAATGATGAAGTGAAGTGTATGAATGCAATATCAAATTACATTATCTGCAGGAGGAACTGTGGTTGCAATAAGGATACGGATGAATTGTAGGAAGGATGATATAAAGTAGGTATATTGGAAAATTTAACTCCGCCATTGCCGGTCCAAAGCCCGGTTGAGAAATGACGAGGGTTTAGGCGAAGGATTGGTAACCATCCCGTGTAAAAAAGCCTTCTACTATTATGAAAAGAGAAACAAACCCCCGAATTGTTGACGACCCCCGCAAACGTTTTAAGGACCATGATTTGCGAATCTGCACACGGAGTGTTCGAACATTAAATTCAGATGGTGCAGTTCGCGCCTTGGCGCATGTACTTCATGAGTACAATGCCGATATTATTGCCATACAAGAAATACGGTGGACAAAAGAGAAAGCCACACCACCATGTGACGACGTGTTTTCACCTTGAAGCTGGGGTAGTTCATTAGGGCCAGGGTCGCCACAAGAATTTATTTGTTGGGAACATTAGAGAGAGTAAACACCAGTTTAAGTTTTTTTCATAAACGTTATAATATTTAATTCTAAAAACACTTAAAAAACACTTTATCGAAATCTTGTTATTCAGTTTCGTTTAGACGCATTTCCAGAGGCTTCGGCAGCGTAGTTGATCAATCGTAGTTCTTAATAACAGGAGAGCTGAACATCCGACTATCCCTTAATTGTTCGTGGGTACGGGAGTGATTCTTGTTTTCCGACGGCAGCACGTGGTTTGTCATATACTGGTGTCTGTATGGTGTATAATCATTCGTTAGTGCGATGACGTCAATATCACAATTTGTCGAAGGATGTTAAGAGATGGGTACGTCGATTGCTCTCGGTACCCCAATTAACTCACACACAACACCAAAGAGTTAAGAGATCGGTACGTTGATTGCTCTCAGTATCCCAATTAACTCACACACAACACCATAGAGTTAAGAGATTGGTGCGCCGATTGCTCCCAGTACCCCAATTAACTCTCACACAACACCAACGAGTTAAGAGATTGGTACGTCGATTGCTGTCAGTACCCCAGTTAACTCACACACAACACCAAAAAGTTAAGAGATTGGTAAGTCGATTGCTCTCAGTACCCCAATTAACTCACACACAACACCAAAGAGTTAAAAGATTGGTACTTATCATACCCCAGTTAACTTACCAGCGGTCAACAGACAACTGTCCCGAGTGACGGTCAGGCATCTCCTTTTATAGCGTGGCGTCTGCGCCAACCAACTGCAGCCAACTTCAGTTGATGTGCTGTTATTTATTTACTTTACCGCTATGGGTGGCGCTGATGTGGTAGTACCATCTGCATTAGAGGTCGTCGCTTGGCCGTTAATTTAAAATTTAATTCAAAAGTCATTTGAATTAAGTTTATTTTTTTATAACATAATCAATTTCCTGTAACCAAAAACGAGAGATCCGAGATCACGACTTTTGGGGCGTTACAACCAATACCAATACCCAAATGTGGCGTATTATACCATAGCTGCCACGAGACCAGACGAGCATTTGACTGTCGATTTGTAATTAGCCGGAGGCTTAAAGATCTCGTATCCAGCTTCACCCCGGTGGATGAAAAGCTAGGGACAATTCGTATAAAAGCTACATTTTTCAACATCAGTTTTATCAGTGCCCATGCTCGAACCGAAGATAAGAACGAGCAAACCAAAGAAATTTTTTACGAACGACTGGAGTAAAAACATATGATCGATGCCCTGCCCATGACATTAAAATCATTCTAGGCGACTTTAATGCAAAAATTTGAAAGGAGAACATCTTCGGCCCCACCGTCAGTAAATTCAGCATCCACAGTAAAACATTCGATAACGGAATGAGGTTGATAGACTTCGCAGCGACAAGGAACATGGTAATTAGCAGCACCAGATGTAAGCATCCCGATATACAAAAGGCTACGTGGAAGTCACCAGATCATAAAACAAGAAACCAAATTGATCATGTTGTAATAGATGGAAGGCATGCGTCGTGCGTGTCGGATGTGCGATCATTCCGAGAGCAAACTTCCACTCGGATCACTATCTTGTTGCAGCTAAAGTACGCACCCGACTGAACGTAGCGAATAAAAACATCGAAAAACTGCAATCTCTGGAGACGGCCGCAGCATACTCCACTCAACTAACAGTTGTTAAACATTAGCACCCCTGCCTTAGATAACATACCAGCACAGTGGAAAATGATTGTACATGTCATGCAAACAGCCGCAAAAACAGTTCTTGGCATATGCAAAATTATGCAAAATGCATAAATAATAAAATAGCAAAATCTATAACCACAACCTCAACCTTCAAAATACCGAAAATCGGGAGGTATCGTTCTATGGGGGCTATATGAAGGCCTGAACCTAAACCGACAAATTTTAGGTGGAAAGTTGTTTGCCCCCAAGAAATACTTAATACCAAATTTCACCCTTTTCGGAGGGATATTGAGACCACAACCTTCTAAATACCAGAAATCCGGAGGTACCGTTCTATGGGGGCTATATGAAGACGTGGACCCATATCGAGAAATTTCAGGTGGAATGTTTTATACTCCCAAGGAAGACTTATTAACAAATTTCAGCCATTTCGGAGGGATATGCAGGCCACGCAAACACCAGAAATCCGGAGGTACCGTTAGGGGGGGGGGGCTATATGAAGACGTGAACCTATACCGAGACATTTCAGGTGGAAGGTTTTATACCCCCAACGGAGACTAAATACCAAATTTTAGTCATTTCGGTGGGATATTAACGACGACTGGAATTTGAGCATCCTGTGCCCCGTACATAAGAAGGGAGATAAAACAGTGTGTGCTACTTACGGAGGCATAAATCTGCTCCCCATCACTTACAAGGTAATAGCCAGAGTATTGTGCGAACGATTAAAGCCAAACGTCAATGAGATAGTAGGACCATATCAATGCGATTTTAGACTTGGCAAGTCCACCATTGGGAAGGTCTTCACTTTACGGCAGGTTCTGGAGAAAACTCAAGAAAAGCAAATCGACACATATCATCTTTTTGTCGATTACAAGGCTGCTTTTGCTAATGTATGGCTTCGAAGCATGGGTACTTGCGCAAGCAGATAGGGCAATACTTGTTGTGTTCGAGAGAAAAATTCTCCACAAGATATACGGATCAGTCTTTGTCGGCGGTGAATATCGTCGTCGATTGAACCACGAGCTATACCAAATATGGGACAAATGTTCTGTACGCAAATAAAGCCACCTAACTAAGTAAGTAATATTGGAAAATAGTTAATTCCGGGAACCTCCCTCTAACTATTTAATTATTGACTAATTTATTTTGAGAGATTTTATTTCAAATTTTTTCAGTTTATATTTTGATCACTGTGCTTTTAAAGTAGTAGTAGAAGTAGCCAAGTAGAAGTAGAAGAAGCCACGAAATATATCGCCGGCATTCCTGAGAGTATTTGCATGAATGTTACGCCGTTGCTCAGTTATTCTGTTATCCCCCACTTTACGCTTAGTGCTAAATGTACCATGAAAATGCAAATTTGTTTTGTTCATCCTTGCTTCCTCTTTCATTTTTTACTAGGGTTAATACTCATGCAAACGTAGCATCATAAGTATGTCTGAGAATTTCATTTTATAGCCATAACACATTTTGCATACCGTCACATTGTGTGCAAGGACCCAACAGTGCTGCAATGCACATTCAAATAGAACTTTTTTATTTGTATTGTGGACTTGAAATAAGGAATTGTTGAAAATGGGTTATTATTAATTCTTGTGTCATTTTTTTCAAAGATAAGAGTGTGATGTCACTTCGTATATATTTGGAATTTATGTAAAACCACAAATCTGCCTTAAGTGTAGGTTATCTTTAGAATAGTTTTAGAAGATTGTATATGTATATATTTTTTTAAATTTATTATATGATATAACAATCACAAAAATATATATTTATATACCCTCGACCATAGCATGAAGGACATATTACATTTGTTTTTCTGTTCGCAAATGGTTATTTTCATCGAAATAACCATTTGCGAACCAATACATTAAAATATATGGGGATATTTGTGTGAAAAATCGAATTCTGTAAAAACGCCAACCCTCCTAATTGTGAGACCGGGCACCGTCAAAATGTTGTTTATTGCTGTAGTGTGCAATACCAACAAATTAGTTATGTGCTTTTTCGTCGAGAATCGACGAACGCATAGCAGTGGGAAAATTTGGTTTTGTTTGCAAGTGAAGTTGCTAGAGTTTAGGTAGTGCCAAAGAAATTCTCGATCAGAGTGTTTCTTTGCGCACGTATCTATTTGAGCTGGCAATTGACACTTGGGTATACAAAGTTTCTTGTTGAAAAACAAGAAATAATTGAACTGATGAAGATCTGTGGCGAGATCTGAAACTATAGTATTCCCTGCCTTACCCCTTGGTAAACATCGCCAATTTTCCAACTAATAAATTAAAGTTGTTTTAATAAAATATTAAAACAACGACTATGGGATTAAGCCTGACTATTTTGAAAAACAAAATAGAAGTCGTCATCCCAAACAAAAAACGCCAACCCTCCTAATTCTGTAAAAACAATATTCAAAGAAATACTCATAACTTCTTTAATATTTTGTATTTTTATACCCTCAGCCTTTAGGCTAAAGAGGGTATATACACTTTGATACGATGAAAATGTGCCTCATCAAAATAATGGTTTTAGACCCCAAGTATGTTTGGACGAAATGTGATTCAGACAATTTGGAGTCGATCTAGCCATGTCCGTCCATCTGTCCTGCTGACTGGAGCGCACGATAACTCTCGAACCGATGAACCGATTCGGTTCAAATTTTGGCTTTCGTAATATTTTGTCCACACTTAGTTTAAGTTCGAAGATGAGCTACATCGGTCCACTCCTTCCGGTACTTCCCCCGCAAAAGTTCGAAAATGTTCGGAAAGTTTTTGCGCACGATAACTCTTGAAGGGAGTGACCGATTTGGTCCATACTTTGTATAGCGTAAACTTCCTACCAGAGTAATATGATATGGACTCAATCGGCCTACCCCTTCGGGTACCTCCCACACAAAATTTCGGAAAATTTCAGTTTAGGGCCTGCTCTCGAATCGCTTTGATTTTTGTTGTTGCAACTTGTTTTCACTGCCCCCATACGACGGTACAAGATTCATCAGGGGCAAGTCCACACTTCCTGAAAAACTAACCTTAAAGTTGCAAAAAAAACCCTATGACACCGTGTGTAGTGGTTGGAGCGCAAGATAACTCTCGAACGGATCTACTGAGTCGGTCCAAAATGTGGCCTTCGTAATATTTTTTTGCAAACTTAGGTTAAGTTCGATGATAAGCCATATCGGTCCACACCTTCAGGTACCTCCCCCAAAAAAGGTAAAAAATGTTCGGAAAAATTGTGCGCAAGATAACTCTGGATGGGAGTTAACGATTTGGTCTATAGTTTACACATCCTATTATATTTACCAGAAATAGATCAGGTTCGAATATGGACTATATTTGTTTTGTTCAGTCCTTCGGGTACCTCCCACACAAAATTTTTGATAAATTCACTTTAAGACCTGTTCTCGAATCACTTTGATTTTTGTTGACGCATGTTGTTGCATTCCCTGTCTCATTTACGACAGTAAACGTTTTTTCAGGCGCAAGTCCATACTTCTTGAGAAAACAGCCCGAAAGTTGTAAAAAAACCCTATGGCTCCATATGGCTGTATAGCTCGAACCGAATACTGCATTCGTCCACACTTTGGATATCGTAATATTTCTTCGAATATTAGATGAAATTCGAACAAATGTTTGAAAATATTTGCTAAATAGTCCTGTCAAAATAGACATTCAAATAGCAAAAATTCCCACAGAGTTGAATTTTGGTGAATAGCTAGCGTTAGAAGCAACGTCCTAAAAGTCCCCATCGATCCCATGTGTGCAAAAAAAAATATTCCGCGTCAAAGGTCAAAATTTAAGGGTTTTTAGGTTTTCGGATTTATTTTTTTAAAACGGTTGATCTAATCAAACAGTGACTAAAGTAAATATTGTAGACAGAATATTGTTATCTACAAGTTTGACCCTTATAATTTTTTCTTAGAAGGAACCATTCTTGAGAAATAGCGGTTCTAAAAAACACATGATTTTTATGCACTTATAAGGGAAATATGCACATATTTATACGAACCGGCTAAAATAAGCGAAGTAATCGGGTCTGTCCCCCAAAAAATATATATTTTCTTGAAGAGAGAATTTATAGCTATCTTTTAAAAAAATTCGAACAAAATCGGAGCGTGTTTAGTAGAGTTATTCAATTCTAGAGTCATTTTATGGAAAAATATCCCATTTAACCCACATGTATAATCGGGAACTACCCCAACGAAAACTCTCCGATTTTTTTCAAGGTTTGTCCGAAGATAGGGTTTGTTGCGCTGATTACGGAAATGTATAATTTTCAACGGTTGCGGATCCGGTTCGCCGGTTATTAGACCCGAAAGGCCAAATTTAAAAAACCGGGTTAGACCCGGTTCTACTGAACCGATTACTGCAAAGTGGATATCGTTTGAAAGCTTACGGAAGTATCTAACACATAGTGTCGTTACTTTAACCGGTTCGCCTCATAATGTACTTACGCGGCTAATTTTTTATTTGACCTTTAGATCGAGATATCTCGAAAATGGTAAGTCTTTTGTAAGAATCATAAAGTACAATCTTGTACATAATTATAGAATCTGCAACTTTTACTTTAGCGGGCTTTTGCTAAGTATTACCGTTTTTGAGAAAAATAAAAAAAAACTGAATAATGCCTTCAAAAATGACCTTTGACCCCGAATAACTTGTTTTGCACACATGGGATCGATGGGGACTTTTAGGGCGTTGCTTCTAATGGCCAACCCTAGCTCTCCACCAAAATTCAGCTTTGTGGGAATTTTTGCTATTTCCCCCTTATACGCATGTCTATTTTGACCGGACTATAAAGTAATAAGCGCGATATCTCACAAACGTAGCAACCGATTTGGTCCAAATTTTCGACTTCGAAATTTGTTGTCCAAGCTTAGTTTATGTTTAATACTTGGGGTACCACTCATACAAATGTTCAACACATTTTTGTAGTTGAGGGTCTGTTCGAGGATCCTTTGGACATTTTTACTGAAGGTTTCCCTAGTGGCCCGATATTATGATTTTCGTAGGCTAGTATGGTACAAAAGCCTTATCTATCGATATCCCCCTCAAATTTTTGAGCTTTAACCCAGTCCATATTTCTGTCGGTTCATACGCCCATACATTTCTTTTTTTTTTTGTAAAAAAAAAGTATTTCAATCCGCACAGGCTGAGGGTATATCTCTTTCGGCAAAGCCGACCGATACTTTTTTACTTGTTTATTTTTTATCAGCTATCTAGTAAAAAAATATAAATAAAATTGCACAGTGAACTTGGATGCAATTTTCGCGATTTAATATTTAATTTTTATGAATTAATTTTTATGAATGATTGTAACCTTTGTTTTACTTATAAAAGAGGAAAAACGTTAGCTAATGCTTCAAAAAGCTCAAGTGCGGTATCGCTGTGAATGACCTATACCAATGTCCTTAACATTATCTTTCGTTGGCCTTAATGCGGAATTGAGCCCAAAACGTGTATAGTATTCCTATAACCTACTTTGTTCTGTGGCAATCTCATAGATTTAAACTCAGCATCACTAACAATCAGAATGATACAAATTTTAAGAATTTCCTGATCTGTGCATGCATAACAATACAATTCTCTGCAATAGATAATTTTCATAGCTACAACACTTTCTTTAGTCCCATTTCGATAGGAGTTGCGGTTTTCAAGCAAAATCGTGAAAACCCCTAAAAATGTCAACTTGAATCGCGATTTATTTAAAAAGCTTTCTTTTTTTTTTTTTGACTTTTCTCATCATTGTAGTTTCCGAATCCACAAAAACGTCCCAGCTGCAAGCACCTTCTATTTAAAGTTGCTTCAAGAGCACCGTGTGACACCTTTGCAAAAGTCAAAAGGGAATCTGCTAAAGTCGGTCTGGCAGTAAACGGCGATAAAACCAAGTTGATGGTATCGACGCGTAATCTGTGAATGTTGGTACCTAAAATTTTGAGGTAGTAAAGGACTTCGTCTACCTCGGCACCACCTAAAAATCAACAAACAACATCAGTTGTGAAATAGTGTTGGCCAACAGATGCTACTTTGGGTTAAGTAAACAGTTTAAGAATAAAGCTACATCTCGTCAAACAAAAGTAACACTTGACAAAACACTGATACTGCCCGTGCTAATGTATGGTTCCGAAGCATGGGTACGTGCGCAAGCAGCCGACAATGCAGATTGGCCCGTAGATCTATCGAAGAATTTTTCTCTTCGAGAGATCTACGGACCAATCTGCGTTGACTGCCAATATCGACGTCGTATGTATTACGAGCTATATCAACTATACAACGACATCAATATAGTTGAACGAATCGAGATACAACGATTGCGATGGCTAGGCCAGGTCATAAGAATGAGTGATGATGAACCCGCTTAGAAGGCGTATAAATACGGGCCGTATGGAGGTTCACGCAGTTCTGGAAGGCGAACAAGTGAAACGAGACATCAGAAAGCTACATATCCCAGATTGGAACAAGTAAAAAAGTATCAGTCGGCTTTGCCGACAGTGATATACCCTCAGCCTGTATATATTGAAAAAATTTTTCCCCAAAAAACGTATGTATTTAGGGGTTTTTAAAATTTGTGTGTATTTGAACCGACAAAAATGTTCATTAGGATTAGAGATCAAAAGTTTTGCGGAGGAGATACTAAAAGGAATGGATCTACATTGACCATTGTGGAAGTGGATCTTCAGCCACTACATATGGTGCCATAGGGCGTTTTTACACCCTTCCGGATGTTTGCTCAAGAAGTATGGACTTGCCCCTGAAAAAGCGTTTACCATCGTAATTGAGGCAGCGAATACAAGTTGCTGCAACAAAAATCAAAGTGATTCGATAGCAGGTCTTAAAGTGAACTTATCCGAAATTTTGTGTGGGAGGTACCGGATGGATTGGACAAATATAGTCCATATTTGAACCTGATCTATATCTAGTAGATATATTGGGATGTGTAAAGTATGGACCAATTCGGTCACTCCCTTCAAGAGTTTCCGTATGAACAAATTTTCCGAACATTTTTGAACTTTTGTGGGGAAGGTACCTGAAGGAGTGGACCGATATGGCTTATCTTCAAACTTAAACTATGTTTGGACAAAATATTACTAAGGCCAAATTTTGGACCGAATCGGCGAATCCGTTCTAGAGATATCTTGCGCTCCAACCACCTCACACGGTGTCATAGGGGGTTTTTGCAACTTTCAGGCTATTTTCTCAGGAAGTATGGACTTGCCACTAATGAAACTTGTACCGTCGTATGGAGGACAGTGAATACAAGTTGCTAAAATAAAAATCAGAGCGATTCGAGGGATGGGCCTAAACTGAACTTTTCCGAAATTTTGTGTGGGAGGTACCCGAAGGAGTGGGACGATTGAGTCTATATTGAAACCTTATCTAAGTCTGGTACACGCTCCACGATGGGCAAAGTATGGACCAAATCGGTTACTCCCTTCAAGAGTTATCGTGCGCACAAATTTTCCGAACATTTTCGAACTTTTGTGGGGGAGGTACCGGAAGGAGTGGACCGATATAGCCCATCTTCGAACTTAAACTAAGTTTGGGTAAAATATTACGAAAGCCAAAATTTGAACCGGTTTATCCGTTCGAGAGTTATCGTGCGCTCCAGCCAGCCAGACAGACAGACAGACAGACGGACGGACATTGCTCAATCGACTCCAAATTGTCTGAAACACATTTCGTCCAAACATACTTGGGGTCTAAAACCATTATTTCGATGAGGCACATTTTGCCCGTATGAAAGTGTATATACCCTTCATAGCCTAAAGGCTGAGGGTATAAAAATACAGCGGCAAACAGAGGGGATTGAAGATGATTTCTTAGTTCGGCTTATGGAACAAATGTTCTGTAAAAAACCAGCTAAGTAAGTAAGTAAGTGTATCACACACCTCATAATTGAAATGCATCACTTCACATCTCATTCCTCTTGTATATATTTCGCTTATTTGTTGCCTTATGCAACATGTTGTAAAAACATTTAAAGCACTTTCACATGCTTTGCCATATGACTAAGTATTTTATGTACGGGCGCAGATATATCCGCCCACACAGTCAGAGTAAATGTTTACTACCCGTACATATTTAGCTATTCACCATGTTAATAATAGGCTACGTACATATATATAAGACTAAAGTATCTAAAAGTATTTTTTTATTTATATAATATTATATACTAGCAAAGTGCCCGCTACTTCGTATGCGGAAATTATATAAAAAACAGGTAGTGCGTTTTGTAAACATTATTCTCTGCAAAGAGGATAGTAATGAAGTTAACCCAATGGAGGAATACTCCAGACTTAAGCAATCATATGATTGAATCTTCAACCAAAACAGAACAAACAAAAAACAAATGAATAATATATAATATGGAAATGGCGAACGCAGAAAATTTTGTTGCACTAATACCAATTTTAATCAATATTTTTTTTTATTTTAGTACTATTTGAGCCCTTTAGTTCGATTTTCAATAAGATCACCCTTATCTCACCATTACACATTACCAGCAAGGCCAAAGTTGCACCCCAATACTCACCCTAAATCCAAAAAACATAAATTCCAGCACTGTCCCTACACTCAACAACAAATTGAGTACCATTAGGCACTTTTCGTATATTTTTGGTACGTATTTCGACGACATATCTCAATCCTACACTGAAATTAATACAAAATAATAACAGTAATCGTAATTCCAAATCTCAAGATTCCAGCCGTATCCGTTCGTCCAATTCCAAATTGTACCAAACTTAGTACCATTTCGTACTCGTCATAACTATAAGTAAGATTTTCGAAAGCTACCTCAATCCTTCGCTTTAAGAGTAATCTTAATTCCGAATTTCTGGACTACAGCTCTAACCGTTAGCCCAAATCCAAATTGTACCAAATTTAGAACAATTTAGAACTTTCGCACCCATAAGTACGAATTTTCCTTCCTCAATCCAACAGGCCTACAATAATCATAATTTCAAATTGCAGGATTCCACCGCTATCCGTTCATCTAAATCCAAATTTTACCGAATTTAGTACCACGTAGTACTTTTCGTACCCATAAGTACGATTTTTCAAAGCTACCTTAATCCTACTCTTCAACTGTAATAGTAATTCCAAATTTCAGGATTCCAGCTCAATTAATACACCCAAATCCAAGTTGTACCAAATCTAGTACCATTTAGAACTTTGCGTACCCATAAGTACGACTTTCCAAAACTTCCTGAATCCTACATTTTTACAGTAATATTAATTCCAAATATCGGGATTCCAGCTTTATTCGTTCATCCAATTCCATATTGTACAATATTAGTACCATTTAGTCTTCTCGTACTCATAAGTACGAATTTTTAAAACTTCCTTAATCCTACACTCCAACAGTAATCTTAATTCCAAATTCCAACTCTATCCGTTAGCTAAAATCCACATTGTACCAAATTTAGTACTTTCCGTAACCATAAGTATGAATTTCCACAACTCATTCAGTCGTACACTTCAACAGTAACCTTAATTTCAAATTTCAGGGGTTCAGCTCTATCTGTTCACTCAAATCCAAATTGTACCAAATTTAGTACTGTTAGTACCCACAAGTACGAATTTCCAAAACTTCCGCAATCCCACACTCTTAACAGTAACCTTAATTCAAAAATTCGGGATTCCAGCGTTATTCGTTCACCCAAATCCAAGTTGCACTAAATTTAGTACCATTTCCAGCCCTATCTGTTCAACCAAATCCATATTGTACAAAATGTAGTACCATTCAGTGCTTTCCGTACCCATAAGTACGAATTTCTAAAACTTCCTCAATCATCCAGCCCAACAGTAATCTTAATTCCAAATTTCAAGTTTCCAGCTCTATCCATTCACTCAAATCCTAAAAGTAACAAATTTAGTAACATTTAGTTCTTGTCGTACACTACATTCGTCCAAAATATACAATTAGTACCAAATTTAGTAACTTTTAGTACTTTTCGTACACTTATAGGTCGAATTTCCAAAAACCCTTTTGTACATCTCTATAACTCTCCATCAGTGACCCTAGTTCAAATTTTGATTCTAGCTCTTCGCGTTTGCCTAATACAAGGTATACCATATTTAGTACCCTTTTTTAGTATTTTTCGTACCTTTCTAGGACAGCTTTCCAAAAACCCCTTTACCCCTTTACACAAAAACAAATTATACCAAATCCTATACCATTTAGTACTTTTCATAATATGTATTTCCAAAGTCATCTATCTGCTTATCTTACCACACACACAAACAGTGACTTTAAGAACAAATTTTTGAATTCCAGCTCTGTTCCTACACTCGATAGGAAATTTCGAAAGATTTAGTATTTTTCGTATATTTATGGTATGTACGTATTTCTTAAACCACCTGCATATACCAACGCTACACACCAACCCTCAAACTGACCCCAATAACAAATTGAGTGTCATATCGTAATTTTCGTATACATTAGTACCAAATAATAACAGTAATATTAATTCCAAATTTTTAGGATTTCACCTCTATCTGTTCGTCCAATAACAGATTGTACCAAACTTAATACCATTTTGGAAAAATCGTACTTATGGGTACGAAGAATACTCGTACCCATAAGTGCGATTTTTCCAAAACTATTTTAATCCTTCGCTTGAACAGTAACCATAATTCCAAATAACAGGATTCTAGCGCTATCCGTGTACTCAAATCCAAATTGTACCATTTAGTACCATTTGTTACATTTCGTGCCCATAAGTACGAGTTTCAAAAACTACCACCAGGTCTCAATCGTACACTCCAACAATAGCCTTACCAAATTCCAGGATTCCAGCTCTATCCGTCCCCCAAATCCCCATTGTACCAAATTTAGTACCATTTTCAACTTTTCGTTCCCATAAGTACGAATTTCCAAAACTACCCCAATCCTACTTTCCAATAGAAATCTTAATTCCACATTTCAGGATTCCAGCTCTATCTGTTCACCCAAATCCCCCTTGTAGCAAATTTAGTACCATTTAGTACTTTTTGCATTCTAAGTACTAATTTCCAAAACTACCTTATTCCTACCCATAACAGTAATATCAATTCCAAATTTCAGGATTCCAGCTCTATCGGTTCACCCAAGTCCAAATTGTATTAAATTTAGTACCATTTAGTACTTTTAGTACAATCATAGTTTCCAAAAACTCTTTAATACATCTTCTTTATTCTTCATCAGTGACCGTCAGTCCAATTTTGGGGAATCAAGCTCTATCCTTTCACCCAAATCCAAATTGTACTAAATTTTGTACCATTTAGTACTGTTCTTACACATAAGAACGAATTTCCAAAACTTCGTCAATCATACACTTCAACAGTAATCTCAGTTACGAATACAGGATCCCGGCTCTATCAGTTCACGCAAATCCCCATCGTACCAAATTTTGTACCATTTAGTACTTTTCGTACACATAAGAACGAATTTCCAAAACTATCTTAATCCTACACTCCAACAGTAATCTTAATTCCAAATTTCAGGTCTCCAGTTTTATCGGTTCACCCAAATCCAAATTGTACGAAATTTAGTACCATTTAATAATTTTCGTACACATAAGTACGAATTTCAAAAACTATCTCAATCCTACACACCAACAGTAAACTTAGTTCCAAATTTTAGGATTCCATCTCTAACCGTTCAGCTAATTTGTACCATATTTAATACCATTTAGCACTTTTCGTACACATAAGTACGAATTTGCAAAACTACCTCAATCATACACGCGAACAGCAATTTAAATTCCAAGTTCCAGGATTCTAGCTCTATCTGTTCTAAACTACTTCCATTCCACACTCCAAAAATTACCTTAATTCTAAATTACGGGATTCCAGCTCAATCCGTTCACCCAAATCCAAGTTGTACCAAATTTAGTACCATTTAGTACTATTCGTACCCATAAGTACGAATTTTCAAAACTACTTCCATTCTACACTCCAAATTTATCTTAACTCCAAATTTGAGGATTCTAGCTCGATTCGTTCACCCAAATCCAAATTGTACCAAATTTAGTACCATTTAGTACTTTTCGTACACATAAGTACGAGTTTCCAAAACATACTCATGTCTCAATTCTACACTTCAACAGTAATCTTAATTCCACATTTCAGGTTTCCAAAATTGTACTAAATCCAAATTGTACTAAATTTAGTACTATTTCGTACTTTTCGTACACATATATACGAATTTCCAAAACCATTTCCTTATATCAGCACCACTTCCCAATTTCGATTTCCATGCCAAATTTCAAGACTCTAGCTGTATCCGTTCAAAATATGCAATTGGTACCAAATTTAGTAACTTTTAGTACTTTTCGTACACTTATGGGTCGAATTTCCAAAAACCCTTTGGTACATTTTTCTTACTCTCCAGCAGTGACCCTTATTCCAAATTTCAGAATTCTAGCTCTACCGGTTCGCCATATACAAATGGTACCATATTTAGTACCTTTTAGTACTTTTCGTACCGTTCTAGGTCGAACTTCCAAAAACCCAGCCTTATCTGACACCTTCGGACCAAGAGTGACCCTCACCCAAAATTTCAAGATTCTAGCTCCAGCCGTTTAGCCTGGGCGTTGATTATGAATCAGTCAGTCAGTGAGTCAGTGAGTCATCATTACTCAACTCTTTTATAAGTATAGACTAGCAAATGCCCGCTACTTCGTATGCGGAAAGGAAACGAAATATATATAAACAATATTTAATACCGGAATGGTGAATACTGCAGATTATGTTGTACTAAGACCTATTTTTATTACCAATATTTTTTTTCGATTGTAGTCAGAATTTACAAAAAAAAAAAATCTGCCGTATCGCATCCCTACACAACTTTTTATTTCGAATTTCCAAAACTACGTATCATATTGCAAATTTCAGATTTGACTCCTGGTTTTAACCCTTCATTAACACAGCATTCCTTTCCAGTACGAATTTCCAAACACTAAACTTTATCTCACCCTTTCGCCCAGAACCCGAATAGGTCCGTTAAATTTTCGGCATTCAAAATGGTCATAAAAATCCACGTTTTCGTATATCCCCGTATAACGGCACCTCTCGACTTAGTGTATTTTAAAAGAAGAACAAATCTATATTGTCCATTTTTTCTTTAAATTTGGACCTTGAATACTCAGAGGATATAAAAGTTTAATTTAAAAAATCTCCACTTCAATCCGCGTTTATAAGAAGAGATATTTTGAAGATTTAGAGTATTTTGAAGATCTTCTGCACATTTTCCAACCGAAATTCGGAATTTGTGGCATGAAAGGTTAGAAAACTTCTTTACAAAAAATTGTAGTTAATGTGCACGGGTAAGTCAACCGTATATAACGGAAAAATTTTTGGAGGCATTTCAATTTACGATTTTTTAATATCAGGGGGTAAATACCTTCTAGTTAACAAAATTGTCGCATTGGACCACGTTTTCAAATTTACATACCAAAGCGGTCAGAAAAAAAAACATTTTTTGAAAAGATACTTCACGTTTGACTGCTTAATCTCAGTACATTATTTGGAATCTCCTTGGCGTTAACATCAAATCAATGGAACAATATTCAGTACAATTTTTCAAACTCAGAACTTTGTCTCAAATTTTAGAGTGACCTTCATAACAAATATTTTTCCATTTCTTTTTTTTTGTACAAATAGCGTATTTCCAAATTATATAATCCCAGCTTTATTCCTACACCCAACACCAAACTTAGTACCTAAACTATTTAAAATGGTTTTGGTACCAACATGTTACCCAACGTACACATAGGTAAACGTTTCAAAAATTACTTCCTTATATTCAACATATATCCTAACCCTAATTCACTTTTCCAGTCTTACCAGTTCCCCTGAAACCCATTTGAGGACTATTTAGTAGTTTTTGTATAAATAAGTACGAATTTTCAAAACGTCCTTCCTACCTCTACTCTAAACACCAATTGCTACCCTAATACCGAATTTCAAAATTCCAGTTCTACCCTTTACAAAATCACAAATTGTACAAAATTCTATACCATATAGCAAATACCAAAAGGTTCCAAATGTTGTACCATTTAGCACTTTTCGTACACTTTCATATCTCAGCTCTATCCGTTCACCTAAACCCAAATTATAGCCAATGTAGTTCCATTTAGCACTTTTCCATAAGTACGAATTTCCAAAACTAAGTCAATCCTACACTCCAACAATAATCTGTTCACGCAAATACAAATTATAACGAGTTTCGTACCATTTAGTACTACTTCGTGCACATTAGTACGATTTTCCAAAGCTACCTCTATATATTTATATATTTCAACAGTAATCTTAATTCCAAATTTCAGGATTTCAGCTCTTCAAATCCATACTACTCTTCATCTGTCACCCCCATTCCAAATTTCAGGATTCCTGCGCTATTCGTTAACCCATATCCAAATTGTACTATATTTAGTACCATTTAGTATTTTTCGTATACTTTTAATTCGAATTTCCAAAAAAAAAACCTTTCTTTTTTACTCTCCATCAGTGACCTTCATTCGAAATGTGATTTCAGTATTCCAGCTCTATTCGTTCACCCAAACCCAAATTGTTCTAAATTTAGTACCATTTAGTACTTTTCGTGCACTTATAGTTCGACTTTCCAAAAACTTTTCGTTGTTACTCTCCACCAGTGATCCTAATTTCAAGTTTCAGGATTCTAGCTCCATCCGTTCACCCAAATCAAAATTATACTAAATTTAGTACCATTTAGTACTTTTCGTACCCTTGTAATTCGATTTTCCAAAAACCTTTCTTTTTTACTCTCCATCAGTGACCTTCATTCCAAATTTCAGGATTCCAGCTCTGTTCGTTCACCCAAACCCAAATTGTACTAAATTTAGTACCATTTATTACTTTTCGTAACTTATAGTTCGAATTCCAAAAACCTTTCATTTTTACTCTTCATCAGTGATCCTCATTCCAAATTTCAGGATTCCAGCTCTATCCGTTCACCCAAATCCAAATTGTACTAGATTTAGTACCATTTAGTACTTTTCGTGCATTTATAGTTCGAATTTCTAAAAACCTTTCTTTGTTACTCTCCATCAGTGACCCTCATTACAAATTTCAGGATTCAAGCTCAATCCGTTCACCCAAATCAAAATTGTACTAAATTTAGTACCATTTAGAACCTTTCGGGCAGTTTTAGTTAGAAATTCCAAAAACCTTTCTTTGTTACTCTTTACCAGTGACCCTAATTGCAAATTTCAGGATTCCAGCTCTATCCGTTCACGCAAATCCAAATTGTACCAAATTTAGTACTGTTCGTACCCTTATAGCTCGAATTTCCAAAAACTTTTCATAGTTACTCTTCATCAGAGACCATAATTCCAAATGTTTGTATTCCAGCTCTATTTGTTCACCCAAATCCAAACTGTACTAAATTTAGTACCATTTAGTACTTTTCGTTCACTTATAGTTCGAATTTCTTAAAACCTTTCTTTTTTACTCTCCATCAGTGACCCTCATTCCAAATTTCAGGATTCCAGCTCTATCCGTTCACACAAATCCAAATTGTACTAAAATTAGTACCATTTAGTACTTTTCGTACCCTTGTAGTTCGAATTTCCAAAAACCCTTTGGTACATCTTTCTAACTCTCCATCAGTGACCCTCATTCCAAATTTCAGAATTGTAGCTCTTACCGTTTGCCTAATACAAAGGGTACCATATTTAGTACCTTTTAGTACTTTTCGTACACTTCTAGGTCGAATTTCAAAAAACCCAGCCTTATCTCACCCCTACACACCAACAGCAACCTATACCTAAAATTTCAACATTCTAGCTTCAGCGGTTTCGTCTGGGCGTTGATGAATCAGTCAGTCAGTCAGTCAGTCAGTCACTCACCTCACTACTCTTTTATATATATAGATAATAATATATTTAATTATTTAGTGTACACACATAACTACAACGCACATACATATATGCACATGTATTCTAAGAATAGCCTTGGTCGTTAAAGTAAATTGCTCTTCGTGTGGATGGATAAAATTTTATAAAACAGAACACCCATTTTTTTGGCTATTTTACCATAAGATAAAATATACATATGTATGTTAATAACTAATTCTTGCTTTTACCTAAGAGAAAATCTTAAATTAACATAAAATTATATTTCTCCACATTAAGCTAAACTAATTTTGCTGGAGTCTCCCTAATGAAGAGTGTATTTTTTTTGCAAATTTGTCTTTAATCATTTTGAAGGCATTCGACTTTTTGCTCCGTTTTGTGCAACGTTCGATAAGAATACATACGATAACTTTATGATATATTCATTTATCAATGTCTTGTGACATAAAATGAATATCACATAAAATTTACTATTAAAGGAGGGAAGGCATTGTGGTTTTTCCCACCTATATTCTTAATGATAATAGGTTTTGTAAAAATGATGATTAATAGTGGAAATGATTACAAAGAGATGAACACATTATACAAGATATAGGAGGATAACTGAAGAAAATTTTTAATGAAATAGGAAAATATGTATAATCTTCTTATCCTTCGGGGATGTTTGTTAAAAAGATTCAGTTAGTCAACCAAATTATTGCAAACGATGAATTCTTAACAATTTATATATTCAATTAGGAATTACAACAAGAAATTCTTTGAATAATGTTGGGGTTTTTGTACATATGAGTTGATTTACCTGTTCATGACAACAACAAGGCAATAAACACAGAATCGGACCGAAATAACAAAAACAACAGGCAAAAAGGAGAGGTGCCAGGTTTTTTGGTGTCAACTAAATAAATGCAAAATGAATGAATGCGCATTAAAAATCGGGTAGTTTCCCGGAATTTTTTGCAATTAAGATTTTTTATGAGAATTTCTATATAGAGATGTAATCTCTTTACGCGTCAGAACAAACAAACAACAGACAAACAGGAGAGGTACCAGTTTTTTGGTGTCAACTAAATAAATGCAAAATTAATGAACGTGCAATGAAATCGCGTAGTTTCCTGAAATTTTTAGCAATTAAGATTTTTTATGAGAATTTTTATATAGAGATGTAATCTTTTTACGTGTCATAGCTTGTTGTCATTATTTGATTGTCGTGAGTGAAACAAAAACTGAATATTCGGAAAAAGACAATGGATGGCAAACACGCTCCGGATGATATGATACATTTGGTGTATAAAAATGGTAAACCCACCGGAGTAATCGCTGAAATCACCTTTCTTAAGTTGAAAATGGTGCACAACATCATATACCACGTTGAGAGAGTAGGAAGGCTCAAGCTGAAGGCGTCACCAGTCAGACCAAAAACAGTGACCCAGACAAATTGAAAGCAGAATAATTAAAGAAATCAACGATAGATACCAAACCAGCATCAGAAAAATGGCTCTTCTAATTGAAAACCGATTTTGGAGTAAGTATGTTACATGAAAAAGTCTGAAAAGTGCAACACAATAACTAGTATTTATCACAAGTGGCTAGGAAAAAAGCCATTGATCTCCCAGCAAAATATAGAGAAGAGATTCAGATTTGCTACATAGAACATTTCACGCTCACTGAAGTACTGGGATGACGTTATATTTGTACGACGTTACAAGTTTCATCAGGGGCAAGTCTATACTACCTGAGAAAATAGTCTGAAAGGTGCAGAAAACGCCTATGACACCGTGTGTAGTGGTTGCAGCGCAAGATAATTCTCGAAGGGATCTGCCGATTCGGTCCAAAATTTGGACCAAAGTTAGTTCACGTTCGAAGATAAGCCATATCGGTCCACTCCTTCAAGTACCTCCCCCACAAAACTTCAAGAGTGTTCGGAAAACTTGTGCGCACGATAACTCTTGAAAAGAGTGACCGATTTGGTCCATACTATACACATCCAAATATAGATATATATAACAGATATAGATCAGGTTTGAATATGGACTTTATTTGTCCACTCCTTCGGGTACCTATCACACAAAATTTCAGATAAGTTCACTTTAAGACCTGCTTACGAATCACTTTGATTTTGCTGCCTCAATTACGAAGGTAAAAGTTTTTTAGAGGCAAGTCCATACTTTGTGAGAAAACATCCCGAAATGTGTAAAAACACCTATGGCACCATATGTAGTGGCTGAAGAGCACGATAACTCTCGAACTGATCAACCGGTTTGGTCCAAAATGTGGCCTTCGTCATATTTTGTCCAAAAGTCACTTTCAGTTCGAAGATGGGCATTACATGTCCCCAGCTTTCGGTACTTCCCTCAATATTTAAAAATGTCACTAAAATAGTATGCACGAGGTCTCTTGAACGGGTCAACTAATTTGGTCCAAAATTTGGTTAAACTTCTAAAATGTCCCATTTCGGTCACCTCCTTAGGATACCTCCCCCACAAAAGTTCAGCAATTGTATCTAAGTGCATTTTAGGGTCTGTTCGAAAATCCTTTGGAAATGTATACCGATGCTGTTCGATGTGATCCGGTTTACAACGATATTATGCTTTCCGTGGACAAGTCCATGCTTTCTGGCATAGTGGTCCAAATGTTATACGATGACCTACTGAAATGACTATTGGGCGCAATATCTATCGAAAAGTTATGACTCCCAAAATAAGATCCACTTCGATAATGTCCATTCCTTTAAGTACGGTCCATTATTTTAGTACCTCCTCCCCAACACTTTTGAATCCTAATTCACATTTTTGTCGGCAAGTTCAAATGTCCAAAAAAGGTTTCAATTCACATGGGCTGAGGGTATATCTCTGTCGGAAAAGCCGACTGATACTTTTTTACTTGTTTTTTTTATATTTGTGGTCACAAAACTTCTCCATAAAAAATATAGGTCCATATTTTGCAACTTAGAGATTTTTAGCTAATTTTAATATGAAACAAGTAAAAAAGTATCAGTCGGCTTTGCCTACAGAGATATACCCTCAGCCTGTGTATATTGAAACAATTTTTTACCAAAAAACGCATGTATTTAGGGAGTTTTAAAAATTTTGGGCGTTTGATCTGACAAAAATGTTGATTAGGATTAAAGATCAAAAGTTTTACGGAGGAGATACTAAAAATCTCCAGCTACAACTTCAGGGATGTTTGCTCAAGAAGTATGGACTTGCCCCTGAAACAACTTTTACCATCGCAATTGAGGCAGCGAATGCAAGTTGCTTCAACAGAAATCAAAGTGTCTCGAGAGCAGGTCTTAAAGTGAACCTATCCGAAATTTTGTGTGGGAGGTACCCAAGGGAGTGGATAAATATAGTCCATATCTAAGCCTGATCTATATCTGGTAGATGTATTAAGGTGTGTAAAGCATGGACCAAATCGTTCACTCCCTTCAAGAGTTATCGTGCGCACAATTTTTCCGAACATTTTTGACCTTTTGTGGGGGAGGGAGGTACCTGAAGGAATGGACCGATTTAGATTATCTTCAAACATAAACTATGTTTGGACAAAATATTACGAAAGCTAAATTTTGGACTGAATCGGCTGATCCGTTCGAGAGTTATTTGCGCTCAAACCATTACATACGGCGTCATAGGGGTTTTTTGCACCTTTCAGGCTATTTTCTCAGGAAATATGGGCTTCCTCCAGATGAAACTTGCACGGTCGTATAGAGGGCACTGATTTTAAGTTGCTACAACCAAAATCAAAGCGATTCGAGACCAGGCACTAAACCGAACTTTTCCGAAATTTTGTGTGGCGGGTACCCGAAAAAGTGAACCTATTGAGACCATATTGGAACCTCATATTACTCTGGTAGAAAGTTTACGCTATACAAAGTATGGACCAAATCGGTCTCTCCCTTAAAGACATATCGTGCGTACAAACTTTCTGAACATTTTCGAACTTTTGTGGGGGAGGTACCGGAAGGAGTGGGCCGATGTAGCTCATCTTCGAAATTAAACTAAGTTTGGGCAAAATATTACGAAAGCCAAAATTTGAACCGAATCGGTTCATCCGTTTGAGAGTTATCGTGCGCTCCAGCCAGCAGGACAGACAGACGGATGGACATGGCTAGATCGACTCCAAATTGTCTGAAACACATTTCGTCCAAACATACTTGGGGTCTAAAACCATTATTTCGATGAGGCACATTTTCATCGTATCAGAGTGTATATACCCTCCTTAGCCTAAAGGCTGAGGGTATAAAAAGAAGGCTGCTTTAGCCGGAGTCGGACAATACAGTCTATGAAATCCCAATCCTACTCGTAGTAAGTACTCTTTGAGAGTACGAAACACATGATTGGGCTTTGCCAAAACATGGTCGAATAAATATTTGAGAAAACAAGCAAGTCGTCCTTGTCGCCTGTGTGGGTTAATACCTTTACTATCGACAGATCCAAAATCGGCTTCACAGACAATATATTTATCCCCAAAATTTGTATTCTTGGAGTTTACAAAATTTTGTGGCCTTTTTTTGGACTTATGAACTTACCGGCAAAAATATCAAAACTTTAAGGGTACCTATCTTAGCGATTGTGGACGTTTCGAATTATTGCTCATAGCGCAAAAGGAGAGTGTTTCTGAATGTGCCGAATTAGTCCATTAAGCAAGTGTATCTCATTATGAGAGTCATTCCTTTCGATAGTTATCGCGCCCACCAGCCATTTTAGTTGGTCACCGTACATTATGTCAGAATGAATGGCCAAATAGGATATATGCGATTTTAGGAAACAATTCAAACTTTTGTGGGGGAGGAACTCGAAGTGGTGGACCAATGTGATTTTAACTAAGTTTGGAAAATATTACGTCATCTAAAATTTGGACCAAGTCTGCAGCCATAAAGGTGGACTGGGCTAAATGCTTCTCTGACCCGGCTTTCATCCAATTAGACAGAATTAGAAAAGATAAGTAATTTTAAGGAAGTTCGTTGCAAAAATATATTAATCTGGTTTTTGAAAGTCTGCTGAGAAACCGGAAACGTTTTAATATTAGGAGGCAACAAGTTCCACAATCGAACAATTCGGTTAAAAAAGGATTTTTATTAAATATTTATTTGTATCTGAGAGCTTCTAGAAGACGATAAAAATATATAATCAAATTAAAAAAGGAATAGAGGTATCAGATTTCAACAAACCGATCAAATGAAAACCCTACAAGCTGAAGGAAAAACTGTGAACAATTATTTCTGCAAACATTTACCATACGCAAATTTTAATATTTGACGGAAGCTGGACATAAAGTTGTTTATATTATTGCCGTGGTACCCAGTATTACCTCAATACCATAAAGAATGTGAACAACAAATTTGTCGAAATAAATATATAATTGGTTTTCTATATATAGTCCACGAAAACCCCATTTCATGCACTTCCCTTCCCACAATATTGAACTCGTATTTTTTGATACAGGATACTATAAACCTCAAAAATGACCAAGCAAAGATGGAGTGTAATCATTACCGAACTCCGAGTTCATTTTTTTTTTTTTTTTTTTGATACTGGAGCGATATAGCATAAAGCCGTAATATCACTGTGCAACACTGGAAATGCAAACAACTTCTAATGGGCATTTTGTGAAAGTACATATTGAGACTACAAAAACCTTAATTGGGTTTTGTGTTCTTAGATCGAGTGTAGATGTTATGGCCTCATCTAAACCGATGAGCCTTTATCCAGTGATCGGACCTTTATTTCCGAAACTAATAAGAATTTTGCTTTGCAGTCTTCAGCAATATTGTAGCCCTAAAGTAGTAGAACTGTAGATGTCAAAACAAGATTCGTATTGCTTTCAGAGATACAGCTCCGATTTGTTTTAAAAATTCGATCTGTAACCATGTTTAGATGAAGCCATAAAAAACGAACCCGATCTAAGAAAACAAAAGCCAAATATAGTTTTTGCCTATTGGTCTTCTACTTTCATAAAATTCTGGACAGAAGTTGTTTGCACGCGATTGGCTCAAAAATGTTACACAGTGATACAGAAAAATTTGAATATTTCAAGCAAAAAGTTAAAAATTTTCGAACAGAAAAATCGAAATTATTTCTTACAAAATTTGTTAACGAAGTACATTTTCTGTACTGAAACTTCAGAAAATGTATGTTTTCATTTGAATATCCAAACATAAAATTATTTTATGAGAAAGAAAAAGCTAATGATCTCTTACAGTAGCTAAAGACATTTTTGGTCTACCAAACCATTTCGGGGGGGGCCCGGGCCCCCTGTGCCCCCCCCCCCCCTGCGTACGTCCCTGAAATGTTGCGCATCGCATTTTCTTCCAAACGTTTATCAAGTTTAAAATCTAGAGGCCAAAAAACATTCCTACCAAAGTTGATTTATATAGGTCCACGTTTTGGTATAGCCCCCATATAACGCCCCATATAACGCCCCATATAAAGTACGCGTCATTTTAATATATTTTGAATGTATTAGTCCCATTTGACAACAGAATCGGTTGCAACTTTGTATTTTGTGTTTCCAGAGGCTAAGAAATATTCCCGATTTTCGGTATTTTGAAGGTTTTGGCCTCATTATCACACCGAGATGGTTGAAATTTGGTATTTAGTCTTCGTTGGGGGTATAGCCATAGAACGGTGTCCCCATAGAACGGCGTCTTCCGATTTTCGGTATTTTGAAGGTTTTGGCCACATTAATCCAACGAAATGGCTGAAATTTGTGGTGGAGGGTTTAAAAAGTTCGGTCCGACCGAACTTAACGCTTTTCCTACTTGTTTTGTTTTAAAATGTTTATCGAATATAGTCCATGTGAGTTTAAGTGTAACGATATTACTTTTGTTCGCACGTAGGTTCATGCTGCCCGGTATAATGTCCCCAAATCTCGAAAATCGTACAACTAAATAGCACGTTGCCATAAAAGCTATCGAAAGGAATGACATCCAAAATTAGATCCAGTTCCAAGATTGACTATGCATTCTTTCAGTATCTCCTCCGCAAAAGTACTACACTTTTGCGCTTTATTCCAGTTTAAGACCATTTCTAGGATCGTGTGGCGGATGATATATCCCTGTCGGCAAAGCTGACTACTACTTTTTTAAATGTTGCATTAATAAATCATGGTAGGCGCATCAATCATATCATTGCAATGCATTGGTTTGCTCATCTTCGCCTTCAGTAGGGATATAAGCGAAGGTAAAACTGACGTTAAAGAATTTAGATTAAAAACGAATTGTCGTTAAATGTTCAGCTGATTGTTCCATTTCCATCATTTCCTGTATGACAGAAATATTGGTTTTTAATGTTTCAAGAACATCCACTAATGCGTAAAATACTTCAACTGCATTGAAAATTTGACAATTTAGTAGCAGCTTCGAAGATAATTGCCCTCATAACGCTTGCGGAATTCTTAAACATTTGGGGGCTTGTTTTTTTCTCTTTCGTTGTTTTATAATAGTTCTAATTTTTACTGTGGTAGATTACTATTCCATCGCCTAAACAAATACTCCTTATCAATTCGGATTTAAGATCGATAATGGAAAAGTCTATAGACAATAATTTAAGTAAGAAATATGAACTCTGTAAATATTTTATTTCTTAATAGATTTTTGTCTCAAGATGCGACATTATCTCAATTATCAACTTTAAATAAACTTGACATTTAAGCTTTTATTCTTTGTTTTTATTTTTTCTACCTTATATATTATAACATATTTTACCGTCACTACCTAATCTCAAAATTGTCCATTGTGTAAGTGCAAACAAGAAATTAAGAAACTGACAGCAATGTTTTTATGTTCTTATTGTGATACTACTGAAATGCTACACCCTCACAAATATTTGATGCCAAAAAATAGCCCAGACAACAAGACAGATATGCAAGCTAATATTTGTGTTTGTCCTTTGTCTATCCTTGTGGGAGAAACAATTATTCAACTTAAAGAAATTTAATGTTCCATTTTTGGTATTTCCCTAATATTTAAGAAATATTTAGGATCTCCTTTAAGAAATATTTAGGATCTCATTATTTTTTGGCCATTAAATAATAAGAGACAGTTATGACAATGACTCAAATGGGATTTCCTTCCCTTTCAGAAGGTTATGAATAGTGCTTATAAAATGTACAGTGGAAACTTTTATGTTTCAGTGCAGGAGAAATATATGAATTCCTTGGCTTAATAACAATTGTTTATTTTGCAAACCCTCTTCAACAAGGATGATTATGGTATTTTATGTTTTTTGTTTACGTTTGTTCGTATTCTACATCTATTCAAGAAGTCTCAGTACGTCGATGTGTTGTCAATGTTTAGTTCAGGTTGTACAGTTTCAGTGGCCACACTGCCATCAAAACTTACAGATTTCAATAGAAATGCAGATATCCTGGAGGGACCACCATATTCTACAGTGGTAAATATTCTCTAAACTGTATGGGAATGACTTATGCGTACGGAGACAGTACGCTTCCAAAAATAAACTTGTTGACAGAAAAAAGCAAGCTTTGTTAGGCATGACACCTGACTATTTAAAGAATCCTTGCCAAAGCAGGATATACGGGTGTATCCTTAATCAGGGCGGATATACTTTTACTGAATAGCACTGAAAGTACTTCGTTTTCAATATAGAGTGAATATGCATCGATATTCTAATACAATCATTCTATATTCGCAAGTTTTAAAGGGGGGTTCTATTCAAATGAGCCAAATTTTTTACTTTTTTTTGTGTTTCTTGTATAATTCTTATATAAATTCGATTTAAATGCAGTTTACTCCAAATACATGAAGCGAAATATAATAAATGTTAAAAACTTCATATCTTGTATCATTCGGAAAAAAATTTAGGTTCTATAAAATTTTGCAGGGGGTTCTATTCAAGTGAGCGGCAGTGTATATTCCACTGTATATCACATAGCTTCTATTCCTATTTTAAGTGTTCTATTTCTATATCACCTCAGTGTTTCACCTAGTTGTTTCGCTTATTTGTTGTCTTATGCAATATGTTGTAGAAATATTTAAAGCACTCTCACATGCTTCGGCATATGGCTAAGTATTTTATGTACGGTAGCAAATCTGCCCACACAATTAGAGCAAAAGTTTACTACACGCACATACTCGTACACATTTACATATTCACCATGTTAATAATTGGCTACGTACATACAGGACTAAAGTATTTCAGAGCAATTTTGTTTATATGTATTCTTAATTAGTGTACACACATACATACATACATATATGTATGCATGTATTTTACGAATAACCTCGGTCATTGAAGTAAATTGCTCTTCATACGGATGGATACAATTTAAGAAGCAAAACGCCCATCTTTCTGGCAATGTTAGCATTAGATAAAATATGTGTTAATAACTATGTGTTGCTTTTACCTAAGAGCTAATCTTAAATTAACATAAATTTATACTTCTCCACATTAAGCAACTTATTTTGCTGGTGTCTCTATAATCAATTTATTAATAAATTATTTTATTACCGATTTGCCATTTAATCATTATGATGACATTCGTTTTTGCTCAGTTTTGTGCAATGATTGATAAGCAGACATACCATGTTAATATATGACGTAATAAAATATTAATCTGTCAATGTCCCGCGGCATAAAATTAATATCTCATAAAGAGGCATTGTGGTTTTCCCTGCAAATTATATTTAAGATTGTGTATGAATTTTATGCGAATACAAGTAAAAAAGTATCAGCCGGCTTTGCCGACAGAGATATACCCTCAGCATATGTGAATTGAAACTTTCATCTACTTTCATCATCATCGAATGTATTTATGGTCTTTTTATTATTTTGTGGCCTTTTTTTGGACACTTGAACTTGCCGACGAAAATATGGATTAGGATTAAAATTCAGAAGTCATGCAGAGCAGGTACTTAAAGAAATGGACCGACATAGTCCATTATGGAAGTGGATCTTATTTTGGGCATCATATATTTTCGAGAGATATCGCGCCCACTAGTCATTTCAGTGGGTCATCCTATAACTTATGGACCTGAATGCCAGGAAACATGGACTTGCCCACGGAAAACATTAAGCAGGACAACAACGAACAGCATCGGGATACATTTCCAAAGGATTTTTAAACAGACCTTAAACTGCACTAAGTCACAAATGTTGAAATTTTGTGGAAGTTAAACTAAATTTGGACAATATATTAAGAGATCCAAAGTTTGGACCAAATTTGTTCAAGAGAAATCGTGCATACCATTTAAGTGACATTTTTTAAATATTCGGGGCAAGTACCGGAAGTTGTGGACCGGTATTGCCTATCTTCGAACTGAAAATATGACAAAATATGAGGAGAAGGACAAAGCAGTATGGACTTGCCCCTGAAAAAACTTTTTCCGTCGTAATTGAGGCAGCGAATGCAAGTTGCTTCAAAAAAAATCAAAGTGATTCGAGAGCAGGTCTTAAAGTGAACTTATCCGTAATTTTATGTGATAGATACCCGAAGCAGTGAACAAACATAGTCCATATTCGAACCTGGTCTATATTTTGTAGATATATTAAGAAGTGTAAAATATGGACCAAATCGGTCACTCCCTTCAAGAGTTATCGTGCGCACTATTTTTCCGATTTTTTTTTTTTGAACTTTTGTGGGGGAGGTACCTGAAAGAGAGCACCGATACGACGTATGTTCGAACTTAAGCTATGTTTGGACAAAATATTACGAAGGCCAAATTTTGGACCAAATCGGTTCATCCGTTCGAGAGGTATCTTGCGCTCCAACCAATACACACGGTGTCATAGGGGCTTTTTGCATCTTTCAGGCTATTTTCTCAGGAAGTATGGACTTACCCCTAATGAGATATGTACCGTCGTAAGCGGGGCAGTGAATACAAGTTGCTATACAATACAAATACAAAATACAAACACAAAATTTTAAGTGGGAGATACCAGAAGGAGTAGACTGATTGAGTCCATACTAAAACCTCATCTAAGTCTGGTAGATGTACAAAGTATGGACCACATCGGTTTCTCCCTTTAAGAGTTATAGTGCGCAAAAGTTTTCAGAACATTTCCGAACTTTTGTGGGGGAGGTACCGGAAAGAGTGGACCGATATAACCCATCTTCGAACTTAAACTAAGTTTGGACAAAATATTACGAAAGTCAAATTTTGGACCGAATCAGTTGATCCGTTCGAGGGTTATTGTGCGCTCCAGCCAGCCAGACAGACAGACGGACATGACTAAATCAACTCCAAATTGTCTGAAAAACATTTCGTCCAAACATACTTGGGGTCTAAAACCATTATTTCTATGAGGCACATTTTGCCCGTATGAAAGTGTATATACCCTCGTTAGCACCCATTAAAATGGGTGTTTATTATTCTGATGAATAATAGTGGATTACAAAGTAATGAACACATTATACGAGATATGAGTGTTCGTATGTGCTTCCATTAAACATGTATTCAAATTCTCGACCGCAATAGTCAAGTCAAAATAGATATTGAAATACCAAAAATTCCCATAAAATCGAATTTTTTTGGGAGAGCTAGGGTTTGCCTTTAGAAGAAATGTCCTAAAAGTCCTCATCAGTCTCATATGTACCAAAACAGTTATTCGGGGTCAAAGGTCAGAATTTATGGATTTTTTTAAGTTATCTTTCAAAAAGTGTTAAACGGACAGAAATGGACTCCCAGCAAACCAATCGTACCGACATCGTAACGAAATCGGAACAAAATTCGGACGATACATCCGAAATCTGATCCGAAATCGTAACGATATCTTAACGAAAGTTGTATGAAGTGGTTGACATAATTTCGGAACGAAATGTCGGAGCGACATCGGATCGATTTCGGTCCGATTTCGTAACGAAATCTGAAGAAAATCCTTGGGAAATTCGGAAAGGAAATTTCATTCCGACATTCGTTCCGAAATCGGAACGAAATCTGTACAAAATCTGAACTATTTCCTGTCCGAAAAATCGTTTAGAAATCGTAACGAAATCTGAACGACTTTGCTTTCGAAATTGTTCAGACTTGTCGGACATCAGACATTTGGTTTGCTGGGCTGTTACACAAGTATATATGGACTGAAAGAAGACACTCACCGAAATCATTATGTGAAAACGAAACTTAGTTCCAAGCTGTTCCCTAAAAGTTCTAGTCCAATAATTTTGGAGCTTGACTAAATTTTAGTACCTGAGGAAAAATTATGAACAGAATATATGGTAAATTTCAAATTTCCTTTTCAATACCATTGAAAAAAAATAATTTTTTTTTTCCGAGCCATCCGCGATTTTTGGCACTTAGGTTACGAAAAAAATTGTATGTTCGCGTTCACAAAATTGGATGCTGCACCCAAAAGTTATTGGGGGTTTTGTTCCCTTATAAAGAAAAATATTTTAAAATTAATGTATAAATCGTTGACAGAATGTTATATCTATCCGCTGATGTTAAAATATTTCTAAATTTGTTTTTATTTTCGAGGAAAATCAACAAATAATGAAAAAATCTTAGAGTAAATTTAATTTATTCTAACTCAGAGTCCATATAAATCTCAAAAAAATAAATTTAAAATCTCTACAGAATCTAGACAATGCCCAGAAAAATGTGTGAAAGTATATTTGCTTAGTGTGATTAGCAATACAGTTAAGAAGTACAGAGTAATATTGAAATTACAATCAAAGAAAACACATAGAAGTTAAAAACCGTATAATTCTCGAATCCGTTTAAATCAGTTGAGGTTCACGTGCATTTCGGATACAGGGAGTCCATGTCTATCAATATACATGGATTTTCCCATGTTTCATTCAGCGGCCAAAGTGTGCCATCAGCTGCATATTACTATTCAAAAAACCTTCAAGTGGGTAAAAATTACGCGATTTGCATATGGTGCATCCGACTTCAATGGCCGGCTATTAGAAATATTTCAATATAAATTATTTTAGACAGATTCGCCAAGAACTGCGGATGCGCCACCACATTCTATTTTGGGATAAATAGGGATATTACTCCCGAATCTTTGTAATTTGTGACACGCCTTTTTGGCAAATATAAAGGATTACCTTTATTTAAAAATAATCAAAGAAAACCGCGGTTCAATTCGCGGAATTGTCAAAATATATTTTTGCAGAATTTCATACTTTCAAGGTATCTATATCCGGCGTTTTAGTGGATGGATTCGAACGCGAAAGGACTTATTAGATCCGACACGTAAAAAAACTAAAATCACGCGGGGTTCAGAGGTACCTGTACGACAGTTGTAAATTTTACAGGCAAAAGAATAGGTTTTTTTCAGAAAATTTACGGAGCACACTCATGAGATATGCATCGAACGACGTGGAATCGCGAGTTATACAATCCTATAACTAGTTTGGATTATTATCTAGTTGCACCCTCTAATTATAACAAAAATTCGAAAAAGACTGAAATCAAAACTTCAAAATGTCAGTATCGATTTTAGGGGGATGCAGTGTATATATCGAAAAGTCATACACTAGAACCATGTTGCCCAAGGGGTATTATTTAGTTCTTTCTTTGAACACAGGTTTGAATTTTTAGTGGTTTGGCCAGAAATTAAGAAAGAACACAAAAAAACTTGTTTAACTTCAACACATTTTTCCCATTTTTATACCCTCAGCATTTATGCTAACGAGGGTATATATACACTTTCACACGAGCAAAATGTGCCTCATCGAAATAATGGTTTTAGATCCCAAGTATGTTTGGACGAAATGTGTTTCAGACAATTTGGAGTCGATTGAGCAATGTCCGTCCGTCTGTCTGTCTGTCTGGCTGGTGCGCTCCAGCACGATAACTCTCGAACGGATTAACCGATTCGGTCCAAAATTTGGCTTTTTTAATATTTTGTCCAAGCTTAGTTTAAGTTCCGGTACCTCCCTCACAAAAGTTCGAAAATGTTCGGAAAATTTGTGCGCAACATAACTCTTGAAGGGAGTAACCGATTTGGTCCAACGTTTTCACATCGTGAAATTTCTACCAAACGAAGATAAGGTTCCAATATGAACTCAATCGGTCCACGCCTTCGGGTACCTCCCACACAAAATTTCGGAAAAGTTCCGTTTAGGACCTGCTCTCATTGTATTCGCCGCCCCCAATACGATGTTACAAGTTTTATCTTCTTTAGAAAATATTCTTTATATTCTTTAGAAAATACCCTGAAAGATGCGAAAAGCCCCTATGACACCGTGTGTATTGATTGAAGCGCGATATAACTCTCGAAATCATCTGCCGATTCGGTCCAACATTTGGCCATCGTAATATTTTGTCCAAACATAGTTTTAATTCAAATATAAGCCATATCGGTCCACTTCTTCAGATACCTCACCCACAAAATTTCGGAACATTTGTGCCCACGATAACTCTTGAAGGGAGTGACCGATGTAATCCATACTTTGCACATCCTAATATATGAACCAGAAATAGATCAGGTTCGCATATGGACTATATTTGTCTACTTCTTCTGGTACTTCTCACACAAAATTTCGGATAAGTTCACTTTAAGACCTGCTCTCGAATCACTTTGATATTTTTTGAAGCGATTTGCATTCGCTACCTTCATTACGACGGTAAAAGTTTTTCAGGGGCAAGTCCATATTTCTTGGGAAAACAGCCCGAAAGGTGTAAAAAACCCCTATGTCACCATATATGGCGGTGGGAGAGCACGATAACTCTAGAATTGTTCAACCGATTTGGTCCAACATTTGGTCTTCGTCAAATTATATCCAAACTTAGTTTCATGGGCAATACCGGTACACAACTTCCGGTACTTCTCCCCAATATTTAAAAAATTTCACTAAAATGCGATATCACCTGAATGAGGCAACCAATTTGGTCCAAATTTTGGATCTCCTAATATTTTGTCAAAATTTAGTTTAACTTCTAAAATGGCCCACATCGGTCCTCTCCAAGGGTACCTCCCCCTGCAGTTAATTCCTAATCCACATTTTTGTCGGCAAGTTCAACTGTCCAAAAAGGTGAATGTTTCACTTCACATTGGCTGAGGGTATGTATCTGTCGGCAAAGCCGACTGACACTTTTTTACTTGTTTATATTACCACCAACGCAGCTTCCACGAAAATTATTTGTTATGGTCCATATTATGAGATCGTGGCTAAAACACTTCAATTGATATAAATATATTCATATTTTATAAAATATATTAACAGTTCGCGACTTATTAAATGGTGAACCTCAACTTCAACGATTTTAAAACTTTTTTGAATATTACCATATGTTAAATTTTCCGAGAAATAGATATTTCTTTCAGGGGAAATTTGAAAAAAATACTTATTTTCCAAAATGAGGCAACAAATTCGTCTTTAGGAGCACGCCACGCCCTTTTTATACCCTGTGGTAAGGGTATTATGTGTTAGTGCATTTGTATGTAACATTCCTACGGAAAAGATATAGACCTATAGTTCCTTCTGTGGATATAGATAGAATCACTTTCTGAATCGATTTATGCATGTCCGTCCGTTCGCAACGCACAGGTCGCATTTATTGTTCGATTTCGCTGAAAACTGGGAAAGATCAGTTTTTTAGATTAATGAAGAACGCTATTGCTTTTGGTGAAAATCGGCTCAGATTTGAATATATATAATGATGCACCAAACACGCTGCATCTGTCCAATTTTGATCAAATTATATCAAAATCGGTTCAGATTTGGATATAGCTCCCATATAAATTTTCGGACGATTTTTGGTATTTGGTGCACGAAAGACGTTATATATATCCGATCTCAATGAAATTTGGAATGTGTGACTGAATTTGGTCAAGAAATAAGTTTGCCAAATTTTATCGAAATTGGTTCGGATTTGGATAAAGCTCCCATATATATTTTCGCCCGATTTAAGGTATTTGATGCACCAAAGACGCTATGTATGTCTAATTTTGATGAAATTTGGAATGTGTGACGATGTTTGGTCTAGAAATATATGTGCCAAATTATAACGTAATTTGTTCACATTTGGATTTAGCTCCCATATATATTTTACCTATTCACAGTGGTGTAGGGTATCATATAGTCGGCATCGCCGGACTTTGATCCTTTCCTTAATGGTTTCAATATGGTTAGTATCGAATCCCATATAGAAATTAACAATCGGTGATAACACAATAATGGGTTTTGACCAGGAAAATCGATTCCTGTACCATTGTGCTGCGTGTCTAACGACATACTTGTATAGAAAATTTACATTGCTAAAAAATACTCAGGGAATTATATGCAAGATTGCACTGAGGGGCTTTTATAATCGTTGAACTTTTTCTGTTATATATCCTGATACTCGAACCTAGACATTAAGCGTTCAAGTTCGGTATGATGACTATTACACCACGGTGCCGCCCAGTGAAAAATCCCACTTTTATTTACTAGGCAAATGTATTCGCATGCCGCATACCTCCTTACACAATTATGGTAAAATATATGAGCTAACATACTTAAGCGTTTTATGGTCTACCTTCCTGACTGCAGCCCATTGTAATTGCCTACATCTGTGTTATTCTCTTTACAGCCAAGAAGTCGTTATATGTATGTACACATAGCTTTATCCTGTGTCAATTTATACAATGGACTGACTATCCCATTGAGGTAAGTGTTTATTGTTATTGTTTACATACTACAATCATCTAACGAGCATATGTATGTGAATAGATACATAGATACATATGTATGTAGGTTGGAAACAATGTGGTTTTGCGTTGTTTTATACTCCACTAAGCTTATCTTTCTGTTTTCCCAGACCGCATATCCTTTGTATTTTTTTTTTGTGATTGCACAGAGTCTAGTTAAGTACTTATTATGTTCGGTATATAAAAGGTCATATTTACAGAGGAGTGTTGTAGCTGGAGATGGCGTTTTGCAGATTAAATTGTGGTGGGATTTTTTGTTCTGAAAATTGTTTAAACTATTTTGTTCTTATTTTATTCAAAGTCTAGAATTTATTATGTTCTAAGGATACACTTTTCCATCCCCAAAAAGGGCACATATTGTCAAACATTGAACATTTGTTTCACCTTCAATACCCAAGCGCTGTTTTCAATCTTGATACTGTGGAAATTGTATAGAAAATTACATACATAAATACAACACTCTTTGTACCATTGGAGGCATTTTTCAAAATGTCAACGTTTATTGAGGACTCAGTCTATTGTTTGTATTTCTTTATTGTTCATTTACTGGTTGGGAGAAAATTGCTTCGACATCCATAGCACACTTAGTTCAGTGATAATATACAAGTGTCATTAAATGACAACAATATACGAATATGTCTGTGAGCATTCAATTCAAAGCAAAACTACAGGTTTCTTCTATGATTGAAATTTACTTTTACATTTCAAAAACACCTAAGAAGAATCTCCTCTTTTGAATCAATATTTGAACACAAAACAATAATGTTTTTGTCTGCCTTACATATCATGTCAATTCTCGGCAAGGATGGGAATCATTGTTATCCTCTTGGTAGCGATAACATCTGTTTCCCTAACAATTGCATAGATTTCATTGTACATATCCGTACAAGCGTTAAATGCCTCTGCAGAGCCCTGCGGTAAACAATGATTGGAATGTTCTTGCTGTTCGACATTTCTGACCACAATGTAAATACGAAGGATATTCATACATGTTTATGAACATATGTATGTGGGCACAAATGTCCTTGTTGGAATGTTCGTTACATATATGCATACATACGAATACATATATATGGCAAAAAACCAAAAATGTTTTACAATCGATGAATCCGAGTTTCCCCCATTCAGAATTCGCGAACTGTTAACATATTCTATATAGTATGACTGAAATTCTTTAAAATTAAGTGTTTTAAAATTAATTTTCATGGAAGCTGTGCTGGCTTCAATGTAGAAAAATGGGTTGAAGCCTACAAGTTTTTTTATGTCCCCTTCCAATTTCTGATTTAACCTTACATTTTATAGACCTATACCCAAAGAAAGAATCACAGAATACTCCATGGGCATCATAATACTAATGCATCATTTTTCGATATGTCCACTGCATTCATCTAAAATTGATGCTGACATTTTGAAGCAGGAATTTCGGGGTTTTTTGCATTTTTTTAATAATCCGGGCTTTGGTGTCCATTTAGTTTAAATCTGGTAACTTATTTTTAACACAGTCGCAGTTGACCAATCGAACTGAAACTGTGCACACTTTTCAGATTTGGATGACAATACATGAATGGTGACGTAGGGGATGAGAGATACCAAGGAACGGTACTGGCCAGCTGTAACAAAGTCCAGGATTTATCTTGGTCCCTCTCTCAAATCACGTGGACACTGACCTCCCCGCGGTGTCACCTGGGGAACTGCCCTTAACACCCGTTGAAGGTAGTGAGCTAACATGTGCCGCGCGTTCACCCGTAAGAACTTTAAAAACTTGGGTTTGGGCGCAGGGTTTGTAACCCTCCCCTAGAAAAAAGCAGCCTACTATGAAAAAAGAAAAGAAAAACAAATCCATCTAAAGTTGACGACCCCCGCAAACGTTTTAAGGACCATGATCTGCGAATCTGCACCTGGAATGTTCGCACACTTTATAGAGAAGGTGCAGTTTACGCATTGGCAGATGTACTTGAAAAGTACAAGGCCGACATTACTGCCATACAGGAAATACAATGGAATGGGAAATGAGTCACAACAACACCTAAAGGTGACGCACTGTATTATAGCTGCCATGACATATGTTTCTTCTAAGCGCTCATAAAATATATCTTTGGTCTGTTCGTCCTTGTCTTCATGCTTTAGAGTTTGATTGCGGATTTGTAGTTGGTCGGAGGTTAAACCACCTGGTCTCCAGCTTCACACCTGTGAATGAAAGACTTGCTACAATTAGAATAAAAGCAAAATTCTTCAACGTCAGCTTTATTTGCGCTCTTGCTCCCACTGAAGACAAGGACGAACAGACCAAAGATATATTTTATGAGCGCTTAGAAAAAACATATGACCGTTGTCCTGCCCATGACATTAAAATGTTAATGCCAAAATTGGAAAGGAGAATATCTTTGGCCCAACAGTCGGAAAATCCAGTCTACACAATGAAACATCTGACAATGGCATGAGGCTGATAGACTTCGCAGCGGCAAAAAACATGGTAGTTAGCAGCACCAGATTTAAACATTTCGACATTCATAAGGGCACCTGGCTGTCTCCAGATCAGAAAACAAGAAATCAAATTGATCACGTTGTGATAGATGGAAGACACTCATCGAGCGTGTTAAATGTGCGCTCGTTCCGAGGAGCAGACATAGACTTGGACCACTACCTTGTAGCAGCAAAGGTACGTACCCATCTAAACGTTGCAAATAAAGCACGAACAGATACAACGCGGAAGTTTGACATCGGTAAGCTGCAATCACAACAGATAGCCACAGCATATTCCACTCAACTGGCCCAACTGCTTAATCAAAGCAATCCTCGTCCCGATAACATATCAGGACAATGGCAAAACATTGCCCACTCCATGCAAACAGCCGCAAAATCAGTACTTGGATACCAGAGACCTTCACCAAGGAATCCATGGTATGACCAGGAGTGTCGTGCTGCTACCGAAGAGAAAAATGCGGCATATAGGGCTACTTGACAATCAGTAGCAACGCGTAGCGCACGAGAGAGTATTCGGGAGAAAAGGAGAGAGGAGAAACGTCTTTTCCGCAGGAAAACGAAAGAAATGGAAAATCGAAAGTGTTAAAAAATCGGGATGTACAGTAGCCAGAATGAAGTCCAAAAGTTCTACCAAAGAGTAAAACATCAAACTGATGGTTTTGGTACAGGCACATCCCCTAGTAGTGACCAGCAAAGTAATTTGGTAACTGATACAGATAGTGTACTCAGGATATGGAAAGAGCGAAGACGCCAAAGATACCACAGATCCAATCCCAGAAGATGGTATTGAATGTATACCGCCCAGCCAGGATGAGGTAATGACAGCAATAAACCGGCTGAAGAATAATAAGGCAGCAGGAGCCGATGGCTTGCCGAGCTGTTCAAAACAGGAGGCGACACGCTGATAAGGTGTATTCATCAGCTAGTTAGCACCATCTGGCAGGAAGAACTAGTACCCGGCGACTGGAACCTGAGTATCCTGTGTCCATAAGAAAGGAGATAAGACTGTATGCTCTAACTATAGGGGCATAAGTCTACTCCCGATTGCCTAAAAGAGCGTGTCAGGGATATTGTGCGAACGACTAAAGCATATGGTCAACGAGATAATTGGACCATACCAATGCGGCTTTAGACCTGGCAAGTGTGCCATTAACCAGATATTTACCTTGCGGCAAATCCTGGAGAAGTCCCAATAGGTGCAGATCGGCACCTACCACATTTTTGTCGATTATAAAGGAGCCTTCGACAGCCTACTACGTTCAAAGGTATTCCAGGCCATGTCTGAATTTGGTATCCCCGCAAAGCTCATCCGGCTTTGCAATATGACTTTAACTGACACGAGGTCCTCAGTTAAAATAGGAAAGAACCTCTCCGAATAGTTTGGTACCAAAAGAGGTTTCAGACAAGGAAACAGCCTTTCGTGTGATCTCTTTAACATCTTGCTAGATAAGGTTATACGAGAGGCAAACGTCAAAAGAAGTGGCACAATCTACACCAATAGCCACTTGTTACTTGCTTATGCTGATGATGTAGACATCATGGGACGAACAGTAAAAGAAGTAACTGATACCTTTATGAAAGTCGAAGGAGAATCTACTAAAGTGGGTTTGGCGGTAAACGGCGGGAAGACTAAGTTGATGGTGTCGACGAGCAATGCGTCCATAGAGATCGGGTCAACTGTTGACTTTGGTTTCTAGACTTCGTCTACCTCGGCCTGCCGTAAACACAACTAACAACTAAAAAGAAGAATTGTATTGGCTAACAGATGCTACTTTGGCTTAAGTAAGCAGTTTAAAAACAAAGCCACAACTCGTCAAACAAAAAAACGCTTTACAAAACACTGATACTACCCGTGCTGATGTATGGTTCCGCAGCCTGGGTACTTGCGCAGGCAGATAAGGCAGTGCTTGGCGTGTTTGAGAGAAAAATTCTTCGAAAGATCTACGGACCGTTCTGCGTTTACGGTGAATATCGACGTCGTATAAACCACGAGCTGTATCTGCTATACAACGACATCAATATAGTTAAACGTATCGAGATGCATAAGCGATGATGAACCCGCTAAAAATTCGAACCACATGGCGGTGCACCCAGAATTGGTAGGCCAAAGAATATATGGCGGAAACAAGTGGATGAAGAGAGACATGGCGCGGTATTCCAAAAAGCGAAGCACGAAACAGAGAGAATTGGAGATCTTTTCTTAGTTCGGTCTATGGAACAAATGTTATGTAATGGGCCAAGTAAGTAAGTAAGTAAGAAGTACATTTTCGGTACAGAAACTTCAGAACAATATAAGATTTTAATTGAAATTGTAACGTGACCGCTACATTGCAAAACCGCCCCTCTCATATTGCATCCAGTATCAATACAAAACTACATTATCAGTGCATGCATAATCCCAACTTCACGCATAATTACAACTCCATTCATACATTATTTAAACTTCAGTGTATTTCCAGGTTGTCTCGCCTTACAAATAATTCTCATTCACTCCGTAAACCCAGATGGATAAGATGTTTAGTTTTCGTCGCTGAATTTGTCGAGTGCTGGCGTTAAACGAAGTACAAGATAAGACGTGTGGCATTGTCCGCAGTCACTTGAACCGAACCTAGCAACAGCCGTCGGCCTGCGATTCGTTCGCTTCTGTCGATTTTTTCACTCTGGCGATTCGTTCGCACCTTGCGATTTGTTCGCTCCTGCCGTGTCGATTCGTTCGTTCCTGTCGATTCGTTCGCTCCTGCCGATTCGTTCGCTCCTGTCGATTCGTTCGCTCCTGTCGACTCGTTTGCTCCTGGCGATTCGTTCGCTCCTGTCGATTTGTTCGCTCCTGGCGATTCGTTCGCTCCTGCCGATTCGTTCGCTCCTGTCGATTCGTTCGCTCCTGTCGACTCGTTCGTCGACTTGTTTGCTCCTGGCGATTCGTTCGCTCCTTGCGATTTGTTCGCTCCTGTCGATTCGTTCGCTCCTGGCGATTCGTTCGCTTTTGTCGATTCGTTCGCTCCTGTCGATTCGTTCGCTCCTGTCGACTCGTTCGCTCCTGGCGATTCGTTCGCTACTGACGATTTGTTCGCTCCTGGCGATTCGTTCGCTCGGTTACCTAACCATTTCCGACTCTTCGCTTTGCAGAGTAGCAGAACCGACCGTCAACAGCCGAGTACGATCAATCACCCGAAATCCGCCCAGCCGATTGTCGATCCAATACCGAGCCGAGTACTGCCGAGAAGAATATCGCCGACAACTACCAACAAGCCGACAGCATCCGAGCACCCCCGAACCGAGCAAACACACCCGACGACTACCAACGAGCCGATCGTTTCCGACGGCATCCGATTACCCAGAGCCGAGCAACACATCCGACGATTGCCGACGAACAACCAACAACCGAATATCACCGAGCCGATCCACATATCCGACGACTGTCGAGCCGACATCCAACCGACTATAACTAATCCCGTCCCCACACCCGATCATCATCGGGCCGACAAGCATCCATCCGAGATTGTTCGTAGCATCAACCAATCAATATACACTACATCTCCGATTAATCCCAAAACCATTGAATATTCATACATACGTAATTGTATCAATAAAGCATTGAAGCACAATTAACTGTTGTTCTTACTTAAGGTTCGTGGGTCCTTAAGTCGACCCTGGAAACGGCTGAGCTAACCTCAGCCTTCGGTAAAACCACTCGATATAAAATTTAAAAATAAATAAAAACAAGTAAAAAAGTCTCAGTCGGCTTTGCCGACAGATAGATACCCTCAGCCAATGTGAAGCGAAACTTTCACCTCCGGACAGATCGAATGTATTTAAGGTCTCTTTAGAATTTTGTGGCCCTTTTTGTACATTTGAACTTGCCGACAAAAATGTGGATTAGAAATTAACTGCACTAAGGCACAAATGTTGAACTTTTGTAGGGCAGGTACCCTTAGGGAGGACCGATATGGGCCATTGTAGAAGTTAAACTAAAATATTAGGAGATCCAAAGTTTGGACTAAATTGGTGCACCCATTCAAGCGATATCGTCCTAGCATTCTAGTGACATTTTTGGCCCACGAAACTAAGTTTGGATATAATATGACGAAGACCAAATGTTGGACCAAATCGGTTGAACAGGTCTTAAAGTCAACTTATCCGAAATTTTGTGTGAGAGGTACCAGAAGGAGCAGACAAATATAGACCATAGGATGTGCAATGTATGGATTTCATCGGTCACTCCCTTCAAGAGTTATCGTGCGCAAAATTTTTCCGAACATTTTTGAAGTTTTGTGGGGGAGGTACCTGAAGGAGTGGTCCGATATAGCACATCTTCGAATTTAAACTATGTTTTGATAAAATATTACGATGGCCAAATTTTGGACCGAATCGACAGATCCGTTGGAGGGTTATCTTGCGCTCCAACCACTACACAAGGTGTCATAGGGGCTTTTTGCACCTTTCCGGCCATTTTCTCAGGAAGTATGGATTTGCGCCTGATGAAACTTGTACCCTCGTATGGGAGGTAGTGAATACAAGTTGTTGCAACAAAAACCAAAGCGATTCGAGAGCAGGTCTTAAACTGAACTTATCCGAAATTTTGTGTGGGAGGTAACCGAAGCAGTAGGCCGATTAGGTCCATATTGGAAAATCATCTAAGTTTGGTAGAAATTTCTCGACGTGCAAAGTCTGGACGAAATCGGTTACTTGCTTCAAGAGTTATCGTGCCCACAAATTTTCCGAATATTTTGTAACTTTTGTGGGGGAGGTACCTGAAGGAGTGGACCGATATGGCCCATCTTCGAACTTAAATCAAATCTGGACAAAATATTTCGATACCCATAATTTGAACCGAATCGATTGATCCGTTCGAGAGTTATCGTGCGCACCAGCCAGACAGACAGACGGACAAACAGACAGACGGACGGACATTGCTAGATCTACTCAAAATTGTCTGAAACGGATATCGTACAAACATACTTGGGGTCTAAAACCATTATTTCAATGAGGCACATTTTTGGTCGTATCAAAGTGTAAATACCCTCTTTAGCCTAAAGGCTGAGGGTATAAAAATATCAGAAAGAGAGAAAAAAGGTAAGAATTAGTTACGCTTACGTCCCTGGTTATAATAACAATTACGCGGTATTGCGTAAAATACAATTTTGTATGATGATTGGATAGTATTTAACAGTTCAATTTGACCATAATTTTTTGTGCAAAAAAATCCAAATTTAATATTTGGTCAATTTTTTTCTTGCGTAAATATTCTGGCAACGTACACATAGGTTAGATAACGGTACTATTGACTTATATATAACTGGTTTATACAATTTTTGCGGTAGGTATGAATGTGATATCTACACCAGCGTATGTATGGATGACCGAACGGCAATCATGAAAAAAAAAAATCGCTTAAATCTATTGCCCCCTCCAACTATAGCCCTCTCTAACTTGTGCGAGTATTTCTGGGATGGATTAATAACACAATGGGGATTAATATCTTCGCCAATTATCCTCTTAGTAATATACACATTTATATAAAAGTCAGTACGAGTAAACATAATTATCAACTATTTTTGCTTTTAATACAAAATATTGCAGCAATTATCATAAATATTCCTTTTCCTGCCACCCTAGAAAATATGTCATTTTTAATTGCCTACACATCCACTCACACCCCGTCAAAAAATTTTCCGAAAATATAACCTCTTAAATTCCACAACAATTAGTTTAACAACAAATGGTCCCCAATGAGATATGCCAGTGTTATGATTTTAACATGCCGCCAGAAATAATCAAAGGACATCCGTCGACAATGCTTTCATCTGTGTGTGTGTCCACAATTTAATAGCCAACGACAAACCTATTATTTTTTGTTGAAGGCAAAACGATTATCTCTGAATGTTGTATTGGTCAACCATTCTATTGAGGGCGATTGGGTGTTAAGTGTTATAGTTGTCAAGGGAATAACTGGAATAACTATTGTTCCATGTATAACAAACCTATTTATGTAGGCCACCTAGTGGTAGGTGGGCCATTGTGAATGAGCTGTGTAGCTAGCTGACTTCCGTTTATGGCCCATTTGAAAAAAGTAACAGTGACATGAACTATTTAGGTTAACTGTAGTATAGTAAGAAATATAAATAAATGGGTTGGTTGGGAGGGAACTTGTTGTGTGTACGCAGGAAGCAGCTAGGAAAAGCATGTATTTTGAATAGTTTTTTTATTTTATTTCAAATAAAGTGCAACTTTTTAAAAACGTATACAATTTTTTTTTTACCAGGACCTTCTCAATATTTCTTGTTCAATTGTTTACTTAAATTTTAAAATGATTGATAAGCACAATAAATTACAAATAAAGTATCCAATGTTGTCGAAATTTTACCCATAGTAAAATTGATTCCAAACGTACATAAAATTCTTTTTTTTTTCTGCCACAAAATTCCGGATTTCCTAGGTTCTATTTTTTGCGGATAATGATTTCGATTTTGTAGCCGGTATTCAATCTGTTCATAGATGAAAGTCTTAATTCACGCAGGCTAAGGTGTTCCTCCTTTAATATTTATTTAAAGAAAATAAATAGCCTGCTAAAAAGACCTTTAAACTAATTATATGTGCTGTTATGTTGAACGATTGGCTCAGAAACAAAAATATGACACGTTGTATGTAAACACACACAAGGTGAGCGTGAAGTTCTAGATGTGTGTGGAAATTCTCACTACATGATGTCTGTCACATACCTTAACACCTGTTCCGTATCGATTAGAATGTGTATGTGTTCAAGGACAAAATTGAATTCAGTATCATAGTGTGACACTATGAAAAATAAATAAGAAGAAAAACAAGTAAGAACGGCGTTAAGTTCGGCCGGGCCGAACTTGTTATACCCTCCACCACAAGTTGTATTGAAGTAAAATTGAATAATTAGTTCCCTTTCGTGTATGAAGAAGATTTAATACTAAATTTCAGCAATTTCGTTATAACAATGTGAGGCACCATTCTATGGGGGCTATTTCAAAACGTCGATCTATTCCGGCAAATTTCTGACGAAAAGTTTTTAGGCTCAAAGAAGACTAAATATCAAATTTCCTATATTTCGGTAAGATAATGTGGATAAAACTAAAAAAATACCGAAAATTAAGAAGTAAGATGATATGGGGATAGAGGAAGATGTGTACCTATACTGATAATGGTCTTCTGGAGTATTTTATAACTCTTGGAAGACGAAATAACGTATTTCAGTCATTTCGGTTGGATATTGACGTCACAATCTTCAGTATTAAGAATATCGGGAGGTACCGTTCTATGGGGGCTATATCGAAACGTGGACCTATACCGACGAATTTTAGTCAGAAATGGAGCAATATGAAAACGTGGACCGGTACAGACATATTTCTGGCGAACAGTTTTATATCACATTGAAGACTAAATACCAAATTTCAGCCATTTTGGTGGAATATTGAAGACACAACCTTCAAAATACGACAACTCGGGAGGTACCTTTCCATTGGGGCTATACGAAGGCGTGGACCTATAACGACAAATGTAAAGGGGAAGTTTGAGTACCACCCACCGAAGTCTAGATACCAAATTTCAGCCATTTCGGTGGAATATTGAGGCCACAACATTCAAAATACCGAAAATAGGGAGGTACCGTTCTATGGGGGCTATATGAAGGAATGGGCAGATACCGACAAAGTGCTGGGGGAAAGTTTTATACCACCAACGTAGACTAAGTACCAAATTTCAGCCATTTCGGTTTGATAATGAAGCTAAAACCTTCAAAATACCGAAAATCGGGTGGTACCGTTCTATGGGGGCTATATGAAGGTGTGGACCGATACCGACACAATTCTGTGGGAAAGTTTTATACCCCTAAAGAAGACTACGTACCAAATTTCAGCCATTTTGGTAAAATAATGAAGCTATAACCTTCAAAATACCGAAAATCGGGAGGTACCGCTCTATGGGGGCTATATGAAGGTGTGGATCGATACCGACAAAATTCTGGGGGAGAGTTTTATACCCCTAAAGAGAACTACGTACCAAATTTCAGCCATTTTGGTAGGATAATTAAGCTAAATCCTTAAAAATACCGAAAATCGGGAGGTACCGTTCTATGGGGGGCTATATGAAGGTGTGGACCGATACCGACAAAATTCTGGGGGAAAATTATATACCCCTAAAGAAGACTAGGTACCAAATTTCAGCCATTTTGGTAGGATAATGAAGCTAAAACCTTAAAAATACCCAAAATCGGGAGGTACCGTTCTATGGGGGCTATATCAAAACGTGGACCGATATATCCCATTTTCAATACCAACCATCCTGCAAGTAATAAAAACTTCTGTACCAAACTTTGCCACAACATTCAAAATACCGAAAATAGGGAGGTACCGTTCTATGAGCGCTATATGAAGGCATGGGCAGATACCGACAAAGTGCTGGGGGAAAGTTTTATACCACCAACGTAGACTAAGTACCAAATTTCAGCCATTTTGGTTTGATAATGAAGCTAAACCCCTCAAAATACCGAAAATCGGGAGGAACCGTTCTATGGGGGCTATATGAAGGTGTTGACCGATACCGACAAAATTCTGACGGAAAGTTTTATACCGCTAAAGAAGACTACGTACCAAATTTTAGCCATTTTGGTAGGATAATGAAGCTAAAACCTTAAAAATACCGAAAATCGGGAGGTACCGCTCTATGGGGGCTATATGAAGGTGTGGATCGATACCGACAAAATTCTGGGGGAGAGTTTTATACCGCTAAAGAGGACTACGTACCAAATTTCAGCCATTTTGGTAGGATAATGAAGCTAAATCCTTAAAAATACCGAAAATCGGGAGGTACAGTTCTATGGGGGGCTATATGAAGTTGTGGACCGATAACGACAAAATTCTGGGGGAAAATTTTATACCCATAAAGAAGGTGTGGAAAGATACCGACAAAATTCTGGGGGAGAGTTTTATACCCCTAAAGAGGACTAGGTACCAAATTTCAGCCATTTTGGTAGGATAATGAAGCTAAATCCTTAAAAATACCGAAAATCGGGAGGTACCGTTCTATGGGGGCTATATCAAAACGTGGACCGATATATCCCATTTTCAATACCAACCATCCTGCAAGTAATAAAAACTTCTATACCAAATTTTGAATCTCTATCTTTAAAATTGCGAGCTGTATCTTGATTTCAACAGACAGACGGACAGACGGACATGGTCAAATCGACATAGAATTTTATGCAGATCAATAATATATATACTTTATAGGGTCTCCGACGAATATTTCGATATGTTACAAACGGAATGACAAATTTAATAATACCCTCCATATGGTGGAGGGTATAAAAATACCTGGAAATATCGAAATACATTTAAAGAAGTCTAAACTGTATAACACAAAGACTTGTTAAAGCATGCCATAATATATTCAAACCACATATACATATGAAAATGTATGTATGTACATAAAGTGCTCAAGAGCTAGGCGTATAATGATAATGAAAGAAAAATAAAGCTATAGAATGCTTTAAGTGTGCGTAGGCTGATTTTAAATGGAAAAAGAAGTAATGAAAAAATGAAATAAAAACGTGGGGGAAAAATGAATTTGAAGGTTACATATTGTGGTTGTGTTGGGGTTTTCAAAAGCTCTTCCAGTAAATGAAAACCCAATTCTAAGCACTTGCCTATAAGGACGATTAAACAGTCGTGCATAATGTCAGGTATGGTGACCAAAAAGCCTATGATACCGGTGGGTGAACAGAACTAGAGGATGACAGATGGTCTTCTAGTACCATTTGCATGCAGAGGCCGAGGAATGAGTTTCTTTGGATAGCAAACAGTGTGGCAGAGCTTCTTACATGGTACAACGAAAGCGGATGTAGATCTTGAATCAAGAGGTTTGCTGTAGTCATATTACATAGACAGAATGGTCCCAATACAATCCTATACACGGTGCTCCTGAAGCAAATTTAAATGGAAGGTGCTTACACCAGGGAAAAAATCAAAAAATAAATACAAGATTGACTTTTATGATATCTTCGTAGTTTTTACCGTTATTTAGATATAGAAGTTCAAATTAGGACAATGGATTGACTGTACCGCCTCCTTATAAAACAATGTCATGACTGCAATGTCCCAACATAAACGTATATATCACAAAAATGGTTTAACCTAGGAAAAAATTACGAAAGCCAATCTTGTAGAGACTACAACATATTCTTTAGGCCCATTTCGAGATGATTTGCAGTTTTCAAGCTAAATCCTGAAGACCTAAATATATGAATTTTTAATCTAATTTTCTTTAAAAATAGTATACATACATAGATATATGGCTTATTCTGAAACTCATAGTGAAATTTTTTGGATATTTCTTCTTTTTTTTGACTCTTTTCACCTAGGACAATGTTTGATATTACTTTAATGTATCAACTCGAAAAAAGATGGAAAAAATTGATATCCCAGCAAAATAAATTGGAAGTAGTGCAACATGGACTAGTTCTTTCACGGCATGTTTTGATGGAGTTCAAACGGAGTCGTAAAAAGGCACTCCATTCCTCACATTTTAACCACATTTGGATGCAATCCAAAGAATCACATCCATTTGTCACATTTTAACAACATCCACATGCAGTTCAACAGAGTCATGAAAAATTCACAATTTAACAACATCCGGATGCAGTCCAAACGGAGTCGTGAAAAAAAACTCACGATAAGAAAGTTTCCCAATGGAGTGTTCTTGGAGTACATGTCGAAATCTTAGCTGGTGATAGGAAGACAATATCAAACCCATTTGGGAGATGAATCAAAAACAGTTCATCTAGGATTAAATGGAGAGCGGAGGAAACATGCATGGTTGCGATTGAATTCCATGGAGAATTTTAATAATTTGTGTTAATGTTGTAAAGAGCTTGGTGTGTTTGAGAGGAAAATTCTTCGAAAGATCTACGGGCCGATTTGCGTTGACGGTGAATATCGACGTCGTATGAACCACGAGCTATATAAGCTATACAAAGACATGAATATAGTTAAACGTATCGAGATGCAACGATTGCGTTGGATAGGCCATATCATGAGAATGAGCGATGATGAACCCGCTAAAAAGGCGTATGAATACATGCCACATGGCGGTGCACGCAGAATCGGCAGGCCTAAGCTTCGATGGAGCATACAAATGGATGAAGAAATGAAAAGGCGCGGTATTCCAAAAAGTCAAGCGAAAAACAGAGAGGAATGGAGATCTTTTCTTAGTTCGGTCTATGGAACACATGTTTTGAAAGATTTTCAAAAAAGGGCGAAAAAGACCATTTCATTAACCGCATGAGGGTTAAAGTTTTTAAAAAAAATATCCCCCCTCCTCTGTAAAGTTGCCAAAGACATTATATACCTAAAATACAAGGATTCCAAGATATCTTAACTCGAATATTCCGAAAAAAAAATCAGAAAAGGGCGGAAGTTGCCCCGCCTACTTTGGTTACTTTCCGATGTAAACGTTTAAAACGCCGATACATGTGTCTCATACCACTGTGCAACATATTCAAGATAAGTTAGTGCAAAAAAATTCAAATATGGATTTTATGAAAGTACAGACCCAATCGACAAAAACCGTATTTTGGGTTTGTGTTGTTAGATCGGGTTTAGATTTTATAGCCTCATCTAAACATGGCTAAATATTGACTTTTTAGAGCAAATCGAGGCAATATCTCTGAAACCAATTCGAATCATGTTTAAACCTCTGAAGCAATCTTGTACATAAGAACATGAAGAAAATGTTTGGAGAGTAATTCACCTCGAAAATCTGCATTTGTTACCTCAAAATGGTTAATATATAGAAATATTCCTTTATTTCGTATATTTCGCACCGTATCTTCAAAACTGTTACATTTTTGGCTAACTTTTCTTCTGAAAGAAATATCCGCTGGAATGTAGTTCGCAACTCTTCAGAACATTCCATTCTTGTAAAATGCCTCTATCACGCTATTTCTAGTACATTTTTCAAAGGAAATTTGATAAATATATTGAAACTCAAATATTAAAATAAACAGCCTTTGTGAACATTGCTCGAAATATGTCTTGTAGAAAGTATGATATGAAATACAGCATAAAAACATCGTGAAATAAGTGTTTTAGAGTTTCAGAATATTTGAAGAATTGCTGAGCACATTGTTCGGAAAATTTTTGCGAAAGGTTACTTGGTTCAACTCCCAATAGTTTAGCTGGTACTGACCATAATTCCAGAAATTATGTAAACTTCGATATATTTGATCGATTTTGATGCGTAGATGTAGTTTTTCTGGTTCTTCCGTTTGACACGTAGGTTCACAACTTGGTACAGCCTGCAGTTTTGTCTGACGATCGGATAATTTATAGCGGCTGGGATACATTCGAATAAATAATGTTAAAATTTTTACTTTAATGTCTCTGTAATTATTCGTGGGGGACATATTCCGGCTGAGAAACTTTTATATGAAAGAGTATTTCTTAGCCCTTCTTATGATGCCGATTATGTTGATCTACGTTGTTAGGATGTTATTAATGGAATTTGTTAGCGTGTACCATATTCACACAAGAGGTCGAAATTATAGTTTAATTTCAACGATATTTAATTTTGCTGCAATGTTTTATATATGTTTTTTATATGAAAAAAACACTTACACATGTGTATGCATGAACGTATATTTATATAAACAATATTTGTGATTATTATTTTTATTATTTTTTTTTTTGGAAACGACCACATAATTATATTTCACAAATCACGTTCAAGAATATACATGTATGTGTATATACATTTTTTTACATTTAATTTTTCGCTTGAATAAACTTACAAATATTTTTCTACAGTATATTTTTAAAGTATGTTTCATTTAAAATATTAAAACAAAACTTCTTTTATTTTAACACATTTAATTGAATTTAATTTTGTAAATAAAGTGAAAATTTCAATTATGATAAATTACATTAATTCATATACCCATGCAGCGTGTTAAGTGACATGAATTCATTGCTTTTGTTAACTGACATTTGCTGAGCTGGGAATATGGAGCAAGGACATGTTTTAAAATATATAAAACAATGGCTACGGTCCACACATACAAATGTGTGCAAATATATAATAACAATTGCATTGTTGTTCCATTGCAAACAATCAACAATATAAAAGTGTGAAAATTTCCAGTTTGTCATTAAAATTATAATTATACAAATAATATTAGTGAAATCTTTTCATGGAAGTCAGAGTACTGCAATGGTTTGCATGACTAGCTGGCGAACAGAACACTTTTTGTTGTAAGGGTGAGAAACATACATTAGTCGTACACATACATACATATGCCCAACTGTCGGAAAATTCAGCCGCCATAATGAAACATCTGAAAACGAAATGAGACTGATGGGTGTTGGAAATGGCTAATTGAATACGGCAATGGCTAATACTGAAAAATTTGTTGTATTAATACCAATTTTAATCGATATTTATATTTTATTTAAGTACTGTTCGTACCACTTTAGTTCGATTTAAAAAAATCAGCCGTATCTCACATTAACATCGAGCCACATTTTTTGATTTTAATTGAGGGCTTTCTTTCCTGGGAAGGTAAAACATTATCGTAAAAAATAAACCATTTAGTACTTTTCCTGGCCTTATATCAGGTATTTCCAATATTACCCATTACACCAAATGCCAGTATTTGTACGCATTAAAAAAAAAACCTATATTATCGTTCATGTAAAAAAAATGGTACCAAATAGTACACTAAGCAACAAAATTAAATTTTTTTCAAAATGATGGGAAAAACCCTTTAGATTATGAAAATAAAGCTAAAAATATGTGACACGTGTATCGGCGTTTTTAAAGCTTACATCGGAAAGTAACCAAAATAGGAGGGGAAAGTTCCACCCATTTCTAGTTTTTTTTCGAAATATTCGAGTTAAGATATTATGAAATCCTTGCATTTTAGGTGTATCGCGTCTTTGACAAGTTTACAAAGGAGGATGTGGGCAATATTCTTGTTAAAAATGTTAACCCTCATCTGGTTCATCAAAGGGGTCTTTTTGGTTCTTTTTTCGAAAATCTTTAAAAAACTCTTTTAAAATGTGATCATATCAAATCCAAATATTCTACAAAATTGTTCGTCATAAAATTTTATTAAAGGCCTCTGAATACACCAAATCTGTAAATCTTATCTAATCCCCGTTTTAGGATTAAAGTCTGACTTCATCTGAGTTTATTCAAAATTGACCCATAAAACAACATTTTAGAGGGATGACGTCAAAAACAAAAATATTCTTCGCCAAATTTTACATTGGGTCACCAAAGAAATGAAATGTCTATTTACATTTTATATCATAAAAATAGGCGTATCAATTTTGCTGAAGAATCATGAATTTATTTTTATGAAATTGTTGGATACATGAAAGTAATATGATACATGTAATATGAAACTTGGTTTTAGGTGAAAAGTGCCAAAAGATGAAAATTTCTACACAAAATTTCACAATGAGTTTCAGAATAAACCATAAATCTGGGTATACTATTTCCGTACGAAAATAAGATAACAAATGTATATCACCAATATTTTTGAAAATTTAACATAGCTGAAGCCAAGGTTTACCCTTTCAGAACACGCGAGTTGTGATTGTATGATATACAAATTAAATATTTTTGGATAAAATTAAATGTTTTTGGACATGGCAAAAAATATCGGCCTTAAAAGATAATTTGCGTGGAAGCTGTGGCTATATTTATACCCTCAGCCTTTAGGCTAAAGAGGGTATTTACACTTTGATACGACCAAAAATGTGCCTCATCGAAATAATGGTTTTAGACCCCAAGTATGTTTGTACGATATCCGTTTCAGACAATTTTGAGTAGATCTAGCAATGTCCGTCCGTCTGTCTGTCTGTCCGTCTGTCTGGCTGGCTGGTGCGCACGATAACTCTCGAATGGATCAATCGATCCGGTTAAAATTTTGGGTATCGAAATATTTTGTCCATATTTGGTTTAAGTTCGAAGATGGGCCATATAGGTCCAGTCCTTCAGGTACCTCCCCCACAAAAGTTCCAAAATGTTCGGAAAAATTGTGGGCACGATAACTTTTGAAGGAAGCAACCGATTTGGTCCATACTTTGCACATCGTAAAATTTCTACCAGACTTAGATGAGGTTCCAATATGGACTTAATCGGCCCACTGCTTCGGGTACCTTCCACACAAAATTTCGGATAAGTTCAGTTTAGGACTTGCTCTCGAATCGCTTTGATTTTTGTTGGAACAACTTGTATTCACTTCCCCCATACGAGGGTACAAGTTTCATCAGGTGCAAGTCTATACTTCCTGAGAAAATGGACGGAAAGGTGCAAAAAGCACCTATGACACCCTGTGTAGTGGTTGGAGCGCAAGATTATCCTCCAACGGATCTGTCGATTAGGTCAAAAATTTGGCCTTCGTAATATTTTATCAAAACATAGTTTAAATTCGAAGATGGGCTATATCGGTCCATTCCTTCAGGTACCTCCCCCACAAAACTTCAAAAATGGTCGGAAAAATTTTGTGCACGATAACTCTTGAAAGGAGTGACCGATGTAATCTATACTTTGCACATCCTAATATATCTACCAGATTAGATCAGGTTCGAATATGGACTATATTTGTCTACTCCTTCTGGTACCTCTCACACAAAATTTCGGATAAGTTCACTTTAAGACCTGCTCTCGAATCACTTTGATTTTTGTTGAAGCGATTTGCATTCGCTACCTCCATTACGACGGTAAAAGTTTCTTCAGGGGCAAGTCCATATTTCTTGCGAAAACAGCCCGAAAGGTGTAATAACCCCTATGTCACCATATGTGGCGGTCGGAGAGCACGATAACTCTCGAACTGTTCTACCGATTTGGTTCAAAATTTGGTCTTCGTCATATTATATCCAAACTTAGTTTCATGGGCAATACCGGTCCACAACTTTCGATTCATCTCCCCCATATTTAAAAATGTCACTAAAATGCTAGGACGATATCAATTGACTGGGGCAACCAGTTTGGTCCAAACTTTGGATCTCCTAATATTTTATCAAAATTTAGTTTAACTTCTAAAATGGCCCATATCGGTCCTCCCTAAGGGTACATGCACTACAAAAGTTCAACATTTGTGTCTTAGTGCAGTTAATTCCTAATCCACATTTTTGTCGGCAAGTTCAAATATCCAAAAAAGGCCACCAAATTCTGAAGAGACCTTAAATACATTTCATATGTCCGGTGGTGAAAGATTCGATTCACATTGGCTGAGGGTATATATCTGTCGGCAAAGCCGACTGACACTTTTTTACTTGCGTTGAAAGATATCGCGTCCACCAGCCATTTCTGTGGGACACCGTATAATTTTGTGTTTTAGGACCATTATGTCAAGAAGCATTGACTTGCCTGCGAAAAACCCAATATCGCTGTTAACAACACCACATAGAGTAACTTCAGTAAAAATGTTGGAATATACCTTCACTGCAGAAAGGCACTAAGGATTGCGCCCATGTGACCCATTTTGGGCAAAGTATTACGTGATCGAAAGTTTCGACCAAACCAGATGTTCCGTTCCATTTTAATGCAAAGTTTGAGGTTTTGTGGTGAAGTAAGCGGAACGTGTGGACCACTAAATTTGAAAGTTGTCGTGCTCACCAGCCGCTACACATGGTGATCGTAGAGGTTTTTTAGAGTTATCAGGCCATTCTCTCAGGAAGTATGGACATGTTCTTTATACCCTCAGCATTTATGCTAACGAGGGCATATACAATTTCATGCGGGCAAAACGTGCCTAATCGAAATAATGGTTTTAGACCCCAAGTATGTTTTGACGAAATGTGTTTCAGACAATTTGGAGTCGAGTAAGCAATGTCCGCCCATCTGTCTGGCTGGAGCGCACGATAACTCTCGAACGTTTATCGGTTCAAATTTTGGCTTTCGTAATATTTTACCCAAACTTAGTATAAGTTCGAAGATGGGCTATATCAGTCCACTCCTTCCGGTATCTCCCCCACAAAAGTTCGAAAATGTTCGGAAAATTTGTGCGCATGATAACTGCTGAAGGGAGTAACCGATTTGGTCCATACTTTGCCCATCGTGAAACGTGTGCCACACTTAAATAAGGGTACATCCCACACAAAGTTTCGGAAAAGAGCCATCTCTCGAACCGCTTTGATTTTTGTTTTGACAACTTGTATTCATTGCCCTTCATACGACAGTACAAGTTTCATCAGGGTCAAGTCCATACCTTCTGAGAAATAGCCTGAAAATTTCAAAAAAAAAAACCCTATGACACCGTGTGTAGTGCTTGGAGCGCAAGATAACTCTCGAACGGATCTGCCGATTCGGTCCACAATTTGGCCTTAGTAATATTTTGTCCACCTCTTCAGGTACCTCCCCCACAAAAGTTCAAATTGTTCGTACGGTAACTCTTGAAGGGAGTAACCGAATTGTTCTACACTTTACACATCCTACTATATCTATCAGATATAGATCAGGTTCAAATATGGACTATATTTGTCCACTTCATCCGGTACCTCCCACACAAAATTTCGGATAAGTTCACTTTAAGACCTGATATCGAATCACTTTGATTTTTGTTGTTTTGTTTTACCCCATATAAAAAATATGTTGATTTTATTTCACGAGTTTGCTTCAAAATAAGCGGAATTTGTAGGTATTGTTATGCCAAATCGAAAATATTAAATTACGTTTAACTAAATTTGGAAGAAATGCTTGAAGAATATTAAGAGTTATTTTGTATAATAGCAATTTTAATATGTGACGCCAGGTTTTTAAAGCTTTTGGGAGATTGTCTAAGGAAATATGGGCTTAGTCTGGAAAAAATTATACCGTTGTAACAGGGACCGTGACGTGAGGATCAGAGACAAGTCCTAAAACTGCACTTTCCCTAATTTTGAGTGAAAGGTACTCGACGGATGGGACCAATATACTCCATATTTCAACCTGATATTTGACTGGATGAAATAATACGATGTGCAAAGTTTGGACCAGTCAGAATATTCCTGTAAGAGTCAACTTGCGGATTTGTCATTTCAGTAGGTGCCGTCAAGATTCCTTGGAGATTTTGGAAGTGTGGGCTTGGCCCGAAAAAATTGTACCATCGTAAAGGGGACCGCAAGGACAACCCTCTCAAACAAAATTCAAGACTATCCGAGAAGAGGTCCTAAACTTCACTTTTTTCTAATTTTGTGTGGAAAATACCCAAAGGAGTGGAACGATAAAGTCCATACCATGTGCACGATGTTTGGACCAAATCGATTGCTCCCTTCGAGAGTTATCGTTCACACCATTTTACAAAAAATGTTGAACTTTTGTGAGGGAGGTACCCGAAGGGGTTGACCGATATCCGACCGACCGGCCCATCTTCCAACTTAAACTAAGTTTAGACAAAATATTGTGCAAAATTTTGTTCGAATCGGTTGATCCGTTTGAAGGTTATCGTGCCCAACTGCCAGAAAGATGAATGCACATGGCTAAATCAACTCCAAATTGTCTGAAATGGATTTCGTCCAAAATATTTTGGTTCTAAAATTATTTTTTCGATGAGGCACATTTTTGGACGTATCAAAGTGTATATACTAAGGTATTGACTTCTTTACAACGTCATAACCCATACCATTACACTTTCACATAAAATTTCATAAAATCCTTATTAAAAGTTGATTCGGTGAAAAAAACCTCACGCACAAAAAATTTTAAAAATTTGAATTTTTCAGAATTATGGGCAACTTTGTAAAGTCAATGTAATCAGATATATAGAATTGAAAATAAACTTTAGAGCCACATGGGATAACCAAACTGACATAACATTTGTTTTTCACTAATTTTCTCTAATTCTGAGAATCACAAAAAATTTCGTAAACGCTTTGTTAAAAGATATAATTTTTAACAAAAAAACAGACATTTAAAAATTTTGTGGTTGGTGCATGGCCTTTTTCAATATTTAAATGGAATAAACCTTATTTTAGTTATTAGTATTCTTAGGTTTATGCATTCGTGCAACAGGAAATAATTTATGAAAATAATTCTCATTTCATAAATGTTTCAAAAAATATTTCCTTAAAATCGATTTGTGTGTGAATAAATAAATGAATAAACGTTAGGTAAAGCAAAAGTTCATTCATCCGTACTACAGGAAATCATTTTGGAATAAAAATATCGAAAAGTCATAACCCTAACATACAAATTTGCGTTAAAGCTCAAAAGTGTTGCGAAAGAGGTACCTGAAGGAATGGATCGAGCGACTTAGTCCGTTTTGGAAGTGGATCTTATTTTCGGCGTCATTTCTTTCGGATTGGTATTGTGCCCACCAGTTAGTCATTGTATAAGTTAGAATTTTTGGACCACTATGTAAGGAAGCATTGGCTTGCCCGTGAAAAACATAATATCCCTGTAAACAAGACCATAAGGAGAAGCACCGGTATAAATACCCATGAGATCTTTGAACAGATCCTAATGTTGAACTGTTGTGGATGAGGTACCATAAAAATAAGACCGATTGAGACGATTCATATTGGCTCAATGATATGGGACCTACTTTTTATTACCGGTTCCTAATGGCGTGTCTTAAGACACAATTTTTAGAAATGTTTTTCATAGCTGAAATATTCCCGAAATGTCGCCAATATTACACTGAGAGGTATTTTGCCCCCGTTGAAAATTAGAAGTTATGTGGCCTGGTAATCAAATCCCGATGGTTATCGTGCAAAGCAGGTGTCCAAACCATTGCACCAGGATTTTTGTTTTTTTTTTAACGGGTAAATTTTGCCCTATTTATTTGTCAAAGATAAAAAGAGCAGAAAGAAGGAAGAAACTTCAGTTAGAAAATTTTTAATAGCGTGAATTTTGATGTTAGCATCAACCAAAAAACAAGTAAAAAAGTATCAGTCGGCTTTGCCGACAGAGATATACCCTCAGCCTGTATATATTGAAACATTTTTTTTCCAAAACCGTATGTATTTAGGTGTTTTTATAAATTTTGGGAATTTGAATCGACAAAAATGTTCATTAGGATTAGGAATCAAAAGTTTTGCGGAGGAGATACTAAAAGGAATGTATCTACATTGACCATTATGGAAGTGGATCTACATACACTACATATGGTGTCATATGGTGTTTTTACACACTTCGGGATGTTTACTCAAAAAGTATGGAATTGCCCCTGAAAAAACGTTTACCATCGTAATTGAGGCAGCGAATGCAAGTTGCTTCAACAAAAATCAAAGTGATTCGATATCCGAAATTTTGTGTGGGAGGTACCGGACGGATTGGACAAATGTAGTCCATATTTGAACCTGATCTATATCTAGTAGATATATTAGGATGTGTAAAGTATGGACCAATTCGGCCACTCCCTTTAAGAGTTACCGTAGGAACAAATTTTCCGAACATTTTTGAACTTTTGTGGGGGATGTACATGAGGAGTGGACCGATATGGCTCATCTTCAAACATAGACTATGTTTGGACAAAATATTACTAAGGTCAAATTTTGGATCGAATCGGCAGATCCGTTCTAGAGTTATCTTGCGCTCCAACCACTTCACACGGTGTCATAGGGGTTTTTACAACTTTCATGCTATTTTCTCAGGAAGTATGGACTTGCCCCTAATAAAACTTGTACCGTCGTATGGAGGGCAGTGAATACAAGTTGCTAAAACAAAAATCACAGTGATTCGAGAGATGGCCCTAAACTGAACTTTTCCGAAATTTTGTGTGGGAGGTACTCGAACTAGTGGGCCGATTGAGACCATATTGGAACCTCATCTCCATATTGGAACCACCTCAGAATGTTTACGATATGCAAAGTATAGACCAAATCGGTTACTCCCTTCAAGAGTTATCGTGCGGAAAAATTTTCCGAGCATTTTTGAACCTTTGTGGGGGAGGTACCTGAAGGAGAGGACCAATATGGCCCATCTTCGAACTTAAATCAAATCTGGACAGAATATTTCGATACCCAAAATTTGAACCGAATCGATTGATCCGTTCGAGAGTTATCATGCGCACCAGCCAGCCAGACAGACAGACGGACGGACATTGCTAGATCGACTCAAAATTGTCTGAAACGGATATCGTACAAACATACTTGGGGTCTAAAACCATTATTTCGATGAAGCACATTTTTGGTCGTATCAAAGTGTAACTACCCTCTTTAGCCTAAAGGCTGAGGGTATAATTAAACTTTATGAGATTAAAATAATTTTACCATCGGGGAGATGCTTGAAAGAATGAACCGATATTCATCTATCTTCAAACTTCGACTTTGATGCAACACAAAATAAATATATAGTTTTAATCAAGACCACAAGCACTAATTTCGGTAAAAAATCCAAAACGATTCCAGAACTTTCTCTCAGACCACTTCAGCTCCTACAGGAGCCCACACAGGTCGACAGTTCGTAACATGGTAAGGCGAGGAGTCTACTGGCTCAAATCAAGCGAGTGGAAGATCGGAGCACTCTTCGCAGCTTTCTTGCGTGAAGATCTCCTAAGCATCTGCTGCCTAATTCCAAGAGTTGGGTGGAGCATTAGTAGGATTATCACCCAGCTTCATACGCAAAGTTGGCCGCTCGCCAGGCAGAGCGGCTCAGCCTGGGAAGGGATGCAAAGGCCGCCTAAGTTAAAATCACCCATAGCCATTCAAGCCTCCAGGGGTGATCATTGTTAAGATTGATCCTGAAGGCAGAATCCTTAGTTGCTAGTAAGAAGTCGTCTGACGACTGTCTTAACTTTCGATGATGTGGACGGCAGAGCGACCGGCTTTCGCAGAGTAGCTGTTTATAAGGCTGTCAACGTCATCAATTATCTGGACTAGAAATCGAGAGATTTGGCGCACTTTCTGCTGTCAAGATCCCATCCAAAGTTGCTGCTACGTCACGGCTACTACCTCCTGACTTAGATGTAGCTGACCCGGAAACTAAACAGGTGCTTCCAAAACGACAGCTAGAAAGTGGTCAACGGCTTCAAGGATGGCGGTGGAACGGTAATGAAGTTCATAATGAACTGTGAGTGTGCAAACTACATCAAGGCATGTAAGGCAGTGCTGTACTTCGGTCTACAGTGGGTTCAGTTCCGCATCCCTCAGTCACAGTTAGGGTTGTAAGCACCATTGTCTTTGTAAATAAACCTTCACCATTGGTTGCCCTGTCCGCCACGTTGTCTTCTCTAATATACATACATATGCTTAATAAGTATGTTTAATAAATAGTTACTACAAACGAAATTTCTCTTCTCTTATAGTTTTAATTTCACTGTAATACCCAACCCTGAAGTAATAATTTACTAAACATTCTTTGTCACAACACAGCGACTGACTAATGACTTTGATGAAATGTGACCCAACTGCATCATCATTGCTCTTTGACCATCCAACCGCTCGGGGAATATGAAATGCTCCGAAATATTTGTTATGAAGGACAAGGCGAAATTTATATAAATGATGCCTGACTGTATGCTGTGTTGACATTAACACGACAAACACATTTGATACCGTTCCTAAGGGTATCCCTTGGTGAAGTTATGTTTCACATTTTAGATAAATGGACTTGTGTCGGAATAATTTCCTCTATGTATGCAAATAAGAGGACAATATTTGAATAATATATGAAACAACGCAAAGAAAGGAAGAGAGAAAAAAGTGTCAAAGTGAAATTAGTTAAATGTTAACCTTTTTTAGGCGGCTATTATAGCTTAAGGTAGGTATCCCCAATATATAGCATTTTCGTTGCTGACAAAAGAAGTTTCGAAAATTTCTGTAGGGACTATAAGTTGTATGCAGGTTTTTTATTGTGGAAGTATTAGTAACATTCCACATAATTATTTCACTGCCATATTCAATCAACACTGTTGTGATAAAGGCTATAACTTAGCACAGCATGACCTTCCCATTAAAAAACACTTTTCATTATGGCAATATTCATTAAAAATTATTTTCGCTCATTTGCCTGTCCATTTTTATGTAATTTAGGTCACCATTAACCTATTGTTCAGTGTTTTCATAATTACCACAAACTCAATAAACAAAAACAATCCTTTCACTTGGAGCTTCCAACATGGCTATCCCATTAGCCTTATTCCACATTTTGTTTTACTTACTCTACATTATTTTCCACAAAAGCACTATCATTCCTCTTTGTTCTTTCTTCTTTACAATGACAAAGGAGAAACTGCTGTCATAATTTCATATCCTTTTGAGTTTCAGGTGTTTCCTTGTCAAGATGAGTGTCAATCTTCACGTCTCTTTTTATGATTCGCCAAGTATGTTCTTGAGCTATCTTGGGTTGTTGTAGAAGAGAATTATGAAATTATGTCACTGCCTTACATTCAGTTTTTTCTTATTTTTCTAGAAATTACTTTGGACTGTCAACTTGAAAATTCATCTGCAGTTTTTATACTATAGAATTAAATAATTTAAATAGGTAGTTGCAAACAATAATTGTTATTTATTTTAAAGCAAAAAATAAGGAAGATAAATAAAAGTACCCTTTTGTATGCCTTATGGAAAGTTACAACAGAAAGCTAACGAAAGCTTGGTTCGAGTTATTTCCACAAGTTATTAAATTACACCTTAAATTATGACTATTAAGGTGTAAAATTGCGAAGTTTTCGGGATAGTAGATTTAGCTGTCATCTAACATTTATGTTACCTATTAGTGACTTAAAACAATAACAGTTTCTTCTGAGACACCTTTATGTCTTCTAATTTTGCATTTTTCAATTGCTTATAGTTTTATGAAAAAATCGTTCGCATTCTTTCCATGTCTATTATTTGTTTTACCATTTTCAATAAAATTGAAATATTTGTATAATGTCGTTATTGGATGCATAAACTATTATTTCAATTACAAAGCTGCACCTTTGGCCCCATACTACAGAAACAAAAATCGCCCGGATGGCACGGGCGAACCTTAACCGATCGTCATAAAATTTCATATATAAGGTTTTTGAGAAAAATGGAAAAAAATTAGGGAGTAGGAGTTCCAATAAAAAAAATTGTTTTTTGGGTCCGTCTAATGTATGTACATAGGAGCGTATGAAATATGAACAAAAATATGTCATACGTCGTTGGGTTGAACACTTGAGAAAAATTACATGTCGATGTAAGTCGAGTTGTGCCAATTTAGTATTTAGTAGAGTTCTATCTGGTTCACTATGCAGTCCCACATCATTTGTATGAACAAACTGCGTATACGTAATATGTAGTACACTTTTGATTTTATGATATTACTCATACGTTTTGGAACTAGTTCAGTGAACTACGAACTAAAGTATAATGTAGTTACTTTGATAATATTTTGAAAACCGCTAGGCAGATATCAGTGCTAAATTTCTGTGCAAGATCAAGCATGATTTTTTGTTGAATTATGCCAAATCTGTAGTATATATGCTGTAACTCGTTGAGTTTTAGAGATATGGGCATGACAATTTGACACAAGATCAAGAAGAAGTCGTTGAAAAATAGACATTACCAACTCAGAAAAATCATTTGTTGAGTTATGTCACCCTTTGTGTAAATGAGCGATAAATACTTTTGCACTCATCCCATTCCGTGTAAAACTTTTTTTAAATTAATTGAAATTACATGGGTAAAAATGCAATAATTGTTGGTTCAAACTTAGTTTATGTTCAAAAGTCGGCCCTATCGGTCCATTCCTTAGGGTACCACCCACTCAAATGATCAACATTTTTGTTTAAGTGCGGTTAAGGGTTTGTGCCAGAATCCTATGGAAATGATACTCCGAGTGGCCTTGTTTACAGCGATAAGTTTGGTAGAAATTTCACGATGTGCAAAGTATGGACCAAATCGGTTTCTCCCTTAAAGAGTTATCGTGTGCACAAATTTTCCGAAAATTTTCGAACTTTTGTGGGGGAGGTACCGGAAGGAGTGAACCGACATAACCCATCTTCAAACTTAAACTAAGTTTGGACAAAATATTGCAAAAGCCAAATTTTGAACAAAATCGGTTGATCCGTTCGAGAGTTATCGTGCGCTCCAGCCAGACAGACAGACGGACGGACATTGCTTAATCGACTCAAATTGTCTGAAACACATTTCGTCCAAACATACTTGGGGTCTAAAACCATTATTTCGATGAGGCACATTTTGTCGGTATGAAAGTGTATATCACCAATATTTTTGAAAATTTAACATAACTGAAGCCAAGGTTTACCCTTTTAGAGCACGCGACTTGTGATTGTATATTATACAAATTAAATATTTTTGGATAAAATGAAATGTTTTTGGACGTGGCAAAAAATATTGGCCTTAAAAGATAATTTGCGTGGAAGCTGTGGCTATATTTATGTTAAACAAGTAAAAAAGCATTAAGTTCGGCCGGGCCGAACTTTTCATACCCTCCACCATAAAATATTCTGAACTAAAATGGAATAATTACTTTTCATTCCTGTCCCCAACTTTAAGTGGGTACGTTAAAATGTCAGATAATGTTTATGTACATTTATGCTTCATTCGGGAGGCCCTTTTTTATGGTGCCTATATCTAACTATGTATGTGGACAATTTTTGGTGGGCTAGAAATTGGGAGGTACTGTTATATAGGGGTTATAATAAAACATGGGCCTATGTTGACAGTTTTTGATGGGAGCCTTTAATGTCAAATAACTCCTAATTCAAAATATCGAAAATCGGTACATAACGTGGAAACTTTAAATGTCATTAACAGCTAGTTCGGAGGCATCTGGGCTATACGAAAATATGAACTTAAATGAACCGTTATATGGGGGCTATACCAAAACGTGGACCTATGTCCACAAGTTTTGTCATATAAGTTTATTGATATTTAAGAACTTTAAATGTCAAATTATAGCTACATCGGTCTGAAAATGTAGCTACAAACGTCAAAACACCGCAAATCGGGGGTACCGTTATATGGGGGCTATACCAAAACGTGGACCTATGTCCACAAGTTTTGTTATATAGGTTTATTGACACTTAAGAACCCTAAGTGTCAAAATATAGCTAAATCGGTCTGATAATGTAGCTAAAACTGTCAAAATTCCGTAAATCGGGGGTACCGTTATATGGGGGCTATACCGAAACGTGGACCTATGTCAACAACTTTTGTTATATAAGTTTATTGACATTTAAGAACCCTAAATGTCAAATTGTAGCTACATCGGTCTGAAAATGTAGTTAAAAACGTCAAAATACCGCAAATCGGAGGGTACCGTTATATGGGGGCTATACCAAAACGTGGACCTATGTCCACAACTTTTGTTATATAAGTTTATTGACATTTAAGAACTTCAAATATCAAATTATAGCTAAATCGGTCTGAAAATGTAGCTAAAACCGTCAAAATACCGTAAATCGGGGGTACCGTTATATGGGGGCTAAACCAAAACGTGGACCTATGTCCACAACTTTCGTTATATAAGTTTATTGACATTTAAGAACCCTAAATGTCAAATTATAGCTACATCGGTCTGAAAATGTAGCTAAAACGTCAAAATACCGTAAATCGGGGGGTACTGTTATATGGGGGCTATACCAAAACGTGGACCTATGTCTACAACTTTTTTTATATATATTTATTGATACTTAAGAACCCTAAATGTCAAATTATAGCTAAATCGGTCTAAAAATGTAGCTAAAAACGTCAAAATACCGCAAATCGGGGGTACCGTTATATGGCGGCTATACCAAAACGTAGACCTATGTCCAAAAGTTTTGTTATATATGTTTAATAACACTTAAGAACCCTAAATGTCAAATTATAGCCAAATCGGTCTGAAAATGTAGCTAAAAGCGTCAAAATACCGTAAATCGGGGGTACCGTTATATGGGGGCTATACCAAAACGTGGACCTATGTCCACAACTTTTATTATATATGTTTATTAACACTTAAGAACCCTAAATGTTAAATTATAGCTACATCGGTCTGAAAATGTAGCTAAAAACTTCAAAATACCGTAAATTTTTCGTCAAAATACCGCAAATCGGGGGGTACCGTTATATGGGGGCTATACCAAAACGTGGACCGATATATCCCATCTTCGAACTTGATCTTCCGACGGTTAAAAAATGGTATTCCCCAATTTTCAGCAAAATCGGTCAACAAATGCGACCTGTATGTTGCGAACGGACGGTCGGACGGACATGCATAAATCGACTCAGAAAGTGATTCTATGTATATCCCTAGAAGGAACTATGGGTCTATCTCGCTTCCTTTTGTATGTTACATACAAACACATAATACCCCTTACCACATAGTGGTGTAGGGTATAAAAATGGGTAAAAATGGGTTGAAGCCACCATGTCTTTTTTTGTTGTCTCTCGATTTGTAAGTAAACCACACTTCTCTCGATTTTCCTTTCACAGTAAAAGTAGAAGCAAACTAAATAAAGATCATCTCACTAATGTATTACTTTTCAATATTTTAACTGCTTCTACCATTAAATGATGCTGACATTTTGAAGCCAGATTTACAGTGTTTTTTTGAAATTTTCTTCTAATTTCATTCCGCAAACAGGTTTTTCAAAAAAACATATATAGGATTGTAGTACTTGCGATTCTGAGTTATTTGATACGTATATTGTGAATGTAGTCTGCACAGCTTCATAGAAATCTGCATCCAAATGCGGAAATTTTGTGCGAACATTTTTCTAAAAATCATATTTGTCGGGTCTAATATTTTCAATTGTCTCTAAAATACCTCGTACTCCATTGCACATTTTAGTTTTTTACGTTCCGGATCCAATAAATCATTCCTCGTGAAAATCCATTTACTAAAACGCGAGTTACGAGAAATTCCAAAGTAGAAAAATCACCTAAAATTGTTTTTGAAAATATCGTATTTTATCGCTTTTTCTGCGGATTGCTTCCACTGCAATGAAAAAACTAGTGCAACATCTTCGTTTTAGGGGAAGCAGAGATTTGAAACTTCACTGAAAAGGGGGCTACATTCATTTTATCCCAAAAAATAGTGTGTGATGCTACATACACGGTTCTTGATTGATCGCCGTGAAATAGATATACATATATGGATATAGATGTTCATGGTGAACACTGAAATCGGATGCGGACAAAAATTTTATGAACTTTGCACAAATTAGCGATATTTTATAGGGTTTTTAATGCTAAAATGTAGCCGATGCTACACCTTAGGCTTCAAACTAAATTTCGAAAAATATATACAACTCAAAAGATATGGTCTTGCTGTACATAAAAAATCACATGCGGACAAAATGATTTTGATAATTACGCGATTTACACGTATATTAAAATGCATATAAATTAAAATGGGTTATTTGACCTCTATTTCCATTTCAGAAGCCTTGAATTTTATAAAATTGTTTCTTAAAAGGTGAAATAAAAAGTAAAAAAGTATCAGTCGGCTTTGCCGACAGAGGTATGCCCTCAGCATGGGTATATTGAAACAATTTTTTCCCAAAATACGTATGTATTTAGGGGGTTTTAAAAAATTTGGGCTTTTGAACCGACAAAAATGTTGATTAGGATTAAAGATCGAAAGTTTTGCGGAGGAGATACTAAAAGGAATGGATCGACATTGACCGTTATGGAAGTGGATCTCCAGCCACAACATATGGTGTCATACATAGGGGGTTTTTACACTCTTCGGGCTGTTTGCTCAAGAAGTATGGACTTGCCCCTAAAAAAACTTTTAATTGAGGCAGCGAATGCAAGTTGCTTCAACAAAAATCAAAGTTAGTCGATATTAGGTCTTAAAGTGAATTTATCCGAAATTTTGTGTGGGAGGTACCGGATGGAGTGGACAAGCATAGTCCATATTTGAACCTGATCTATATGTGCTAGATAAATTAGGATGTGTAAAGTATAGACCAATTCGGCCACTCCCTTCAAGAGTTACCGTACGAACAATTTTCCCGAACATTTTTGAACTTTTGTGGGGGAGGTACCTGAAGGAGTGGACCGATATTGCTTATCTTCAAACTTAGACTATTTTTGAACAAAATATTACTAAGACCATATTTTGGACCGAATCGGCAGATCCGTACGAGATATCTTTCGCTCCAACCACCTCACAGGGTGTCATAGGGGTTTTTTGCAACGTTCATGCTATTTTCTCATGAAGTATGGACTTGCCCCTGATAAAACTTGTACCGTCGTATGGAGGGCAGTGAATACAAGTTGCTAAAACAAAAATCAAAGCGATTCGAGAGATGGCCCTAAACTGAACTTTTCCGAAATTTTGTGTGGGAGGTACCCGAAGGAGTGGACCTGTTGAGACCATATTGGAACCTCATATTACTCTGGTAGAAAGTTTACGCTAGACTAAGTATGGACCAAATCGGTAACTCCCCTCAAGAGTTATCGTGCGCACAAACTTTCCGAACATTTTCGAACTTTTGTGGGGGAGGTACAGGAAGGGGTGGACCAATGTACCTCATCTTCGAACTTAAACTAAGTTTGGGCAAAATATTACTAAAGCCAAAATTTGAACCGACCGAATTTGAACCGGTTCATCAGTTCGAGAGTTATCGTGCGCTCCAGCCAGCAGAACATACTTGGGGTCTAAAACCATTATTTCGATCATGCACATTTTCATCGTATCAAAGTGTATATACCCTCCTTAGCCTAAAGGCTGAGGGTATAAAAACGCCGTAACTTTTGTCCGCAACAGATTCGTACTGGAGAATTTTTTCTTAACCTATGTACCAAAAATCTTTTTTTTGAAGAGGAATATGAAATAATTGACAATATTCGTGATATACACTTTCATACGGGCAAAATGTGCTTCATCGAAATAATGGTTTTAGACCCCAAGTATGTTTGGACGAAATCCGTTTCAGACAATTTGGAGTCGATTTGGCAATGTCCGTCCGTCTGTCTGTCTGGATGGTGCGCACGATAACTCTCGAACGAACCGATTTGGTCCAAAATTCGGATTTCGTAATATTTTGTCCAAACTTAGTTTAAGTTCTAAGATAGGTTATGTCGGTCCACTCCTTCCTGTACCTCCCCCACAAAAGTTCGAAAAGTTCGGAAAAATTGTGCGCACGATAACTCTTGAAGGGTACTTTGTGTTGGCAAACCAGACTGATTTTTCATTTCATTTGTAAACTGGTTTTTATACCCTCCACCATAATAAAGAGGGTATAATTAAATTTGTCATTCCGTTTGTAACACATCGAAATATTCATCGAAGACCCTATCAAGTCCCAGTTGTTCAATAAATAGCAATTGTCTACTTTGACATAGGCATGTAACTAGTTACTCATTGATCCTAGTTACTTTACACCCAAAAATGGCACACAAAATAGCCTATAACCCGCTTTTGTCACTGGAAATGGGCTTCCTTGCCTATCATGTCAATTCACTAGTTACAGGTAATGCGGCGTGTAATATATTGACTATTTTATAGACTACCGATGGATAGTGTACTAGACAATGTTTCTGTCTTGTAATCCATTTTCAACATTATTTCTTTTTTTAACAAAATAGAAAAAAATGTTCTGTCATTTTGTTCGTTTATTCATAATTTAAAAACTTATTGATGCGTTTGTTGTGAAAAAATTTAAGATGCAAAAAAAACGTGTTACCAGCTAAATCATAAGAAGGATGAATAATTTAAGACGAATATTTATAATATATATGTGGTAAGTATTGATACATATCTTGACACAATTCATTATCGCGTCATTTCATTAAACTTCTATACATTTTATTTCAGGAACTTTTGAATGATCTGAAGGACCCACGAGAAAAACATTCCACGGACCAAATAAACATAAGTCGCTGTATCAAGTAGTCATACACTAGTTCCAGTATCAAGGATCATGTATACAATATTATATTGTCCTTTGTAAAATATTTGCACTCCATTTATTAAAATAAAGTGTGGCTAATGCATATATGCATTAACCCATTTATCTGACTTCAAGTTACTAGTATTTTTGGTTATCATTTCTGACTACCGAATTGACTGGTTACTCGTTATGCACTGAGGAGACAATTGCCTCTCACACGACTATCGAATTGGGTGGTTACTGGTAATGCAGTGAGGGGACAATTGCCTTTCACATGACTATCGAATTGGGTGGTTACTGGTAATGCAGTGAGGGGACAATAGACCTCTTCCTATGACATCCCCATGTTAAATTCACCAGTCTATAACATTGCGAGTAGATTGGGTGGTAACTAGGGGTGTTTACCAGTAGCCAGCAAAATTGCTAGTTATTCCCTAGTTACCCGAACAACTGGGGTATATATGTTATTGATCGGGGTAAAATTCTAAGTCGATATAACAAGGTCCGTCTGTCTGTCCGTCTGTTGAAATCAAGATACAGCTCGCAATTTTTAAGATAGAGCTTTGTAATTTTGTATAGAAGTTTCTATTACTCCTACCTAGAATTTTTGGAATTGCAAATTGGTAATATTTGTCCACGCCTTCATATAGCCCCTATAAAACGTACCTCCCGATTTTCGGTGTTTTGAAGGTTGTGGCCTCAAAATTCCACAGAAGTGGTATTTATTTATTTAGTCTTCGCTTGGGTTATAAAACTTTTCCTCAAAAACTTGTCGGTACAGACCCGCGCCTTAATATAGCCCCCATAGAACGGTACTTCCCTATTTCCGGTATTTTGTAGGTTGTGGCCTCAATATTCCACGGAAATGGCAGAAATTTGGTATTTGTTCTTCATTTAGGTTATTAAACGTTCTATATGAAATTTCTCGGTATAGGTCCCCGCCTTAGTATAGCCCCCATACCTCCCTATTTTCGTTATTTTCAAGGTTGTGGCCTCAATATTCCAGCGAAATGGCTGAAATTTGGTATTTGGTCTTCATTTGGGGTATTACAAGTTTCATATTTCATATGTCGGTATAATTCCACGACATCATATGGCCCCCATAGAACTGTACCTCTCTATATCGGGTATTTTGAAGATTGCGGTCTCAATATTCCATCAATATTCCACTTTGTATTTAGTCTTCGTTGGTGGAATAAAACTTTCCCCCAAAACTTTGTCAGTAAAAGCCTACGCCTTTATATAGCCCCCATAGAAAGGTACCTCTCGAATTTCGTGATTCTGAAGGTTGTGACGTCAATATCCCACCGAAAGACTGACATTTTTATTTAATCTTCCATGTGGTTATAAAATATTCTGGAGAGAATACCGCGGGATCCTACCTACCTCTTGATTTCTGATATTTTGATGGTTTTACCGAAATATCGGAAATTTGGTATTTAGTCTTCTTTAAGTCTAAAAACTTTCCGTCAGAAATTTGTAGGTATAGATCGACGTTTTGGTATAGCCCCGAATTTCGGTAATTTGAAGGTTAGCCACATTGTTTTACCGAACTTTCTGAAATTTGGTATTTAGTCTCCTTCATAAACGAAAGTAAACTAATTGTTCCATTTTACTTCAATACAACTCGTGTTTTGTTTTTAAATTATATTCATACCCAAACAGCCTACCGTAGTTTCTATTTTCATCTGCCGGATCTTTAATTTTTAGTTAAGAAGTAATCCTATCCGGTTCCACTTCTTATCTGCACTGTTATTAAAGGTTATCCTAATATACCCACTTTTTTATAGTTATCTTTAGGCCATCTACTATGAAAAGCTGACCATAGAATTTTCAGCATTCTATTTGTATTTCTGTTTTTTTTTTTTAATGTGGCCAAAAGCATTGTCGTTTGTCACAATGCAATATTGTTAAGTGTTCAGGTGTTTTTTTGTACAAGTGATAACAATCTACTGGCCTTGTAATTTCAAATGAAGGACTAGTTTTTATGTCCGTCCGAGTTCCCTAATGCTTCCTTTTTATTGTTGTTATTTAATCTCAACCAAAAGATACAAGTTTGAAACTAAACTGTAGTGAATGAATTAAAGTGAAGAGTTAAAGGAAACAGAGAATAAAAAGTGTGATTGGATTACCCTCTCTTAGCTAATGAAGAATGGAATTAAACGGAAATTAAAAAAAAACCAACTGTGAGTTTAGCTGAGCGTAAATAAAAAATGTGTTGTGCTTTTCTACCTGGTAACAACTGAGTCGAGTTTAATTAACTAAGCCACTAAGTGTACAAACTCTCTTCGACGAATGAAACAAGAAGTGCCAAGGAAACTAATGCTGGTAATTATATCAGTGCTGGAACAAATGTTATTTTTGTTTCTTATTCGGTTGATCCTTAGCTACTTATCAGCAGTCCCTTAACCATTTATAGAAGGCAATTGCATTAAATAACTTTATTTAAACATTTTATCCATTAACAGATTTAATAAAAAAATCTTTCCCTACCATTTTGCCCAAAAATATAATCCGAAACCCGTGTTCTTTGTTCAAACAACACGAGTGGGCCGCAACCAAAAAAGGTCGCAGACTAATTTATTAGAACGTAACAATAGAAATCTTTGTTATTGACCAAATTTTATGGGAATAATGTCTAAACATTGCTCAGTTATTTAGCTTTAGCTACGACAATGAAATCGAAAACATTTTTTGCTGGAAATCCCGCTTATTCGATGGTGTCCTTTTAACTAATTTTGTTGTTCTTTTTTCGGTTGGCGGGCGAATCACTGAAGTGTAATTTTTTGTGCTTGTTGTCGGGTTCCCAAGGATATTCGCAAGAAACCCTCAATTGCTTATTTAGTTTTTTTTTTGTTTTTCCACTCCAATGATTTATTCCACGGACCGTAATTGAAATGGTCATTTTGGAAAGGTTTTCATCATCATCGTCATCATAACAAGGGATAGTTAAATGGGAAACATTTCTACTAAGTTGTTGTTTTTCCATTACCTCAGTTGAGTAGTTTTTTTTTTATTTAGATTTTAGACGTTGAATGGAAAATGTAATCATTTATTATTTTTTCTTGGGTTTTGCGTGGGTGCAAAAAGTGGTTAAGTCATTAATGAAATACGTTGTTTTAAGCATATTAATCTACAGAGTTTCCTAAAATATGTTGAATTCTGCTGATTTTTAATTAATTCTCTTTCGAGTTGAGCTGTACATTGACAAATTAGGAGTCTACCGAAGTCCCACGCATCCAACCATTATGCTACATTTCACAAGTAATTAGGCCGATCTTCAGGCATATTAGAATGTTGTTTTTGTGGCAGACGAAGGCAAAGCTTTTTAACTAGTATTTATACCCAATTCATTAGATAAATGTATATGCGAAATTATGTCAGTTGATTGAAACATCAAACTTTTCCTAAAGTCCTGCTTGGTAATCCCATTTTTCAATGTTCACAAATACTATGTTAAGTTTTTATATTGATTTTTGTTGAATTTTGGTGGAGAGTTCGGGTTTGACATTAGAAGCAAAGTCCTAAAATTCCCCATCGATTTTAGGGGGTTTCTAGGTTTCCAGATTTATTTTTTGGAAACGGTTGATCTAATCAGGAAGTGACTAAAGTAAAAATTGTAGACAGAAAAATTATCTACAAGCTTGGTGTTAATAATTTGTTTCCTAGAAGGAATCATTTTTGAGATATATATGTTCTAAGAAACACATAATTTTTATGCACATATTCAGACGAACCGGATAAAATAACTGAAGTAACCGGGTCTGTCCCCCTAAAAATGTATGTTTCCTTGAAGAGCGAAATGATACCTATCTTTTAAAAAAAGATCCAACAAAATCGGAGCGTGTTTAGTAGAGTTATACAATGCTAGAGTCATTTTATTCAAAAATAGCCCATATAAGCCACATGTGTAATCGAAAGCCCAACGGAAACGACCCTAACGAACACTCTCCGATTTTTATACCCTACACCACTATGTGGGGAGGGTATTATAAGTTTGTTTTGGCCAAAAAGTTTGTAACGCATCGAACTAATGGTCGTAGACCCATACTTATATATACCAAAATGAATGTCTCGACGAGCTGAGTCGATCTGGCTATGTGTGTCCGTCCGTCAGTCCGTCTGTCCATCTAAACCTTGTAATCACGCTACAGGTCGCAATTTTGATCGGATCGTCACGAAATTTTGAAAGTGGATAGGGGTCCCGGAGGGGAAGAAGCCTATTGATTTTAGTGATGGTCGGATAATATTTAGGGGTCGGAATGGGCAAAAACCTTATGTGGATAAAAAGACAACGTTTACAGCGTATACCAAAAGCAAAACCTGACAGTAAAAGTAGAAAATATCACCTTTCTAATGATGTAAAGTAGGTTCTCGTAGGTGATCAAACAACGAAGATATCACAATAGTCGCAAATAAAATCCAAATTTTCATTTTTGCGATTTTAAAAATAATGACGAATATCACAGCTTTGGTTGAGGACTTTCCTAAAGCAAAGCCTGGCTATGAAAGTAGAAGATCCCATCTTTACAATGATGTAAACTAGGTCGGCGTAGGTGACCAAATAACGGAGATATCGCAATAGTCGGTAATACATCCCATTTTTCCACTTTTTTGGAAATCACGCTACAGGTCGCAATTTTAATTGGATCGTCACGAAATTTTGGGTGTTATTGGGGGTCGCACAGAGGAAAAAACCTTTTGATTTTGGCGATGGTCGGATAATATTTTGGGGTCGTAATGGACAAACAACTTATTTGGATAAAAAGACAATGTTTTCTTCCGAAGCGAATATCTCAGCTTCTATGTGGGGCATACCAAAAGCAGAACCATGAAAGTAGAAAATATAGCCTTTCTAATGATGTAAAGTAGGTTCTCGTAGGTGATCAAACAACGAATATATCGCAATAACCGCTAATAGAACACAACTTTTTATTTTTGCGATTTTAATAATAATGACGAATATCACAGCTTTGGTTGGGGATCTTCCAAAAACAAAGTCTGACTATGAAAGTAGAAAATCCCATCTTTACAGTGATGTAAAGTAGGTGGGCGTAGCTGGTCACATAACGGAGATATCACAATAGTCGGCACTACATCCCATTTTTCAACTTTTTTGGAAATCACGCTACAGGTCGCAATTTTAATTGGATCGTCACGAAATTTTGGGTGTTATTGGGGGTCGCACAGAGGAAAAACCTTTTGATTCTTGATTATGGTCGGATATTATTCAGGGGTCGGAATGTATATTTATTACGAATTTATTAAGCAATTAAACAAATATGAAATCAGGCTTTTAGCAACAATTTTGTTAAAATCTGATGCATCAACATTTCTTGCACTTGACAGTTAATAACTGAGTGAATATTTACAACAACAACAAAAGTGAAAACAAAATTTTTGTCAGCAGAGTGTCTGTAATCGATACAATGGAAAACATTTCTCAATTTTATACTTTGATTTTTTGATTTTCGCGCCGCTAGATCAATGGTTTCGACCAGTGTGCGACATAGATATAGCCTAAACCACGTACCCGAAGAAAAAAGTTAACACAATACTTCTGTAGGTTTTATAGCTGTTGGCACCGACGTAGCCAGAAGTTGGCACCGACGTGATCAGAAGTGTTGCGGAGAAGGTACCTGAAGAAATGGACCGGACCAACATAGTTTTTTATGGAAGTAGATATTATTTTGGGGGTCATTCCTTTTAAAAGATATTGCGCCCACCAGTCATTTCAGTCTTTCACCAATGTGGTTCATTTTCGAGCTTAAACTAAGTTTGGACAAAATAAAGTTTGGTCCAAATCTGTTGTTCCATTCACCGCTTTAGCTAAAAAAAGGAAAGGTCCTCAACATTCCATGTAAACAACAAAAATGGTTGGATGCGTGAACTTCGGTAGACTCCTAATTTTTCAATGTATATCTAAGGTCTAACAACTCAACTCAAAAGAGAATTAATTAAATAATACTATAAATGACCTTCGCCTTCATAAGGCAAAAATAAGATTTTCCGATTGTATACCCTTTCTTCTGGTTTTACCGAAGTGATATCACTGAATTACATAACATTCACTGTAGTTGTGAGTTATTAATATATCCATTGTTTTGAAAATATATTAACTCTGATATATTATCAAAAAAACAAGGGACATTGGCCAAGAAGTATTAAGTCATTTTAATTAAAATATAGTAATGAACATTATTTCATCAGTAATATAAGTCTAAAATAAGGTTTAGGTCTTTGCTAAATAAGAAATTTTCACTAACATGAACTTTCAAAATTTTGGTCAGGTGGTTACTCCCTTCAAGAGTTATCGCGCGGACAATTTGTCCGAACATTTTTGAACTTTTGTGGGGGAGGTACCCGAAGGAGTGGACCGATATGGCCCATCTTCGAACGTAAATCAAATGTGGACAAAATATTTCGATACCCAAAATTTGAACCGAATCTATTGATCCGTTCGAGAGTTATCGTGCGCACCAGCCAGCCAGAGAGGCAGACAGACAGACAGACGGACATTGCTAGATCGACTCAAAATTGTGTGAAACGGATATCGTACAAATATAATTGGGGTCTAAAACCATTATTTCGATGAGGCACATTTTTGGTCGTATCAAAGTGTAAATACCCTCTTTATCCTAAAGGCTGAGGGTATAAAAATAACTCAGCATTGTCCGATTTTAATGTAAACACACGCCATTGTCTGCTGTTCATTAAAACATAATCTTTTACACCTTTGCCTTTTTCAGCCGTTACCTCTTCAGAGGTACACATTTGTTACAAAAGAAAACAGACTGTACTCAATACTTCGTAATTCTAGTACCATTCTATTTATATTTGAAGACGACACCGTGCTGGTATATATTAATAGCATTAAGTACGACAATTTGACGCCAGATTAATTCAACAATGCGTGGAGGGCTTCCTCCAATTATAGAATTAAGCAATTCATGGATGGAGGAAAGAACATCGTGGATATTTTCAAAAAGCGGCCGCAATATAAAGTACCAACTGGCTGTCAATTGGTAAGTACATTTTGTAAATTCTTTCTAAAAGATAGGGCCTAGGGGAGGTACCCCGTCCCCTCCGAAATTGAACCAAATATTTAACATATTTTCCCTATACATTCTCTGAAATTTTCAACACTTTCGCTAAAATAGCGTTTTCAAAAAATAGGTCCAAGGGGAGGTACCCCGCCCGACCGAAATTCAACAAAATCTGTAGTGGTCATCCATGTACATTATCAGAAATTTTCAATTATAAGAGCGATACAGACAATGCAGCCTACTGTTATAGATATTTGACAAAAAAGAGATCGTGCAATACGTAGTCATTCCAGTGCAATATTTACAAGGAACAGGCGATGGTAGTGAATCTACGATAGTTCTTAAGAAATACTTGACTGTTAATATTTTTACGTATTGTAAGTAAATAATAATCTCTTTTTGTATGTTTGGAAAATATTTTAAAAATACTGTGATACTCAATAATATACATACAATTATAATGTCGTTGTAGATCATCCCCTGAAGATGCAATTTCAAAAATTGCGAAATATTGGGAAACATAAAATGAAACAATAAACAAACAAGCTCAAAGAAGATTTTCATTTCTAAAATAAATTTAAAAGGTCGAATAAACTAAAACTCAAACATATATGATATATTTGTTTACTTTATTTTCCAGATCGACATTGATTTTAACATCTTCTTGGTCATCTTTACTGGATTGGGATGATAAATTAAATAAAATATTAAATTGCATCAAGGACAACATTAAATTTCGTGATCCATATATGAAAGATGTTTTGGACTGTGCGATCGCGGATGGATGTGAAAAAATACTATAAATGCAGACAAATTTGTTATATACTTAGATGGACATGTAATGCCCATAAATAATTTTAAAAGAGCTTTTGAATATCTTTCAAATCGTTCCATATATGTATTTAATGTTGAGTATCCAGTGCCTTGTTTACTGTTTTGGCAGTTTATAGAAATGTTTATGTATGAAATGAAACAGAAAAGCAAAAAAAAAACTAAATTTTGTATATTAGTAGAGACGCTACCTAAAATGTAAAAATTATTTGTATTATTAATAAGAATTATTAGTAATAATATGAATGAAAATCATAAAATTACTTTTCATTAACATTATTTCATTGCTAAATTTATTTAATTTTTAAATCAACTTATTTCATTTGTACATTCATTCAATTTTGTCAGAGCAGGAATAGCTGCCATCATTATAGTATTTAGGGCCATGTCAAAATCATGGATGTTAGGACCTGTATGTAAAATATACATTCACTGGACAATACCCGTAGACTATCCAGCATTTTCACATACAATATCAGGAACCTATGACTTATCCTGATGACGTTATTTTAGTTTATAGTACTAAAATACGTAATTTTTCAAAGTGCGATCTGGGTTATCAATATGTTCCCTATATATATTCACCATAGATATTTCAAAAACAGTTTGGATCGAGCTCGCATAATCTTCTGAAAGAATTTATTATGAAAAAACATCAATAAAATATATTTTGTGACCGCAGATAACGAAAATGTTAATAAAAGCCGTAGAAAATGGTCCTAAATCATGTATGAAAAGCGAAAGCTTCTGGAGATGTTAAATATTATAGCTACTAATTTCTTTTGTTCAGAGACTCATAATGAAATTTGATTTGGAAAATTTCTTCTTTTGACATAATCCCCAAAAAGTGAAGTACTTTAGGAGATTTTGACTCAGGATGGAATAAATTTCAATTAAGATTCTTAAAGGTTAGCAAATAATTTCTGTCTTTGGGTGTTTTGTTGGCAAATTTGATATATATATTTTCTTGATATATATTGTAAAATTATATTTCATTTATTTGGCGACTTATACTGAAATTTGATGGAGAACATTTTCGTCTTTGACGCCTTCTATCTGGAATGAAGTTTTGTGGGACAAAATGTAATAAACTCAGATAAAGTACAACATTAACCCTAAAACGTGATTTTACTTTTGGCAGATTCCTGGGGACCTATAGTAAAATTTTATGACAAATAATTTTGTAGAATATTTTGATTTGATACGATCTCATTTTAAAGGAGTTTTTAAACTTTTTTGAAAAAAAAAATGGACCAAAAAGACCCATTTAGTGACTCGCATGAGGGTTAATTTTTTACATAAAAAGATACCCCGTATTGTTGTCAGTAATATTGCCAAAGACACTTTATACCTAAAATGCAAGGATTCCAAGGAATCTGATGTCGAATATTTCAAAACCTGTAGAAATGGGCGGAACTTGCCACGCCTATTTAGGTTACTTCCCGACGTAAACTTTCAAAACGCCGATACACGTGTCTTCTTTTTTTCGGTCCTCTTTCATAATCTGGCCTAATTATCTTGTAATTATTTTTTGTGTTGTACAGTGTTATATATAATATAAAAAATTGGTTTCAATTACAAATGTAATAATTTTAATTACAAGTGGGATGTATTGAATTTTAAAATGCCCAATAGGAATTTAATTTTAAAATCAATTTATTTCATTTGTATTATTTTAATATTACACACGAAAGAAATAATTCAAATCAAATAAATTGATTTTAAAATTAATTTCCTATTGGGCATTTTAAAATTCAATACATCCCACTTGTAATTAAAATTATTACATTTGTAATTATAAACATAATTTTTTATAATATAAAACTTTGAAATTTATTAACAAAGGTCCGTTGAACACACCCTAAAGTGCACTTAGACACAAATTTTTAACTTTTGTAGGGGAGGTAGAAGTTAAACTAAATTTGGATAAAATAGTAGGAGATCAAAATATGTTGACCAAATTTGTTGCCCCGTTCAAGATATATCGTGCATACCATGTTAGGGGGGAAGCACCGGATGTTGTAGACCGGTATTGCCTATCTTCGAACTGAAACTAAGTTTGAACAAAATACGACAAAGGCCAGTTGGAGAGTTATCGAGTTATCAACCACTACATATGTTGGAATATGGGTTTTTTACACCGCTCGGGATGTTTAGGAGGATATTAGAAGTTCGAAAATTTTGACCAAATTGTTTGCCCTATTCAGTATATATCGTGCATACTATGTTAGTGACATTTTATATTGAGGGGCCAGTATTGCACATATTCGAACTGGAACTTAGTTCGGACAAAATACGACGAAGGCCAAATTTTGGACAAAATCGGTTGTCCATTTCGAGAGTTATCGTGCTATTCAACCACTACATAGGAGTTTTTTACACTTTTCAGGCTGTTTTCTCAAGAAGTACGGACTTGCCCCAGAAAAAAACTTTTACCGCCGTAATTAAAGCACCGAATGCAAGTAGGTTCAACAAAAATCAAGCTGTTTCGAGATCAGGTCTTAATGTAAAATTATCCAAAATTTTGTGTTGGAGGTACCCGAAGAAGTGGACAAATATAGTCCATATTCGAAACTGATCTATATCAGGTAGGAATACAAGGATGATTAAAGCATGGTCTAAATCGGTCACTCCTATCAAGAGTTATCGTGCGCACAATTTGTCCGAAAATTTTTGAACTTTTGTGGGGGAGGTACCTCAAGGAGTGTACCGATATGGCTTATCTTTGAACTTAAACTAAGTTTGGACAAAATATTACGAAGGCCAAATTTCTGCACCGAATCGGCAGATCCGTGAGAGAGTTATCATGCGCTCCATCCAGACAGACAGACGGACGGACATGGCTAAATCAACTCCAAATTGTCTGAAATGGATTTCGTCCAAACATATTTGGGGTCCAAATCCATTATTTCGATGAGGCACATTTTGCTCGTATGAAAGTGTATAAACCCACGTTATTATAAATGCTGAGGGTATAAAAACGGTCCATCTCCAAACTTGATTTAAGTGAGGATGACACATTACGATTTAAATCGGTAACTCCCTTCGAGAGTTATCGCCAGACGGACGGAAATGTATTCTGTGAGTCATATTCTGATGATCTGAAATTGCAATTAGATTAGAATTATATATTTGTATCACAAATTCATATATTTACAAAAGTATTTCTAAAGATTGATATTTTAAAATTCAATCGTCATTGAAAACTAATTGCAAATACAACAGCAACATTCATTTAAACCAAAAAATAATTATAATTATATTTTTTAGAATATATAAACATTAAATTTCATAAATCACATTCGCATATACTACTCTTAGTATTTTAATGACCATAATAATAATAAAAATTTGTCACTCAATTGTATATTTATCCAGCAATGGAAATTATTGCCAACCCAATGCCAAAAGTATACATACATATATCGAATGAAATCCGATTACAATCTCAATGTAAATCATATTGACAAAACATTTAAGTTGTGTTCGCCATTTATCTCAGTTGTACCTCCTCATCCCCCTCGAAACGAAACGTTTTATTTATTTTCTGTTTTATTTGTTAATCTACTTAAATAGACTGTCAGTTTGGCAATTGTTTTGCCAAAAAAGCGCACATGCACACAAAATACTATTTACTCACACAGCTTTAGTTTTATGGCTATCTACTCATTGTCGATGAATGATGAAAATATGCTGATCTTGTTTTATGACAGCTATAAATCGTCACCCAAAAAATAAACACAATAGTTTTTTTGTTTTTTGCCAAATCCTATTTGTATTAATGTGTGTGTGCCAATATAGACAGACGATCCAAAAAAGCACAAACAAACACTGAAAACGTGAATACACATTCAACAGCATGCTATCCTTTTGTGCTAAATTGAATAGTTAAATATCTAAAAAAATGTTGACACATAGATTTTTTCGATTTAACATGAAAATGCAATAAAATTTATTTCACTGAATAACTAGACAGTTTGTTGAACAAACATAGTAATCCCTCATGTTGAATTTGTATAGTTTGAATGGGAATAAAGATTAGGTCTTAGTTTGCGTAAATCTTGTACATTTAAGATAATGGTTATTTTATAATAATGGTATATAGTTTAAATAAGTTAAAATTTGATATTTGGAATGATGTTTTTAAGTGTTTGTGGGTGAAGATGAGGATGACGGATACCAAACAAAGGTTTATGAGTACATGGCAAAGCGTAAGACTTATGGCAGATATTTTGCAAATGAAAAAAGCAAGTCGGTTGCGAAATGGCTCTTTTGTAATTCTTCCAATCGTATACCGAAGTTACACTATGCAACACTGAAAATGCAAACAACTTCTCGTATGCATTTTATGGCCTCATCTATACCGGGCTAAAACTACAGTTTAGTTTTGCATTTATTGGGCCTTTATGTCAGAAACGACTAGGAATTTGGCCTTGCTGTCTTTGGTAATATTGTAGCCCTAAAATAAAATAGCTTATCTTTTGAACAGACCACATAAAAAACTCCATCTAAGGCATCAAAGTCGATAAAATATAGAAAATTTTACCTAATTGCTGAAACTCTGGTCAGTATCAGCTAACCTCTTAGGAGTTGAGTCAAGTAACCTTCTGCAAAAATCTTCCAAATAAAGTTCAGAACATTTTGAAACTTTAAAATGCTTAATTCATGTTGTTTCAGTGGTATTTTGCACAGTTTATTAAATAAAAAACAAACGTCGTTCGTTGTTAATGGCATCAGTTGAGAACGGCTGGACCGATTTGAACAATTATTTTTGTGAAATGTTCGCCTTAACCCGACTTTGGTTTTTATGCACAAAAAAGACCACGACCACTATTACGCCCACTTTTTTAAATTTAAAATTTTTATCTTTTCTAAAAAACTACTGAACCTATTTTTATGAAATTGTCAAGGAATGTACAGGGATGCCCTCCCGGTTAAAATGGGCTAAATTTTGTTGAATTTCGGAGAAGGCGGGGTATATCTTCTATACCCAATTTCTTTAAAAATTTCTATATTTAAAATAAATACGAATGTATCGGTTTGGAAATTAAATTGCTAGAGAATTGTCGTTTTGTCTCCGACACTACCTAATTTTTTAGGATCGAAAGACTTGACCACGCTTACTTTTGAAAATGTGTTACATCAACAAATCTATTGCACCGATTTTCCAGAAATTTTCAGAGAATGTACAGGGATGGCCACCAGGATGTATATTTTCTTGAATTTCGAGGGGCGGGGTACTTCCCTTTGCCATATTTAAACAAGTGAGCCAAGGCTCACATAAGCTTTTGATCAGGAACGTACGCAGGGGGGTTTGGTCCGACAATTTTTTTTTTTTGAGCTACTTTAAACAATTTTTACGATTTTTTTTCACTAAAATAATTTTTGTTTTTGAAATTTCAAATTAAAATTGATATTATTCTGAAGGTTATGTACTGAAAATGTACTTTATCAACAAGTTGTCTGAAGAAATATTTATTATACCCTACACCACTATGTGGTAAGGGGTATTATGTGTTAGTGCATTTGTATGTAACATACAAAAGGAAGCGAGATAGACCCATAGTTCCTTCTAGGGATATACATAGAATCACTTTCTGAGTCGATTTATGCATGTCCGTCCGTCCGTTCGCAACATACAGGTCGCATTTGTTGACCGATTTCGCTGAAAATTGGGCAATACCATTTTTTTAGCCGTCGGAAGAACGCTATTGCTTTTGGTGAAAATCGGTTCAGATTTGGATATAGCTCCCATATATATTTTCGCCCGATTTCACGTATTTGCTGCACCAAACACGCTATATACGTCCAATTTTGATGAAATTTTGAATGTGAGACTGAATTTTGTCTATAAATAAGTGTGCAAAATTATATTGAAATCGGTCCGGATTTGGATATCGCTCCCTGTACCAAAACGCTATATATGTCCGATTTCGATGAAATTTGGAATGTGTGACTGAATTCAGTCAAGAAATAAATGAGCCAAAATATATCGAAATCGGTTCAGATTTGGATATAGCCCCCATATATATTTTCGGTCGATTTCACGTATTTTCTGTACCAAACACGCTTTATATTTCCGATTTCTATGAAATTTGGAATGTGTGACTGAATTCAGTCTAGAAATAAATGTGCCAAATTATATCAAAATCGGTTGAGATCTGGATATAGCTCCGATTTATATTTTACATATTCACAGTGGTGTAGGATATCATATAGTCGGCCCCGCCCGACTTTGATCATTTCCTCACTGGTTTTTTTGTTGGAATAACCAGTAAAACTGAATTCCTTCTTTAAAACGATTACAAATTCATTATTGTGCGGATTAAAAGTACATAACATGAAGTGTTTATTGGACAATATGTACGACATATCAAGGGTTTTCCGGGGAGTATATCTCGAATACCAATTAGAAAACTGATTTACTGCCTTAATCAAAATTTTGTATTCCCATTTTATATTAACTTATTGCTAAATAGCGGAAAAAAATAATGTAGAAAAAATTATTGTTGTGCATCATAAAATGATAAATAAATAGTATGCCCATCTGCATTTTTTTCTATCAGTAACCTACAGTAATTAATGCTCAAACTTTGGTTATGCACTGCTGGTATTTGTACTGTATACTACGGTGCTCTTGAACCAACTTTAAACGAATAAAGCTTACACCTGGGTTCATAGATGAAAAAATAAAAAAAACGCATTTTTAGGGTTTTTTCAGGTTTTGACCGTTTTGCTGGAAAACCACAAGCTCTACCAAAAAGAACTAAAGAAATAAAGTAGTGAAAATTCTTGTTCTTTTATGATATTTTCCTATGTCTTACTCTTTTTGAGATATAGAAACTCAAATTGGGACAATTCACTGACTGTATCGTCTCCTTATAAGACAATGTCATGACTGCAATTTCCCAACTTAAACTTATATATATCAAAAATGGTACAACCGAGGAAAAAATTACGAATCCCAATCTTGTAAAGAATTTTCACAGCTATAATATTTTCTGTCATCCCATTTCGATAAGACTTACTGTTTTCAGCAAATCGTGAAACCCTAGACCGGAACTTCTATATCTCAAAAATGATAAATCCTAGGAACAAATTTTCAAAGCTACAACATTTTCCTTAGCCCCATTTTGATAAGACTGCCGGTTTCCAAGCAAAATCACGAAAACCTAAAAATGTGAACTTTGACCGCGATTTATTTAAAAATCCTTCCAGCGATTTTTTTTTTTTGTTTTTGGATTTTTCTCATCTATGAACATTGCTGTTTTAGAATCCGCAAGAACTTCCCAGTTTAACGTTGGTTCAAGAGCACCGTGATATTGTACCCTCAACCGTTAGGCTAATGATAAAAATTTAACCCGCGTTACAATTTGAAGTCGATTTATCCCAGTTCGTCTGTCCGTCATTCTGTATGGCTTGAGCCCATTATAACTCTTGAACAGATCAACAGATTTTGTCCAAAATATGGATCCCGCAATATTTGATTCAAACTTCCTTTGGACACTTCCCCAGCCAGACTTCAAAATGTTTTCCTAAAATCTTGAGCAAAGTCCAATTCGAGACCTTGAGTAGGTTCGAATATGGATCGATTCACTCCTTCAGGTACCTCCATTCTCAAGTTACTTCCAAACGTACATATATCAAGTACCAAGAGGGTCTATTTGCGACAACATCTTCGGATACATCCGTCGATTTAGTCGAAGTCGATTTATCCCAGTTCGTCTGTCCGTCATTCTGTATGGCTTGAGCCCATTATAACTCTTGAACAGATCAACAGATTTTGTCCAAAATATGGATACCGCAATATTTGATTCAAACTTCCTTTGGACACTTCCCCAGCCAGACTTCAAAATGTTTTCCTAAAATCTTGAGCAAAGTCCAATTCGAGACCTTGAGTAGGTTCGAATATGGATCGATTCACTCCTTCAGGTACCTCCATTCTCAAGTTACTTCCAAGTATATCAAGTACCAAGAGGGTCTATTTGCGACAACATCTTCGGATACATCCCTCACAAAAGTTCAACATCAGTGTAGTATAAGGGCTGTTCGAGGAGCCATTGCATATTTTGGGCGATGATATTTCTTGAGGTCTTGTTTACAGCGATATTGTATTTTTCGTGGGTGAGTCAATGGTTATAACAGGATTGGTCCAAAAGCTTTAAATCTTACGCCGACCAATTAATTTGAATTCAAAAATTAGGTCCATTTCCAAAATTGACTATATCAGTCGATTCTTTCAGGTATCGTCTGTTTTGCTGTGCCTACAGAAGTGATTGGTTGTTGGAAACCATTGATGTATCAGATGGAGTTTTTCGACTCAACCTATTTTTTCAGGATTTAGCTAAAATGTTGCCGAGCTTGTTTTAGAGATAATTTTTCCATCAAGTTTTTGCGAAGTCTCAAACATTACTACGAGTTGGACTAGGAGTCTATGAGTCGTAGATTGCATCGCCTAGATCCTGATAATTTTTCTAATTTAATTTTCTGAATGTTTAGTTGGTTTTCATTGACTCTATCACTTCTGGTGAAATAGTAAAGTTTTTTTGTTTTAAAGAATATTATTTTCTTACATTAATACAAAACTTTTTAATGGTATTGAATTTACTGTGTAATATATGTACTTTAGGGAAGAAACGGCGTTATGTTCTGGTCGAACTGTTTATATCCTCCAAACGCTGTATATATCTATTCGACATATTCACACTTTTAGCATGGAAGTTCTTCCACCAAAAGGATTTCCAAAATCCATATTACTGACGATATTTTTAAAAATTATGCTTATAGCCTCAACAGCACAACACATGGTCGTATGAAAAACTGTCCTGAGTATGCTTAGGCTAAAAACTGACAAACTTTCCAAAAAAATTTCAAATGACGTTTGGCGACACTGGGTGTTTCCTATGCCAGAAGGTTTTTAGTGCCCCTCGTACATAAAATCATCGATAAAAACCTTTAAAATAGATATACGTAACGATACACAACATTTTTAATTTTCATGATTTTTGGTCAAGTTGGCCCCCCCGAAAAGTCTCTGCTTTTGACTGGTAAAATTCAAAATATTAAAATTGGGATAGCTTAGCTTCTTTGCTCTGAATGTCTTCATTCATACAGGTCAATTTTGTTGAAATGTATTTAAGCGCATTGTCAGTACAGCTCAAATAATAAATGGAAAAGTGGGATGTACTGCTTCTTTCTCTGTGAGACACCAATCAACCCCCAAAATTTCGTGAGGGTGCGTTCAAAATTCCGACCTGCATTGTGATTGCACAAAAAATGGAAAAATTGATGCATTACCGACTATTGCGATATCTCTGTTGTTTGACCACCTGGGACAACCTATTTTACATCGTTGTAAAGGTGATACTTTCTACTTTTCCTTGCCAGGTTTTGCTTTTGAAATACTTCTTGCAGAAGAGAGATATTCGCTCTGAAATAAAACGTTTGCCTTTTCTCCAAATAAGTTTTTTTCACATACCAACCCCTGAAGAATATCCGACCATTACCAAAATCAATAGGTTTTTTCCTCTGTGGGACCCCCATTAACACCCAAAATTTCGTGACGATCCAATCAAAATTGCGACGTGTAGCGTGATTATAATACAATTAAAAAGTGAGATGTATTAACGACTATTGCGATATCTCCGTTATTTGGCCACCTACGCCGACCTGCTTTACATCATTGTAAAGATAGGATTTTCTACTTTCATAGTCAGCTTTTTTTTTGGAAGGTCCCCAACCAAAGCTATGATATTCGTCATTATTATTAAAATCGCAAAAATAAAATGTTGGGTTCTATTAGCGGCTATTGTGATATCTTCGTTGTTTGACCACCTACGACAACCTACGTTACACCGTTGCAAAGGTTTCGCTTTGAAATAAAACGTTGATTTTTTTTCTTCTTAGGCTTCTTCCTCTGTAGGACTCCCATTAACCCCCAAAATTTCGATACGATCCGATCAAAATTGCGACTTGTAGCGTGATAATAAGGTCTCACTCAGCTTGTCGAGACATTTATTTTGGTATACATATGTATGGGTCTACGACCATTATTTCGATGCGTTACAAACTTTTTGGACAAAACCAACTCGAACAAGACAAAAGTTATTAGATTTCGACCTCGGTGTCCGCAAATTGATTAAATATTCAGCATAAAAGTTGGAGAGTCGCAGATCTTTGAGTGCCAAATGTTAAAATATCTTGGTATATACATATGGACGAGCTGAGAAAAAAAGTAGCACCTGCCATTGGTATCCTACATAAATTCAGGAACACATTCAATGTAAAAACAAAACTATTATTATATAATTCTTTTATACAAAGTCATATTAACTACTTGGCGATCATATATGCCCACAAAAATAACACAAATTTAAAGTCACTACAAAGAACCCAAAATAAGGCACTTAAAATAGTATTCAATTTGCCGAGATTATACCCAACAATTGACCTATATAAGAAGTTTGCTATTAACATTCTTCCCATACATGGAAGCTATAAACTTCAACTCCTGATATATGTCTATAAAGCCATTAATGAGATTGGACCTCAGTCAGTACAATTTCTTGTTAATCAAACTACGGTCAATACGAGGAACAATTCAAATTTAAGAGTTGCAAAATGTCGCATGGAGTTAACGAAACAAAGAATTGAGCACAATGGAAGTGTATGTTTTAACCACGTTCCCAATTTTATAAAAAATAAAACGACAGTTGCATTATTTAAAAGAGAATTAAAGTCTCAATTACTCACTAATATTGAAATGCTTCTTATGTAAATTAACGTAAAAAAAATAAACACGTTCATTTGAATATTGTAAACTAAATCGCCTCAATAAAGCCTTCAAGGCGCTGAGGCAACATAAATTTATTGTAATGAATTACTTTGAAATAAATAAAAACAAAAAAAAAAAAACAACTTATAACACCCTCCCATCTTAAAAACTGCGTCATTTTTCGTAAAGTGTACCAGCCGGACAATACACTAAATACATATGTATATTGATAACACTGGTCAACACGACTTTTGTTTCAACCGAAGTTGCAGTTGTTTCTATATGAAATCGGCGAGTTATTTTCAAATCCGGTCCCAGATTTTCTCCATCAGCTCTTGTTTTTGAGATATAGCTCAAAATCGGTTTTTACGAGTTTAACCCAGACTTTCGTTATTTTCGGATACAAACAAATATTTTTTGTGGGTTTTTTCGACATTAATATATTAAGGAGATGTTGTACGCTCGATACAAATCGTTTATGAAATAGTTATGGTGAGTATATATCAAAAAATATAGGAAATATACGACGGACCTTGTAAAAATTGCATATTTTGAGTACTTTAAGCTGTAATTACGCCATCGGGAGAAGTCATAGGATCTTCATATGGCAATGCGGATATGCTTAGGGTGTCTACTATATAGTCCAGTATTCAAATATATAATATAAAGTTCATAGCGCCCATGATTCGGCCATAACCTAAAAATCGCCGTGAAGACTGCTAAAGGGAAATCATTTACCAGTGATATCATGACCACATAAGCCATTTACTTTTCAATGGCAGTCTTCATGATGGTTTTTAGGTTATGGCGGAATCATGGGCGCTATGAACTTTATATTATATATTTGAATACTGGACTATATAGTAGACACCCTAAGCATATCCGCATTGCCATATGAAGATCCTATGACTTCCCCCGATGACGTAATTACAGCTTAAAGTACTCAAAATATGCAATTTTTACAAGGTCCGTCGTATATTTTCTATATTTTTTGATATATACTCACCATAAATATTTCATAAACGATTTGTATCGAGCGTACAACATCTCCTTAATATATTAATGTCGAAAAACCCACAAAAAATATTTGTTTGTATCCGAAAATAACGAAAGTCTGGGTTAAACTCGTAAAAACCGATTTTGAGCTATATCTCAAAAACAACAGCTGATAAAGAAACCCCGGGACCGGATTTAAAAATAACTCGCCGATTTCATATAGAAACAACTGCAACTTCGGTTGAAACAAAAGTCGTGTTGACCAGTGTTATCAATATATGTATTTAGTGTATTGTCCGGCTGGTACACTTTACGAAAAATGACGCAGTTTTTAAGATGTTTAAAATAAATTCCTAAATAAAACTATAAAACAAAATTTAAAAAAAATAATTTTGTAAAGAAAAATTGTTATTGACAAATATTAAAAAATTAGAAAAAATAGTATAATAGGACTTACAAATTTTGTAAAGGATCGCAGTTTAATACCAAAATGACTCAAGAAAATCGAAGGGTCAATTGTTAAAAATTGATTCTAAATATTAAATCGAGAAACTTGCATCCAAGCCCACTGTGCAAATTTGTTTCTATTTCTTATTAAATAGTTGATAAAACAACAAAACATGAAAAAAATATTTTTTTCAAATTGGACCAATATAAAAGAAGTTATGAGTATTTATCTACATATAGTTTTAATCTTTGGAACTATTGGTCAAAAAATCTGAAAATACTCGTATACTGAAATGTTTTGCCAATGAGCAGCCTCACCACAGCAAAAAATAAAGGAAATCAAAAACCTAATTTTGAAAAAGTGTCCGATTTCACTCCGAAATCCCCATATATATTCTTGATCAGGATAAATTTCTTAATCTAGCCCTGAAACTTTGTCCATCTGTTGCAATTGATCGATATATGTTTGCACCCAAGTGCCTTTTTCCATAGGTTAAGTTTGACGATGGGCTTTATCGGCCCACGTATTGGTATAGCCCCCATATAACGGTACTTCCCAATTACATTTGACGTTCTTACGTTCAACAATGCTCCACCAAAAAGCCCCAGATAATGGTACCTCCCAATTTTCGGTATTCTGAGATTATTAGCTAATTATTTTTACCAAAATACCTGTTATTTGACGTTTTAGATTCCCAGGGTCCACAACACTTTTTTTGATTTTCCTAGTGGTCGTGCTATGTTTTGGTATAGCCCCCAATATACCGGTATCTCCCTATTTGAGGATTTTCGCTACATTTACCTAAATTTTTTTAACGAACTATCTATAATTTGACGTTTGAGGTTCACAATGGTTACAAAACGTCTCTATCAAAAATTTTTAACATACACTCTTAGTGGTCACAAAATTTTCACCATAGATTCATGCTTTGCTATAGCCCCCACATAACGGTGCCTCCCATTTTTTGACCGAACTACCTCTTATGTGACATTTAAAGTTTCCAGTGGTCACACAACTTCCCCATTAAAAATTGTCAACATATATCCATATTGGGCTATAGCATCCATATAACTGTACCTCCCAATTCCAAGAATTTCACCTAATTGTTTATACCCTCAGCATTTATACAGGCAAAATGTGCCTCATCGAAATAATGGTTTTAGACCCCAAGTATGTTTGTACGATATCCGTTTCAAACAATTTTGAGCAGATCTAGCAATGTCCGTCCGTCTGTCTGTCTGTCTGGCTGGCTGGTGCGCACAATAACTCTCGAACGGATCATTCGATTTGGTTAAAATTTTGGGTATCGAAATATTTTGTCCAGTTTCGATTTAAGTTCGAAGATGGGCCATACAGGTCCACTCCTTCAGGTACCTCCCCCACAAATGTTCAAAAATTGTCGCAAAACTTGTGCGCACGATAACTCTTGTAGGGAATAACCGATTTGGTCCATACTTTGCACATCGTGTAATTTCTACCAAACTTAGATTAGGTTCCAATATGGACTCAATCGGTCCACTCCTTCGGGTACCTCCCACACAAAATTTCGGAAAAGTTCAGTTTAGGACCTGCTCTCGAATCGCTTTGATTTTTGTTTACGCAAGTTGTATTCGTTGTCCTCTATATGACGTTGTAAGTTTCATTAGGGGCAAGTCCATACTTCCTGAGAAAATAGCCTGAAAGTTACAAAAAACCCTATGACACCGTGTGTAGTGGTTGGAGCGCAAGATAACTCTCGAACGGATCTGCCGATTCGGTCCAAAATTTGGCTTTCGTAATATTTTGTCCAAACTTAGTTCAAGTTCAAAGATGGATTATATCGGTGCACTCCTTCCGGTACCTCCCCCACAGAAGTTCGAAAATGTTCGGAAAATTTGTGCGTACTATAACTCTTGAAGGGAGTAACCGATTTGGTCCATACTTTGCACATTATTAATTTTCTACCAGACTTAGATGAGGTTGTAATATGGACTCAATCGGTAAACTCCTTCGAGTACCTCCCACACAAAACTTCGGAAAAGTTCAGTTTAGGACCTGGTCTCGAATCGCATTGGTTTTTGTTGTACCATCTTGTATTCACTGTCCCCTATACGAAGGTACAAGTTTTCTCAGGGGCATGTCCATACTTCCTGAAAAAATAGCCTGAAAGTTGAAAAACAAACCCTATGACACCATGTTTATGGGTGGAAGAGCAAGATAATTCTCGAACGGAAATGCCGGTTTCGGCCAAAATTTGGCCTTCGTAATATTGTTTCCAAACTTAGTTTAAGTTCGTAGATACGCCATATCGGTCCACTCCTTCAGGTACCTACCCCATAAAAGTTCAAAAATATTCGGAAAAATTGTGCGCACGATAACTCTTGATGGGAGTGACCGATTTGGTCCATACTTTACACATTCTCATAATATCTACCAGATATAGATCAGGTTCGAATATGGACTATATTTGTCCACTCCATCCCGTACCTCCCACACAAAATTTTGGATAAGTTCACTTTAAGACCTGCTATTGAATCACTTTGACTTTTGTTGAAGCAACTTAAATTCGCTGCATCAATTACGATGGCAAAAGTTGTTTCAGGGCAAGTCCATACTTCTTGAGAAAACAGCTCGAAGGGTGTAAAAACACCCTTTGGCACCCCCATGGTCTATGTCGGTCCATTCCTTTAAGTACCTTTTCAGTAAAATTTTTGAACTTTAATCCTAATTAACATTTTTGTCGGTTCATACGAGACCAAAATTTTTAAACCCCCTAAATACATAAGTTTTTTGTGAAAAAAAGTGTTTCAATTTGCACAGGCTGAGGGTATATCTCTGTCGGCAAAGCCGACTGATACTTTTTTACTTGTTTTATTTGTTTTTAATCAAATTACCTGTAAAATTATAGACATTGGATACAGCCCACGTATAACCATACCCCCAATTTCAGGTATTTTAAAGCTGTAATATACGTTTGCGGTCCAAACTGGCTTCCTAATTATTCCACTTTAGTTCGAAATATTTTATGGTGGAGAGTATAAAAAGTTTAACCCGACCCAACTTAAAATTTTTTACTTGTTCTTCTTTATTTTTATTTTAACGAGCTTAAACACTTTTGTCTGTCAACACAACAGTTTTTGCCTAGAAGAACAATTTTTGCTTGTTTTACAAACTATCATTCCAGACCCCATGGCTCCCGACATTATTGTAAATATTTGCACTATTATAACAAAAAAAATCAGCGGAAAATGGTTCATCCCAGATGGTGATAATGCTATTATTTAAGCAGATTATTATTAAAGTAAACAGGATTAGTAAACTTTACCATAACAAAAACAAACAATGGGATATTCTTTTGTTGTTGTTGTCTTCATTGCTTATATGTCATAAATTTATGTTTATCATGATTTATGAACTTCTTTTGAGTCTGTTGTTATTTTTCTATTTTTCTGCTGGTTCGTTCAGTTTTATGTTGGCGATTGTGTACTGTTGCTGTAGTTGTTTTGACTTTGTAGCTGATTCTTCCAGGCCAAAAGTTCATATCCACAATAACCTTTTTTTCTTTTGTTTATCAAAGACTTTGTAAGATTTTTTTTGTTATTTTCCCATACCATAAACAAATAAATACTTATATGTAAGCTTCATATAATATAAACCATAAAGAAAATGGCAGAAAGAAAAAGAAGAAAAATATTTTCTATACTCACCCTGAGCAAATTGTATAAATTTACACACCAATTCACCGAAGATGAAATGCCTCAAATAGGTACCCACCAGCGTTATTGGCATACACAGAACACCCAACAGCATATCGGATATGGCCAAATTGGCTAGAAACACATTGGTTATGGTACGCATTCGTCGATTCTGAAAGAGTGTTGAGGCGACCAGGAGATTTCCAACAATGGCAAAGATGAATATAATGCTATAGCAGGGTATTAACCAAATGGGTATTTCCGTAGTGCTGCTACGTGTACGTTTTTCCAACAGTCGAGTAGTTCGATTGGTTAGCATAAGGGTGGTGGTAGTATCGTTGCTGGCAAATTGTAATAATGTAGCATTATCGCCATGAGAGTGCATAAAAGGAATTGTCGATGATGACGATGCTGTGGAGCCGTATGTTGCTGAGGGTTGAGGCATGTAGGACGTAGGCAAGGACGAAGATGCCATAAATGTTGAATTACTGTTATTTAAGCCATCCATTATATCCCATGATTGTTCCAGGCTTATGCCAGTTGCTATCGAATCTCTGGCACCGGCCGCTATCGTTTCATTGACCGTTGTTAAAGCCAATGAAATGATGTGATTTGTAACATTGTGAACGGTAAAGTAATTGATTAAATCACTATATTCTTGATTGGTTATGGTCATATTGGTAATATTTGTTTGTGTTGTATGCTGTTATTTTTTTCTGCTTCTTGATTTCACTTTTTTCTTTCCTTCTCTTCTTTCGTTTTGCTTTAGACACTTGCACGTCTTACCTTATCACCATATCAATTTCACTGACGAGCATAGCTTGCTGTGTGCCGATTTCATTGCTTTGATTTCTTATTCTTTCGAAACGTGCTTGGATTTCACTATAATTTTCTTTTGATTTTTCTTTCATTGCATTGCAATTTCCTTGCCTTAAAGTTTTCTTGACTTTTTTATTCTCTCTGTGTGAGGATTATTTTGCAGTATTTTTTATTGTTGGTGTTTAAAGTTTAAATTGTGTTTGGTGTACACTGAGATAATAAGACATCACATACTAATTGGATTGTAATTGTAGTTTTGACATTTTCACAGGCATATACCTACATACATATTATATACGTATGTATGTCGTATACCCTAGACCACTAATTCAGCAATAATATATAAATGGGATTTAAATGTAAACAAATAAGAGAGAGTTATCGTCGGGTAGGGCCGACCATGTGGTACCCTACTCCACTACACCTGGGCACTTTACTTTCCAATGAATTTCTTTTATATGATTGCGACATATTTTAGCCGTCCGGTCATACATACATAAGTTGATATACATGGTAAAATACGAGAGATATAGAACAGAGAGACATACATACGCCGTCATTGGAAACGTAAGGTATTATTTTCCGTATTTTATAATGACTAATCGTGGTTTTTTTCGATACATATTTATAAAACAAGTTAAAAAGTATCAGTTAGCTGCACTGACGGAGATATACTCTCAGCCTCGAGCACAAAGAAAATAAGTAAACTCAATACTTTTAACGTCTTCGTGGTCTTTTTTTCAATTTTGGGCGTATTTCCCAAGCAGAATGGACTTTGACCCCTTAAAAATTTTACCGTCGTACCAAGGGCCACAAAAAATGCAAAGAAAAAACCTGAGATGAGTCCTTAAACGGCGCTCTTTCAAAAATTTGTGTGGAAGACACCCGAAGGAGTGTTCCGATGTAGTCCATATTCGGACGTAATCCAAGTTTCTAAGAAATAATACAATGTTCAAAATTAAGACCAAACCGGTTTCTACCTTCGATGGTTACCTTAGGCACTAATCAGTTTAGTTGACGTCGTCACAGGAAGTGTGGACTTGCCGCAAAAAAATTCCACTATCGTAAAAGGGACGCAAGGCGAACATGTTTCAAACAAATTCAAAACGGTTCGAGAAGAGCTGTTAAACAATACTTTTCCCAAACGAGTGGGCCGATATAATCCATATTCGAACCTGATATATGCATGGAAGAAATATTTCCACATCGCTAGATTGGAACAATTCGGTTAGTCCCTTCTGGAACTATTGTGCGCATAAACCTAGCGAACAATTTTGAACTTTTGTGGGGGTACTTAACGGAAGGGGTAGTCCCATATGGTCCATCTTCAAACTTAAACTATATTTGGACAACATTTACGAGACCTAAAATTTGAACCAAATAGGTAGATTCTTCGATAGTTATCGTGCGCACCAGCCCCCCAGACAGACGGACGGACATGGGTAAGTCGACTCCAAATTGTCTGAAGTGGATTTCGTCCAAACATACTTGGGGTATAAAATCATTATTTCGATAATCTCGTTGGCCTAAATGTTGAGTGTATAAACAAATATTAAACGAATTTTAAAAATGTTTTTGGTGATTTTTGTCGAATCGATCAATGAAAACAGAATTTCAAGACTCCATACATCATTGTAATTTGTAACAATTTAGAAACCTGGGAACACTTCTTTCATGATTTGCGACATATTTAAACGTGGTATGTAAATGTAGTTCTATGCAAGAAAATCACAACAATAAAAAACCACTTATATGTAAGGCAGTAGTTCAGTTATCTAACCGCTATATTAATGTTGGGTTTCAGGTTTATTTTCGTAGATTGCCGAAATATGTCTCCTAGGAATAAAATATAGACCAAAAATTTAATTTGGATATTTTTCCCACAAATTTTTCGCGCTAAGAACTATCCGCTCATTATCCAAAATTGTTGGCATCTTCCTTGACCAAAATTTTTACCTCGTGTAAAAATTTTTCAGTATAAAACTATAACTGCGCACTCTAGCGTCGTTATTGTTACTATACACAGAATTAAAACTGTATATACTAGGCTGTAACTCTGTTATCGGAGCACGTCTCCACACCAGCTAAAAACCATCTGATCATCATGTAAAATTGCAAGCTTCTTTACTGTCATAAGATCACACTTTATTTAAACTTTCGCGCAGATCGGACTATGATTGCGAACTACAGAGCAGATAAACATTTTGTTTTTGGTCCAATTCACCGCCTAAATATTTCATTATCATCAACAATAACAATAGCTATATATTCTGATGTGAAACCGGCCTTCATACCAAATTTCGTGACTATCGGTCCATAATTGCGGCCTGGAGTTTGATTACAATTTATAATGGACAGACGGAAACACGGACGGACGGACACACATTGCTATATCGCTTTATCTCGTCTAGATATGAAAAATGGTATATAAAATTGGGTGTCTACGACAAATATTTTACGGTGTTATATCAATTTTTAGCAAAAAAAACTTACACTACCCTTTCCACATTGTGAAGTAGGGCATAAAAACCAATACATATTATACGTTCTGTCAAAGTTGAATTTATTCAACTTTAAATTGAATACTTTAGACGTATTTCGGTAGTATCATAAGTCCCGGTCCACACTAGCGTGAATTTCATTAAAAAATTGAAAAAAAAAATGCGAAATAGAGTTTTCTAATCTCTATGCTGGAAAATCCTATTAATATTCGATTTTAGAGCACTATATTTTGTTTTGAGCTGTTATTCAGAATGAAGAGGGTCTATTTTATACCTACAGCTTATAGCAGTGCAATAAAGACTATATAAAGAGGTAAATGAAGGCATATATCCTAAGGTATATCTTCTAAATCATATGGAAAACCCTATATTTACCCAATCCGCCCCACAAAAAGAGAAGAAGAAGTTATACATACAGCTGTGTGAAATAAAAGTGTAACCCTATTAGTAAGGGATATTCTTAGGTTGCTGTAGCTTCACTGATTTCACACCCGTCTCAAGTGCAATTTTGAACACATGATAGAGTGAAATGCAACATATTTCATAAAGGGGTATTAATTTTGTCAAATAATGTAGGAACAAATCTAATTTTAGGAAAAATTTCCAAATTATTCAGTAACAAATGGATGGGGTCTGGCCAGACACATGTGTTATGTATGTCAAAAAAATCCTTGCAGATCCTTTTCTGTTGATCCTTTGGACTTCCTTTTTTCATTGGAAAGATAAGAAAAGGTCCACAGCTTTATCGTAACCCAATTTAAAATGCAAAATAAAATGAAAAAGGCCTGGCCAGACTCAAGTGTTCAACAAAAGGTTAAATCGAACTCCACACTACTCTAATGGTATGCCTCTTAAAAGTCGGCTTTCGTTTTTTCCGCTGAAGAGTCGATTTGTCTATTTCTCCCATAATCAAAAGTCGACTATACCATTGATCGTAATAAAATAATCAATATAAATAAAAATCAAATGACTTTCGTTGGAAATGGCATCAGTTGAGAACGGCTGGACCGATTTCAATAATGCAAATAAAATTTGATCTCGCCCACTTTTTTTTCTTTTCTACAAAAACTACTGAACTGATTTTCCTGAAATTGTCATGAAATATACAGGGATGCCCCCGTTGAAAATATGCTACAAATTTAGTTTCGGAAGGGGCAGGGTAATTCCTCTATACCCTATTTTTTAAAAATGCTATATTTAAAATAATAATGAATATATCGGTTTGGAAATTAATTTGCGAGGTAATTGTGGATGTGTATCCGACCTTACATATTTTTTTTAGAGTTGGGCAATATCGTTCATGTCCTCGTTCAAAACGAATGAGTAACATCATAAAATCAACGTGTGAAATTAAGTATACGCAGTTTTTTCAAAGAAATTACCGGTGTCCATTGAACGAGATAGTGATCCGGACGATGTTGCCCAACTCGAATTTTTTGTAGGACTCAAAGACTTTACCACGCCCACTTTTTAAAATATGTTACATCTACAAAACTACTGAACCGATTTGCAGGGAATGTACAAGGTTGGCTTCCGGTGGAAACTTTTTCATATTTTCTTGAATGTCGAAGGCACACTCATTGGCCAAAAATAAAAAAATTAATGTCAAAATTTTGGTACAACATCTGGCAACTATGACAGCTATGATATTGACCTTTTCAAAAATATATTAGTTTTTGTTTCATTCGAAAGCGAGCTTCAAAAGACGGAACATTTGACTAATGTTTTTGTTGTGAGTACAACCTATATTTTAAGTGCAAGTAAATATATTCAAAATATCGCGAAACTAATACTAATACTTGTACTTAAATTTGACCTAAGGTTTTAGTCATGATACCCACCAGTGCCCACCTCCGGAATAATTTTCCAAAGTAGGTAATGGTTTAAGATTATTCAGTAATAAAATCAGCTGCCATCTAGTGCCAGATTATAAATGGTGGGTCGTTTCTATGGATATATTAGCGTATAACTCTGTTATCTGATCACGTACATTAACATAATTGTTATCAGTGGCAAGATGAAGAAATCTTCTTCCATATTTGCTTTACGGTTTTTTTTTTAAATCCGCTAACTTGGTTGGATTTTATGTTGTTTTGGAGATTGTTTTGCTTCCGAAGCCTATTTTTGTATCTTAAGATAATCGGGAACTTTGTTCATGTCGTTTTGTATTAACACCATAAAACAATTCTTACTGTATACCCCTTCCAAAGGGGAAAGGGTGGAGAAAGTTACGCTCGTGGTTTCTTAAAACACTCTTCGCAGCAGCACAAAACTGTAACCGGCGCATTGGCTTAATTTTTACACTCTAAATATTTTTGGCCACTTTCTCCATACAAGTGGATCCACTGTGGAAGGGGGCGAGGTATTTGCCATATTTAAAAAAAGCCATATCTTTATGAAAAAAAGACAGGAATGTGCAGGGATGGGCCCCGATAACCGGCTACAAATTTTATTGAATTCCAAAGGGGGCGGGATTCCTCTCCTATGTGATATTTAAAAAAACCCCTATATTTGCAAAAAATACGCATGTATCGATTTAAAAATGTACGGATTAATCTACAATGTAAAACTTCTGTTGGGCCTAAAGACCCGACCACGCCTGTTTTTTTAATGCTATATCTCCAATACTACTGAACCGATTTCCATCAAATTTGCAGCAAAATCTCAATGTTTGCCGTTGTTATGTATATTTTATGAACTTCGGAGGAGGTGGTGTACCTTCCCCATGCTGTTCTTTTAAACGCTATATATTTAAGCCAAACTTATAATTATATCGGTTTCAGCATAAATTTTGGGAGGCAGTTGGGTTGTGTGTGCCCTAGGTACATATTTGGAGGCAAAATACCGGACCACGCCCTCTTTTTTTCTGAATATGTTAAATCTTGAAAACTGATGACAACGCCCACTCTTTTCAATACATTATTTTGCCAAAACAATTGAACCTAATTTCAAGTAATTTTTCAGAAAATGTTCAGGAATATCCCGTCGTACAAAATGCTTTATATTTGCAGACGAATTTCGGAAGCATATTGTTTTATAATCTCTATATTTGCTAAACTTATGAGTGCATCGCCTTGCAAGTTAATTTTCGAGTTATGTGTTCTTTCGTCGAGAATCGACGAAAGCATAGCAGTGGGAAAGATTTGGTTTTGTTTGCAAGTGAAGTTGCTAGAGTTTAGGTAGTGCCAAAGAAATTCTCGATCAGAGTGTTTCTTTGCGCACGTATCTATTTGAGCTAGCAATTGACACTTGGGTATAAAAAGTTTCTTGTTGAAAAACAAGAAATAAGGGAACTGATGAAGATCTGTGGCGAGATCTGAAACTATAGTATTCCCTGCCTTACCTCTTGGTAAACATCGCCAATTTTTTCCCACTAATAAATTAAAGTTGTTTTAATAAAATATTAAAACAACGACTATGGGATTAAGCCTGACTATTTTGAAAAACAAAACATTTTTCTAACTTTTATAATTAGATCGCTTTAGGATGGGATGGGACGGGATTAAGCCTGACAACATCAATGGGCGAAAAACCCCGACAGTCCGTAAGAGAAAAGAAAGGTTACAAGGACAAAATCTGTTGGTAAATTTCAAATCCTCTTCGATTTGATAATGGGCAGCAGAAGTGAAGTAGAAAATACATAATATGTAATCATTAAAACTCCTTACGGGTTAGCAACGCGGATCATGGTCTGCTTTTGATAGAATAAAATAAAGGAGGTACATATAATAGAGACTTCATATAACCGAAACAACCGGGACTTTGCTGTACTTTTGTGTGGAAGTGGTCCTAAAAATTGGGACATTTTCGGGCTCATATCTCATTAAGTGTTGACTTCCTCTAGAAAAATGTAATGCACGAAAATTTTCTGGCCTAAGCCAGTTTTCGGAAAGTTTGACCGTTTTTAGCCTTAACGTACTCAGAATCAGATTTACTAGAGAGTGAACATTTGGGGGGTAAGTTAGTAAGTAAGTAGTAAGTTTTTTTGTGTGCAATTTTTGGTCATATACCGTGAAATAGGGACTTGGCATTTATTCCACAAACTAACATTTGATATTGCATGAACACCTGGCCGAAAAATGGGGTTTCTCGTTAGATCCAGCACAAAGGAGGCTCTTGTGGATACGATCGCGGTGCTTCAAACAACGTTTATAAGATCGTCACAGAGAAATCTCGGATCTATGCGTATGAGCCCGAAACAAAACAGCAATCTACAATGTGGGTCTTCGAAATAACAATTGGTGTCTATTCTGGTCTGAATATGACATCCATTCAAAATTTCGTGACGATTGGTCTATAATTGCGGCCTGGAGTTTGATCACAATTTATAATGGACCGAGGTTCGGACACTTCATTAAATCGCTTTATCTCGTCGAGATATGTAAAATGGTATACCACATTGTGGGTCTAATACGAATATTTCTCGGTGTTACATGGATTTTTAGCAAAAATAATATACCAATAATACCCTCTCCACAATGCGCAGTAGTGTATAACAAGTAAGATAGTATCAGTCAGATGTGACCGATATACTGCATATACCAACCTGTTACATGACTGGATGAAATAATAAGATGAGCAAAGTTTGGAAAGATCAGGGTTCCTTGGAGCTTTTAGGACACTATCTAAGGAAGCAAAATATCACCTTTTTTATGATGCAAAATAGGTTAGCGCACATCTCACCTTCCACTTTTTATTTGAATTGTACTGACGAGTATCTCAGCTTTGACATTCTGAGCTTTAAAATGTTCCCAATTGCGTTACCAACATTGGTGAAATGCTTGTGATGCTGAAAAAGATTATCCCAATTTCCAATTTATGGAATTTTTTACTTCCATGTCAGATGTTTTTGCACCTGTTGGACATATACCAAGGAGAGAAACTAAAACATCTAGTAAAATATCAGTGGTATTGCAAAAGTACCTAAATTATCACAATTTAATATTTTGAAGTTTTTACTCTTTTTACGTCTTTTTTTTTTTAAATACATATAATATACTAATCAAGAAGACCAGCAAAGCGTTGATTCAGTACCAAATAGATGTCGACAGTAGTCAAATATAAAATTAAATATTAATTATTTTGGTTCAGTTCGTCTTAAGTCATTTAATATAAAATCCAGATAGGTGAAAATTGTAGAATCTCCCTAAAAGAAATGTTTACGAGTGAAAAGCTTATGCACTGGGGTTGTGGTGTAGGGTATCGCATTGTCGGTCCCGTCCCGACTATAGCCTTTGCTCACTTGTGTCATTATCTTTTGTTACTGTCATACGTTAATTCACACAATACCGACATGGTGGTCTATGGTATTAAATATTTATTTCGATTAACTATTGTATGTATACAATGCTGTGCGCCATTTGTAGTAATCCTTTATATACTGCAGGTAAAGAAATCTACTTTCTATATGTGCTGCCATATTCCATGATCACATCCTTGAATTGAATTATCATATTGTTTACAATTTAAAAACTTTACAATATTAACACTAAAAATTGATTTCTGTATTATTTGTTGTTTTTGTTTGTGTTATGTATTTTAACACTTAAAATCTCTTTTGTTTTTAATTAATTCTTTTGCTAACTTTTATCAGGACTTTTTCAATTTCACTGTTTAAATTCCAATTATTTATATTTTGCTTTATTGCTTTATTTATTTAAATTAATATCATTGTTATTATAATTTATTTCACATGAATTATATCCCACAAATATAACGGCTTGTTTAGTTTGAAAATGTATTTATTCCCTAAATTTATTTGTTTTACAATTATTTATAATTTTCGTTGTCTTATTTTTGATTAATTTTTAAGATTATTATTTTTTAAAAAAATTTACATTTGTAACACGTTAAAACATTTTTAAATCATTTGTTTATTATTTTCAATTTAATTGTTATTTTATTTTTTCACTATTATTTTTATTTACATTATTTTCTTATTATTATTTTTTATTTATTTTTTTTTTTAAATAAAATATCACATCCTCGATATTCACAATCTCCAAAATTTTGGTTCCACACACACATACACATAAGTACTTCTCTTTTTATTTATTTCTTAATTTTTTTTAAATTTTGTGGCTCATTAATATCTATTTCTTCTTCTTCCTCTTGATTGATGTGTTGCTCATTTGTTTTGATGTGCTGTGTTTTTGTTTTTTTTTTTCTTATCTTAGGCCACTGCACTGCACACAGATTTGTGTTTTGTTATTACAGCACCGTTGAACGCTTGTTAACAATACGACGCACTGCCTGAAACTACCATCGTCCTTTGTTGGCGAATATCACAACATAATGTCTTCCTACCAACCGAGAACAAAATGGGCAAATGCATTGCTATTTCACCTTTCAACACATGCGCCGCATGCCGGCTTTTCGGAGTTATTTTCATTTGAAATTCATTCACAATTTCCATGGATTTCACCACACTGCGTTGGCAGAGTTATGAGAGAAATTGTACAAGTCTCAATGTTCTCTCTTGTGTTAGGTCAGAAACATGTGGCACAGTATAAAGTTTATTTAACATCCTGCCCTACTAACATTGTGGGTCATGTGAAAGTGAATAAAAATAAAAGTGAAACTGTGCAATGTTTCCAACATATTCATGAATTTAACATTGTCCTTGAAACTGGTTACAATGTTAAGTTTATTTTTACATCCTACTGTAATTTAACATCAATTCTCATAGTAAATAAATGTATGCATATACACTCCACGTCAGTAGAATAGAACACCTACATTTTTGTTAATGTTAGCTTATTTATCCCAAAACGAATGAATCTGCGTTTTTAATCTTGTGGGGATTAAAGTCTATGATGTTACGTATCAAACACAGAAAAAATTATGTTTCTAGCTCTTCGCGAAATGATTTTCTGATCAATTTTCCGATAGTACTATGAAAAATAGGGATTTATTTTTGGTCATCAGGATAGAACAGTCACTTTATTTTCGCGAATTTTTGATATATTAACGCCGAATTTTCTTTCAGTCGATAAAGCAAGGCTTTCTAATAATTTTTCACCAAAGAAAACCTATAAATTATTCCGCGGACAGCGAAATAACAGCGTTAAAAGGTTTAAATTGACAGATATTTGAAACATCTCGGAATATCAATAGGAGTCGCGCAGTTGTGTCATATTTCTTCACAATAAGATAGAATATGACACAGACAACCTCGACGGAAACAATCGAGTGCTTCGGATGCTGATAAGATGGAACATTTTGAAAATAATTATGAAAAACGTCAACATTTCTTATAAAAACCTTGATGTTTTGTTCAATAAAATGGTTTTTCCGCGAACAAGTCCGCCGTTTAAAGGTTTGGAAATATGCTCCAGATTTGGAGGAAGATAATCTGATACGAAAACAACCGTTATTTTAATGCACTGAGCGAAATTTTAGCACATTTTTTAAATTGAACACACCCTTTGGACTTCGAATTTTATATGTGTTCTTTTTTCGGTGTCCGCGACTGTTCTCAACAGTGTTACGCTCCAATATAAATGGACCTGATTATGCTCTCTATGCCGGATTTTACGAATTAGTAGTTTTTTTTAACTGAGCTCGCAAATGTAAAAGCCCCGTATTCGCGGGAAAACACAGTCATGGAAATTAAGGTTTTAGGTTTCGTATGTTGTTTTACAAAGTACTAAAATTTCGCTCAGTGCATTAAAATAACGGTTGTTTTCGTATCAGATTATCTTCCTCCAAATCTGGAGCATATTTCCAAACCTTTGAACGGCAGACTTGTTCGCGGAAAAAAAAAACATTTTATTGAACAAAACATCATGGTTTTATTAGAAATTTTGACGTTTTTCATAATTATTTTCAAAATGTTCCTTCTTATCAGCATCCGAAGCACTCGATTGTTTCCGTCGAGGTTGTCTGTGTCATATTCTATCTTACTGTGAAGAAATATGACACAACTGCGCGTCTCCTATTGATATTCCGAGATGTTTCAAATATCTGTCAATTTAAACCTTTTAACGCTGTTATTTCGCTGTCCGCGGAATAATTTATAGGTTTTCTTTGGTGAAAAATTATTAGAAAGCCTTGCTTTATCGACTGAAAGAAAATTCGGCGTTAATATATCAACAATTCGCGAAAATAAAGTGACTGTTCTATCCTGATGACCAAAAATAAATCCCTATTTTTCATAGTACTATCGGAAAATTGATCAGAAAAACATTTCGCGAAGAGCTAGAAACTTATTTTTTTCTGTGTTTGATACGGAACATCATAGACTTTAAATCCCCAGAAGATTAATAACGCAGAATCATTCGTTTTGGGATAAGTAAGCTAACATTAACAAAAATGTAGGTGTTCTATTCTACTGACGTGGAGTGTATGTATGTAGCAGTTATGAAGGAGACATAGAAGGGACAATTTCGTACAGTGATTCACTCACAGTTCGATTTTACAGGTTAATACGCCAGTTTTTGTGTCATTACAGATTTCTTATTTATTTATTCAATTTAATAAATATACTAAAACTAAGTAAACCGTTAAATATTTAAAGGTGAGGACGTGGTATACATATTTCTTAAAAAAGCAAGTAAAAAAGAATCAGTCGGCTTTGCCGACAGAGATATACCCTCAGCCTGCGTGGCATTTGAACTTGCCGAACATAGTCCATTATGGAAGTGAATCTTATTTTGGAAGCCATATCTTTTCAATATATGTCGCGCCCACTACTCATTTCAGTGGGTCTAAGGGTATATCTTTTGTACCAGTATACCAGGAAGCATGGACATGTCCACGGAAAACATAATATCGCTTTAAACAGGACTGCAACGAACGACATTGGAATACATTTCCGAAGCATCTTCGAACAGAGGAGAGGACCGATAGGGGCCACTTTAGAAATTAAACTAAATTTGGATAAAATATCAAAAGATCCAAAGAGATCCAAATATCAAGAGATATTTTAAATATTGAGGGGAAGTACCGGAAGTTGTGGCCCGTTATTGCAAATCTTAGAACTGAAACTAAGTTTCGACAAAATATGACGAAGGCCACTACATATAGTGCCATAGTGGGTTTTACACCTTTCGGGCTGTTTTATCAAGAAGTATGAAAACACTTTTACCGTCGCAATTGAGGTAGCGAGTGCAAGTTGCTTCAACAAAAATCAAAGTGATTCGAGAGCAGGTCTTAAAGTGAACTTATCCGAAATTTTGTGTGGGAGGTATCAGAAGAAGTGGACAAATATAGTCCATATTCGAACCTGATCTTATATCTGGTAGATATATTGGGATGTGTAAATTATGGACCAAATCGGTCACTCCCGTCAAGCACCGACGTAACCAGGGGGGGGGAGGGGGCCGAGTGCCCGGGCCCCCCGAAATGATTTTAGTTCCCATAGGATATTAGCTTATGTTACACATTTTTTTTAAATTTTGAGTAAAATTTTAACCTATTTTAAATTGTTCAAGAAATATGTAAAGTAGTTGGAAGTATTACAGAGAATTATTTAACTACATTGGTATACTTATTATCCAACATATTTGAAAATATAAAAATATTGAACAAGTTAGGCTTTTTGAGCAATTTTATGCATAGTTCTTGTTAGGTTTTAAGGTGTTGTTTAAGCATTTAATCTGAATTTTAGGCTGACTGTAAGTGTTACTGAGTTAAGAACAAAACGTTTATTTGTATTTATTGAACGTACAATACTTTGACTTATAAACAACATCCAGAAAAAACATTTTTGCGATATTTTGTTTTCAAAAAAATTTATAAGAGCAATTCAACAATAAAATATAAAACCGTTGCTTAATCTTTGTGGTTTTAAGTGTTTGTATAGTTTCTCTAACACGTTTTTATAATGAACTATTTTGAAATTCATAACAATTACAAATTCTTTATTATGTTTTAAATTTGCAATAGAAAAACTATATCAACCATTTGTTATGATAAAATTTCTGTTCCACCGCAGTGTCGTAAATGTCTATTGGACAAAAGGAGTTTTCTGTCGAATTTTTATGTTTTGTTCGACCTTTCGAATGTTAACAAAATCAAGATTATTGAGCTTGGGGTCAATGTTTATATTTTACTAGCTGAACCCGGTGCGCTTCGCTACCCCGAATAAGGTAATATATATTTTGACAAATTTATTTGTAGGCCAATTTTCATCACTTATTCCAACTTTCATTAAAATCGGGTATATAAAATGTGTTTGGTGCATCAAATACATGAAATCGAACGAAAAAATATATGGGCGATATACCCAAATCTGAACCGATGTCAATATAATTTGGCACATTTATTTCTAGACCAAATTCCTGCACACATCCAAAGTTTGGAGACATTATCTGTTACCATTCTATAGATATTTGCATAAAAATCTAAATTTTTGGAGCTACCTCCGATTCTGATACTATTTTTCCGGATCAACGCGGAATTTCTAAAATTGTATAGCCTATGTTACTTTCAGGCAATGTAGTGATATACTCTGAAAATTTCAGGAAGATCAGTTCAGCAGTTTTTGAGTCCATAAACTTCAAACAAACAAACCTACAAACATGTTTCTACTTTATATATATTGATTTATTACATATTATTTCCAATATTTCAAAATTACAATGCATTTCATCTTTAATGTTTTCTGTCGATTACTCTTTGAATAAAACCAGAAGAAAACGTCATAGAAACCCACAGCAATTGTATTTTGGACTTTGCGGACAGGAATATACCCCGAGCCTGAGTGAATTGAAACTTTCATCTATAGAAAGATCGAATAGCAGCTACACAGCCAAAATCCTTAAACCCAAAAACTATGTTTTAGGAGACTTTCAGAAATCTGTAGCCATTTTGGACGTATGAACTTGCAAACAAAATATGGATTTGTATCATTGATCACACGTGTTGCGGAGGAGGTATGGAGGTATGGAGAAATGAACAGACCGACATAGTTCATTTAGATCTTATTTTGGGAGTCATTTCAGTTCGCCACAGTACAATTTTCACCTTTTGATCCTTATGTCAGGAAATATGGACTTGGACGAAAAATATAATCCGCTCTAAACACAAGAATACTTTCAATAAAAATTTCTAAAGATCCTCAAATGGACCTTAAACTTCATTTAAACAACTATTTTGTAGGTTTGTGAGGTAAAAATATTACTAAATCCGAAAAGCACCATCTTCGAATTTTGTAAGGTTCGCTGAAATATTGCCATAAAAAAGTTTGGTTCGACAGTTGTCGTGCGCACTAGCCACTACACATTGCCTTAGGTGTTCTTTAGAGCTTTCGGGCCATTTTCTGTGGAAGTATAGACTTGCCTCTGAAAAACTTTACTGTAATAATAGGGGCCCCGAGAACACTTGTTGCAAAAAAGCAAAGCGTTTCCAGAGTGTTCTTTTTATTTATTTCATATTTTTACTTATAACTATTGTTAGCATAAAGGAAGTGAAGCCATGACCATTGAGGTCTTAAGCTTACACAGCTTATCCATGGAGGTCTTAAACTGCACTTCGCTAAAATTTTTTGATATACTTAGCGGAAGTTTGCCGGCCCATCTTCGAAGTTGATCAAAATATCACGAAGGCCAAATTTTGGACCGAATCGGTTGATATGTTTGAGAATTATCGTAATCTCCAGGCAGCTACACAGACGAACGGAAATAGCTAAGTCGACTCCAAGTTTTCTGAAACAGATTTCTTCCAAACATACTTTTGCCCTAAGGCCATTATTTCGATGAGGTACATTTTGGCTAAAGTCTGAGAGTATAAAAAATGTAGATTGGGAAAATTTGTGTTTATGGATTTTTGCTAAGAGAATGTATACAGGTATATACCTTGGATTGGGCGACATAATTTGATTTAAAAGAATTTAAGACTGGATTCCAGAGTTTCCCTTTGTTACTGACCAATTTATGAGAAGATCCAGGATAAGAAACCAGAATTTCTATTAGTGAAGTCCGACGATTAGACGTCAAAATTAGTCTATTGACAGATGCACGATTTGGCGACAGAATTTGTCATTTACATAACCGCGATTAGATGCTAGAATTTCTTGATGGATAGATTAACTATTGCTCAGCATTGGTTCTCGGCCATCAGAAATTCTTTGTGATATGTAGACATCGAATTTTTGGATATATTTGAAAATTATAATGTTAAGATATTTGAAAATTAAATGTTCTGAAATTTGAAAATTAAATGTTATGATATTGTATTCGCTTTCTTTTGGTCTTACCGAACTGATATCACTGAATTTCATAACATTCACTGTAGTTGTGAATTATTTGATAAATGGTACGCCTAAAAATATATGGTTATATTAATAATTATTCATTGCTTTGGCCATATATTAACTGTGATATATTGTCAAAAAAGTTCTAAAAACAAGATAAAATTGGTCAAGAAGTCTTACGCTATTTGAATTAAAAAAGAGCAATGAACATTATTTCATCAGTAAAATAAGGTTTACATCTTTGCTAAATAAGACATTTTCGCTAACATGAACTTGCAACATTTTGATCAGGTGGCTTATCTTCGAACTTAAACTAAGTTTGCACAAAATATTACAAAGACCAAATTGTGTACCGAATCGGCAGCTCCGTTTTTCTTGCGCTCCAACTTTTACACCTTCCAGGCTATTTTCTCATGAAGTATGGACATACCCCTGATGAAACTTGTACCGTCGCATTAGGGGCAGTGACTACAACTTGCTACAACAAAAATCAAAGCGATTCGAGAGAAGGTCCTAAACTGAACCTTTCCGAAATTTTGTGTGGAAGGTACCCGAAGGAGTGGGCCGATTGAGTCCATATTAGAACCTCGTCTAAGTCTGCTAGAAATTTCAGGATATGCAAAGTATGGACCAAATCGGTTACTCCCTTCAAGAGTTATCGTGCGCACACATTTTCCGAACATTTTCGAACTTTTGTGGGGGAGGTATCGGAAGAAGTGGACCGATATAATCAACTGAAAATGCACCATTTCGGTGCGATCTTTATGGTACCTCCCTCAAAAATGTTCAGCATTTTTGTGTAACTTAAAATTTTTCATCACCGGAATTGCTGGAGTTACGCATGCAAGTTCACTTGCGGCAGGGTTTGCAGTCGATGTAGCTGGTACGAAGCCAAGGTTTTCGCTTCCTGCGGTTTGTTCGCTTTCTGTGATTCCATTTCGGTGCGCTCCTTATGGTACCTCTCTTACAAAAGTTCCGCTTTGTTGTTAACCTTAAGAGTTTTCAACACCGGAATTGGTCGTATGCTTGAGTTACGTAGAGTTGTAAGTAAGTTCACTTGCGGCAGTGTTACCAGTCGATGTAGCTGGAACGTAGCCAAGGTTTTCGTTTACTTCCTGTGATTCCTTCTCTTCAAGCTTTATTCTGTCGCATCTCTTCGTTTCAGGCGAAGTTAACTAAAGGGCCCTAACTAGACGACTACTACACCCGTGTCTCACTTACCCAACAACAACAAACGAAGAATCTAATACCACAATTTGTTGTTAATCAGTCCGGAAATGCAACATTCCTGCCATTCAATTGCAACGGTCTTCGCAATAAGGTTAGCGAAACTGTGGACTTTATAGATTGCCGCGATCCAGGAAACAAAGCTCACCACCACAAGAACCGGAGGAGGAAGACTTTGTATATGCAAGAAATCGCTACAAAGGCATCACTTTCATATACGTCGTCTACCCTTTGTTGATTACTGACAGGATAATTTGTCTTGGCCAGCTGTTTACATTCTTTTGTTATTATACCCTATACCACAATGTGTGTTTGTAAAAATTCATGTAACACCGCGAAATATTCGTCGGAGACCCCCAATGTGGTATACCATTCTTCATATCTCGACGAGATAAAGCGATTTTGGGATGTGTGTCCGTCCGTCAGTCCGTCCGTCTGTCCATTATAAATTGTAAACACGCTCCAGGCCGCAATTATGGACCGATCGTCACGAATTTTTTATGGAGGTTGGGTTCAGATCAGAATAGATCCCTATTCTTATTGGTGATGATCGTGAAATATTTAGCAGGTGAAATGGACCAAAAACATAATATTTATCTAATTTTGTAGCGGCTCTGTAGGTCTCAATAATAGTCCGATCAACGCGTAATTTTAAATAAGGTAAGAGTATATCACAAAGGAGAAGCTTGCAATTTGAGATGGCGATCGGATAATATTTAGAGGGTTAAATGGACCAAAACTTTTGTGTGAAAAGTGTGAAAAATTACATACAGCTTATATCTTAATTCCTAAAAGTGACATTCCGGATAAGTGAGATATACTTGAAAGTGGAACGCTTGACCTTTCAATTGATGCCAATTATGTTGGTGTGCATGATCAGATACCAGAGTTACAGCCTAATATATTCCGTTATTTGTTTGTAGTGTAATAATAAACTCGCTAGAAGTCGCAGTTATACATCAATAGTCACGAAATTTTGCACCGGGTAAGAGTATAGGTCGAAAAGATGCCTACAATTTTGAATGATGATCTGATATTCTTTAGCGGGTGAAATGGACCATTACTTTTGAATGAAAAATATAAAAATTTTATTTTTGGTCGATATTTAAATTCCTTGAGGACATACATATTTCGCAAAGTAGCCTACATATGGAAAAAACTACAGACCTTTCATCTGATGTAAATTGCAATAAAGTGTTTGCTAGATAACGGGCCTACTGCTTAATATATAATGGGTTCTGTGTAGAGAACCACATTTTTATCCCATGATACATATTGTCTCTCCAAAAGTTTATGTAACACCACGAAATATTCGTCCTAGACCCCTTATTTGGTATGCCAAAATTCATATCTTGACGAGATAAAGCGATTTAGCGATGTGTGTCCGTCCACTAAAAATTGTAAACAAGCTTAAGGCCGCAAATATGGACCGATTGTAACGAATTTTTTAAGGAGGTTGGGTTCGGGCCAGTATAGAAATGATTAGTTTTTGGTGGTAATCGTGCAATGTTCAGGGGATGAAATGGACCAAAAATAAAACTTTAACCAATTTTGTAGCGGCTCTGTAGGTCAAAATAATAACCCGCAAAATTTTAAACAAAGTTTGAGGTTATGATGAAGAAGAAACGTACAAACCAACGTGAAGATCAGATAATACTTATCGGGTTAAATGGACTGAAACTTTCTTATGAAATTAGTAAAAATTTGAATAACGTAGCGGTTTAACAACGAAAGTAGTAGTACTACATAAGTGTATTTCATTACATTTTAGTTTGTGTGAACTAAATTTTCCATTCCTGCTACAAAAATATCTTTTTCATGCTAAATAACTTTTTGGATTTGGTCATAAGTATTGTACATTACATCTCGGATATTTGATAGTTAAATTTTCACAATCATTGAAAAGAAGTTCCGTGGAGAGCGATTGTCCAGGGATAGTGGTATAGGGTATCCCATGGTCGGCTCCGTCCGATTATAGACTTTTCTTACTTGTTTTTATCTATTTTTTATTTTTGTTTACCAGTGTTCCTCTAAAATGCCAAAAGTGACACTTTCTCAGTGGGAACAATCATTAACAAATAAAACTGAAATGCCTCAATGGGAGGATTTAAACAAATTCCTCACGGAGAGGTTTCCATCTTTGGAGAGTGTCGCGGATATTATTGGCTCAAGTGGTAATCATTCGAATCAGGGGTCTAGGCCGAAGTTCAGTCAATATAATAGATCGAATCAATTTAGAGTGCACCACACGAAAGTAAGTGACCACAATTGCAATTAATGTACGGGAAATCATCCATTGAAATCATGCCCCAAGATTCTCAGTATGCCATTCAGAGGGAGATTGAATGTGGTAAAGAGCGGAAACAAGTGCATAAATTGTTTGGCTCAAGACCATAGGGCAGAAGAGTGTAAAGCCCAGACTTCTTCAAGGTGTAAAAGAAAACGTCACCTGCTCTTACACAAGGAAAAGGATCAACAAAATAATGACTCGAATAGGGGTGGAGCTCCAAATCTTTCTCAGGCCGCGACTTCGGTTGCCAATGTGTCCTCTGGTCCCATGGCCCCCTCAAATGGTCGTAATTTTCACACATATGTCTCAAATAGGACAATGCTGGCCACAGCTTGGGTGAATATTTTGAAAAATGGCGTTTTATACAAATTCCCCGCATTAATAGATCCTTGCTCGGACGATAAATTTATTTCGTCGCGTATTCCGAGAATCTTGAGGCTTCCAAACAACGGCCATATCGGCAGAGATTTCGGGATTAGGAGGGGGATATTTAACCAAGTGTTCCAAGATTGCTTGCTTAAGAACACGTACATATTTTTTCTCTTGATCTGGAAGACTTTGTGGTCCCACAGATTTCGTGGGATATTCCTACACAGCCTCTGGATAAAATTTCTATTGAAGATCTTCCGGATGTGGACTTTGTTGATCCTAATTTTTTCCAAAGTGGCCTAGTGGGCGTCTTACTCGGTGGGAACATCTACCCCATTATTTTACTCAATGGATTCAAGAAGAATATCCTATGTTCTCTCTTGGCTCAAGATACGGTGTTTGGCTGGATACTGACTGGCCCAGCTACAAAGTTAGTCAATACCCAGGTAACCAGCGTGTCCCATTGCACAAAAGTAGAAGTGCAGGATCAATTGTCCAGGTTTTGGGAGATCGAGGAGGTTCCCAAAGTGCCTGTGGTATCTTTTGAGGATCAGCGGTGGGAGGAAACTTTTCTTGTCAACGACGACTCGTGGTCCTGATAGAAGGTGCGTGGTGGACTTTCCCTTTCGGTCAGATTTCCCCTTTTCGTCCAAATCAAGTCGATATGTGGCCTTTTCTCAGTTTTTGAGCAACGAGATGTCGGTGGTGCGCAAGCCAGAACGTAAAGTCGATTATGAAGGTGCAATTTTAGAATATTTGTCTCTGGGGCATATGGAGAGGGTTGAAGGGTGTGTACGTTAACAAGATTGCTAGTACTTGCCTCATCACGGCGTATTTAGACCCGATAGTGTCACGACGAAGTTGCGGTTTGTATTTAATGCCTCATGTCCTTCCGCTGACGGGAAGAATTTGAGTGATGCGCTTTACGTTGGACCAACACTGCAAAAAGATATTGTCTCGTTGGTTTTGAATTGGCGCATATATAAATACGTTCTGAACGCTGATATTACCAAAATGTATCGCCAGATATGGGTTAATCCTAGGCATACAAAATATCAGCGAATTTTATTCAGACCTTCCGCGGAGGAGGAAATCGCGGATTACCATTTGAAAATAGTTATATTTTGCGTCAACTGCGCCCCCTATTTGGCTCTTTGGACGCTTTTGAAGCTGACCAATGACGAAGAGTATCGTTTTCCTATTGGCTCAAAGATTTAGTGTAACAATATGTATGTCGATGACGCTTTGGTTGGCGTTCATACTGTCTCGGATGAGGTAAATGCTCGCTAGTCACTTAAGGTATTCTACGGTCGGCTGATTTTAAGTTAAGGAACTGGACTTCCAACTCTAGGGAGATTTTGAAGGGACTGCCTCGTAAACATCTTTTGAATAAAGAATTTCTCGAGCTAGGGGACAAGAGTTCAGCGAAGACGTTGGGTATCCGCTGGAACGCTTCCTCAGACAGATTCCACTTTGTGATGGAAAAAATCGAAGAGAGAAGTTCTTACTCTAAAAGGCAAGTACTTTCGATAATCGCCAACATTTTTGACCCTCTGGGATGGCTGTCTCCACTCGTTGTGACATCCAAGATTTTTATGCTACAGTTGTGGCTCGACGATATCGAATGGGATGATTCTTTAAAACCACTGGCCCTGTTAAATTGGAAATTTTTTTTCTCAAATTCGAAAGGAATTGAAGAAATAAGTATTCGTTGCTGGGTGGAATATTCCCCAAATTCTAGCATTGAGATGCATGGCTTTTGTGACTCATCTGAGTCAGCATATGCGGCCGTATTATATCTAAGATTAGAAGTCTGAAGTTGTATTGTCTCGAATTTGCTTGTGGCAAAGTCTAAGGTGGCTCCTTTAAAGAAGAGTCCGTTGCCTCGCTTGGAGCTCTGCGGTGCTCTTCTGCTGGCTGAGTTGGTTGATTCTGTGGTTCCACGGTTATATCTTCCCAAGGCTCCGTTGAGGCCTTGGTTTGACTCAACTATAGTTCTATCTTGACTCAGGAAACCACCTTTGTGGCAAACAGGGTGTCCACTATTCAGGAAAAAGTAAGGAGTAATTGGCATAATGTGCCTACAACTGATAATCCGGCAGATCTGGCAACCCGGGGCGGACTCCTTTAGAGCTAAAGGAGTGTCATATGTGTTGGCACGGACCAAGCTGACTCACGAGGGATAAAAAGGAATGGCCCTGTGATATCCTTATACCCGAAACAACCCTTGAATCGAAACCAATGAGGGTACATCTTGCTCGATCTGCCGCCGATGACGATGTTCTCGAGAGGTTTTTTCGTCTCTCCTCAGCGGTCCACGCTGTTGCCTACGCTTTTCGCTTTGTTCGCCGAACTCTCCCTGACTCGAAAAAAGTGACTCAGCCGAAGAAATCCGCTTCACTCGATACCGGTTGATGTCTATGTCCCAAAGGATGTACTTTCCCGTGGAATACGATTGCCTCAAGGATGGTCGACGGTTAGATACCGCCAGCCGGGTCCTTTCTCTGAATCCCTTTTTGGATAAGGACCAGCTCATTCGTCCAAATGGGCGCTTAGGCAACACGCTTACCTTACCATATGATGAGAAGCATCCGATCGTGTTGGCATACCGTAGCAAGTTCGTGGACCTAAATGCTGACCATGTTCATAGGAAAACGAACCATGGTGGAATTCAGCTCACTCTGGCTACGACCGGCTCGAATGCTGGATAGTCAGAGGCAGAAACCTGGTTAAGGCCCGCTATAGAAGGTGCGTCAAGAAGAAGAGAAGAGGCGTCAAATACAGCTGATGGCCGCCCTAACTCCGGACAGGACGACGTTTGGCATACCGTTTTCTACTTCGGGCGTTGACTTCGCCGGCCCTTTAAAGCTGGAGACGTTCAACGTTTGGGGTTGCCGTATCTCGAAAGGCTATATATGCCTGTTCGTATGTTTTGCCACAGAGGCGATCCATCTGGAGCCGGTGAGCGACCTCTCCACCCCCGCTTCGTGTCTCGCCGTGGGTGTCCACTTCACCTTTACTCAGACAACGGCAAAAACTTTGTTGGTGCAGATCGAGGACTTCGTGCTGCCTTGGCGAAAGTTGTCTCAGAGGTAAAGGATGAAGCCGTAACGAAGTACGGGTTCCAAAAGTTGGAGTGGCAGAAGAACGCCAGCTTCCAAGCCAAATACGAGTGGTATTAATAATTTGTCTCGTTGGAGTTGAACTGGATGATCGATCACATTCGAGGGCATTTTCACGTCATCCGTACATGCCACAGCTATCTGCGTTAAGCTGAGATGTAGAAACAAGGTTGTCAAATCCGTCAAATCAGAGTAGTTTTGAGTCGAGCACGCTCGGGATGGTGCAGCCGTCCTATAAGATCGATGACACCGTGCCTAACATCTGCCCAGCATGCGGCACAGGCCCGCACGACACACTTTACCTTTTAAACTGTCCTGCCAAACCTACTCAACTAACTCTAATAGATCTGTGGTTACATTCCATCGAAGCAGCCACATTCCTAAAACTGGAGATAACCCAGAGCCAGATTAAGTAGAAGAATGATCTTACAAACACACAGTAAAACACTGTTGCAACAGCAATACTCTAATTAATATATTTAAAGACATTGGAGTTAGGGAAAAAGAAATAAGGAGCATGAGTCAAAGAACTCAGATCGAGATAAATGATGACTAGAATATGTTGCAAAAATTTCGAGTTGATCGGACAAAAATGAGATATGAGCATTAGAAAGAGAAAATTCATTGTGATTTGTATGTAACATCAAAGTTTGAAATGCGGGTTTCTCAATTTTGGAAAGCGGTGCCCACTGTAGCTCGAAAATCCGAAAATCTTATCCGATCCGATCTTCATATGTTTTTGTGGGATTATTATACATATAAAAATTTTGAACTTAAGCGAGAGATTTTTTAAAAAAAGTTTTTGACGGATTTATGGTGAAAAAACTATAAATTTTTTGGATTTTGACAATCACATTTTTTAAGATTATTAGGTTCTAAATGATCCCACAAAAACATATGCTGATAGGTTTATACGTTTTCGAGCTACAGTGGTCACCGCAAACTGCTTTAGTGAAAACAGTGTTTCGTAGACGGTCATTTGTCAGAACACTGTGCAATATTTTTCAAGAAAAAAAATTTCTAAATTAGATCAAGGTGTGGTCTATCAGATGCAAATGCAATCTTCTAAAAAAATTGGTCGATTTCTTTAAAAAATTTATGAAAATTTAATTTTTCGTGCTCAATAAGTGGCCATAACCCCTTAAAACCGCTTTTACGAAGATTATCACAAATGTAAAAATTTTTTTTTGGCTAATTTTCACCTCAGAAACCCAGAATTAGGAGGCACATTTGACATGCATGCAAAGAGATACATTTTTTTGTCATCCTATTTTACATCGTTTGGATACTGGAGTGAGTATTTCTAAGTCGCCTAATGATTTATTTATGCTGATGGGATAAAGGGGAAAATATTCTGAATATACCCTTATTCACAAACAAAACCAAACAACAAACGCTGCCAAAAAATAACCCTCATTCGATTTAAGCTACGACATCAAAACATTTTAATATATCTTCCCATAATACCCTCCAGGCTCCTGTTCCCACATAGAATTCTCTACTCCCACGAGTAAAAGTCATGACAACCACCATTTCCTAGCAAAAAGCTATTGACACAGAGCACTTATTAATGGTATTACGTGAATTTGAGTGTAAAATATTTGCCAATACATATTTTCCGCCTAATTATATTATTATCCAATCGGTAATATTCATCGATTATATAGTGGATGGAGCCTACACAAAGTAGGTTCAATTTACACACACACAAATATATCTACTACACACAAAACCAATTTAAATCGTTCAACCAGCAAGCAACACACACAAAATTAATTTCAACCAATATCGCCACCCACATTGTTTCCTTTCACTTCGATTTGTGTTCGTTTCATGCCTGCCTGCATGCTTTGCTTGGTGGCTGCCAGTACTGTCTGTCAGTCATGAGTCCTTGTAGCGACAACTAGATAATGAATTAATTTATGCCACCAACACACACATTCCCGCAATATACACACTACAGCTGACAACATTCCATTGGATTTGCAAACGGATCTAAAGTTGTATGCTGGTATAGCACGTGTCCTCAATAAAATAAATATGACACTGGCAGTAGCAGAGTGTCAGTGGCAAATTTGCGATTCCAGAAAGGTAATAATCACGATTATCGATAAGCTGATGCTTCCACTAGTGCCACTAATATGTACTCCTACTTCTCCAGCTGCTGCTGCTACTGCTTATGTTCACTCATTGAGACCATAAGCCACATCTATTCAGCAATTTTGTTCTCACCATAATCGATAGCTATAAATAAGTATTCCAAATGGCTACTTGTACCGCATTATTTGTTAAAGATATCCTTGACAACAGAATGAAGATGGTTTTCTGCGAGCCAGAGTGAGAATGAGTGAGAAAAGGCAAAACGTTCAAACATTGTCATTGTCACAAATGATTGACATTTTCACTCTTATCCTTTGGTAATTTCCAAGTTGCTGTTGGCAGAATTGCTATTTATGGAAATTGGAATTTCGACGAGTTAAAGTTTTAAATTATGGTCGATAATTTTTGTTTTGATTTTTAAATATTTATTTAAAGATTACGAAATCTCAGATAATGTGTGTTTAAATTAATATTTAATGTCGATTAGATGGGGGAAAAATATAAACAAAATATTTTATGAAGCGATTAAAAAATTTTTATTATACAAAAAAAATATTTGTGTGTGTTTGTAAATTTACGAGGGCAGTTCGGAAACTTCTTAGCCTAGCACAAAAAGCGCGGTATAAACAGAAAAAAGTTAAGTGTTTTGGAAAATTCCATCTCTGTTATGAACACATGTTAAATTTTGTTTCGATCTGGCAGCTCCTTCATATAGAAATAAGTGTTCAAAAAAACGCATCCGCAATTTTTACAATGGAAAAATTAGAAATGTGTGCTGTCATTAAATATTTACATAAAAACATGTTTATCGGGACAAGAAATTCATAATGATATGGATTGCTGAATTTAAACGTGGTCGTACAAGCATTGCAGATGAACCACGTAGTGGACGTCCAACAACAACAGATATTGTAGCCAAAGTGCATGATATGGTATTAAATGATCGACGAATAAAAGTGCTTGAAATTGCTAATATCATGGGCATCTCAAATGATCGAGTCCATTTAATTTTGCATGAAGAACTACAGATGAAAAAGCTTTCTGCAAGATGGGTGCCGCATTTGTTAACAGTCGATCAAAAACGCATAAGAATGAACATTTCTCAAGCTTGTTTGGATCGTTTTAAGCGAAATAAAATGGATTTTAAGCGTCGTTTCATAACTGTTGATGAGACATGGATCCACCACTATACTCCAGAGACAAAAGAACAATCCAAACAATGGACTGAAGCTGGAGGAAGTGTCCCAAAGAAGGCAAAAAATTCAATCGGCTGGTAAAGTTATGGCAACGGTTTTTGGGACTTCAAAGGGATTTTATTGATTGAAAAGCGTTGGACTAAGTGTATTGAAGTTTCAGGAGATTATATTGAATAAAAATAGGTAAAAAACTTTTTAAGTTAAACGGTTTTATGTTAAACATACATTGCAATGTTTAAGATAAATGTACTAAAATCCAAAAAATAATAAAATAGAGACTAAAATAAAACCGTGGGGCACGTCAATTGTCTACAAATTATCGACTTAATGTGCGATAGAAGAATCGTTTAATTCGTCGTTAGGCAGTTGGCCCGCAGACGGTGAGGAAATTACTTACTATTTCTTGCTCATGGAAATTCCAATAGTTATACACTCCATGTAAATGAAAGAGATGTTTCAACTAGAAACGAGGAAGCGTTTCACTGCTTGTAGTTTGTCTTTAATCGACAAAGTACTACTCGCTCACCACTATGAAACCCTAAAACTCGTTTATAATCGAGCTTGCTAGCTTGTTTCCACATTCTAGCCCTACTTATCACACGTCCATAGTTGTCGGTTGAACAACTGCCTAATTATAGTGTAACATTACAAAACAAACATTTTAATAAACAATTGTAGACAATTGACGTGCCCCACTGTTTTATTTTAGTCTAGTCTATGCATATGTTTATAATTCCCACGACTGTATCTATTTTATTATTTTTTGGTTTTTAGTACATTTATCTTAAACATTGCAATGTATGTTTAACATAAAACCGTTTAACTTAAAAAGTTTTTTTTTACCTATTTTTATTTTCTAGTTTTTAGTTTTTATTTCGCATTCTGTTTAATTCGTTTAGTGCTTCATTATTGCAAGGTTTCTTGCCCGTTAGTTTATTGCAGTCCAACTCCTCTATACGTAGTCCCTGCAAAGATCTTACTCTACTAAGAGCCACGTAGGCTTGACCTTCTTCAAACAGTTTCGCACCTAAGTATACGACTGCGTGATCCACAGTGCTGCCCTGCATTTTATGTATAGTAGAAACCCATGATAGTATTAAAGGCAACATTCTTCTTTCATCCGTCCCGTAATTGTACTTAGCTGGAAACTGTATGGCTTTCGGGTGTATAAGATGTACTGTATAGTGCACTGTATTCTTCTTGTCAAGCCCTTTTATTTGATACCCATATTGGTGGAATTGATAAAAAATTGTTGTCAGCCATTTGGTAGCGGCGGCCATCTTAGATTTCAATTTTGCATAGTAAATTGTATTCTACTTGTTGAGACCTTTCATTTGATACCCATTTTGAGGGGATTGATAAAACCTAAGTTATACGCCATTTTGTAGAGGCCGCCATCTTAGATTTTAGCTTTATATAGTACATTGTATTCTACTGGTTGAGCACTTTCATTTGACACCCATATTGATGGGATTGATAAAACCTACGTTATCCGCCATTTTGTAGCGGCCGCCATCTTGAATTTATAATGATAATGAATAAATATAATTGTATTGTCACCAAAATCCAAAGTGTATACAAAATTTCAAATTAATCGGTTGACAGCAAGAGGGTGAAATTTTTTTTTTTTTTTTTTTTTTTTTTTTTTTTTTATTTATTCTTTTTATTTGCAATCTATTTACAAGAAACATTCAGCAAATTTAATAATTACTACAATATAACAGAATTGTTAAACCCCAGTGGATTTAACAATAAATACATACTACAATTTTAATTTCAGATTACATATTTTATGAAACTCATTAAATAAATGGGAGGTCTAAAACATGTCTTCGTTTTAGTCTTCTAATTTCATCTGTGTCATCTAATAGATTAATTGCTAACACATTCGAATGGTTACTTAATCTGTTAAGATACGTAGTACTAATTTTTTTAATTTCATCTGTAATTTTATTTATGTTTAAATCTCTATGAATCGCGTTATTATTAAGAAACCAAGGAGCACCCGTAATCAATCTAAGCGTCTTTGATTGATATCGTTGAAGTATCTCAATATTAGAATTGCTGGCTGTTCCCCATAGTTGTACTCCATATGTCCAAATAGGCTTTAGAATGGTCTTATACAGTAGTAATTTGTTATTCAGGCTCAGTTTTGATTTTGGACCAAGAAGCCAGAACATTCTTTTAGTCTTCAGATCTAGTTGCTGTCTCTTATATGTTATATGATTTTTCCAGTTAAGTTTTCTATCAAGGTGCAGACCGAGATATTTAACACAATCCGCAGAAGGAATTGTAAGTCCATTCAATTTTGGAGAAGGACAGTTTCCTTTCCTTAAGGAAAATGTAACATGCACAGATTTTTCAGTATTGACTCCAATATTCCAGTTATTAAACCATTTCTCGATATCATTCAGATGTGTTTGGAGTAAGTCAGTAGCTGAAGAAGGATCATCTTTAATAGCAAGAACGGCAGTATCATCTGCATAAGTAGCAATCATAGTCTCATTTCTTACGGGCATATCTGCTGTATAAAGCGTATATAAAACAGGACCTAAAACACTACCTTGTGGTACACCAGCTTTAATGACGCCAAAATTAGATTCTTTATCATTGATGTGTACATAAAATGTTCTTCCATTCAGATATGAATTTAAAAGTAAATAAAAAGGAGCAGGTAATAACATTTTTAGTTTATATAACAAGCCTTGATGCCAAACCCTATCAAACGCCTGTTTGATATCCAGAAAGGCTGCAGAACAGAACTGCTTACATTCCAAACAATCTCTTATAACCTTCACCAGTCTATGACACTGCTCAGGTGTTCCGTGATTTTCTCTGAATCCAAACTGATGATCTGGCATAATATTTATATTATTTAAAATCGGAAGAAGTCGCTTTCGAAACAATTTTTCGAACAGTTTAGAAAATATGGACAATAAACTTATAGGCCTATACGATGATAACAGGTTTTCAGGTTTGCCAGGTTTTGGTATCATAATTATTTTAGCACATTTCCATTGCACTGGAAAATGGGACAGCCTCATAATAGAATTATAAATTGTCGTTAGGAACACCAAACCCTTCTTTGGAAGCAATCTTATGACTTTGTGATCAACTAAGTCTGACCCTGGTGTTTTTTTCTTTAGATTTTTAATTTCCTTACAAACTTCACTAAACGTAAAATGTTTAATAGGGCGACTCATTTGGCATGGAACATCCAAAAAATCGGAAATTAATTTATTTTGTTGGGGACTACATAAATCAAAAGGTGTAAAGGAATTCACCAAGTGGTCTTTAAACGCCTCAGCTTTGTCCTTGTTTGATCTACACCAATTTCCATTTGAATGTTTTATAGGCACATTTCTCTTTTGAGGTCTCTTAAGATATTTTGTTGCTCTCCATAAACTGTGCTCGTTACTTTCATCTGGGCTTAAATTACTTAAGAAGCTTCCAATTGATTGGTTTTTGTAGTCACTTAGAAGGGTTTTAAGCCGATTTGAAGCTCTGTTTAAATTTGTTTTGTCCATTGGGTGTCTCGAATTTTGCCAAATTCTGCGCAATCGTCTCTTTTCTCTTATCATTGATCGTATTTCAGCCGTAACATAAAAGTTTGTGGAATTTAGATCAATTTTATCGGGAGTGTATAGATTTGTAGCATTGTGTATGACTTGTGTTAAATGTTCTATAGCATTTTCCAATTCCTTTCCGGATTTAATCGGGATATTTAAATTTAGGTGTTGTTCAATGTGATGTTGTACCATAGGTATGTTGGTTTTTGATGTAATTAATGTTTTATGTTTATGTTTATGAACATTTCTTGTACTAAAGTTAAGAATAATTGGACTGTGATCTGAGTCTAAATCATAACATGCGTTTATACTTAGCATTGACTGGCATATTCCTGAGTAGATGAAAAAATCTATTAGATCGGGAATTTTATTTGGGTCTGCAGGCCAATATGTAGGACTACCAGTTGACAAAACTTCGTAATGGTTTAAAGCGATGCATTTATACAGTTCTCTTCCTTTGGGGTTTGATAGCCGAGATCCCCACCAAGTATGTTTGGCATTGAAATCGCCACCGACGATGAATTTGTTTCCAAGATTTTTGAAGAAATTTTCATATTGTATACATTTTAAATTAAATCGAGGAGGAAGATAAACGGAGTAAATAGATACTTTTGAATTTTCGCATATTATATTAACACCAGCTGCCTGCATAAAAGATTCTAAGATTGGCTCCGCTTCTTCGTATATAATTTTAGATTTAATAATTATAGCTGCACCTCCATGGGCTCGGTTATCTGGATGATTCGCTGTTATAATGTCATAATCTTTAATTCTGAAGTATGATTTGCTTGTAAAATGAGTTTCAGAAATAAGTAGAATATCTATAAAGTTTTTATGAAGGAATAATTCTATTTCATTTCTATGATTTGAAATGCCATTGGCATTCCACTCAGCAATGATCAAATCTACTTGCATAATTTTGACATTAGCAATGTCATCATATTCATTAAAGAATTTGTCATTTCTATTTGTTTCGTTAGCAAAGATTCTATCTTGCTTAACAAATTTATTTCTCCCGTGCTTTGACCTTTTACGGCTTGGGCATATGACACAAAGTTATCTGAAGTCTGGTTGGGCATGGTGTTATCTTCATAAGCAGTTTCGTTACGTTTAGAATACGCGGGAGCAGACTTCTTTTGAACCAGTTTTTGGTAAATCGGGCATCCTTTGTAACTAGCTGTATGGGTGTTCAAGCAGTGCAAACATTTAGGTGCGGTATTTTCTGGTTTATTACATTCTAATGTGGGATGACCTAAACCACATTTAACGCACCTAAAAGGTTTACGGCAGTATGATTTTGTGTGTCCAAATTCTTGACATCTAAAGCATTGCACTAAGTCGTCAAATTTTCTTGGGGGTTCAATAGTAACAATGTTATTGAATATGCCAGTAATATTATAAATCTCTTTATTGTTACTTTTGGGGTCCAAATCAACGAAGAACATGGGTAAAGGCTCCTTGGTTTTTCTGCTAATTATGTTACGTACGCTCCTTACATCGTGACCTTTACTCATTAAAAAGGCTTTTATATCCGATACATCGGTGGTGTAATGTAAATTTTTAATTACTACCCTGTAAGCTCTTTCCGTTTTCAGTTGATAAGTATGATAGCATATATTGTTACTATCAAAGTGCTTAATTACTTTTCTGTACGAATCAACATTTTTTATCATTAGACGAACTTCACCTTTCAGAAGAGATTTAAAATTAAAATCTTCAACTGGAATCATTTTATTTATACTATCCAACATTTTAGTAACATTCTTGACGTCCGGAATAAAAATTGGTGGCGGTTTTGGTACAGCTTGATTTGGTTCTGGTTGATTCGGTTCAGCTTGATCTGCTTCATTTTCCATAGTTGATAACACACTAAATCTGTTGGATGTGGACGGCTGGTTGTCATCAACCACTTGCTTCCTTTTTGGCGAATTACCTAAAGGTGGGGACATAGTTATTTTTCTTTTAGTCGACACTTCCTGCCACTTTTCTTCTTGATGATCCATGCAATCAGTTGCATTACTTTTTGTTGTAACACTCATTGCGGCTATTTTTTTAATTATTGTTATTTTTTGCGTTGTGTTTAATTCAGGTTTTGCAAGCAATGCAATTAATGCACGCATGCAAAAAATTGGAACACTGCAAGACAGTGCACTGTCTCTTTTTTTTAAATTAAAGAACAAAAAAAATAAATAAACCGTTGCAATTTTTTATGAAATTGTTGTTAACGAAATATTGCCGTTTTAAGCAGTAACACGTCTGTCTAGTAGCAAAGTTAAACAACGACTGGGGTGAAATTTGAATTACTAAATTTGACCCAAGAATAAATAATAAATAAAAACAAAACAAACGGGGTGAGCTAAATAAAACCATTTAAAAATAAAAATATTTTTGAAAAACTAACTATTCTCTTTCATATATAGGCTAAGAAGTTTCCGAACCGCCCTCGTACATGTGTATTATGTATTGAAGTATTTACGACATCAAGAGATCCGATATTTCACAAACGCGTTTGTTGACTTTATAGTTAAACTATCATCAATAACAATGTTCCAGAGGAGCCTCAGAGCCTTTACGGAGCCTATCTCATCCATTTGGATTGATTCTGTGGTATCTTATGATGCACTTTCAAGAAAAAAAGTGTAACGTTGCCCTCACAATAATTTCAGAAATTTCCGTAAAAATTTCGAGTTTACTTTAGTGCGGATTAACGAATTGCGACTTGTCCTTTTCTCTGTGGCTAGACTTTTCTCCTCTTTGATTTTATCCCGATGGTTTCTTTATTTTTTTCCTGTTGCGCTACATTTTGCTACGGAAAGAAGCCCTATATGCCCTACTACTCTACCATCTGTTCTTAAGTGGAGGCCTATAATTTGAACAATTAGTATAATTTCCTGTCCACAATTTTTTGGCGGATAAATTTTTCGACCACTGGGTCGGTATAGTTATACGGGGGCTATATCAAAACAAACACCTATGTATTTTCGACGCCTCCAAACAATAGTATGCTAAGTCGACTTAGCATGTTTTCAAGTTCTTTACATTTTTATATTTAACGTCCTTTAACTTAAACTCTGTCAAATTTTGGTAATGATCGGACAATCCGAACAGAAGTTATAAACAAATATTTACTTAGCATAGTACTGGAGGTCAAAAAAATTTCCAAACTTTTAGAGATTGTCCTGCAAAACTCGCTTTTCAGAATTAGCAAACTATTATTTGGAGGTGTCGAACGTCCTTTAACTTAAAGTCTGTCTAATTTTGGTAATGATCGGCCAATCCGAACAGAAGTTATAAACAAATATTGACTTAGCATAGTACTGAAGTTCAAAAAAATTTCCAAACTTTGAGAGCTTCTCCTGCAAAACTCACTTTTTAGACTTAGCATACTATTATTTGGAGGTGTCGTTTTGTCAATATTTGGTGAAGAATTGTTGTGACGACTAGGAACCTCAAACCCATCTAAGGTTGCCAACCCCCGCAAACGTTTTAAGAACCATGATCCGCGAATCTGCAACTTGAATGTTCGCACTCTTTATAGAGCAGTTGCAGTTTACGCATTGGCAGATGTACTTGAAAAGTACAAGGCCGACATTTCTGCCATACAGGAAATATGCACGATGGATTGGGAAAGGCGTCACAACAACACCTAAGCATGAGTTTGGTTGCGGATTTGTAGTAAATGAAAGACTTGCTACAATACAGATAAAAGCAAAATTCTTCAACATTAGTTTTCTCTGCGCTCATGCTCCAACCGAAGACAAGGACAAACAGAACAATGGTATATTCTACGAGCGCTTAGAAGAAGCATATGACCGTTATCCTGGCCATGACGTTAAAATTATTCTAGGCGATGTTAATGCCAAAATTGGAAAGGAGAATATCTTTGGTCCAACAATCGGGAAATTCAGTCTCCACAGTGAAACATCTGATAATGGAATGAGGCTGATAGATTTAGCAGCGGCAAGAAACATGGTAGTTAGCAGTACCAGATTTAAGCATCTCAATATTCATAAGGGCACCTGGCTCTCTCCAGATCAAAGAACAATTAATCAAATTGTTCACGTTGTGATAGATGGAAGCCATTCATCGAGCGTGTCGGATGTACGATCGTTCCCTTCCACCAAGTTGTAGAATAGGTACGTACCAGATTAAACGTAGTAAATAAGGTACGAACAGACACAACTCGGAAATTGGACATCGGCAAGCTGCAATTACAACAGATAGCCACAGCATATTCCACTTCTCGTCCCGATAACATATCAGCATAATGGCAAATAATTGCCCACTCCATGCAAACCGCCGCAAAATCAGTACTTGAATACCATATACCTCCCCCAATGATTTAATGGTATGACCAGGAGTGTTGTGCTGCTACCGAAGAAAAAACGCGGCATATAGTGCTACTTTACAATCAGTAGCAATGCGTAGCGCACGAGAGAGTTATCAGCGGAAAAGGAGAGAGGAGAAACGTCTTTTCCGCAAGAAAAAGAGTGAAATGGAAAAGCGGGAGTGTGAAAAAATCGAAATGTTCCTGAATGATGTCAGAAAATTCAACCAAGAGTAAAACATCACACTGACGACTTTGGTACAGGCACATCCACCTGTAGAGACCAGCAAGGTAATCTGGTAACTGATACAGATAGTGTGCTAAGGATATGGAAAGACCACTTTTCCAAACTGTTGGTATCCAATAGTAGCGATGACGACGAAGATACCACAGATCTAATCCCACAAGATGGTAGTAAATGTATACCACCCGGCTAGGATGAGGTAAAGATAGCAATAAACCGCTAGAAGAATAATAAGACAGCAGGAGCCCATGGCCTACCAGCCGAGCTGTTCAAAACCGGAGGCAATACGCTGATAAGGTGTACACAACAGCTAGTCAGCACCATCTTGCAGAAAGAACGGGTACCGGACGATTGGAACCTGATCATCATGTGTCCCTTCCACAAGAAAGGAGATAAAACTATATGCTCTAACTATGGGGGCATAAGTCTTCTCCCTATCGCCAACAAGATAGTGACAGGGATAGTGCGCGAACGACGGCAAATCATGAAGAAGACACAAGAGATGTAGATCGACTCCTACCACCTTTTTGACGATTATAAAGCAGCATTCGACACCCCCCTACGTTCAAAGGTATTCCAAGGCATGTCTGAATTTGGTATTCCGGCAAAGCTTATTCGGCGTTGTAAAATGACTTTAGCTGACACTTGATCATCAAATAAAATAGTAAAGAATCTCTTCAAAAAGTTTTGTACCAAAAGAGGTTTCATACAAGGAAACAGGCTTTCGTGTGATCTCTTCGGTTTACAAGAGGCAAACGTTAAAAGAAATGGCACAATCTACACCGATAGCCACATCCTAATTGCTTATGCTGACGAAATTGGCATCATGGGTCGCTCAGTAAAATAAGTAACTGATACCTTTATGAAGGTCGAAGGAGAATCTCCAAAAGTGGGTCTGGCGGTAAACGGCGAGAATACTAAGTCGATCGCATCGCAATGCGTCCATAGAGCTCGGATCAACTGTTGAAGTTGGTTCCTATAATTTTGGGGTAGTAAAAGACTTCGCCTTCAGTCGTGATAAGAAAAAGAATTGTATTGGCCAGCAGTAGTTTTAATAAAGCAACATCTCCTCAAATAAAAAATAACGCATTAAAAACTACCGATACCCGTGCTGATGTATGGTTCCGAAGCATGGGTACTTGCGCAAGCAGACAAGGCAGTGCTTGGTGTGTTTGAGAGAAAAATGCTTCAAAAGATCTACGGACCAATCTGCGTTGAAAGTGAATATCGATGTTGTATGAAGTACGAGCTGTATCTGCTATGCGACGACGTCAGTATAGATAAACATATCGAGATGCAATGACTGCATACGAATAATCCAAGCCGCTAAAAATGCGTATAAATACGGATCACCTGGCGGTACAAGCAGAACTGGCAGGCCAAGGCTTCTGAGATCGAAAAATGCTGTATTCCAAAATGCGAAGCAACAAACAGACATAAATGCTGATCTTTTCTAAGTTCGGCTTATGGAACAAATGTCATGTAATGGGCCAGCTAAGTAAGTAAGTAAGTAAGTATTAGGAACCTCAAATGTCAAATTACAGCTAGTTCGGTTAAAATTGTATCTAAAAACCACAGAATACCGAAAATGGGGAGGTACCGTTATATGGGGAATACACCAAAACACGGACCTACATACTCGTATGCTACAATTTATAGTGGTGAAGGTTGGCGAACACATGGAACTTTACATGTCATATAACAACTAGTTGGGTTAAAAATTGAGGCAAGAATCCTCACTATACCGATACATGGACCTATGTCGACAATTTTGGTAGAGAAGTTTCGTGATTGCAGGGAACCTTTACTGGTAGTTCAGTCCAAAACTTTAGCTAAAACCATTAAAATACCGAAAATCGGAAGGTACCGTTATAGGAGGGCCATACCTAAACATGGACCTATGTTGACAATTTGTACAGAAGCTTAGTGACTGTGACCTCAAATGTCTAATTACGGGTAGTTCAGTCAAAAAATTTAGCCAAAACCCTCAAAATACCGAATATCGGTAGGCACCGTTATATGGGAGCTATACCAAAACATGGACCTTTGTTTATTATTTTGTGATGGAGAAGTTTCGTGGCTGCGCGGATCCACAAATGCCAAATTACAGGTAGTTCAGAGAAAAAATTAGCTTAAATCCTAAAAATACCGAAAATCGGGAGGTACCGTTGTATAGTGGGCTATATCCGAGCATGGACCTATGTTGACAATTTTTGGTGGAGAGGTGTGGTGACCACTAAGAACTATAAATGTAAAATTACAGCTAGTTTGGCTAAAAAGTTTAGATACAAATCATAAAAATACCGAAAATCGGGAGGTGCCGTTATATGGGGGCTATATTCAAACAAGGACACATGTTGACAGTTTTTGGTGGATAGAAGTGTGTGGAGTTCGGTTAAAAATTGTATCTAAAATCCTCAAAATACCAAAAATCGGGAGATACCGAAACATTAACATATATGGAAAATCGGGAGATTCGGCTACATGGGAATATACCAAGATATAGAACTATGTTGAAAATTTTTGGTGGAAAAGCTTTCTGAACACTTGGCATCCCAAAAAGCAGGATCGGTCAAAAAACAAAAATGCTAAAATCGTAAAAATACCGAAAAATCGGGAGGAACATTATACTGGCGCTATGGCAAAACATGGATCTATATGAAAAATTTTTGGTAGACCAACTTTCTGAATATTTTGGATCTCAAATGTCTACATGTACAGCTAGTTCATTTAAAAATTTTAGCTTAAAAATTTTAGTTTAAATTGACAATTTTTGGTGGAGAATTGTTATGACCACTATGAACTTCATGTGTCAAATTAAAGGTTGTTCGGTTAAAAATTGTAGCGACACCGAAAATTGGGAAGTACGGTTTTATCGGGATAAACCAAAATACGAGGGCGGTTCGGAAACTTCTTAGCCTATCAATGAAAGAGAATAGTTAGTTTTTCAAAAATATTTTTATTTTTCAATATAATCTCCTGAAACTTTAATACACTTACTTTAACGCTTTTCTAGCAATTCTATCCCTTGATTAAAATAATTTTCTTCAAGGTCTTCAAAATAGTGGTTTACAACTGTAATTGCATCTTAATTTGAGGTAAAACGCTTGCCAGCAAGGAATTTTTTTAGATTTGAAAACAAGTAAAAGTCATTGGGAGCTAAATCAGGAGAATAAGGTGGGTGGTCAAGCAACTCGTACTTTAATTCGTTGATTTTAGCCATTGTTAAAACACTCTTGTGCGCTGGTGCGTTTTCTTGATGAAAAATTATTTTTTTGTGTTGTAAGCCAGGACGTTTTTCTCGAATTTGTACATTTAATCGATCCAAAAGGTTGCAATCGTACTCTGAATTTATTGTTTTACCCTTTTGTAGTCTGTAGTTCTTAATGCAAAATTAAATGGACTCGATCATTTGAGATGCCCATGATATTAGGAATTTCACGCACTTTTATTCGTCGATCATTTAATAACATATCATGCACTTTGGCTACAATTTCTGTTGTTGTTGCTGTTTTTGGACGTCCAGTACGTGGTTCATCTTCAATGCTTGTACGACCACGTTTAAATTCAGCAACCCAATTTTTTACTGTTGCATATGAAGGAGCACTTTCACCTAACACATTCACCATATCATTATGAATTTCTTGTCCCGATAAACCTTTTTTAAATGGTTTTATTTAGCTCACCCCGTTTGTTTTATTATTTATTCTTGGGTCAAATTTAGTAATTCAAATTTCACCCTCTTCCTGTCAACCGATTAATCTGAAAATTTGTATACACTTTGGATTTTGGTGGCAATACAATTATGTTTATTTATTATCATTATAAATTCAAGATGGCGGCCGCTACAAAATGACGGATAACGTAGGTTTTATCAATCCCATCAATATGGGTATCAAATGAAAGTGCTCAACCAGTAGAATACAATGTACTATATAAAATTAAAATCCAAGATGGCGGCCTCTACAAACTGGCGGATAACTTAGGTTTTATCAATCCCACCAATATGGGTATCAAATAAAATGGCTTGACAAGAAGAAAACAGTGCAATATACAGTACATCTTATACACCCGAAAGCCAAACACTTTCCAGCTAAGTACAATTACGGGACGGCTGAAAGAAGAATGTTGCCTTTAATACTATTATGGGCTTCTACAATACATAAAATGCAGGGCAGCACTGTGGATCACGCAGTCGTATACTTAGGTGCAAAACTGTTTGAAGAAGGTCAAGCCTACGTAGCTCTTAGTGGAGTAAGATCTTTGCAGGGACTACGTATAGAGGAGTTGGACTGCAATAAACTAACGGGCAAGAAACCTTGCAATAATGAAGCACTAAATGAATTAAACAGAATGCGAAATAAAAACTAAAAACTAGAAAATAAAAACAGGTAAAAAACTGTTTAAGTTAAACGGTTTTATGTTAAACATACATTGCAATGTTTAAGATAAATATACTAAAAACCAAAAAATAATAAAATAGATACAGTCGTGGGAATTATAAACATATGCATAGACTAGACTAAAATAAAACCGTGGGGCACGTCAATTGTCTACAAATTATCGACTTAATGTGCGATAGAAGAATCGTTTAATTCGTCGTTAGGCAGTTGGCCCGCAGACGGTGAGGAAATTACTTACTATTTCTTGCTCATGGAAATTCCAATAGTTATACACCCCATGTAAATAAAAGAGATGTTTCAACTAGTTTATCGTTGGACATTCACACTTCTGGTTGGCGAGGAATCGTATCACTGTTCGTAGTTTGTCTTTGATCGATAAAGTACTACTCGCTCACCACTATGAAACCCTAAAACTCGCTTATAATCGAGCTTGCTAGCTTGTTTGCACATTCTAGCCCTACTTATCACACGTCCATCGCTGTCGGTTGAACAACTGCCTAATTATAGTGTAACATTACAAAGCGAACATTTTAATCAACGATTGTAGACAATTGACGCGCCCCACGGTTTTATTTTAGTCTAGTCTATGCATATGTTTATAATTCCCACGACTGTATCTATTTTATTATTTTTTGGTTTTTAGTACATTTATCTTAAACATTGCAATGTATGTTTAACATAAAACCGTTTAACCTAAAAAGTTTTTTATCTATTTTTATTATGTAAATATTTAATGACAGTAAGCATTTTTAATTTTTCCATTGTAAAAAAATTGCGGATGCGTCTTTTTTGAACACCTGTTTTGATATGAAGGAGTTGCCAGATCGATACAAAATTGAACATGTGTTCATAACAGAGATGGAAGTTTCCAAAACACTTAACTTTTTTCTGTTTATACCGCGCTTTTTGTGCTAGGCTAAGAAGTTTCTGAACTACCGTCGTATGCGTTCTATCTCAATTTGTCCGGATGCTAGAGTGATTACCACAAACGGACATACATAGGTCTACTCAGAATTTCTCCCTGAACTATGCGACCATACTTATACGGTCGCAAGTAATTATTTCAATGCGTTATAAACTTAATATACCCTCCATGCTATTATGGCGAGTGTACAAAATTTCGCACAAGTGTAGTACAAGGACAAGTCTTGCATCGTTTTGAATTTTTTTGCAAAAATTTTTCTGGCTGCTGCTGATAATTCCATTATTCCTGGCAAAAACTACCAAAATGCCCTATTAAAGCCTTCCGTCACCAACTAATTTGGTTACTGAGCAAGTTAACTTACGATTTGACTGTCAGGTTTGACCTAAACTTTACACATCGCACCTGTTCAACAGAAGGGTATAACTCAAAACTTTATATTTTTCAGTATTGAAAAAAAAACTCTTGATGTATTAGTAGTAACTCTGAAGGCATGCAAAGTGACATAACGATTTATTTTGATAAAAGAGTAGACAAAATAATGGGGGATTTTTACATTGGGATGGGTTGATCATTAAGTATCATTTTTAATAAAAAGTGAAAATCTAAAAATTTTAAGTTACCTTTTGTTGAACAATCGTACATATTATTACTTTTTCTAGGAGAAGTCAATATTTGTTTAAATGAGCCCCGAAATGTTTCAATATTAAGGACCACTCCTTCTATGGTCTTTGTTACAACGCTATAATTGTATTCTCATTATGCATATATCTGGCTCTGGCTTATGTTTTTATGTAGACTCTGTTAATTGCAACTATCAGTAGAATAATTCAGTACACGCCAACGCCAAAAATTCTCATCGATTCAGATAACCGCATATATGATAAGATAAATCACTTCAGCACGAAATACATACAATTATTTTTATCTCTTTTCCATATACAATTACGCCGGCGACATCTATTAAAGCTTTTTTAAATTCACCACTGTAATAAAACGGTTCGTGTTCATAAAATGAGCTGTTGTGTTGAATATAAGCACAAATTTGTACAAGAAACCTCTTGGGATAAACTTTCAACGCTTTACACATGGAACAACGGTAGCTTTCATTTTCCTAACCTCACAGATGTCGCACATAATGTTTTTGCGCCTTCAGCTGGTTTACATTTTGTGTTTGCATGGTGAAGTCATTCAACTTCGAAAACAAATAATGTAGTTTTCTAACAGCATGGTGCGCCTGAACAGACATTAAGTGGAAGGTGCTTACACCTGGGACGTTTTTGCGGATTCTGAAACTACAATATTCATAGATGAGAAAAACAAAAAATTGACGAAGGGGTTTTAAAATAAATCTTGATCAAAGTCCACTTAAAAATGTGAACATTGGCAGCAATTTACTTAAAACTGCCTCAAGAGATTTTTTCTTGTGTTTGTATTTTTCTCATCTATGAACATTTGTGTTGTAGCATATAACCTTTCATGATTGTTCAGATGTCAACAGTGAAGTGAGCACACGTCTGAGGGGCAGGTTCTTTGCTTTAGCTCACTAGAATTTTGCTACAAGAAATTACTTTAAATTTATATGTTGGTCTATCTCGTCCGCCCAACCTGGTCAGAGGTATTTCAAATTCCATTAAAATGCATAATCGACTGACACCCATAGTTACTGTGCAATAATAAACAGTATAAGTGTGCAAAAATGCATGCATATATATAAATATTTAAATTTTTGTAGAAATTAAGAAAAATATGTTATAATTGATATTTTATATAACAACAAGCTGGTTGTTTTGCTTTGCGAAAAGATTCTTGAGCACCAATAAAGAAAAAGATACAAAAGAGATAGAGTCTGATCGGATTTTTTTAAGGTTTGGGTTTACGACAGAGAAGTAGCTTGCACTTTAACGTGATGAACATTTGTGTGAAAATTGGTAAAGGACGAAGGAATTTTTAAATAAATCGCGATCAAAATTCTATTTTTTAGGGTTTTTTAGGTTTTACGATTTCGCTTGGAAACCGCAAGTTCTATTGAAATGGGATTAAAGCAAATTTTGTAGATAAGAAAATTCTCTACAAGATTGACCTTTATGATAATTTTCTAGGTATTACAATTTTTGATATATAAAAGTTGAAATTGGAACAATGAACTGACTGTATCGGCTCCTCATAAAAGAATGTCATGTACGGTGCGCCCTAACAAACTTTAAATTAAAACCGCTTATACCTGGGAAGTATCGTGAAAACCTTAAAACCTATAAATGTGAACTTTGATCGCGAATAATTTAAAAACGCTACGGCATTTTTTGGATTTTTCTCATCTATGAACATTGTAGTTTCAGAATCCGCAAAAACTTCCTAGGTGTAAGTACCCAGCAAAATGTTCGATGCCAAGGATGCTATTGAATCATGGGTGAAAGTGATCTGGCATGTCATCTTTTTAGCATTTTCACTAATGAATTTTATATGAGCGTGACCACCATAAGATGACATTCATTTTCGGATCTTAAGATGGCATTCATTGTCGGATCCTAAGCATGTCATTTTGACCAATGCTTTTACATGTCATTTTCACCCATGGTTCAATTATTAGAAGGTTGGGCAGGTTCATGAATTTATAAAAAAACAACTCTGATGCCAGTTTGCTTATAACTTCAAATGGATAATAACAAATTCAACAGGTTTTGTTTATTTGAAATATTGTCAAATATTTAAATTAAAATATTTTATATATGTGTATGTCAACGTTTTGGTATAGCCCCGAATTTTCGCTTTTAGGAACGCGAATTTTCGCTTTTAGGAATTTTAAATGTATTAGCCCAAGTTGCCCTTGTAATTAGGATTTTGTATTTGTATTTTTAAAAGCATTTCTAATACGGTACCTGAAGATTTTAGTTCAGAAAACTTGACGGTGGTGGATATAAAACGTTCGGCCCGGCCCTATGGAGACTGAGCTCACCGTGGTTCTACCTTGGGAACTGCCTTTAACACCTGTTACAGGTAGTGAGCTAACTCGTTTACCCATGAGAACGTTAAAAATCCCTCCAAAACATCGTATTATGAAGAAACTGAAAATAACCCATATATGGTTGAAGACTCCCCCAAACGTTTTATGTATCATAAACTGCGAATATGCACCTGGAATGTTCCGACTGTTTATAGAAGTGCAATTTACGCACTGGCAGATGCGCTTGAAAAATACATGTCAGATACAGGAAATAAGATGGATTTGGAAAGGAGTAACAACAACACACCGCATTACAGCTTCCCAGTGATTGAAAGACTTGCTACAATTCGTACAGAAGCTAAGTTTCTCAGCATCAGTTTATTTTGTGCTCATTCATCCACAGAGACAAGGACGAAAATACCAAATACACATTTTATGAGCTCGTAGAACATAGACTTCGCAGCTGAAAAGCATGGTAGCTGAAAATCTGGCAGTTCCAGATTTAAGCACCTCGACATTCATCGTTCTGAGGAGCAACCATGGACTCGGATCACAATCTTGTTGCAGCAAAGGTACGAAAGACGCATTAGGTACGAACAGACACAAAGTTGGACATCGGCATGATGCAATCACAACACATAGCCACGGCATTTCCACTCATCTGGCCAAATTGCTTAACGAAAGTATCCCTCGACAATGTTGAAGTCATTTGAAGTCGTTTGCAAATATGTATGTATGTATGTCTTCTAATTTTATGTACATATGTATGGGAGTATATCAAATTTGATTTTAAATAAATTTATATTGTCGTTTGTCAACTTTGTCAATACGGTTTTGACACAATAGGAGGACCACAAGAAAAAATTGTAATCAGATGTTTGCTGTGTCCTACCTTGTAATGATTGTACCATGATTTTCACCAACCCTTTGGCATGACATTTTCATGTCTTGTTTGGAAAATTCTGTATTGAAATATGATTTTCTTGACAAACCAAACTCAAACTAATTCATAAAATAACAAGAACTAATTTAGCAACATAAAGTTTTCACTCAAAACAAGTTTACTTCGTCCACTCTCAGCCACTGATTTTGTTTCATCTGTACACATGATTCAAATGCTGATGAAAAGATCGGATTTTTCACGACTTCCTCTGTTTGTTTTAAATGCCAATGAAAAGATCGGATCATTCACGACATGCTTTGAACCAATGCAAAAGATGCCATGAAATTCAAATTTTGCTGGATACCTTCTATTTAAAGTTGGTTCAGGCACACCGTGACATATAAGTGTGTTTTCCTTAATAGTTTTGGTTTTTTTTTTAAATTCTACAAAATTTTGCAACCATGATAGAAAGGTATTAAAATCATAATAGAGGAATTCCAATTAATTTGACGCAATATACGATGCTGTACGGGGTTTTGAAGTTTTTATGCTACCTGTGAACCTATTTCTAAATACATTTGGTATTTTTATAACCTCAGCAGTTATGATAACGGGGGTATATGAGGAAAAGTCAGATTTGTTTAATATTGACGCTACATGAACGATTTTTGTACATTGATTGAGAAAAAATTCCCATTCTTAAATCTGTTCGAGATACTAATTTTTGATATTGCGCGCAAAAGTTATGACGTTTTCAATTCTGATTATTAGAACAAATCTTATAAAATCGCTAATCATTATATCGAGAAACATTGTCTTATGCCAGACTATGAACATTTTCATTAACTTGAAAATGAGTTTATAGGTAAGAGGTGTGAAGGGGGTAAAACTCTGTACACAAGGTTTTGTAATATGAAATTATTCTTTGTGTTTAAATTCATAAAGCCAACGCAAAGCAATGAAAACATTAAAATATACACAGAAAAAAATAATTACTGCATTTCAGGAATAGTGTTCATAAAGTCTTGCCAAAGTTCAAGTTCATTTCTGCATTTTATGAACGCTTTTCATAAAGCAAATAAAAATACTGGTTTTTTCTGAGAGATTGGAAAAAATTTTTTGGCGAGTTGTTTTTTTATTGTTGGGCTAACAACAACCGCCACACACCGCCAACCAAACCAGAGACAAATTTTGCTAATTTTATTAAATTCTTTTATTTTGCATTATTGTAACTTACCGTTTCTTCTAATGATTTTCACTTTATTTGTTATCTTGTGAACATAGCAGAACAATATAAACCACATGTACATACATGTTGAGTCTATCAGCAATAGGTTGAAGTATTAGATGTTGGCTTTATATTAAAGAAATTAAAAATCTGTAGTTGCGAACTATAGAGCCCCAAACACTTTTTTCGACACCAAACGCACTGTAGTTGATTGGTTTGCCAGTTAACTAACAACAAAATGGTTGCTACGTAGTTTAGGTATGTTGTTGTGGTGGGTATGTGTGTGGTTTGTTGATATAAGCTTTGTTCCTTTACTTTTTTAGTGGTAAAAGTGGTAAAAGAGAAAAGTGTCAAAATTGCTCTCTCATAAACATTTTTATCGGAAAAGTAAAGGAACGGAAAAATGGTAGATCTGGTAGCAAAAGGTCTGTACGATAACTCAAAAGTTTATACAAATTTGTTCAAACTTTTACAAAATGCAGTTCGATAACAAACTTGTTCTGTAAAACAGAAATGAGAAGTAGTTGCAAGAACTTGCAAATACTTTTTACTTGCGAAGTTATCGAACAGGTATATTGTCAAAAAGAACAATAAAAATTAAATTTTCTTCTTTTATTTCACAGTTTTTAATTTTGTTTTGTCAGCGTTCGACTTTTTCTTCTGTGTTTCTTTCATTTCTTTCTTCATTGTGAAATAATCGTCAAACAAAAGTCGAAAAATCAGTTCTACCATTTTTTGCCTGCAGAAATTTGTCTGATAGCCTGTGGTAGAAGAGAAAGGCATATGCGCACTAGGGTTATGACTTTTTTACAACCTCATATCCCTGTATCATAGCGTGATGAGTTTTGCCATAAGATTACATAAAATCTTAATTATAAGGTGATTCGGTGAAAAAACCTCACGCACAAAATGATTTTAAAATTTGAATTTATCAAAATTATGGACAATTTTTTGAAGTCACTGAAAACAGATATATAATTGAAAATAAAATTTTCAGCCACATGAGATAATTAAAATGACATAAAATTTATTTCTCACTATTTTGCTTTAATTCTGAGAATCGTAAAAATGTCGTAAACGATTTTATTCAAAAATATAATTTTTTAACAAAAAACAAAAAATTTAAAATTTTTTCAAAGTTACATTTTTCGCGACTTTTTTAATATTTGAATGAAATAAACGTTATTATAGTTATTAGTAGGCTTATATTTATTCATTCCTGCAACAAAAAATAATTTTTTGAAAAAAAAATTTTTTTTCATTCCCTATATTTTTTCAAAAAATTATTTTTTTAAAATCGATTTGTGCGTGAACTTTTTTTATATTTCAATGGAATAAACGATAGCATAGTGATTAATAGGCAAAAGTTCATTCATTCCTGCTACAGGAAATCATTTTTAAAGAAAAATGTCAAAAAGTCATAACCCTAATGCGCACTCTCTCCTCTCTCACTCTCTTAAAATTTGCTGCCAGTTTTACCATTTTTTGGAGTTAAGGAACGCTTTGCAGGTAAAAAATGGCAACAAATGGTAACATCAGGTAAGTAAAGGAACACAGCTATAGTCTCAATGTGATGTTGAGACGATGGTGGGGTTGTGTTGTGGTTTGTTGATACATTGTCAATACGATGCACACTGGTCGAAACCACTGAACTATAAAATAGTGAAATATTTTCCATTGTATCGATTACAGACACTTTGCAGACAAAGATTTTGTTTTTTAATTTTTATTGTTGTAAATATTCACTCAGTTATTCTCTATCAAATACAAGAGTTTTTGTTGCATCAGATTTTAAAAAACTGTAGCAAAAAAAAATTAACTTCATAATTGTTTAAATGTTAAATAAAATCGTAATGAAACTGGACAAGATTTATTTTTAATTAATAGCATAGGGTGTGATTTAAATTATAAAAATTAGTTTGGGTTCTGGAGGTACTTAGTTATATAGCAATAAATTTTCAAAAAAATTCAATTTTTTAGTTTTAGTTATGGGTTTTTTATGGGTTTTACGCACTTGTTCCATAGAGTGCATCTTGTAAACTTGGCCGAACTTGGGTTCGATTATTTTTTGTGGAATAAAATTGGAGTCTCTGGATACGGAACAATCACATTAGGGCTGCAAATATTTGCAAATCTTTTGATGACTGCACTTTTAAAATAAGGGATTTTGCATGAAATTCATACAAATTTAGGTGTGAATTTGTATGGGAGCTAAATCAAAATATGGACCTATCTGAGAAATGTTTGCAAGGAGGAGTTCTACCTCCGGAGACACTATAATACCATATTATAGCTAGATATGTTATTAAATATGGGATAACAAGTACAAATTCAACGAATCGGGGGTACCATATCGGGGAAACATAAATCCGTGTTGAAAATGTTTTGCAAGAAGACTTTATACGCTGTGAGAACACGGAATGCAAAATTACAGCCAAGTTGGTTTAAAAATGTGGTCATGATATTCAAAATACCTTAAATTGGGAGGTACGGTTACATGGAGGCTACATGGAAGCTACCGTTATATGGGGCCTATACCAAAACATTAGCCGATATTGTTCATATTTGGCCCATTGTTACCCACAGGTACAAGCTAAGTTTGTGCAAAATTTCAGTAACTTATGTCAATTCGTTTGCAAGTTATTAATTTCGCGCCACTAGATCAGTGCTTTCGACCACCGTGCGATGGTGAGACGACGAGACCATTCAAAAGAAAACGAGAACAAAGTTGAGAGCATTTACAAACCAAGAGAGCAAATACTAGAGAAAATAGTGGAATATAGGGAAAAATAAGAAAATGATTTTGTATCTCATGAAAATCTTACATATTTTTGAAAAAATAGTGGCTTTTGGATGAAAATAAGAAACTGCACATGTATCTTATGTGAGGCAGGGACGTACGCAGGGGGGGGGGGCACGGGGGGCCAGGGCCCCCCCCGAAATGGTTTGGTCGAACAAAATTTTTTAAGCTACTGTTACTAGTTATTATATTTTTTTCTCATAAAAATGTTTGTATATTTGAAGATTTCAAATTAAAACTTATATTTTCTTAAGTTTCTGAACAGAAAATGTACATCATTAACAAGTTTTGTAAGAAAATATTTTAAAAATTTTTGTTTGTAAGCTGTTTTGAGAGAAACTTCCAATAAAATCCGAATTACTTCTTCATGTCATATCATACCACTATCAAATGCTAATTCCTTAATGAATATACCCCATGTCTATTATTTATTCGAACTGTATAGAGCTCCCGAGGCTTAAAACTCATCCGGTTATAACAAAAATAACGAGTTCAGTATTATGGGAGTGGAAATATATAAAAAAAATCTATTGAATAAAATGTATGAAGGGTCGGTCCTTCGTGGACTACATATTGAAAGCCAATTAGAAATTTGTTTTACTGCCATCGCCAAAATTTTGTTATTCTGTTTTAGACAAATTTGCTGCTAAACAGTATGAGAAAATAATGAAGACAAATGAATTTTTGTGCGTCACTTGATTTTTAGTTATCATCACCGAAATATAATTGTAACCTCAGACTTTAGATTACGAGATTATATACACTAGGATTGTATCGTATAGATTTCATCAAAATAATGATTTAAGACTTCACATATGTTTGGACGATATTCGTTTCAGCCAAGATGGAAGTACTTACCACCGTCCGTCCGTCTGTATCTCTGTTTGTTTGGCAGGTTGGAACTCATGATAACTCTCGGTCCAAGTTATGGATCTCGTAATGTTTTGTCCAAATTAAATTTAAGTCATATCGGTACCTCCGCCATAAAAGTTAAAAAATGTTCACTAAAATGGTCGAAGGGACTAACCGATTCAGTCTAAAATCGAACCTAATATGGTTCGCAAGATTACTTCCAAAAGTACATCAAGGTCCAAGAGAATATGTTTGGACAACATCTTCAGGTCTCTTATACAAGTCTAACATAACTGCAGTTTAAAGACTGTTCGATGATTTTTTGGACATTTTGTAGTCTTGTTTACAGCGATATCCTACTTTTCGTGGACAAGTTTATGCTTCCTGACAAAGCTCTAAATACTACGGTTGCCAACTAAAAAGCTTATGGGCGCGGTAACTATCGAGAGGAGTGTCTCTCAAATAATTACACTGCTCAACAAAATTGAAAAAGTTGAATGTTTCAGACGAAGTTGCAGTAGTTTCTAGATGAAATCGGCGAGTTATTTTCAAATCCGGTGCCGGTTTTTCTCCATCAGCTCTTGTTTTTGCGATATAGCTCAAAATCGGTTTTTACGAGTTTAACCCAGACTTTCGTTATTTTCGGATACAAACAAATATTTTTTTGTGGTTTTTTCGACATTAATATATTAAGGAGATGTTGTACGCTCGATACAAATCGTTTTTGAAATAGTTATGGTGAGTATATATCAAAAAAATATAGAAAATATACGACGGACCTTATAAAAATTGCTTATTTTGAGTACTTTAAGCTATAATTACGTCATCGGGGGAAGTCATAGGATCTTCACATGGCAATGCGGATATGCTTAGGGTGTCTACTATATAGACCAGTATTCAAATATATAATATAAAGTTCATACCGCCCATGATTCGACCATAACCTAAAAATCATCATGAAGGCTACCATTAAAAAGTAAATGGCTTATGTGGTAATGATGTCACAGGTAAATTATTTCCCTTTAGCAGTCTTCATGGCGATTTTTAGGTTATGGCCGAATCATGGGGGCTATGAACTTTATATTATACATTTGAATACTGGATTATATAGTAAACACCTTAAGCATATCCGGAGTACCATATGAAGATCCTATGACTTCTCCCGATGACGTAATTACAGCTTAAAGTACTCAAAATATGCAATTTTTACAAGGTCCGTCGTATATTTTCTATATTTTTTTAATATATACTCACCATAACTATTTCAAAAACGATTTGTATCGAGCGTACAACATCTCCTTAATATATTAATGTCGAAAAACCCACAAAAAAATATTTGTTTGTATCCGAAAATAACAAAAGTCTGGGTTAAACTCGTAAAAACCGATTTCGAGCTATATCTCAAAAACAAGAGCTGATGGAGAAAAACCGGGACCGGATTTGAAAATAACTCGCCGATTTCATCTAGAAACAACTGCAACTGCGGTTGAAAGAAAAGTCCTGTTGACCAGTGTTATTAGTGAATAATTATGTTGGGTTCAATAAGGATCGATTGTTATATGTCAATACTATATAGAACTATGTCCATTAGGGATATAACTTTTTGCACTTTTTTGCAGATATCGAAAATACCACCACATAGCCGTGTAAAGCATAAAAAACTATTATGAAATAAGTTGTAATTTTTTCTCTATCGCGAAAAAAGTTTCCGCACCAAATGCATTGAAGTTCAGAAATGCATTTTTTAATTTTATTTGTTATAACAACATGTTTGCTTTTCATTAAAATTTTTAATTTTTTGTAATCTAATTTAAAATCATTATCAAAGCGTTCTGGACCAATTTGTTCTCAAATCGCGCCATTTCGTAGCATATTAGGAACTTTTGACACTATTGCAATTTTTGGTTTTTCTTTATAAACTCGTGAATTTTATGTTTATATTTTTTGTACCTATCGGACAAGAGAATATGGTGTCATTTGCAACAAATTCGCGAAAGTTACAGACCGTTTTTAATGACTTTGACTGTGAGAAATGTATTTTTGTCTATAAATATTTATTCAAACAAAGCAAATTTAAAATTATAAGTAGAAAAAATACCAAAAGGGTTTTGTAATTGCGGTCGGTGCTGAAACTTTTTTCATCGAATCGATCTTAGAAACGCGTTTTCATTATTAGGACAAAATTCCCCACATGGTACTGGTGTTGTATTTTTGTAGAAAATAAATACAATTCTCACAGGCAAGGTCAACAAACACAGCCTGTAACTTTCGCGAATTCGTTGCAAATGACCCCAAATTCTCTTGTCCGATAGGTACAAAAAATATAAACATAAAATTCACGAGTTTATAAAGAAAAACCAAAAATTGCGAAAGTGTCAAAAGTTCCTATTATGCTCCGAAATGGCGCGATTTGAGATCAAATTGGTCCAGAACGCTTTGAGATGATTTTAAATTAGATTACAAAAAAATAAAAATTTTAATGAAAAGCAAATATGTTGTTACAACAGATAAAATTAAAAAATGCATTTCTGAACTTCCATGCATTTGGTGCGGAAACTTTTTTCGCGATAGAGAATAATTGACACCGTATTTCATAATAGTTTTCCATGCTCTACACGACTATGTGGTGGTATTTTTTTGGTTATAGCCCTAATGTCCATCAAAGTGTTTGTCATCGAGTCCAAAAACTTCTAATCGTACAATTAAGAAAACATATTATAACGCATCTTTTGTAGCATAATATTAAAAGTAAAAATAATCCTGGTATCAGAATCTATCTCTTTCGGTAAATAACACTGTGCAACATTTTTATGGTAATCTTGTGCAAATAATTTGAAGTGAGGATTTTTTGAAAGTACAGACCCAAAGTACAAAAGCACTAGTTCCGTTTTGTTGAGTCAGATACAGCTTGGATTTTATGGCCCCATCTAAACATTGTTAAATATCGACTTTTTAAACAACTCGGGGCTATATCTCTGAAACCAATGCAAATCTTCTTCTGACCTTTGCAGCAAATTTGTTAATAAGGGCCAAAATAAAATATTTGGAGAAATTAAAAAAAAAATAAATAAATTTTATAATATATCTAAAAATTCCATAATTTGTATACATTATCTCAAAAACTGTACCATATCTCAAAAATTGTTCAATTTTTCTTAATGTTTTCATTTGGAAACATATCAACAACAGCCGATATTCTTAAAAATTAGGCTAAGATCATCGAAATAGTGAAAATCTTGCTATAGCAAAGACAACGGCAATTCTTTGTGGTTGTAAAATTCTGCGATAAACCATAACGTGGACTTGTATGATTAAAAACTTCAATAAATTTTACATGGCGACATTACCGAACGTGGCCCGATATTGTCTATTTTCAATTCTAAATATCCTACTCTGTAAATATGTATTTAAAATTGTATCCTTAGTTCCAATTTACATTAAACGATTTTTCTTGCTGCAATTTTTCTCGTTCTCTTTAAAACTTGCCTCTTGCGTTTATACAGGCAATTCTGTTTTCAAAACAATGAAAATAATGTCAAAAAAAAATATAAAAGGAATTGCCTGAAAATTGCCGGTACGAGCAATTTTTTCCACTTCCATACCTAAAAACTGAGACTTGTAGCAAGTAAACTCGCCTAATGTAAATTGGGACTAAATATTATGAATTCTTTCTATTGAATTTATATACTTTGTACCATTATTGAAAAAAAAAATATAGAATAGAATATAGAATAGAATATGTGCCAAAATTTCCAGTCCATCGGACAAAAATTTACCGAGATATGAGCTTTCGAAGGGAAACATTTATTGTGTTTTGTATGTAGCATAGAAACTAAAAACGTCTTTTCCTCGAAGTGACACTTTATATGTTTTTGTGGGACTATTGTACACATAAATCATGTGCTTAACCGATAGAGTCTTAAAAAATAACTGCTGACGGAGTCAGAAAAAATATCAATTTTGTACAGTGTTTTGTTTTTGTTAAAATCGAAATTTTGATTTTAACTGTTCAAAATTTTTAATAATTGATTTTTTTTAATTCCTTTTCGATAATGGACAAGATTATTAGGTTCGTAATGATGCCACAAAAATATATGCTGATCGGTTTATTCTTTTTCAAACTACAGTGGGTACCGCAAACTGCTTTAGTAAAAACAGTGCTTTATAAGCGGGCATTTGAATGTAAGGTTTTTCAAAAAAAAAAATAGAAGGTAACTTAAGGTTTAATAAATTTTTTATAAAAAATGCATGAAAATGGCTTTTCTCATGCTTATAAGTGGCCATAACCCCTTAAAATAGCTTTACGTAACGCTACACAACATTTTAATTTTTCATCATTTTTGGTCAAGTTGTGCCCCCCCCCGAAATGAAATCCTGCGTACGTCCCTGATGTGAGGTACCTGTATATTATGAAAAAACTACATCACGAACGAAAATATGTACAAATTCTTGAAATATTTTTTTTCTGTGTATGTATGTAGTCTAAACATCGCGAAAATTCAAATGAAACCTAAACTATACAAATCTGTTTAGCGGTTTCCATATTATAGCAAAAACAAAGAAATATATTGAGGAAATTTATGAAATGTTTGTAAGAGAAAATAATTTTGGAACATTGGTGGCGTTTTTATTGGAATATAAATAATTGTTCGACAAACATCCCATAAGGGACAGTGGAGACCTCTCTCATATCAATGAGTGCACCCCGATTCATATTAGCTCAATGATATGGGACCTACAGTTTATCGCCGCGTTCGAATAGCGTGTCTAAGACACCACTTTTTAGAGAAATTTTACATGGCTGAAATACGCAGGAAATGTCGCCAACATTACTGAGGGGTATTTTGCCACCATTGAAAAAGTGTTTTGATGTTGCCTGGCCGGGAATCGAACCCACGACCTTATGTGTGCAAGGCGGGTGTGCATACCATTGCACCACGGTGGCACCCAAGCTGTTACAATTTTGATTTTTCAAAATAGTCTGGCTTAATCCCATTGTTGTTCTTTTAATATTTAAAACAACTAATTTATTAGGGGAGAAGGTTTAGCATTGTTCGCCAAGGGATAAGGCAGGGAAGACTAGACTAATTCGAGCTGACGATTGATCTTTGGGTATAAAAAGGTTTTTATTGAAGAAGTTATTGAAAAATAACTTCGGTGGAGAATAACCACAAACAAAACACAAGGGAACTGATGAGACTCTGTGGCGAGGATCGAAACTAGTCTTCCCTGCCTTACCCCTTGGCGAACAATACCAAACCATCTCCACTAATAAATTAGTTGTTTTAAATATTAAAACAACAACAATGGGATTAAGCCAGACTATTTTGAAAAATCAAAAAAGAAAATAATGTTTTAATGAGGTTTGTTTTTGTTTTGGTCCAACAGATGTTTTTTATATTGTTTGTTAAGCTAGGTAGACCTAAGTTTGTGTAAATAAAATTCCTTTTAGTTCATTCTTCCCGACGTTTCGTCAATGTTTGTTGACATCTTCAGGGGATTCGTCTATTTTATTAAAAACATCAAATTAATCTATCTAATCTTCATGACAATATAAAATTAACTTACAATAATTAAGAATATATTCACATGAAGTTCTTCGTCAATAAGCACACATAAATTCTAATTTTAGAGACAACTTAAATCTATATCAGAGAGTTTGTATTGCAGCGCGGTAACTAATACTAATGTTGTTTGTGTCTTCTTTCACGTTCATCGTCCTATTTATCTTCTCTTGTATTCGCAGGCTTTCCACTGTGTACCTTGTTCTTTCTCTGTTTATTTTGTCCAAAATTTTGACATTGTCAAAGTTAGCTTTATGTCCTGTTGTTGTAATGTGTTGCGCCAAAGCTGTTTTTTGAGTTCCCTTTTCGACGTCTGTTTTGTGTTCTCCTAATCTCGTTTGTAATGATCTTTATGTTGTGCCTATGTGTACTAAATCACAGCTTTGTTCGTCATTTCCCTTACATTCTATTTCGTAAACAATGTTGCTTTGTTGTAGTTTTTCTATTGGAGTTTTTACGTTGGAAAATACGTTAAATACATAACGAAATATGTAGATGACATTCTTACTATAATCAAATTACAAGACTTAAATGAAATTTTAAATACCTTCAATAATTATAATACAAAAATTCAATTTACATTTGAAATGGAAACCAACAACAGCATTGCATATCTCGACACGAGGTTAAAAAGATACGGCAACTCAATCAAATTTGACTGGTATAAGAAAACAATGGCATCAGGTAGAATAATGAATTACCATACCACGCAACCAAAGTCCCAAATAATAAACACTGCAAAAAGTTTCATCAGTAGAGTATTACGCATCAACGACGAAGAGTTTCATAATGGCAACATCAAAGAAATAAAGCACATACTAATAAACAACAGTTTCCCAATTAAATTAATTACCCAACTTATCGCAGAAACAAAACAAAAATTAAACAACCCACATGGCAACCCTAATACAAATTGTGATACTAAAAGATATTGTAGCATTAAATACATCCCTGGCCTAACAGACAAACGAAACATGGAATCAGCAATTAAAGGAGAAAACATATGTTATGCGTACAAAGCGAACAAAACAATCAACAGCGTATTTTCCAACGTAAAAACTCCAATAGAAAAACTACAACAAAGCAACATTGTTTACGAAATAGAATGTAAGGGAAATGACGAACAAAGCTGTGATTTAGTATACATAGGCACAACAAAAAGATCATTACAAACGAGATTAGGAGAACACAAAACAGACGTCGAAAAGGGAACTCAAAAAACAGCTTTGGCGCAACACATTACAACAACAGGACATAAAGCAAACTTTGACAATGTCAAAATTTTGGACAAAATAAACAGAGAAAGAACAAGGTACACAGTGGAAAGCCTGCGAATACAAGAGAAGATAAATAGGACGATGAACGTGAAAGAAGACACAAACAACATTAGTATTAGTTACCGCGCTGCAATACAAACTCTGTGATATAGATTTAAGTTGTCTCTAAAATTAGAATTTATGTGTGCTTATTGACGAAGAACTTCATGTGAATATATTCTTAATTATTGTAAGTTAATTTTATATTGTCATGAAGATTAGATAGATTAATTTGATGTTTTTAATAAAATAGACGAATCCCCTGAAGATGCCAACAAACATTGACGAAACGTCGGGAAGAATGAAATAAAAGGAATTTTATTTACACAAACTTAGGTCTACCTAGCTTAACAAACAATATAAAAAAAATAATGTTTTAAATTTATTTTGTGAATTAATTGAAGAAAATGTACGAAAATTTGGTAGGAGTCATATTTCTATTTTAGTTAAATTTCACCAAAAAAAATTATAGTTTTTATTCTAATCACTTCTCGGAAACACGCTAACATCTAGCAAGAGATACGGGTGACGTCCAAATAAATTTTGGGATACTTTAAATGGGATATAATCTTGAAATAAAACTGTATCGGGTAATGTTCATTTTGAAATGCGTGTAAATCGCATTATACTCAAAATCACTTGATGCGCATGCAGTTTATCAATACAGCGAATTCCTCTTTTTTAATTTGGCCGTAAGATGGTAGCATCGTTTGCAATTTAATGTGCAAAAAAGTTTATAATGTTTATAATTTGCAGAAAGTGCATACACTTTTTATGCGCCTTCGATTTCACTATTAACCATGAAAAAATACATCGATTTAAGCCCATTTCGATAAAATCCATCAAGAACCATGGATTGAGCATCACGCTCTATTTTTGGGATACATCGAAAACAGCTCCCATCCCACTGCTTTGTTTAAACCGCTGTTTTCGCAAAAACGCGAGTGATATGTTAGTTTCTTCATTGAAAATAAAAGGATCCACGGAAAACGCGATTTAATCCGCGATATTTTCATTTACATTTTACGCACATTTTTCGGTTTTTGCAGTTGCTGTTTCCGCCGTTCTAGTGGATGAATTTTCACGATCTATGATTTATATGATCCGGACCGTCAAAACACTAAAATATCTTGGGGTCCCCGCACAATCAAAATGTGCCTCATCGAAATAATGGTTTTAGGTCACAAGTATGTTTGAATAAAATCCGTCTCAGACAATGTGGAGTTGATTTAACCATGTCCGTCCTTCTGTCTGTCTGGCTGACTGGAGCGCACGATAACTCTCGAACGGATCAACCAAATTTGGCTTTCGTAATATTTTGTGCAAACTTAGTTTAAGTTCGAAGATAAGCCATATGGGTCCAATCCTTTAGGTACCTCCCCCACAAAACTACAAAAATGATCAGAAAATGTGTGCGCACGATAACTCTTGATGGGAGTGACCGATGTGGTCCATACTTTACACATCCTAATATATCTACCAGATATAGATCAGGTTCGAATATGGATTATTTGTGTCCATTCCTTCGGGTACTTACCACACACAATTTTGGATACATTTACTTTAAGAGCTGCTTTCGAATAACTTTAGTTTTTGTTGAAGCAAATTGCATTCGCTGCCTCAATTACGACAGTAAAAGCTTTTTTCAGGGGCAAGTCCAAGAAAACAGCCCAAAAGTTGTAAAAACCCCTTTGGCACCATATGTAGTGGCTGGAGAGCTCGAACCGAATACTTCGTTCGTCCACACTTTGGATATTGTAATATTTCTTCGAATATTAGCTGAAATTCGAAGGTGGTGCTTATAGTTCCACTCCTTCCGGTACCTCCCCCAAACAAGTTCGACAATATTCGCTAAAATGTCACGCGCGATTTCTCACAGACGTAGCAACCGATTTGGTCCAAATTTTGGATCTCTAAATATTGCCGAAACTTAGTTTATGTTTAAATTTGGGCCATATCTGTCCAATGTTTGTGGTACCACCCACACAAATGTCTGTTCAAGGATCCTTTGGACATAAGTTTTTTTTTTTTTTGGGAAAAAAAGTATTTCAATCCACACAGGCTATCTCTGTCGGCAAAGCCGACTGATACTTTTTTACCTGTTGTTCAAGCAACTTGCATTCGCTGCCCCAATTACGACGGTAAAGTTTTTTTCAGGGGCAAATCCATACTTTTTGAGAAAACATGCCGAAAGGTGTAATAAACCCCTATGGCACCATATGTAATGACTGGAGAGCACGATTACTCTCGAACTGATCAACCGATTTGGTCCACAATTTGGCCTTCGTCATATTTTGTCCAAACTGACTTTCAGTTCGAAGATGGGCAATACCGGTCCACAACTTGGGGTACTTCCCCCCAATATTTAAAAAACAAACACTTAAATGGTATGCACGATATCTCTTTAACGGGGCAACCAATTTGGTCCAAACTTTAGATCTCCGAATATTTTGTCCAAATTTAATTTAACTGCTAAAATGTCCTTTCCTTAGTGTACCTCCCCCACAAAAGTTCAACATTTGTGTCCAAGTGCAGTTTAGGGTCCTTTGGAAATGTATACCGATGCTGTTGACAGCGATATTATGTTTTCCGTGGACATATCCATGCGTCCTGGCATACTGGCCCAAAAGTTATACGATGACCCACTGAAATGGCTAGTGTGCGCGATATCTATCGAAAAGATATGACTCCCAAAATAATATCCACATCCACAATTGACTATGTCGGTCCATTAGTTTAAGTACCTCCGCCGCAACAATTTTGAACTTTAATCCAAATTCACATTTTTGTCGGCAAGTTCAAATGTCCTAAAGGGCCACAAAATTCTGAAAAGACCCTACATACATTCGAAATTCATGTGTTTCATTCCATCAATTAGTTTGTCAACAACTTCTACGCTCTGAGTGGTACAGAACAATTTCCTCGTCCCACTGCACATTGGTCACAAATGCGAATTCTTTGGCCAAAAATCAATTTTAGGACATTCTTCTTTTGCGTTTTTTCTTCGAAATATGGAAGTAAACACTCCGAAACAACAATAACAAGGATTGGTTATTCCAAATTTGAGATTAGTTTACTGTGTTATTAATCGAGTTGAGTGAGCAGTATTTTGTGTTAATTTGTGGGTTATATAATCGCAATAAGAAAATGTAAAGTTAAAACTCAAACATCGAGAAGATAGATGCATGTAAGTCCACAAGATGCTCTAACGTCTGCCTAACTACAAACTAATAGCTAGTCTTATGGCAGCTGAAATGTTATTATGATGCTTTTTATGGCCCATGGCACTCTCAGTAAGGCGATATTTTGGTCTTATACTTTAAAAACAAATTCGTAAACGATAGTGTGATACAAAATTATCATAGACTATCTCCCGAGTATACTCATTAATAAAACTTCACAATATATTGGTTTTATGTTTCATTTATTTATTTAAAAATGTTCTATGTAACCTCTGTTGTTTTATATATTCTACATACTACTATATCATCCATATTCTCTATAGTTACATGTGTCACAGACATAGGTAAATTATAATATAAATTACAAATAGTTTTACATATAGAATAAATAACATAAAAAATAATTATTATTTTTACGAAGTAAATAACGTTGCTGTATAAATTGTAAAAGATTAAATAAATATTACATGTAAATAGGAAATACATTCAGTATAATTTGGTGTATACATGGGGGAGTTGTATTCTAGATGATGTGATCAATGAATGACAGTCAGACAGTCAAACGGCTACAAAGACAATATATTCGGTATTGGCATATAATATTCGATAATATATTAGATCTGATTTTCAAGGTCTGTAAAAAGGCTTTACTGTCGTCTCTCTCTCATTGTTATTGTGGTAATCGTATTGTTATCCTCAAATACATTCACATATGTTGTTTGTATTTTGTTCCATATAAGGTACACAAGGACACAATAATATATATTATTATTTTTGTATTTTTTTAATAATTGCATTTTGGCTTTTAAAGTTTTGTTTCATAATTTATTGTTGCAAAGTTCTCATATATTTCAGGTTGTTTTACTTTGAGTTTTTTAACAATCGTAGAATTTTTCATTAAGTTTTTTTTTAATAAAATGGGAATAATTAACAGTCTCTAAAAGAAATATTTGTATATATTTTTTTATTTCAAAATTCAGTGTCAGTGTTTTTTTAAGTAAAATAAAAAAAGTAAATATTGATATAGTTTTGTGTGATATTTTTTTAATAGATTTCAAGATTGTTCCGTTTAAATATGTATTGGGTATTTGAATTGTATTTGTATCAATACCTTATTTATTAGCTTTTCTAATTTTGATTATGAATTGGAAATGTTTATGGGGCAATTAATAATCTTCTTTTGTGATGTAGTTTATATTCGAAATGGAAAGGGTATATAGATTTTGTTATTGTAAAGTTCGGTTCGTTATATCGTTTTAAATTCATATATTTTATAAAGTGCTTTCGAGTTGAGATTAAAGTGTATCTTTTATTCGACATTTTATTTTTAATTTTCAAAAAATAAATTCTTTCATTTCATATTTTGATATGAAAGCTGCCTTTGTTCGTGTCTTAGTATTTGTTATTTGACGTTTAATTAGGTTTAAATTGAGCAAAAGCTGATTGAATTCGGTTCAAAAATCATGATACGTACATACAAATATTAGTCCACAATTAATTATAAAATAATTTCGATAAAGTCCTATACTATCATATTTCAACGGCTAAACTCGCGTCTGTTTTTTTTTTTTCAACCCGGGTATGCTATGCTCGTGTGAAGAAAATGGTGTTTAATATAGTTGTGGATTTTTATACCCTCCACCATAGTATAGAGGGTATATTGCGACCCTATAAAGTACATATATTCTTGATCAGGATAAAATTCTGAGTCGATTTGTACATTTTCTCTGTCCGTCTGTTGTAATCACGCTAGCGTCAGGAAAAATCGAGCTAGAGTGCTAGATTTTTGCTCCAGAGTTTCTTTTTTCCATAGGCAGGTCAAATTCGAAGAATAGCCCCCATATAACGGTACCTCCCCATTTTCGGTATATTTAGGGTTTTAGCTACAATTTTTAATTGAACTGGCTGTACTTTGACATTTAAGGTTGCTAGGGGTCAAAACACTACTCCACCAAAAGCTGTCAATATAGGTCCATGTTTAGGTATAGCCCGCATATAAGGGTATATCCAGATTTCCTAATATATTTACCAGACATAGATCAGCTTTGAATATGGACTATATTGGTCTACTTCTTCGGGTACCTCTCACACAATTTTGGATAAGTTCACTTTAAGACCTGCTTTCGAATCACTTTGATTTTTGTTGAAGGAACCTGCATTCGCTGCCTCAATTACGACCTTAAACTTTTTTTTCGGGGCAAGTCTATATTTCTTGAGAAAACAGCCCGAAAGTCGCTGGAGAGCGCTATAACTCTCGAACTTATCAACCGCTTTGGTCCAAAATTTGGACTTCGTCATATTTTGTTAAAACTTAGTTTCAGTTCGAACATGGGAAACGACTTCCGTTACACCCCCCAATATTTAACAAAATTCACTAAAATGGTTTGCACGATATCTCTTGAACGGGACAACCTATTTGGTCCTAATATTTTGTCAACATTTAGTTTAACTTCTAAAATGGCCGATAACAATCTTCTCCTTATGGCACCTCCCCACAAAAGTTCAACATATGTGTCTAAGTGCAGTTTAGTGTTTGTTCGATGATCCTTTGGAAATGTGAACCGATGCTGTTATTTGTGGTCCTATTTACAGACATATTATTATTTGATGTTGCCTGGCCTGGGAATCGAACCGCAGACACTCTGAGTGCAAGGCGGGTGTGCATACCACTGCACCACGGTGGCACTCGCGGCGCTATTCAAACTTAGATAAAATTCAAGGATGGATTTACTTGATCCACTTCTTCAGATATCTCCACCATAATACCAAAATTTGTTCTTAGACCGGTTTAAAATTGTCCTTAGTTTGGGTTATTTTGGCTTAAGGTCAATAAAAATAATTTGTTATTATTTATTATTATTATTTTTATTTCCAATATTTCGACTGTATTGTGCAGTCATCCTCGGGGAAATATTCACTGAAAAAAGCAACAAATTTGTTACACCGACGATGAAATCTAGTGAAAGCAGTCACGGGCCATGAGAATAACGGCTATTTAAATGTTTTATTCGCTTAGACCCTACCTACCGAGATAAGTTTCCGGAAATTTCGAAAAGTCCAAAGTCCAAAGCAAATGTATAGAATGGTGACTGTTTTAAAACTCTAAAATTATAAAACCAATCAACATAAATTCGTTCCACATTAAATAGTTTATAAAAAATTTTCTTATTTTTACGGACATATACACAGAAAAGAATATTTTAAAAATTTTTACATATTTTCGTTCGTGATGTAGCTTTTTCATACTGTACTTCTTATATTCACCCGAACGCCACTATTTTGTCAAAACTATGTAAGGTTTTCATGTGATGCAAAATCGCTTTCCTATTTGTCCCTATATTTCCTCTCTTTTTTGGTAGTGTCGTTTAATCCTCTTTTTCTTTTGAATGGTCTCATCGTCCAACCCACACTGGCCCCAACCGGCGCACAGTGCGAAATTTGGGAAGTTTAGTGGAACTTTAAGGGATTTTCAAAGTACATGAAATTAATTAAACTTTTATTGAATTCGTTAGCTAAGTACTCCATTGCAAATGGTCCATACTCAGTTTGCCGATTTACTCCACGAAACGACTAAAAAATGCACTTAAAGTTGCACTTTTGTTTAATAATGTTTTTTTGTAAGAAATGTATTTTTTATTCATTAAAAAAATGGAGTGGCGCGGACAATTGGTAAGTCAGTATGCCATGATTTATTTTTCTTAATATTTTACGAAACAATTATGATATTTTACACTTTAAAACAATGCAAAAAAACCTTATTGTTTTCGTGCAATTTTAGTCGGAAAGAAGTGATTTTTTGAAGTTTTCAAAATTATAATTTTTTATTTTCCGTTGACATTTCAAAAGTGAGTTCCGTACATTCACGTGTTAAGATATATATATAATCTGAAAGATTGGATTCTCCTCTGTTCGCAAAGCTATAAAACGGCTGCGGTAACGCGCGGTCTTTGGAGATATTCAATATTTTCTAAAAAGACTTCGGGAATTTCATTCAGTTGAATTTTCCAAAAGTGGAAGGTAAACGCTACAATGAACGCCATTGTTGACTGTGTTTTGAAGAAATAGACTCACTAATTCTAAAGCTAGGGTAACATTAGGCATATATTTGCTCTAGCGACCGGCAGTGTGCGGTTACTGAGGGCAAATGAGCGTAAATAATGCATTGAAATTTATGCTCACTCGCTCTCAGTAAACACACACTCCCTGTCGCTGGAGCAAATATTTGCCTAGTGCAGAGATGCACACGAAGAGCATGCTATTCTTGGCAATTGTATGGGAAAGAGAGTTGTGTTTAACGTTTTCGTAAAGGCGCGTGCATGGCTGGCCTAGTGTGACCCTAGCTAATCAATGATAATTTCTGTAAAATTAAAAAACCTCTCGCAATTTTTCATAGTTTTGACCTCTAAATGTTGGTGATTTACATATAGTGCAACATTTTTAGATGCTGCGGTGAAAATACCAAAATACGTTAAAAATTGTGATGCAGTGCAGACCTGAACTTGATCTGAAAGACATTATTAACACAATTAATGGTACAGACCTGCTGAATGGACCAATAAACATAATAGATACAAATGAAAACAAAAAATATTGACATTAGACTCCTTAATAGATGTGTAGGGTTGTGGGGCTTCACCCAGAAGTGGACCTCTGTTGACAGCTTTTGTGTGAGGAGGTTTTTTATTCGCTATCATCTTAAAATATACATTTACATCAAAATCGGCTGCAATTTTTGTCTTTAACCTTTAAAATACCCAATATGAATACCCGGCATGTGGGGGCTATTCCAAAACGCGAACCTATATTGAAAATATTTTGTACATAAGTTTTCTATTCGCTGAAAACTCAATATACCAATTTGCATTAAAATCGATTGAAAAATGAATGTAAAACGTAAAAACGGCAGCCACCGTTACATGAGCGCTACCTACCTAAAAATAACTGAAATGGGGAGGTACCGTAATATGAGGGGTATACCGAAACCTTGAACAAAGAGCACAATTGTTTGCGCAGAAGGTTTTTGATCATTGAGAACCTCAAATGGCAAATTACAACCAATTCGGGCCGAAAATGTAGATGAAATCTTCAAAATACCTGAAATCAGGAGGTACCGCAATATGAGGGCTATACCGAAACCTGAATCCCTTGATTAAAATAGTTTTCCTCAAGGTCTTCAAAATAATGGTTTACAACTGTAATTGAATCTTCATTTGAGGTAAAACGCTTGTCAGCAAGGAATTTTTTTAGATTTGGGAACAAGTAAAAGTCACTGAGAGCTAAATCAGGAGAATAAGGTGGGTGGTCAAGCAACTCATACTTTAATTTGTTGATTTTAGCCATTGTTAAAACACTCTTGTGCGCTGGTGCGTTGTCTTGATGAAAAATTATTTTTTTGTGTTGTAAGCCAGGACGTTTTTCTCGAATTTGTACATTTAATTGATCCAAAAGGTTGCAATAGTACTCTGAATTTATTGTTTTACCCTTTTGCAGATAGACAATCAATAAAATACCTTTGAACTCCCAAAAAAACGATGCCATAACTTTACCAGCCATAACTTTACTTTAATTTTTCCATTGTAAAAAAATTGTGGATACGCCTTTTTTAAACACCCGTTTCTATATGAAGGAGTTGCCAGATCGAAACAAAATTTAACATGTGTTCATAACAGTGATGGAAATTTCCAAAACACTTAACTTTTTTGTGTTTATACCGCGCTTTGGTGTCAAAATCTACAATTTTGCAATTTTTTTTTTAATATAAAGCAGCGTCAGGCGAGAGAGCGCCCACGTGAAGCTGATATAAAGCAGCATTCCGCAGCCATATACTCGCGAACAAGCAAAGAGAGCTTCTCTCTCCATTTACGCATTGAAAAAAAACATGCCCTCACATGGTGTTTGCTCAATTTTTTGTTGTTGTGTGCCGATTGCTGATATAAAGGCAACATATAATACAGCCAAGATCACCCATATACGTTAACGTACCTGCAACAACAACATATCTTCTCTTGATTCTCATCTGTCGTGGTTTAGCAAAGAAAAGGCTCGCTCAGATAGACTAATGCACAAAATATTTTGAGCACCGCCGATCTAATATCTCAACCTAGTGCTGATATATTATTCTGCTATGCTCACAAGACGATAACAACTACAGTGAAAAAAATCATAAGAAGAAACGCTAAATTACAACAATACAAAAAAAACGCATTAATAAATAAAAAAAACAGCAAAATTTGTCTCTGGTTTGGTTGGTGGAGTGTGGTGGTTGTTGTTAGTCAATAAAAACAAAACAACTCGCCAAAATTGTTATTTTTTCAATCTTAACCCGATTACAGGTATTTTGAAGCCTTTATTTACATTTTCGGCAATAACTGGCTTTGGTATTTGGGGTTCTCAATGGTCAAAAATCTTCTGCGCCAAAAATTGTGGTCTTAGGTCCAGGTTTCGGTATAGGCCTCATATTGCGGTACCTCCCGATTTCAGGTATTTTGAAGATTTTATCAACATGTTTGGCCCAACTTGGTTGTAATTCGCAATTTGGAGTTCTTATTGTTTAAAAAACGTCTCCGACTGGTATCGTGAACAGGAAGGTAAACAAATTATTCCATTCAGAATATTTCACGGTAGGGGATATAATACAGTTCGGTCCGACCGAACTTTACATTTTTATATGTTTTCCATATTATATCGCTCATTTACTCAAATAGTGGCATAACTCAAAAAATGCGTTTTCTGAGTTAGCAATTTCTAATTTTTCTACGACTTCTACTTTATCTTGTGTCAAGTTTTCATGCTGATATCTCTAAATCTTGACGAGTTACAGCTCATTTACAAAGAGTTGCCAATAATTCAGCACCCAAGAATTTCGAGGTTATGAAGCATCAGATCTTGCACAGAAATTTAGCGCTGATATCTACCTGTCTGCAAAATATGGTCCAAGTAGTGATTTTAGTTTTTGCGTAATATTGTTTTTAATTTGGGAAGTCAAATTTCAATCGCCATTGGATTTTTTGAGATGTGTCACTCTTTCAGTAAATGAGCGATATGTAGCATCATATATATCGTCGGTGTCATGCTTAAGTGTTCCATACGCCATTTTTGAAATTTTGAGACAAAGGTACATTACAAGGTTTTGAACCATGCTCTTTCAGATTTTTTGCTCGGTTTTTCTCTATCTCTTATAGTTTCCAGTATGCCAGTATGTTCCATATCCGCTTTGTGACCCAAAAAATCTTGTCGTTTTTTTCCATATCCATAAAGCCTGGCGTATGGAACAAAACAACTTTGAACTTTTTTGTTCCATACCCATGCCGTTTAGCGTATGGAACAAATTGTTTTAAAGGACTTGGTTTAAAAACTGAAGAATAGTTTCTAAATCCAATTATTTTTGAATATTGCATTGTTATATGAAAACGAAAATTTATCAATCGTTCAAACAAAAAATCCCTAGTTTAAAGACAAAATTATGATGTAAGACCACAAAAACGTCCATTCGACTTGAAGCTAACCGACTACAAAATTGGTATTATAAGAAAATCGCGTTTAAATGTTTTATGTTACCTCAGAAATGCAAAATATCAATCCGTTTTGTCCGATCGAAATTTTTACCACAAAAATATAGTGACAAGTGGAGAAAATCCCTTAAATAAATGTTAAGGAAACCTATAATAATGGTCCTTATTGTATTTATATGAGAAAAATAAATGTTTCATTTAAAATCCTGATTTTTAAACTCCACAGTAGCACTTCATATAAGGGAGGTGGAACACGATTTATAAAAAGTGTTTTGGTTGAAATGTGACAAAACGTGTTCCATGTGACACAAACTGCCAAAAACATGATAAAAAGATTCCATGGAACAATTCAACAACTTTTTGCAATTATAAAAATCTGGAATAACTTCTAGACTATCACAGATATCTGACTAAACTACTAATAAACTACTGATATATTCTATAAGTTTAGTAAAGTAGAACTGAGCTCTTACAGTACTGATTATTGCACCATTTTTATCCTGTATGGCCTTAAACATTAACTTGAGTTTTTCTCGAATCAGGCAAATGGCGTATGGAACATTTAAGCATGACACCGACGATATATCAAAAATATACAAATGTAAAAAATTCACTCATAAGTAGATCCCTAAACTAAAATGTCTAAATATTTTAAGAAAAAAAAAAAACAAAACAAACAAATTAAAACACAAAACAAAGAAGAAACTGAGAATACAATCACTGAAACGACCAGAGTATTTTTAATGTCGTGGATTTTTGTAAAATTGACACTATTTCGAACATTCTTCAAAAAAATTGGAGGGCGGAGAAGGCTGGCGAAGTTAGTAAAACTCAACTTCAATTTTTAAGACATGGAAAAAATCTACAAAAAAGTATTATAAAAAATGTGATTTCCAGCATATTTTATGCGAATAAGGTGTACATATTTTTATGTAAAACAAGCTATATACGTCCGATTTCGCTCTAGGAATAAATTTGCCAAATTATATCGAAATCGGTTCAGATTTGGATATAGCTCCCATATACATATACAGTGCTGCTCAAAACATTTGCAACTGGAATGACTAGTTCATACTTTATATCGTTCTGAGGTAGTTTGTGGATTTTAAATGCCAATATTTTTGTAGATTGATTGTTTATTGGATCCTTTTTAAAGATTTAAAAATTAATTTGCAAAAATTTCACTTATTTTACAAAAAATATACAAACAAAGCTCGAACTCACTTTTGGTTCTGCTCAAAACATTTGCAACAGAGAAAATTTTATTCAAAATCTTAAGAAATTATTTTTGTTTTGATAAAATATTGTGAATTAAACATTTTATTTATTATGTGGAGACATCGTAAAGGAAACCAGTTAACTAAATAAGTTAATATATCCTTTGGAATCCTGTGCTCTAAAGATAATTGTTAAATACCAAGGTTTTTTCGATATTTAATAGTCTAGAGTCCAGATTAGAGTCCCGAAACCTCCTATATGAATTAAGATTCCTATAGCTGATTGCGTCCGATAAGAACTTAAGCATATGTTCGAAAAATTGCTAGTTTTACGTGGTTATATATACGTTTAGAAGCGGTATTATGCCAAAACATTCTGTTATACGACAATTCTGGAGTGTACATGGTGAGATTTTGACATGCTACCTGTCCGGTTAGTTCTTGGATCTGATAAATATCTCGACCTCATGTATCCTGTACCATTTCTGTCCATAAAAATACCTCCAGGGTAATAATAAACACCTTCTACATTATGGGTCAACTTTTTCGTATAAGGGGACAAATTCTATTATCTTTAGTTCTGGTGATCAATCAAATTTTTTCAAGTCATAAAACTTAAATATTGATTTATATCGAGGAGAAGTACTCGATTTCACTACTCCAAAAATATAACCACACATTTTTTGAATAATTTCTATGAAAAAATCCATTTTTCCCGGAAATTACTGTTTTCCCAAAATTTGCCTATTTTGGTATACCGGTGTCTTTGGTATGTATCGGAGGTTTTTGTATAGATTTATCGGTGTCAAGTCTTTTTTTAACATCTGTTGATGACTTCTGAGAGATCTGCTTAATAATTCGTATAATTTTTTGATCATCCCCTGCAGTAGATGTTGTTGTCCTTGCATCTCCTTCCCATCTTATGACGATTTTAGTTCTTTTTACGCGGTATCCAGCTCTCTTTTAGATATTGTGATGTTCCTATGTTTAGTTTTGGACCTCGTTGGATCCAAAATGTTCAAAAATTACCATTTCTGGTCGTAATTTAAGTTTTTCTTAAAAAATTGGACATGTCTTGTCTTCGTCATACTTGTCTATCAAAAGTAAACATTTGTGGGATCAAAGTACTCCTCATGAAAGCTTTTTGTCCCCTTCTTCTGATTAAAATCAATTTGATGCCAATCAATACTAAAAAAAACTCGTCAAAAATGAAATAATAGATATTCGTACCACGGAGTTGCAAATGTTTTGAGCAGGCTAAAACATGTGGTCCTCCGATATTTCACACATTTTTTAAACATAAGTGTTCATAACTGGATAATGCTTTTTAAATCTTGAAAATATGGTCAATAAAAAATCAAATAACAAAAACAAACATATTTCAAAACTCAAAATGTCCCTAAAAATAGACTGAATGTGATATAGGCACCTGAGTTGCAAATGTCTTGAGCAGCACTGTATTTTCGACCGATCTATCCAATTTTGATGAAATTTGGAATATGTGACGGAATTTTGTCTAGTTTTAAGTGAACCATACTATATAGAAATTAGTCCAAATTGATATATATGTATGTCCTATATTTTACATATTCACATTGGTGTAGGGTATCATATAGTCGGCCCCGCCCGACTATGATCCTTTCCTTACTGGTTCTTCTTTATAAAAGGCATTCTTGAAATGCAGAAATTTGATTCTTGGCAAGACTATATGAACACTATTCATGAAATACATTTTTTTTCTGTGTACCGACTGAAATTTATTTACTCTGCCATAGTTTCATCCGAATTTCATGATTTTTTACCGAATTATCTTTATTTTTAAATATTTGTTTTTTTTTTTATTATTTTTAGAGTTTTGTTTATTGTTGCAATTATTAATCTTTATATCTGTGTAAATACAATTTTGTGGTTTTATTGAGTTGTTAAATATAATTTTTACATTGTTTGGTTGTTATTTTTTTTTATAATTTTGCTTCAACTATATTCGTCTCTGGAGTTTTTTTGTTTTTTACTACTACTAACAAAAATGATTGTAGGTTCCAGGTTTCAAGACAATTTTTCAATATATGTATTGACAATAACTTTTCAACTGTAATCAATTTGTGGGTATCCGCTTAATGTGTTTGCCATTTCACTACTACTTGTAGAAACTACGCTAAACTATAGGAAGATTTATGATTTCAAATTGGAAATTTAATCAAAAACAAAATTTCTGCAATAAATCATTGGGACCAAGGGTACGGGGGTAGGTGACTACAAACTAAACTTATAGTTGTATAATATGTTTATTTTATTATTTATATTCTTTTTTACTTATTTTCTATTATCATTTGTAATTGTAAAACCAAACTTCTGGCCAATTGTAAAATTGATGCAGCATTGTGGCGCTCAGCCATTTCTGTAAAAAAACCGGAAATATTTATACAAATTAAAATCATTAAAAATTATCATAACATTTCCATTACCATTAAAGAACTTAATAACATCTGTAAAATCCATGCTATTCGATAAAATAATATCTCGATATGTTTCCAGTAGGGCCAAAGCCAAAAATAGCACAAAGTGGGCAGAGGCTACATGCTTGGCAGCCCATATAACTTCCCACGTGGAAAAGACATCATCATAAACCAGCTCACGTTTGAAATCCAACAAAAACCAACGATAACAAAAATAGAAATGTGTATAATCACCGTTGGAATCCATTAAATCGTACATTTCAGAATCCAGTATCTGAATCAACGATCTATAAGGGAGTAAGAAAAGAGAATATCATATAACATACTCTTGAACATAACTTCTTTTCAAACTCTCTTTTACCTCATATTGGCAAAATGCATATCCATCGCACCACCATTCGGGAAGTTATCAATCATTCGTTCCATTAGTTTACAAAAACAACTGTATGTCAGTGATTCATCATCGAAAATCACGAGGAGCGGTGCAACCAAATCGCACATTCCCTGCATATAGCCAATATCTAAATGCTCCCAAACATAACTGTGTGTATACGATTAAGGATGAGAAAACCGGAAAAAGAGAGAGGAAATATAATATCAAAAATTACAGAGCACGAAAATATGAGTTAGTAGTAAATGTTTAAACGTTTCTAATTTTGTAGGGTTTTGTAGGCATTAACATATAGGGCCTGTTCATGTATGTCGATCAGAAAATGAATGCGCAAGAAAAACTACAAATTTTGAGTGCGTTTTTCATTTTTGTTTTTTGTTTTGAAGCAAAAGCAAAGGCAATAATATTTCCAAAACTAAAGTTTGGGTGTGTTTCATGCGCACACATTTTCGTTTCGAAATACATAAACAGGGGGATAGATCAATTAAGCTCAATTTCATGATTTGGTTTGCCACAGATAACTGATGCCGCCATACATACATAGTGACTGCCAACGGATATTCTTCTGACAAACATTTTAGATTAAGAACATTTGACCAATATCCATGTTTGATATAATAAATGTGATCTGATATATGTAAATCCAACTTTTGTACTTACGTGGAGATAACATTTCTCAGTTTGTCTAAGTTTTCATTGGCAAAATAGGGATAATTTCGATCACAACGTTGTACATCCTTTTCAATCCGATGAAGATTCAGACCAAATTGTTCGAGGAGCTCACTCTAAAATGAAAAAAAAAAATATTATAGAATTAGTGAAAAAGCGTCGCTGGCGAAAGTATTTAATAAAAGTCGCGCGAAAGCAAGGCCAAGCCAAATTTTTTTTTGAAAAAAAAACATCGTGCGATTTTTTTCCAAGCAGTATGGGCCCAATGACAGGTTTTTGAGGCAACAAGTCACTGGAAGCTGCTGGACCTTTCAAATTTAGCCCCAATGTTTATAATGAGCATAAAAATACATCTGCAATTTGAAAGGAATCGGTTCAGATATAGGTATAGCTTTCATATATATGTTTTAACCGATTTTATATTTAAGGCGCACTAAGGTCACAATTGCTTTAACATTTGATATGGTAAATCCTGTTCAATTTAGAATCACGTCCGGAAATTTTGGTTCTGATCGGATCAGGTATATATCTAGATATATAGAAAATAGTTCAGGGCCATGATGTACGAAATATAAATCCTCTGAAATGGCTGGACCGAATTTGATAAAACTTTGACTGTAGATTTTTTAGGTCTTAGAAGTGATCGTAAGGTAGTTTTTATACCGAAAAATGGAGGGGGCGGGGGACCTCCCCTACAACGGGTTTTAGCCAAACACGAAATCTCAGAGATTATTAGACGTATTGGTATACAATACAATCGTAATTGTGACCTCCATCATTAATTGATGATTTGGAAGTAGAATACCACGATCGCGTCCGATTTTTGAATACTTTATAATTACAGGTTAAGATTTTTAAATTTAGTTGGAGTTTGTAGTAAGAGATCTTGATCATAAAAGATTTCAATGCTTTGTATAACTCGATTAAGATAACTATCAAATTTGGTGACTTGTGTCATATTGACAAGTACACTCCCAGCAAAGCCCAATACTTAAAAAATATCCAAATTTTTAAGTGTCACGCTATCTGTAAGTATTTTTCTTACGGATCCATACGGGGATAACATTTTCTACACATATAGTACTCACTATTACCTTCTACCACACATATATATATATATATATATATATATATATATATATAGTTTCGCGAATACGTCGCAATACCGAGAGTTGTATTCCAAAAACCATATAAACTACAATATAAACTACACAAAAAATACACCACAATCTACATCAAATATTCCTTACCAAATCCAATATGTTTAATCTGAATATTAATTTACACACTTTTACACGTGTTATCCATTAAAAAAAACTGATTATTATGTTAGAGTTTCGAGCCAAACAAATTTGTTCTTCGTTTGATAGATTTTTATAAAATTTTACAATGTAAGATGCAATATATTTGACAGCCCTGTATGTGGTCATGAAGCGTTGCCAGGTTGAAATGATTTTGTTTCTAAGTGGGTCAAAGTGTTAAGAATCTAAACTTTTTGCCTCAGTAACCTGCCATTGGGCCTACAGTGCAGTGTCGCAGGAGAAAATAGTTTTGAATAAAACCGCACGATTTTTTACAAAAATTGTTTCACTATTTAAGAAAATAAAAAGTTTTTGTTAAAATATGCAAATACATTCTAAAAAACAAAGAAACCGCAGGCAAAAATATTTTTGAAAAAGATCACTCGATTTTCTACAAATATATTTTTACTATTTTAAAAAAATAAAAAGTTTTTTTTTATACCCTCAGCATTTATGCTAACGAGGGTATATACTAGGGTGGGGCGATTTGTGTGGAAGGAAAAAACCTTAATGAGCCCTTCGCGTTTCTGATTCCTGGGATTGAACTGAGCAAAAAAGTCCACTGGACCATATATCTACCGTGAAAATCGAGCCTCCCGATTTTGATTTTAAGTTTTTTATTGACGTTTTTTTTTGGATATTTTGGCATATGGGTAAATCCTGCGTGACGAACGCTACATTTGTACGCGTTTTCGGGCAAAAATATTAACATTTTTTGAACTTTCCAGATAGATGCATTGAATCTATACATGGTATTTAATAGAATTTGAGAGCACTTTCAAATGCCATAAAACAATTTTTTTTAACAAGTATAATTAGCGGAAAAAATTGATTATAAGTTATTGTGACGCACGCCACAAAAAGTGGAAGTAGCTTCCGACCTTGTGCTATGTTTTCATAATTTTTAGCAAATTTTGCATAATAAAGCACACAAAATTAAAATTTTAAAAGAAAGATGAATATAAGAGAATTCTAAAACAATTAATTTTTAGGCAAACAATTTTGTATTTTTTTCCAAAATCAGCGAACCTAATGTGACGCACGCTACGTGATGCACGCTACATTTTTTCCAGTATATAGTAAATAAAAACCAGTGTATTTATTTTAACGAAACAATGTATATTTCTTGTAAATAACGTTATTTAAGTCATATTTTATGTTCATAAATAAGTTTATCAATGCGTATATCACGAATATTGTCAAATATTTCATATTCAATTTCAGAAAAAAAGGATAAAATTTTTTCGCGCTACATCAAAGAGTTTTGATATGTAGGTAAAGAAAAAAATTCTCAGTACGAATCTGGTCGCGAGCCAATTTTTGGTTGTTGCGGACAAAAGTTATGGCGCTTTTATTTCGCTTTTTAAGAAAGAAAATATTATAAAAACGCTAATTATTTTAATGAGCACAATTGTTACAAAAAAGTTCTCTCGAAGTTACTTCAGCGAGTAGATTGCATAATACCTGCAAAATGTTACACAGAATTCGCGGAATGTACAAAAAATTGATAAATTATTGAATATAAGTCTACTTTTTTCAAAATTAAGGCCCATTTAGTGGTCATAAAATTAAAAAAAAATTGTTGTGGATCCAAACTTCACGGCAAATCAAATGAGACTACAATCATACAGATTGGTGTTATAGTTTGGATGTTACAGCCAAAATAAGCACATATTTCGGTCAAAAAAATAATTTTTTGTTTAAAAAAATATTTTTCACATGCATTATGTAGTAGAAAATATTGTAAAAATTTATAGGAATACTTCCTTCATTTTGCTTAAATCTCCCAACAAAATATACGGATTTTGCTTTATTGACATTCATATTAAAGCTTTCCCATTAGGGAAGCTAATTGGGTTGATGGGGATATATGTCAAAGCTTCTGAAATGAAAATAGAGGTCAAATAACCCATTTTTATTTATATGCATTTTTAAATACGTGTAAATCGCGTAATTATCAAAATCAGTTTGTCCGCATGTGATTTTCATGTACAGTAATACCGTATCTTTTAATTTGAATATAGTTTTCGAAATTTAATTTGGTGGCTAAGATGTAGCATCGGCTGCATCTTAGTGCCTAAAAACCTATATAACGTCGCTAACTTGCGCGGAGTGCGTATGCTTTTTGTCCGCATCCAATTTCAGTGTCCACCATGAAAATCTACATCGATATATATCTATTTCAAGGCGATCAATCAAGAACCGTGGATGTAGCACCCCACACTATTTTTTGGGATAAAATGCATGTAGCTCCCTTATCATTGAAATTTTCAAATCTCTGCTTCCGCTAAAACGAAGATGCTGTACTAGCTGTTTTATTGCAGTGGAAACGAACCGCAGAAAACGCGATAAAATACGCGATATTTCCAAAAACAATTTTAGGTGATTTTTCTACTTTGGATTTTCTTGTAACTCGCGTTTTAGTGGATGGATTTTCACGGAGAATGATTTATTAGATCCGGAACGTAAAAAACTAAAATGTGCAATCAAGTACGACGAAATCGAATGACAATTGTAAAAATTAGGCCCGAATAATATGATTTTTAGAAAAATATTCACACAAAATTTCGTCATTTCGATACATATTTCTGTGAAGCTGTGGAGGCTACATTCACGATATACGTATCAAAAGGCTCAGAATCGCAAGTACTATAATCCTATTAAAGCCTTTTTGAAAAATCTGTTTGCGGAACGCGACTAGAAGAAAATGTCAAAAAACACTGTAAATTTGGCTTCAAAATGTCAGCGTCATTTATTGGTAGACGCTGATGAAATTTTGAAAAGTTATACATTAGTGAGATTATCCTTATTTAGTTGGCTTCTACTTTTACTTTGACAGGAAAATCGTGAGAAGTGTGGTTTACTCACAAATCGAGAGAAAACAAAAAAAGACACGTTGGCTTCAACCCATTTTTACCCATTTTCTAACATAAATATAGCCACAGCTTCCACGCAAATTAACTTTTGAGGCCAATATTTTTTGCCACGTCCAAAAATATTTCATTTTATCCATAAACATTTAATTTGTATAATATACAATCACAAGTCGCGTGTTCTAAAAGGGTAAACCTTGGCTTCAGCTATGTTAAATTTTCAAAAATATTGGTGATATGTTTATAAATAAATTTTATGTTTTAATGAATCTGACGTTAGTGCGATTTTGAGCACATTTTTGTTATATGACGAAAAATAATGTTTGCTTTTAATTCCGGGAATGCTCTTAACGTTAGCCCATCTCTCCGAAAGAATTCCAGCTGATTTTTGTATATAACTTCTTCTTATATATAAAATGAAAATACCATATGTATTCATTTTTGCCAATTTAAAAGAAATCATGGGCGTTATTAAGAACAATATTCGGAGCTTTTACCATTTTCCAATTTTTTTTCTTTACGACAGCTCCGATTCCGTCTACTGCACCCTTTCCGTGAGCAGTTGCAAAAAATTCCACTCAAATTTATCTTTGAAAAAGGGTATACTACTTAAAATGAGTTTGTTTTTAAATCGACTTGCACATCCATCAGAAAATAAATATAACTTTGAAATATCATTTCATTTTTTTAATTTCTTAACAATTAACTGAACTCAAATCGCTACGAAAACAGAATAAAACAAAAATAGAATACAAGAGAAAGTGAAAACAGAATTAAAAGGCAAACATTTTTTTTATTTTTTGGTAGAACTCAAATCGTGACGAACGCTACAGAAATTAATGCACTGTAATTTTTTTATTTTTTATTATTGTAGATTTTTTTTCTATTTCCTTAAAAGCAGGATATTAATTTAATTTAAATTTATAGATGAATTTAAAAAAAAAGAAATTTCTGCCCACAGTATAAAAAAAAACATAATTTTTCGTGACGAACGCTACACCACTTGGATCTGTCTTTCCATACCTAATTTCACTTTTTCCAAAATAGTAAAAGATAATATTTTCTGTCAAAATCTAAGAGAATTGAGTGAATAACAATACAGCTTTTGAGTTTACCACTTATGTTAACACTAAAGTAATAATATGAACATGTAAAAAATGTACAATTTTTGTATAAAATTAAAAAACCTGAGGTAGGGTAGAATTTTGAAATAATTTTTGTGTTAATAATGATAGAAAAAAAAAAGTTTTTAACATATTTCTAAAATTAGATATCCAGTCTAATCTTCTGTGAAAAAATAAATTAATTTGGATAAAATAAAAAAAATTTTGGCTGGTAGACTGTTTCTGGGATTTGCCCATATAACAACCAAACCATTGAGATTTTCGATTCAACACAAAGACAAAAATTGTAGCCAAGATAGTAGTTGAAAACTATGTAATACATCGCAAAAGCATTGGAATGCTCCTTCAGGCAGTTTTGGCCTTGAGAAAAATTTCGATAAGTGACACCGTGCTACAAAAGTTGACCAGAAAAATATTCAAGTGTTCTAATGCAAAATTATATAGTGTTAGGATCCATGGACAACGACAATGCCTTTAGTTCGTTGGGGTCACGTCGTTTTATTTTTTTATAACGGTAAAAGCAGTGAAAATCTGGGTTTCTTACATTTTCAAAATTAAACGGACATATCTTCTTTTTTCACAACGGATTTCTAGTGATCCTTCTTCCTTTTAAAAGAGTGAATAATATCGTTAGAACAAGTTATTATTTGTTTAATTCAGTTAACAAATGGCAAAGTTATAGTGGTTTAAGTCTAAAAACCCCCTCAAAAAAAACTGTAACTGCATTTCTCACAATTTTGAAAATAATTATTGAACAACAGGATCAACCGATTCGGTCTAAAATTTGGCTTTCACAATATTTTGTCCAAACTTAGTTTAAGTTCGAAGATGGCTTATATCGGTCCACTCCTTCCGGTACCTCCCCCACAAATGTTCGAAAATGTTCGGAATATTTGTGCGCACTATAACTCTTGAAGGGAGTAACCGATTTGGTCCATACTTTGCACATCGTGAAATTTTTGCCAGAATTAGATGAGGTTCCAATATCTATCGGTCCACTCCTTCGGGTACCTCCCACACAAAATTTCGGAAAAGTTCAGTTGAGGACCTGCTCTCCAATCGCTTTGATTTTTGTTGTAGCAACTTTTATTCACTGCCCCTCATACGGCGCTATAAGTTTCATCAGGGGCAAGTCCATACTTCCTGAGAAAATAGCCTGAAAGGTACAAAAAACCCTATAACACCGTGTGTAGTGGTTGGAGCGCAAGATAACTCTCGAACGGATCTGCCGATTTGGTCCAAAATTTGGCCTTCGTAATATTTTGTGCAGACTTAGTTTAAGTTCGAAAATAAGCCATATCGGTCCACTCCTTCACGTACACCCCCCACAAAAGCTCAAAAATGTTCGAAAAAATTGTGCGCACGATAACTTTTGATGGGAGTTACCTATTTGGTCCATACTTTACACATCCTAATATATCTGCCATATATTGATCAGATTCGAATATGGACTATATGTGTCCACTCCTGCGGGTATCTCCCACACAACATTTTGAATAAATTCAATTTAAGACCTGCTCTCGAATCACTTTGATTCTTGTTTAAGCAACTTGGATTTGCTGCCTCAATTAAGACAGTAAAAGTTTTTTCAGGGGCAAGTCCATACTTCTTAAAAATGTTTTAGCAGCGAAAATTCTGTAGAAGATTGGCTGATTGATATTTTCCTAGGTTTTACCATTTTTGAGATATAGAGGTTCAGATCAAACTTTCAGATTTTTTCAAATGTCTTCAGGATTTAGCCTGAAAACTGCAAATCTTTCGAAATAGAACTATAGCATATGTTGTTGCTGTAAAAATTCTCTACAATATTGGCTTTCATAATTTTTTCCTAGGTCGTACCGTTTTTGAGATAGGTATATAAGTTTAAGTTGGGAAATTGTAGTCATGACTTTGTTTTATAAGGAGGCGATACAGTCAATCCATTGTCCTAATTTTAGCTTCTATATATCAATAACGGTAAAACTACGAAGATATCATAAACGTCAATCTTATAGAGAATTTTCATAGCTACAACATCTTCTTTAGTCCCATTTCTATAGGAATTGCGGTTTCCAAGCAAAATCGTAAAAACCTAAAAAACACTTAAAAATGTCAACTTGAATCGCAATTTATTTAAAAAGCGCTACGGCGATTTTTTTAGTTTTTTGATTTTTCTCATTTATGAACATTGTAGTTTCAGAATCCGCAAAAAATTCCCAGGTGTAAGCACCTTCCATTTAAATTTGATTCAAGAAAACCGTGCTCTTGGAGAGGCCATTTTAGCAGTTAAACTAAATTTGGACAATATATTAGGAGATCCAAAGTTTGGACCAAATTGGTTGCTCCGTTCAAGAGATATCGTTCATACAATTGTGGTGACATTTTTTTAAATATAGGGGAAAAGTCCTGTAATTTGTGGACCAGTAACGCCCATCTTCGAACTGAAACTAAGTTTGGACAAAATATGACGAAGGACCCATCTACTACATATGTTGCCATAGGGGATTTTTACACCTTTCGGTCTGTTTTCGCAATATTGCAAGTTGCTTCAACAAAAATCAAAGTAATTCGAGAGCAGGCCTTAAAGTGAACTTATCTGAAATTGTCGTGTGGGAAGTACCCGAAGGGGTGGAAATATATAATTCATATTCGAACCTGATCTATATCTGGTAGATATATTAGGATGTGTAATGTATGGACCAAATCGGTCACACCCTTCAAGAATTATCGTGCGCACAATTTTTTCGAAAATTTTTGAACTTTTGTGGGGAGGGACCTGAAGGTGTGGACCAATATGTCTAATCTACGAACATATACTAAGTTTGGACAAAATATCATGAACACCAAATCTTGGACCGAATCGGACAATCGACAGAAGGACGGACGTGGCTAATTCAACTCCAAATTGTTTGAAACGGATTTCGTCCAAACATACTTGGCGTCTAAAACCATTATTTCAATATGGCAAATTTTGAAATTGTATATGCCTTCGTTGGCATAAATGCTGAGGGTATAAAAAGATCGCGCTATTTTTTACAAATATATTTTCACTATTTTAAAAAAAGGGTTTTTAAAAATATTTTTTGTTTGTTCTGTTTTAGTTGAAGATTCAATCATATGATTGTTTAAGTCTGGAGTATTCCCCCATTGGCTTAACTTCATCAATTTCCTCTTTGCAGAGAAAAATGTTTACAAAACGCACTGACAGCTTGCACAATTTGCTGATCGCTACCAATATCATGATTTCATACCGGCGAAGGGAATTATCAATTGGCTTTTCAGTTTTTGAAATGATGATTTTTTAGTGAAAACCTGAACTCTTTAAGCATCGAGCATTCTCATGTTAATGAGAATGATGCTCACTTTTCGGCTTTCCCAAAGAAACACCAGAACAAAATATTTGCATTTGTATAATTTGTTTTCTTTCAGTACGAAAGTGCCAGTGTTCCCTATTTTAAGTTGAGACGTTTTTGACGACTGGGAACCCCAAATACCTAGTATTAGCTACTTCAGCCAATTAAAATCTTGGAAATACATGAAATCGGGCGGTACCATTATATAGGTGCTATACAATAAAATAGGCATATGTCCACAATGACTTAGAAGTCTTTAAACACTGGGAACCATAACTGCCAAAAAACATCCATTTGGGGCCATACCACAACGTGGGCCTATGTCCGTAATTTCCTGGCAGAGATACCGGAAGGTGCATGCAATATAGTGCATACCTGAGTTTGATCTAAATTTGAAAAAAATTAACAATGTCTTAGCAAGATCGACTCCACATTGTCCAAGAGGGATTTGGTTTTTGGGATCTAAATAGACCAATATATAAATATATATTTAAATGAAACACATCTTTTGATCGTGACATGTTTTAGAACCGTTAGGCTGAGTGTATAGCAATCCAAATGCTGAGGATTTCTAATGTGATTTCATTTCACCGAACACCATTACTTTAAGGGACCTTGACCAAAAATCATGAAATTTTAAAACGTTGGGTAGGATTATTAATTATTGATACAAGGTGTATAGAATCAATAGAGAGAGTTTAAAATATTTAAAATACAATTTAGAAATGTGGTACAGAGTATTTTATACTATGTTTTAGTTCTTGTTTTTTTTTTTTTTTTAATTGAAAATTAACCATATCAGACCACGTTCGGTATTTCTAAATTATTAAACACATAAACTCAAATTTTGGTATATCCAAGAATTTGTAATTTCCGCAGTTGTTTTCGCTATAGAAAGATTTTCAGTATTCGAAGATCTTACCTTAATTTCAAAGAATATCGGCTGTAATAAGGATTATGGGATTTCTTTTGGTTGGAGAACCTCCATTTTAAAAGTGGTTAAAATATATCCAATATTTCCATTTTTCGAAAAGCTTTTAGTTTGACAAATCTTTGACCCCCATACATCTTACAAACCTAATTGGAATTTGGTATATTGTAATATGTTAAGGTATTTTATTATCTCTTTTACATTATTTATCTGAACGACTTCTATGAATTAAATACCTCCAAAAAGAAGAATGACTCGCATCCACGAGTGCATATTGGACTTGTATCGAATAATTTGCTTAAGTTGTCTTTATTGATTGCAGCCAAGGAAGCCTGCAATTGTGGATTGTGGATTTTTTGGCTTTTTCGACCTTCATTGAGAATCAATTTGCCGTAATTTAAGACAACTCTTTGGTCTCACATTCTTATTTTGCTTACTTATTAGAAACCGCTAATTACATTGACCACACCTAGAGTAAATTACAGAAGTTACAACAAAATCGTACTTACGCTATAAACTCCACCATTTGAGCTGGCGGGTGATACACAAGTTGACTTAGGTTCCTGCAGGGCATCGAGTGAAGTTTGTGCCACTTGGGTTTGTTCCTCAAGCGGTGACATGGGTCTGGCACTTTTCTGAGGACTAGGATCCCAATTGACAACATCCACGGAAGGATTTGTAACAATAACCGAGGTCCGTGATTCTCGGTCTTCCAATTTACCCGAAACTCGATCATGATCATCGTGTAATTGCTCTTGAAAATCATCTGCACTCAGGTACTCAGGACTTAAAATTGATTTTGGTTCAAATTCTTCGGATGCCAAAAATTGAGCTGACTGTGTAGATTGCAACCCCTGATAACCATTGCCAACTGTGTCATATGAGGAAGAAGAGTTTGAGGCAGATTCTTTGGGTGTTGCTGTTGCTGCATCTGTAGGCGGGAATTTTGTTGCGGTTACCACATTGTCATCAAATACTGAATCTTCGGCAATTTCATCAACATGCCCCGAATCGGTACTTGTTTTCATGGCCCTGGGTATGGGTTTCACTGTCAAATGACATGTGGAGGTGTGAGCGGGGGTTTTTTGATCATCATCAAATTCCAGATCTCCGGGATCTGACAAATCTGACATATCTTCGAAGACTTCATTTTCTAATTCGCCAATTTCTATTTCAACGGCCCGCACAGTTTTGTCTTGGCCACTATTACTGCCGGAACTTAGTTTGGCAACAGCTCTTGCAGTTTTCTCTTTTTCACGTTGCTGGACAATGGCATCCACTGCCAACCATTCACTCATGGTGGTCTCATAATAATGTTTACAGGTTTCATCTTGTTGTTGACGTTCTTCCTGCGTAGAACCAAAGGCATAGTGGCCTAGCAAATATGGCCACACCTCTTTGCGCAGCTGAGGGGCAACACCACCAAAATAAACTAAACGGAAGACATCATTGGCATTCTTGGCCACACCATTCTCATTTAAGGCGTTCCATTTCTCCACTGTCAGACCTTCTTCATCAGATTTCACTGGAAGTAGAAAGGTTTGGTTAGTAACCTAAATGGAGAATGTAAAAAACCGTGAAACTTACTTTCCGGTGTTATACGCCCATTTACCAAACCCGACAAATGTGTCCTCACCGTGGATAAATGACGACAATAGGCCAACCAGCCATAAAAGGCTCGAGATATAATCTGTCTTCTCATTGTGGAGCAGACCATTTCAATACTGGCATTCTGTTGAGTCTGCAGTAGTGGCGATTCCAAAGGATGCTGATCAATGGAAATACTTTTACTGGAACAATCACTGCTACCGGTTGTGGAACAACTGCTTAGCTGAGCTCTTCTGGGAGCACTGCGTACAAAGTCCAAAATGGAGTGAGCAGCAGCTGGAAAAAGGAATACACATTTTTAACACCTCTCTCAAAATCTTGGATTCCCCAACACCTACCAAATTCTTCATGTTTACTTTTGCTTACTATGCGGAAAACATAATCTATGGGTGTTTCATCAAAAGACTCCATAACCGAGGGTAGGATGCGCCTGCGCACACTTTTTGGCCAGGGGAATATTTTACCAATACCACGCTGAGACCACAAAGGAGGATCTAGTTGACCATGTGGCAGAAGTCCCGTTTCCAAACAACTTAAGAATTGTTGCATATGACCTCCTTCGGGGAAAATAATTGGCGGACGTTGCACCCCATCCTGACTAACCAATATTACAGTTCCTCCACTATCCTCCCCACGATTTTGATGGCAATGGACATAGACAATATCATCGACGTTTATATTCAAAGCATAGGCCCAAAATGAATCCTTGTCTTCTTCCTCCTCTGCCTCCTGATAGCCATTCATTAGCTGGTTGGGAGTCCATTTTATGGTCAAGGTTTGGATGTGTTGATGTAAACTTAAATAACCCAACATGGGCTCACTGCAATCCTTCTGCAAAACCACAAAAAATACATTACTCTCGGATCATCCTTTATGAAATTCCCCACCACTTACCGGCAATACTTGCACATTATTCTTCCCATAGAGCAGTGTGGCCCTGGAATTTTGATGCAATGACTCCACATAATCTTTGGCCACAGTACAGGAAGCTATTGACTTAAAAGTTCCGGTATTTGCCTCGTCGGTACTGGTATTTAGGCTTCTTTTAAAATTAATTATCGGTGCCCGTGATGACACCGATGATGATCGCCGACCAGCACTTATACGATGTCTCTGCACCAATTCATCTGCATGTGGATCGGTCCAATAATGATCTGCTGTTTTAGATTTGGTAAATTCCAATGCACATGGACCCACCAGGAGAGAACTTAAAATGCAACCATAATCTGAATCAGCCACCAAGGAGTCACGATCATAATACGAGCTGGCATTATCCACCAGATATTCAATGATTTTTACCAAACGCTTCTCGTAGAGGGCCAAGCGTATCCAAAGGTATCTGAAATATTAGGGAGAAGATAAGGTTTCGAATAAAATGGGTAATTTAACATCGATTTATGAATAAATTATGGAAAAATTGTCTCAGATTCACAAATAAATTTTGAATAAACTATATACGAATTGTCGACAAGTTTTCGACGAATTGTCAATAAGTTCAGGATTTGTGGACAAATTATTCAAGATTTGCAAATAAATTACACACGATTTGTGAATAAATTATAGACAAATTATCGACGTTTTGTGGATAAACTATAGATAAATTATCCACGCATTGTGGATAAATTATTGATAAATTATCCACGCATTGTGGATAAATTATTGATAAATTATCCACGCATTGTGGATAAATTATCCACGCATTGTGGATAAATTATTGATAAATTATCCACGCATTGTGGATAAATTATTGATAAATTATCCACGCATTGTGGATAAATTATTGATAAATTATCCACGCATTGTGGATAAATTATTGATAAATTATCCACGCATTGTGGATAAATTATTGATAAATTATCCACGCATTGTGGATAAATTATTGATAAATTATCCACGCATTGTGGATAAATTATTGATAAATTATCCACGCATTGTGGATAAATTATTGATAAATTATCCACGCATTGTGGATAAATTATTGATAAATTATCCACGCATTGTGGATAAATTATTGATAAATTATCCACGCATTGTGGATAAATTATTGATAAATTATCCACGCATTGTGGATAAATTATTGATAAATTATCCACGCATTGTGGATAAATTATTGATAAATTATACACGCATTGTGGATAAATTATTGATAAATTATCCACGCATTGTGGATAAATTATTGATAAATTATCCACGCATTGTGGATAAATTATTGATAAATTATCCACGCATTGTGGATAAATTATCCGCACATTGTGGATAAATTATTGATAAATTATCCACGCATTGTGGATAAATTATTGATAAATTATCCACGCATTGTGGATAAATTATTGATAAATTATCCACGCATTGTGGATAAATTATTGATAAATTATCCACGCATTGTGGATAAATTATTGATAAATTATCCACGCATTGTGGATAAATTATTGATAAATTATCCACGCATTGTGGATAAATTATTGATAAATTATCCACGCATTGTGGATAAATTATTGATAAATTATCCACGCATTGTGGATAAATTATTGATAAATTATCCACGCATTGTGGATAAATTATTGATAAATTATCCACGCATTGTGGATAAATTATTGATAAATTATCCACGAATTGTGGATAAATTATTGATAAATTATCCACGCATTGTGGATAAATTATCCACACATTGTGGATAAATTATTGATAAATTATCCACGCATTGTGGATAAATTATTGATAAATTATCCACGCATTGTGGATAAATTATTGATAAATTATCCACGCATTGTGGATAAATTATTGATAAATTATCCACGCATTGTGGATAAATTATTGATAAATTATCCACGCATTGTGGATAAATTATTGATCAATTATACACGCATTGTGGATAAATTATTGATAAATTATCCACGCATTGTGGATAAATTATTGATAAATTATCCACGCATTGTGGATAAATTATTGATAAATTATCCACGCATTGTGGATAAATTATTGATAAATTATCCACGCATTGTGGATAAATTATTGATAAATTATCCACGCATTGTGGATAAATTATCCACGCATTGTGGATAAATTATTGATAAATAATCCACGCATTGTGGATAAATTATTGATAAATTATCCACGCATTGTGGATAAATTATTGATAAATTATCCACGCATTGTGGATAAATTATTGATAAACTATCCACGCATTGTGGATAAATTATCCACGCATTGTGGATAAATTATCCACGCATTGTGGATAAATTAATGATAAATAATCCACGCATTGTGGATAAATTAATGATAAATAATCCACGCATTGTGGATAAATTATTGATAAATTATCCACACATTGTGGATAACTTATTTATAAATTATCCACGCATTGTGGATAAATTATTGATAGATTATCCATGCATTGTGCATAAATTATTGATAAATTATCAACACATTGTGGATAAATTATTGCTAAATTATCCACACATTGTGGATCAATTATTGATAAATTATCCACACATTGTGGATAAATTATTTATAAATTATCCACGCATTGTGGATAAATTATTGTTAAATTATCCAGGCATTGTGGATAAATTATGGATAAATTATCCACGCATTGTGGATAAATTATTGATAAATTGTCCACGCATTGTGGATAAATTATTGATATATTATCCACGCATTTTGTATATATTATCCACGCATTGTGGATAAATTACTGATAAATTTTCCACGCATTGTGGATAAATTACTGATAAATTTTCCACGCATTGTGGATAAATTACTGATAAATTTTCCACGCATTGTGGATAAATTACTGATAAATTTTCCACGCATTGTGGATAAATTATTGATAAATTATCCACGCATTGTGGATAAATTATTGATAAATTATCCACGCATTGTGGATAAATTATTGATAAATTATCCGCGCATTGTGGATAAATTATTGATAAACTATCCACGCATTGTGGATAAATTATCCACGCATTGTGGATAAATTAGTGATAAATAATCCACGCATTGTGGATAAATTAATGATAAATAATCCACGCATTGTGGATAAATTAATGATAAATAATCCACGCATTGTGGATAAATTAATGATAAATAATCCACGCATTGTGGATAAATTAATGATAAATTATCCAGGCATTGTGGATAAATTATTGATAAATTATCCACGAATTGTGGATAAATTATTGCTAAATTATCCACACATTGTGGATAAATTATTGATAAATTATCCACACATTGTGGATAAATTATTTATAAATTATCCACGCATTGTGGATAAATTATTGATAGATTATCCATGCATTGTGGATAAATTATTGATAAATTATCCGCGCATTGTGGATAAATTATTGCTAAATTATCCACACATTGTGGATAAATTATTGATAAATTATCCACACATTGTGGATAAATTATTTATAAATTATCCACGCATTGTGGATAAATTATTGTTAAATTATCCAGGCATTGTGGATAAATTATTGATAAATTGTCCACGCATTGTGGATAAATTATTGATATATTATCCACGCATTGTAAATAAGTTATGTATTGATAATTATCCACGCATTGTGGATAAATTATTTATAAATTATCCAAGCATTGTGGATAAATTATTGATAAATTATCCACGCATTGTGGATAAGTTATGTATTGATAATTATCCACGCATTGTGGATAAATTATTGATAAATTATCCACGCATTGTGGATAAATTATTTATTGATAATTATCTACGCATTGTGATAAATTATTGGTAAATTGTCCACACATTGTGGATAAATTATTGATAAATTGTCCACGCATTGTGGATAAATTATTGATAAGTTATCCATGCATTGTGGATAAATTATTGATAAATTATCTACGCATTGTGGATAAATTATTGCTAAATTGATAAATTGTTGATAAATTATTGATAAATTATCCACGCGTTGTTGATAAATTATTGATAAATTATCCACGCATTGTTGATAAATTATTGATAAATTATCCACGCATTGTGGATAAATTATTGATAAATTATCCACGCATTGTGGATAAATTATTGATAAATTATCCACGCATTGTGGATAAATTATTGATAAATTATCCACGCATTGTGGATAAATTATTAATACATTATCCACGCATTGTGGATAAATTATTGATAAATTATCCACGCATTGTGGATAAATTCTTGATAAATTATCCAAGCATTGTGGATAAATTATTGATAAATTATCCACGCATTGTGGATAAATTATTAATAAATTATCCACGCATTGTGGACAAATTATTGATAAATTATCCACGCATTGTGGATAACTTATTGATAAATTATCCACGCATTGCGGATAAATTATTGATAAATTGTCCACGCATTGTGGATAAATTATTGATAAATTATCCACGCATTGTGGATAAATTCTTGATAAATTTGGCGATAAATTATCCACGCATTGTGGATAAATTATTGATACATTATCCACGCTTTGTGGATAAATTATTGATAAATTATCCAGGCTTTTTGGATAAATTATTGATAAATTATCCACGCTTTGTGGATAAATTATTGATAAATTATAAACGCTTTTTGGATAAATTATTAATAAATTATCCACGCTTTGTGGATAAATTATCCACGCATTGTGGATAAATTATTGATAAATTATCCACGCATTGTGGATAAATTATTGATAAATTATCCACGCATTGTGGATAAATTATTGATAAATTATCCACGCATTGTGGATAAATTATTGATAAATTATCCACGCATTGTGGATAAATTATTGATAAATTATCCACGCATTGTGGATAAATTATTGATAAATTTTCCACGCATTGTGGATAAATTATTGATAAATTATCCACGCATTGTGGATAAATTATTGATAAATTATCCACGCATTGTGGATAAACTATTGATAAATTATCCACGCATTGTGGATACATTATTGATAAATTATCCACGCATTGTAAATAAATTATTGATAAATTATCCACGCATTGTGGATACATTATTGATAAATTATCCACGCATTGTAAATAAATTATTGATAAATCATCCACGCATTGTGGATAAATTATCCACGCATTGTGGATAAATTATTGATAAATTATCCACGCATTGTGGATTCATTATTGATAAATTATCCACGCATTGTAAGTAAATTATTGATAAATTATCCACGCATTGTGGATAAATTATTGATAAATTATCCACGCATTTTGGATAAATTATTGATAAATTATCCACGCATTGTGGATAAATTATTGATAAATTATCCACGCATTGTGGATAAATTATTGATAAATTATCCACGCATTGTGGATAAATTATTGATAAATTATCCACGCATTGTGGATAAATTATTGATAAATTATCCACGCATTGTAAATAAATTATTGATAAATTATCCACGCATTGTAAATAAATTATTGATAAATTATCCACGCATTGTGGATAAATTATTGATAAATTATCCACGCATTGTGGATAAATTATTGATAAATTATCCACGCATTGTGGATAAATTATTGATAAATTATCCACGCATTGTGGATAAACTATTGATAAATTATCCACGCATTGTGGATAAATTATTGATAAATTATCCACTCATTGTAAATAAATTTGTGATAAATTATCCACGCATTGTGGATAAATTATTGATAAATTATCCACGCATTGTGGATAAATTATCCACGCATTGTGGATAAATTATTGATAAATTATCCACGCATTGTGGATAAATTATTGATAAATTATCCACGCATTGTGGATAAATTATTGATAAATTATCCACGCATTGTGGATAAATTATTGATAAATTATCCACGCATTGTGGATAAATTATTGATAAATTATCCACGCATTGTGGATAAATTATTGATAAATTATCCACGCATTGTGGATAAATTATTGATAAATTATCCACGCATTGTGGATAAATTATTGATAAATTATCCACGCATTGTGGATAAATTATTGATAAATTATTCACGCATTGTAAATAAATTATTGATAAATTATCCACGCATTGTAAATAAATTATTGATAAATTATCCACGCATTGTGGATAAATTATTGATAAATTATCCACGCATTGTGGATAAATTATTGATAAATTATCCACGCATTGTGGATAAATTATTGATAAATTATCCACGCATTGTAAATAAATTATTGATAAATTATCCACGCATTGTGGATAAATTATTGATAAATTATCCACGCATTGTGGATAAATTATTGATAAATTATCCACGCATTGTGGATAAATTATTGATAAATTATCCACGCATTGTGGGTAACTTATTGATAAAATATCCACGCATTGTGGATAAATTATTGATAAATTATCCACGCATTGTAAATAAATTATTGATAAATTATCCACGCATTGTAAATAAATTATTGATAAATTATCCACGCATTGTGGATAAATTATTGATAAATTATCCACGCATTGTGGATAAATTATTGATAAATTATCCACGCATTGTGTATAAATTATTGATCAATTATTCACCCGTTTTGGATAAACTATCCACGCATTGTGGATAAATTATTGATAAATTATCCACGCTTTGTGGATAAATTTTTAATAAATTATCGACGCTTTGTGGATAAATTATTGATAAATTATCCACGCTTTGTGGATAAATTATTGATAAATTATCCACGGATAAATTATTGAGAAATTATCCACGCTTTGTGGATAAATTATTGACAATTAACCACGGATAAATTATACATAAATTATCCACGCTTTGTGGATAAATTATAGATAAATTATCCACGCTTTGTGGATAAATTATAGATAAATTATCCACGCTTTGTGGATAAATTATAGATAAATTATCCACGCTTTGTGGATAAATTATAGATAAATTATCCACGCTTTGTGGATAAATTATAGATAAATTATCCACGCTTTGTGGATAAATTATAGATAAATTATCCACGCTTTGTGGATAAATTATAGATAAATTATCCACGCTTTGTGGATAAATTATAGATAAATTATCCACGCTTTGTGGATAAATTATAGATAAATTATCCACGCTTTGTGGATAAATTATAGATAAATTATCCACGCTTTGTGGATAAATTATAGATAAATTATCCACGCTTTGTGGATAAATTATAGATAAATTATCCACGCTTTGTGGATAAATTATAGATAAATTATCCACGCTTTGTAGATAAATTATCCATGCTTTGTGGATAAATTTTAGATAAATTATCCATGCTTTGTGGATACATTATAGATAAATTATCCACGCTTTGTGGATAAATTATAGATAAATTATCCACGCTTTGTGGATAAATTATTGATAAATTATCCACGCATTGTGGATAAATTATTGATAAATTATCCACGCATTGTGGATAAATTATCCACGCATTTTGGATAAATTATTGATAAATTATCCACGCATTGTGGATAAATTATCCACGCATTGTGGATAAATTATCCACGCATTGTGGATAAATTATTGATAAATTATCCACGCATTGTGAATAAATTATTGATAAATTATCCACGCATTGTGGATAAATTATTGATAAATTATCCACGCATTGTGGATAAATTATCCACGCATTGTGGATAAATTATCCACGCATTGTGGATAAATTATTGATAAATTATCCACGCATTGTGGATAAATTATCCACGCATTGTGGATAAATTATTGATAAATTATCCACGCATTGTGGATAAATTATTGATAAATTATCCACGCATTGTGGATAAATTATTGATAAATTATCCACGCATTGTGGATAAATTATTGATAAATTATCCACGCATTGTGGATAAATTATTGATAAATTATCCACGCATTGTGGATAAATTATTGATAAATTATCCACGCATTGTGGATAAATTATTGATAAATTATCCACGCATTGTGGATAAATTATTGATAAATTATCCACGCATTGTGGATAAATTATCCACGCATTGTGGATAAATTATTGATAAATTATCCACGCATTGTGGATAAATTATTGATAAATTATCCACGCATTTTGGATAAATTATTGATAAATTATCCACGCATTGTGGATAAATTATTGATAAATTATCCACGCATTGTGGATAAATTATTGATAAATTATCCACGCATTGTGGATAAATTATTGATAAATTATCCACGCATTGTGGATAAATTATTGATAAATTATCCACGCATTGTGGATAAATTATTGATAAATTATCCACGCATTGTGGATAAATTATTGATAAATTATCCACGCATTGTGGATAAATTATTGATAAATTATCCACGCATTGTGGATAAATTATTGATAAATTATCCACGCATTGTGGATAAATTATTGATAAATTATCCACGCATTGTGGATAAATTATTGATAAATTATCCACGCATTGTGGATAAATTATTGTAAATTATACACGCATTGTTGATAAATTATTGATCAATTATGCACGCATTGTGGATAAATTATTGATAAATTATCCACGCATTGTGGATAAATTATTGTAAATTATACACGCATTGTTGATAAATTATTGATCAATTTTCCACACATTGTGGATAAATTATTGATACATTATCCTATCATTGTGGATAAATTATCTACAATTTGTGGACAAATAATTGATAAATTATGCACGCTTTGTGGGGAAATTTTTTATTAATTATCCAGGCTTTATAAATAAATTATTGATAAATTATCCACACTTTGTGGATGCATTATCCACACTTTGGGATTAATTATGTCAAGATATCAACGCTTTATGGAAAACATATCCACGCTTTAAGTTAAAATCTCCCCGCTTTGTGGATAAAATATCCACTATTTTTGGATGAAATACAATATTCATATTTTCAACTCACTTCATGGATGCCAATGTATTTGTCGAACAGCTTGCACTCATAACACTGGTGACCGAGCTACTGCTACCCTTCTTAAGCATTGGCGGGCGATTAAAACTTTCACTGCTCGATGAGGAACGTTTACTGGGATCTTGGGCCTCAATATCTTGTACCATTTTACTTATGTGTTCTGCATCGGGGCAAAATTTGGCAATTTTGTGTAGAAGAGCTGTGGTCGATGATGTCTTGAACAGACCCAATGCCCTTCGTCGTAAGCCTTGACTGAGACATGCCTCTACGGCGGCACATAATTGTGTAACTGTTGTACTTTCTTCGTGGACATATTTTTTGGTGACTGCTTCTTCCATCAGCTGTTTGACTTCCTTCTTAACCGCCGATATGAGGCGTTCCTTGAAGTCTGTCTCTGTAAAACGGAAGAACAATAAGAAGAAAACAAAATTCGATTAGCAACATGTTGTAAAATATTTATGTATGCGTTCCTCGAAAGGTCGCTCAAACAAAACAGCAAAACAAAAAGCTTATAATTCGCTGCGTGGAAAATTTTCTATGCACTTCCATTATTTTATGGCTTTATTATCGACAGCCTGACATCCAAGTGCCCCATTTTGCCATTTAATATTAATGCCGGAGATAAAAGGTTTATTATCCAATCAAAAAAAAGGAGGGAAGTAGAGAACAAACAAACAACAACTACAGCAAACGCTATAAACAAAAGTGGCAGCTGTGTCGATGTTGATGCCAACATAATTATGTTTTATGCGGCACCACCAGGCCATAATAAATAACTTTTACGCAGGGCATTAAACAAACATTAACAACGTCAGCAAATGATGACATCGTAGAGCAGAGCAACAGGCCACACGCACATGCCTGGACTTCTTAGCCCGCAGTTAGTCATACCACAACCACCACTACCATCCATTGTTGTTATCATCCAGTCGACATCTGTATTACTTGTTGACTTACCAAAAATCTCATAAAATTTACTCTGCAAAAATAACTAGGTCTTGGAATCCCCACCGAGTGAGAAATTACGCTAGTTACTTCTTGTTCCAAACATCGTTATTGACAATCAAGTGAATGTACTGAGCGTAATCATGTGCAACAGTTGACAAAAGCAGCCATTGCCAAATGAACGTAAACTAACGACCAATTCACACCCCATTGTTCTGTTCCACCAACCCACCCATTATGCATTTGGCGTCACTCAAGGCACCGTGTTATGTGCGAACCGCATGCAACAAGTATTTTAAAATATGTGAATTAAATAAGGGTGTGGTAGTATTTCCTGCTAAACAAACATATGTAGAGGCACAGTGGTTTGAGAAATTTTACTTTTCTTTTATTGAGTGTTTCCAGCGTTTTTAGACTTTTTCTCGGGAAGTATAAAATCGCAGAAAAATTTAGGTTTTTTATGAGTTTTTTATTTTGACAATGTTGGACATTCGGAATAAATGTGGACCTTTGCTTCTACATTTGTTAGGTATATTTCCTGTCCATGTGGAACTCGAAATACCAAATTGCAACTAATTCAGTTGGGAAATCTCTCAAAAATATGTTATGACGAAAACCGGGTATACACAGAAAAATATATGTTAGGATCAAAACAAATTTATGTTTGGGACTGGCTGCAAACAAAAAAATGTTTGGATCCAAGGATAATATTTTTTTATGGGTGAATAGATGATTTTTGTCAAAGAGAGTAACAACAGGGCTCTCGCGAATGTTGAATGCAGTTGTATAAGAAAGAGCTGTGTGTGTGGTGTAATAGAATACGGCCCTGCAAACATTTTTTTCAAATTTTTAATCGCTTAAAGATAATCTGCGATTCGCGGGGAAGATCAATTCAATCGCGGAAGAGCGCGCCTAATGATAACCTGCGAATCGCCGACATAAAGTAACTGTGTCCGGGAAGCGAATCGCGTGGAAGAATCGCAGATTAATCATCTGGAAGATCTTCAGAAGATCAACATGTAAAGAAAAATTAAAAAAAGAATAGAACAATTGTTTTTTGTTTCTTTTATTTGTTGTTTAGTTTTCTGCTTTTGTTTTCTTTTCTGCTTTGTTATGGTTTTTAATTATTCCTTTATGTTGTGGTTATTTGTTATAGGCACTGTACTCAGTACTGTTTCTCAGTCACTATGTTGTCTTTTGGTTAAACTTGGCAAAACCTGGACATGTGTGGTTTGTCAATACTCATAATATTATACGTGCATTTATATCAAAGTTCTGTAGAAAGTGTATATGAGAATTATATGCAACAAAATCAAAAAAGTTAGTAACAATCATCTGTTGCTCTTCCAGAAGAGTCTTCTGTGATTCCCAACGGCGATCATTTGAAAAATGTAAGAAAAAAAATGTAAACAAGCACCCAATGATCGCCGTGGGGAATCACAGAAGATTAATCTAAGCGAACAATCTTCCAAAAATTGAAAAAATGTTGGCAGGGGGAGAAGCGAAGTTTGTTTTGTGTGTATGCGGTCAAACGCGTGTGTTTCGTACTTTGTTGTTGTTGCGATTTTTTCCACACGCTATGCACCCTTTTTAAACTTGTGGCAAAATTGTGATGTAATACAAAACTGAAGTTAAATTAAGACAACGTTTTTTTGAGGAATATAACAATAACAAATAGTGACAGTCGGCCTTGCCGAGAGAGAAATACTCACAGCTTGTGTAAATAGGTACATCTCTGAACAGATGGAATACCGGCTTACTTACTTACTTATTTAACTGGCCCATTAAAGAACATTTGTTCTATAAGCCGAACTAAGAAAATATCTCCAATTATCTCTATTTGTTGCTTCTCTCTCTGGCATACCGCGTCTTTTCAACTCTTCTTCCATTTATTTGCTCCATCGATTCCTTGTTCTGCCAATTCTGCGTGTACCATGTGGCCTTTTAGCGGGTTAATTATCGCTCATTCTTATGATATGGCCTAGCCAACGCAATCGTTGTATCTGGATACATTTATCTATACTGATGTCGTTGTATAGCAGATACAGCTCGTGGTTCACACGACTTCGATATTCACCATCAACGCAGATTGGTCCGTAGACCTTTCGAAGAATTTTTCTCTCAAACACATCAAACACTTCTTTGTCCGCTTGTGCAAGTACCCATGCTTCGGAGCCATACATCAGCATGGGTAGTATCAGCGTTCTGTAAAGTGTAACTTTTGTTTGACGAGATGTGGCTTTTTTTTTAAACTGCTTACTTAAGCCAAAGTATCACAATTGATGTTGTTTGTTGTGTTTACGGCGTTGCCGGGGAAGACGAAGTCTTTCACTGCCTCAGAATTATAGGAGTCAACTTCAACAATTTTTCCGAGCTCTATTTATGCTTTGCTCGTCGACACCATCAGCTTGGTATTCTCGCCGTTTACCGCCAGACCCACTTTAGCAGATTCCCTTTCGACTTTTGCAAATGTATCAGTTACTTCCTTTTCCGATCGACCTATTATGTCAATGTCATCGGCATAAGCAATAACATCCCAGCAAAATTTGAAGGAAGGGGTTCCATGCGATGACGTGATTTCATGGCATCTTTTGCACTGGTTCAAACGAAATCGTGAAAGATCCGATCTTTTCATTAGCATTTGAACAAATGCAAATGAAGTCGTGAAAGATCCGATCTTTTCATCAACATTTGAACCCATGCAAAGGAAGTCGTGAAAAATCCGATCTTTTCATCGGCATTTGAACCCATTCCATCGATCCAATAGAGATGAATTTTGTGTTTTTATTTATACACGTTTTTCTAAATATATAAGATTAATTATTTACAATAGGCTTGATGTTGTCGGAGACTCGAAATCACAACCAACGTTGTTAAAACTCTCTTCGTAATGATAATGTCATTGCAAAGGGTTGGTGAAAATGACATGCCAAAGCATTGGTGAAAATTACATGCCAAAGCATTGGTGTAAATGACATACTTTGGATCCAAAAATGAATAGCATCTTTTGGGGTCCACGCTCATATAAAATTCATCGATGAAGATGCCAAAAAGATGACATGCCAGATCACTTTCACAAATGATTGAATGACATCTTTGGCATCCAACATTTTGCTGGGATACGGCTGTTTGTATATATTGTGCCACTTATTTTGACCTTCGCCTCTCGTATAACCTTTTCCAGCAGAATGTTGAATGAGTCACACGAGAGGCCCTCTCCTTGTCTGAAACTTCGTTTGGTACAAAAATCTTCGGAGAGGTTCTTTCCTATTTTAACTTAGGATCGAGTGTCAGTTAAAGTCATTTTACAAAGCCATATAATATTTTCGGGAATACCAAATTCAGACATGGCTTGGAATATCTTTGAACGTAGGGGGCTGTCGAAGGCTGCTTTGTAATCAGCAAAAAGGTAGTAAATGTTGACCTGCATCTCTTGGGTCTCCTCCAGGATTTGCCGCAGGGTAAATATCTGGTCAATGGTGGATTTGCCCGGTCTAAAGCTGCATTGGTATGGCCCAATTATTTCATTGAACAGAGGCTTAAGTCGTTCGCACATTATCCCTGTCACTAACTTGTAGGCAATAGGGAGACGACTTATGCCCCTATCGTTAGAGCATACAGTATTATCTCCTTTCTTGTGGGCAGGGCACATGATGCTCAGGTTCCAATCGTCGAGTACTCGTTCTTCCTGCCAGATGGTGCTAATTAGCTGATGAATACACCTTATAAGCGTTTCGCCCCCGGTTTTGAACAGCCCGGCTGGTAAGCCATCGGCTCCTGCTGCCTTATTATGCCTCATATGGGCTGGGAGGTATACATTAAATACCATCTTCTGGGATTGGATCTTTTGTATCTTCGCCGTTTTCGCTACTATCGGATACCAACTGTTTAGTTGAGCACACTATCTGTATCAGTTACCTTGCTGATCTCTACAGGATGATGTGTCTGTGCCAATGCAATCGGTTTGATGTTTCACTCTTTGGTAAAACTTTCGGACTCCATTGTGGCTCCTGTACATCTCGATTTTTTCTCCTCTCTCCTTTTCTCCCCATACCTCTACCGTGCGCTACCCGTTGCTACTGATTGTAGAATAGCCCTATATATAATTGTTCCACAAATATCCCAGACGCGACAAGGGAGACTTCTCTCAGAGTAGCCCTATGTGCCGAATTTTTCTCTTCGGTAACAGCACGACACTCCTGGTCATACCATTGGTTCCTTGGTGGAGGTCTCCGGAATCCAAGTATGGGTATTTGAGGCTGATTGCATGGAGTGGGCAATAATTTGCCATTGCGCTGATATGTTATCGGGATGAGGAGTGCTTTGATTAAGCAATTGGGCCAGTTGTGTGGAATATTCTGTGGCTATCTGTTGTGATTGCAGCTTACCGATGTCCAATTCCCGAGTTGTGTCTGTTCGCACCTTATTTGCAACGTTTAATCTATTACGCACCTTTGCTGCAACATGGTGGTGGTTCGAGTCTATGTTGGCTCCTCGGAACGATCGCACATCCAACACGCTCGATGAATGTCTTCCATCTATGACAACGTGATCAATTTGATTTCGCTTTTATCCGTCTTTCAAGTCTTTCATTCACTGGGGTGAAGCCAGAGACCAGATGTTTTAACCTCCGGCCAACTACTATAGAACGTCACCTTTAGGTGTTGTTGTGATGCCTTTCCCAATCCATCGTATTTCCTGTATGGCAGTAATGTCAGCCTTGTACTTTTCAAGTACATCTGTCAATGCGTAAATAGCACCTTCTCTAAAAAAGTCCGAACATTCCAGGTGCAAATTCGCAGATCATGGTCCTTAAAACGTTTCCAGGGCTCGTCAACTTGTCGGTATAGGTCCACACCTTAGTATAGCCCTCATAGAACGGTACCTCCCCATTTGCGCTATTTTGAAGGTTGTGGCCTCAATATTCCATCGAAATGGCTGAAATTTGATATTTGGTCTTCATTTGGGTAATTACACGTTCCATATGAAAATTGTCGGTATAGGTCCACGCCTTCATATAGCACCCATAGAACGGTACAATAGAGTTTCAGTATTTTTTTAAGGTTTTAGCCTCATTATCACATCGAAATGGGTGAATTTTGGTGCTTAGTCTTCGTTTGGGGTATACAACTTTTTCCCAGAAATTTGACTGTCCACGGCTTTATTTAGCCCCCCTTGGGCGGTACCTTCCTATTTTCGGTATTTTTAAAGTTTCGGCCACAGCAACCCACCGAAATGTCTGAAATTTGGTACTTTGCCCGATTTTCGTAGTTCTGAAGGTTGTGACGTCAAAATCCCACCGAAAAACTGAAATTTGTTATTTAGTCTTCCATGAGACTATTGAATATTCCAGAAGAGAATTATCAGTATAGGTCCGCGGGTACCTATATTCTGAAGCGTACCTTTTGATATTCGGTACTTTTGAAGGTTTTATCGAAATATTGTAAATTTGGTATTTAGTCTTTTTTGAGTCTAAAAACTTTCTTCCAGAAATTTTTAGGTATAGATGGACGTTCTGATATATCCCCCAAGGAACTGTACCTCCCGAATTTCCGTATTTTTTAAGTTTGCTGAATTTTGGTATTTAGACTTCTTCATAAGCGAAAGGAAACTAATTGTTCCATTTTACTTCAATACAACTCGTGGTATAACAAGTTCAGCCAGGCCGAACTAAACGACGTTCTTACTTGTTTGGATTCATTTTTGTATTTATCGCGCTTAGCAGCAATATTAGTTGGTCACCGTAAGATTCAGAGCCATTAGATCAAGCACACGATCAACATTATATCGCTGAGAGTGTATCATCAGGAACAACTAGGGTAACATTTTCAGAACAACCATTAGACAGGCCGCTAACAGCACTTTAGCGAAATATTGAATTTTTGTGATGGATATATCCGAAGATGTAGTCCGATAAAAATCCTCTGGGAGGGTGACGTACAATTGCAAGAAATTTGGACCCAAACATAATATGTTTGAATCCAAACATATATTTATTTGAAACAGCTCTCAAATATATATTTGTTTTGATCCCATCATATTTCTAACATACATTTATTTATACGATTTATTTAAAAATACCTCCGAAGATTTGTTTATTTTTCTCATCTGTGAACATTGTAATTTCAGAATTCGCAAAAACTTCCCGGTGTAAACTCCTTTCATTTAAAGTGGCTACAAGAGCACCGTGTTTTCCAAAGGATCTTCGAACAGATCCTAAACTGCACTTAAACAAAAATATTGAACTTTTATGGTGGAGGTACCCAAAGGAGAATACCGATATGGACCAATTTTAAAATCCTAAAAATGTGAACTTTGACCCCGATTTATTTAAAAAGCTCTACTGCGATGTTTTTTCTTTTTTCTTGTTCTTTGATTTTCCTCATCTATGAACATTGTAGTTTCAAAATCTGCAAAAACTTCCCAGGTGTTAGCTCCTCTTATTTAAAGTTGGTTCAAGAGTACCGTGAAAGGTATACCGATGATACTCCTTGTGGTCTTGTTTACAGCAATATTATGTTTTCCGTGAGGAAATCCGTGCTTCCTGGCATAGAATGCAATGACTTCCATTTAAAAGAAATGAGTCCAAAAATAAGATCCCCTTCCAAAATGGTATATGTCGGTCCATTCCTTCAAGTACGTAATCAGCAATACTGTTGAGCTTCAATCCAAATATGTTTTTTGTCGGCAAGTTCATAGGTCCAATAAGGGCCACCTCCTATATATGAAAACCTCTTAAAAACATAATTGTTGCGAAAAAGGATTTTGGTTGCGTAGATGGTATTCGATTTGATATTTGCAATATATGAAAATTTTAATTCATTTTCTGTCAGCTGATACAATTTTACTTGCTTAATCTTCAATCCATAATCCATTTGCCTCTTCCACCCATCTTCATCTTTACAAAAAAAATCTGAAAACAAGCTTCACATGAATTTTAGTTCCGCTTATTACATCTCTCTAGTTGAATATCTCCTTTACAGAACTTACAAGCAATGCCGGATGTTGCTTAGGTTTATTACATTTCGATTCATTCTCTCTGCACTGCGGCCAATGTCCATTAACAACAAAACTAAACGGATCCATGTGATACAAATGGTATAACAGCAACAACAACAAGATAATACAAGAAACAGGATAATGATACAAACAACAATGACAACAAAAACTACAAGTTATACCGGTAATAATGGCATCCAGTACTGTCTTGTGCAGCAGAAAAAGTAGACCATTTAATACCTAAAACACAAATTTCCAACACGTTTATATCCGGTTTGTCGTAATCTCATTTGTGGTTTAGGTTATTATGCCTTGCTATTGTGTCTGTTGTTATTGTTGTCTATCAGACATAGGTGTTTGAATGGGTGTGTGTGCACACAACATGAAACCGGTAAAAACCAACTGGTCGGCTCATTTGTTATTGAACTGTAGAGAAATGAAATTAGTAACGAAGATGGATGTTTGTAATTAAATTACACAAGGCTGGATAGAGATACGATATAACAGACAGCGTGAACTGGTGTCACAGATATTTGTTTCTTTTTTTTGTGATTGCAATGCATGGTGCTCTTGAAACATTTTTAAATGGAAAGTGCTTACACCTCGGAAGTTTTTGCGGATTCTGAAACTACAATGTTCATAGATGAGAACAATCAAAAAACAAAAAAAATCGCCGGAGCGCTTTTTAAATAAATCGCGATTTAAGTTGACATTTTTAGGGGTTGTTTAGGTTTTCGCGATTTTGCTTAGAAACCGCATTTCCTATCAAAATGGGACTAAAACAAATATTATAGCTATGCAAATTCTCTACAAGATCGACCTTTATGGTATTTTCGTAGTTTTTACCATTTTTGAGATATAGAAGTTCAACTTGGGACAATGCACTGACTGTATCGCCCCCTTATAAAACAATGTCATGTAGGGTGCGCCTTAACTAACTTTTGATGAAAACCGCTTACACAGGGAAAGTTTTTGTGAATTCTGAATCAGCAGTGTTCATAGATGAGAAAAATCCAAAAACAAGAAAAAATCGCTGTAGGGATTTTTAAATAAATCGCGGTTAAAATTCACATTTTTAGGTGCTTTTTTAGGTTTTTACGATTTTCCTTGAAAACCGCAAGTCCAATCGAAATGGATCTAAAGAAAATGTTGTAGCTGTCAAAATTCTCTAGAGGATTGACGTTTATCATTTGTTCCCAGCTTGTACCATTTTTTAGATAAGGAAGCTCAGTTTACATTTTTAGTTTGTTTTGTTAGGGTTTCGCGAATTTGCTTGAATACGGTAAGTCGTATCGACATGTGACCTGAGAAAATCTTAAAGCTGTGAAAATTCTCTACAAAACTGGCTTAAGTAACTTATCCTTAGTTGTAACATTTTTTTAGATATATAAGTTTAAGTTGGGAATTTGCAGTCATGACATTGTTTTATAAGGGGGCGATACAGAATTGAATTGAATTTGAATTGTCCCAATTTGAACTTCTATATCTCACAAACGGTAAAACCGACGAGAATGTCATAAAGGTCAATCTTGTAGAGAATTTTCATATCTACAACATTTGTTTTAGTCCCATTTTGATAGGAAATGTGGTTTCTAAGCAAAATCGCGAAAACCTAAACAACCCCTAAAAATGTCAACTTAAATCGCGATTTATTTAAAAAGCGCTCCGGCGATTTTTTTTTGTTTTTTGATTGTTCTCATCTATAAACATTGTAGTTTCAGAATCCGCAAAAATTTCCGAGGTGTAAGCTCCTTCCATTTAAAATTGTTTCAAGAGCACCGTGAATGTCTAGCAGTAGTAGGTACTAAATTATTTATGACGTCGGAGTTTGTGAGTGCTTTTTCGTTATTTATCGGAAATATGTAATCGGATAGGGGCAGTGACATTTTAAGTAACATTTCTAGATTGATATGAATGATCAATTATAATAAAACATTAACTTACATAACTCACCTACTTACATATGTATGTGGCTCGATAAAGACATTCGTTGAAAAATCGCAAGAAAAAATATCTTTCAACTAACTCAAACTTTTTTGGTTTGGTGTGATAGAGCACAAGGATGGACCACAATTGGGCATCAAAATCACAATTATTTAACCCTAGAAAGTAAACCTTAAGACCATTAAAACGATGTGAAAAACATATTACATTCTACGATGGAAAATCCCACGGCAGTGGGTTCTTTGTACCGGATTGACCCGGAACTACACAACATCATTGTCCGGCTAGCGGCAGCCACCTCAGTGTACATATGTATGTTTGTATTTGTTTCGTTTTTCTGTGTTGGGAGCAGCATATCCCGGAATGCCTGCTCCGAATCCTTTTGGTCCGTGCCGGGACGGAGGAAAACCCAGGACCAATATATTTGTGCTCGGTTTGTCACATCCGCATCTTCACCCACATCCAGCCTTCGGTGAGATGCAATATATGTCAGGAGTGGATGCATCTAAGGGGTTGCTCTGGACCTGTCCACGTGAGGGACTACGACGGGGACTATGTTGCTGCATGCTTTGTGAATACAGCCCCCAGTGAGTCGTCATCGGATTACGAAACTCCCTTGTCGTCTGATTATGAGACTCCCCCGCAGTCCTCTCGACAACAACCGCACATGCAGCCTTTGACACCAGCCGTTGTTGTCCCAACCCCGGAAAATGCATCGAGGAAATAGTAGATTTCATGAGTCGGAGGAATATCAAGGCCGCTGCGGTGCAAGAAACCAAGCTCAACAACAACTGTAACTTACAATGTTGTGATGGTTACAATGGAAGGATCGCACCAGAAGTGGAGGTGGGGGAGCAGTGAGGTGTGGAACTGCCGAGATAGAGTTGCTGAACGTATACATCCCGCCGAGAAATAGCTGTATCTCAGATTACGAGCCTAACATTAGCCCGCTTTTCGAAGGTCATAATCGTCTGGTTCCCTGAAGAAGGGAAGATAGGACCTCAGTCGCGTTTGGCGACGTTACGTTGACTGACCCGAAGAGGTGCGCAAGTTATTTCAATCAACAGTTTGTCGAGCACCACGAGAGTGACAGGGCGAAGAGAAGAGTATTACGTCGCATCAGATCTCTTCCTGCCGAGGAGGAACCACCACAGTTTACAATGGATGATGTTGCCAATGACATCAGGAACGCTAAATCATCCAAAGCGTTGGGCCCTGATGGAATCTCCATGGTAATGCTGAAGCAGTTGGATGAGCCGGGAGTGGAGTATCTCACAAAAGTTCTCAACTTGATGCTATCCACCCTCATTGTTCCCGACGTCTGGAAAATGGGCAGGGTGGTCCCACTACAGAAGCCCGGCAAGGAAGCCAGCAAAAGTGAATCGTACAGGCCGACTTCGCTTTTGTCGCCCGTAGCAAAGACCTTTGAGGCCTTAGTCCTTCCCAGGATCAGAAATAGCTATCAAGTTGCCGATCATCAGCATGGATTCCGTAAGCAGCACAGCACGACAACTGCGCTGCACGCCATTAAGGACTCAACCAGACACGGCCGTGCGATAGAACAGTGATGGTGGCGCTTGACTTATCAAAAGCCTTTGATACAGTCAGGCACTCCACGCTGTTCGAGGACATCTAGCAGACAACCCTCCGTCCAAGCTTAAAACGTTGGATAGTCAATTATATGTGTGGACGCCAGTCGTACGTGGAATTCAGGAACAAGAATTCCAAACCCCGTAGAGTGAAACAGGGAGTTCCCCAAAGTGGGGTGATATATCCGGAACTGTTTAACCTCTAACTCTCCTGTATTCCGCCCCCTCCAGACGGCATCGAGATCATAACGTATGCGGATGATTGCACGATCCTGGCGTGGGGTACATATCCTGCTGACATCTGTGAGAGACTGAACTACTATTTAACCGAACTCACCACCTTTTTCCATTCGAGGAATATGCAGATTTCCGCCACAAAATCAACAGCCACTCTGTTCACCACATGAACAGCGCACTTTGAAAGAGAATTGAATGTAGTGGTCGACGGTAGCAGAATTCCGACCACAAACTGCCCCAAAATTTTAGGGGTCACATTCGACACTACTTTCATGTCGTGCGCGCACGCTGCAGCTGTCTGCGAAAAACTGAAAAGTAGGAACAAGGTCCTCAAGTCCCTAGCCGGCAGCACTTGGGGTGCAGATAAAGAAACCTTGTTGACCACATATAACGCGATAGGTCGGTCTGTGGTAAGCTATGCGGCGCTAGTCTGGTCCCCGAGATTATGTGATACGAATTGGAAAAAGGTTCAAACTTACCAGAATGCTGCCCGGAGAACAGCACAGGGTGTCTCCTCAAATCTTCAGTGGACCATCTACATGAGGAGGCAAAGATTCTTCCAGTAAAGAAACACAACGAGATGATTTCGTTGCAGTACCTACTTGGATGTTAAAGTGTGAGCCATCCCAATCACCATCTTGTGGGTAAGCCGGACACATTCAGGCAGATCAGCAAGGATATCCATGCTCTAGAGGGAGAGGTCCAACGCTACAGGAGAGAACCCCTAGATCAACAAGCATATCAAGCAGGTTTAAATAGTATTCACACGGATGCAGTTTCCAAAGCTTAAGCAATTATAGTGGGAATAAATTCCTTGAAATACATACCCCATCTATTGCAGCTGAGGAGCGCCAGCTGCCATGACAAACATCTGCACAGTATGTGGCATGGACCCGCACGACACAAAACACCTTTTCAACTGCCCAGCCAAACCTACTCATCGAACTCCAGTGGATCTGTGGTTACATCCCATCGAAGCAGCCACTTTCCCGGAACTGGAGATAGACCCAGAGCAAGATTAAACAGATGAACGAACATACAAACATAATAACAAACACTGAAAATTTGATTTCTCGAATAGAAGGGGGACAAATGAGTCGTCTTTGGAAATAAAAAGCTTCAATTTGAAATTCACAACTGCAAATTTCCAATCTTGGATGTATAAATAGGAGCTCCAAATGGCGAAAATTGCCTAGCAACAAGAACATCTAATATGCCTGAGGTTAACGAAACGATCGTCGCATAGAGGTTGATGTGTGTGTAGGACTTCGCTAGATACACTATGCAACACTGAAAATGCAAACAACTTCTGGTATGCATTTTTTTAAAGTACATATTTAGACTACAAAAACCCTAGTAGGGTTTTGTCCTGTCAGATCCAGTATTTTATGGCCTCATCTAAACCGGGCTAAATCTACACTTTTTTGCATTTATCAGGCCTTTATCTCAGAAACGAATAGGAATTTAGCCTTGCTGTCATTAGCAATATTGTAGCCCTAAACTAGTAGAACTTATCTTTTTAAAGAACCACCTGAGAAAAACTCCATCTAGGGCATCAAAATCTATAAAATATAGACAATTTTACATAATTGCTGAAATTCTGGTCAGTATCGGCTAAACTATTGGGAGTTGAACCAAGTAACCATTCGCAAAAATCTTCCAAATATAGTTCTCAACAATTCTTTAGAACATTCTGAAACTCTAAAATGCTTGCTTCACGTTGTTTCAGCGGTATTTTGCATCATATCTTTTACAGCACGTATTTCAAACACAGTTCACACCAACAGTTTATTCTCGCATTTCGTATTTCACTACATTATTGACATTTTTATTAAATCGTCGTTGAAAAATGTACTGAAAACAACGGGATAGAGACATTTTACAACAATGACATGTTCTGAAGAGTTGTGTATTAGATTTCAGGGAATATTTTTACAAAAGAAAATATTCAGATAAAATTAACGGTTTTGGAGATACGGTGCGAAGTGTAGAAAAATTGTGGAATTTTTGCATATATTTTGAAACTTGAGACAATAAATGTAGTTTTTCGAGTTCTTTTTTTCTGCAAACGTTTTATTCTTGTCCCTATCTACAAATTTGCTTCAGAGGTCAGAAGAAGATTCGCATTGGTTTCAGAGATATAGCCCCAAATGTCTTTAAAAACTCAATATTTAACCATGTTTAGATGGGGCCATAAAATCCGAGCTGGATCTGACACAACAAAACCCAACTAGGGTGTCTTACTGTTTGGGTCTGTACTTTCAAAAAATCCTCAGTTCGAATTGTTTGCACAAGATCACCTTAAAAATGTTGCACAGTGATATCAATCTTTCAATGTAATTATCCTTAGGTCATATATCTCGATTAATTAAATTACTTAAAATCATTAGTTGTGTACTTCAAAGTTTAAAACCTCTTCAGTATGTGCTTCCCAAGTCCTAAAATACTCTTATCCCATTTTTTATTATTCAATTTATCACGTTTACTTTCATTCGAATTAGTCTAGCCGCGTGTAGTTTATATTTACTTTTCAATTGTAAACTACTTACGAAACGTTAAAAAGTTTCATTGTAGAGAAAGAAAAGTTTTATCTTCTGGAAAATGCAAGTAAACACTTGTTGTCAACAAACGAAGGATAATCGAAGAAAAATGTAAATTTCATGGAAAAACAATGAAAGAAAGTTATATTGAATGCCAAGGTAGAAAGGTGTGTCGTAAGTCGGGTCTTGTCTTTACGGATTGTCATCTTAAAATAAATAAAAATTTCCTTGAAAACTGGACAAAAATAACAGAAGGCAACAGAATTTAATAGCATGAAAAATGTTTTGAAACTTTGAAAACGTTTAAAAAACAAAAAAGTATCAGTCGGCTTGGCCGAGAGTGATATACCCTAAGCCTATGTGAATTGAAGCGTTCATCTACTGATAGTTCGAATGTATTTAGGTTCTTTTCCGAATTTCATGGCCCTTTTTTGTACATTTGAACTTGCCGACAAAAATGTGGATTAGGATTTAAAAAGTGTTGTGGAGAAGGTACTCAAAGGAATGGACCGACATAATCCATTACCGAATGAATCTTCTTTTGGGAGTCATGTCTTTTAGTTAGATTTCGGGCACACTAGTAATTGCATTGGGCCATGGTATAACTTTTGGATCAGTATACCAGTAAGCATGGGCTTGTCCACGGAATTATAATATCGCTATTAACAGGACCACAACAAACAACATCGGTATACTTTTTCAAAGGATCTTCGAACAGACCCTAAACTGCACATAGGCACAAATGCTGAACTTTTGTGGCGGAGGTACCCTAAGGAGATATATACCATTTTAGAAGTTAAAATATAATTATAATATATAATTGTTCCACAAACATCCCATAAGGGACAAGGGAGACTTCTCTCATATCAATGAGTGCACCCCGACTCATATTAGCTCAATGATAAGAGGCCTACAGTTTATCGCCGAGTCCGAACGGCGTGTCAAGACACCACTTTTGTAGAGAAGTTTTACATGACTGAAATACTCAGGAAATGTCGCCAACATTACTGAGGGGTATTTTGCCACCGTTGAAAAGTGTTTTGATGTTGCCTGGCCGGGGAATCGAACCCACGACCCTATGAGTGCAAGGAGGGTGTACCATTGCACCACGGTTAAAATACATTTGGACAAAATATTGGGAGATCTAAAGTTTGGACCAAATTGGTTGCCCCAAACAAAAGATATCGTGCATACCATTTTAGTGATATTTTTTATATTGGGGGGAAGTACCGAAAGTTGTGGACGGGTGTTGTCATCTTCAATCTGAAACAAAGTTTGGACAAAATATGACGAAGGCCAAATTTTGGACCAAATCTGTTGATCTGTACGAGAGTTATCGTGCTCTCCAGCCACTAAACATAGTGCCATATCTCAAGAAGTATGAATTTGCCCCTGAAAAAAAAACTTGTACCGTCGTAATTGAGGCGTCGCACAGTGCGAAATATGGGCACTTTAGTGGAATTTTACTCATAACTTTTAATGTGGAGAACGTAGGTTACTAAAATTTTCCAAAAGATGTTTATTATAGTTGAGGGTCGTAGGTGGGTAAATATGGGCCACATAGACCTACGGTTTCCCATAGCCCCCACATATCGGTGGTGACCATTTTTTCGTATTAGGTTCATTTTTCAAACGATTTTGCTGCAAATTGGTATATTGGGGTTTCAGTGGATGGAGAACATATGTACAAAATATTGTCAATATCTGTTCGTGTATAGGTAAAGCCCCAATTGAGCGGTACCGGTCAATATAACATATTTTAAAGATTCCAAGCACATTTACCAATCTATTTGTTTGCATTTCGGTATTTTATGTTCTCCGTAGGTAGAGAACCGTTTTGCGAAATATTAGCAACGGATTATCTCGTTTTGCTATAGCCCCAATATGAGGGGGCACCCCATTTGGTATATTTAAATGGTTTTAGGTAATTATTGCCAACCGAGTTTGGTTTACTTTAAAATTTGTCTTCATTAAATAGAAAATATTCTAAAAAAAACAATTCAGAGCATAGATCCTTGCTTTGGCACCTTCCCCCAAGCATCCACATACGTTAGTAAATGAAAAAAAAAATTTTTTTTGAGATTTTGTATACCCTCCACCATAAGATGGGGGTATATTAAGTGTGTCATTCCGTTTGTAACGACTGAAAATAATAATCATTGTAAACCCCACAAATTTTTATACCCTCAGCCTTTAGGCTATGGAGGGTATATACACTTTGATACGATGAAAATGTGCCTCATCGAAATAATGGTTTTAGACCCCAAGTATGTTTTGACGAAATGTGTTTCAGACAATTTGGAGTCGATCTAGCCATGTCCGCCCGTCTGTCTGTCGGTCTGTCTGTCTGTCTGTCCTGCTGGCTGGAGCGCACGATAACTCTCGAACGGATGAACCGATTCGGTTCAAATTTTGGCTTTCGTAATATGTTGCCCAAACTTAGTTTAAGTTCGAAGATGGGCAATATCGGTCGAGTCCTTCCGGTACCTCCCCCACAAAAGTTCGAAAATGTTCGGAAAATTTGTGCGCACGATATCTCTTAAAGGGGGTAACCGCTGTGGTTCATACTTTGCCCATCGTGAAATATGTACCAGACTTAGATGTGGTTCCAATATGGACTCAATCGGTCCACTCCTTCTGGTACATTCCACACGAAATTTCGGATAAGTTCAGTTTAGGACCATCTCTCGAATCGCTTTGATTTTTGTTTTAGCAACATATACATCAGGTTCAAATATTGACTATATTAGTCCACTTCATGCAGTACCTCCCAAACAAAATTTCGGATAAGTTCACTTTAAGACTTGCTACTGCATTGCATTCGATGCCTCACTTACGATGGTAAAAGTTTTTTCAGGGGCAAATCCACACTTCTTAAGCAAACAGCCCGAAGGGAGTAAAACCCCCTATGGTACCATATGTAGTGGCTGGAGATCGACTTCCATAATGGTCAATGTTGATCCATTCCTTTAAGTATTTCCTCTGCACTTTAATCTAATAATCATTTTTGTCGGTTTATACGTCCACAATTTTTAAAACCTTCTAAATACATACGTTTTTTGGGAAAAAATAGTTTCAATATATCATTGAGCTAATATGAATCGGGGTGCACTCATTGATATGAGAGAAGTCTCCTCTTGTCCCGTATGGGATGTTTGTGTTTGTGGAACAATTATAGTTTCAATATACACATGCTGAGGGTATATCTCTGTCGGCCAAGCCGACTGATACTTTTTTTACTTGTTTTTTATATTCTTGATCAGCGTGCAATTTTACATCGATATAGCCATGTCCGTCCGTCTGTCCGTCTGTGGAAATCACTCTAGCTTCCGAACGGATTAAAGTAGGTGGATAAAATTTTGATTAAATCTATTATATGTATGTAGGACTATTGGTATTGGAAGCGGTCTATGTAGGTCCACGTTTTCCCATACAAAGTGACGCGTCGTCGTTTTATGGACATTTTAGGATATTAGTCCCATTTGACCACCGAATTGGTTGTAATTTGGTATTTTGTGTCTCCAGAGGCTAAAAAATATTTCTACCTAATTTTGTTTATATAGGTCCACGTTTTGGTATAGCCCCCATAAAACGCCCCATAAATAGTACGCGTCATTTTAAGATATTTTGAATGTGTTAGTCCCATTTGAGCACCGAATTGGTTGTTATTTGGTATTTTGTGTCTCCAGAGGCTAAAAAAACATTTCTACCAAAGTTTGTTTATATAGGTCCACGTTTTGGTAGAGTCCCCATATAACGCCCCATATATAGTTCGCGTCACTTTAAGATATTTTGGATGTATTAGTCCCATTTGACCACATAATAGGTTGTAAGTTTGTATTTTGTGTTTCCGCAGGCTAAGAACTATTTCTACCATTAAATGTTTATATAGGTCCAGGTTTTGATATAGACCCCATAGGACGATATATCCGGTTTTTGGGTATTTTGAAGGTTTTAGCCTCAATATTCCACCGAAATGGCTGACATTTGGTATTTAGTCTTCGTTGTTAGTCTTCATTTGGGGTATAAAACATTCCAAACGAAATTTGTCGGTATAGGTCACACGCCCTCATATAGCCCCCATAGAACGGTACCTCACGATTTTCGGTATTTTGAGGGTTGTGGCCTCAATATTCCACAGAAATGGCTGAGATTTGTTTGTTAGTCTTCATTTGGGGTATAAAACATTCCATATGAAATTTGTCGGTATAGGTCACACGCCCTCATATAGTCCCATAGGACGATATCTACCAATTTTCGGTATTTTTGAAAGTTTTAGCTATACTATACTATCAAAATGCCTGAAATTTAATGTATCGTCTTGTTTTGGGATGCAAAACATTCTCCCAGAAATTTATCTGTATCGGTCCACGCTTTAAAGAACACCCCATGAAACGGTACATCCTAATTTTCGGTGACACCGAAAATTTGGTACATAGTCTTCGTTGTGGGTATAAAACTTTCCACCTGAAATTAGTCGATATAGGTCAACGTCTTCATATACCTCCCATAGAACGGCACCGCCCGATTTTTGGTATTTTGAAAGTTTTAGCCTCATTCCTAGCAAAATTTTAAGGAAGTGGTTCCATGAGATGCCATGATTTCACTGGATCTTCTACATTGGTTCAAATGAAGTCGTGAAAGATCCGATCTTTTCATCAGCATTTGAACCCATTCAAAGGAAGTCGTGATAGATCCGATCTTTTCATCAGCATTTGAACCCATTCCATCGATCCAATAGAGATGAATTTTGTGTTTCTATTTATACACATGTATATATTTTTTTCTTTTACTTGTTTAAGATTTATTTAAGCTATGTAAGATTTATTACGCTAGGAAGTCCCAATCATTGAGCAAAAAATAGAGTCGGACTGCAATCTTTGATATTATACAATTGTTCTTGTCTGCTCTAGAGAGCCCTGCTCTACAAGTCGAGTTGTAGATCCCTACATTTCCACAATGTTCGTAAAATAAAATTCACGAAATAGTAATTTGCAGTTAGAGTCCATGTCGAAATCTGTACTGCTGATAGGAACTGAAAACCTTTTTGTAAGATGAATCAATCAATCAGTTGCGGAGGAATTAAACTATGTTGTAGGACGGCCGAATGTCAAGTATCTCAATAAAGTTCTCAACCTGTCGCTAGCCACACACATCGTTCCCGAAATCTGGAAATTATACCAGCTACTGAAGCCAAGCAAGTATGCCAGCAAAAGAAAATCGGGCAGACCAATTTCGCTTTAGTCGCATGAATTGCATCTTTTGGGGGTCACGCTCTTGTAAAAAGAATTAGTGAAGATGCTAAAAAAAATGACATTCCATTTCACTTACACCCATTCTTGAATAACATCTTTGGCATCGAACATTTTGCTGGGATTACTCCACCTTCAAAAATTTCCCTCAGAAATTTGTTGGTATACGTGCATGTTTTGGGGGGTACCCTATATAACGGTATATCCCAATTTTCGATATATTGAAGGTTTTAGCCTCATTATGGGATACTTAGCAATATAAATCAACAAGAATCTCGTTAGTTTTATGTACTTTAATTTTTGAATAAAGTTCCACTAAAGTTCCCATATTTCGCACTGTGCGTCGTCTGCAAGTTGCTTCAACAAAAATCAAAGTGATTTGAGAGCAGGTCTTAAAGTGAAGTCATCTGAAATTTTGTGTGGGAGATACCCGAAGGAGTGGACAAATAGAGTCCATATTCGAACCTAATCTATATCTAGTAGATATATTAGGATGTGTAAAGTATGGACTAGTATGGAGAGTTATCGTGCGCACAATTTTTCCAAAAATTTTTAAGCTTTTGTGAGGGAGGTACCTGAAGGAGTGGACCGATATGGCTCATCTTCGAACTTAAACTAATTTTGGACAAAATATTACGAAGACCACATTTTGGGTCGCATCGGCAGATCAGTTCGATAGTTATCTTGTGCTCCAACCACTACACACGGTGTCATAGGGGTTTGAAACTTTCAGGCTATTTTCTCAGGAAGTATGATGAAACTTCTACCGTCGTATGTGAGGCTTGTGGTACAACACTTCTTCTTCTTTATTTGCCATTCCGTATTCGGGTTTTAGCGATCATACAATTACATAATGATAATTTGGTATATTTAACAAATCAGTTTATTAATTTATATATAGGTTTCTGTTTTTAGCGGCATTCAGAAGAGTTCTTTCATTATGGTGTCCAGTCCAGTCTTGAATGTTTTTGAGCCATGATGTTTCCCGTCGCCCTCTTGGTCTTCTCCCATCGATTTTTGTTTGGATAATAGTTTGCAGAAGCTTATATTTTTCATGCCTCATAATGTGACCAAGATATGCGGTTTTTTGGGTTTTTATATTTTTTATTAATTGGCGTTCGACTTGCATGCGTTCTAACACTTCGTCGTTTGTAATGCGCTCGGTCCATGGGATCTTTAAAATTCGACGATATATCCATATTTCAAACGAGTTCAGTCTTTTTTCATCTACAGCTTTCAAAGTCCATGTTTCCGCAGAGTACAATAAAACGGACCATATGTAACATTTTACAAATCGTATTTTTGTAGTAAGACTTATGTCGTGGCTAAGTAAAACTTTGTTGTGTTTGAAAAAATTGTTTCTTGCCATTTCTATTCGGCATTTAATTTCTCTTGATATGTCCCATTTATCGTTGATTTGAATACCGAGGTATTTGTAGGTTGTCACTCGCTCTATTTCATCGTTATTTATCTTTAGTGGCGTATTATTGTCGGCATGATTCCTGCTTACTACCATATATTTTGTTTTCTTAACGTTGATTTTTAATCCGTATATTTCGCTATTTTGTGTTACTGCGTCTATTAATTTTTGTAGTCCAGCTATGCTGCTTGCTACTAATACGGTGTCATCAGCATAGCGTATGTTATTTATTAAGGTGTTGTTTAGTTGGATACCAATATTCTTTCCACGTACAGATTCTTCGAATATTTTCTCGGAATATATGTTAAATAAAAGAGGGGACAATATGCAGCCTTGTCTTACACCTCTTGAAATTGGAACATCGTCAGTTAATTCATTATCTACTTGAATGTTTGCTATCTGTTTCCAGTATAGGTTTTTAATGCAGTTTATGTCACTGTCTTCCAATCCGATTGAAAGTAGGATCTCTATCAATTTATCATGATTTACCGTATCGAACGCTTTTTCGTAGTCTACGAAACATAAGAATACATCTTTTTGTACCTCTCGACAATTTTGTATTAATACTTGTACAGCTAGTAACGCTTCTCGTGTCCCCATGCCTTCCTTGAATCCAAATTGTGTTTGTCCCATGTGTGCTTCGCAGATCGAATAGATTCGTCTATGTATTATTTTTAAAAATATTTTAAGAGCGTGGCTCATTAGACTTATTAGTCTATAGTCGCTGCAGGTCTTCGCATTATTTTTCTTGGGTATTGTAATAAATGTTGATTTGAGCCAATCTTGGGGATATTGTCCTGTTTTATATATATTGTTGAATAATTTTAAAAGAAGCTTGGTGTTATTTCCGTCTATTAACTTAAGTACCTCGGCAGGTATTTCGTCTGGACCCATTGCCTTTTTATCCTTCATTGACGTAATAGCTAGTTGTAATTCATTCTCAGTAATGGGTGTCCCTGTAAAATTAATTTCATCCCCAGAGTTGGATAAGGATGTTCGTTGGTGATCGATAAATAATTGCTTAATATATTCTTCCCATAGTTTTTTCTTTTCTGCAGTTTCATAAATTGCTACTTTATTATCATTGTAGATAAATGTTGACGATCTCTTTGGATAAATACCAGATGTCTCTTTTAATTTTTTGTGGAGATTGAAGTCGTCATGAAGTATTTTAAGTCGTTCAATTTCCTGACATTGCTTATTTATTTGCTCATTTTTTGCAGCACGTGTTGCGATTTTAATTTCTTGGTTTATCTCCCAATATCTTTCATAGTTTACATTTCTGTGTTTACTTCTTTCTTTCCGAAGTGCTCGAATTTCATCCGTTATCCATGGATCTTCTTTTTTGCGCATGTTGGTTCCGATTATATTTTTTGTGACATCTTTTATGGATTTTTTCACTTGGTTCCATAGGTTTTCGACATTACATATTGTTGCATTTATTTCAGTGAGGTCGGCATTTAATTGTTCCTTTATCGTTTGTTTCGTTAATGGGTCATTCAGTTTTTCAATATTGATTCTTGGTTCCGGCTTTTTCTTGCGAGTGGTAGCAAGTTTAATTCTTAAATTGCACATTAAAAGGTTATGGTCTGAGGGGACATCAGCACCAGGATAGGTAGAACATTTTGACACACACGTACAGTACCTCTTATTTATCAAAATGTAGTCTATTTGGTTTCTTACTATGTTGCCATTATTATCCTGAGGTGATTTCCACGTATAAAGTCGCCTAGGGTGAAGACAAAATAATGTATTGGTGATTTTGTATTTATATTCTTGGCAAAACTGAATCAATTTCTCTCCTCTTTCATTCCGTTTTCCCAGTCCGAATTTGCCTGTAACTTCAGCTGTTACTTCTTGCCCGACTTTGGCATTAAAATCCCCTTGGATTATTGTGATGTCGTGCGGTTTTGTCATTTTCAACAATTTTTCCAAGTCGTTGTAGAACTGTTCTATTTCGTCGTTATTGCTATCAGAGGTGGGTGCATAAACTTGTATTATGTTTATATTAATTGGTTTTCCAGATATTTTCACCATCATGACCCTATCTGATATTGGAACCCATCCAGCGACGCTGGCAGCTATTTTGTTCTTGATCAGAATTGCGACACCTCTTCTATGAATTCCTTCCGGGTTTCCGGAGTGATAAACTTTTATATCATGAGATACAAATTCTCCATATTCCGTCCACCAAGTTTCACTAATGCCCAACACATCTATCTGTAACCTTTTCATCTCGTTTATGGTATTGTCCAATTTCCCAAGTTCGTAAAGACTTCTGACATTCCACGTTCCTATGTTTAGTTTGGTTTTACCTCCGGGGATTCTTAGCACCCTCGAATTGCCGGAGACTGAGGGCCGTTTGTTATTTCCTGTATTCATTGTAATTGTGTGGTACAACACAAGTGCAAGCAACTCGAGAGCAGGCCCTAAACTGCACTTTTCCGAAATTTTGAGTGGCAGGTACCCGAAAGAGTAGACCGGTTGAGTCCATATTGCAACCTCATCTAAGTCGGCTAGAAATTTAAGAATTCCAGCTCTATCCATTCCCCCAAATCGAAATTGTCCCAAATTTGGTACCATTTAGTACTTTTCATATACATGGGTACACATTTCCAAAACCACCTCTTTATATCAACTATACTACTCCACAGTTTTTATATTATATTCCCTGGAATGTAATACACAACTCTTCAGAACATGTCATTGTTCTAAAATGCCTCTATGCCATTATTTTCCGTACATTTTTCAACGACGATTTAATAAAAATGTCAAAACTGTAGTGAAATCCGAAATGCGTGAATAAAGTGTTGGTGTAAACTATGTTTGAAATACGTGTTGTAAAAGATATGATGCAAAATACCACTGAAACAACATGAAGTAAGCATTTTAGAGTTTCAGAATGTTCTAAAGAATTGTTGAGAACTTTATTTGGAAGCATTTTGCAAAAGGTTACTTGGTTCAACTCCTAATAGTTTAGCCGATACTGACCAGAATTTCAGCAATTATGTAAAATGTTCTATATTTTATAGATTTTAATGCCCTAGGTGGAGTTTGTCTTACGTGGTTTTTTCAAAAGATAAGGGCTACAATATTGCTGAAGACAGCAAGGCCAAATTCCTATTCTTTTCTGAGATAAAGGCCTGATAAATGCAAAAAAGTGTAGATTTAGCACGGTTTAGATGAGGCCATAAAATCCGAACTGGATCTGACAGGACAAAACCCTACTAGGGTTTTTGTAGTCTAAATATGTACTTTCAAAAAATGCATACTAGAAGGTGTTTGCACATTCAGTGTTGCATAGTGTAACGCTAAACAGCCAAAATTAAACCATTAATCACGCGATATCTCAGAAACTAGACCTATGGAGAGAATTTTCTTTGGGTTCTTAGTACACTCACCAAAGGCTTTCATCTCCAAAAGGAATTTTCCACCCACTGAATTTGAGTCCTATTTTGTAGCACAGTGTCATTTATCGATATTTTCCGAAAAATGTGCACCTTCTCGAGGCCGTAACTGCCGGAAGAAGCGTTTCAATGCGGTGTACTAGAGAGTTCTTAATTATTGTCTTTTCTACAATTTTTGTCTTTGTGTTGGATCGATCCAACATCCAAAAAACCTTGAAAAAAACTTCAAGCCAAAATCCGGGGGCTCGATTTTCACTGTAGACATATGGTCTAGTAGACTTTTTTGATCAGTACAATCCCAAGAATCAGAAACTCCAGGCGCCCGTGATGGTGTTCAAATCGCCCCACCCTAATATAGATGTATGTATATGACCTAAAAAGGTACTTATATTCCAAAAATACCTTAAAATAGTCGCAACATTGATCATCACATATGTGTGGTTTTCTCCCCTAGATTTCTAAACATTTTTCTTTCGACTGAACAAAAGGCATTACCATAACGATAACGACAAAAAATATGCATTCAGTCGGTGTCGACAGTTGTCCGGTCTAGCCTGGTATAGTATGTTAATACCCTTTGTATTGTTGAAGTGACGCCAGTTGCCATAAATGTTAGTTTGTCGTCGTCATTGTTGTTGTTATTGGTATTAATGCCTTAAGGATTATCTGTTATCCTTGTTGCAGCTAGTGTTGCAGTTTAAACGTTTTTTGCTCCAATAATGGCCTTCATTATTGCTATTGCACTTGTTGTCGACGTAGTCGTCATTGTAGACCAAGCAGCCAGCTTTATTGCTCCTACGAACTTTAACGTTAAGCTTATGTCTGTGTTACTCGCAATGTATGTTCTTGGTTTGTAGATTAAATGTTAGAACTTTTTCCTTGACTCCAATGCATTTCATTTTAATGTCACAATGTTACAAATCCACAATGAACTCGTAGTTATACTGCTAAGCACATGTACATCCATACCTACACATTGTAGGTCTCGTGGATACAGTGTTGCCATTTTAATTACTATCTCTGTAATGTGCGATTTTATTTCTTATTTCTACAGTTCGCCTTTTTTGTTTTTCTTCTTCTACTACTCCAAAATGATAAAAACTTGCTCATGAATATTTTGTACCTCCACACACATCTGGATCAATGGCGGAATTCAGAACGGACACATTGGCACAGTGGGATAGATGAAGGAAACACTTGACATGGACTTTCGCTGTTAACTTGTAGCACAAACTTGGCGCCACTTCCTTATACTCAGTGCTCAGCTTTCACAAATCCCACATTCAATTTCCTGCTATGCCTTTATTATTATGTCGTTCTCCTGGATGTATGTACATTACGTCAAAGAGGACTTCTCAGCAATTACAAATTTATTGTGGCGCTAGAATAATGATATTCTACCGACTTACTCCCTAGAAAAAACAAGTAGGTTATTCCGAAACGACCAGCTCCAGACATACCATCTTTTGGTACGTATAGGATTGTCGAAAGTAACATTATAAGCGACAAAAGGATGTTCGGATTCCCCGCAAAGCTCATACAAGTATGCAAGATGTCCTTATCTGGCACGATGTCTTCAGTTAAAATATCCTGTTAGAGAAGGACGTACAAAAGCCGAAGTTGATAATGCTGACGACATTGGCATCATAGGGCGATTAAAAGTGCACTAATAGATACCTTTCTAAAAGAAGAGAAATAATCGACTACAGCTGTAATGACAATAACACGCGATGAGTCCAAGGAACTTTGACCAACTATGAATGTTGGTAAATACAATTTTGAGATAGTAGCGCAGTTCCGCCATAAATACGACAAAGAACATCAGTTCTGAAATAAGGAGAAAACATATTGGCCAACAGATGCCACTTCTTCTTCTTCTTCTACACGTGGTAATGTATATCTCCGAAGCATTCACAAACAGACAAAACAGTGCTCGGTGTGTTAAAAAAGTCTTCGAACAATCAGCATTGACGGTTAACATTGGCGTCGACTGAACCACCCACCACCTGCTTCATAATGAAATGTTAATAGTTAAACGTGGGTGACGTAGGGGATGGAAGATACCAAGGAACGGTCCTGACGGGCTTTAACATGGCAAAGCCCAGGATTTATCTTGGTCCCTCTCTCATCTCAAGTGGACACTCACCTCCCCGTGGTGTCACCTGGGGTAGCTGCCTTTAACACCCGTTAAAGGTAGTGAGCTAAAATGTGATGTACTTGAAAAGTACAAGGCCGACATTACTGCCATACAGGAAATAAGATGGATTGGGAAAGGCGTCACAACACAACACCTAAAGGTGACGCACTGTGTTATAGCTGCCATGACACGAAGCATGACTTTGTTTGCGGATTTGTAGTCGGTCGGAGGTTAAAACATCTCTTATCCAGCTTCACCCCAGTGAATGAAAGACTCGCTACAATTCGATTAAAAGCAAAATTCTCCAACATCAGTTTTATTTGCGCTCATGCTCCCACTGAAGACAAGGACGAACAGACCAAAGATATATTTTACGAGCGCTTAGAAAAAACTTATGACCGTTGCCCTGGCCATGACATTAAAATTATTCTAGGCTATTTTAATGCCAAAATTGGAAATCAGAATATCTTTGGCCCAACAGTAGGGGAATTCAGTATCCACAGTGAAACATCTGGCAATGGTATGAGGCCGATAGACTTTGTAGCTGCAAAAAAACATGGTAGTTAGCAGTACCAGATTTAAGCATCTGGATATTTTTTGTCTTGTTGCAGCAAAGGTACGTACCCGTCTAAACGTTGCAAATAAAGCACGATCAGATACAACACGCAAGTTGGACATCGGTAAGCTGCAAACACAACAAATAGTCACAGCATTTTCTACCCAACTAGCTCAATTGCTTAATGATTGCACTCCTCGTCCCGATAACATATCAGCACAATGGCAAAATATTGCCCACTCCATGCAAACAGCCGCAAAATCCATACTTGGATACCAGAGACCTCAACCAAGGAATCCATAGTATGACCAGGAGTGTCAAGCTGCTACCGAAGAGAAAAATGCGGCATCTAGGGCTACTCTACAATCCGTAGCAACGCGTAGCGTACGAGAGAGGTATCGGGAGAAAAGGAGAAACGTCTTTTCCGCAGGAAAAAGAGAAATGGAAAGACGGGAGTGTGAAAAAATCGAGATGTACAGGAGCCAGAATGAAGTCCGAAAGTTCTACCAAAGAGTGAAAAATCAAACTGATGGCTTTCGTACAGACGCATCCTCCTGTAGAGACTAGCAAGGTAATTTGGTAACTGATACAGATAGTGTTCTCAGGATATGGAAAGAACATTTCTCCAAACTGTTGGTATCCGATAGTAGCGAAGATACCACAGATCCAATCCCAGAAGATGGTATTGAATGTATACCGCCCAGCCAAGATGAGGTAAAGACAGCAATAAGTCGACAGCAGGAGCCGATGGCTTACCAGCCGAGCTGTTCAAAACCGGAGGCGACACGCTGATAAGGTGTATTCATCAGCTAGTTAGCACCATCTGGCAGGAAGGACGCGTACCCGACGATTGGAACGTGAGCATCCTATGCCCAGTCCACAAGAAGGGTGATAAGACTGTGTGCTCCAATTACAGGGGCATAAGTCTGCTCCCTATTGCATATAAGATAGTATCTGGCATATTGCCTATGGTCAATGAAATTATTGGACCCTATCAGTGCGGCTTTAGACCTGGCAAATCCACCGTTGACCAGATATTTACCTTGAGGCAAATCCTGGAAAAAACCCAAGAAAGGCAGATCGACACCTTCCATCTTTTCGTCGATTATAAAGCACATTCGACAGCCCTATACGTTCAAAGCCATGTCCGAATTTGGTATCCCTGCAAAGCTCATCCTGCTTTGTAGAAAGACATTAACTGATACTCGATCGTCAGTTAAAATAGGAAAGAACCTCTCCGAAGAGTTTGGTACCAAAAGAGGTTTTAGACAAGGTGATTGGTCTCTCGTGTGATCTTTTCAACATTCTTCTGGAAAAGATTATACGAGATACGAAGGTAAAAGAAGTGGCACAATATATACAAACAGCCATATGTTACTGGCTTATGCCGATGAAAATGACATCATAGGTCGATCGGTAAAGGAAGTAACTGATACCTTTGAAAAAGTCGAAAGGGAATCTGCTAAAGTGTAAAGGTCTGGCTGTAAACGGCGAGAAGACAAAGTTAATGGTGTCGTCGTTCAATGCGTCCATAGAGATCGGGCCAACTGTTGACGTTGGTTCCTACAATTTTGAGGTAGTAAGGGACTTCGTCTACCTCGGCACCGCCATAAACGCAACCAACAACATCAGTTGTGAAATACGAAGAAGAATAGTGTTGGCCAACAGATGCTACTTCGGTCTGAGTAAGTAGTTTAGGAATAAAGCCACATCTCGTCAAACAAAAACAACGCTTAACAAAACACTGATACTGCCTGTGCTGATGTATGGTTAAGAAGCCTTGGTACTTGCGCAAGCAGAAAAGGCAGTGCTTGGTGTCTTTAAGAGAAAAAATTTTAAAAAGATCTATCGACGTCGTATGAACCGCGAGCTGTATCTGCTATACAACGACATCAGTATTGATAAACGTATCGAGATGCAACGATTGCGTTGGCTAGGCCATATCATAGGAATGAGCGATGATGAACCCGCTAAAAAGGCGTATAAATACGTCCCACATGGCGGTGCACTCAGAATTGGCAGGCCTAAGCTTAGATGGAGCAAATAAGGGGATGAAGAGATGAAAAGGCGCGGTATTCCAGAAAGCGAAGTACTAAAGAGAGAGTGTTGGAGATCTTTTCTTAGTTCGGCTTATGGAACAAATGTTCTGTAATGGGCCAGCTAAGTAAGTAAATAATAGTTAAACGTATCGATCTACAACGATTGTGCTGACTAAGTCATGTCATGAGAGTGAACAATGGTGTCCAGATTAAAATGCGTATGAATATCGCTATGTGGCCGTAAGCGAAGAACGGGTATCCCAGGTATCCCTGTGCATAGCACTGCTTATGGGAAAAGTATTCTATTCGCAAGCAGATACACAAAACAAAGTAAGTAAGAGATCCATTAATGCAAAATTTCATCCTACGTAATTCGAATCTCTACTGGAGAGGTACCGTTTTGTGGGATCACATCGGAACTTAAACCTATATCGATTTTTATACCCGGCATACTATGGTGGAAATTGAGTTTGTTTTTCCGTTTGTAACGCATTGAATTGCGACCCTATAAAGCCCTATAAAGAATTTATGGTCATGATAAAATTCTGAGTCGATATAGCTCTGTAAGTCTGTTGTAATCGCTCTAGCGCTATATTTTTGCACCATATTGTCCTTTTAATATAGACAGGTAATGTTCAAAGATCGTGTAGCCCCCATATAACGATATTTCCCGATTTTCGATATTTAGAGGATTTTAGTTAAATTTTTACGGAAATAACGGTAATTTGACATATGAGATTTCTAGTTGTTGCGAAACATTTTCACCAAAAAATTGCAACACAGACCCGTATTTAGGCATAGCCCCCACATAACGGTACCTCCCAATTTTCGGTGTTTTGAGGATTTTAGCTACATGTTTTGACTATATTATCCGTCGTTAAAAATTTTTGGGTTCACCCTAGTCATAAAACCTTTTCACCAACAAATTGTGAACATGTTTCGGTATATCCCCCATAAAATGGTGCCTCCGGATTTTCGGTGTTTTGAGGATTTCAGCTACAATTTTTAACCGGTTCCCTGCAATCGCGAAACTTCTTCACCAAAAATGTCCACATAGGTACATTTTTAGATATCCCACGCATAACGGTAACTGCCGATTTACCAATGTCGTCTGTCCATCTGTTGAACTCACTCTAGGGATATATTTTTAGAGCCGAGTTTTTTTAATAAAGACAGGTAACGTTTGAAAATAGTCTATATTGGCCTACATTTTGGTGTAGCCCCCACATAACAGTACTTCCGGATTATCAGTATTTGGTGGCGAAACTTCTACACTGAACATTTTCAATATAGGTCCATGTCATGGTTCGGAAAAATTGTGAATTGAAGGCGGAACCGATTTTGTCCGTACTCTGCACATCGTGATACTTCTATCTGACATATATGGACTCTATCGGTCAAATACTTCAAATACCTCCCACAGAAAATTTCGGAAAAATTAAGTTTAATCGCTTCGATTTTGGTGTATGTTGGTCCATTCCTTCAAGTACCACCTAGGCAACACTATTGAGCTTCAATCCAAATATAGTTTTGCCGGCACGTTCAAACGTTCAAAAGGGCCACAAAATCTGAAAACCTTCTAAATACATAATTTTTTAATTTTAACCACCATATTGTGATTAAGATGACTGTCATGGTAACCCTCCGAGCAAGTATTGCAACGAAAGCATGTCATTGGGTTGATGTACTGGAAGAATCTTTGTATCCTCATATTGATGGTCCACTAAAGACATGAGAGTCAGTTCTCAGGGCGGCATTCTGACAGGTTTGAAAATTTTTCCATCGCATTGCACTTATATTTGCGGACAAAACTGATGTCGCATAGCTAACTACAGGCCGTGATAATATCTGGTCAACAAGGTTTCTATCTCTGCTGTTGTCTACTCTCAAAGTGCTGTTGTCTAAGGACTTGAGGACCTTGTTCCTACATCTCAGCTTGTCTCAGACAGTTGTGGCATCCGCGGACGACATGTATATTCTGTCGAATATGACCCCTAGAATTTTGGTTTAATTTGTGGTGGGAATTCTGCTATCATACACCATGACGTTCAACTCAGTTCTCACCTCTGTCGTCCATATTGAGAACAGAGTGGCTGTAGATTTAGTGGCGCATATTTGCATATTCCTCGCGTGGAAAAAGATGGTCAGATCAGTCAGATAGGAGTTCAGTCTTTTATAAATGATATTGGGGAAGTTGCTGACGCCAAAATCATACAATCATCCACATACGTTACGATCTCAATGCCGGCTGAAGGAAACGAAGTACAGGAGTGGTAGAGGTTAAACTTTGATATCACCCCACCTTGGGGAACTCCCTGTTTCAGTCTACGGGACTTGGACTTCTTGTTCCTGGTTTCCACGTACCACTGGCGTCCACACATATGTACAATTGATTATCCAAAGTTTCAAACTTGGCCGGAGGGTTATCTACTCGATTTCCTCACACAGAGTGGAGTGCCTGACAGCATCAAAGTCTTTTGATAAGTTAAGCGCCACCATCACTGTTCTATCACACGGCTTGCTCTGGTTGAGTCCTAGATTAATATGTGTGGAGATGGAGTGCAGCGCTGTTGTCGTGCTGTGCTCCTTACGGAATCCATGCTGATGATCGGCAACTGGATAGCTATTTCTGACTAAGGCCTCAACGGTCTTTTATACAAGCGAAGAAAAGCGAAATCGGTCTGTAGGTTTTAATTTTTCGTGGAGAAGTTTCGTGACCTCTGGGACTCTCAAATGTCACATTTGACTTTATATACTTGTGCTTTTGTTGGGCGTATTGTAATAAAAGTGGCCAATAGTTAAAGCTGACCCATTGGTTTTAAATAAGTATCAATATGATGTTGAGGCGCTGCTGTACAATGTTCAATTTTCTTTACCACCACTGTGAATCATTAGATTGCACGGTTATGGGACATTCCATATAAAAATAGTTAAATTTCATCACTTCATTTCACAATGAATGTTAATGCCGATCATTTATAAACTTTTTAATTAACAAACTTTTCTTCAATATTCATAAAATTGTTTAGGGTATTGGATGTTCATGGAATATTAAACAGTGGAACCAGGTTAAGCGATGGATAAACAGAAAGAGAACATTTAACTAATGAACTGTCTTTAATAACAAAAATAAATAAAATTTTACTAATACAAAGAAACAATTTCTGGAATAAGATGCATTGTTCTCTGCAACTTTGGTTTCACTGTATAATCCCATATGCAAATAAGAACAACACAAAAAAAAAACAGAACAAAGGTGAAAATCTAATCCGCTCTACGTGAGTTGGTTAGACAGCTGTTTGGCTCTTTGGTTGGTGACTTTGTTAATGTTTTAATTTGTATTTATTAGTGGGGATAAATTGCTATAGAATACGACGACGTGATGCTTTGTGCAAAACAATAACAACAATTTGCAATGCTGTTGGGGCATTAAATGTCAAGCCACACACACAGACAAACGCATACACATTCTCGTAGCTGGTAAAAACATATTTGCATAGATAATGAAGATATTCAAGATTTTTTAAATTACTTTGGATACTGTTTTTTTCTAATAAATACTAAAAACAATAGCTTTCGTTGCGGGTTACGAAGTTTAATTGGACATCAACATTAATAGCATGAAGATAAAAAACTAAATAAATTTACACCCTAACCTCATAAATTATGCGTTGTAAAGGTTGAGACTTCTAGTTTCCATAAAGTGATTAACTAAAATATAACAGGACGCTTGTTCAGGAGGATGGTCCTAGGTTGGAATTCTCAGCCACTCGGTCTTACTTGAACCATGGTCGAACAATACTAAAAACTGGTCAAATCGGATTATATTTATAATTCACAAATCTTCATATGTTCTAGAAAGTTTTTTATTGAAATCTTAGGTACATTTTTGTAGTTGACGGTATCCTTAATTTTTGGGCGGTTGGGTATCTTTGGTCCAGAATTAAAAAAAAGTGTAAAAATTGAAAATTTTCAAAAGTTTTTTGCTATTTTCACCTTTAAGAACCGTTCATAGACATTTCGCATGTTCCAGAAAGTTGTTCATTGATGTCTTTGCTACATTGTTGCAGTTTTTTGTTTTCTTGGATATTGAGCGGTTTAGTATCTGTGGAGCAGAACCAGAGAAAACTGCATAAAAATCCCATTTGCTTTGTTATTTTGACCTTTAGGAACCGTCTATACAGAGTTCATATGTTCTAAAAAGATGTTTATTGGGATCTGAGGTACATTTTTGCAGTTGGTTGTTTGCTTCAAATTTGATCGGTTTGATAGCTGCAGACCAAAACCCGAGAAAAAATTTAAAAAGAAATTTGACCTTGGCGATTTGGACCTGTTTTATGTAGTTTGATGGATTTATGTGTTCAGAATTTTTGTTCCTTAAGACAAGATCTACAACTTTGCCTCTGAGAAAATTCAAAACTCCTAACGGTTTGGAAGATATAGTCTTGAACAATGACCCCTTTTTACATCAAAGCCTCAAACCTTTGGAGGCCTATAACCGCGAAAGTTGATGAGATAGGGAAAAACGGCGAGGCATGTGTCTTCTATTTTTTGGTCTTTTACCACGCTGCGGTGTCAGAATATGGTTAATAAACCATGAATCAAAAAATGACACACAGTGTATAAGAAGATACAATTTTGTTAATGGGCTACAAACAACATCTCTAAAGGAATACCGCCTGAAGATAGTTTACTCAGCTAGCTTTTAACAGAACATTTGTTCCGTAAGCTGAACTAAGAAAAGATCTCCAATCCTCTCTGTTTGTTGCTGTATTTTCCCAATCTGGGATATGTAGCTTTCTGATGTCTCGTTTCACTTGTTTGCTCCAACGAAGCTTTGGCCTTCCAGATCTGCGTGAACCTACCTGCGGCTCGTATTTATACGCCTTTTTAACGGGTTCATCATCACTCATTCTTATAACATGCAATCGGTGTATCTCAACTATATTGATATCGTTGTATAGTTGATACAGCTCGTTGTTCGTACGACGTCGATATTCGCCGTCAACGCAGATTGGCCTGTAGATCTTACGAAGAATTTTTCTCCCGAACACACCAAGCACTTCCTTATCTGCTTGCGCAAGTACCCATGCTTCGGAACAATAGCTTAGCATGGGCAGTATCAGTGTTTTGTAAAGAGTTACTTTTGTTTGAAGAGATGTCGCTTTATTCCTAAACTGCTTACTCAGCCCAAAGTAGCATCTGTTGGCCAACACTACTCTCCCTTGTACTTCACAACTGATGTTGTTTGTTGTGTTAATGGCGGTGCTGAGGTAGACGAAGTCCTTTACTATGGTGCGAGATGTTTGGACGTATTACGCGTCGATACCATCAACTTGGTTTTATCGCCGTTTACTGTCACACCGACTTTAGCATATTCCCTTTCGATTTTTGCAAAGGAGTTAATTCCTCTACCGATCGACCCATGATGTCAATATCGTCGGCATAAGCAAGTAACATATGGCTGTTCGTCTATATTGTTCCACTTATTTTGACCTTCGCGTCTCGTATGACCTTCTGAAACCTCTTTTGGTAATAAACTCTTCGGGAGGTTCTTTCCTATTGTAACGGAGGGGTATCAGTAAATTTTATCTTACAAAGCCGAATGAGCTTTGCGGGGATACCAAAATCAGACATGGCAAGTAACATATCGCTGTTTGACCTTCGCGTCTCGTATGACCTTTTCCAGCAGGATGTTGAAGAGATCACACGACAGCCCGTCTCCTTGGTTGAAACCTCTTTTGGTAATAAACTCTTTGGAGAGGTTCTTTCCTATTTTAACGGAGGATCGAGTATCAGTTAATTTCATCTTACAAAGCCGAATGAACTTTGCAGGAATACCAAAATCAGACATGGCTTGAAACACTTTTAAAGGTATAGGGCTGTCGAAGGCTGCTTTGTAATCGACAAAAATATGGAAGGTGTCGATCTGCATTTATTGGGTCTTTTCCAGGATTTGTCTCAGGGTAAATATCTGGTCAATGGGGGATTTGAGCGGTCTAAAGCCGCACTGATAGGTTCCAATTATGTCATTGACAATAGGCTTTAGTCACTCATACAATATGCCAGATACTATCTTATATGCAATAGGGAGCAGACTTATGCCTCTGTAATTGGAGCACACAGTTTTATCTCCCTTCTTGTGAACTGGACATAGGATGCTCACGTTCCAATTGACGGGTACGCGTTCTTCCTGTCAGATGATGCTAACTAGCTGATGCACACACCATACCAGCGTGGCGCCTCCGGTTTTGAACAGCTTGGCTGGTAAGCCATCGGCTCCTGCTGCCTTATTATTCTTCAGCCGGTTTATTGATATCTTTACCTCATCCTGGTATACATTCAATACCATCTTCTGGGAGAGCATAGCTCGGTAGATGAAATAAATAAAATAAAATAGATCTGTGGTATCTTCGTCGTCTTCGCTAGATACCAACAGGCTAGAAAAATGTTCTATCCATATTCTGAGCACACTATCTGTATCAGTTACTAAATTACCTTGCTGGTCTCTACAAGAGGAGGTGCCTGTACCAAAGCCATCAGTTTGATGCTTCACTATTTGGAAGAATTTTCGGACTTCATTCCGGCTCCTGTACATCTCGATTTTTTCACACTCCCGCTTTTCCATCTCTCACTTTTTCCTGCGGAAAAGACGTTTCTGCTCTCTCCTTTTCTCCCGATACCTCTCTTGTGCGCTACGCGTTGCTATTGATTGTAGAGCAGCCCTATACGAGATGCCGCATTTTTCTCATCGGTAGCAATACGACACTCCTGGTCATACCAGTGGTTCCTGGGTGCAGGTCTCTGGTATCCAAGTATGCATTTTGCGGCTGTTTGCATGGAGTGGGCAATATTTTGCCATTGTGCTGATATGTTAACGGGACGAGGAGTGCTTTCATTAAGCAATTGGGCTAGTTGAGTGGAATATGCTGTGGCTATCTGTTGTGTTTGCAGCTTACCGATGTCCAACTTCCGTGTTGTATCGGTTCGTGCTTTATTTGCAACGTTAAGATGGGTACGTACCTTTACTGCAAAAGGTAGTGGTCCGAATCAATGTTTGCACCTCGGAACGATCGTACATCCAACATGCTGGATGAATGTCTTCCATCTATCACAACATGATCAATTTGATTATTTGTTCTTTGATCTGGAGACAGCCAGGTGCCCTTATGAATATCGAGATGATTAAATCTGGTACTGCTAACTACCATGTTTCTTGCAGCTGCAGAGTCTATCAGCCTCATACCATTGTCAGATGTTTAACTGTGGAGACTGAATTCCCCGACTGTTTGGCCAAAGATATTCTCCTGTCCAATTTTGGCATTAAAAACGCAGGACAAGGGTCATAAGTTTCTTCTAAGCTCTCGTAAAATATATCTTTGGTATGTTCGTCCTTGTCTTCAGTGAGACCATGAGCGCAAATAAAGCTGATGTTGAAGAATTTTGCTTTTAATCGAATTGCAGCGAGTCTTTCATTCACCGGGGTAAAGCTGAAAACCAGATGTTTTAATCTCCGACCAACTACAAATCTGCAACCAAACTCATGCTTTGTGTCATGGCAGCTACAATACAGTGCGTCACCTTTAGGTGTTGTTGTGACACCTTTCCCGTTCCATCGTATTTCCTGTATGGCAGTAATATCGGCCTTGTACTTTTCAAGTATATCTGCCAATGCGTAAACTGCACCTTCTCTATAAAGAGTGCGAACATTCCAGGTGCAGATTCGTAGATCATGGTCCTTAAAACATTTGCGGGGTCGTCAACTTTTGAGGGATTTGTTTTTCTTTTCTTTCGTTTTTTCATAGTAGGCTGTTTTTTCTAGGAGAGGGTTGCTAACCCGAAGCCCAAACCCAAGTTTTTAACGTTCTTATGGGTGAACGCGCGGCACATGTTAGCTCCCTACCTTTAACGGTTGTTAAAGGCAGTTCCCCAGGTGACACCACGGGGAGGTCAGTGTCCACTTGAGATGAAAGAGGGACCAAGATAAATCCTGGGCTGTGCCATGCTAAAGCCGGTCAGGACCGTTCCTTGGGATCTTCCATCCCCTACGTTATCCTGGTATTTTCAATAAGCATATACAATTAAGCTGATGGCTTACAAAAATTAACCAGGACTCCAACATCTCTAAATTTAGGTCCTTATTTATATTTCACATAATCTGAATACCGCCTGAAGATAGTTAGTCCTCCAAAAAACATATTTATTATTTCCCTTTCTTCAAGTAAATGCCATCCAATACATTCTTTTACATCATTCTTCTTTCAACACAAACTTCACATTGCCATGCCCTTGACACTTAGAGATGATACTTATTTCCTTACCATTCATGCTTAAGTATTCATTTTCTTAATTAAATTTTTATAAGGAGATTTTCTAAAAATATTATTGTGTAAAAAAACAAAAGAAACCAAATTCATTCTTATTGCTTCAAAAATTATCTGACATTTATGGAATGGGGTGGATGGTTACCCAGTAAGCCACCATCACGTGTAAATATTGCCAACAACACCTAAAAAATGTGTACTACGTAATAACGAATTTCCCAAAAGAAAATGCCTTAAGTAAAAGGATGTTGATTATTGAGAAAGGCAAAAAATAACCCGATAGAGGAAGTCTTCCAAAGGATGTTACCAAAAATATAAAACACATCATCAACGTCATCTTCATCAAACAAGAGCATCATCTTTGACATGAATGAAAGTCTTTTAAGATGCTATCTACGAAATTTTCATTCACTGGCTCAGTCATTCATTCACAAACAGATATACTAAAGATGTTTGCTGCTTATAAAATGCCAGCTGGCATTTTCCGGCAAAAGAAAGTCAAAGGTCATGAAGGATAGTGTGAAAATGCGCAGAACAGATTGTTAGGTGGGATTGTTATGAGGATAGACTTTCAAGTGTTTGTTGATATTCTTCGTTACTATTGACTAAATTGACTGATTTGAATTTGGTTCTTTAAAAGGACTAAATTCATTAAAAATGTGCATTTATCACCGCATACTAAAAATTCGATGGGTTAACCAAGCCCCAAACGAAGAATGAATGTCGATCTACAAATAACACGCACTCCAAAAAGTTGTATTTGGGCAAACTTATGCTTAATGCAAACAAGTGAATTTTAAGTTAAGTTCGATCGGGCCGAACTTTTTATACCCTCCACCATAAATTATACTGAACCCAGATTTCATACATTACTGTTCGAAAGTATAATACCAAATGTCAGCCCTTTTTAATGAAATAATGAGGCTTAAATCTTTAAAATACCGAAAATCGGGAGTTACCGTTATATGGGATATATACTAAAACATGGACCAATATTCATAATTTTTGGTGGATATGTCAAATGTCAGATACATCTAATTCGGTTAAATATTATAGCTAAAATTTTCAAAATACCGAAAATTGCAAGGTACCATTCTATGTCAGCTATACAAAAAAATGGACCTATATGGACGATTTTTGATGAAAAAGTTTCGGGATCACTGAGAACCACTAATGTCAAATTTAAGCTAGTTCGGTCAAAACTTGTAGTTAAAATCTTCAAAATACCGAAAATCGAGGGTACCGTTATATGGGGGCTATAACAACATACGGGTGCCACCGTGGTGCAATGGTATGCACACCGGCCGTGCACGCTAAAGGTCGTGGGTTCGATTCCCAGGCCAGACAACATCAAATTTTCAACGGTGGCAAAATACCCCTCAGTGATGTTGGCGACATTTCCTGAGTATTTCATCCTTGTAAAACTTCTCTACAAGTGGTGTTTTAGGACACGCCTTTCAGACTCGGCAATAAACAGTAGTTCCCATATCATTGAGCTAATATGAATCGGGGTGCACTCATTGATATGAGAGAAGTCTCCCTTGTCCCATCTGGGATGTTTGTGGAACAATTATTATATAACAATATATGGTCCTATGTTGACAATTTTTGGCGTAGAAATTTTTCGAGCACTGAGAACCTCAAATCCAAAATTACAATTTATTCGGTTAAAAATTGTATGTATGACAATGTCTGTCGACAATTTTTCGTAGCTAAGTGGTTTGATCACTGGGAATATCAAATGTCATATTACCAGTACTTCGGTCAAAAATGTAACTAAACTCCTCAACACATAAATTCAGATGGTACCGTTGTGTAGGGGCTATTCCAAAAAGTGGACCAGAGTCCACAATTGTTGTTGGAGCGGTATCGCTATATGGGGGCTATTCTAAAACGTATACCTTTTTTTGACCACTGGGAACTCTAAGTGCCAAACTATAGCTACTTCGGCTTCAAAATGTAGCTAAAAACGACAAAATACCAGAAATCGGGTATAATTGAAATTGGCTATAACAACACGTGGACCGATTTAACTCATCTTCGAACATGATCTACCAACAAACAAAAAATTAATTTTTTCCACAGACGACATGCGTAGTCTGACTTACAATTTTACCTTGATCAAGAATATTTACTCGATTTACATCGAGGTACCTGCAAGAATGGACTTACATAGTCCATTTTGGAAGTGGATCTTATTTTGGGAATTATTTCTTTCGATAGATATGGCGCCCAGCAGTTATTTCAGTTGGTTACCGCTTATTTTTAACTTTTGGGATAACTTGACCACCAAAAATATAATATCGCACTAAACAGGAGTATATCACAAAGGAGAAGCTTGCAATTTGAGATGGCTATCGGAAAATATTTAGAGGGTTAAATGGACCAAAACTTTTGTGTGAAACTTGTGAAAATTTTTAATATACAGCTTATATCTTAATTCCTGGAAGTGAAATTCCGGACAAGTGAGATATACTTGAAAGTGGACCTTTCAATTGATGCCAATTATGTTGGTGTGCATGATCAGATAACAGAGTTACAACCTAATATATTCCGTTATTTGTTTGTAGTGTAATAATAAACTCGCTAGAAGTCGCAATTATACACTAATAGTCACGAAATTTTGCACCGGGTAAGAGTATAGGTCGAAAAAGATGCCTACAATTTTGAATGATGATCTGATATTCTTTAGCGGGTAAAATGGACCATTACTTTTGTATGAAAAATATAAAAATTTTATTTTTGGTCGATATTTTAATTCATTGAGGACATATATATTTCGCACGTAGCCTACATATGGAAAAAAACTACTGACCTTTCCTCTGATGTAAATTGCAATAAAGTGTTTGCTAGATAACGGGCCTACTGCCTAATATATAATGGGTTCTGTGTAGAGAACCCCATTTTTATCCCATGCTACATATTGTCTCTCCAAAAGTTTATGTAATACCACGAAATATTTGTCTTAGACCCCTTATTTGGTATGCCAAAATTCATATCTCGACGAGATAAAGCGATTTAGCGATGTGTGTCCGTCCATTAAAAATTTTTAACAAGCTTAAGGCCGCAATTATGGACCAATTGTAACGAATTTTTTAAGGAGGTTGGGTTCGGGCCAGAATAGAAATGATCAGTTTTTGGTGATGATCGTGAAATGTTCAGGGGATGAAATGAACCAAAAACAAAATTTTAATCAATATTGTGGCGGCTCTGTAGGTCAAAATAATAACCCGCAAAATATTAAACATAATTTGAGTTTATGATGAAGAAGAAGCGTACAAACCAACGTGAAGATCAGATAATATTTAGCGGGTTAAATGGACTGAAACTTCTTCTGAAAATTCTCTACAACATTCTCTTTAGTCCCATTTCGATAGGACTAGCCGTTTTCAAGAAAAATCTTGAAAACCTAGAATAGACCTAAAAATGTAAACTTTGACCGCTATTTATTTAAAACTTCCTCCAGCGATTTTTTTTTTTTTTTTTTTTTTTTGATTTTTCTCATCTATGAACATTGTAGTTTTAGAATCCGCAAAAACTTTCACCTTTCATTTAAAGCTAGTTTAAGGTGCACCGTTTGTAAGAAATAACTTTGCGTAATAATTGTTTCACAAACATCACAGAAGGGACAAGAGAGACTTCTCTCATTTCAATGATGAGTGTACGCCGATTCATATTCGCTCAATCAGATGAGACCCACAGCTTATCTCCGAGTCCGAACGGCGTGTCCTAAGACACCACTTGTAGAAAAGTTTTACATGGATGATATACTCAGAAAATTTCGCCAAAATTACTGCAGGGTATTTTGACACTGTTGAAAAATTGATGTTGCCTGGCTGAGGAATCGTTTTGAAAAAATGTGGCAAAGCGACCCATGCTTCAATCTATATATATAAAAGAGTAGTGAGGTGAGTGACTGACTGATTGACTGACTGATTCATCAGCGCCCAGACGAAACCGCTGAAGCTAGAAAGTTGAAATTTTGGGTGCAGGTTGCTGTTGGTGTGTAGGGGTGAGATAAGGCTGGGTTTTTGGAAATTCGACCTAGAAGTGTAGGAAAAGTACTAAAAGGTACTAAATATGGTACAGTTTGTATTAGGCAAACGGTAAGAGCTAGAATGAGGGTAACTGATGGAGAGCTAGAAATATGTACCAAAGGGTTTTTGGAAATTCGAACTACAAGGGTACGAAAAGTACTAGATGGTACTAAATTTAGTACAATTTGGATTTGTGTGAACGGATAGAGCTGGAATTCTGAAATTTGAAATTAGGGCAACTTTTCGGAAATTCGAACTATAAGTGCACGAATAGTACTAAATAGTACTAAATTTAGTACAATTTAGATTTGAGTGAACGGATAGATCTGGAATACAGGCATTTGGAATGAGGGTCACTGATGAAGAGTAACATTGAAAGGTTTTTGGAAATTCGAACTATAAGGGTACGAAAGTACTAAATGGTACTAAATTTAGTACAATTTGGGTTTGGGTGAACGAATAGAGCTGGAATCCTGAAATTTGGAATGAAGGTCACTGATGGAGAGTAAAAAAGAAAGGTTTTTGGAAATTGTACTAAATTTAGTACAATTTTGATTTGGGTGAACGGATTGAGCTGGAATACAGACAGTTGGAATGAGGGTCACTGATGAAGAGTAACAATAAAAGGTTTTTGTAAATTCGAACTATAAAGGTACTAAATGGTACTAAATTTAGTACAATTTGGAGTTGGGTGAACGGATGGAGCTAGAATCCTGGTGGAGAGTAACAAAGAAAGGTTTTTGGAAATTCGAACTATAAGTGGACGAAAAGTACTAAATGGTACTAAATTTAGTACAATTTGGATTTGGGTGAACGAATAGAGCTGGAATCCCGAAATTTGGAATGAAGGTCACTGATGAAGAGAAAAAAGAAAAAAAAAGATAGGTTTTTGGAAATTCGAATTAAAAGTATGAGAAAAATACTAAATGGTACTAAATATAGTAAAGTTTGTATATGGGTTAATGAATAGGGCCGGAATCTCGAAATTTGGAATGGGGGTTACTGATGAAGAGTAAGAAAGATGTACCAAAGGTCGAAAAGTCCTAAATGGTAGTGAGTTTAGTATGATTTGGATTTGAAGAGCTGGAATCCTGAAATTTGGAATTAAGATTACTTTTGGAATATAGAATTGAGATATGGAGGTAGCTTTGGAAAATCGTACTAATGTGCATGAAGTAGTACTAAATGGTAGGAAATTCGCTATAATTCGTACTTATGGAAAAGTGCTAAATGGAACTACATTGGCTATAATTTGGGTTTAGGTGAACGGATAGAGCTGAGATATGAAAGTACATTTTGGAAAATCGTGTACGAAAAGTGCTAAATGGTACAAAATTTGGTATCTTTTAGTATTTGCTATATGGTATAGAATTTTGTACAATTTGTGATTTTGTACAGGGTAAAACTGGAATTTTGAAATTCGGTATTAGATTAGCAATTGGCGTTTAGAGTGGAGGAAGGGAGAAGGTTTTGAAAATTCGTACTTATTTATACTAAAACTACTAAATAGTCCTCAAATGGGTTTCAGGGGAACTGGTAAAACTGGAAAAGTGAGTTGGGGTTAGGATATATGTATGTTGAATATAAGGAAGTAATTTTTGAAACGTTTACCTATATGTACGAAAAGTTGGGTAACATGTTAGTACCAAAACCGTTTTAAATAGTTAAGGTACTAAATTTGGTGTTGGGTGTAGGAACAAAGCTGGGATTATATAATTTGGAAATATGCTATTTGTACAAAAATACGAAATGGAAAAATATTTGTTATGAAGATCGCTCTAAAATTTGACACAAAGTACTGAATTTGAAAAATTGTACTGAATATTGTTCCATTGATTTGATGTTAACGCCAAGGAGTTTCTAAATAATGTACTGAATATAAGTAGTCAAACATGAAGTATCTTTTCAAAAAATGTTTTTTGTTCTGACCGCTTTGGTATATAAATTTGAAAACGTGGTTCAATGCGACAATTTTGTTAACTAGAAGGTATTTACCCCCTGATATTAAAAAATCCTAAATTGAAATGCCTTCAAAAATGTTTCCGTTATATACGGTTGACATACCCGTGCACATTACGTACAATCTTTTGTAAAGAAGTTTTCTAATCTTTCATGCAACAAATTCCTAATTTCGGTTGGAAAATGTGCAGAAGATCTTCAAAATACTCTAAATCTTCAAAATATCTCTTCTAATAAACGTGGATTGAAGTGGATATTTTTTAAATTAAACTTTTATATCCTCTGAGAATTCTTTTTCCATATATATGCCCTCCAGGAAATAAAATATAGACCAAAAATGTTTTTATACCCTACACCACTATGTGGGGAGGGTATTATAAGTTGGTTTTGGCCAAAAAGTTTGTAACGCATCGAAATAATGGTCGTAGATACTTATGTATATAAAAATGATCGTCTCGACGAGCTGAGTCGATCTGTCAATGTGTGTCCGCCCGTCCATCTGTCCATCTAAACCTTGTAATCACGCTACAAGTTACAATTTTGATCGGATCGTCACCAAATGTTGGGTGTTGATGGAGGTCCCGGAGGGATGTTCGGATAATATTTAGGGCTCGGAATGGACAAAAAACTTATTTGGGAAAAAGTCAACGTTTTTTTCCAAAGCAAAAATCTCAGCTTCTATAAGGGGTATATCACAAGCAAACCCTTACAATGAAAGTACAAAATATCGCCTTCTAACGATATAAAGTAGGTTGTCGTAGGTGGTCAAAAAACCAAGATATCACAATAGTCACAAATAAAACCCAACTTTTCATTTTTGCGATTTTAATTATAATGACAAATATCACATCTTTGGTTGGAAACTTTCCTAAAACAAAGCCTGACTATGATATTGTAGGTTGGCGTATGTGACCACATAACGGAGATATCGCAATAGTCGGTAATACATCCAATTTTTCCAGTTTTTTTTTTTAATCACGCTACAGGTCGCAATTTTGCTCGGATCGTCACGAAATTTTGGTGGTTAATGGGGGTCCTATAGAGGCCTATTGATTTTGGTAATGAAAACCCCCCAAAATACACAAACTTTTTTTTGGGAAAAAAGTATGTCAATCCACACAGGCTGAGGGTATATCTCTGTCGGCAAAGCCGACTGATACCTTTTTACTTGTTTTATTTGAGTTGTACTGACGATGCACTTAAATGCGTTTCAAAAAAATTGACTTGTATTAATGAAGACATTCAGAGCAAAGGCGCTAAGCTATCCCAATTTTAATAATTTGAATTTTACCAGTCAAAAGCTTATGTACAGATGTAGCCTTGGCTCAATTGTTTTTATTTTGTTATTTATTATTTTAGATTAAGACGTCAGAGGAAGCCTTGCAGACCTAAAACATTACTTTAATAAAAGTTTTTAGTGATGACTGAGAGATTATAAAACTAGGCTAATCAAACTTGCTGAAAAAAGGATCATAAAAGGATCATAGTACAAGAATAGTTTAGAATGTACTTACAGTATAATTATTATTTAATTTTACCTGTAAGAGAAAAAAATATTGTTATTTTTATTTTGTAACTTTTTCACAACAAAATTATATAAATAAGCAACAGATATATCGTTTTCCTTCCATTGTCATTCCCACTTCGCACAACACCGAAAAATCAATTAAAAATTTTAAGACAATAAAAGTGATTTATAAATCAGATTTATTTCCTTTCAACACATCCGCCCACGCGTTCGCAAACACACAAGAGAGATTCGCACAAGAGAGCCACTTATACAATAAATAACATTACAAAAGATAAACAAAAAAGTAATTAAACTTTTATTATTTTTTAATAATGAACTTTGTTTATCTTTGTATGCATGTGTGAGTGTGTGTTCACATAACACAACAAATAAACAAAATAATGACACAACAATACAAATAACAAAAGTGACGTCTACTATTGTTAGCTTAACACGAAGTGTGTAGAATATTTAATAAATTGTATTAAAATTTTAAACATTTATAAAAACAGAATTCTGGGAACTATTTCAAATGTCAACAACTGTTGCCGAAAAAACAAAAACAAAAGCTGTTCATTGACTTGAATAGATATGGACAATTTGAAATGGTCATTGTTATTTTTGGTGTTTTATGTGTAATTTATTATTTATTTTTAATTAAATATTAAAAATCAAAAATATGGGAATGCAGAGAGTTCTTTAATATGGTTATATCTAAACATACGTAGGGGATGAAAGATACCAAGCAACGGTCCTGACAGGCTTTCATATGGCAATGCCAAGGATTTATGTTGGTCCCTCTTTCATCTCAATTGGACACTGACCCCCCCCCCGTGGTGTCATCTGGGGAACTGCCTAGAACACCCGTTAAAGGAAGTGAGCTAATATGTGTCTTGCCCTAGAAAAAAGCAGCTTGCTATGAGAAAACTAAAGAAAAGAAAAACAAACCACTCTAAAGTTGACCAAACCCGCAAACGTTCTACGGACCATGATGTGCGCATCTGCATCTGGAATGTTTGCAACCTTTATAGAGAAGGTGGAGTTTACGCATTGACAGATGTCCTTGAAAAGTACAAGGCCGACATTACTGCCATACAGGATATACGATGGATTGGGAACGGCGTCACAACAACAGCTAAAGATGACGCACTGTATTATAGCAGCCATGACAAACATCTGGTCTCCAGCTTCACGTCTGTGAATGAAAGACATGCTACAATACGAAAAAAAGCAAAATTCTTCAACATCAGTTTTATTTGCGCCCATTCTCCCAATGAAGTCAAGGACGAACCACGAGCGCTTATAAAAAACATACGAACGCTGCCGTGTCTTAAAATTATTCTAGGCGATTTTAAATGCCAAAATTGGAAAGGAGAATGACTTTGGTCCAACAGTCGGGAAATTCAGTCTCTACAGTGAACCATCTGACAACAGTATGAGGCTGATAGACGTTGCAGCTCCAAAAAAGATGGTAGTTAGTAGTACCAGATTTTAGCATCTCGGTATTCATAAGGGCACCTGGCTGCCTCCAGATCAAAGAACAGAAGTATCGTGCAGCTACGGTAGAGAAAAATGCAGCATATAGGGCTACTCTACAATCAGTAGCAACGCGTAGCGCACAAGAGAGGTATTGAGAGAAAAGGAGAGAGGAAAAACGTATTTTCTGAAAAATGGAAAAGCAGGAGTGTAAAAAAATTGAGATGAACAGGAGCCAGAATTAAGTCCAAAAGTTATATCAAAGAGTAAAACATCAAACTGATGGCTTTTGTACAGGCATATCCTCCTGTAAAGACCGGTAAGGTAATTTGGTAACTGATACAGATAGTGTGCTCGGGTTATGGAAAGATAATTTTTCCAAACTGTTGGTATCCAATACTAACGAAGACGACGAAGATACCACAGATCCAATCCCAAAAGATGTTATAGAATGTATACCGAATGGCCAAGATAAGGTAAAGACGGCAATAAACCGGCTAAGGAATAACAAGGCTGTAGGAGCCGATGGCTTACCAGCCGAGATGTTCAAATCGCGAGGCAACAAGCTGATAAGGGTATGCATCAGCTATTTAGCACCATCTGGCAGGAAGAATGACTACCCAATGAGTGGAACCTGAGCATTCTGTGTCCCGTTCACAAGAATGACGATAATAAGTAAAAGGCAAAGCCGACTGAAATATACCCTCAACCCGTTTAAGAGATATCGTGCATAGCATTTTGGAGAAATTTTTTAAATATTGGGGGGAAGTACCGGCAGTTGTAGACCGGTATTGCCTATCTCCGAACTGAAACTAAGTTTGGACAAAATATGGCGAAGGACAACATTTGGACCAAATCGGTTAATGAGTTCTTGCTCTAAAGCACTTACATATGGTGCCATAGGAGTTTTTTTACACCTTTCGGGCTGTTTACTCAAGAAGTATGGATTTACCGTCGTAATGGAGGAAGCGAATGCAAGTTTCTTCAACAAAAGTCGAAGTGATTCGGGAGCAGGTCTTAAAGTGAACTTATCCGAAGTTTTGTGTGGGAGGTACCCGAAGGTGTGGACAAATATAGTCCATATTCGAACCTGATCTATATCTGGTAGATATATTAGGACGCGTAAGGTATGGACCAAATCGGCCTTCAAGAGTTATCGTGAGCACAATATTTCCGAACATTTTTGAAATTTTGTGGAGGAGGTACCTGAAAGAGTGGACCGATATGGTTTATCTTCGAACTTAAAATAAGTTTGGACAAAATATTAAAAAGGCCAAATGTTGGATCGAATCGGCAGATCCGTTCGAGAGTTATACAGCGCTCCAACCATTACGCTAGGTGTCATAGGTGTTTTTTCACCTTTCAGGCTATTTTCTCAGGAAGTATGGACTTGCCCCTGATGGAACTTGTACCGTCGTATGGAAGGCAGTGATTACAAGTTGTTACACCAAAAATCAAAACGATTCGAGAGCAGGTCCTAAACCGAACTTTTCCGAAATATTGTGTGAGGGTACCCGAAGGAGTGGACCGATTGAGTCCATATCCTCATCTAAGTCTGGTAGAAATTTCACGATATGCAAAGTATGGGCCAAATCGGTTACTCCCTTCAAGAGTTATCGTGCACACAAATTTTCCGAACATTTTCAAACGTTTGTGGGGGAGGTACCGGAAGGTGTGGACCGGTATACCCCATCTTCGAACTTAAGATAAGTTTCGACAAAAAATTACGAAAGCCAAATTTTGGACAAAATCGCCAGACAGACAGAAAAACGGACGGACGTGGCTAAATCAACTCCAAATTGTCTGAAACGGATTTCGTCCAAACATACTTGGGGTCTAAAACCAATATTTCGATGAGGCACATTTTGCTCGTATGAAAGTGTACACGGTGCTCTTGAAACAATTTTAAATGGAAGGTGCTTACACCTCGGAAGTTTTTGCGGATTCTGAAACTACAATGTTTATAGATGAGAAAAATCAAAAAACAAAAAAAATCGCCGGAGCGCTTTTTAAATAAATCGCGATTTAAGTTGACATTTTAGGGGTTGTTTAGGTTTTTACGATTTTGCTTACAAAATGCAAGTCCTATCAAAATGGGACTGAAGAAATGTTGTAGCTATGAAAATTCTCTACAAGATCGATCTTTATGGTATTTTCGTAGTTATTACCATTTTTGAGATATAGAAGTTCAAATTGGGACAATTCAAATTTAATCCAATTCTGTATCGCCACTTTATAAAACAATGTCATGACTGCAAATTCCCAACTTAAACTTATATATCTAAAAAAATTTTACAACTTAGGATAGGTTACTTATGCCAGTCTTGTAGAGAATTTTCACAGCTTTAAGATTTTCTCAGGTCCCATATCGATAAGATTTACCGTATTCAAGCAAAATCGCGAAACCCTAACAAAAAAACTAAAAATGTAAACTGAGCTTCTTTATCTCAAAAATGATACAGGCTGGGAACAAATGGTAAACGCCAACCCTCTAGAGAATTTTCACAGCTACAACATTTTCTTTAGCTCCATTTCGATTGGACTTGCGGTTGCCTAGCAAAATCGTGAAAAACTAAAAAACACCTAAAAATGTGAATTTTGACCGCGATTTATTTAAAAATCCCTACAGCGATTTTTTCTTGTTTTTGGATTTTTCTCAGCTATGAACACTGCTGTTTCAGAATTCACAAAAACTTACCTTGTGTAAGCGGTTTTCATCAAAAGTCAGTTAAGGCGCACCCTTCATGACATTGTTTTATAAGGGGGCGATACAGAATTGAATTGAATTTGAATTGTCCCAATTTTAACTTCTATATCTCAAAAATGGTAAAAACTACGAAAATATCATAAAGGTCGATCTTGTAGAGAATTTTCATAGCTACAACATTTCTTCAGTCCCATTTTGATAGGACTTGCGGTTTGTAAGCAAAATCGTGAAAACCTAAACAACCCCTAAAAATGTCAACTTAAATCGCGATTTATTTAAAAAGCGCTCCGGCGATTTTTTTTGTTTTTTGATTTTTCTCATCTATGAACATTGTAGTTTCAGAATCCGCAAAAACTTCCAAGGTGTAAGCACCTTCCATTTAAAATTGTTTCAAGAGCACCGTGTGTATATACCCTCGTTAGCATAAATGCTGAGGGTATAAAAAAGGGTGTTCCAACTACAGCGGCATAAGTATGGTCCATACTGCTTATATGATAGTGTCGGGAACATTGTACGAACGACTAAAGTCTATGGTCAACGAAATAATTAAGGCATGCCAATATAATTTAAGACCTGGCAAATCCACCATTGACCAGTTATTTGCCCTGCGGCAAGTCCTAGAGAAGACCCAAGAGATGCAGGTCGACACCTACCACCTTTTTGTTGATTACACTGTGCAACATTTTAAGGTAATCTTGAATTGAACAGACCCAAACGACAAAAACCCTAGTTGGGTTTTGTTGTGTCAGATACAGCTTGGATTTTATGACCCCATCTAAATATGGTTTAATATTGACTTTTTAAAGAAATATTGGGCTACATCTCTGAAACCAATGCGAATCTTCTTCTGACCTCTGAAGCAAATTCGTAGATAAAGACAAGAGTAAAATATTTGGAGAAATAATGTACTCAAAAACTACATTTATTGCCTCAAATTTTATAAAATATCGAAAATTTCCATAATTTGTATAGATTTTGCACCATATCTCCAAAACCGTTATTTTTTCTTAATGTGTTCTTTTGGAGGAATATTCGCTGGAATGTAATACACAACTCTTCAGAACATGTCATTCCTGTAAAATGTCTCTATCACGTTGTTTTCAGCATAATTTCAACGACGATTTAATAAATATGTCAATAATGTGGTGAAATCCGAAAAGCGAGAATAAACTGTTGGTGTGAACTGTGTTTGAAATACGTATTGTAAAAAATATGATGCAAAATACCGCTGAAGCAACAAGAAGTAAGAATTTGAGAGTCTCAGAATGTTCCGAAGAATTGTTGAGAACAAAATTTGGAAGATACTTGTAAAAGGTTGCTTGGTTCAACTCCCAATAGTTTAGCTGATACTGACCAGAATTACAACAATTATGTAAAATTTTCTATATTTTATCGTTTTTGATGCCCTAGATGGAGTTTTTCTTATGTGGTCTGTTCAGTTCTACTAGTTTAGGGCTACAATATTGCCAATAACAGCAAAGCCAAATTCCTAATCGTTTCTGAGATAAACGTCCGATAAATGCAAAAAACTGTAGTTTTAGCCTGGTTAAGATGAGGCCATAAAATCCGAACTGGATCTGACAGGAAAAAATTCTACTAGGGTTTTTGTAGTCTCAATGTGTTCTTTTCAAAAATACATACAATAAGTTGTTTGCATTTTCAGTGTTGCATAGTGTTATAAAGCAGCCTTCGACTGCCACTTGCGTTGCAAGTTATTCCAGGCCATGTCTGGATTTGGTATCCCCGCAAAGCTCATTCGGCTTTGCAAAATGACATTAGCTGATACTCGATCCTCAGTTAAAATAGGAAAGAACCTCTCCGAAGAGTTTAGTACCAAAAGAGGGACAAGGAGACAGCCTTTCGTTTGACATATTCAACATTCTGCTGGAAAAGGTTATGCAGATGTTAAAAGAAATTGTAGAATTTACACCAATAGCCACAGGTTACTTGCTTATGCTGACGATATTGAGATAATAGACCGATCAGTAAAAGAAATAACTGATACCTTTAAGAAGTATAGTTAAACGTATTGAGATAAAACTGACGAGATTGCGTTGGTTAGGCCATGCTGTAAGAATGAACGATGATGAACCCGCTATACAAATCATATGGCAGTACACACAGAGCTGGCAGGCCAAGGCTTCGATGGAGTAAACAAGTAAAACGCGAGATCGAAAAGAGCGGTATTCCAAATTGGAGAAATAAAGCAACAAATAGAGAGGAATAAAAATCTTTTGTTAGGTCGGCCTATAGGACAAAAGACCTGTAGAGGACCAACTAAGTAACTAAGTGAGTACCTGGATATGACAAAAGTATTTCATTGGTCATATGCACCAGCCATATACCGCTTATTATGTCTTGCTTATGAAACGTTTCCTACCGTAGTTGGAACACAAAGTTTTGTAACATTCATTGGCATAGAATGACATTGAATTCTGAGGTTACAATTAAACGAGGTATACTCTCCCCTCCCCATATGTTGGTTAATAGTTGGCACAATCTCAATCAGCTTGTTCTTTTCGAACTTAAAACAGGTTTTCTTTAGTCGTCTTACATCTTGCCTAGGCTCCAAGAATACAATCCCATCTTCTGGATTATCTGTATACATACTCGTACTAAAGTATTCACTTTACCACTGACCTATTAAAATCTGCGTTTTTATTATTTTTAAATCATACCCTGCCATTTCAGAAAGCCAAATACTAATATTACACAAAATTTCGCAATTATTGTGTCCACGGCAAAAGCCTTTATTAGCATTTACGTCACGTATTATTTCTAAAATGAAATCTAATCATTGGTTTTTCCATGTGCCTCTTTTTCTACGAACAAAAGCAAAAACAACAACAGTAAAATAAATGGCACAAAGAAAACAATAAAACGACAACAATATTGAAGTGCTTTATGTGTCCAATTGAAATCAATTACCCTCTCGCTCGCTTTAGAATTGTCAATGTGAAAACTTAGTATTGGTTTAAGTGGTTGCTTGGATTTGATTTCAAGACAAATGCGTATTTGTTAAAGATTACTGTGACATAAATTTTATTAAATGAAACTAAGAAAGAGAGGAAATCAACAAAAATAGGATATTTTTTCTGGTTGTTGGTCAACTATAATAATAATTTTTCCACAAACATCCCAGATGGGACAAGGGGACTTCTCTCATATCAATGAGTGCACCCCCGATTCATATTAGCACAATTAAAGGGTGTTTTTTTTAAGCCCGATAGAAAGAAAGATCAATGCGTGACATTAACATTTGAAAATGATTTCGGGCATATGGGCACCGCGGCTGTTCTTGACGAAGTGCATTCTGGACGTCCAATTTTGGCCACTTTTTCGAGCACTGCTGGCCGTATGTCACGAATAACACGAACAATTCTGGCCTCCAAGGCATCAATTGTTGCTGGTTTATCAGCATAAACCAGTGACTTCACGTAGCCCCACAGGAAATAATCGAGAGGTGTCAAATCGCACGACCTTGGAGGCCAATTGACAGGTCCACTTCTCGAAATGAACTTATCGCCAAATGTTGATTTCAATAAGTCGATGGTTGCGTTCGCCGTATGGCACGTAGCGCCATCCTGTTGAAACCACATCTCCTCCGGATCAATGTCATCCATATTTTCAAACAAAAAATCATTGATCATGGTGCGGTAACGATCTCCATTGACCGTAACGCGGGCTCCGGCCTCATTTTTGAAGAAATAAGGTCCGATGATGCCACCAGCGTGAAAACCGCACCATACGGTGCATTTTTCTGGATGTAATGGAGTCTGTAGGGTCTCTTGTGGATTGGTCTCACTCCATATGCGGCAATTTTGCTTATTAACAAACCCGTTAAGCCAAAAACGCGCTTGTTCAGATGGACGATTATGTACGCCATACAAATGACGAAGTCGTCTATAAGTTGCGCGAATCGACGACTGATTTTCAAAGTAAATTTGGATAATTTCGTAGCGTTGTTCAAGCGTGAGTCTATTCACGATGATTTGTCAGAGTATACTGAAACAATAAAAAAAAATTCATCAACATTTAATTTTTTGTGTTACTTTTTAAAATTTAAAGTTCTATCTAGCTTAAAAAAATGCCCTTTATATGGGACCTACTATTTATCGCCGAGTCCGAACGGCGTGTCTGAAGACACCACTTGTAGAGATGTCGCCAACATTACTGACGGGTATTTTTTGCCACCGTTGAAAATTGTTTGATGATTGAGCGTGCAAGGCGGGTGTGCATACCATTGCACCACGGTGGTCGACTATGTAATTCCTAGAAAAATAAGAGGGATAATAAAGATACTGACTGCGGTAAAAATTACACAATTAACATAACATAGTCCTTAAACTAAATTTAAGCGAATTTTTTATCTTTTGTGGGGGTAATTGTGCACCTTTATCGCTCACCTTCGATCCACGTTTTACCACATATTACGAAGTGCATTGTTTTAGCCAAATTCATTACTCCCTTTGGGAAGCATTCCTAAAGTATATTTATACAAACGTTTTTGAACATTTATGGGCGAGGTAATGATATAATTATTTTACTTCTATAAAATATTATTTAATTAATTTTTTAGATGACTTTTATTCTAAGCCGAACTTCTCCGATTTTGGATTCCATATTTCTTGATATTATCTTCACCTTGGCTTTTCCATCGGAGTTTTGGCCTTCCCTTTCGGCGTATACCATCAAATGGATCGTATTCAAACGCTTTTTTGGCGGAGACATTCTTATCAATCCTATTGACATGACCAAGCCCCTTTTGAATGGCTAGAAATAATTTCAACGATCACATTCGATCTAATGGATGCAGAGGGATTCAAATTATATTTTAAGTTTTTTGATTTGCATCACAATATCAGTGTTTTTGTTTTTTTATATTTTTATATATAAACAAGTAAGAGAGGGTTATAGTCGGACAGGGCCGACCATGTGATACCCTACTCCACTACACCTGGACACTATTTGCCAAGGAATTTCTTTTATATGATTGCGACATACTTTAGCCGTCCGGCCATATATACATAAGTTTTTTATACATGGTAACATACTGAGATACATATGTACGCCGTCATTACTGTAAACGTAAGGTAGTGTTTTCCCTATTTTAAAATGACCAATCGGAACTTTTTCCCTGCATATTATTAAAACAAGTTAGAAAGTATCAGTCAGCTGTGCCGACGAAGATATACCCTCAGCCTCGGACACAAAGAAAATAAGTAAACTCAATTCTTATAACGTCTCTATTTTTTTGTTTTGTTTTTTTAATTTTGGGCCAATTTCCCGAGAAGAATGAACTTTGACCCCAAAAAAAATTTAACAAAAAAAACAAAACATGGTTCCACAACCCATCCCATACAGGACAAGGGAGACTTCTCTCATATCAATGACTGTACCCCGATTCATATTAACTCAATGATATGGGACCTACAGTTTATCGCCGCGTCCGAACGGCGTGTCTAAGACACCACTTGTAGAGAAGTTTTACATGGCTGAAATATTCAGGAAATGTCGCCAACATTACTGAGGGGTATTTTGCCACCGTTGAAAATTGTTTGATGTTGCTTGGCCGGGAATCGAACCCCCCACCTTCTACGTGCAAAGCGGGCGTGCATGCCATTGCACCACGGCGGCACCCAAAAAAAAAAATTACCGTCGTAAAAAGGGCCACAAAGACAAACAAATGCAAAAAAATTAAACAATTCGAGACGAGTCCTTAAAAGGCACTCTTTCCAAAATTTGTGTGGGAGGCAACCGAAGGAGTGTTTCGATGTAGTACATATTCGCACGTAATCCAAGTCTCTCTTCGGGGGTTTTATTAGGTACTAGTCAGTTTAGTTGGCGTCGTCTAAAGAAGTATGGACTTGCCCAAAAAAATGCACCATCGTAAAAGGGCCACAAGGCGAACATGTTCCAAACAAATTCAAAACAGTTCGAGAAGAGCTGTTAAACCATACTTTTCCCAAAGGAGTCGACCGATATATTCCATATTCGAACCTGATATATGAATGGTAGTAAGATTTCCACATCCCAAGTTTGGAAAAATTCGGTTAGTCCCTTCTGGAAATATCGTGCGAATAATATTAGCGAAAATTTTTTAACTTTTGTGGGGGCAATTAAAGGAAGGGGTAGACCGATATGGTATATCTTCGAACTTAAACTAAGTTTGGACAAAATTAACGAGGCCTACAATTTGAACAAAATAGATTGGCCCTTCGAGATTTATCGTGTGCAAGCCGGACAAATGGACGGACATGGGTAAATCGATTTTAAAATTGTTTGAAATGGATTTCGTCCAAACACACTTGGTATCTAAAATCATTATTTCGATAATCTCGTTGGCCTAAATGTTGAGGCTATAAACAAATATTAAAAGAATTTTAGAAATAGTTTTCGGAGATTTTTATCGAATCGATCAATGAAAAAAGAGCATTACGCTTTACCAAAGGTATCACAAAAACTTCTAGACCCCGTACAGCTTTGAAATTTGTAACAATGTAAGAACCTGGGAATCCTTCTTTCATGATTTGAAAACCTTTCTATCACGATTGCGACATTTTGTAACATGGAATGTAAAAGTAGTTCCATGCAAGTAAATCAAAACAGTAAAGAAGCCTCTTATATATTAGGCAGTAGCTCAGTTATCTAACCGCTATATTCATTTTGGTTTTCAAGTTTTTTTTTTTCGTAGATTGCCGAAATATGTCTCCCAGAAATAAAATACTTACTTACTAACTTAGCTGGCCCATTACAGAACATTTGCTGCATAGACCGAACTAAGAAAAGATCTCCAATTCTCTCTGTTTCATGCTTCGCTTTCTGGAATACCGCGCCTTGTCATCTCTTCATCCACTTGTTTGCGCCATATATTCGTTGGCCTGCCAATTCTACGTGCACCGCCATGTGGCTCGAATTTATACGCCTTTTTGATGGTTCATCATCGCTCATTCTTATTATATGGCCTAGCCAACGCAATCGCTGCATCTCGATACGTTTAACTATATTGATGTCGTTGTATAGCAGATACAGCTCGTGCCTCATACGACGTCGATATTCACCGTCAACGCAGATTGGTCCGTAGATTTTTCGAAGAATTTTTCTCTCAAACACGCCAAGCACTGCTTTATCTGCTTGCGCAAGTACCCAGGCTTCGGAACCACACATCAGCATGGGTAGTATCAGTGTTTTGTAAAGCGTTATTTTTATTTGACGAGTTGTGGCTTTGTTTTTAAAGTACTTACAACTGATTTCGTTTGTTGTGTTTACGGCGGTGCCGAGGTATACGAAGTCTTTTACTACCTCAAAATTATAGGAAACAACTTCAACAGTTGGTCCGATCCCAAAGGACGCATTGCGCGTCGACACCATCAGCTTGGTCTTCTCGCCGTTTACCGCCAGACCCACTTTAGCAGATTCTCCTTTGACCTTCACAAAGGTATCGATTACTTCTTTTACTGATCGTCCCATGATGTCTATATCATCAGCATACGCAAGTAACATGTGGCTATTGGTGTAGATTGTGCCACTTCTTTTGACGTTTGCCTTTCGTGTAACCTTATCTAGCAGAATGTTGAAAAGATCACACGAAAGCCTGTCTCCTTGCCTGGTACCTCTTTTGGTACAAAACTCTGCGGAGAGGTTCTATCCTATTTTAACTGAAGATCTTGTGTCAGTTAGAGTCATTTTACAAAGCCGAATGAGTTTTGCGGGGATACCAAATTCAGACATGGCCTGCAATAACTTTGAACGTAGCGGGCTGTCGGAGGCTGCTTTATAATAGACAAAAAGGTGGTAGGTATCGATCTGCATCTCTTGGGTCTTCTCCAGTATTTGCCGCAGGGTAAATATCTGGTCAATGGTGGACTTGCCAGGTCTAAAGCCGCATTGGTATGGTCCAATTATTTGGTTGGCCATGGGCTTTAGTCGTTCGCACAATATCCCTGACACTATCTCGTAGGCGATAGTTGGAGCATACAGTCTTATCTCCTTTCTTATGGACGGGGCACAGGATACTCAGGTTCCAATCGTCGGGTACTCGTTCTTCCTGCCAAATGGTACTAACTAGCAGATGAATACACCTTATCAGCGTGTCGCCTCCGGTTTTGAACAGCTCGGCTGGTAAGCCGGTTTATTGCTGTCTTTACCTCATCTTGGCTGGGCGGTATACATTCAATACCATCTTCTGGGATTGGGACTGTGGTATCTTCGTCGACTACGCTATTATTGGATACCAACAGTTTGGAAAAATGCTCTTTCCATATCCTTAGCACACTATCTGCATCAGTTACCAGATTACCTTGCTGGTCTCTAGGAGGATGTGCCAGTTCCAAAGCCATCAGTTTGATGTTTCACTCTTTGGTAGAATTTTCGGACTTCATTCTGTCTCCTGTACATCTCGATTTGTTCACAAACCCGTTTTTCCATCTCTCTATTTGTCCTGTGGAAAAGACGTTTCTCCTCTCTCCTTTTTTCCCAATATCTCTCTAGTGCGCTACGCGTTGCTACGGATTATAATGTAGCCCTATATGCCGCATTTTTTTCTTCGGTAGCACCACGACACTCTTGATCATACCATGGATTCCTTGGTGGAGGTCTCTGGTATCTAAGTACTGATTTTGAGGCTGTTTCCATGGAGTGGGCAATGTTTTGCCATTGTTCTGATATGGTATCGGGACGAGGAGTGTTTTGATTAAGCAGTTGGGCCAGTTGAGTGAAATATGCTGTGGTCATCTGTTGTGATTGCAGCTTACCGATGTCCAACTTCCGTGTTGCGTCTGCTCGCACTTTGCTTGCTACGTTTCGGTCTGAGTCTATGTTTGCACCTCGGAACGATCGTACATCCAACACGCATTAAGTCTTCCATCTATCACAACGTGATCAATTTGATTTCTTGTTCTTTGATCTGGCGACAGCCAGGTGCCCTTATGAATATCGAGATGCTTAAATCTGGTACTGCTAACTACCATGTTTCTTCCAGGTGCAAAGTCTATCAGCCTCATACCATTGTCAGATGTTTCACTGTGGAGACTGAATTTCCCGACTTCTGGGCCAAAGATATTCTCCTTTCCATTTTTGGCATTAAAATCGCCTAGTCTTATTTTAATGTCATGGGCAGGGCAACGGTCATATGTTTCTTGTAAGCAATCGTAAAATGTATCTTTGGTCTGTTCGTCCTTGTCTTAAGTGGGAGCATGAGCGCAAATAAAGCTGATGTTGGAGAATTTTGCTTTTATTCGAATTGTAGCAAGTCTTTCATACACGGGTGTGAAGCTGGAGACCAGGTGTTTTAACCTCCGACCAACTACAAATCCGCAACCAAACTCATGCTTTATGTCATGGCAGCTATAATACAGTGCGTCACCTTTAGGTGTTGTTGTGACGCCTTTCCCGTTCCATCGTATTTCCTGTATGGCAGTAATGTCGGCCTTGTACTTTTCAAGTACATCTGCCAATGCGTAAACTGCACCTTCTCTATAAAGTGTGCGAACATTCCAGGTGCAGATTCGCAGATCATGGTCATTAAAATGTTTGCCGGGGTCGTCAACTTTTGAGGGGTTTGTTTTTTCTTTCCTTTTGTTTTTTTCATAGTAGGCTGCTTTTTCTAGGGGAGGGTTACTAACCCTGCGCCCAAGCTTTCAACGTTCTTATGGGTGAACGCGCGGCACATGTTAGCTCACTACCTTTAACGGGTGAAACCGAACTCCATACCAAATTTCGTGAAGATCGGTCCATAATTGCGGCCTGGAGTTTGATAACAATTTATAATGGAAAGACGGACACACGGACTGGCGGACACACATCGCTATATCGCTCTATCTCGTATTTCGCGGTGTTACATGACTTTATAGCAAAAAAACTTATAATACCCTTCCCACTTTGTGGAGTAGGGTATAAAAAATAATTTGTATATAATGACGTAGGGTATACAAGAAAAAACAATATTTACAATCAATTGAAACATCAAAGAAAAATGAAAACACAAAAACAACAATGAAAGAAGAGAAAGCAATTCGATTGCAATTGAAAAACAATGTAGAACCATATCACCCATGTCAGCAGAATCGAACGTCATACAAACTTTCAACATTCGGTTAACCCCTACTTCAACTTTCAACTTGAACAAGTGGCCCTTGGTGAATGTGACAGATTTACTAACACGCGTGCAATAACAAACTGCTGCACACAAAAACTTCAACGTATATACCACACATGCATACATTTAGAAAACACTTGTTTTCACATTCGTTTAAGTCTAGTATGAACTCTCATGTGTGTTTGTGTGCGTGTGTGTGTGAGCATGAAATATAAGTGGGAAAGTGTGTTATTTCATAAAATCACAGTTTAATTTATGACGCACTTTACACTTTTGTTCATCAAACCGACACATGTCGTAAGTGATATGTGTGTGTGAGCAGCAGTTAACGGGAAGTACAAAAACAACAAACCACAACAACAATATAAGGTTGGTAGTGGATGTACAGTAACATTAAAAACGAAATCATAAGCAATAGTAATATCGGTGCTAAGGAAATTGGGTCCAAAGAAATTTTAAACATATGAAATAATAAAAAAGTTAAGTTCACCCGGGCGGAACGTTTTATACCCTCCACCAAGATATATTCTGAAATTATATGGAATAAATAATTTCCTTTCTTTTGCGAAAGTACCAATGTTTGAAATTTTAGGTACAAAGATACAGTGTGAATGCCGTGGCGGCGGTCCGCTCCCGGCCATCGCAGCAGGAGAACGCCAGTTGCCATGGCAAACACGAGTGGTTTTAGACCTGTTAAGATTCGGACGATGCAGTCGCCTCAATTCATACCGTGCCCGAATTGGTGCCACGATACTCAAGACATGCAGGGCATGTGGATTGGGACCACACATCACGCTACATTTGTTCTGCTGCCCAACTAACTCACCTCACATGCCTTCTGATTCTTTATGTGCTCAACAAGGTTTCTTTATCAGCACTCCAAGTGCTGCCGGCTAGGGACTTGAGGACCTTGTTCCTACTTTACAGTTTGTCGCAGTTAGCTGTGGCGTGCGCGCACAACTTGAAAGTAGTGTCGAATGTGACCCTTAGAATTTTGGGGCAGTTTGGAATTGGCCGTCGGAATTCTGCTACCGTCGACCACGACATTCAATTCTCTTCCAAACTGCGCTGTTCATGTGGTGAACAGAGTGGCTGTTGATTTTGTGGTGGAAATCTGCATAGTCCTCTAATGGAACAAGTAAAAAAGTGTCAGTCGGCTTTGCCGACAGATATATACCCTCAGCCAATGTGAAGTGAAACTTTAACCTACGGACAGATCGAATGTATTTAAGGTCTCTTCAGAATTTTGTGGCCCTTTTTATACCCTCCACCATAGGATGGGGGTATATTAAGTTTGTCACTACGTTTGTAACTACTCGAAATAATCATTGTAGACCCCACAAAGTATATATATTCTTGATCAGCGTGCAATTCTACATCGATATAGCCATGTCCGTCCGTCTGTCCGTCTGTCCGTCTGTCCGTCTGTCCGTCTGTGGAAATCACTCTAGCGTCCGAACGGATTGACGTAGGTTGATGAAATTTTGGGAAAATATGTTATATTTACGTAGGACTTTTGGTATTGAAAGCGGGCTATGTAGGTCCACGCTTTCGTATAGCCCCCATACAAAATGACGCGTGACGCGTCGTCGTTTTAAGGAATTTTTAAGATATTTGGCCCATTTTACCACCGAATTGGTTGTAATTTGGTACTTTGTGTCTCCAGAGGCCAACAAATATTCCTACCAAAGTTGGGTTATATAGGTCCACGTTTTGGTATAGCCCCCATATAAGGCCCCATATAAAGTACGCGTCATTTTAATATATTTTGAATGTATTAGACCCATTTGACCACAGAATTGGTTGTAATTTGGTATTTTGTGTCTTCAGAGGCCAGAAAACATTCCTACCAAAGTTGGGTTATATAGGTCCACGTTTTGGTATAGCCCCCCCATAAGGCCCCTTATAAAGTACACGTCATTTTAATATATTTTGAATGTATTAGACCCATTTGAATAAAGAATCGGTTGTAACTTTGTATTTTGTGTTTCCAGAGGCTAAAAACATTTCTACCATAAAATGTTTATATAGGTCCACGTGTTGATATAGGCCCCATAATACAATATCTCCCGATTTTCGATATTTTGAACGTTTTAGCCTCATTATCACACCGATATGGCTGAAATTTGGTATTTAGTCTTCTTTAGGCGTATAAAACTTTCCCCCAGCAATTTGTAGGTATAGGTTCACGCCATCATATAGCCCCCATAGAACGGTACCTTCCGAATTTCGGTATTTTGAAGGTTGTGGCCACATTAATCCACCCAAATGGCGGAAATTTGTGGTGGAGGGTATAAAAAGTTCGGCCCGACCGAACTTAACGCTTTTCTTACTTGTTGGACATTTGAACTTGCCGACAAAAATCTGGATTAGGAATGAACTGCACTAAGACACAAATGGTGAACTTTTGTGGGTGAGGTACCCTTAGGGAGGTCCGGTATGGTCCATTTTAGAAGTTAAACTAAATTTTGACAATATATAAGGAGATCCAAAGTTTGGAAAAAATTGGTTGCCCCATTCAAGTGATATCGTCATAGCATTTTGGTCATAGCGCCATGAAACTAAGTTTGGATTAATTATGACGAAGACCTAATGTTGGACCAAATCGGTTGAACAGCTCGAGAGTTATCGTGCTCTCCGACTGCCACATATAGTTACAAAGGGGTTTTTTACACCTTCGGGCTGTTTTCCCAAGAAATATGGACTTGCCACTGAAAAAAACTTTTACCGTCGTAATGGAGGTAGCGAATGCAAATCGCTTCAACAAAAATCAAAGTGATTCGAGAGCAGGTCTTAAAGTGAACTTATCCGAAATTTTGTATGAGAGGTATCAGAAGGAGTAGACAACTATAGTCCATATTCGAACCTGATCTATATCTGGTTGATATATTAGGATGTGCAAAGTATGGATTACGTAGGTCACTCCTTTCAACAGTTGTCGAGCGCTCACTTTTACCGAACATTTTTGAACTTTTGTGGGGGCGGCACCTGAAGGAATGGATCGATATGGCTTGTTTTCGAATTTAAACTATGTTTGGACAAAATATTACGAAGGCAAAATTTTGGACCGAATCGGCAGATCCCTTCGAGAGTTATCTTGCGCTCCAACCACTACACACGGTTCTATAGGGGATTTTTGCATCTTTCAGGCTATTTTCTTAGGAAGTATGGACTTGCCCCTGATGAAATTTGTACCATCGTATGGAGGGCAGTTAATACAAGTTGTCGAAGCGATTCGAGAGCAGGTCCTAATCTGAACTTATCCGAAATTTTGTGTGTGAGGTACACGAAGGAATGGACCGATTGAGTCCATATTCGAACCCCATCTAAGTGTGGTAGAAATTTCACGATGTGGAAAGTATGGATCAAATCGGTTACTTCCTTCAAGAGTTATCGCGCGCACAAATTTTCTGAACATTTTCGAACTTTTGTGGGGGAGGTACCGGAAGGAGTGGACCGATATAGCCCATCTTCGAACTTAAACTAAGTTTGGGCAAAATATTACCAAAGCCAAATTTTTGACCGAATCGGTTGATCCATTCGAGAGTTATCGTGCGCACCAGCCAGACAGACTGACGGACATTGCTAAATCGACTCCAAATTGTCTGAAACACATTTCGTCCAAACATACTTGGGGTCTAAAACCATTATTTCGATGAGGCACATTTTGCCCGTATGAAAGTGTATATACCCTTTCTAGCCTAAAGGCTGAGGGTATAAAAAGGTGGTAACATCGGTTAAATAGTTGTTCAGTCTCTCACAGATGTCATCAGGATAGGTACCTGACGCCAGGATCGTGCAATCATCCGCATACGTTACGATCTCGATGCCGTCTGGAGGGGGCGGAATACAGGAGAGGTAGAAGTTAAATAGTTCCGGAGATATCACCCCACCTTGTGGAACTACCTGTTTCACTCTACGGGGTTTGGACTTCTTGTTCCTGAATTCCACGTACGACTGGCGTCCACACATATAATTGGCTATCCAACGTTTCAAGCTTGGCCGGAGGGTTGTCTGCTCAATCTCCTCAAACAGTGTGGAGTGCCTGACTGTATCAAAGGCTTTTGATATGTCAAGCACCACCATCGCTGTCCTATCGCACGGCCATGTCTGGGCGAGTCCTTGACAAATATGTGTGGTAATGGCGTGCAGAGCAGTTGTCGTGCTGTGCTGCTTACGGAATCCATGATGATGATCGGCAACTTGATTGCTATTTCTGATACTGGGGAGGACTAAGGCCTCAAGGGTCTTTGTTACGGGCGACAAAAGCGAAATCGGCCTGTACGATTCACTTTTGCTGGCATCCTTGCCTGGCTTCCGTAGTGGGACCACCCTGCCCATTTTCCAGACTTCGGGATGGATAGCGACAAGTTGAGAACTTTAATGAGATACTCCACTCCCGGCTCATCTAGCTGCTTCAGCATTACTATGGAGATTCCATCAGGGCTCAACGCTTTGGATGATTTAGCGTTCCTGATGGCATTGGCAACATCATCGATTGTAAACTGTGGTGGTTCCTCCTCGGCAGGAAGAGATCTGATGCGACGTAATACTCTTCCCTTCGCCCTGTCGCTCTATGGGTGCTCCACAAACTGTCGATTGAAATAACTTGCGCACCTCTTCGGGTCAGTCAATGTAACGTCGCCAAACGTGACTGAGGTCCTATCTTCCCTTCTTCCATGGTTTGAGAGTAACTTAACCGTTGCCCACAATTCACCTATACCGGCTCCAATGTTGCAACTCTTCAGATGATTTAACCACTTGTTCCGCTTATGCTCGACGACCATCCTGTTAACTTCCAGTGTCAGCTCCCTGACTCTGGGGTCATTGGGGTTGGTTCGACGAAGCTCATCACACTCATTTGTTAATCCCGTCGCCTCTGCTGGGAAGTTTGGTCTTATTTCGAGTATTCGACCAGCAGGGATATGGCGAGCAGCTGCAGCAGTGATGATGTCCAGGAACGTCCTTTTCGCTACCCGAACATCAGAAGGATTGGGCAGTTCTCTGAAGCGCTGATCGGTGAACTCTCTGAAACCCGGCCAATCAGCTTTCTAATGATTGACGAATGTGCGGCGTTCAGAGGTGATGAAATCGGGTGGTCTGCTATTGGAGAAAATTATGGGGAGATGGTCTGATCCAAGGGAAATTACGGGTTGCCAGGTAAGGTCATTTGTCAGACCAGGTGACACTATGGTTATGTATCCATGCTGATGATCGGCAACTTGATAGCTATTTCTGATACTGGGAAGGACTAAGGCCTCAAGGGTCTTTGCTACGGGCGACAAAAGCGAAATCGGCCTGTACGATTCACTTTTTCTGGCATCCTTGCCGGGCTTCCTTAGTGGGACCACCCTGCCCATTTTCCAGACTTCGGGAACAATGAGGGTGGATAGCGACAAATTGAGAACTTTAGTGGCTCATCCAGCTGCTTCAGCATTATCATGGACATTACATCAGGTCTCAACGCTTTGGATGATTTAGCGTTCCTGATGGCATTGGCAACATAATCCATTGTAAACTGTGGTGGTTCCTCCTCGGCAGCAAGAGATCTGATGCGACGTAATTCTCTTCTCTTCGCCCTGTCAATCTCGGGGTGCTCGACAAACTGTCGATTGAAATAACTTGCGCACCTCTTCGGGTCAGTCAACGTAACGTCGCCAAACGTGACTGAGGTCCTATCTTCCCTTCTTCCAGGGTTCGAGAGTGACTGAACCGTTGCCCACAATTCACCTATACCGGCTCCAATGATGCAACTCTTCAGATGATTTAACCACTTGTTCCACTTATGCTCGCCGACCAGCCTGTTAACTTCCAGTCTCAGCTCCCTGACTCTAGGGTCATTGGGGTTGGTTCGACGAAGCTCATAACGCTTATTTGCTAATCCCGGATATGGCGAGCGGCTGCTGCAGTGATGATGTCTAGGAACGTCCTTTCCGCTACCCGAACATCAGAAGGATTGGGCAGTTCTCTGAAGCGGTGACTGGTGAATTCTCTGAAACCCAGCCAATTAGCTTTCTTATGATTAATGAATGTGCTACGTTCAGAGGTAATTAAATCGGGTGGTCTGTTATTGGAGAAAATTATGGGGAGATGGTCTGATCCAAGGGAAATTACGGGTTGCCAGGTAAGGTCATTTGTCAAACCAGGTGACACTAAATATGTTCATGTCTGGCGAGCTGTGACACTCTCCACTAATTCTGGTAGGGGCGTCCTCATTGACCGTGTAAAACGTAGAGCTGTCAATCTGCTCAGCCGGCGCCGTACCTCTCTGGTCGTTCCCAAGGGCCGAATGACACATCTCATGATGCGCATTAAAGTCCCCCAGAACCAGACGATTATGACCTTCCAAAAGCGGGCTAATGTTAGGTACGTAATCTGAGATACAGCTATTTCTCGGCGTCATGTATATGTTCAGCAACTCTATCTCGGCAGTTCCACACCTGAATGCTACCCCCATACATTACATGTACGGGTCATTAGAGACAGGCTCAAGCGAGATAGGTCTGTATTGGACAGACTGATGCAATAGGAAAGCTAATCCCCACCTCCACTTCTGGTGCGATCTTTCCTTAGCAAGTTGTAACCATAACAACATTGTAAGCTACAGTTGTTGTTGAGCTTGGTTTTTTGCACCGCAGCGAACTTGATATTCCTCCGACTCATAAAATCTACTATTTCCTCGATCTTACCTCGGAGTCCATTGCAATTAAATTACAAAAAGGATGCATTTTCGGGATTGGGACAACAACAGTTGGTGTTAAAGGTTGCATATGCGGTTGTTGTCGAGGGGACTGCGGGGGAGTCTCATAATCAGACGACAAGGGAGTTTCGTAATCCGATGACGACTCACTGGGGACTGTATTCACACAGCATGCAGTAACATAGACCCTGTCGTAGTACCTCACGTGGACGAGTCCAGAGCAACCCCTTAGATGCACCCACTCCTGACATATATTGCATCTCACCGAAGGCTGGATGTGGGTGAAGATGCAGATGTGACAAACCGAGCACAAATATATTGCTGCTGGGTTTTCCTCCGTCCCGGCACGGACCAAAAGAATTCGGAGCAGGCATTCCGGGATATGCTGCTCCAAACACAGAAAAACAAAACAAATACAAACATATGTACACTGAGGTAGCAGCCGCTGGCCGGAACGATGATGTTGTGTGGTTCCGGATGAATCCGGTATGAAAGAACCCGCTGCCGTGGGATTGGTGGACCTATCTTGAACATTTTTGGTTGAATGTCAAACGTCAAATTGCTAGCTCGGTTAAAAATTGTGGCTAGAATGTGGGGGCTATCTTAAAACATGCACCTATATTGACGATTTTTAGTGGAGAAGTTGTATGACCATTGAGAGCCTCAAATGTCAAATGACAGCTAGTTCAGTTAAAAATTGTAGGTAAAATCCTGAAAAATCCGAGAATTGGGAGGTACCGTTATATGGGGGCTATACCAAAACGTGGTCCGACATAGCCCATCATCAAACTTGACCTGCCTGCATACAAACGCAGCATCTTTCCAAAATTTTATCGTATCATTTCTTTTTTGTGGATGCTAGAGTGATTACAACTGACAGAAGGACGGAAATGCATAGATCGAGGATTATTTCAATGCGTTACATACGGAAAAACAAACTTATATACCCTCCATACTATGGTACATATGAAATATAAAAAAAGTACTTCCAGATCTTACTTACAAAGAAGTCCTATCAAGGTAAAAACCTACTTAGGCCTACATTTCCCTGAGTAGCTTAACCACTTTCGATAATTTAGATGAATCCCTACTTTTTAAACCACCCCATTTAAACCTGACCAAAGTAATGTGTTTTAAAAATTTTGATTGACCAAAAGCACCATTAACATGCATAACTTAGCAACATAAACTAACCACACCCTTCTTTTCTTCCATGTAATAAATCCCCCAAAGCTATTACAACCACTGTGTAACTCTACATTGCCATGGACCATCAGCTATCAGCACAAGCAAAACCACCCGCACTACAACTTGCCTAGAAGTGCATTGCTGATGAATATGAATTTGACCTATGACCTTATCACCTACATCAGCATCATGTACAACATGCAGTATACACCCAACACATGTACAACAAGCTGTGTTGTTATAGCCATGAGTTAAGGGCTACTCAACCATGAAACAAAGAAACTGAAAACAGCCATAACAGATGGTTTTGGTAAAAGTAACAACAGCTAAATACCGTTCACTCAGTCACTCACCCGCCCACTCATGACTACGACGACGACGTCATAGAGATTTATTTAAAAATACATGTCCAACAATAGCCATGAAATCGTTGTTTTCTCTATTTTGAGGTGTGAAGAACCATAAAACAGCAACTTAACTAAAGAACCAAAGAAATTTAATTGGAAATTTAGTTGACTCTAAAAGTGTTTAGTTAAGTTTTCTCATTTAGCTGAAAGATTATTAATTTTGGGGTGTTCTTTGCTATTAAAAATATTTATGAATAAAATTTTAAAATTTTAATTAAGTGATTTTTATGGCAAAAGTTTAATGGGAAACCTTCATATTTGAAAAGGGTTCATAGAATAGCCAATGAGTTTGCAAAGTTAAAATACTTTCGCTAACTTAAAATTTTTATTACTTTTGCTGCTCAACAAAATATTGGCCGATTGATTATTGCTTTGGGTAATGTTTGCTCCTATCTAGAAAAAAGCAGAGTTAGGAGCCATCGGATATAAGGCCCAAATTGAATTCTGGACATTATGATCGTCCTGACAGCGCACTATAGGTCAATGGAGACATTTTATTGATCAAACGTCATAAATTAACAAGTAAAAAAGTATAAGTCGGCTTTGCCTTCAGTCTATGTGAATTAAAACTTTCATCTACGAACAGATAAAATTTATTTTTGGGATCTTCTCAGAATTTTGTTGCCCTTTTTGGGCATTTGACAAAAATGTGAATTAGGATTAAACTTTAAAAGTGTTACGGAGGAGGTACTTAAAGGAATGGACCGACCGACCATTATTGAAGTGGATCTTATTTTGAGAGTCATATCTTTTCGATAGATATCGCGCCCACTAGTCTTTTCGGGGAGTCATCGTATAATTTTTGGACCTGTATTTCAGAAAGCATGGAGCTGTCCACGGAAAACATAGTATGGCTGTAAACAGGACCACAACGAACAGCATCGGTATACATTTCAAAAGGATCTTGGAACAGGCCCTTAACTGCACTTAAACTCAACTGTTGAACTTTTGTGGGGAAGGTACCCTAAGGCGAGGTCCGATATGGGCCAATTTAGAGGTAAAACTGAATTTGGACAAAATATTAGGAGATCCAAAGTTTGGACCAACTCCGCTGCCCCGTTCAAGTGACAATTTTTTAAATATTGGGAGAGGTACCAGAAGGTGTGGACCGATATGGCTCATCTTCGAGCTGAAACTAAGTTTGGACAAAATATGGCAAAGTCCGAACGGCGTGCCCTAAGACACACTTGTAGAGAAGTTTTTCATGGCTGAAATACTCAGGAAATGTCGTCAACATTACTAAGAGGTATTTTGTCACCGTTGATCGATTCCCCGGCCAGGTAACTTCATATGGTGGGAAAATACCCCTCACTAATGTTGGCTACATTTCCTGAGTATTTCAGTCATGTAAAACTTCTCTAGAAGTGGTGGCATAGGGCACGACGTTCGGACTCGGCGATAAACTGTAGGTCCCCATATCAGGAAATATCAATCGGGGTGTACTCATTAATATGAGAGGAGTCTCCTTTGTCCCTTGTGGGATGTTTGTGGAACAATTATTATATTATTATTTAAGCTTGATGTGATAAGGTGGCAGAATCCACAAAGTTATTTCTAACAATAAGTTTATTTTATCCATAAATGATTTTTGATTTGCTGAAAGCTAATTTCCAGAAATAGTGGTGTGGGGTATCACATGGTCGGCCTCGCCCGACTGTAGTCTTTGCTTACTTGTTAATTCTAAAACCATTATTTATATGAGGCACATGTTGTCCTTATGAAAGTGTATGTACCCTCGTAAGCAAAAATGCTGAGGGTATAAACAACTTTCAGACAATTTGGAGTTGATTTAGCCATGTCCGTCTGTTTGTCTGTCTGGCTGGAACGCACGATAACTCTCGAAAGGATATGCCGATTTGGTTCACAATTTGGTCTTTATAATATTTTGTGCAAACTTAGTTTAAGTTCGGAGATTAGCCATATCGGTCCACTCCTTCACATACCTCCCCCACAAAAGCTCAAAAATGTTCGGACAAATTGTTCGCACGATAACTGTTTAAGTTAGAATTGCTCATATAATTTGAATTGGCCCTATGAATTGCATAGGTGTATTCGTTGAAATCTCCTCATGCCCATTTATTACACCCCTGTAATAGTATGAGAGATTTCAACGAATATTCACTTGACAACCGCCCTCTTCAAGCATCCATGCAGATGTCAACACACAACATAACAAAATAGATAACAAAAAGAAGATCGATCGACCGCTTGACTTGCAAGCAACACCCGCGCTTTATTGTAAGCATTGTACATATCGTTGTACAAAATTCTTAAAGGTAATATCGTTTACCATAAATAAATACCGGCAATCGAGCCAACCTTTTATTAAAACTATTGTGTTTTATTTTCTATTTCGTTTCTTTTTATATTGACGGCCAAACGTACGCATTGGGCGTACTGGCTCCATTGGGGAGCCTCGATAACACTTGTTCCCCCCAGTCCCTATAGTGCGGAATAAACATTTGATCCAATCGAGCCGGATAGTCCAGTTGGCATAATTTTGGAATTAAAATACAGTCCACAACATAATTGCAGCTTTCAACTACCATCGGTACGTATAGTGCAAAGTGAGCAATAAATAAAAACAAGTGTTCGTTCGTTTGTTTGTGGCCATCTCGTCTTACAACGTCATAGATTCCCTTTCTCCCTTTTTGTTAATCGGTCAAAGTCCAAATCGTGGACAGACATACGGGAATAATAAAATCAAAACAAAAATAATAAATACTTTCTTCTAAATATTTCGTATTATTTTTCGTTTATTTTCTTCTACATTGTCGTTTACCTGTTTCTTATTGTTGTTCCAAAAAGTGTTGAAATATTCCCTTAAACTGCATACAATAATTTGCATTGATTTCGTTTCGCTTTAGCAGTGTAAATATACCAACATATTTTCATAAATACATCGGTTACATATTTACACTGCACGGCCTATTCGTGGTCCCTTCTGTGCTGGTACACACACGTTTGTATTGATACATACTCCAGCATCGTCGTTCTGTTGTTCTGTCCAGTCGGTCAGCCAGTCAGTTGCATGCGAATGTATACACACACGCATGTACGCATAAATATTGCATTTTGGTAATTCCTCTTTCTGTCGTGTCCGTTTTTATTGCACGGTCTCCCGCCGGTGTATTATTACACAGTACCCGGTCAGTAAATTAGTACTGTGACACATATTAGTATATTTTATGGTAAATATAATAAATCGGTGTCAGGGAACATTTTAATAATATTTTTGGACATTTTGGAATTGCGTGCACCCTACGATAGGTCAGTTAGATCTTTTCTTGTGTGGGGCGTTATTTAAAAATATTTATTGCGATTTGTATATATTTTGGAATTTCAATATAGTTTGAAATTTTCGTGAAATTTTTGGGCACAAATAGTTTGAAATTGTTGCATTTTTTTGGACCCAAAAACACTACATTCGGTGGTTATTTGTAAATATTTGATATTGCATGCATCCTACAATCTGTCAATAGGACATTTTCTTGTGTAGGGCGTTTTTAGCCATACTTTTTGAGAAATTTTGTTGGAATTTTGATATAGTTTGAATTTCCAGTTGCATTTTTAGAAACAAATACGCTACAATCGGTATAGCATAACTGTACTATATATTTTTTGTGCAATTTATATAGGCTTTTTTGTTAATTATTCCATTCATATTTTTGTAAATTAGATGGTAATTTACAAAATTTGATATTTAACTATTGGTTTTAATTTCTTATTGCAAATTTGTTGCTTATAGACAATTGCTAATTATAATTAATAATTTTTAGTTGCTTTTCGTGTGCAAAATTTAGTGCATTTTTTGGATTTGGAATATTGTTTTAAATTTCAGATTGCAATTTTTAATTAGCACGCTATAATTGGTAGCTTAAGAACTTCTCTTTTTGTTGAAAATAATATATTTTAGTGTACATTTTACCGATTTAAATAAAGTTTAAAATTTTCTTTCTGAAAGTTTCGCTACAATAGATAGCTAGAACATTTCTGGGTTTGTGAAAAATAATATATTTTATTTTCATTCTTCTTTGTGGCTTTATATTTTTTGTACTTTGTGTCATTCGCCATTTTGTTGGTTTGTTTTTCCTAGTTTTCACTAATATGGCTTTCACTCCTCCACATTTAGTAATTCGTGCTTCCAAGTCTATCGTGGCATTCGCTGAACACTTCAGTACATTAAAGGAAGACGAACTTGACTTTTATGGCCTCGAAGTTTATTGTGAGGAAATTGAGAAATTGTGGAAAAACTTTCAAGAAATTTTTAGTAAATGCCTCCCTTCAGTAGAAAATCCTGAAAATCTTAATTCCATATATGAGGAGTCGCATAAGAAATATACAAGTTGTTCTTCAATAATAAATTGTTTGTTGTCAAAGTTTAGTAGTTCTCCTAAATTGTCCCTGAACTCACTGGATAGTTCGGAAGATTTTTTAACAAAGCATCCAGGCGATATTTCTTTGGAAAAACAGTCCTGTGATGTGATTGTTAAAAACGTGAGTTTGTCATCCCATCTCTCTCGTGATGTGGGAACACAGGCGTCTAGCTCTTCAATATTGAGTATTGGGAATCCTAGAATAGGCACAAACTTCGTTAATGATCCCACAAATTTTGATGACTTTCATAATCTTGCGTTACATCCTTTGGATATTGAGGTTTTTGATGGAAATTTTCTTAATTGGCCCACTTTTAGAGACTTGTTTAGTGAGGTTTATGTAAATAACTCCCAGGTGACAGATATTGAACGCATGTGTCATCTGGTGAGTAAAACTAGTGGTGAGGCCCGAGAAATCGTCTCGAAGTTTCCTTTAACTCATAGGAGTTTTGATCTTGCGTGGAATGAATTGAATTCCACCTATAATAATCCACGGTTGCTCGTCCACAATCAATTAAAATCTTTGTTTTCGCTTCCTGCGTTGGATAACGAAACTAGTTCGGGACTAAAGTCAATACAACGTGGGATCACTAGTTGTCTTTCTGCAATGGCAATTTATGATGTACCAACGGATAATTGGGATCCGATCGTGGTCTTCATTTGTTTACAAAAATTGCCTAAGATCACACACGCTTTATGGGAGCAAAGTGTGACAAATAAGTATCGTCTTTCAACTTGGAAAGAATTAGATGCATTCTTGACAGAGAGAATTCGAACTCTTCTGTGTTTGCATGAAATGAGAAGTGTTGGCACTTTGTATAATTCGACTTGTAAAGTGTCTTCTAAATCTTGTACTTCTTCTCCTCACTCTTCTCCCAGTCCCAAATACTGTTCGACATCTTTTCGCTCGTCTTCTAATTCTTGTTGCGTTCTTTGTGCAGAGCAACAACACAAATTAAATGTTTGCCAGTGGTTTGTAAATTGTACGCCGTTGGAAAGATATAAATTGGTCAAAAGACATCGTTTGTGTGTGAATTGTCTTCAGAAGGGACACGAAGTTAAAAATTGTGTTAGCCGTTGTTGTCGAAAGTGCAATCAGAGACATCATACTCTATTGCACAGAGATCGTTCTATTGTGAGCAGTCAGAGTCAAATTGTGACTCCCAGAAGTTCGAAGTTGTCTGCTTCAGCTTCCACTTTTCGGCCTAGAACTCTAAATGGTAGTTGTACTTCTTCCTCAGCTTTTAGCACTCCTTCGACATCGGAAGATAATGTAGTACGACAATCCTTCCACGTCAGGCAGAAAAGAAAAGTTCTATTGGGAACAGCACTGGTGAATATCGTTCACCAAGGTGTTTCTTTTCCTGCTAGGGCGTTGATCGACCCCGCTTCTGAGTCGTCCCTCATTTCGGAAAGACTTCAGAAGGATCTGCAACTCCAAGTTCAATCCACTAAGTCGACCATCATTAGAGTTAATAGTACTGTCGCAGCTACATGTCGTAAAAGTTGTTCATTGAAACTTTGTAGTCGTGTGGACAGGTCGTCTACTTTTGAGACTTCGGCGTTGGTAGTAGATTCCATATCGAGAAATCTTCCAACCTTTTCGGTCACTTCGGACCTTAAGTCGGATTTGTCGAATATAGTTTTGGCAGATCCTCAATTCGGCGAATCGCGCCCAGTAGATATTTTGATAGGAGCAGATTTGTACCCGAAGATAATTAAGAATCATACTCTTCGACTTTCGTCCGGTTCGCTGCTTGCTCAAAATACATCATTTGGATGGATTGTTACGGGTCCGGTCACATAAATTGGTTTTTCGTAAATCGTACGGAAAAATAGTTGTAAAGCGGCCCCAACCAAACGTAACGAACGTTAGCTCACGTTGCACTATCGTTCGCGGGGTCCCTAATGGCCCTTTCGTTAGCCAGGTCTATAGTGATCTGCACAACAGCTGGGTCCCTAATGGCCCAGTTGCTTGAATGGTCCCTCATGACCATATTTACCGCGGGGTCCCTAATGGCCCGGGGTCCCTAATGGCCCATCGTTTAGTTTGTAAGCCTATATCATGGTCCCTAATGGCCATATTTACCGCGGGGTCCCTAATGGCCCGGGTCCCTCATGGCCCATCGTTTAGCATGTAAGAATGTTTTTGAAAAAAATGATATGCTAAAAAGGAAAAAAAAAGAAAATGTTTGAAAGAAAAGATGTAAAAGGTTAATGCTCACGCCTGCACTGTATTAATACTTAATAACATACATCTAATTTACCATTGCACTATTCATTCTTTGTATATCGAATCTGTTAAAACATTTGGATGTTTCAAGGGAGGCGGCAAATGTTTAAGTTAGAATTGCTCATATAATTTGAATTGGCCCTATGAATTGCATAGGTGTATTCGTTGAAATCTCCTCATGCCCATTTATTACACCCCTGTAATAGTATGAGAGATTTCAACGAATATTCACTTGACAACCGCCCTCTTCAAGCATCCATGCAGATGTCAACACACAACATAACAAAATAGATAACAAAAAGAAGATCGATCGACCGCTTGACTTGCAAGCAACACCCGCGCTTTATTGTAAGCATTGTACATATCGTTGTACAAAATTCTTAAAGGTAATATCGTTTACCATAAATAAATACCGGCAATCGAGCCAACCTTTTATTAAAACTATTGTGTTTTATTTTCTATTTCGTTTCTTTTTATATTGACGGCCAAACGTACGCATTGGGCGTACTGGCTCCATTGGGGAGCCTCGATAACACTTGTTCCCCCCAGTCCCTATAGTGCGGAATAAACAATAACTCTTGATGGGAGTGACCGATTTTGTCCATACTTTGTACATAGTGAAATTTCTACCAGACTTAGATGGGGTTCTAATATGGGCTTAATCAGTCCACTCCTTCGGGTACCTCCCACACAAAATTTCGGAATTTCAGTTTAGGACCTGTTCACGAATCGCTTTTTTGTTGTAACAACTTGTATTCACTGCCCCCCATACGACGGTACAAGTTTCATCCGGGGCAAGTCCATACTTCCTGAAAGTTGCAAAAAATTCAATTGACACCGTGTGGAATGGGTGGAGCGCAAGATAACTCTCAAACGGATCTGTCGATTCGGTCCAAAATTCGAAAGTTCGTAGATAAGTTATATCGGTCCACTCCTTCCGGTACCTCCCCCACAAAAGTTCAAAAATGTTCGGTAAGTTTGTGCGCACGATAACTCTGGAGGACTTTGTACTTTGAAAATCGTAATATTTCTACAAGACATAGATCAAGTTCGAATATGGACTGCATATGTCAACTCCTTCTGGGAACTCCAGCACAAAATTTCAAAAAAAAAATCAGTTTATGGCCTTCTCTCGAATCACTTTGATCTTTGTTATAATAAGTTGCATTCGCTGCCGCCATTACGACGGTACAAGCTTTTTAGGACGCAAATCCATTCGTCATGAGAAAATAGCCCTAAAGTTATAAAAACCCGTATGGAACAATGTAAAATGGCTGAATGAAGCGCACAATAACTCTCGATCGGATCAGCCGATTTGATCCATAATTTGGGTTCCGTAATATTTTTCCAAGCTTTGTTTAATGTCTAAGATGGGCACTATCGTTGCGCAACTTCCGGCGAACCGTACAAACTTTGGATCTCCTTACACTTTGTCCAAAGTTAGTTTTACTTCAGAAATGGTCCGTATCGGTCTTCATTAACTAAAGTTCACAATTTTTTAAGGGCAGTTTAGGATCTGTCCGAAGATCCTTTGGAAATATACAGCCTGTATTATATTTGATATTGTTAATAGATGAAAGTTTCAATTCACACAGGCTGAGGGTATATCACTGTCGGCAAAGCCGACTGATACTTTTTTACTTGTTTTATTATAGCCTACTCCACAATGTGGGAAGGGTGTTATAAGTTTGATTTGCTAAAAATGCGTGTAGCACCACGAAATATACGTCGTACATCCCCAATGTGGTGTACCATTATTCATATCACGACGAGATAAAGCGATATAGCGGTGTGCGCGAATCAGTCCGAAATTGTAAATAAGGTGTGAGCACATAACAGAAAAGAAGCTAGAACCTTCACATGACGATCAGATAATTTTTAGCGGGTGAAATGAACCGAAACTTTTGTGTGAAAATTTGGAAAATAATTTTAATATATATCTTTGTTCCTGGGAGACACATTCCGCCCACGTGAGTTATTTTTGAAAGACATATTCATATGCGTACTCAGATAACATAGTTACAGCCTAGTATATTCAGAAATTCCACAATTTTAATTGTCTGTATAGTAACCATAACCACCAATCATGATAGAAAAGTTTTCAAAGCATGAAAGAAGGATTCCCAGTTTTTTTAAATTGTTACAAATTACAATGCTGTACGGGGTCTTGAAGTTTTTGTGATACCTTTGGTAAAAAATAATGAAAATATTTGTCTATTTTCATTGATCGATTCGATAAAAAAATACCCTCAATATTTAGGCCAACGAGATTATCGGAATAATGATTTTAGACCCAAGTATATTTGGACGACATCCATATCAGACAATATGGAGACTGGCTTGTGTGCACGATAACTCTCGAAGATTTAACCTCTTGGTTTGGTTGAAATTGAAATTATGTCTACAAAAGTTCAAAATTTTTCGCTAAGATTATTCGCACAATAGTTCCAGAAGGGACTAACCGAATTGTTCCACACTAGGTATGTGGAAATATTACTTCCATGCATGTATCAGCTCTTCTCCAACAGTTTTGAATTAGTTTGAAACATATTCGCTTTGCGGCCCCTTTTACGACGGTGCATTTTCTTTTTTTTTTTTTGCCAGTCCATACTTCCTGAGACGACGTCAACTAAACTGACTAGTGCCTAAGATAACCCTCAATGGGAGAAACCGGTTTGGTCTTAATTTTGTACGTCGTATTATTTCTTAGAGACTTGGATTACGTCCGAATGTGGACTACATCGGAACACTTCTTCGGGCGCTTCCACACAAATTTCGGAAAGAGCGACGTTTCGGACTGTTTCAATTTTTTGATTTTTTTTTGTCTTTGTGGCCCTTGTTACTACGGTTTTTTTTTTAAAGGTCAAAGTCCACTCTTCTTGGGAAATTGGCCCAAAATTAAAAAAAAAAAACAAGTAAAAAAGTGTCAGTCGGTTGCCGACAGATATATACCCTCAGCCAATGTGAAGCAAAACTTTCACCTCCGGACAGATCGAATGTATTTAAGGTCTCTTCAGAATTTTGTTGCCCTTTTTGGGCATTTGAACTTGCCGACAAAAATGTGGATTAGGAAACTGCACTAAGATACAATTGTTGAACTTTTGTAGGGCAGGTACCCTTAGGGAGGACCGATATAGGCCATATTAGAAGTTAAACTAAATTTTGATAAAATGTTAGAAGATCCAAAGATTGGACCAAATTGGTTGCCCCATCCAATATTGAGGAGAAGTACCGAAAGTTGTGGACGGGTATTGCCCATGAAAAACAAGTTCGAGAAACAGTTCGAGAGTTATTGTGTTTTCTACACCTTTCGGGCTGTTTTCCCAAGAAATATGGACTTGCCCCCGAAAAAACTTTTACCGTCGTAATGGAGGTAGCGAATGCAAATCGTTTCAACATAAATCAAAATGATTCGAGAGCTGGTCTTAAAGTGAACTTATCCGAAATTTTGTGTGAGAGGTACAGAAGGAGTAGACAAATATAGTCCATATTCGAACCTGATCTATATCTGGTAGATATATTAGGATGTGCAAAGGATGGGATTACATCGGTCACTCCCTTCAAGAGTTATCGTGCGCAAAATTTTTCCGAACATTTTTGAACTATTGTGGGGGAGGTACCTGAAGGAGTGGACCGCTATAGCCCATCTTCGAATTTAAAGTATGTTTTGATAAAATATTACGAATGCAAAATTTTGGACCGAATCGACAGATCCGTTGGAGAGTTATCTTGCGCTCCAACCACTACACAAGGTGTCATAGGGTCTTTTTGCACCTTTCCGGCCATTTTCTCATGAAGTATGGACTTGCCCCTGGTGAAATTTGTACCGTCGTATGGGGGGAAGTAAATACAAGTTGTTGCAATAAAAATCAAAGCGATTAGAGAACTGAGTGCCACCGTGGTGCAATGGTATGCACGCCCGCCTTGCACGCAGAAGGTCGGGGGTTCGATTCCCCGGCCATGCAACATCAAACATTTTTCAACGGTGGCAAAATACCCCTCAGTAATGTTGGCGACATTTCCTGAGTATTTCAGCCTTGAAAAACTTCTCCATAAGTGGTGTCTTAAGACACGCCGTTCGGACTCGGCGATAAACAGTAGGTCCCATATCATTGAGCTAAATATGAATCGGGGTGCACTCATTGATATGAGAGAAGTCTCCCTTGTCCCGTATGGGATGTTGTGGAACAATGTTTTTTTTTTTTGATTAGAGAACTGGTCCTAGACTGAACTTATCCGAAATTTTGTGCGGGAGGTACCCGAAGGGGTGGTCCGATTGAGTCCATAGTGAAACCTCATCTAAGTCTGGTAGATATTTCATAATGTGCAAAGTATGGACCATATCGGTTAATCTCTTCAAGAGTTATCGTGCCCACAAATTTTCCGAACATTTTGGAACTTTTGTGGGGGAGGTACCTGAAGGAGTGGACCTATATGTCCCATCTTCGAACTTAAATCAAATCTGGACAAAATATTTCGATACCCAAAATTTGAACCGAATCGATTGATCCGTTTGAGAGTTATCGTGCGCACCAGCCAGCCAGACAGACAGACGGACATACAGACAGACGGACGGACATTGCTGGATCTACTTAAAATTGTCTGAAACGGATATCGTACAAACATACTTGGGGTCTAAAACCATTATTTCGATGAAGCACATTTTTGGTCGTATCAAAGTGTAAAGGCTGAGGGTATAAAAACATAGAGACGTTATAAGTGTTAAGTTTACTTATTTTCTTTGTGGCCGAGGCTGAGGGTATGTCTCGGTCGGCACAGCTGACTGATACTTTCTAATACATAATATGTAGCGAAAAATTCCCGATTGGTCGTTATAAAATACGGTAAATAACACCTAACGTTTTCAGTAATGACGGCGTATATATATATATATATATATATATATATATATATATATATGTATGTTCTATATCTCTGGTATTTTACCATGTATATCCACTTATGTATGCATGACCGGACGGCTAAAATATTTCGCAATATAAAAGAAATTCCTTGGAAAATAGTGCCCAGGTGTTGTGGAGTAGGGTATCACATGGTCAGTCCTGTTCGAATATAACCCTCTCTTACTTGTTTTTTATTTATTATACCCACATCACTATGTGGGGAGGGTATTATAAGTTGTTTTTGGCCAAAAAGTTTGTAACGCATCGAAATAATATGACTTATATACATATACCAAAATGAATGTCTCGACGACCTGAGTCGATCTGGCTATGTGCTCGTCCGTCCGTCTGTCCATCTAAACTTAGTAATCACGCTACAGGTCGCAATTTTGATCGGATCGTCACCAAATTTTGGGTGTTGAAGAGGGTCCCTGAGGGGAAGAATCCTATTTGGGGGTAGTCGGATAATATTCAGAGTTTGGAATGGATAAAAAATTTATTAGGGAAAAAGTCAACGTTTTTTCCAAAGGCAATGTCTCAGCTTCTATAACGGGTATACCAGAAGCAAAACCTTATAATGAAAATATAAAATATCGCCTTTCTAACGATATAAAGTAGGTGGACAACGAAGATATCACAATAGTCGCAAATAAAACCCAACTTTTCATTTTTGAAATATTATTTATAATGATGAATATCACAGCTTTGGTTGGGGTCTTTCCAAAATCTGAGCCTTGCTATGAAAGTAGAAAATCCCTTTTTTGCAACGATGCAAAGTAGGTTGGCGTATATGGTCAAACACCGTAGATATCGCAAAAGTCGGTAATGCACCCCATTTTCCCATTTTTTGTAATCACGCTACAGGTCGCAATTTTTATAGGATCGTAACGAAATTTTGGTTGTTAATCGGGCTCCCAAAGAGAAAGAAGCGTATTGCGTTTGGCGATGGTCGGATAATATTCAAATGTCGGAATGGGCAAAAAACTTATGTGGACAAAAATTAAAAGTTTTATTCTTATGCGAATATCTCCGCTTTTAGTAGTCGTATTACAAAAGGAAAGCCCGTAAATAGATAAGGAAAATATCACCTTTATTATAATGCAAAATAGGTTGGTGCATATCCCACTTTCCTTTTTTTAATTTGAATTGTACTGACTAGTATCTTAGATTAGACGCTGGAATATCCCAATTTTCAATTTATGGAATTTTATTTCCATGTCAGATATTTCTGCTTCTGTTAGAGAGAGAGGAGATAGCTTGATAATGAAACTAAACCATCTGAGCTTTAAATTAATACAGAACGTGGCATTTATCACAATTTTAATATTTTGATGTTTTTAATTTAATGACAAATACCTGTGCTTCTATTTGGTGTATTAAAGACATGTAAAATGTGAATCAAGAAGACCAGCAAAGCTTTCAATCAGTACCAAGTAGATGTCGACAGTAGTCAAATATGAAATTAAATATTAATTATTTTGGTTCAGTTCGACTTAAATCATTTTGTAAAAAAAGTCAGATATATGAAAACACTAGCAAATGCCCGCTACTTCGTATGCGGAAAGGGAACAGAATATATAATCAATATTTAATACGGGAATGGTGAATGCTGGAGATTCTGTTGTACTAAGACCTATTTTTATTACCAATATTTTTTTCGATTGTAGCCAGAATTTACAAAAAAAAATCTGCCGTATCGCTTCCCTACACAACTACCATATTTTTTATTTCGAATTTCCAAAACTACGTATCATATTGCAAATTTCAGATTTGACTCCTGGTTTTAACCCTTCTAACATATATTCAAACCCCAATTCACTTTTCCAGCTTTATCTGTTCCCCTGAAACCCATTATAGTACTATTTAGTACTTTTTGTATAAATAAGTACGAATTTTAAAAGCCTCCTCCCTACCTCCACTCTAAACACGAATTGCTAATCTAATGCCAAATTTCAAAATTCCAGTTCTACCCCTTACAAAATCACAAATTGTACAAAATTCTATACCATATAGCCAATACCAAAAGGTGCCAAATTTTGTACCATTTAGCACTTTTCGTACACGATTTTCCAAAATGTACTTTCATATCTATCCGTTCACCTAAACCCAATTTATAGCCAATGTAGTTCCATTTAGCACTTTTCCATAAGTACGAATTTCCAAAACTACCTCAATCCTACACTCCAACAGTAATCTGTTCACGCAAATATAAATTGTAGCGAATTCTGTACCATTTAGTACTGCTTCGTGCACGTTACTACGATTTTCCAAAGCTACGTCTATATCTCAATTCTATATTCCAACAGTAATCTTATTTCCATATTTCAGGATTCCAAATCATACTAAATCTTCAAATCCAAATCATACTAAGCTCACTACCATTCAGGACTTTTCGACCTTTGGTACATCTTTCTTACTCTTCATCAGTGACCCCCATTCCAAATTTCAGGATTCCAACTCTATCCGTTCACCCAAATCCAAATTGTACTAAATTTAGTACCATTAAGAACTTTTCGTGCACTTATGTATAGTTCGAATTTCCAAAAATCTTTCCTTGTTACTCTCCACCAGTGACCCTAATTTCAAATTTCAGGATTCCAGCTCTATCCGTTCACCCAAATCCAAATTGTACTAAATTTAGTACCATTTAGTACCCTTATAGTTCGAATTTACAAAAACTTTCATTGTTACTCTTCATCAGTGACCCTCATTCCAAATGTCTGTATTCCAGCTCAATCAGTTCACCCAATTCAAAATTGTATTAAATTTAGTACCATTTAGTACTTTTCTTACCCTTATAGTTCGAATTTCCAAAAACCTTTCATTGTTACTCTTCATCAGTGACCCTCATTGTAAATGTTTGTATTCCAGCTCTATCCGTTCGTTCACCCAAATCCAAATTGTACTATATTTAGTACCATTAAGTACTTTTCGTATACTTTTAATTCGAATTTCCAAAACCTTTCTTTTCTACTCTCCATCAGTGACCTTAATTCCAAATTTCAGGATTCCAGCTCTATCCGTTCACCCAAATCCAAATTGTACTAAATTTAGTACCATTTAGTACTATTCATGCACTTATAATTCGAATTTCCAAAAACCTTTCTTTTCTACTCTCCATCAGTGCCCTTAATTCCAAATTTCAGGATTCCAGCTCAATTCGTTCACCCAAACCCAAATTGTACTAAATTTAGTACAATTTATTACTTTTCGTACACTTATAGTTCGAATTCCAAAAACCTTTCATTTTTACTCTTCATCAGTGATCCTCATTCCAAATTTCACGATTCCAGCTCTATCCGTTCACCCAAATCCAAATTGTACTAAATTTAGTACCATTTAGTACTTTTCGTGTACTTATAGTTCGAATTTCTGAAAACTTTTCTTTGTTACTCTCCATCAGTGACCCTCATTACAAATTTCAGGATTCCAGCTCAATCCGTTCACCCAAATCCAAATTGTACTAAATTTAGTACCATTTAGTACTTTTCGTACCCCTATAGTTCGAATTTACAAAAACCTTTCATTGTTACTCTTCATCAGTGACCCTCATTCCAAATGTCTGTATTCCAGCTCAATGTGTTCACCCAAATCAAAATTGTACTAAATTTAGTACCATTTAGTACTTTTCGTACCCTTATAGTTCGAACTTCCAAAACCTTTCATTGTTACTCTTTATCAGTGACCCTCATTTAAAATGTTTGTATTCCAGCTCTATCCTAAATTGTACTAAATTTAGTACCATTTAGTACATTTCGTACCCTTGTAGTTCGAATTTCCAAAAACCCTTTGGTACATCTTTCTAACTCTCCATCAGTTACCCTCATTCCAAATTTCAGAATTCTAGCTCTTCCCGTTTGCCTAATACCAAGGGTACCATATTTAGTACCTTTTAGTACTTTTCGTACACTTCTAGGTCGAATTTCCAAAAACCCAGCCTTATCTCACCCCTACACACCAACAGCAACCTACACCCAAAATTTCAAGTTTCTAGCTTCAGCCGTTTCGTCTGGGCGTTGATGAATCAGTCAGTCAGTCAGTCAGTCAGTCACTCACCTCACTACTCTTTTATATATATAGATTAGTATATCCCTAAAAGAAATGTTTACGATTGATAAGCTTATGCACAGGGGTAGTGGTGTAGGACATCACTTAGTCGGTCCCGTCCCGACTATAGGCTTTGCTCACATGTTTATTTTATTTATTTTAATTTTTTTATTTTTTTATTTATATTATTTATTGATTTTTTTTTTTTTTTGATCGCCAATTGGACACTGTGCCGTATGACTTACAGTTGTTGTTTTATCTTAGCTCAAAAAGTATACGCCAGAAAGCACATGGATACAAAAATTATGAACATTACACTGTAAAACAAAATCGAACTTTTTTAAAATTACAAGAAACCCTGCACAGCATACGAAAGAGGACCGAAAAAAGGAGACACATGTATCGGCGTTTGGAAAGATGACGTCGGGAAGTAACCTAAATGGGTGTGGCAAGTTCCGCCCATTTCTACAGGTTTTGAAATATTCGACATCAGATTCCTTGGAATCCTTGCATTTTAGGTATAAAGTGTCGAGGACCTGCTCTCGAATCGCTTTGATTTTTATTGTAGCAACTTGTATTCGCTGTCCCCCATACGACGGTAAAAGTTTCATAAGGGGCAAGTCCATACTTCCTGAGAAAATAGCCTGAAAGGTGCAAAAAAACCCCTATGACACCGTGTGTAGTGGTTGGAGCGCAAGATAAATCTCGAACGGATCTGCCTATTCGGTCCAAATTTTGGCCTCCGTAATATTTTATCCAAACATAGTTTAAATTCAAAGATAAAGCATATCGGTCCACTCCTTCACAAATGTGCAAAAATGTTCGGAAAAATTGTGCTAACGATAACTATTCAAGGCAGTGATCGATGTAATCCATACTCTGACATCCTAATAAATCTGCCAGCTATAGATCAGGTTCGAATATGGACTATATTTGTTTACTCCTTCTGGTACGTCCGACACAAAAGTTCGGATAAGTTTACTTTAAGACCTGCTCTCGAAACACTTTGATGTTTGTTGAAGCGATTTGCATTCGCTACCTCCATAACGACGGTAAAAGTTTTTTCAGGAACAGGTCCATATTTCTTGGGAAAACATGCCGAAAGGAGTAAAAAGCCCTATGTCACCATATGTGGCTCTCGAACTGTTCTACCGATTTGGTGCAACATTTGGTCTTCGTCATATTTTATCCAAACTTAGGTTCATGGGGCAATGCCGGTCCACAACTCCAGGTACTTCTCCCCAATATTTAAAAAATGTCACTAGAATGTTAGGACGATATCACTTGAATGATGCAACCAATTTGGTCCAAACTTTGGATTTCCTAATATTTTGTCAAAATTTAGTTTAACTTCTAAAATGGCCCATATCGGTCCTCCTTAAGGGTACCTCCCCCACAAAAGTTCAAAATTAGAGTTAATTTTTGTCGGCAAGTTCAAATGTTGAAAAAGGGCCACAAAATTCTGAAGAGACGCTAAATACATTCTATCTGTCCGTAGATGAAATTTTCAATTCACATTGGCTGAGGGTATACCTCTGTCGGCAAAGCCGACTGACACTTTTTTACTTGTTTAAGCTATCTTTAATTTTGTTTTAACGAATATTCAATATGTTTGAAAAAAGTTGTAAAACCAAATTTTTAATACTGACTTCTTCAAAATATTTTTCTGAAGCTTTTACAGTATATTTTTTCTATTTTAACATTGGGTTTGTACGACTTTTTGCAATTTAAGCAATATCTTCAATCTATGTGCCAAATCAAATATTTCCATTATAATAGCCTTTTCTTATCATTGAAAGCCATTTTCTCTTTCTCCCGCAAAAATATTAATTGGAATTTATTGAAAATCTTTTCCAACTGTTCTTCGAAAAGCCCACATTTTATGGAGGTTTTCTTTTTTTCGTGTAAACAATGACAAGACCACTTCGATTGCGTTTTGGTTTGGACATGTTTAACAATACACAAGTTCAATGTATTCATCGTAGCCAACTTTTCAAAAAGAAAAGAAAAAACTTGAAAAAATCCAAAATCTAAATACATTCATACTAAAATATGTAAAATGTGGTCTATATTCCCATTAGATTAGTGGGTTGGATTATGTTCAGTTGTTTGCAATGCTCTACTGCGTTTATGTTTTTTCCAAATCGAAAAAAAACATGACCCCAAAACCAAATTGTTTGTATTTCGTATCGCTGTAAAGAGAACTTAAAGCAAATATTTTATGTTCAAAAGTTCGTCTCAACATGAAGTGGTTGGTTTGTGGCTTTTTTGGGGATTTGTATTTAGCAAGAACTCGTTTATAACATTTATTTGAAATTTAAACTCAGCTGTGAGATTTGCAAATGCTACACAAATTGCCAGTACTTAAGAATTTGCCGAATGTGCCTTACTTAAGCAGAAATCGTTAACATTTCTGCGAATAATTATTTCTAGAATGGATGTGAGAGAAGGGAGAATTTTGTAGTTCGAGAGGGAATGTAAATTCAAAATTGTTTTATTTAAATCTCTTGTTGCTGGGTGGCGTTTTTATGCTTATAACTTCTTTGGAAACAAATTCGCAAAAAGTTTTCTTAGCAAGAAGCTTATGATTGACATGGGAAATAAGTGAATAAACAGTCATTTGAATTTCTTATTTACGTATTATTTCGAAAGAATTTTCGATGATCTTTAGAGGAATGTATGTTAATTTTGTGTGGATTATTTGCATTTCGAATTGAAACTTTTGCATAAATGTTTTATTTACTACTGGGGGAGCATAGTCTTCCAATTATGATATTGAAGGTCAGTCACACAAGTTTATAGTCAGCAAGAATGATTCATTCATCATTCTATGCCTAGTTGGGATGGTGAAACACGTTTTAAGGTCATCATCCCATTATTCAAATACACTAGGTCACTAGAAAGTTTTTTTTCAATATAACAAATAAAGTAATAATTTTCCTGTGTGTGCATTGGCTAGATTTGACCTAAAAGACGAACTAAGAATATAATTCCATTCCTTTCTATTTGTTGTTTGTTTATTTCCCAATTTGGAGTGAAAAACAATAAACTTCGAAATACTTCATTCTATTCAAATTTCCGGCATTGGTCTAGTGTTCGATGTAGTATGGAACTACATGCCGAAAATTTTTGGTATTTTTGAGGTTCTCATTGGAACCTCCAGATTTGCGGTATTTGACTGTTGAGGTAACATTTAACATAACATTTACCATTTGAGGTTCATTGCAGCTACGAAACTTTTCCACCAAAATCTGTCAAGATAGGACCACACTTTTGTATAGACCCAATATAAATGTACTACCAGGTTGAACACATGTTTATACCCTCAGCATTTATATGTTAACTAGCAAAGTGCCCGCCACTTCGTATGCGGAAAAAATAAAAAAACAACAAATATTACATATTTAATACCGAAATGATGAACTCTGAAAATGTTGTTGTATTTTAACTGATATGTAATTTCATTTAAGTACTATTTGTAACACTTTTGGATTTCTATTTTTCAAAAACATCTGATGCATTTCACCCGTACAAATCAGCAGTAAGGCGTTTGTCTACTGGGTGCAAAACAAAAAATTTCGTATAGATCTACGTTTTCATATGGACTTTCAAAGCGTTCCGCCTTCGCGGTCACATCAAACCTATGGTACAATCTTGAATACATTTTTTCAAACCCTTGAACCTTTTCTCAAATTTTGCAGTTTTATCCCTACTTGTTCTCTCAATGCTTATGACATTAAATGTAGAAACATGCTATAAATTTTAAGTGCGAATTTTCATAACCATTGTGACCTAATCATAACAGTGTCTCTCATAATAAATTCCACAGCGCTGATTTACCAGTTCATTCATTTCAGCAATTCAATTTGCAGTACAATTTAGTAATTCTAAAACATTTATGGTATATCACCCTTTAGACACTAATAGTATTATTCCAAATTATATAACTCCAGCTTTAATACTATACCCAAAACTTAATTTGGTACTTCTTGTAGGAGGTATTTCCAATAGCACCTCCATAGCTCAGAAAACAGCGACCTATATACCAAATTTCAGAATTAATACGCATTAAAAATGGCACCAAAGTTATTACTTTTCGTACACCTGGGTATAAAGTTCAAAAATTACTCCCTACATACCAACCATGATTCTCATTGCCAGCTATATCTGTACCCCCACCATATCTTAACTCCGCAAAAGAACAGTAGCTCCAACTTTAACTCTGCTTCTACATCAAATACCTAATTTAGAACGATATAGTACGTTTCGTATACTTAAGGTACGTATTTTAACAACCACATCCATATCTTAACCCTGTATACAAACGCCGAAATAAATACCAAATTTCCGAATTCCAACTCTATTCCTACACCCAATATAAATTTTATTACAACTTTGACACTAATTTCCGAGATTTCTTTTTTATATCCATTTGGTTTCATTTAACACTTCTTGTACATATGAGTATAAATTTCCTTAACTACCTCCTTATGTCAATCCCACACTATCTAATCTCGAATTTCTGGTTTCCAGGTTTCTGGTCCACCAAAATCATAATTGTACCAAATTTCCAAAATTACCTCAATTCTACACTTCAAAAGCAATCTTAATTTAAAATTTCAGGATTCTACCCGCTCGAAATTTAGTATCATTAAGCTTTTCGTACCCATAAGTACGAATTTCCAACATCGATCTTTATCCCAAATGTCAGGATTTCAGCTCTATCCATTCACCCAATCCATATTGTACCAAATTTAGTACTTTTTGTACCTATAAATACGAGTTTCCAAAACAACCTCAATCCTGCACTGCAACAGTAACTTCAATTTAAGGTTTCCAGCTTTATCCGTTCACCCAAATCCTAATTGTTTAGTACCATTTTGTACATTTTGTACCCATAAGTACGAGTTTTCAAAGCTACTTCCATTCCACACTATAACAGTACACTTCAACAGTTATCTTAATTCCAAATTTCAGGATTCCAGCTCTATCCGTTCAACCAAATCCAAATTGTATAAAATTTAGTACCATTTAGAACTTGTCATACACATAAGTACGAATTTCGAAAACTACTCCATTTCGCAATCCTATACTCCGTCAATAATCTTAATTCCAAATTTCAGGTTTCTAGCTCTATCCGTTCACCCAAATTCAAGTTGTACTAAACTTGGTACCATTTAGAACTTTTCGTACATAAAAGTACGAATTTCCAAAACGACCTCCCTATTTCAATCCTATACTCAGTCAGTAATCTTAATTCCAAATTTCAGGTTTCCAGCTCTATCCTTGCACCCAAATCCAATTTGTCCTAAATTTAGTACCATTTAGCACTTTTCGTACACATGAGTAAGAATTTCACAAACCATTTCCTTTTATAAACACCACTTCCTAACCTTCATTTCCATGCCAAATTCCAACTTTCTAGCGAAATCCGTTCAAAATATACAATTGGTACCAAATTTAGTACTTTTCATACACTTTGAGGTCGAATTTCCAAAAACCCTTTGGTACATCTTTCTAACTCTCCATCAATTACCCTCATTCCAAATTTCAGAATTCTAGCTCTTCCCGTTTGCCTAATACAAAGGGTACCATATTTAGTACCTTATAGTACTTTTCGTACCCTTCTAGGTCGAATTTCCAAAAACCTACGCACCGACAGCAACCCACAGTCAAAATTTCAGCTTTCTAGCTTCAGCGGTTTCGTCTGGGCGATGATATACATGTCACTCACTCACTCACTCACTTATCACTAAGCTCTTTTATATATATAGATATGTATTTTTGGACGATATCCGTTTCAGACAATTTGGAGTTTATTTTACCATGTCCGCTGTAAAACGGATCAACCGATTCAATCTATAATTTGGCTTTCGTAATATTTTGTCAAAACTTAGTTTAAGTTCGAAGATGGGTTACATGGGTCCACTCCTTCCGGCAACTCTCCACAAAAGTTCGAAAATGTTCGGAAAATTATGCGCACGATAACTCTTAAAGGGAGTGACCGATTTGGTCCATACTTTACACATCCTAATATATCTACCAGATATAGATCTGGTTCGAATATGAACAATATATGGCCATTCTTCGAGTACCTCCCACACGAAATTTCGGAAATGTTCAGTTTAGGATATGCTCTCGAATTGCTTTGGTTTTAGTTTTAACATCTTGTACCTACTGCCCCCATTGTGATAAGAGGAATGAATTCAAGTATGTTTTATGGTTGTTGTAGGCCTGCCTAAGTAGGTGCCGGCGCTTAAAAACGCCACTGGCAAAAAGGTTTGGTGGTTTCTGTAGGCACTTAAAAGCGCCAAGCAGATTTTTTAAATTTCGCAGCACTTTAGAGTGCTTATAAGAAAAAATGTTTTAATTTGTATTGCCAATTATTCGGCAGTTAAAACTTGATTGGTTTTATTTTTATTTTCATCCATCTTATATAGTATACATAACGGGAAAACTTAATTCTATTTTCTTATATCCTAATATCCTTAAATGTAACATTGATGTTGTACTAAAAAGGCAAGTAAACAGCTGATGATAACATCTGGGTAAACAGGTGATAAAGACAGCTGATATTAGGGTTCGGAAGGTGTGTTTATCGATAACAATCGATTACACTACACCCCCACCCTTAAAAAAAATAATTTTTATGTAGTAAAAATTATGCATTGTATTTTAATATATGAGTAATTGATATATAATAATTGCTTAAACTAATTTCCATTTTTTTAACATGTTATTATGATATTCTTTCAATTTTCCATCTATAGATATTAAAGAATTAACTCCATTTTGTTTTATGATAGTATAAGGTCCTTGGTACGGAGCTTGATATTTCTTTCTATTCATAACTTTTAAAAGTACTTGATCTCCTACGACTAGATTTAGAGAATTGACATTAGTGTCCTTAGAAATTCTTTTGATCTTAGATTCCTCTAGGAACCGTTTAGCTTTTTGTAGTGAAAATTTCAGTCTATGTTTTAATTCTGTTACATAGTCTTCAGTATTATAGAATGGTTTATTATTCATTAACTCATCATTTGGTAAATAAGGAAGTTTACCAAACACTAACTCGTAAGGCGTATACCCGGTATCAATGTGTGGCGTAGTATTGTAGGCAAAAGCAAAGTATGGTATCCAAACATGCCATTCATGATCTTTTGAATAATTGAGAAGGAATTCATTAAGTACCCTATGATTGCGTTCTATCGAGCCTAAAGTTTCGTGGTGGTACGGAGTACTAAAAGCTTGCTTAATATCTAGTAATTTACATATTTCCGACATAAGCTGATTCGTGAATTCCGTACCTCTATCCGATTTGAGTATTTTAAAGTTACCGTAAATAAGAATAAACTGTTCTACTAAGGTTTTTGCTACAGTGACAGCGTCTTTCATCTCCATTGGACATGCTACTATGTATTTGGTGAGGTCACACTGTATTGTTAGAATGTATCGATAATTGTTTGATATCCTAATGGGACCTACTGTATCTATAGACACGACCTCGAAACTTGTTCCCGGGGTATAGGTTAGTGTGCATCTTTCCTTTATATGCTTTGTCTGTTTATTTATTTTGCATTGGGAACAGTTAAGCACAAATTGTTTAATCATCTTATTCATATTTTTCCATATAAATCTCTGTTTTAGTTTGAGTGTTGTCTTTCGAATTCCTAAATGTCCGCCATGTACAGAGTTGTGGAATTCTTCTATCAATTTTAGTTGGGTTTCTTTGCAGTATATGCGTTTTGGTTCCTGATATAGTAAAATCCTTATTTTCTTTTTCTCATTACACTGTATTTGACAAAAAAGTTCTCTGAAATCTTCAATATTGACTTCTTTGAATATTATATCGTTTTTATTCAATGCTAGTTCACTCGATCGCGAACTACGCATTTTCGCCGTCAGTTTTTGCAACACCATGCTGATGGTCGAGGGATTATCGCTACATTTTACTATTACCTCATTATCTAATTCATCTATTCGTATGTCTTCATTATCTGGCGCTGGTAAAAACTTTAACTTTTTTATGTTCTTGATATCGTTTAGAGAGGTACAATCCCATATTATGACGTCGTTCAAGTTATTTACATTTTCTTTTGATTTGTTTTCATTGCTCGCGTCTGTGTTTGTTTTCTTTTTCATTTGTCGCGTAATGGCAAGTATTTTCTTTTCATCTGTTCTGGCTGGAATCATTGACTTTAATGTATCACTATCTATGCTAATTCTCGAAAGCGCATCCGCATTTGTATTTACTTTGCCCTTTTTGTAAATTATATCGAAGTCATAGTCTGATAAATCCATTCTAATACGTGTCATTTTTGAAGATGGATTTTTGTGGGAGAAAAGTGACACGAGGGGTCGGTGGTCTGTTACTACCTTGAACCTTCTGCCGTATAAATATGGCCTGAAAAAATTTATTCCCCAATGAATTGCAAGTAACTCCTTTTCTATTATGGGCTTGTTTAGATCATGCTTTGATAGGGTTGTACTTGCATATGATATCGGTAAGTCTGACCCAATATCCCCTTGTGAAAGTACTGCCCCAAGAGCGTAATTTGATGCATCTGTTGTTAGTAAGAACGGTTTTCCGAAGTCTGGGTATTGTAGTATTGGTGAACTTAATAACTTATTTCTTAGTGTATCGAAAGATTGTTGACACTCTGTTGTCCATTCGAAGATTTTATTTTTCTTAGACAAGGCGTTAAGACTCTTTGCAATATCTGCAAATCTTGGTATGAATCGCCTGTAATAGTTGCAAAATGCTACAAATCTCCTAGCTTCATCCGCATTCTTTGGAATTGGATATCTCCTTATTGCGTCATCCTTCATAGGATCAGTTTTTATACCCTTATCAGTTATAAGATGGCCAAGATAAACTACTTCTGGTTTTAGAAAACTACACTTCGTAGCATTAAGTTTTAAATTATACTTCCTCAACCTTCTGAATACATTTATTAAATTCTCATTGTGATGCTGAAGACTACATCCGAAGACAATAATATCATCAACATATAAAAAAGCAGCAGCGTCCAAACCGCTCAATGCTATCGTTAACATTCTCTGAAAACTGTTTGATGATATTTTTAGGCCAAACGGCAGCCGTTTAAACTGGAAGTGTCCATTTTTTGTTGAAAATGCGGTGAGGGGACGAGATTCTTTTTTGAGACTAATTTGGTGGAACGAGTTGGTCATATCTAAAGTCGAGAAATATTTAGCTCTTCCAAGTTTATCCAGAACATCTTCCAGTCTGGTCAAAGGAAATTTGTCGTTAACGATTTTTCTATTTAATTTCCTGAAGTCTACAACGAGTCGCCATTTCTTTTCCCCATCTTTTGATTTCTTAGGTACCACTAGGAGAGGTGAATTGTACGGGCTGACAGAGTTCTCAATTATGTCATCCTCAAGCAACTGATTTACTTGACTATTTATTTCTTCCATTTGTATTTCTGGCAATCTATAATTTTTGATGTAAACGGGAATTTTATCATCCATTTGGATGTGTTGTGTGTAAAAATTATTGGTACTTAATTTGTCTCCAGGAAGGTGAAAAATATCCTGGAAAACTTTTATAATGGAAGCTAATGATTCCTGCGCATGTGGATCTTCTGTTCCAATGTCTAAACTATTCAAAAGTTGTCCAATTCTATTATCTTCTGTTTGAGACAGATTACAAGTATGAAAAATGTGATACTCACTTAAAGCATGTGCATCAAACTCCAATGAATCTAATCTTACTGCCTCATTTGTTGTGTTTAATACTTTGACGTGCTTTATACCATTTTTTGGAACTATACAATTTGCCAAAAAAACGCCTTTTGCAACTTCTTTGTTCAGTATTAATGTATCTACCTTTACATCTAAATTCAGTGGTATTATCAATTCGGTTCTCGAAGGTATGAATATTTCCTGTTTCTTCTGATATTTACAATTCATTGGTAGAATAAATTCCTTGTTATTTATGCAGAATTCGATTGTAAACGTTTCGAAATCAATTTTGCATAAATGTTTCGTAAGGATATCACGCCCAATTATCCCATCCGTTGGAATTGGAAAACTATTTTCTACCATATAAAATTTATGCTGAAACTCTGAAGATTCTAAACATAAGGTTAAATTGGATATTCCTAAACATTGTACAGCATTTTCAGTAATTCCAGTTAGTCTTGCTGTCTCTTGTGTATTTATATTTCCAAAGTTATAATTCTTACAAACCGATACATCTGCGCCTGTATCGACTAAAAATGTTAGTGGTTTTTGTATATTTTTACATAATAATGATACGTATGTGCTAGATTTTATATTCATTTGAAATATTCTTATGATTGGCCTTCTTGGACAACTTCCTCTGTTGTCCGGCCCTCTAAGTTTCCCTGCTCTTCATATGCATATGCTCTATAACTACAATCCTGTTTACCTGTATTACCATTATTTTTATAACGACATCCACAATCATCTTTTTCATCATATCTGTAGTTAGTATGTCTATAATAACGCTTGTTATTGGACCTGTTGCTTCCGCTTGGTTTATCCATTTCATTGATATTGTTCTGCCTACCATTATTATAGTTATTATTGCTATGTTTGTTGTCATTCCAATTCTTGCCACCATTAAATCTCCAATTTCCACTATACTTATTATTGAATTTGTTACCAAATCTATTATAATTGTTCCCATAATTTCTATTCCTGTAATCATGGTCATAGCCATTATGTTTGTGGTTAGGACTAACGCTCCTATTACCAGCAAAGTTATTTTTATTTATAGCGAATACATTCTTTTCTTCATTTCCCAAACATTTTTCCGCATGTAAACATCTTTGCGCCGCTTCATTAATACTATTAGGTGGATTTGCTAAAAGTATTGTCTGGTATTCCGTCCTTACGCCTTTCATAAATACATTCAATGCCATATTATCGCTAATTTTATAAACCGCGTCTTTGGTGTCTTGTGAAGGTTTAATTAGGCTATTAATCTCAAAGGAACTTAACTGGTCAGTAAGTTCTGATATTTGTTCTCTGAATTCAGTTATCGTTGCATTATTCTGTGTTGTTGTTCCCAACTCTGACAAAACCTGTTGTAAAGTTCGGGGATTCGGATACGATTCAATCAAAAGTTTCCTAAGTTCAGTGAAAGTAGTTGGTTTATTAGCTCGACCTAACGTACCCCGCACTTGGCTCGACAGCTTGAAGTTGTAGACATACTTGATGAATAGTTCTCTTTGTTCAATTACTATCATATCATGCAGCAGTTCTGCTTGGGACAAAAAATCATCCAAAAATTTGAATGTTCCCTTGAACACCTGCAAGTTTTTGCCTACTATCGAAATGTCGAACTGAGACATCTTTGGTGAACTTCCTTCGATATGTTTTTCCTTTATTTTTAAACTTAATAAAATTGTTTTTACCTCTATGCAAAATTCTTCTACTTTTTGTCTAGATTGAGTTAATTCTTCAATATCTCTAAATTCATTTGATTTTTCTTTTATAAAACTTAATCTATTTAACTTATCGTTTATATATTTTGGGGAAAATGATTTATTTATGCTCTTTTTTAAATTTGTTTTTAACGTATCCAATTCATGTATGAATTGAACCAATTCTTCCATTTAATAATTCTATTCTTTATCTTTTGGCCTGTTCCCGTTCTTTATTAACCGGTAAAAATAGCAAAAGTTATAAAATAAGTAATTAAACCTCATACAAATTGTGTGAACGGAAACGCAAAATGTGTAAACGTGGTAAAAACTGTATAATATGCTGTTTATATTAGAGCTTTTTGCAGGGTTAACCTTCTTTGAGAGGATTTGTTTGAAATATAAGCAATGGAATTGACATTTAAAACCCAGTCGGTTTGTTAAATCCGGTTATATATAAACGGGGTATAAGCTTTAATTCTGGAACTGAGCTTTTTTTTTATTGTTTCTTTGTGCTTGATTTGAGTAAAAAATTTCAAATTTGCATTATAGGCTTTTAATGTTATAGCTTTTTACTGGATTAACCTTCCTTATGAGGATTTATTTAAAATATATGCAATTTAATTGACATTTGAAACCCAGTGGGTTTTTTTAAATCCGGCTGTATGTAAACGTACTGTTAGATAAATTCTCTTAAGTCACTATTCGTAGACACCCTGTTACTACTGGGTGTTAAATGATTTTATGTTGAAAACAACTCTGAAGCTGGTTACCGGTTATATGTACTCGAGTAGTCTTTTTGTGCTATTTGTGACATTTCATTCTTCTCACTAGTTTTGTTTTTATTTTTCTTCTATTATGAAATTGTGTTTTACTTGTTATAGTTTAAGTTTTTTTATTCATATAAATTATAAAAATAATATAAAATATATAAAAACTGTGGTTTTCTGTTGTGTATTCATTTATTTATTTGACATATTATGTTTTTGTGCCATCAGTGATTTTATTTCGTCTATTCTTGTCCACAAATCACATGCAATTTTCCACGGTGGAGGCGGATCTGCATTTATACGTGCTTTCAGGTCTGCTAGTTCTCTGCGCAGTTTGACAAGCTTACTACCTCTTTGGTGTTTGGGTTTTTGTGTGATTGGAATCCTGGTTAGCTTGTCTTCTTTGATTTTTTGTTGCCTGGTGATGTACTCTTTTATAGTCAACCGTGCAGGACCTGGTTTAGCTACAGCTGGAACGATGTTTTCCACAGGAATATTCTTTGAGTTCGGCAGGATCGCCATGTGATAAGAGGAATGAATTCAAGTATGTTTTATGGTTGTTGTAGGCCTGCCTAAGTAGGTGCCGGCGCTTAAAAACGCCACTGGCAAAAAGGTTTGGTGGTTTCTGTAGGCACTTAAAAGCGCCAAGCAGATTTTTTAAATTTCGCAGCACTTAAGAGTGCTTATAAGAAAAAATGTTTTAATTTGTATTGCCAATTATTCGGCAGTTAAAACTTGATTGGTTTTATTTTTATTTTCATCCATCTTATATAGTATACATAACGGGAAAACTTAATTCTATTTTCTTATATCCTAATATCCTTAAATGTAACATTGATGTTGTACTAAAAAGGCAAGTAAACAGCTGATGATAACATCTGGGTAAACAGGTGATAAAGACAGCTGATATTAGGGTTCGGAAGGTGTGTTTATCGATAACAATCGATTACACTACACCATGAGGGACATGTCCATACTTCCTAAGAAAATAGCCTGAAATGTGTAAAAACCCGCTATGGCTCCATATGTAGTGGATGGAGCGCACGGTAACTCTCGAGCGGATAAACCGATACGGTCCAAAATTTGTTAGTCGTAATATTTTGGGCACACTTAAATCAAGGTCTAAGATGGACCTTATCGGTCCACTCCTTTGGGTGCCTCCCCCACAAAAGTTCAAAACTTTTCACTAAAATAGTGCGCACGATAACTCTCGAAGGCAATAACCGATTTGGTTCATACTTTGCACATCGTAATATTTTTACGAGACATAGATCAGGTTAGAATATGGACTATATATATCAGTTCCTTCGGGTAACTCCCACACAAAATTTCGCAAAAGTGCAGTTTAAGACCTCCTCTAGAATCGTTTTGATTTTTCTTGCAACAGGTTGCACTCAAGGCCCCTATTATGACGGTACAAGTAACGGCAAGTAATAACTCCTTGAATAAATGACCCGAAAACTGTAATAACACCACGACCGTGTAGTGGCTGGTGTGCACAACAACTCCCGAACCGAATACAGCGTTGGTCCACACTTTGTATATCGTAATATTTCTTCGAATATTATATGAAATTCGAAGATGGTGCTTATAGTTCCGGTACCTCCCCCACAAAAGTTCAAAAATATTCGCTAAAATGGTAAGCGCAATATCTCATAAACGGAGCAACCAGTTTGGTCCAAACTTTGGATCTCGAAATATGTTGTCCAAACTTTGGATCTCGAAATATGTTGTCCAAACTTAGTTTATTTTCAAAAGTGGGCCTATCGTTCCATTCCTTAGGTTTCAACCACACAAATAATCAATATTTTTGTTTAAGTGCTGTTAAGGGTCTGTGCGAGAATCCTTTGGAAAACTTTACCGAAAGTACTCCTAGAAGCTAAATGATGTTTTTCATGGGCATGTCTATGTTTCCTTATATAATGGTCCTATCGAGAAAACTTTTCTGATTTTATCCTAATCCATATCCTTGTCGGCAAGTTCATAAGCCCAAAATTCTGAAGACCCCCTAAAAACATACGTTCTTTTGGGAAAAATGTGTTTCAGTTCACACAGACTGAGGGTATATCTCTGTCGGCAAAGTCGACAGCCTTTAGGCTAGAAAGGGTATATACACTTTGATACGACCAAAAATGTGCCTCATCGAAATAACGGTTTTAGACCCCAAGATTGTGTGTAGTCAGTTTAGCCAGTACCTCCTACACAAAATTTAAAAATGTTCCTGTAAAATGGTGTAAACGATAACTCTTGAAGGGAGCAATTGACTTGGTCCAAACTTTGCACATCGTATTATTATTTCTTCCAGGTATATATCGCACTCAAATGTGGACCATATCGGTCAACTTCTTCGGGTACCTTCCATACAAAATTCGGATTAAGTGAAGTTTAAGAGCTCCTCTCGGATTGTTTTGAACATTTTTCCAAAAGGAAAGCCCGTCAATGGATGTGGAATATATCACCTTTATTATGATGCAAAATAGGCTGGCGCACTCCCACTTTCTCATTTTTTTACTTGCACTGACGAGTATCTCAGCTTTGGTTGGATGCGTTTCAACAATGAGGACATTCTAGACTTTAAAATGTTCCCAATTGCGTTACCAAACTTAGTAAAATTCTTGTGATGTTGAAAAAAATCTGTGATGTTGAAATGCTAACCAAGAAGACCAGCAAAACTCTCAATCAGTATCAAGTAGATGTCGACAGTAGTCAAATAAAAACTGAAATATTAATTAGTTTGCTTCAGTTCTCCTTAAGTCATTTGGTATAAAAGCCAGATAGGTAAAAACTTTAGTATCTCCCTAAAAGGAATGTTTACGATTGAAAAGTTTATGCACAGGGTTAGTGGTGTAGGGTATCACAATGACGGCCCGTCCCGACTATAGCCTTGGCATACTTTTTTTTTGTCACATTTCCTACCGATTTGGTTGTGAATTGGAAATTTCTTTTTATTCGAAACAAGTCAAAAATTATAGAGAGAGATATGCCCTGAGCCTATGTGAATTGAAACTTTCATCTACGGTCAGAATGTATTTATGGTATTTTCATTATTTTGTGGCCTTTTTGGACATTTGAACTTGCCAACGAAAATATGGATTAGGATTAAAGTTCAAGAGTGTTGCAGAGGAGGTCCTTGAAACACAGGACCGACATAGTCCATTATGGAAGTGGATCTTATTTTGGGAGTCATATCTTTTCGATAGATATCGCGCCCACTAGTCATTCCAGTCGGCCATCGTACAACTTATGGACCAGTATACCAGGAAGCATGGACCTATACACGGAAAACATAATACCCCTGTAAGCGGGACAACAACAAACAGCTTCGGTATACATTTCCAAAGGATCTTCGAACATAACTTAAACTGCACTTAGACACAAATGTTGAACTTTTGTGGAGGAGGTACTTCCATTTTAGAAGTTAAACTAAATTTGGAAAAAATATTAGAAGATCCAAACTTTGGACCAAATTTTTTCAAGAGATATCGTGCATACCTTTTAAGTGACATTTTTTAAATATTCGGGGGAAGTACCGGAAGTTGTAGACCGGTATTGCTTATCTTCGAACTGAAAGTATGACAAAATATGAGTACCAAATCGGCTTTTTCAGGCTATTTTCTCAGGAAGTATGGACTTGCCCCCGAATCGGTTGATCCGTTCGAGAGTTATCGTGCGCTCCAGCCAAACAGACAGAAGGACGGACATGGCTAAATCAACGCCAAATTGTCTGAAACACATTTAGTCCAAACATACTTAGACCCCAAGTATAATTTCGATGAGGCACATTGCCTTGTCGAAATAATGGTTTTAGACCCCAAGTATGTTTGGACGAAATGTGTTTCAGACAACTTGGAGTCGATTTAGCAATGTCCGTCCGTCTATCTGTCTGGCTGGCTGGTGCGCACGATAACCCTCGATCGGAGCAACCGATTTGGCCCAAAATTTGGCTTTCGCAATATTTTGTCCAAACTTAGTTTAAGTTCCCCCACAATAGTTCGGAAATGTACCTCCCACACAAATTTTCGGTAAAGTTCAGTTTAGGACCTGTTCACGAATCGCTTTGATTATTGTTGTAGCAACTTGCATTCACTGCACCCCATATAACAGTATAAGCTTCATCAGGGGCAAGTCCATACTTCCTGAGAAAATAGCCTGAAAGGTGCAAAAAAAGCCCTATGACACCGTGTGTAGTGGTTGGAGCGCAAGAAAACTCTCGAACGGATCTGCCGATTCGGTCCACAATTTGGTCTTTGTTATATTTTGTGCAAACTTGCTTTATGTTAGAAGGTGCCTACCCCACAAAATGTTGGGAAAAATTGTGCGCACGATAACTCTTGATCGGAGATTTGGTCCATACTTTACACATCCTAATATATCTACCTGGTATAGCTCAGGTTCGAATATGGACTATATTTGTCCACTCCATCGGGTACCTCCCACACACATTTTTAGATAAATTCACTTTAAGACCCGCTCTCGGATCACTTTGATTTTTGTTGAAGCAACTTGCATACTTCTTGAGAAAAAGGCCAAAAGTTGTAAAAACCCCCTATGGTTCCATATGTATTGACTGGAGAGCTGGAACCGAATACTGGGTTCGTCCACACTTTGGATATTGACCATATCGGCCACTCCTTCAGGTACCTCCCCCACAAAAGTTCCAAAATATTCGCTAAAATGGTACTCTAAATATTGTCGAAACTCAGTTTAAAAAAAAAAAACACATCTATCGATATCCCCGCAAATTTTTGCGATTTAATCATATCCATATTGGCGAGTATTCGGGAGTAATAAATGAAACCAAAACAGAGGAAACGCATGGTTTTGGGATCTGTCATTACAACAAAATTTGCAATATTATAACATTTTCCGAAATGCCATTTCTTAAATAGGATCGCTGTTTTCGAACGTAGAAGCTTAAAATTTTTTTCCAAAGGATTTATTTTAACTTTATGTATCAAATCCCATCAAAACACGAATTTCGATTTGCGTGTGGGTTTCGTCTTCGGGCATTTTTGGTGACGAGATCTTTTCCTATGTTATTTAATACAAGAAAAACATGTAATAAAATAATCGACAAGAAAGTCTCTTACGTTTCATTCAATCAACTATCATTCACACCATTCGCTGCATTTTAGGTGTGTTAGGTGTGATTGAGCGAAGGCAAGCAATGCAATAAATTGTTTTCGTCCTATACTGTTGTGATGAATGGTGTCGTGTGATGTTGTTTTGAAACAAGTAAAAAAGTATCAGTCGGCTTTGCCGACAGAGATATACCCTCAGCCTGTGTAAATTGAAACACTTTTTTCACAAAAAATTATGTATTTATGGGGTTTCAAAATTTTGGTCGTATGAACCGACAAAAATGTTGATTAGGATTAAAGTTCAAAAATTTTGCGGAAAAGGTACTTAAAGGAATGGACCGACATAGACAATGGGGGTGCAATAGGGGGTTTTTACAACCTTCGGGCAGTTTTCTCAAGAAGTATGGACTTACCCCTGAAACAACTTTTACCATCGTAATTGAGGCAGCGAATGTAAGTTGCTTCAACAAAGATCAAAGTGATTCAATAACAGGCCTTAAAGTTAACTTATCCAAAATTTTGTGGGAGAGGTACCGGATGGAGTAGACAAATATAGTCCATATTCGAACCTGATCTATATCTGGTATATATGTATTATGAGAATGTGAAAAGTATGGACCAAATCGGTCCTTCCCACCAAGAGTAATCGTGCGCACAATTTTTCCGAACATTCTTGAACTTTTGTGGGGTAGGTACCTGAAGGAGTGGACCGAATATGGCTTATCTACGAACTTAAACTAAATTTGGAAACAATATTACGAAGGCCAAATTTTGGCCGGAATCAGCATATCCGTTCGAGAATTATCTTGCGCTTATACCCATAAACATGGTGTCATAGGGTTTGTTTTTCAACTTTCAGGCTATTTTTTAGGAAGTATTGACTTGCCCCTGAGGAAACTTGTACCTTCGTATAGGGGACAGTGAATACAAAATGCTACAACAAAAACCAAGGCGATTCGAGAGCAGGTCCTAAACTGAACTTTTCCGAAATTTTGTGTGGGAAGTACTCGAAGGAGTTTACCATTTGAGTCCATATTGGTACCTCATCAAAGTCTGGTAAAAATTTCATAATGTGCAAAGTATGGACCAAATCGGTTAAATCGAAAGCCAAATTTTGGATCGTTTCGGCAGAAGCGTTCGAGAGTTATCTTGCGTTCCAACCACTACACACAGTGTCATAGGAATTTTTGTAACTTTCGGGCTATTTTCTCAGGAAGTCGTATAGAGGACAGTGAATACAACGTGCGTTCCTAAACTGAACTTTTACGAAATTTTGTGTGGGAGGTACCCGAAGGAGTGGACCGATTGAGTCCATATTAGAACCTTATCTAAGTTTGGTAGAAATTACACGATGTGCAAAGTATAGACCAAATCGGTTATTCCCTTCAAGAGTTATCGTGCGCACAAGCACTACACACGGTGTCATAGAGTTTTTTGTAACTTTGAGACTATTTTCTCGGGAAGTATGGACTTGCCCCTAATGAAACTTACAGCGTCGTATAGAGAGCAGTGAATGCAACTTGCGTAAACAAAAGTCAAAGCGATTCGAGACCAGGTCCTAAACTGAACTTTTCCGAAATTTTGTGTGGGAGGTAACCGAAGGAGTGGACCGATTGAGTCCATATTGGAACCTCGTCTTAGTTTGGTAGAAATTACACGATGTGCAATGTATAGACCAAATCGGTTATTCGCTTCAAGAGTTATCGTGCGCACAAGTTTTTCGACAATTTTGGAAAATTTGTGGGGGAGGTACCTGAAGGAGTGGACCTATATGGCCCATCTTCGAACATAAATCGAATCTGGACAAAATATTTTGATGCCCAAAATTTGAACCGAATCGATTCATCCGTTCGAGAGTTATCGTGCGCACCAGCCAGACGGACAGACAGACGGACGGACATTGCTAGATCTACTCAAAATTGTCTGAAACGAATATCGTACAAACATACTTGGGGTCTAAAACCATTATTTCGATGAGGCACATTTTTGGCCGTATCAAAGTGTAAATACCCTCTTTAGCCTAAAGGCTGAGGGTATAAACAGCAATCAACCGGCTGAAAAATAATAAAGCAGCACGAGCCTATGGCTTACCAGCCGAGCTGTTTAAAACCGGAGGCGACGCGCTGATAAGGTGTATGCATCAGCTAGTTAGGATCATCTGGCAGAAAGAACGCGTACCCAACGATTGGAACCTGAGCATCCTGTGTCCCGTCCACAAGAAAGGAGATAAGACTTTATGCTCCAACTATAGGGACATAAGTCTTCTCCCTATTGCATATAACATAGTGTCATAGTGTATTGTGCGAACGAATAAAGCCAATGGTCAACGAAATAATTGGACCATACCAATGTGGCTTTAGACCTGGCAAGTCCACCATTGACCAGATATTTACCCTGCGGCAAATCCTGGAGAAGACCCAAGAGATGCAGATCGACACTTACCACCTTTTTGTCGATTGTAAAGCAGCCTTCGACAGTCCTCTCCGATCAAAGGTATTCCATGCAATGTCTGAATTTGGTATCCCCGCAAAGCTCATCCGGCTTTGTAAGACGACTTTAACTGATACTAGGTCCTCAGTTAAAATTGGAAAGAACCTCTCCGAACAGTTCTGTACCAAAAGAGGTTTCAGACAAGGAGACAGCCTTTCGTGTGACCTCTTCAACATTTTGTAGAAAAAGGTAATACGAGATGCAAATGTCAAAAGAAATGGCACAATTTACACCAATAGCCACATGTTACTTGCTTATGCTGATGACATAGACATCATGGGACGATCAGTAAAGAAAGTAACTGATACCTTTAGGAAGCAGAATCTGCGAAAGTGGGTCTGGCGGTAACGGAGAAAAGACCAACTTGATAGTGTCGACGCGCAAAGTGTCCATAGAGCTCGGACGAACTGTGGAAGTTGGTACCTATAATTTTGAGGTAGTTAAAGACTTCGTCTACCTCGGCACTGCCATAAACACAACAAACAACATCAGTTGTGAAATAAGAAGAATTGTATTGGCCAACAGATGCTACTATGGTTTAAGTAAGCAATTTAAAAACAAAGCCACAACTCGTCAAACAAAAATAACACTATACAAAACGCAGATACTACCCGTGCTAATGTATGGCTCCGAAGCATGGGTACTTGCCCAAGCAGATAAGGCAGAGCTTGGTGTGTTGGAGAGGTGAATATCGACGTCGTATGAACCACGAGCTATATCAGCTATACAAACGTATCGAGATGCAACGATTGCGTTGGCTAGGATATATCATAAGAATGAGCGATGATGAACCCGCTAAAAAGGCGTATGAATACATGTCACATGGCGGTGCACGCAGAATTGGCAGGCCAAAGAATAGATGGCGCAAACAAGTGGATGAAGAGATGAAAATGCGCGGTATTCCAAAAAAGAAGCACGAAATAGAGAGAATTGGAGATCTTTTCTTAGTTCGGTCTATGGAACAAATGTTCTGTAATGGGCCAACTAAGTAAGCAAGTATTAATACAATATTTTTAAACAAACATGAATTACATATCGTAACCATAAATGCCCGAAGACGTAACCCACAAAATCAAAACTTTACAGGAGAAGCAAAAAACGTTATAAAATGAAAAACTGTTTTATGGAATATAATTCTTATGGGGGCGTGTATTCCGGATATTATCAATCCTATACGAATAGGAGTAAAAAAACAGCGGAAACGCATGGTTTTGGGATCCGTCATTACAACAAAATCTGCAATATTATCCCATATAATAATCGACAAGAAAGTCTCTTACGTTTCATTCAATCAACTATATTGATCGTTCACACTATTAGCTGCATTTAAGGTGTGTTAAGTGTGATTGAGCGAAGGCAAGCAATGGAATAAATTGTTTTCGTCCTACACTGTTGTGATGAATGGTGTTGTGTGATATTGTTTTGATCACGATCATCGACAATAGGCAATCGTCATTCAAAGCGAACTCTGTCGTAAACCCAAACTTTATGTAAAATTTCCCGCCGATCCAACTACTACTGCGACCTACAGAGTCGCCACAAAATTGGATAACAATTTTGGCCAAAAACTATAGGGGTCTATTCCGGTCTTCGTGAAGATTCTTTTCTGAAATTTCGTGAAGATTGGTCCATAATTGCGGCCTATAGCGTGATTACTATTTTTAATGGACGGATGGATACACATTTCAAAATCGATTTACCTCGTCGATAAATGAATTTGGGTGCACCACATGGAGGGTCAGCGACGAATATTTCGCGGTGTTACATGCACTTTTCGAAAAACAAACTTATAATCTTTCCACATTGTGGTGTCGGGTATAATAAATAAATAAAACAAATGTTAAGAAAATTTACTTTTTTGGTAAAATAACAAATGTTTCACATTGGTACAAGGAAAAATTTACTGAAATTGCTCCCAACATACAAAAAAGTTATAAATGAATTCAAAATCAACAACTAGAAATTCACAGAAAAGTTCTAATTTCCTTCTTAATTGCTCTTTTGTGCAAAAAAAAATACTTTTTAACTTCGTTGATTATTTATTCTTCTTTTACACAAAAATGTTCTCAACACATTTTTATGTTAATTTTATTGTTGGCAAAATTCATTCACATGAATTCTTTGCAAACTAATTTTATTGGGCTCTCCAAATTAAATAGAATGAGAAGGCATAAATAAAATTAATAATTTTCTTTTGTCAAGATGAGTTGTTATTTTCCACGCATACTTTGTTTTTTTGCATAAAAAACCCCAAGAGAGTTGGTGGCAGGCATCCTTGACATGATGAGTGCAAAAAAAAAATATTTATGCCCAAATTAAATATGGGAATTCATGGCTTATCACCAAAAGGCGGCCCAACATTATTTTGGATGGATTTTATTTTTTGTTGGTAATATTCGTTGTTTGTCTCCAAAAATAACGAAAAATGTTTATGGTTTACACTGGAGGCTATTTTGTTCTGTACAAGTCCTTTGATGTTATAAATTTAGTTTTTGATGTATGGGCTCTGCTCATCCGTACAATAAGATATTTTTAAATACGGTTTCATGGTGTTGAAATAATCCAATATTTGGTTATTTTGGCAGCTGAGTTTAGTTGTGGCTTTTAAAAGATATTTTCAACGAAAGTAGACCAATAGAAGGTAGTTTTAAAAGTTGTATCCAAGGGCTTAAATATCAATAAGCGTAATTTTGTTTCAAGATTTTTTGCCACCTATAAAGATTATACATTTCTTTCCAAAGAGATTAATTTGAAAAATGATTTATTTTTAAGAGTTTCCGCAACAAAACGACGAAAACTTGTTGGAAAAAAATATTTACAACACAATTATGAATACCATTGCATGTTTGCAAATTATAAATCTCACACAGCTGAGCTTCAATATCAAAGAAAAGTGAGTGCTAAGCAAATATAAATCCTCAATAATGCCATGCTGTGTATACGGTTTATCGGAAATCCCATTGACAAAAATAAACACATTGTGTTTTTTTCGGGGGAAAACTTATTTCAGTCACAAAGGATATACCACACTTATAAAACAAATTCACACATGTACATATCGACACCTCCAAATAATAGTATGCTAAGTCTAAAAAGTGAGTTTTGCAGGAGAAGCTCTCAAAGTTTGGAAATTTTTTTGAACTTCAGTACTATGCTAAGTCAATATTTGTTTATAAGTTCTGTTCGGATTGACGGATCATTACCAAAATTAGACAGAATTTAAGTTAAAGGACGTTAAATATAAAAATGTAAAGAACATAAAAACATGCTAAGTCGACTTAGCATACTATTGCTTGGAGGCGTCGATATGTCAAAAACTGTAGGTTCGTTTCGTATATTTTTCAAAGGATCTACTTAAAAATTGACAAAAGTTTGTTTTTGTAAAATATCGTAAACCACAATATAAACTGTTGGGTATTATTTATCAGTAGTCCTTGGGTGGAGAACAAACTTAACAGAATATTATTTTTCTTGGAAGATAAAGATACAACATTATTAATATTTCTGCAAGACTTTGTTTATATTAGCGGAGCGGAAAACTGTCATAAGAACAAGTAAGCAAATGCTATAGTCGGACGGGGCCCGCCATGTGATACCCCACACCACTACCACTGCAATTACCTACTTAAGTACTTACTTACTTAGCTGGCCTATTACAGTACATTTGTGCCATGGGCCAAACTAAGAAAAGATCTCCATTTCATTCTGTTTATAGCTTCGCTTTCTGAAATACCGCGCCTTTCTTCTCTTCATCCACTTGTTTGCGCCATCTATTCCTCGGCCTGCCAATTCTGCGTGCACCGCCGGCCCGTATTTATACGCCTTTTTAGCGGGTTTATCATCGCTAATACTTATAATATGGCCTAGCCAACGCTATCGTTGTAGAGCGTTATCCTTGTTTGACGAGATGTGGCTTTGTTTTTAAAGTGCTTACTTAGGCCAAAGTAACATCTGTTGGCCAATACAATTCTTCTTTTTATTTCACAACTAAGGTCGTTAGTTGTGTTTACGGCGGTGCCGAGGTATACGAAGTCTTTTACTACCTCAAAATTATAGGAACCAACGTCAACAGTTGGCCCGATCTCTATGAACGCATTGCGCGTCGACACCATCAACTTAGTCTTCTCGCCGTTTACCGCCGGACCCACTTTAGCAGTTTCTCTTTCGACCATCATAAAGGTATCAGTTACTTCTTTTCCGGATCGTCCCATGATGTCCATATCATCAGCATAAGCAAGCAACATGTGGCTATTGGTGTATATTGTGCCACTTTTTTGACGTTTGCCTCTCGTATAACCTTTTCCAGCAGGATGTTGAAGAGATTACACGAAAGGCTGTCTCCTTGCCTGAAACCACTACTGAGCACGAGATCCTCAGTTAAAATAGGAAAGAACCTCAGTTAAAGTAATTTTACAAGCCTAATGAGCTTTGCGGGGATACCAAATTGGAATACCTTTGAAAGTAGTGGGCAGTCGAAGGCTGTTTTATAATCGACAAAAAGGTGGTATGTGTCGATCTGCATCTCTTGGGTCTTCTCCAGGATTTGCCGCAGGGTAAATATCTGGTCAATGGTGAACTTGCCAGGTTTTAAAGCCGCATTGGTATGGCCCAATTTTCTCATTGACCCTAGGCTTTAGTCGTTCGCACAATATCCCTGACACGATCTTGTAGGCAATCTGGAGTAGACTTATGCCCCTATAGTTAGACAATACAATCTTACCTCCTTTCTTGTGGAAGGCGCACAGGATACTCAGGTTCCAATCGTCGGGTACTCGTTCTTCCTACCAGATGGTGCTAACTAGCTGATGAATACACCTTATCAGTGTGTCGCATCCCGTTTTGACCAGCTCGGCTGGTAAGCCATCGGCTCCTGCTGCCTTATTATTCTTCAGCCGGTTCATTGCTGTCCTCACCTCATCTTGGCTGGGCGGCATACATTCAATACCATCTTCTGCGATTGGATCTGTGGTATCTTCGTCTTCTTCGCTCATATTTGATACCAACAGGTTTGAAAAATGTTCTTACCATATCCTGAGCACACTATCTGTATCAGTTACCAAATTACCTTGCTGGTCTCTACAGAAGGATGTGCCTGTACCAAAGCCATCAGTTTGATGCTTGACTTTCTGGTAGAATTTTCGGACTTCATTCTGGCTCCTGTACATCTCGATTTTTTTCACACTCCCGCTTTTTCATCTCTCTCTTTTTACTGTGGGAAAAGACGTTTCTCCTCGCTCCTTTTCTTCCTATACCTCTCTCGTACGCAACGCGTAGCTACTGATTGTAAAGTAGCCCTATATGCCGAAGTTTTCTCTTCGGTAGCAGTACGACACTCCTGATAATATCATATATTCCTTGGTGGAGGTCTCTGGTATCCAAGTATGGATTTTGCGGCTGTTTGCATGGAGTGGGCAATGCTTTGCCATTGCGCTGATATGTTATCGGGATGAGGAGTGCTTTGATTAAGCAATTGGGCTAGTTGAGTGGAATATGCTGTGGCTATCTGTTGTGATTGCAGCTTACCGATGTCTAACTTTCGTGTTGTGTCTGTTCGTACTTTGTTTGCTACGTTTAACCGGCTGCGTATCTTTGCTGCAACAAGGTAGTGGTCCGAGTCTATGTTTGCTTCTCGGAACGAACGCCCATCCCACACGCTCGATGATGTCTTCCATCTATCATAACGTGATCAATGTGATTTCTTGTTTTCTGATCTGGAGACAGCCAGGTGCCCTTATGGATGCCGAGATGTTTTAATGTGGTGCTGCTAACTACCATGTTTTTTTGGGTGCAGCGAAGTCTATCAGCCTCATACCCTTGTCAGATGTTTCATTGTGGAGACTGAATTTTCCGACTGTTGGGCCAAATATATTCCTTTCCAATTTTGGCATTAAAATCCCCTATAATAACTTTAATGTCATGGGCAGGACAACGGTCATATGTTTCTTCCAAGCGCTCACAAAATATATCTTTGGTCTGTTCGTCTTTTTCTTCAGTGGGGGCATGAGCGCAAATAAAGCTGATGTTGAAGAATTTAGCTTTTATTCGAATTGCAGCAAGTCTTTCATTCACTGGGGTGAAGCTGGATACCAGATGTTTTAGTCTCCGACTAACTACGAATCCGTAACCAAACTCATGCTTTACGTCATGGCAGCTATAATACAGTGCGTCACCTTTAGGTGTTGTTGTGACGCCTTTCCCATTCCATCGTATTTCCTGTTTGGCAGTAATGTCGGCCTTGTACTTTTCAAGTACATCTGCCAATGCGTAAACTGCACTTTCTCTATAAAGAGTGCGAATATTCCAGGTGCAGATTCGCAGATCACGGTGCTTAAAACTTTTGCTGGGGTCGTCAACTTTAGAGGGAATTGTTTTTCTTTTGTTTTTTTTTCATAGTAGGTTGCTTTTTTCTAGGGTAGGGTTACTAACCCGGCGCCCAAACCCACGTTTTTAACGTTCTTATGGGTGAACGCGCGGCACATTTTAGCTCACTACTTTTAACGGATATTGAAGGCAGCTTACCAAGCTGACACCACGGGGAGGTCAGTGTACACTTGAGATGAGAGTGGGACCAAGATAAATCCTGGACTTTTCCATGTTAAAGCCGGTCAGGACCGTACCTTGGTATCTCTCATCCCCCCAATTAGCTACTAGCACATCAAAATTCCTTTATTTAACAAATAAACTTATTGAAAGAAATAACTTTGTGAATTCTACCGTGCCCGAAGACTCCACTTGTAAAGAAGTTGTCCATGGCTAAGCGACCCCATGTTGCAATACATTTATAAAAAACCAATTGGACAATTAATGAATAGGCTGACCTCCACTTAATTTGCAATAATGCCAGAACTGGGAATTTCTCTGTCATGATAGAGACAATTTGTAGCATGAGTGGAAACTATGGTTCTCTACACAAATCCTACAGTATATTAGGGAGTAGGCCCGTTAACTAGCAGACACATTATCGCAATTTGCATAAGGGGAAGCATCAGTAGCTCTTTTTTCATATGTAAGCTAATTTGACGGTATTCGAGGGACACTAAAAAAACCTTCTGGCGTAGGCAACACGCAGTGCCGCTAGGCGTCATTTGACAATTTTTTGGAAAGTTTGACAGTTTTTAGCCTAAGCGTACTCAAGACAGTTTGACATACGAGCATGTGTTGTGTTGTTTACAGTGACTTGAAAAAAATCACTTTGCAAAAAATGGAATTTGCTTGTGAAAATTTTCGTCCTGTAATTTTTCACAAATTTCGGGACGGATAATCACGGCAAGAGTGCAGCGATAAAATGTAATCTGTGTATGTCTATAAAGGGTCATCATATATCACTATGAAAAACGGGCTTAATGAATTCAATCGTGGCCGACCTCCGACCTCCTCAAAAATACGAAGGCCGTGAGGGTCGCCAAAAATCCCCGTTGTGCCAGAAAAAATTAAGCCGTACGTGAACGAATAATGCAAGATCGTCATGTTATGTACCGTGAGATAGAGGCATCCTTGGGCATTCCTTCCACCTACTAAAATTTGATATTGCATGAATACCTTGCCGCAAAAATGGATTTTTGGATCCACCAAAATTGGTCAATTGCTCAAAAAAGCTCTTGTGGATTTATACAAAAAATTGTGTATAAAAACGATCGCAGTGTTTCAAACGACATTTATAAGATTGTCACATACGACGAATCTTGGATCTGTGCTTAAGATCCCGAAACAAAACAGGACGCGACTATATGGGTCTTCGAAAGCGAGCCCAATCCAACGAATGTTGTTCATGGAAGAAAGCCTTCGAAGCAAATGGTCCCCAGTTTCTTCTGCAAAACTGACCGTGCTGCGACTATACAGTTTGAGAAATGTGTTTGCCTGAAGCCTCCTGAGATATTCGAAAAAACGAACAAGAGAAATCGAATCGTTCTGCATCATGACTATGCGAGCTCTCACACATCGATTCAAACCAGCGCCTGTTTGACCGGACAAAACGTAGAATAGTCAGGTCATGCGCCGTACAGCGCTGACTGGGGATCCAATGACTTCATTTGATTGCAGCACAACGTCTGATGCTGTAAAAGTGTTCAAAAACCATGTTTTAGATGTGTCTCAATCAAGCCACTGACAACAACCCAGCACACGGTCTCATGTCAAACTGTCCTAAGTACGCTAAGGCTAAACCTGTCAAACTTTCCACAAAAAAAAAATGTAAAATAACGCCTGGCGATACTGCGTGTTTCCTAGACCAGAAGGGTTTTAGTGCCCCTCGTATGCCCTTTAGGAATTAAAATATGGACCTAAATTAAATTTGTATATCTTTCATACAAACGCGTTAAATAATATCAGTCATCGTCCAAAATTATAGGTATCTTCTTCGACCTAAACTCTTACCTCGTGCAAAATTTCCTGAATATTGAGCTATAATTGCGACCTCTAGCGTTTTATGACAAATAACTGTATATGCGGTGCGGCTTTAGACCGGACATTGACCAGATATTTACATTGAGACGAATCCTGGAAAAGACCCAAGGTATGCAGATCGACACCTTCCATATTTTCCTCGATTATAAAGCAGCCTTCGACAGTCCTATACGTTCAAAGATGTTCCAAGCCATGTCTGATTTTGGTATTCCTGCAAAGCTCATTCGGCTTTGTAGAACGACATTAACTGATACTCGGTCCTCAGTTAAAATAGGTAAACGGCGAGAAGACCAAGTAGATGGTGTCGACGCGCAATGCGGCCATTGAGATCGGGCCAACTGTTGACGTTGGTTCCTATAACTTTGAGGTAGTAAAGGACTACCTCGGCACCGCCGTAAACACAACCAACAACATCAGTTGTGAACTACGAAGAAGAATAGTGTTGGCCAACAGATGCTACTTCGGACTGAGTAAGCAGTTTAGGAATAAAGACAAGGCAGTGCTTGATGTGTTTGAGAGAAAAGTTCTTTGAAAGATCTACGATCGATCTGCGTTGACGGTGAATATCGACGTCGCATGAACCACGAGCTGTATCTTAAGAATGAACGATGATGAACCCGCTAAAAGTGCGTAAAAATACGTGCCACATAGCGGTGCACGCAGGCCTAAGCTTAGATGGAGCAAACAAGTGGATAAAGAGATGAAAATATTGAAGAGGTAAATGGGCGATTTTCAAAATGAAACTTGTAGTTGATGGCATTGGCAATGATTTTTCGAAAACAAAAAAATCATAATTCGTTTTCGAACTTCATTAAAATAATTTCTTTGTAAATGACTTTTTCTGGTATTTTTAATATAATTACTATTAATTTATGTTGAGTTTTACTAATGTTGTGAGCATTTGTGAGTTTCGACATTTTTACTTAAATACAGAGAAATGTGTCTAGTTTAAGATTAAAAAAATCTGCCCTCATTCGCCACCCGGCCTGGAAAATTGTCGAAATTCCGAAAATCGGGAGACACGTTTATATGGGAGCTATACCTAAATTTGGGCCTATATTGAAAAATTTTGGCAAGGAGATATTTTATTAACTCAGAACTTAAAATGCAAAATAACAACCAAACCTATTGGAAAATGTGGCTAAAAACGGAAATCGGGCGGTACCTACATATGGGGGTTATACCTAAACGTAGACCGATTTTGGACATTTTTTGCAGAGAGGTATTTTCTTCACTCAGAACTTAAAATGCAAAATTACAGCTAAATCAGTTGGAACATTTCGCTAAAATCGTCACAATACCGAAAATCCGAGGGTACATTTATATGGGCGCTATACCTAAACGTGGACCTATATCGAACATTTTTTCCACAGATGTAATTTATTCACTCAGAACTCAAAATTCAAAATTACATCCAAATCGGTTGGAAAATTCTGGCTAAAGTCGTCACAACACCAAAAATCGGGCGGTACCATTACATGGGAGCTATACCCAAATGTTTTGCTATATTTTTTGCTCGTTATAAACCTATGTTTCAAATTTCGAAGCGGTATCTCCGTAATAACTATTTTTGGCCCTATTTCCCATACAAGTGGGACCACAGCGCACCGCCACCATTCCACTGAATATCATATCTATGTATTTCATTATTACCAAACTCTTACAAATTGCGTTTAAATTCTGCTTTGAGTTTTAACATTTTTTTTAATTTTTAATATTTGTTATTTTGTCTTCGAAATTTTGATTTTAACTTTAAAATATACCGCGAGTTTTGAATATATTTGAAAACAATTGCACATCTATATAATTTGACATATTCTTTCTTCGAATCAAATTAGAAAATTCGCGTTATTAAAAGCGCAAAAATCGACTTTTTGCCTAAAAACCTGTCCAAATTGCCTAAAGTACAGTGGCTCATCTTCTTGAAGTCAGTCCAAACATACTTAAGGTCTAACAATTATTTCGATGAGGCACAAATTTGGTAATATGAATGTGTGTGCTTGAAAAAGGCATACCAAACACAAAGTCGGCGACGGTTCACATTGTATGTAAATCCGTTTTAATTTCGTGTTATGTAAGCAAATACCAAGATAATAATAAAAAAAATCCATTACAAAATTTGTTTAGCCAATGACAAATTTCTTATCGATTCATTTATCTATTCGTCTACTCATTCCTGTATCCACTTATAAGTTTTACAAAAACATTCTATTTCTTTCGTTATAAAATGTCAAACTACATACGCACACAAATAACTCAATTACAATTGTACATGATGGTGTATGACTAACATTTGTTATGTCTACACATAAATTATACGTCACGGTGCACACGTGTAGGGAGAAGAACATCGATATCCGTTCCCGTTTCTTATCTCAATACAAAGATACATTATAACAAATAAAGAGATAACATATTTGATTAAATAAGGTATTGATAATCAACAACATGTCTTTATATCATTTTTGAATTGAAAATACATATGACATGAGCAAAGGATAACAAATTTAAACTTTCTTTCATAAACTCATAAATGAAGATAAGAAAATAATCATGCAGAATACCATGAACATTAGAAACTTACGTTTTACAAAATCATTGTTATTCAGTTCGCATTAAATTACCTGTAAGGAAAATTGAAACATATTATTTACTACTATATATAATATAACTGCTTAATTAAATTATATAAAAAGACATAACGTAGATACATATGAACATTCATTTTAAAATTTTAAAAAAATGACTCTTATCTCTTAAAAATAGTAACCAATATCATCCATACCTTACACATCGTGAAAATTCTACCAGACATAGATAAGGTTCCAATATAGACTGTACCGGTCCACTCCTTCGAGTACTTCCCACACAAAATTTCGGAAAAGTTTAGTTTAAGACCTGCTCTCGGATCGCTTTTGCAAACACTTGAATTCACTGTCCCCATTACGACGTTACAATTCTTTCTTAGCAAATTGCCCGAAATTTGTAAAAAGCCTTATGACACCATGTGCAGTGCCTGGGGGGTACGAAAACTTTCGATCGATTCGGTCCAAAATTTACTATTTTGTTTAAACTAAGTTTAAGTTCGAAGATGGACCATATCGGGTACCTCCCCCACAAAAGTTCAAAACTTTTCGCTAAAATTGTGCGCACGATAGGCAGTTACCGATTACGTGGATACTTCGCACATCGTGAAATTTCTGCCAGACATAAATGAGGTATTAATATGGACTCTATTGGTTCACTTCTTCGGGTACCTCCCACACAATATTGCCGAAAAGTGCACTTTAAGACCAGCCCTCGAATCGCTTTGATTCTTTTTGCAAGAACTTGTATTCACTGCCCCCTTTACGATGGTACAAAGTTTTCAGGCGCAAGTCCATAATTCCTGAGAAAATAGCCTGAATGCTAAAAAAGCCCTACGGCACCATGTGTAGTGCCTGGGACGCACCATAACTCCCGAAAGGATCAGCCGATTCGATCCAAAATTTCCCACCTTAATAGTTGTCCAAACTTAGTTTAAGTTCAAAGAAGAGTCATATCCACTCCTACCGGCAATTTCCCCTAAAAAGTTAAAAAAATTTCACTAGAATGGTACTTACGATTATCATGAACGAAGCAGCCGAAATAGTCTAAACTTTGGATCTTCTAATATTTTGTCCAAATTTAGTTTAACTTCGAAAATATTCCACACGGTCTTGTACTTAGGGTACCCCTCCCTCAAAAGTTCAACATTCTGTTAAAAAATTCTTTGCTTCTCCTTGTGGTGTCATTAACAACGTTATTGTGTTTTTCGTGGGAAAGTCCATGCTTGCTGCCATAGTGGTCCAAAAGCTCTACATTATACGGAGACCAAGTGAAATAACTGCTGGGCGCAATATTTATCTAAAATAAATTACTCCCAAAATAAGATCCACAAAATGGACTATGTCGATCTATTTCTTCTGGTATCTCCTCCGCAATACTTTTGAGTTATAATCCCAATACATATTTTTTGGGCAAGTTCATACGTCCGAAAAGGGCTATAAAATCTGAAAACTCCCTACAATGTTACAGGCGACATTCAGTTAATGTCGTCCTACAAAGCTAAATGACCTTTATGGGGATACCAAATTCAGACATGGTATTGAATACCATTGATTTCAAGATTTAATTCTGGATTTTGAACGCATAGACTGATGAAGGCAAGTTTATGGTCGTCAACAAGACGACTTGACTTTCTTCAGGATTTGCCAATGGTAAATGGTTGTTATGTCAGGTTAAAAGCCGTCCTGTTTTAGTGAACAGGCCATAGTATACTCATGTTCTAATCAACGAGTATCCGGTTCTTCTTCCATATGGTCGTACCCACTAACTTATGTCTTACGGGAAGAATATTCCACTTCTCATGAAGATGATCTAGTGATAACATGAAGAGGCACCCTGTTGCAGTCCTCTGGGAGGTGTTCAGACAGGTTTGAATACGGTTGCAAATATGTTCGTGGACCACACTGACATCGAAAAGCTAACTACAGGCCGATCTATTGCGTTATTGTGATCAAAAAGACTTCTTTGTCTACATATAACTTGCTGCCGTCTAGGGACTAAAATACCTTGTTCATACACCTCAGCCCGTCGCAGATAGCTGTGGTATGCGCGAACGACGCAAACATGCAATCAAATATGACCCCTAGAATCTTGAGGTAGTGGCCTAGACTTTGTGACTGATATTCTCACATTCGTCGTGTGAAAAAGGTGATAAGATCGATCAAATCCGACTTCAACCTATCACAAATGACATTAGTGAAGGTACCTGACGCCAAGGTCATACAATCATCCGCATACGTAGCGATCTCAATGTCGTCTGTAGTGTATTAAATGCAGGAAAGATATAAGTTAAACTCCTCCGGAGATATCACCCCACAATGAGGAACTCCCTGTTTCACTCTACGGGGCTTCGACTTATTGCTCATAAATTCGAAATACGACTGGCGTTCACGCATATAACGGATTATATATAATTTCAAACGTGGTGGGAGCGTGTGTTTCCTCAGCCAGGAGGTAGTATCAATTACAATACACCTTTCATGTCATCTGTGGCTTCAGTAGGGAGACCAACGGTGTATTGAGAACTTTCATAGATATCGTCTGGGTCTAACGCTTTGGATGCGTTATCGTTTCCATCGGCATTTGTAATAGCGTCTTTTGTAAATTGCGGTAGTCCTCCTCAGCAATAAGATATATAATACGGCATAGCCCTCTTCTGCTTGCCCTCGACAAATTATCGATTAAAATATATGAAACACCTCTACGGATAAGTCAGAGTAACGTCGTCAAACTTGACTGAGATCCAAATTCATTCTTTCCAGGGTTCGATAGTGACTTAACCGTTACCCACAATTTACTAATTTTTGGGGCAAATGTTGCCATTCTTCAGATGATTTGACCACTTGTTCAACCCGTTCTCTCCGACCAACCTATTAACTTTCAGTGCAGACTAAGCTAATCAAATTTGGTCTCTATTGAACTCTCGGAAACCAGGTTAATTAGCTTTCCAATGATTGATGAAAGTGTAGCGTTCAGAGGTCATAAAGACGGGAGGTCTGCTGATTATTGGAACATGGTCTGATGAACATGGTAACATGATAGTTATCTCTGGCGAACTATTATCAATGAAATAAAAGTGCACCATCGACGTGACTTTCTATTTACCGGAAATCATGGTGAACTTCCAATACTTGTCATCTAAGGCACAGTTTAATAGCATAAGCCAATTATTGGGTCCCTACTCGTATTACAATTATACGCCAAGCTCGGATTACTAAAGCTTTTCTACCCTTCATGAATATTGATTCTGAGAAAATTAGCCGCTATCTAAACCTTACACTCCTCACAAAAGTATGTAATAACTTAAATGACTTTCAAAGCAAAAATTTGGATAAATTTGTTCCAATTCTGTTACAAAACTAAAGATATGCCTCCTCCATCCCTCCAACTAAACAATAAAACAGGAAGCAATTTACTAACCACAATCTCCAATGGCAAATTACTAAGGATACTTTCTCAAAAAAAAAAGAAAAATCCTTTAAATGAAATAAAGAATGAAATATTTTATTAACAAGACAAATTTTTGTGGTCTTCCTTCCTGTCCTGCACTCTGTCCTTTGTGTCAATCAAAATGCCAAAAAGATCAGATGCTACAAAAAAGTGGTCATCCAAATAAAATAAATTTTCCAACAAACTAAACTTTTCTTCGTTTTTTTTTTCTTCCATCTATGTATCTGTTGACATAGCCGAAAAGTATTTCAAAGAACTAAGAAAAACAGAGAAAATGAATACTTCAACAACAGTTGGAATGGACAGACAGACAGACGCACAGACCGACAGTCAGTCAAACAGAAGTAAGCAATATGTATGTCAATGAAATAGACGTGCCATATGGCAACAGATGATGACTTATTTCTATATTCTGTGCGGCTTTATTTCCCTTTGAGTAGGCCGAGGAAGAGAGAGAAGAAATACATGAAATATTTTTTTCGTAAGGGTATTACGGAATGTTCATTTTCTTCTGCTCGTTTAAGTAAATATGCAATTGGAATTTATTTATCAAAAACAAAAAATATGAAAGTTATTTTTATTGTGTTTTGTGGATATTTTTTGGGATCTCCTTTAATGTTGCGGCAAAAATGTTAAAAGGACATTTTGTGCAATTTACTTTAAATAAAAAGGAGATTTTGTTGAATAAATGATTTCAAAATATTTATTATCAATATGTACTCTAAAGTAATTTAAATATTTTTTTAAGAATGTATATAAATATCCAAACGATTTGAATGTTTCTAGTGATTTAAATAAAATATTTAAGACTTTGGAAATCAATGCAAAGATTTAGACAATGTAATACTGTTAAACTGGCTGCTGGCTGCAAATTTTATAGAGAACGTACAGTTTACATACTGGTGGATGCAAAGTGTTATATCCAGTAGCTTTCAATACAAGTACATTATTATTTTCTATTGAATCTTAGTATACTGTTTTTTATTATTCAGTTTTTTTATTATTTCAAATATTGTTTTAATTTTGCTGTTCGAATTTATTCAATAAAATTGGGAATTGGAGAAACCCATTTATCAACGACTTATAGCATGAAATTCCTACGCTATAATTTGATATCAGAAATGAAAATCAATCCGCGTGTAATGGATGTGGTGGCAAACATTTACGGAATTTATGTAAATTTCGCAACGCAAAATGCTTTACTTGTGGCAAGTCCGGTCATATTTCAAGAGCGTGTAAGTCCACTACATCACAAGTATCAGAGGACCAACCCGATGACATGTATGATTCTGTGCAATGTCTGAATTCCGTTGATATGGTGAAGCATAAATCTATTAAATCTATGGGCAAAAAAATTATTCGGGTGATCATTAATGGGTATGAAGTGGATATGGAACTGGATACAGGAGCTCCGTGCGGAATAATAAGTAAGCAAACCCTACAAAAGATAAAACCGATAGCTCGAATTCAGAAAACGGACAGACAGTTTTCTAGCTATACGGGCCACAGAATCCCATGTTTCGGGCGTGTACCAGTTGATGTTAAAGTAGGAGCGACCAATCGAAGGTTAAATCTCTACGTTGTCGATGGCAACTTTGATTCCCTTTTCGGAAGAGAATGGATTTCTCACTTTTTAAATGAAATCGACATGGGCGAACTGTTTGCTGTGTCGGATCAGGTGAATTCAATAAAGGTAGCGGCACCATCATTATCTGAGGAACAAACTCGAGTATTACAGCAGCTGTTGCACAAGTATGATGACCTTTTTAGTGAATCTGCAGGGAAACTGGAGGGCCCTCCAGCTAAGTTGCACTTAAAGCCCGGATCATCACCTGTCTTCACAAGGGCTAGGGAGATTCCACTGGCTTTGCGTGATGCGTATGCTGCCGAAATCGATGCACAAATTAGAACAGGATTATATGAGAAAGTGGAGTACTCCGAGTGGGCTTCGTCTACCCATGTGGTGACAAAGAAAAATGGAAAGATAAGAATAACTGGTAATTATAAACCGACACTAAACCCCAGAATGATCATAGACGAACACCCTATACCAAAAGTCGAAATGATATTGAATAAAATGAACAATGCCAAACTATTCTGCCACTTAGACATCACTAGACATCGGATTTTTGCATGTTTTTTATTTCTCATCCGATTGGACTCAAATTTTGGATCTAGGCGTTTTAAGGGTCAATTTTTCGATATTTGGGGTCATATCAAAAACATGCAAAAAATATGCAAAAAATATGCAAAATATATGCAAAAAATATGCAAAAAATATGCCAAAAAATATGCAAAATATGCAAAAAATATGCAAAATATGCAAAAAATATGCAAAATATGCAAAAAATATGCAAAATATGCAAAAAATATGCAAAATATGCAAAAAATATGCAGAATATGCAAAAAATATGCAAAATATGCAAACAGTTTTTGGCCGAAAATCGTCATAAAAGTCGTAAAATTGTCAACTAAAGTTGGAAAAACCATCAAAAAATACATAACAGTGTTCTAAACTAAGACTGTTGACCGTATAACATCGCTTTTTCAGCAGATTATTATGTTATTGAGACCATTTACCACAGTGTGGTGTAGGGTATAAAAATATGGTATTGTAATACAATTTTTTTATTATTAAACTATGCAAAAATATAAAATTTGATAGAATATCAAACGCTCTATGTAAAATTCAATACTTTCTTTGTAATAATTTGTAGCGTTGGGCTGGTTATTGTTCAAAGGGAACAAATCGATGTCGGATTTTTTAAGGCGGCAACCGCATAAAGTTTTTAGTTGGGTCAGATTTTAAGACTGTCAAAGTTTGAGCACAATTGGAATATGTTAACATGTGCCACTGGGGCCCTGACGTTATGAAAATCTCGATTTTTTTGGCTATTTAGCGATTTCGGCGACCCATTTCTCTGGAATGGTTAAAGCTTTTTGTCCATATTAAGCATTAAATTAAAGGCCAGTCTGTTCTTAACTTTTCTTGCTGAACAACAAACTACGTAAGTATTACAGAATTCGAGATAATAAAGCCAGTGTCCCGAAAAACGTGACTAGGTACGCCTTTGTGCGAAAATGGAGACTATTAAAAAAACATTTTCTTCATTTTTATCAATTTTTGGAATGAAAACAAATGTCTTTGACATTTTGTTCTAAATTAAATTTATTCGAGAGTCAGACATCATGTGGTTTTGGAGCTGTCTGGGTACAGCTGACTACTTGAAGAACGCTCTGCTATGTAGTGCGCAACTTTCAAGTTGTTTACCATACTTAGCGTCTCCTGGAAATGCGGAGTTAAACATTAACTCTTGAACAACAAGAATTATGCCAGATCTTTTTCTAGGATTTTCGGCAGTTGCTCTTTTGGAAGTTTGGATCGAATATTTCTGAAGAAATTTGAATCTTTGCTTTGTTAAGATTTTTGTTGCCTTTTGGCTCTTTACGGCGTTTTGCGCCGTTGGATCAAACAATGCCAAGCCAACAAGTTCAGGACTAAGATCCACAGGTGATTTATTATTTTGTTATTTCCTTTTTCTGATACTTGTTTGTCTATGTTTTCGTATTTCAATAGATTTTCAATGAGGTCTAGCTCTTGTTTTTATGCTAAACGTATCGTAGAATCTGTCCCGAAAACAATCAAGCGTGGCTTCAAGAAAATCGTAACTATGCAATTGTCATTGGTGCTGGACCCCTGTAAGGTGTATAGGAACGTTACTAGTATCATTATGGCTACAATAGAAGCTATCGGAGATTATCCCTACTAATATATAAGCTCTCTAGAAGCTTTATCCGTAAACAGCGGAGAATAAACCGTGAAAAATAAACGCAACAGCTTCAAGGAACGAGGCTATTTGTGTGCACTGGCATGGAAAACTATTACCAGATATTCTCAAAACAGAGAAGAAAAAACGGGTTGCTGTTCTGGTATCACATGGGGGTAAAGAACAACTCCTATGCGTTCCTGAAACTGACAGTAGCTCATGGGAGAAACAAGAACTAGCAGTGTACAAATGCCTAGAAAAATGGGGTCCACGAGCTCGAGCAGATATTAGAGAGCTTCTGTACCACCGTACAAACTTGTTAGAAAATTGTTGAGAGGGATTTTTGACTGCAAGTTTGGAAGCACATCCGGGCATCAACCAAACATATTCAAGCGATTTCTATAAGAATAGTCTGCGATTGACAAATCCAAGTTCGAAGTAGTCGAGAGTGTTTTAAAACTACTGCTCAGCCCACTTCCCAAGAACAAGAGGCCGTAGAAGCACCTTGCGTTTAAATCGTTCGAGACTGGACGCCCTCAGAATGTTTTTTCTATTTTATTTATTTATTTGGTATCCCACACGACAACAACTGAGTGTTATAAGTGAGAGTTTGGGTTATTGATTGTACTAAACGTATAATGAACAAGATAATAGGATATATTGGGTAAACATTATCATTAGGTTAAAAAGAAATAGAGACAATAGATTGAGTTTAATACAAAAAATAGTGAAAACAATATTCAGAAATATTTTTAGGTCCAAAACAAGACCTAAACCGCATTGAAGATTTACTTAATACGAAAGGCATTCACAAACAAATATCAGATAAAGGAAATAGCAAAATGATAAATTATATGTGGTACCTTAGTCCTTAACTTATTGGTCTGGCATTGTTTGATCTGATAGTGCAAAACATCGTAAAGATCCAAAAGACGACAAAAATCTTAACAAAGCAAAGATAGACATTTCTCCAGAAATAATCGATCCAAACTTACAAAAATCAACTGGCGAAATTCCTAGAAAAAGGTTTACCAGGCATAATTACAAGTGAGACTTAATTGTTGTTCAAGAGATTAAACTTTAACTCCGAATTGAAAATTGTGAGCGACATATCAAGGAGTCGAGTTCATCACCAAGTTGTCATCTGTACCCAGATGGCTCCAAAACCACATTATGTCAGTCCCTTAATGCCCGTAATTTCAACGCGTAGTTATCTATGAGTTCACAGATATAACACAAAATTGCATTTGAAAAAGGAAATGTTTGATGGATAGCGATGCCATTCCACGGCCGATATGTCTGATGAGTCTCTACAAAAGGCGAACCATGTCACATAATGGTGGTTGTGAGGATTCGAATCTTCGGCTTTCCTTTTTCACTTGCAAACATCATCGGTCATTAAGCTTGACTCCAACGAGAAATGAATTAAAATTAATATTAAAACAGATCTTCGCCCTAATAAGCAACATTTTCAAATAAAGTAAAATATATTCGTTTTCATTCGCTAAAATTTGATAATATAGGAAGAAAAAAGTTGTTTTTTTTTAAATAGACTCCATTATTGCCCTAAGTCCTTTTTCGGGACATTGGGTTTATTAATTCGAATTCAGTAACACTTATGTACATTGTTGTTCAGCAAGAAATGTTAAGAACATAATAGCTTTTAATTAAATGCGTAATAAGGGCAAGTAGCTTTAACCGTTCCAAATATATAGGCCGTCGAAGTCGCCAAATAGCAAAAAAAATAGATTTTCGAGACCCCAGTACCACGTGTTAACATATTCGAATTGTGCTCAAACTTTGGCAATCTTAAAATCTAATAATACCAAAAGGTTTAGGCGGCTCCCCGCCTAAAAAATCCGAGATCGATTTGGTCCATTGAGTTAAAACCAGCCCAATGCTACAAATTAAATTAAGATGCTACAAAAAAGAAAATATTGAATTTTACATAACACGTTTGATATTTTATCAAATTTTATATTTTTACATAGTTTTATAATAAAAAAATGGTATTACGATACCATATTTTTATACAATACACCACACTGTCGTCAATGGTCTCAATAACATAATAATCTGCTGAAAAAGCGATGTTATACTGTCAACAGTCTAAGTTTAGAACACTGTTATGTATTTTTTGATGGTTTTTCCAACTTTAAATGACAATTTTACGACTTTTATGACAATTTTCGCCCAAAATCTGTTTGCATATTTTGCATATTTTTTGCATATTCTGCATATTTTTTGCATATTTTGCATATTTTTTGCATATTTTGCATATTTTTTGCATATTTTGCATATTTTTTGCATATTTTGCATATTTTTTGCATATTTTGTGCATATGCAAAATATGCAAATATGCAAAATAAATACGAGATATGACCCTGCCATTGACTTTAGTTTTCTTTGAAACGAATTTTGGTCCAATCAGAATCTTCGTATCTTTAATATTAAAAAATATGCAAATATGCAAAATCCGATGTCTAGACATCACTGATGCATACTCCCATCTTACCATAGATGACAAATTCGCAGAAGCATTAACTTTAAACACCCCAACACACGGTCTAATCCGACCAAAGCGTGCAGTATATGGTGCAGCAAATATACCAGCAATTTGGCAACGTAGAATGGAAACTGTTTTACAAGGGGTTCCTAATGTTTGTAGTTTTTTTGATGATATTTTGGTCCATGCTGCAAATTTCGATGAAATGATTTCTAACCTTCAAGCTACTTTGAATAGACTTCGAGATTTTGGTCTCCGTCTAAATAGGTCAAAATGTGTATTTGCGGCCCCTGCTGTTGAATTTTTGGGACACAAAATAGATGGAAGTGGTATCCATAAATCGGATAGGCATATTGAAGCGGTGCGCGACGCTCGAAAACCGCAGACAAAGGAGGAACTGCAACTATTTTTGGGCAAAGCATCCTATTACAACTCGTTCATACCAAATCTCTCTACCAGAAGTAGGCCTTTGCGAAACATCCTAACCCAAGAAAAATTTCAATGGAATACTGAGGTAGATAAAGCCTATGAAGTACATATAAAGAATTTATTAATTTCTCCAGGAGTTTTAATGCCATATGATCCCAAACTGCCGTTGTTGTTGGCAACCGATGCCAGTCAGGTGGGACTGGGAGCAGTATTGTCACACCGTTTACACAATGGAGAAGAACGGCCAATTGCATACGCAAGTCGTACACTAACAGCGGCGGAACAGAAATATCCACAAATGGATAGGGAGGCTCTAGCAATAATTTGGGCTGTACAGAAGTTCTTTTTATATCTTTATGCACGGCATTGGACTTTGATTACGGACCACAAGCCTTTGTCCCAAATATTGCACCCTAATAAATCATTGCCGATACTATGTATGTAATGGCCAACTACGCTGATTATCTTGGGAACTTCGATTTCGACGTTGTGTTTAAGCCAACAAAATCTAATACAAATGCCGATTTTTGTTCTAGAATGATAAGAGCCGATTGCAACAATCAATTGTATAGTACGAGAGTAGATCAAAATGATGGATTCGATTGCTTTATGATAAATCAAATTCTGCAACTGCCAGTGAAGTCGCATCAGATTGCAAATGAAACAAGAAAGGATGCTAAATTAGGTGAAATCGTAAAACTTCTGGAGTCCGGCAAGTGTTTGAGAAAACAGGGCTATAAGTCGCCGGAGGTGAACTACAAACTAACGGGTGGTTGCTTGGTGTTCGATCACCGCGTTGAAATTTCGGCTTCTCTCCAGAAAATAATTTTAATGGATTTACATTCGGCACATTTAGGCATCGTTAAGATGAAGGGCATGGCCCGCTCTTTTGTATATTGGCCTGGGTTGGACGCCGACATTGAACAAGTGGCTAACAGTTGCAATGATTGTGCGAAATGTGCACATAATCCACCCAAGTTTAAGGAACACCATTGGGAGTATCCCAAGGGTCCATGGGAACGCATACATATAGATTATGCTGGTCCTTTTTTGGGAACGATGTTTCTAGTGATTACTGATGCGTTTAGTAACCATCGGGTCAATCACCAGCTCAATTGTTTTTCGGAAGATCCCTCCGTACTCTCCTTGATCTTATTTTTCCGCAAGATGTGCCAACCTCGGTAACAGAGAAACAATACATGAAACTCAATTCAAATTTCCGCAACTTCAATACAGAATATCATGTTTGGTTTCGATCAGAAAATCCGCGCATGGACAAATGGATAAGGGGAACCATTACGAAACGTCTAGGAGATTTGCACTATCAAATAGCTTATAATGGAAAATTATACAAGCGGCACATTGATCAATTGAGGAAGATGACAAAGGAAAGAACAGAAACAGAAGAACCACAGGAAGAGGTTGAGCTTACAGAAAATAAATTATGTAACAAATGTATGTTCGATGAGCTAAAGGGTGAAGAGGATAGTCGCATTATTCACTACTATCCTAATGACATATGTAACGATAATATTTCAAATTATCCAATGTGCGAAGGAAGAGCCGAAAATACTAATGGAAGCATTAGCGTACCAAATAACGAACGTCCAGAAGATTAGTTAACTCCACCAGATAGAACACTAGTCGCGGAACAACCAAGAGCCCCAGAAAGGACTGAAGTCACTACGCAACAATCACTACGAAGATCCACACGAATTAAGAAACGGCGACTTGCATATTCTCCCTAGATAGTCTATGCGAAGGGGGAAGAAATGTTATATCCAGTAGCTTTCAATACAAGTACATTATTATTTTCTATTGAATCTTAGTATACTGTTTTTTATTATTCAGTTTTTTTATTATTTCAAATATTGTTTTAATTTTGCTGTTCGAATTTATTCAATAAAATTGGGAATTGGAGAAACCCATTTATCAACGACTTATAGCTTGAAATTCATACGCTATACAAAGTAAATGCTATGAGTTGAAAATACGTCATGAGGCAAAACACGGCTTTGGCATCTCTCCCCAGTCAAATACGACAGCATAATCAGCAGCATCATATTTAAACACCTCGACATACAAACATAAGGTTTTATAGCCTGGATCTCGATCAAAAATCCAAATATTGAGTTGCAAAATGTAGAATTTAAATATTTAAATTATTAAACCCTGCACCATAGTACAAGTTTGATTTTCGCTTTTGTAAAGCATTGAAATAATCATTTGCGGCCCTATAAAGTATACACATATATTCTTAATCAGGATAAAATCCAGAACCTATCTAGCCAGGTTTGTTTGTCGGTCCATTCACAATAATTTAGCTATCACGCTATATTTTTCTACCGGAGTGTCTTTATACCATCCACCATAATATGGAGGGTACAATAAAATTTGCCATTCCGTTTGTAACACATCAAAATATTCATCGGAGACCCTATAAAGTATAATATTTTTGATCAGGTTAAAATTCTAAGTCGATATAACCAAGTCAGTCTGTCCGTTGGTCCTTTGTATATCCCTCATAGAACGGTACCTCCCTATTTCCGGTATTTTGAAAGTTGTAGCCTCAATACTCCAGCGAAATGTCTGAAATTTGGTATTTAGTTTTCGTTGGGGGTATAAAACTGTCCCCAGAAACTTGTCGGTACAGGTCCTCGCCTTAGTATAACACCCATAGAACGGCGCCGCCCTATTTCCAGTATTTAGATGGTTGTGGCCTCAATATTCCACCGAAATTGCTGAAATTTGGTACTTCGTCTTCATTGGCGGTATAAAACTTTCTCCCAGAAATTTTTAGTTATAGGTCCACGCCTTCATATAGCCCCCATAGAACGGTACCTCCCTATTTCGGGCATTTTGAAGGTTGTGGCCACAGCAACACGGGTGTCGTAGGGGATGGGAGATACCAAGGAACGGTCCTGACCGGCTTCAACATGGCAAAGCCCAGGTCCCTCTTTCAACTCAAGTGGACACCGACCTCCAGGTGGTGTCACCTGGGGAACTGCCTTTAACACCCGTTAAAGGTAGTGAGCTAACATGTGCCGCGCGTTCTCCCATAAAAACGTTAAAAACTTGGGTTTGGGCGTCGGTTTAGGAACCCTCTCCTAGAAAAAGCAGCCTACCATGAAAAACTAAAGAAACGAAAAAACAAACCCCTGACGAATCCCGCAAACGTTTTAAGGACCATGATCTGCGAATCTGTAGTTGGTCGGAGGTATAAACATCTGGTCTCCAGCTTCACCCCAGTGAATGAAAGACTAGCTGCAATTCGATTAAAAGCTAAATTCTTCAACATCAGCTTTATTTGCGCTCATGCTCCCATTGAAGACAAGGACAAACAGACCAAAGATATATTTTACGAGCGCCTAGAAGAAATTTATGACCGTTGCCCTGCCCATGACATTAAAATTATACTAGGTTATTTAAATGCCAAAATTGGAAAGTAGAATAACTTTGGCCCAACAGTCGGGAAATTCAGTCTCCACAGTGAAACATCTGACAATGGTATGAGGCTAATAGACTTTGCAGCTGCAAAAAACATGGTATTTAGCAGTACAAGATTTAAGCATCTCGATATTCATAAGGGCACCTGGCTGTCGCCAGATCAAAAAACAAGAAATCAAATTGATCGCGTTGTGATAGATGGAAGACATGCATCAAGCGTGTTGGATGTACGATCGTTCCGAGATGCGAACATAGACTCGGACAACTACCTTGTTGCAGCAAAGGTACGTACCAGATTAAACGTAGCAAACAAAGTGCGAACAGACACAACACGGAAGTTGGACATTGGTAAGCTGCAATCACAACAGATAGCCGCAGCATATTCCACTCAACTGGTCGAACTGCTTAATCAAAGCACTCCTCGTCCCGATAACATATCAGGACAATGGCAAAACATAGCCCACTCCATGCAAACAGCCGCAAAATCAGTACTTAGATACCAGAGACCTCCACCAAGGAATCCATGATACGACCAGAAGTGTCGTGCTGCTACCGAAGAGAAAAATGCGGCATATAGGGCTACTTTACAATCCGTAGCAACGCGTAGCGCACGAGAGAGGTATCGGAAGAAAAAGAGAGAGGAGAAACGTCTTTTCCGCAGGAAACAGAGAGAGATGGAAAAGCGGAAGTGTGAACAAATCGCGGTGTACATGAGACAGAATGAAGTCCGAAAATTCTACCAAAGAGTGAGGCATCAAACTGATGGCTTTGGAACTGGCACATCCTCCTGTAAAGACCAGCAAGGTAATCTGGTAACTGATACAGATAGTGTGCTAAGGATATGGAAAGAGCATTTTTTCAAACTGTTGGTATCCAATAGTAGCGAAGTCGACGAAGATACCACAGATTCAATCCCAGAAGATGGTATTGAATGTGTACCACCCGGCAAAGATGAGGTGAAGACAGCAATAAACTGGCTGAAGAATAATAAGGCAGCAGGAGCTGATGGCCTACCAGCCGAGCTGTTTAAAACCGGTGGCGACACGGGGATAAGGTGTATGCATCAGCTAGTTAGCTCCATCTGGCAGGAAGAACGCGTACCCGACGATTGGAACCTGAGCATCTTGTGACCCGTCCATAAGAAAAGAGATAAGACTTTATGCTCCAACTATAGAGGCATAAGTCTTCTCCCTATCGCCTACAAGATAGTGTCAGGGATATTGTGCGAACGACTTAAGACCATGGTCAACGAAATAATTAGACCATACCAATGCGGTTTTAGACCTGGAAAGTCCACCATTGACCAGATATTTACCCTGCGGCAAATCCTGGAGAAGACCAAAGAAGTGCAGATCGACACCTATCACCTTTTTGTCGATTATAAAGCAGCCTTCCACAGCCCGCTACGTTCAAAGGTATTCCAAGCCATGTCTGAATTTTGTATCCCCGCAAAGCTCATTCGGCTTTGCAAAATGACAATAACTGACACAAGATCTTCAGTTAAAATAGGAAAGAATCTCTTCGAAGCGTTTTGTACCAAAACAGGTTTCAGGCAAGGAGACAGCCTTTCCTGTGATTTTTTCAACATCCTGCTAGAAAAGGATATACGAGGAGGCAAACCTCAAAAGAAGTGGCACAATCTACACCAATAGCCACATGTTACTTGCTTATGTTGATGATATAGACATCATGGGACGATCAGTAAAAGAAATAACCGATACCTTTATGAAGGTCGAAGGAGAATCTGCTAAAGTGGGTCTGGCGGTAAACGGCGAGAAGACCAAGTTGATGGTGTCGACGCGCAATGCGTCCGTTGAGATCGGAACACCTGTTGAAGTTGGGTCCTACAATTTTGAGGTAGTAAAAGACTTCGTCTACATCTGCACCGACGTAAACACAACAAACGACATCAGTTGTGAAATAAAAAGAAGAATTGTATTGGCCAACAGATGCTACTTTGGCTTAAGTGAGCACTTCAAAAACAAAGCCACAACTCGTCAAACAAAAATAACGCTTTACAAAACACTGTATGTATGGTTCCGAAGCCTGGGTACTTGCGTAAGCAGACATGGCAGTGATTGGTGTGTTTGGCGGTGCAAGCAGAATTGGCAGGCCAAGGAATATATGGCGCAAATATGTGGATGATGAGGTGAAAAGGCGCGGTATTCCAGAAGCGAAGCAACAAATAGAGAGAATTGGATATCTTTTCTTAGTTCGGCCTATAGAACAAATGTTCTGTAATGGGCCAGCTAAGTAAGTAAGTACATTGGGGGTCTACGAGGAATATTTTGCGGTGTTACATAAATTTTCGGAAAAACAAACTTATAATACCCTTTCCACTTTGTCCTGTAGGGTATAAAAATATTCCTTCGGGTTTCAAAAATAAACATACCTATATATATAACAAAGGATGATGTTAGTTACTACGCTTATAACTCAAGAACGGCTTAACAGATTTTGACAATTCGCACCATTTCGGAATGGTCTCATGGCAGAAAAGGATAAAACCTAAAAAAATCGCGAAAAATTTACAAAAATATTTTTTCAATAAAGTCAGGGTGAGGGTCCATTGTACGTCTTTTTCAATTTTTGAAAGTTGTATAGAATTTTTTATTCACCATCAAATCGATTTTCATTTATTTTCAAGCGTCCTTTTAGGAAATTAACAGCGAAAAATGGTTAAAAGGGCATAGTTTAGAGTTTGTAAAGATTAGTGGTGGCTTCGGCCAGATACCGATTGAAAAGACTAAGATGATAATGCCAAATGTGGTTTCCACAGTTTTGAGGAAAAAGGTACAAATCCACAAAATTGGTGGGTTAATTGAAAAATAAAGAGCTCCGAGGTAATTCAATTGGAAGTGAAGTTGTGGCATATATGTATACTCTTAAACCGTAGGTAAAAACATCTTCGAAAGATAAACTTTCGATGTATGCGGTATAATATTTAAGCTGTGCCAGATATATTTTGATACTGTTTAGATTCTGTCATGATACAAAAAAAGACAATTACAAACGACCAAATACATACATAAAAATATACATATGTACATTGGTACTGTTGATACACTGTATGTATGTCATTCGAAAAAGGATGATATTCAAAATTAAAAAAAAAAAAGAAATTGGAGGTACTCTAGTTTTTTGGTCGAATTATCTGACAAATATTCTTTATCGGCGACATAAGTAGGTAAATACTTATTAATCGTTAATTAGTTTGTGATATTAATTTGACTATGTTATTTACGTCGAAATTAAATATAAGGTGACCAAGTAATCGACAACAGTCACGTGTTAGTGTGACAAGACTTCAAGCATCCGAAACACACAAAGAACGGCAACTAATAGAATAGCTCTGTCCATGTTACCAGAGCCATTGCATCTAATACCGAATTTGCAGTGCAAGGAGAATTCGGCAGGTCACATTAATTAGAGAAGTCAGAAAAAATAAGTAAAAAAGCGTTATGTACGGACGGGCCGAACTTTTTATACCCTCCACCATAAAATATTCTGAACTAAAACGGAATAATTATATTCTTTCCTGTCCACAATTTTAGACGAAGATATTTTGTGACCTCTGATACCTAAATAAGGTAAAAAAACATAAAAAATGTATTCCATCGGTAAGAAACCTTATATGGGGCTATATCAAAGTGAAAAACGGTAGGTATATAGGGGGCTATACCTAAACATGGACATATGTTGACAGTTTTTGGTGGAGATATTTTGAGATTACTAGAAACCTCAACGGTCAAATTACAGGTAGTCGGTTAAAAATTTTAGCTAATATCCTCAAAATACCGATAATCGGGAGGTACCGTTAAATGGTGGCTATACCAAAACATGGACCTATGTTAACGGTTTTTGGTGGAGATGTTTTGTGAACACTGGGAACCCCAAACGTGAAATTACAGGTAGTTCGGTCAAAAAATGTAGTTAAAATCACCAAAATACCGAAAATCGGGAGGGAGCGTTATAAGGGGGCTATACCAAAAAGTGTTCCGATATAACCCCCTGCCTATGGAAAAAAACACGCTCGGGTGCAAAAATATAGCGCTCTAGATTACAGAGTGATTACACCAGACGGACAGACAGACGGTCATGGCTAGATCGTCTTAGAATTTTATCCTGATCAAGAATATATATGCAAATGATTAGTTCGATGTGTTACGAACAGAAAAACAAACTAAATATACCCCCCATACTATGGTGGAGGGTATAAAACAGACGAAGGTGGTTACCTGATAACGATGGGTAAATAGGTTAAAATGGGTTAATTGATTAAAACGCAAATTCAAATAAGCACTATATTCAGCATTAAATTTAAATTCATATTCAATTGCTTTAGTGAAATATCATGTTCAGTGGTGGAAACAAGAATTGCAGAAAACCATCGATTATGAAACGAGTAGGGCGTTATGATATTATTTTGCTTCAACTGCGCTACCAAATATTTTTATTTACATCGCAAAACGTGTTATTTGCCTAAAAATATAGCTTAGACCCGATTTAGAGTTACCTAATTTTTTTCGCGACTATTGTCAGTTTATAGAAGAGAGAGAGTCGAGGAAAATAGAAACACTTTGCCTCTCAGTACTTTCTCTCTTCGTCATACTGACAATAGTCGAAAGTACAATTGTCTAATGTGCATCTGCTTCAAAGATCGTCAAGACAAAGAAATATTTGCCATTGAACAAGGTGATAGAAATAATAGTATTATAGGTTTGAACCATACAATAAAGTTCTGTACCTAACAAACTGCGAGTCGAAGTTCGCTGGGTCCCATAGTAACTTATATAAAAACTGAACTAAAATATCCATTTGTGGGAAAACGGTAAAGAAAAACACAAATTTTTGCCACTGTGATTTCAATAAATTAAAAAAGTGTTTATCAAGGACGTGGGTTCAAACGCTAGCCTGCCTCTGTTGATTTTATTTATTTGAAAAATTTGCCTTTTAGGGCGATGATTTTTAATATTAATTTTGAATTAATTTCTAGTTGGAATCGAGCTTAATGGCCGATGATGCAAGTGAAAAAAGAAAGCCGAACATTCGAACCCTCACAACCACCAGTATGTGACATGCTTGTTTCGCCTTTGACAGAGGCTGTTCAGACAAATCGGCTATGGAGCGGCTTCTCTGTCATCGAACGAAAAAAAGGAGTTGTCACGGCGTGTTAGCGTTCAGAGCCAAACTCATTACTTTCAAAAGCAGCGCTAAGCGTTTGTGATGAAAGCACAACTAAATGGGCAAATAGCCATTGTTGTTGTAAAAAAAAAAACAAAAAATGCATTTAAAAGAAGAAAAGTTCGATAACAGAGAACCCGCTCCACAGTCGATATGTCTGAAGAGCCTCTGCCAAAGGCTAAACATGCATGTCACATAGCGGTGGTTGTGTGGGTTCGAATCTTCGGCTTTCCTTTTTCATTTGCATCGTTGGTCATTAAGCTCGCTTCCAACAAGAAATTAATTAAAAATTAATATTAATAAAAATGATCTTCGCCCTAAAAGGTAACATTTTCAAATAAAAAAGTGATAAACGAACGGAACGGGATGAGTACAAAAGTATACGTGGACAGAAATAGGGTGCTCTCAGGCATCATTCTGCGTTAGATTTTCTCTAAAATTTAGTACCTGAGAAAAAATAAACAGCTTACTTCATGTAAACGCTGCGGTATTTTATTAAAACCGATTCTTAATGGCAACAATCCTACCTACCTAACAAAAAAGCAATAAACACAAAATCTCTTATAGTTTCTGAGAAAAAGATACTTTCTTTTCCAAAATTCCAAAAATGGTGTATTTTCCAAAATTGGGGAAAAATGTTCGTCTTTAGGAGCACGCCACGCCCACACATTCCAATATTTTTACCTAATTTTTTTGTTTCCTTAGTTTCAATATGTTAACTATTGAATCCCATATAGAAATTAACAATCGATGACGATGAAAAATTTGGGTTTTGGCCAGGAAAATCGATTTCTGAACCATAGTGCGTCGTTAACACGAATTGAAAAACTTCATTAACTGTAGCTGATATCAATTATGAACAAAATATAATCCCAGAAAGTTGAATCAAACCTTGAGCAAAGAGTGTGGAAGTGATATTAGTGCAGATTTATTTTCAAATTGTCTGTAATTTCGATACATCTGCGAGTTTTGCTATAACTTAATCTTTCCTCAAAAAGACCCCTATGCCAGTGCACCTAAATAAATATCATCGCCCTCCCATTAAACATTATATGCGCATTGACCCTATTTTATTCCTATATACATACAATTATTTTAAAATAAAGGTCATAAAACCCCTATCTGATAATTGCAAAGCAAAAATAAAAAAATACAAAGAACGTGACCAAATCCCAAATGAACTTCAATTCGTGTTGAGTTATTTGTGTTTTTAACATTTGGAAAAATGTTCCCAAAATTTTCACACATCAACTGTAAAGTTCACAAACAACAGTTTATTATCAAGGTCACCGTAAACAACAACAAAAGAAGAACAACAAACAAGTAACAGTAACCCAAAAACCCCAAAAACAGTCAGCCAAACTGAAGAAAACAATAAAAAATGACCAAAGAAAAACAATTTTGAATTTTAACGAGCAAAAAAGTAGTAACAAATTTTTGGGGATTTTTTTCACAATTTGGAACAAAGAGTTGTTTTCTTTTCTTTGCTTTCAATTGTATAAAATATACGCATATTATTATTATATTATTTGAGTTTTTCTTTAAAGTCCTTTCTTCCTTTGCCAAATTTTCCACATAAGTTACATTTTTTTTAATTGCCATTAATTTTATGGGCAACCATAACGTCTGTTACCAATTTGTAGTCCCCATAATTAACAATCACGTTTGCTTCCATTTTATGTGGTTAATTAGGATGCTGTTCCGCTAGATGAATTTTGGATTACATCTAGGGGTGAACATTGTAAGAATTTGAGTAAACGTATACGTGCTTACCAAATGTAAGCATAAGACATTGCCTAACTAAGTAGAGTAGCACTTAAATTACTTACAAATCGTGCGGCAAGAATCAAGCTAATTGGGGTATTTCAAGCAAATGTTTAAGATTTTGCCAAATGCATATACATACTAAAAACTTAGGCCAAAACCAAGTACAAAACCCCTAATTATGCTAATAACAGAGAAAGCATTTACCACAGAGGCATTCTTACAGGAATAGCTTTTTGTGGTATTGTAGGAAACGGTCCACCTTAGGGCATTTAAATAATCTTCAAAAAATCCATGGTTATAGGAGAAGGAGGGTGTTAGAAAATTATTTAAAAACGGAGGATGAAGAACTATTAAATAACAATTAACAAATCATTAACTTGTACCGAGAGCATGTGTTAAACTGGCCTTTTCCTACCTACCTGAGGTATTCGAAAAAACAGACTGTATATATCGCTATACTCGAATCTGATCTAAGTATGGTAGAAATATTACGATGTGTTAGGTATGGGCCAAATCGGTGACTCCCTTCGGGAGGAGGGTGTTAGAAAACAAGTATGAAAGTATCAGTCTGCTTTGCCGAAAGAGAAATACTCTCAGCCTATGTGAATTGAAACTTTAATCTACGGACAGATCGAATGCATTTGGGTATTTTCAGAAATGGGTGGCTCTTTTTGGACATTTTAACTTGCCGACAAAAATTGCGGAGGAGGTATTTAAAGGAATGGACCGATATAGTCCATTATGGAAGTGGATCTTATTTTGAGAGTCATATCTGTTTAATATATATTGGGCTCTAGTCATTTCAGTGGGGTCTTTGGGCTTGTCCACGGAAAACATAATATGGCTGTAACCAGGGCCACAACGAACAGCATCGATATACATTTCCAAAGGATTTTCGAACAGACTCTAAACTGCTCTTAGACAGAAATGTTCAACTTTTGTGGGGGACGTACCCTAAGGTATATCCATTTTAGACATTTAGTGACATTTTTTAAATATTGGGGGAAGTACCGGAAATTCTGGACCGGTATTCTTCGAACTGAAACTAAGGTTGGACAAAATATGACGAAGGCCAAATTTTGGACCAAATCGGTTCATCAGTTCGCGAGCCACTACATATGGTACCGTAGAACTTTTTACAACTTTCAGGCTGTTTTCTCAAGAAAAAACTTTTACCGTCGTAATTGAAGTAGCGAATGCAAGTTGCTTCAACAAAAATCAAAGTGTTTCGACAGCAGGTCTTAAAGTGAACTTATCCGAAATTTTGAGTGGAATGTACTCACAAAAGTGGGCAAATATAGTCCATATTCGAACCTGATCTATATCTGGTAGATATATGAGGATGTGTAAAGTATGGACCAAATCGGTCACTCCCATTAAAAGTTATCGTGCGCACAATTTGTCCGAACATTTTTGAACTTTTGTAGGGGAGGTACCTGAAGAAGTGGACCGATATGGCTTATTTTCGAACTTAAACTAAGTTTGGACAAAATATTACTTACTTACTTAGCTGGCCCATTGCAGAACATTTGTTCCGTAGACCAAACAAAGAAAAGATCTCCAATCCTCTCTGTTTTTCACTTCGCTTTTTGGAATATCGCGCCTTTTCATTTCTTTATCCAACGCAATCGTTGCATCTCGATACGTTTATCTTTATTCATATCTTTGTATAGGTGATACAGCTCGTGGTTCATACGACTTCGATATTCACCGTCAACGCAAATCGGCCCGTAGATCTTTCGAAGAATTTTCCTCTCAAACACACCAAGCACTACCTTATCTGCTTGTGCAAGTACACATGCTACGGAGCCATACATTAGCACGGGTAGTATCAGCGTTTTGTATAGTGTTATTTGTGTTTGACGAGATGTGACTTTGTTTTTAAATTGCTTACTTAGACCATAGTAGCATCTGTTGGCCAATACATTTCTTCTTCTTATTTCACAACTGATGTTGTTTGTTGTGTTTATGACAGTGCCGAGGTAGACGAAGTCTTTAACTACCTCAAAATTATAGGTACCAACTTCCACAGTTGGCCCGAGCTCTATGGACGCTTTGCGCGTCGACACCATCAATTTGGTATTTTCTCCGTTTACCAACAGACCCACTTTCGCAGATTCTCCCTCAACCTTCCTAAAGGTATCAGTTACTTCCTTTACTGATCGTCCTATGATGTCTATGTCAACAGCATAAGCAAGTAACATGTGACTATTGATGTAAATAGTGCAATTTCTTTTGACATTTGCAGCTCGTATTACCTTTTCCAGCAAAATGTTGAAAAGGTCACACGGAAGGCTGTCTCCTTGTCTGAAACCTCTTTTGGTACTGAACTGTTTGGAGAGATTCTTTCCAATTTTAACTGATGACCTAGTGTCATTTAAAGTCTTCTTACGAAGTCGGATGAGCTTTGTGGGAATACCAAATTCAGACATTGCATAGAATACCTTTGATCGGAGGGGACTGTCGAAAGCTGATTTATAACCGACAAAAATGTGATATGTGTCGATCTGCATCTCTTGGGTCTTCTCAAGGATTTGCAGCAGGGTAAATATCTGGTCAATGGTGGCCAGGTCTAAGGCCACATTGGTATGGTCCAATTGTTTCGTTGACCATTGGTTTAGCCGTTCGCACAATATCCCTGACACTATCTTATTGGTAATAGGGAGAAGACTTATGCTCCTATAGTTGGAGCATACGGTCTTATCTCATTTCTTGTGGACGGGACACAGGATGCTCAGGTTCCAATTGTCGGGTACGCGTTCTTCCTGCCAGATGATGCTAACTAGTTGATGCATACACCTTATCAGCGCGTCGCCTCCGGTTTTAAACAGCTCGGCTGGTAAGCCATCGGCTCCTGCTGCCTTATTATTCTTCAGCCGGTTGATTGCTGTTTTTACCTTATCTTGGGCGAGTGGTATACATTCTTTACCATCTTCTAGGATTGGATCTGTGGTATCATCGTCTTCGCTACTATTAGAAACCAGCAGATTGGAAAAATGTTCCTTCCATATCCTGAGCACGCTATCTGTATCTGTTACCATATTACCTTGCTGGTCTCTGCAGGAGGATGTGCCTGTACCAAAGCCATCTGTTTGATGTTTCACTCTTTGGGAGAATTTTCGGACTTCATTCTGGCTCCTGTACATCTCGATTTGTTCACACTCCCGCTTTTCCATTTCTCTTTTTTTTCTTGCGGAAAAGACGTTTCTCCTCTCTCCTTTTCTCCCTGTATCTCTCTCGTGCGCTACGCGTTGCTACGGATTGTAAAGTAGCCCTATATGCTGCATTTTTCTCTTCGGTGGCAGCACGACACTCCTCATTATACCATGGATTCCTTGGTGGAGGTCTCTGGTATCCAAGTATGGATTTTGCGGCTGTTTGCATGGAGTGGGCAATGCTTTGCCATTGCGCTGATATGTTATCGGGATGAGGAGTGCTTTGATTAAGCAATTGGGCTAGTTGAGTGGAATATGATGTGGCTATCTGTTGTGATTGCAGCTTACCGATGTCTAACTTTCGTGTTGTGTCTGTTCGTACTTTGTTTGCTACGTTTAAGCGGGTGCTGCAACAAGGTAGTGGTCCGAATCAATGTTTGCGCCTCGGAACGATCGTACATCCAACACGCTCGATGAATGTCTTCCATCTATCACAACATGATCAATTTGGTTTCTTGTTTTCTGATCTGGAGACAGCCAGGTGCCCTTATGAATATCGAGATGATTAAATTTGGTACTGCTAACTACCATGTTTTTTGCAGCTGCAAAGTTTATCAGCCTCATACCATTGTCAGATGTTTCACTGTGGAGACGTAATTTCCCGACTGTTGGGCTAAAGATATTCTCCTTTCCAATTGTTGCATTAAAATCGCCTAGAATGATTTTAATGTCATGGGCAGGGCAACGGTCATATGTTTCTTCTAAGCGCTCGTAAAATATATCTTTGGTCTGTTCGTCCTTTTCTTCAGTGGGAGCATGAGCGCAAATAAAGCTGATGTTGAAGAATTTAGCTTTTATTCGAATTGCAGCAAGTCTTTCATTCACTGGGGTGAAGCTGGATATTAGATGTTTTAACCTCCGACCAACTACAAATCCGCAACCAAACACCTGCTTTGTGTCATGGCAGCTATAATACAGTGCGTCACCTTTAGGTGTTGTTGTGACGCCTTTCCCAATACATCGTATTTTCTGTATGTCAGTAATATCGGCCTTGTACTTTTCAAGTACGTCTGCCAATGCGAAGACTGCACCTTCTCTATAAACATTCCAGGTGCAGATTCGCAGATCATGGTTCTAAAAACGTTTGCGGGGTTCGTCAACTTTAGAGGGGTTCATTTTTCTTTTCTTTCGTTTTTTCATAGTAGGTTGTTTTTTCTAGGGGAAGGTTACTAACCCGAAAACGCACGGCACATTTTAGCTCACTACCTTTAACGGATGTTAAAGGCAGTTCCCCAGGTGACACCACGGGGAGGTCAGTGTCCACTTGAGTTGAAAGAGGGACCAAGATAAATCCTGGCTTTGCCATGGTAAAACTGGTCAGGACAGTTCCTTGGTATCTTCCATCCCCTAAGTCACCCTCTCAGGTGTAAGCACCTTCCATTTAAAGTTGCTTCAAGAGCACCGTGCTAAGTCCGATAGAAATATTATGATGTTCATGTTGAGGTCCAAATCGGTTGCTCCCTTCAAGGGTTACCAAAAGCATATTTTCGATTTGCCACATTTTGGTCTTAAGCCTAAAGGCTGAGGGTATGAAAGAGAAAGACAAAAATCAACCAACTTGAACAGATATTACGAAAAAGTAAAACAAAAAACAAAACAAATAATAAAGTATCAAGCGGCTTTTTCGATAGAGATATGCCTTCAGCTTGTGACATAATGCAAAGAAGAAAACCGTCCGATATAAAGCTCAATATTTACCCGCGAACAAAACTGAACCTCAAATGTCTGAACATTTATGAAGAGGTGTACCTGTAAAAGTGAACCGATATAGTCTATGATAGAATTTTACTTAAGTTTGGAAGAACGATTATGATGTGCAAAGATTGGACCAATTTCGAAGAATCCCTTTCAGAGGCAGTCCATGTGATCTATGTCTGTAAGAAATATTACGATGTGCAAAGTTTGGATCCAATAGTTAACTACCTCCGAGAGTTATCGTGTGCACCGATAAATCGAAATTCTCGATAATTCGTATAAGCTGTCGGTCCCTTGAAGCCATTTCCTTCACAAACCTCGCTAAATCGAAAACTTCGATAATTCGTATAAATCCGGTCCCTTGGATTACAAATTATCGAGAGTCTATTATTATCGAGTATAATGATATGATGATGAAATTAGTGATAAACAAAAGGCGATGTCATTTTGGTTATGTCGTGGCTTGTTTTCAGTTATATATCTTCTTATACACCCTGAACTATTACAATGTCCTACACGAAAAAAGCTAGGTTTCTCATGCACCAATTCGGTTTTGTTGGAGTCCATGGGAGATGAAAATACCTATGGTTTTTCTAGAACACTTCGAAGGTGATATCATAACGTCCAACTATAGTCTTTTTATACCCTCAGCATTTACGCTAGCGAGGGTATATACACTTTCATACGGTCAAAATGTGTCTCATCGAAATAATGGTTTTAGACCCCAAGTATGTTTGGACGAAATGTGTTTCAGACAATTTGGAGTCGATTGAGCAATGTCCGTCCGTCTGTCTGTCGGTCTGTCTGGCTGGCTGGAGCGCACGATAACTCTCGAACGGATGAACCGATTCGGTTCAAATTTTAGCTTTGGTAATATTTTGCCCAAACTTAGTTTAAGTTCGAAGATGAGCTATATCGGTCCACTCCTTCCGCTACCTCTCCCACAAAAGTTCGAAAATGTTCGGAAAATTTGTGCGCACGATAACTCTTGAAGGGAGTTACCGATTTGGTCCCTACTTTGCCCATCGTGGAGCGTGTAAAAGTCTTAGATCAGGTTTTAATATGGACTCAATCGGTCCACTCCTTCGGGTACCTCCCACACAAAATTTCGGAAAAGTTCAGTTTAGGGCCATCTCTCGAATCGCGTTGATTTTAGTTTTAGCAACTTGTATTCACTGCCCCCCATACGGCGGTAAAAGTTTCATCAGGGGCCCAACCCTACTTCCTGAGAAAATAGCCTGAAAGGTTCAAAAAAAACCCCTAGGACACCGTGTGTAGTGGTTGGAGCGCAAGATAACTCTCGAACGGATCTGCCGATTCGATCCGGAATTTGGCCTTCATAATATTTTGTCCAAACTTAGTTTAAGTTAGAAGATAAGCCATATCGGTTCACTACTTCAGGTACCTCCCCCACAAAAATTCAAAAATTTTCGGAAAAATTTTGCGCACGATAACTCTTGATGGGACTGACCGATTTGGTCCATACTTTACGCATCCTAATATATCTATCAGATATAGATCAGGTTTGAATAAGGACTATATTTGCCCATTCCTTCGGGTACCTCCCACACAAAATGTCGGATAAGTTCACTTTAAGACCAGCTCTTGACTAACTTTGAATTCTGATGAATCAACTTGCAATCGCTGACTCAATTACAACGGTAAAAGTTTTTTCAGTGGCAAGTCCATACTTCTTGGGAAAACAGCCCGAAAGTTGTAAAAACCCCCTGTGGCACCATATGTAGTAGTTGGAGAGCATAATAACTCTCGAAGTGATAGACGAATTTGGTCCAAAATTTTGCCTTCGTCATATTTTGTCCAAACTTAGTTTTACTTCTAAAATGGCCCATATCGGTCCTCTCCTTAGGATACCTCCCCACAAAATGCAACATTTGTGTCCAAGTGCAGTTTAGGGTCTGTTCGGAGATCCTTTGGAAATTTATACCGACGATGTACAGCCATATTATGTTTTCCGTGGACAAGTCCATGCTTCCTGGCATACTGCTCCAACAGGTGTACGATAACCCACTGAAATGACTAGCGCGATATCTATCGAAAAGATATGGCTCTCAAAATAAGATCCGCTACCGTAATGCACTATGTCGGTTCATTCCCTTTAATCCTAATCCACGTTTTTGTCGGCAAGTTCAAATGTCCAAAAAGTGCCACAAAATTCCGAAAAGACCCTAAATACATTCGATCTGTCCGTAGATGAAAGTTCCAATTCAAATAGGCTGAGGGTATATCTCTGTCGGCAAAACTCGCCCAACTTGTGTACTTGCAATATGAGAAGGGATTTATTCGTACAGACTGTTACGATAGGATCTGTCATAATGTCCGTAATTTCCTTCCGTTTTTCTTTTTTTCCGTCATAGGCTGAGGATATTTGGTTGTCTGCTGCTGACTGATTGTTCTTTTTTAACTTCCTAAATAGATATGTTGACATTTAGTTTGGTTCCAAACTTCAGTTAGAATCGATAGGAAGTTTATAAACTTTTTAAACTTTCTTTGTTGTTCTGTAGGTTATAATTATTTCGAAACACCAACTTGATTATCTAACCTTATGCTATTATTCAATTAAACCAAACTGTGTGACCATTGTTAAAGGAAACCCACACAGCGAACATAAAAGAGGAAAAATAGAACAAAATTCGATTATGGTAAACTTTCAAAAACAATTCCAACAATTTCATTGGGTTTATTCGGCATAACTTCTATGCCATCACATTCATTCAAATCCATTTGACTGTGAAAATGTTAATGAAGAGTCAGCCATGAACACAAAGTAGAAAATACCAGCATGTCAAAAAGCCAATATTTGAATACAAAACAATACAAAAAAGAACGTGGTAACTGAAAAAAAGGTTTTCAATGAAAAATTGCCATAGTTTTTGTTTGTGTGTGTTGTTGTTTGTTATCATCATCACCTATATTATTACTTCATTCAAGTGATATTGAGTTTTTTTTTTTGTTTTTTTCCTTCCACCCACGTTTATTGGCATCGCAAAACCACAAAAACCATAATGACAGCTATTCATTGGTATATTGAATTGGCTAATACGAGAGATGAATGTGTGTATGTGTCGGTGCGTGAATGAATGTTTTAGATATTCACATATCAATTGATATACAAATATACATTCCTACATACTCGCATAATGTAGTACATAATATACTGGTAGTGCTATTCCAGAATTATGATGGTTTCACTAAATATTTAGCTGTATATTACTTTGGTAAATTTTGTGAATGCTAATGTTAAATTGTATGTTGTTATTGTGAAAAGGTGGTTTCCCATTAAAGAGAACCAGGAAATAATGTCTGTGCTTCATAATCTTATCATTTGTTCTAAAAGTTATGACCTAAAATCTCGACTATATCAATATTATGAATCTAAGTGTCATTTAGATTTTGCCAAATATAGATTGCCAAAATCTATTTAAGTATGTCCATATACAGTCGAACTTCTGTGAACGTTACTGCTTGGAACAAAGAATTACTACGTTATAGAGAAAATTCGTTAAAAAGATGATATTTTGAGTGACAACCCATTTTAGTACTTTATATAGATAGAGATGGTAGTTACCGGGTATTTATTTGGCAAAGCTCCCGCTACTTCGTATGCGGAAAGGATATAAAAACAAATAAAGAATATATAATACGAAAATGCTGAACACTGAACATTTTGGTGTACTAAATACTAAGCACTGTTGGTATCACTTTAGTCGGATTTTCTAAACAATCAGTCGCATCTCACCCCAAAACATCAACAGCGTGCCACATGTTTTGAGGCATTTTAATAAAGGTGTCCTCTGAAGGTAAAACATTCTTGTAAAAGTTTTTGAAGCATAGGTCTAAGTTTCCGAATAAAATTACTAAACCGTTCAGAATAAAAAAAAACAATTTTGTTGAAAAGATAGAAACCGAAGGCGGTTCACATAAAACCAATGGTAGAACACCAGACCAAAACCCAGGACCTCATCTCAAATTTTACAGCTTCAGCCATACTTATTCGGCCACTACCTATAGATATTACATGTATAAGTATAGCATACATTTTAAGTTAGAATTTTCATAACCATTCGGATCTAGTCTAAATAGTGATACTCATAACAAATTTCAGTAGTGGAATTCTGTAATTAATTTTTCGAGTTACCGACAAAAATCAGAAAAATTAAAATGCTTATAATTTCGGTAATTAACGAAATTTTTATTTTTTGGAATGGTGAGAATTCCACTCCAGAGAGCTGGATTTACCTGTTCATTCAATATCAGTGCTCCTATGTTTAATATTATTTAGTACAGCGTTATTTCATATTACATATACATAATTCTAGCACACCCAAGACCAATTTTAGAACCATTTTTACTTTTTCGTTTCATTACAGTAGTTATTTCCAATACCTTTTCAGCCCTCGGCGACCTCCATAACAAATTTCAGAATTTGTACGCATTTAAAAATCCTTACAATATTATTCATGCTATACCAAAATGGTACCACATTTAGTACATTTCGAACAACTGTATATAGCCTTCAAAAAATATCAACCCTATATACCAACCTGGATTATCATTTCCAGCTCTATCAATTCCCCCAAAACCAAATGTAAAACTATTTAGTACTCCTCTTAATATTTGTAAATTCCTACCCCTTTACCAACAATGACTCCAAGAACACATTTAAGAATTCCACCTCTGTTCCCAATACCAAAATTGGACCGATTTAGTATTTTCGTAAATTTATGGTACGTATTTCTTAAACCACTTCCATATACCAACATTACACACCAACACTCACCCTGACTGCAACACACAAAAGCAAAAACAACAGTATTCAGACCTGCCTCTACACCCAATACCAAATTGGGTACCACATAGTAACTGTCGTATACTTACGGTACGTATTGGACAGCATATCTCAACCTTACACTGACATTAGCACTAAATAACCAGTAATTTTAATTTAAAATCTCAGAATTCTACCACTATTCGTTCGTCCAATGCCAAATTGTACCAAACCTATTACCAATTAGTACTCTTCGTACTCTTCACTTCAACAATGATCTTAATTCCATATCTCAGGATTGCTGCTCCATCTGTTCACCCAAATCAAAATTTCCAAACTTCCGCAGTCCTACACTTCAACAATAATCTTAATTCCAAATTTCAGGATTCCAGCTCTACTCGTTCACCCGAAATCAAATTTGACCAAATTTAGTACCATTTAGTACTTTTCGTACCCATAAGTACGAATTTCCAAAACTACCTCAATCCTTCACTTCAATAGTCATCCTAGTTCCAAATTTCAAGATTCCAGCTCTATCCGATCGCCCAAATCCAAATCGTACCAAATTTAGTACCATTCAGTACTTTTCGTACACATAAGTTCGAATTTCCAAAACTCCTTTGATTCTACACTCCTACTGTAATGTAAATTCCATGGTACTAAATTTAGTACCATTTAGTACTTTTCGTATCCACAAGTACGGACTTACAAAACTTCCTCAGTCCTACACTTCAACAATAATCTTAATTCCAAATTTCAGGATTCCAGCTCTACTCGTTCACCCAAAATCAAATTTTATCAAATTTAGTACCATTTAGTACTTTTCGTACCCATAAGTACGAATTTTCAAAACTATCTCAATACTTCATTTCAATAGACATCCTAATTCCAAATTTCAAGATTCCAGCTCTATCCGATCGCCCAAAGCCAAATCGCACCGAATTTAGTACCATTTAGTACTTTTCGTACACATAAGTTCGAATTTCCAAAACTCCCTCGATCCTACAAATTCCAAATTTGAGGACTCCAGCTCTATCCTCTTACCTAAATCCAAATTGTACCAAATTTAGTACCATTAGTACTCGCTCAATCCTACACTTCAACAGTAATCTTAATTCCAAATTTCAGGATTTCAGTTCTACCCGTTCGCCAAATCCAAATTGTACCAAATTTAGTACTTTTCGTACACATAAGTACTAATTTCCAAAACTACTCAAACCTACATTCCAACAGTAATTTTATTTCCAAATTTTAGGATTCCAGCACTATCCGTTCATCCAAATCAAATTTGTACCAAATTTAGTAAATTTTAGTACTTTTCGTACACATTTTCAAAACCACCTCTAATATCAGCCCTACTTCCCTTTCTTGATTCTCATTTCAAATTTGAAGATTCCAGCTTTCTCCGTTACAAAAAATACCAAAATAGTACCAAGTTTGCCGTAGGCTGACGAAATTTGGCTCAAATCTTACTTATATCAAGAGAATATCTAGTATTGAAAATGGGGTCCATGTTTTGATATAACCCCCACGTATCCGTACCTCCCGATTTAAGGTATTTTTTACCTATTAGCTACATTTTACAATCGTATTGGCTGAAATTTGACACACTGTGCCAATATATAGAAATATATAGAAAATATCCTTGCAAAAATTTGTCGACATTGGTCCACGTTTTCTAATAGCCCCCATATAAGGGTACCTCGATTTCGAGTATTTACCCTAATCTTGGGTAAAAACTCTTTAACTCCCGAACCACATGGCGTAGGCTGGCGAAATTTGGCTCAAATTTTACTTATATCAAGAGAATATATAGTATTGAAAATGGTCCATGGTCCATGTTTTGATATAACCCCCATATATCCGTACCTACCGATTTAAGGCATTTTTTTTACCTATTAGCCACATTTTACAATCATGTTGGCTTTAATTTGGCACAGTAAAATATCCTTGTAAAATTTTTTTAACACAAGTACACGTTTGGAGTTTGTCCCCATATAACCGTACTTCCATTTTCACTACCAGAAATTCTGTTGATATAAAAAATATTCAATCCAAATTTTGGCAGCCTACGTCAAGTGGTTCGGCAGTTAAAGAGTTTTTACCCAAAATTAGGGTAAATACTCGAAATCGGGGTACCCTTATATGGGGGCTGTTAGAAAACGTGGACCTATGTTGACATATTTTTGCAAGGATATTTTTCACATATTGAGAACACACTGTGCCAAACTTCAGCCAATATGATTGAAAAATGTGGCTAATAGGTAAAAAATACCTTAAATCGGGAGGTACGTATATATGGGGACTATATCAAAACATGGACCCAAATACCCCATTTTCAAGACCAGAAATTCTGTTGATATAGAAAATATTCGATCCAAATTTCGTCAGCCTACGTCAAGTGGTTCGGCAATTAATCAAAGAGTTTTTACCCAAGATTAGGGTAAATACTCAAAATCGGGGTACCCTTATATGGGGGCTATTAGAAAAACGTGGACCTATGTCGACAAATTTTTGCAAGGATATTTTCTACATATTGAGAACTCACTGTGCCAAATTTCAGCCAATATGATTGTAAAATGTGGCTAATAGGGGCTATATCAAAACATGGACCCAGAGACCCCATTTCCAATACTATATATTCTCTTGACATAAGTAAGATTTGAGCCAAATTCGTCAGCCTACTTCCAGTGATTCGGCAGTTAAAGAGTTTTTACCCAACATTTGGGTAAATACTCGGGTATTTACCCAAGTATTTACCCACTTGTTTAAATTTCATTTTGAAACGATTTCACAACCTAAACCCCGAAATAGGGTGTAAGATATTGTATTGGCGATTCAATATAGTAACTACCCAAATAAATACACACAAATGGGTATTTACCCGGTATTTACCCAATTTACCCATTGGGTATTTACCCAATGTCCATCTCTTGTTATAGAGATATTCCTTATAGAGAAGTTTGACTGTAAATATATTTAATTTGCAACATGTGTATTTTTCAAATTATATGTTGGCATTTTATTTAACTTCTACATGGTTGGATAGAGGGTCAGCTCACCTATGCCATTACTGTCAACAAATAAATTTGGCATTTGTTGAAGCTTTGTAACCAGCAACAATGCTATGTTTTTGTGGCTTTTGCCAGTTCATTAGTCTGCATGTCTGCGTTTTATCACTGTTTGCACTCATGTGGAAAATTCACATAATCGTAGCAGAAATCAAGTACATAAAACTATTTAAATGAGTATAATGAAATCAAAATATTGGATAAAATACATACTTTTCTATGTATTGTATTGAATGGTAAGATTCTAATCTAATTATAATTGCTAATCTATTCGTATAAGTCATACACTTGACATACACTTGTCTTGAATGCTATTAAAATCTATGTTTATGTTAAGAATATTAAATTACGTTAATTTAAGTTTGAAAGAATTTTTTGAAAAAGTTTTAGAGTTATCTTGCACAATAGCCATTTTCGTATGTGCCAGGAGGGTTTTGGAGCTTGGACCATTATCTCAAGAAGTATTGGCTTACTCCGGAAAAAGATTGTACCGTTGTAAATGAGGCCGCTAGAACAACCTATTGAAAAACAAATAAGAAAGGCGTTAAGTTCGGCCGGGCCGAACTTGTTATACCCTCCACCACAAGTTGTATTGAAGAAAAATGTAATAATTAGTTTCTTTCGTGTATGAAGAAGAGTTAATACTAAATTTCAGCAATTTCGGTAGAACGATGTGAGGCACCGTTCTATGGAGGATATTTCAAAACGTCTATCTATACCGACAAATTTCTGACGGAAAGTTTTGAGACTCAAAGAAGACTAAATACCAAATTTCCTATATTTCGGTAAGAGTGGCTAAAACTTAAAAAATACCGAAAAATCAAAAAGTACGCTTCTATGGGGATATAGGAAGACGTGGACCTATACTGATAATACTCTTCTGGAATATTTTATAACTCTTGGAAGACTAAATAACGAATATCAGCCATTTTGGTGGGATATTGACGTCACAATCTTCAGTATTACGAAAATCAGGAGGTACCGTTCTAAGGGGGCTATATCGAAACGTGGACCTATACCGACGAATTTTAGTCGGAAATGGGGCAATATGAAAGCGTGGACCTGTACAGACAAATTTCTGGCGAACAGTTTTATATCACATTGAAGACTAAATACCAAATTTCACCCATTTTGGTGGAATATTGAAGCCACAACCTTCAAAATACGGAAAATCGGGAGGTACCTTTCCATGGGGGCTATATGAAGGCGTGGACCTATACCGACAAATTTAAAGGGGAAGTTTGAGTACCCCCAACGAAGTCTAAATACCAAATTTCAGCCATTTCGGTGGAATGTTGAAGCCACAACGTTCAAAATACCGAAAATGGGGGCTATATGAGAGCTTGGACCGATACCGACAAAGTTCTGGTGGAAAGTTTTATACCACCAACGTAGACTAAGTACCAAATTTCTGCCATTTCGGTGTGATAATGAAGCTAAAACCTTCAAAATACCGAAAATCGGGAGGTACCGTTCTATGGGGGCTATATTTAGGCGTGGACCGATACCGACAAAATTCTGGGGGAAACTTTTATACTCCTAAAGAAGACTAGGTACCAAATTTCAGCCATTTTGGTAGGATAATGAAGCTAAAACCTTAAAAATACCGAAAATCGGGAGGTACCGTTCTATGGGGGCTATATCAAAACGTGGACCGATATATCCCATTTTCAACACCAACCATCCTGCAAATAATAAAAACTTCCGTACCAAATATTTACTCGCTATCTTCAAAATTGCGGGCAGTATCTTGATTTCAACAGACAGACGGACGGACGGACAAACGGACATGGTTAAATCGACATAGAATTTTATGCTGATCAATAGTATATACACTTTATAGGGTCTCCGATGAATATTTCGATGTGTTACAAACGGAATGACAAATGTCGGCTTTGCCGACAGTATATGGCGAATAACAAAATTCCTTTATAATATCTTTAAAATATCTTTTTTGTTGTTATGTGAAAATGTATGCATAAATCGCTAACAGCAGTCCATATCTATTCGTAGATGTTTAAATAGTTATTAAATTTATTATTATTTTCGCGGAAAGTCAACAAATAATAAAAAAATTTTGAAGTAAATCCAAATTATCCAGTCCCAGAATCCGTACAAACCCTCAAAAAATAAATTAAAGAATATATGCGGAATCTATACAATGCGTAGAAAAATATGATACCAAATTTATAGAGATTGGGTACATAAATTGCATATTATAGCAACAACAAAAGAGAAAAACTTATTGTTGGAAAATATTGTTGCAAATATTTTTTTGGTTTGATTCTAAAAATTAGAAAAAAATATTTGGGAGTTCTCCAACTATTTTGCTAAAATCCCATAGAATAATGAATGTATACTGTTAAAACTTCATCAAAAAACCATCGCGAGAGTTTAACTGATTACTGTGATAACTTATAAGGGTAGGAAATTAAGAGTAATATTGAAATTACAATCATTCAATTAATATTAAAATTAAAAAGCCCGTTATTCGCGAATTAGTTAAAGTCGGTTGATGCGCATCCGTTTTTGGATACAGCGAATCAATCTCTTTCAAAATTTATGCATATTTTGATGTTTCACTCAGGGGCCATTGTGTGCCGCCAGTTGCATCATACACTGCAAAAAACCTTAAAGTTGGTAAAAGTCGCGAAACGTGCATACGATTTTGATGCGCATCCGGTTTCATCAGCGCCTATCAAAAATACGTCAAAATATACCAATTTTAATTAGATTCTTCAAGAACCGCGGATCTGCCTCCACATTAAATTTTTTGTGAAAGAACCATATTACTCTCGTATCTCTTTTCTTTTATGACACGCGTTTTCGCAAATATTATAATCGCCAGTAAAGGATTCCATTTATGTAAAAAAAATTAAAGAAAATCGCGGTTTAGTACGCGGATTTGTCAAAATATATTTTTGCTGATTTTCCGATTTTCAAGGTATCTATATCCGCGTTTTTAGTAGATGGATTCGATCGCGGAAGGCTTCATTAGAACCGTCGCGTAAAAAAACTAAATTCACGCGGTTTTCAAAGGAAATGGAATGACAGTTGTAAATTTTACACGCAAAAAATAGGTTTTGTATGAAAATTCACGAATCAAATTTTGGCCTTTCGACTCCAATTACAAGGATGCTATAAGGAGCACACTCATGAGATATGCACCAAACGACGTAAAATCACGAGTTCTATAATCGTGTTAAGAGTTTGGAATATTATCTTCTTGCGCGTCCGGATTATTAAAAAAATTCAAAAAACTCCGAAATTTCGGCTTCAAAATGTCAGCATCAATTTTAGGTGGATGCAGTGGATATATCGAAAAATCGTACACTACAATCTTGTTGCCATGAAGTATTCTGTGATTCTTTCTTTGGGGATAGGTCTATAAAATGTAAGGTTAAGCCAGAAATCGTATGGAACATAAAAAAACTTGTTGGCTTCAACCCATTTTTACTCATTTTTCTACATTAATGCCAACACAGCTTCCACGAAAATTAATTTTAATGATCGACATTATGGGATCCCTCCTAAAACACTTCATTTTAAAGAATTGTAGTCATACTTTATAGAATATGTCAACAGTTCGCGAATTCTGATAGGGTGAAACTCGGATTCATCGATTGCAAAACATTTTTGTTATTTACCATATACTTTATAGGGTCTCCGACGAATATTTCGATGTGTTGCAAACGGAATGATAAATTTAATTATACCCTCCATATTGTGGAGGGTATAAAATGCGAGAGGAGCTCTTAAACTTAATGTTTTCGAATTTTGTGTGGGAGGTACCCGAAGAAGTGGACCGATATAGCCCATATTCCAAACTGATACATGACTGGATGAATAATAAGATGTGCAAAGTCCGCACCAATCAGAAACACCCTGCGAGAATTATCTAACGGATTTGGCATTTTGGTTGGTGCCTCAGGAAGTGTGGATTTACGCAAGAAAAAAAATTGTACATTTTTGGTCGTATGAAAGTGTATATGACAAAAACCACATTTTCTTTACAATTCCATTTGAAAAAAATTAAAAAACAATTTTGCGAGCACATCTACGATTTTTTTGTGTAGAGGTTAAGCGAAAAATTTTTCTTTCAAATATGTTCGCGTTCACAAAATTGCCCAATGCGCGCAAAAGTTATAGCGGTTTTTATTCTGCTATAAAGAAAAAATAATTTAAAATTTCTTATTTGTTGTATTGAGAAAATCTAAGCATATACCAGTAACAACATTTGATATCGCTAAAATTTCTTTTTATTTTCTCGAAAAATCCAAAAAATTAAAAAAAAAATCTGGGAGAAAATCGGAAAAATATTACCTCAGAGTATACGGACTCTAAAAAAGAGTATGAACCTTTAAAAAATTAATTAAAAAAAAAACGTACAGAATCTAGACAACGCGTAAAAAATATGAAACCTAAATTATAAACATTGGCTTTATAAATTGCATTTTATAGTAACAACAAAAGAGAAAAAAAACGTATTGTTAAAATATTATGGCAAATATATCTTTTGGTTCGATAAGAAAAATTAGAAAAAAAATATTTGGGAGTTCTCCAACTATTTCGCTGAAATCCCATACAATAGTTAATGTATACTGCTGAAACTTCATCAAGAAATATCGTTTACTATCGCGAAAACTTAACTGCTTACTGTGAGAACTTATGAGGATAGGAAATTAAGAGTAATATTCAACTTACAATCATTAAAGAAATATGAAAATTAAAAAACCTGTTACTTGCGAATTGATTAAAGTCGTTTGATGCGCATCCGATTTTGGATACAGCGAATCAATCTCTTTCAATATCTACTATGCATATTTCGATGCTTCACTCAGCGGTCATTGTGTGCCGCCAGTTGTATCTTACAATGCCAAAAACCTTAAAGTTGGTAAAAGTCGAGCAATGTACATACGATTTTACTGCGCATCCGGTTTCATTAGCACCCATCAAAAATACTTCAATATACACCTATTTCAAAAAGATTCTTCAAGAACCGCGGATGTGCCTCCACATTCGGTGCAGGCCCAACGCTTTGGATGATTTAACGTTTCGGATGGCATCTGCAGTATCGCTCATCGTAAATTGTGGTGGTACCTCCTCGGCTGGAAGAGCTCTTCTTATACGGCGTAGCACACTTCTCTTCGCCCTATCACTCTCGGGGTGCTCTATGAACTGCCGGTTAAAATAACACGCGCACCTCTTTGGGTCAGTTACTGTCACTTCGTTGAAAGTAACAGCCGTTCTGTCATCCATCTTTTCCGGACTCGAGAATGATTTAACCGTTGCCCACAATTTACTTATTCCTGCACCAATGTTGCATTGCTTCAGATGGTCTAGCCACTTTTTCCGCTTATGTTCGCCTACTAGCCTGTTGACTTCAAGAGTATGTTCTCTAACTCTTGGGTCTTCGGGGTTCGTACGACGAAGCTCATCGCGTTCATTTGCTAGTCCAGTCGCCTCTGCTGGGAAATTTGGTCTTATTTCGGGTATTCGACCAGCAGGTATGTAGCGAGCGGCCGCTTTAGTAATGATGTCTCGGAAAGTTCACTCAGCTACCCGAGGATCTGCGGGGGTGGGTAATTGTCTGAAGCGGTGATTGGTAAATTCTCTGAAACCTTGCCAATCAGGTTTCCCATGGTTCAGGAAAGTACGGCGTTCAGAGGTTATGAAGTCGGGTGGTCTAGTTACGGAGAGGATGATAGGGAGGTGGTCCGAACTAAGGGAAATGACGGATTGCCAGGATACGTAATTTATCAGACCTTGTGCCACAATGGTGATATCTGGCGAGCTGTGGCAGTTTCCTCTAATCCTCGTAGGAGCGTCTTCATTCACCGCGCAAAACGTGGAGCTATCGATTTGCTCTGCCAGCACTGTACCCCTCTGGTCATTACCTAGGACGGAATGCCAAAGCTCATGATGAGCATTGAAGTCCCTTAGCACCAGACGGTTATCGGGCTCTAAAAGCAAACTAATATTGGACATATAACGCCGGGCACAGCTATTCATCGGCGGTATGTACACATTAAGCAGCTCTATCTCGGCAGTACCACACTTTACTGCTACCCCCATACACTCCATATATTGGTCACTAGAGCCAAGCTCAAGCGAAATAGTTCTGTACTGGACAGACTGGTGTATTAGGAAGGCAAATCCTCCTACTCCGCTTCTTGTGCGCTCCTTCCGCAAAACGTTGTAACCATCACAACGTAAGCTACAGGTGGCGGTGAGCTTTGTTTCCTGGTCGCGGAGACCATGATGTTTTTCCGACTCATAAAGTCCACAATTTCACTGACCTTATTTCGGCGACCGTTGCAATTGAATTGCAGGAATGATGCATTTCCGGACCGTTGAACAACAACATGTGGTGTTAGATGCTGCATCTGTTGTTGTTGTTGGGGAGACTGCAGGGGCGTCTCGTATTCCGACGACGACGAAGAGTCAGACGACGACGTAGAAGACGCACTGGGTTACGCGCTGACGCAGCAAGCAGCAACATACCAGGTGCTACTAAGGCCAGAACTCCCACGAAAATGCACCCATTCCATACATCCATTACATCTCACCATTGTTGACATGTGGTGGATACGGATCTGGCAAACGGAACAGATCCATACTGGCCCGGGGTTCATTTCTATCCCGGCACGGACCAGAAGAGCTCGGAGCAGGCTTTCCGGGACAAATTGCAGCTCCCATGGTGAAAAACATACACGAAAACAAACACATAATTGTTGAGGTGACGGCCCCTGGTCGAAGATTCCTCCGAGTCAATCCGGTGCATAGAACCGTCACTGGATGTCGGGACATGTCGATCCATTCATATGTTGTATTGTTTAGCGTAAATGTGTGCGTGACCTTTACATCACCGTTTACCAAAATATTTCATTAAATATAACATTAATTCTCTTATCAGCAACATTTGTGTACAGCAACATTTGTCTATTAGTCTGCCAAATCCATTCACCCAATATTGACATTCAAAGTTTTGGATATTTTTTGTGGATATTTTATGTTTTGTACAAATATTTTAATAGCTAATTCAAAATCGATTTAAACTCTTATGCCTGTGGCCTCATCTGACGCAATGAAGAAATTTTATTGCGCAGCAAAAATTTTAATAAAATTAAAAGTTTTAAAGAGTTCTTAATTGAAGTCAATTAAAAGATTTTGGGTTGAATATTAATTACATTTAATTTGAGTTTAAGAACTTTTCGTAAAATAATTTATGATATCAAAATTAAAACAAGTAATTTCACTTAGGATCAATGTTCGAAGTGGCTGCTAATATTAATGGAGGTTCAATGGCCGTTTTCATTAGGTTATTAGGGTACTGAAAAGCAAGATTTATTAGGGTATTCTAAAGCAACATTATCCCTTTTCGTTTAAAAAGAAAAAACGATGATGAGACTTATTCATATTTTTTCTTTCTTTGTTTGCTAACTAATGTCCTTTTTGGGCGGCGTCTCAGCTTGTGTGTCAACAAAGATGACAAATATGACATACTCCACACACATATAGATGTGTACATACATATATAAAATCTTAAGAATTTGCTTAAACGATTCGCCCACGCTGTTTTCTTTCTTCAAGGTCATTCATTATGAGTAAATCTTTTTTTCCATCCCACCACTAACACCAAGAAATTCAGTCTTTAAGTAATTTGTATGTAAACGAAATGTACATAAATTAAGAAGTACACCATGTCGTCGTACATATTTAAACAACAGATAGACAGCCAATGCTTATATTATTCTTTAATTTCGAACACGATGCTATTAAAGTTCTTCTTCTTCTTTTGCTTAATATTTAGAAAATAAATACAAACTTGAGAAAATAAAATTTAAATTCTAAAATCTAAAATCGCCTAGAGTCGATTTGTTTTGGAAGTGTTGTTTAAGTGTTTTGGAATATACATATATGGATAGAGAATATTAAAAAAAAAAAAAAATATATATATATATATATATATATATATATATATATATATATATATATAACACACTCAGGATGTGAAGAAAAAAGTTGGACCAAGGTCAATCACTCATTTCGTCATTTTAATTGGTCATCGTCGGATTTTTTAGAGTACATATCATTATGTAACCGGTTGACGTAGGGGATGGAAGATACCAAGGGACGGTCCTGGCCGGCTTTAACATGGCAAAGCCCAGGAGTTATCTTGGTTCCTCTTTCATCTCAAGTGGACACTGACCTCCCCGTGGTGTCATCTGGGGAACTGCCTTTAACATCCGTTAAAGGTAGTGAGCTAACATGTGCCGCGCGTTCAGCCATAAGAACGTTAAAAACTTGGGTTTGGGCGTCGGGTTAGTGACCCTCCCCTAGAAAAAAACAGCCTACTATGAAAAAACGAAAGAAAAGAAAAACAAACCCCTCTAAATTTGGCGAACCCCGCAAACGTTTTAAGGACAATGATCTGCGAATCTGCACTTGGAATGTTCGCAACCTTTATAGAGAAGGTGCAGTTTACGGATTGGCAGATGAACTTGCAAAGTTCAAGGCCGACACTACTGGCATACAGGAAACACGATGGATTGGGAAAGACGCCACAACAACACGTAAAGGTGACGCACTGTATTATAGCTGCCATGACATAAAGCATGAGTTTGGTTGCGGATTTGAAGTTGGTCGGAGGTTAAACTATCTGGTCTTCAGCTTCACCCCAGTGAATGAAAGACTTGCTGCAATTCTATTAAAAGCTACATTCTTCAACATCAGCTTTATTTGCGCTCATGCTCCCACTGAAGACAAGGACGAACGAACCAAAGATATATTTTACGAGCGCTTAGAAGAAACTTATGACCGTTGCCCTGCCCATAACATTAAAATTATTCTAGGCGATTTTAATGCCAAAATTGGAAAGGAGAATATCTTTGGACCAACAGTCGGGAAATTCAGTCTCCACAGTGAAACATCTTACAATGGTATGAGGCTGATACACTTTGCAGCTGCAAGAAACATGGTAGTTAGCAGTATCAGATTTAAGCATCTCGATATTCATAAGGGCACCTGGTTGTCGCCAGATCAAAGAACAAATAATAAAATTGATCACGTTGTGATAGATGGAAGACGTGCATCAAGCGTAATGGATGTACGATCGTTCCGAGGTACAAACATAGACATAGACAAACATAGATAGGTACGTACCAGATTAAACGTAGCAACCAAAGTGCGAACAGACACAACACGGAAGTTGGACATCGATAAGCTGCAATCACAACAGATAGCCACAGCATATTCCACTCAACTGGCCCAACTGCTTAATCAAAGCACTCCTCGTCCCGATAACATATCAGGACAATGGCAAAACATTGCCCACTCAGTGCAAACAGCCGCAAATTCAGTACTTGGATACCAGAGACCTCCACCAAGGAATCCATGGTATGACCAGAAGTGTCGTGCTGCTACCGAAGAGAAAAATACGGCATATAGGCCTACTTTACAATCAGTAGCAACGCGTAGCGCACGAGAGAGGTATGGGGAGGAAAGGAGAGGAGAAACGTCTTTTCCGCAGGAAAAAGAGAGAGATGGAAAAGCGGGAGTGTGAACAAGTCGAGATGTACAGGAGACAGAATGAAGTCCGAAAATTCTACCAAAGAGTAAAACATCAAACTGATGGCTTTGGAACTGGCACATCCTCCTGTAGAGACTAGCAAGGTAATCTGGTAACTGATACAGAAAGTGTGCTAAGGATATGGAAAGAGCATTTTTCCAAACTGTTGGTATCCAATAGTAGCGAAGTTGACGAATATACCACAGATCCAATCCCAGAAGATGGTATTGAATGTATACCACCTGGCGAATGTATACCATCTGGCAGGAGGAACGCGTACCCGACGATTGGAACCTGAGCATCCTGTGCCCCGTCCATAAGAAAGGAGATAAGACTTTATTCTCCAACTATAGGGGCATAAGTCTTCTCCCTATCGCCTACAAGGTATTGTCAGTGATATTGTTCGAACGACTAAAGCATATGGTCAACGAAATAACTGGACCATACCAATGCGGTTTTAGACCTGGCAAGTCCACCATTGACCAGATATTTACCCTGAGGCAGATGCTGGAGTAGACCCAAGAGATGCAGATCGACACATACCACCTTTTTGTCGATAACAAAGCAGCCTTCGACAGCCCGCTACGTTTAAAAGTATTCCAAACAGCGTCTGAGTTTGGTATCCCCGCAAAGCTCATTCGGCTTTCTAAAATGACTCTAACTAATACAATATCTTCAGTTAAAATAGGAAAGAACCTCTCCGAAGGGTTTTGTACCAAAAGAGGTTTCAGGCAAGGAGACAGCCGTTCGTGTGATCTTTTCAACATCCTGCTAGAAAAGGTTATACGAGAGGCAAACGTCAAAAGAAGTGGCACAATCTACACCAATAGTCACATGTTACTTGCTTATGCTGATGATATAGACATCATGGGACGATCAATAAAAGAAGTAACCGATACCTTTATGAAGGTCGAAGGAGAATCTGCTAAAGTGGGTCTGGCGGTAAACGGCGGCAAGACCAAGTTGATGGTGTCGACACGCAATGCGTCCATTGAGATCGGAACAACTGTTGAAGTTGGTTCCTATAATTTTGAGGTAGTAAAAGACTTCGTCTACCTCCACACCGCCGTAAACAAAACAAACGACATCAGTTGTGAAATAAAAAGAAGAATTGTAATGGCCAACAGATTCTACTTTGGCTTAAGTAAGCACTTTAAAAACAAAGCCACAACTCGTCAAACAAAAATAACGCTTTACAAAACACTGATACTACCCGTGCTGATGTATGGTTCCGAAGCCTGGGTACTTGTGCAAGCAGATAAGGCAGTGCTTGGCGTGTTTGAGAGAAAAATTATTCGTAAGATCTACGGACCGATCTTCGTTTCTTGCGTTCCTACAACTACACATGGTGTCATACCGGTTTTTTGCACCTTTCAGGCTATTTTCTCTGGAAGTATAACTTGCCCCTGATTAAATTTATACCGTCGTATAGGGAACAGTGAATACAAGTTGCTACAACAAATATCAAAGCGATTCGAGAGCAGGTCCTAAACTGAATTTTTCCAAAATGTTGTGTGGGAGGTACCAGAAGGTGTGGACCGATTGAGTCCATATTAGAACCTCATCTAAGTCTGGTAGAAATTTCACGATGTGCAAAGTATGGACCAAATTGGTTACTCCCTTCAAGAGTTATCGTGCACACAAATGTTCCGAACATTTTCGAACTTTTGTGGGGGAGGTACCGGAAGGAGTGGACCGATATGGCTTATCTTCGAACTTAAACTAAGCTTGGACAAAATATTACAAAGGCGAAATGTTGGACCGACTCGGCAGATACGTTCAAGAATTTTTTTGCCCTCCAACCACTACACACGGTGTCATAGGGATTTTTTTCACCTTTCAGGCTATTTTCTCTGGAAGTATAACTTGCCCCTGATGAAATTTATACTGCCGTATAAGGGGCAGTGAATACAAGTTGGTACAACAAAAATCAAAGGGATTCCGGAGCAGGTCCTAATCTGAACATTTCCGAAATTTTGTGTGGGAGGTACATTTCAGGTTATTTTCTCTGGAAGTATAACTTGCCTCTGATGAAATTTATACCGTCGTATAGGGGACACTGAATACAAGTTGCTACAACAAAAATCAAAGCGATTCGAAAGCAGGTCCTAAACTGAACTTTTCCGAAATTTTGTGTGGGAGGTACCCGAAGGGGTGGACCGATTGACTCCATATTAGAACCTCATCTAAGTCCGGGAGAAATTTCACAATTTCAATATAACCCATCTTCGAACTTAAACTAAGTTTGGACAAAATATTACAAAAACCAAATTTTGGGCGGAATCGGTTGATCTGTTCGAGTGGATAAAAGAGATCCAAATTGTCTGAAACGGATTTCGCCAAACATACTTGGGGTCTGAAACCTTCATTTCGATGAGGCACATTTTGCCCATATGGAATTGGAAATTCCCTCGTTAGTATAAAAGCTGAGGGTGTAACAAGAAATGTCGATTTATTTCTTTATTGTCTGGAAACTTTCGAAAAAACTAAATGAATTGATATCTATAATCTTGTTAAGAAACTTGCACATTACACGTACAGATTTATGTTTTTTTGTATAACAAATGTTAAAAAGTCCAGGCCATCAACACAACTAATGTTTGCAAATCAATTAGCTTTCAGTTATAATTTTGTTATCAGAAACAGAATTTTTCTTTGTGGATTTGTCAGTTCAGTATTCGGCATATCAGCCTGCCTGCCTGTTTCATTGAGTGAGAAGGTGAGGTACGTAAAAATCAAAATTGTGGCGGCAATAGCAGAATGAGTTAAATAACTTTATTTTTGTTGGCCAAAATTTTGATTTGATTTATTGATGATGAAATATTTTTTTCATGTTTATTGTTTTTGATTTATTGACGAATTCTACGAAATTTGTTTTAATTTGGTTTTGATTGTTCGTTTTGATTGTTTGGCTGACATAATTGCGTCGCATTTAATTAAATAAAGAATTTGTAATTTTAATGGTTTAAAACAGTTAATGAGAGTTTGGAAACAAACAAAAAAATACAATAATAAAGTATAATAATGAACACTAATGGGCATATTAAAATATGCCAGATGAAGAGTTCTATAATTTCCATAATAACAAATAGCATTGTAAAAGAAGTTTTGGATATATGTATGTACATATGTCATATCATTATCCCAATCAACATAATCACGATGTAATAAAACCACAATTGTAGAACATTCGGACCATTATCGAGAGGTGTATGCAAATAGAAGTTGCACTACATGATCCGAGAAGTTGATTCCGACTGGGTTAATCTTGGAACTAGACTAAATAAAATAAAATAAAATAAAATAAAATAAAATAAAATAAAATAAAATAAAATAAAATAAAATAAAATAAAATAAAATAAAATAAAATAAAATAAAATAAAATAAAATAAAATAAAATAAAATAAAATAAAATAAAATAAAATAAAATAAAATAAAATAAAATAAAATAAAATAAAATAAAATAAAATAAAATAAAATAAAATAAAATAAAATAAAATAAAATAAAATAAAATAAAATAAAATAAAATAAAATAAAATAAAATAAAATAAAATAAAATAAAATAAAATAAAATAAAATAAAATAAAATAAAATAAAATAAAATAAAATAAAATAAAATAAAATAAAATAAAATAAAATAAAATAAAATAAAATAAAATAAAATAAAATAAAATAAAATAAAATAAAATAAAATAAAATAAAATAAAATAAAATAAAATAAAATAAAATAAAATAAAATAAAATAAAATAAAATAAAATAAAATAAAATAAAATAAAATAAAATAAAATAAAATAAAATAAAATAAAATAAAATAAAATAAAATAAAATAAAATAAAATAAAATAAAATAAAATAAAATAAAATAAAATAAAATAAAATAAAATAAAATAAAATAAAATAAAATAAAATAAAATAAAATAAAATAAAATAAAATAAAATAAAATAAAATAAAATAAAATAAAATAAAATAAAATAAAATAAAATAAAATAAAATAAAATAAAATAAAATAAAATAAAATAAAATAAAATAAAATAATATAAAATAAAATAAAATAAAAAGTAAAATAAAATAAAATAAAATAAAATAAAATAAAATAAAATAAAATAAAATAAAATAAAATAAAATAAAATAAAATAAAATAAAATAAAATAAAATAAAATAAAATAAAATAAAATAAAATAAAATAAAATAAAATAAAATAAAATAAAATAAAATAAAATAAAATAAAATAAAATAAAATAAAATAAAATAAAATAAAATAAAATAAAATAAAATAAAATAAAATAAAATAAAATAAAATAAAATAAAATAAAATAAAATAAAATAAAATAAAATAAAATAAAATAAAATAAAATAAAGTAAAATAAAATAAAACAAAATAAAATAAAATAGAAAGCATTTCAACAGATCGTTGAGCCGTATAAGCATTGTGAAATATCACAATCATGTATACGCACTATATAACTACTTTGATCTACAGAATATTGGTTACTCTGTTTTATTTCGTTACATATGACATTGATGACGCGTCTGAAGTAGGACTAATGAGGGTAACCGTCCGAGTCCATACATACTTCCGAAATAATCATCGAAATAATGGTTTTAGACCTCAAATATATTGGGACGAAATTCGTTTCAGACAATTTGGATTCTATTAAGCAATGTTCGTATAACCATCGAACATATCAGACGATTCCGAATAAAATATGATCTCCGTAATATTTTGTCTATGTTCAGGGTTAGTGCGAAGATGATCCATATCGGTCCACTCCTTCGGGTAACTCCCCCACAAAAGTTCAAAACTTTTCTCTAAAATTGTGTGCACGATAACTCCCGAAGGCAGTAACCGATTTGATCCACACTTTGTACATCATAATATTTAGACAAGGCATAGATTAGGTTCATGTATGGAATACATTGTTCAAATTCTTCGGGTACCTCCCACACAAAATTTCGGAAAATTGCAGTTTAAGACCTGAATCCCTTTGATTGTTGTTGTAACAACAATGGCCAGTCCATACTATCTGAGAACAAAGCCCGAAAACTGTAATACACCCCTATAGGCGCCATGTGTAATGACTGCAGCGGACGGATCAGCCGATTTGGTCCAAAATATTGCGTTCGTAATATTTTGTACTAACTTAGTTTAATGGCAAGCTTAGTCTCTTCATTACAATATTTGTAGTTACAATATTACATTAACTTAGATATATGTAAGTATAAGTTTCGAAGCATTGTCAGAGAAGTCACTTCTATAGCCGATATGGCTGATAACACTGTGAACCGAAATTTTGGGGGGGTGGAAAATTCCTTTTGGATATGAAAGCCCTTGGTGAGTATTTACAGAACCCCGAAGGACAGATTCGCCGTGTGTCGAACTTTCACGTTATGACGTGATGAGTATTTAACTGGAGACCCTATAAGCCGTCTGGAATCAGCATTATATCTTTGATCGCTGTTGTTTTAGCTTATTTTTAAGATGACATCTCTTCAATCAAATCAAATGAGGACATTTAACTGAAAACAAGGTATAGGGGCACACGACATAACCAAAATGTCATAATCGTTTGTTTCTCACTAATTTTATCATCGCATTATTACATATGTATATATCATTTTATATTATACTAGCATGTGCCCGCTTCTTCGTTAGCGAAAAGTTCATATTAATAGAACAGAGGATGCAAATAGACTTTTTATTTACCCCATACATATTTTGAAAATGTATAAAGTAAAATATGAAAAATTAGTTCAAATTACAAACATCGATTCCTAACATGCCAAATACTTATTGTAATAATAACACTTTTCCTACATTTATGGCGGGTTTTTGTAAGACAATTCGAATTCAAATTCATTCGTATTAATACCAAACACATCAACAGTGACACTCATTCCAAATTTCAGAATCCCAATTCTAAAATTTTACCCTATACCAAATTTAGTGATTTTTGCAAATTTATATCAAAATCAATCTCCTTTTTTAACCCTAAGCACCAGCAGTGACCCTAATATCAGAATTCCACCTTTATTCTTTCATCCAAGTTGTACCAAATTTAGTACCATTTATTACTTTCCGTACCCTTGTCGACCTCATTATCTCAACATCACTCACCAATAGTTACCATGTTACCAAACTTCGAAATACCAGATATATTCCATTCCACCACATTTGGTACGCTAATAGTTCCAATTTTCTCCTCATATCAACCATAAGTACGAATTTCCAAAACTCCCTCCATATCCCAATTATACACTCCAACAGTAATCTTAAATCCAAATTACAGGAGTCCAGCTCTATTCGTTCCTCTAAATCAAAATTGTACTAAATTTAGTACCATTTAGTACATTTCGTACCCATAAGTACGAATTTCCGAAACTACCTCCATATCTCTGGAGTTGGGATTACCTCCAAACTTCAGGATTCCAGCTCTATCCGTTAACACAAAACTAATTTATACAAAATTTAGTACCATTGAATACTTCTCGTACACAAACCACCAAAACCACCTCCTTATATGAACCCTAATTCCAATACTGATTAACATTTCAAATTTCAAGTTTTTAGCTCTATCCGTTCACATAATAGCAAATGGTACCAAATATAGTACATTTTAGTACTTTCCGTACATTTATAGTTCGAATTTACAAAAACCCTCCGGTATATCTATTCGGGTCATCAGTGACCCTCACTCTAAATTTCGGAATTCTAGCTCTACCCGTTCCCCCAATGCAAATGGTACCATATTAGGTACCTTTTAGTACTTTCCGTACTCCTCTAGTCGGAATTTCTAAAAACCCAACCATACATTGACCAAGAGGGACCCACACACAAAACTTCTAATTCCTAGCTTCAGTTCTTTGGTCTGGGCCTTGATCAATCAATCAGTCAGTCTGTTCACCCAATACCAAATCATACCAGATTTGCTACCATTTAATACTTTTATACCCTCCACCATAAAATAGTCAATTAAAATGGAATAATTAGGGTCCTTTTACAATTTTAGGTGGAACAACTTTTCGACAATGGATGGACTCCTACTGTCTCCTACTATTGCTTAAATTACACTGTGAACACAAATGTTGGGGCAGAGATAATTCCTTTTGGAGATGAAAGCCCTTGGTGTGTGTATATTAAAAACCCCGAAGGACAGATGCGCCGTGAGTCGAACTTCCGCGTTATGGCGTGATGAAGTTTTTGCAATAGACCCTCTAAGCCATCATGAATTAGCATTATATCTTTGTGAACAAGGATATATATAATTCCTGATGGCCCACAGGGTCTCTAAAAAAAATTTCATCACACCATAACGCATAATATACTCACCAAGGCCTTTCTTCCCCAAGACGAATTTTCCGTGCCCCAGACTTTCACCTCCATTTTGGTGCACAGTGTTATCTAATCTAATCTAAAAAAATGTGTTCAGCTAGGTGAAAGGCACCTACGAATTGTCAACCTATCTTTAAATTTTTTGGCGGAAAAGTTTTATAGCTGCAGGGAACTTCAAGAGTCAAATTGAGGGTAGTTTCATCAAAACAATGTAGACCCTCAAAAATGGACCCATGTTGACGAATTTTAGTGAAGAAATTTCGTGACCACTGAAAACTCCCGAAAATAGGGAGGTACAGTTATATGGGGGGATATACCAAAACATGGACGTATATTGACGATTATTTTTGAATAGACAAAATTGTAGCTAAAATTCTCAAAATACCGAAAATCGGGAGATACCGTTATATGGGGGCTATACCAAAACATGGACCTATGTTGACGATGTTTCGTTGGAGATGTTTTATGACCACTGAGAACATCAAATGTCAAATTACAGCTATTTCGGTTAAAAACTGTAGCAAAAATTCTCAAAATACCGAAAATTGGGAGGTACCGTTATATGGGGGCTATACCAAAACATGGACCTATGTTGACGATGTTTGGTGGGGATGTTTCATGACCACTGAGAACCTCAAATGGCAAATTACAGCTAGTTCGGTTAAAAATTATAACTAAAATGCTCAAAATACCGAAAATCGGGTGGTACCGTTATATGGGGGCTATACCAAAACATGGACCTATGTTGACGATGTTTCGTTGGAGATGTTTTATGACCATTAAGAACTTCAAATGTCGAATTACAGCTATTTCGGTTAAAAACCGTAGCTAAAATTCTCAAAATACCGAAAATCGGGAGATGCCGTTATATGGGGGCTATACCAAAACATGGACCTATGTTGACGATGTTTCGTGGAGATGTTTCATGACCACTGAGAACCTCAAATGGCAAATTACAGCTAGTTCGGTTAAAAATTGCAGCTGAAATTCTCAAAATATCGAAAATCGGGAGATACCGTTATATGGGGGCTATACCAAAACATGGACCTATGTTGACGATGTCTCGTTGGAGATGTTTTATGACCACTGAGAACATCAAATGTCAAATTACAGCTATTTCGGTTAAAACCTGTAGCTAAAATTCTCAAAATACCGAAAATTGGGAGGTACCGTTATATGGGGGCTATACCAAAACATGGACCTATGTTGACGATGTTTGGTGGGGATGTTTCATGATCACTGAGAACCTCAAATGGCAAATTACAGCTAGTTCGGTTAAAAATTGTAACTAAAATGCTCAAAATACCGAAAATCGGGTTGTACCGTTATATGGGGGCTATACCAAAACATGGACCTATGTTGACGATGTTTGGTGGAGATGTTTCATGACCACTGAGAACCTAAAATTTGCAGATAGTTCGGTTAAAAATTGTGGCTAAAGTTCTCAAAATACCGAAAATCGGGAGGTACCGTTATATGGGGGCTATACCAAAACATGGACCTATGTTGACGATGCTTGGTGGAGATATTTCATGACCACTGAGAACCTCAAATGGCAAATTCCAGCTAGTTCGGTTAGAAATGGTACCTAAAATTCTCAAAATACCGAAAATCTTGAGATACCGTTATATGGGGGCTATACCAAAACATGGATGTTTCGTGGAGATGTTTCATGACCACTGAGAACCTCAAATGTCAAATTGCTGATAGTTCGGTTAAAAATTGGGATATAAGTTTGTTGATCACTAAGAATCCTAAGTGCCAAATTATAGCTAATTCGGTCTGCAAATGTGGCGAAGAACGTCAAAATACCTCAAATCCGGAGGTACCGTTATATAGGGGCTATACCAAAAAGTGGACCGATATAGCCCATCTTCGAACTTGACCTGCCTATGGAAAAAAGACCCTCGGGTGCAAAATTTCAGCACTCTATCTCAATTATTGCGGACGCTAGAGTGATTACAACAGACGGACAGACGGACGGACAGACGGACATGGCTAGATCGTCTTAGAATTTTATCCTGATCAAGAATATATATACTTTATAGGGTCGTTAATGATTAGCGATGTGTTACAAACAGAATGACAAACTTAATATACCCTCCATACTATGGTGGAGGGTATAAAAAGTGTTTTGGCGGGACCTTTTTTAATATTTTAACGGAATAAAAGTTATTTTAGTCATTAATAGGAAAAATACCATTCATTCGAGCAACAGGAAATAATTTTTTGAGAATTTTTTTTTTTTATTTCATAGAATTTTTTTCAAATTTTTTTTCAAATTGGTTTGTGCGGATGCTTTTTTAATCAAATGGAATGAATGCTATTTTAAGCATTAATAGACGAAAGTTCATTCATTCTCACTACAGGAAATCATTTTTGATAAAAAAAATTTCGAAAAGTCTTAATCATAGTCCACACATTCAATAAAAATTGTCCATATTGGTCTTCTCCTTAGGCTTCACCATATTTGTTTAAGTACAGTTTAGGATCTGTTCGAAGATCCTTCGATGTTACTTCTTACCGTACTGTTTATAGCGATATTATGTTCTTCGTAGGCAAGTCCATGCTTCCTGGCATTGTGATCCAAAACCTTTAAGTTATACGGTGAGCAACTGAAATTATTGTAGGGCACACTAACTATCTGTATATCTATCTATCTATCTATCTATCTATCTATCACTCTCACACATAAATAGGTTGCCCTTCGCCAGTCTCAGAGCGGAAGAGGTTAATAGGCCTCGCTCCTCACAGTGAGAAAGCTGCTTCCTTGTAAACGTGGTAATTGAACTGTTCCACCAGTGTGGCACTTTTGTTACAATTTCCCTATTCCATGATTGTGTCTAATCTCTTACGTCCTGGGCGACCAGTCAAGATATGTATGGTATCAAACTGGTAGTAGTGCAAACTACAAAGTCTGACCAGAGACTCTTTTCTGGCGAAAGCTACACCTCAACCCCTTACAAAAGGGGAAGTGAAACCCATACATTGGATCTTTAAATTCTTGCCTGCGGGATAGACCTGAGGGTTCCGTGGAGAGGAACAACTCTCTAAGAGCACTACAAGTAATCCAAGAGGGGCGCTGGCCGACGCATGGTATCGCTGCCCCAGTGCAGTGGTGCACATCTCCAACGTTAATTACTGTCTACTTTCACAAAATCCAGCAACGGCAGTAACAACAAATTTTCCGCCCCTTTGGGGTATTAAGATCGAGACCAGTAAGATCTTAATTATGGCATACTGGACACATAACTTTATATTTACTGAGCCCCTGGCCTGACAGTTGTAGTATTCTGGAACCTGAGTAAGTGAAGCAAAATCTTACGGAAATGGCGTCCAGGCTAATGCTGCATCTGCCTCCGTCCTATTAAAACCTAGGAAGTCTTGAAAAACGCTCTCAGTTCTGTTGCCACCAAGTTAGATGCGAAGGTCCTGGCTCTGAACGCAATTTCTCATTAGGATTCTGCGTCAACCCTCGCATGGCCTCCCTGCTTGCATAGATAATCATGGTACCGCAAAACGTAACTTCAGTTCGGACTGTATTGAGATAATGGCTTCAAGTTTGGACCCAATTACAATGTTTTCCAACAATCTAAACGATGACGTAGAAGGAGAAGGAGAGAACAACCCTTTCAAACCCAGCGAAATGACAAAACGTACTCCGCCAAAGTTTGTAAACGCCACAGCGAGTTTTTTTCAAAAAAGAAAGAACAAGGGAGACAAAAACGAAGAAGACGACGATCAACATATTGCTAGTCTAAAACTAGAAGAGGAAGCTGCTTTCGTCAAACTCGGAAACAGGCTAAACGCAATGAACTCGATTGTGAGTGACGCGAAAACTCTCCACAAAACCCTCAGAGATAATCTCATGCAGGCGGTGGCCATATACCAGCAGCTGAGAGAAAACAGGAAAGCAATTGCACTGAGCCAAGTTGTGGGAGCAGCGCACGAAAGCGAAAGGGTGCAAGTGGAACATAAGCACATACAAACAGAGTACGTGATAACGCCAAAAAGCAATCAAAAATGAACGGAATCAATTTCTCCGGAGAAGACAAAAGTGAACAAAAAGATTCGCACTTCTGAGCCTGAAACGGATAAAGCACCTGTGGAAAAAAATGCTAAATGGACCACAGTAAAAGAAAGAACAAGTAAAACGTCGTTAAGTTCGGCCGGGCCGAACATTTTATACCCTCCACCATAAAATAGTCTTAATTAAAATGGAATAATTAGGGTCCTTTTACAATTTTAGGTGGGACAACTTTTCGATAATGGTTAGACTTCTACTGCCTCCCGCTATTGCTTAAATTACACTGTGAACACAAATGTTGGGACAGAGATAATTCCTTTTGAAGATGAAAGCCCTTGGTGTGTGTATATTAAAAACCCCGAAGGTCAGATGCGCCGTGAGTCGAACTTCCGCGTTATAGCGTGATGAAGTTTTTGCAAGAGACCCTGTAAGCTATCCTGAATTAGCATTATATCTTTGTTTGTTGTTTTTGTAGAGCACTTAAGCAACAGTAAACAAAGATATAACGCTAATTCCTGATGGCCCACAGGGTCTCTAACAAAAATTTCATCACGCCATAAGGCGGAAGTTCGACTCACGGCGGATCTGTCCTTCGGGGTTTACAATATACTCACCAAGGCCTTTCTTCCCCAAGAGGAATTTTCCGTGCCCCAGGCTTTCACATCCATTTTGTTGCACAGTGTTATCTGATCTAATCTAAAAAAATGTGTTCAGCTAGGTGAAAGGTACCACCTACGGGGCTATGTCAAAGAGTCAACCTATCATTAAATTTTTTGGCTTAAAAGTTTTATAGCTGCAGGGAACATCAGGAGTCAAATTGAGGGTATTTTTATCAAAACAATGTAGACCCTCAAAAATGGACCCATGTTGACGAATTTTAGTGAAGAAATTTCGTGACCACTGAAAATTCCCGAAAAACGGGAGGTGCAGTTATATGGGGGATATACCAAAACATGGACCTATATTGACGATTATTTTTGAATAGACAAAATTGTAGCTAAAATTCTCAAAATACCGAGTTCGGTTAAAAATTGCGGCTAAAATTCTCAAAATACCGAAAATCGGGAGATACCGTTATATGGGGGCTATACCAAAACATGAACCTATGTTGACGATGTTTGGTGGAGATGTTTCATGACCACTGAGAACCTCAAATGTCAAATTGCAGATATTTCGGTTACAAATTGTGGCTAAAATTCTCAAAATACCGAAAATCGGGAGGTACCGTTATATGGGAGCTATACCAAAACATGGACCTATGTTGACGATGCTTGGTGGAGATATTTCATGACTACTGAGAACCTCAATTGGCAAATTACAGCTAGTTCGGTTAAAAATTTTAGCTAAAATTCTCAAAATACCGAAAATCGGGAGGTACCGTTATATGGGGGCTATACCAAAACATGGACCTATGTTGACGATGTTTGGTGGAGATGTTTCATGACCACTGAGAACCTCAAATGTCAAATTGCAGATATTTCGGTTACAAATTTTGGCTAAAATTCTCAAAATACCGAAAATCGGGAGGTACCGTTATATGGGGGCTATACCAAAACATGGATCTATGCCCATATCCTTTGGGATATAAGTTTGTTGATCACTAGGAACCCTAAGTGCCAAATTATAGCTAATTCGGTCTGCAAATGTGGCGAAGAACGTCAAAATACCTCAAATCCGGAGGTACCGTTATATGGGGGCTATACCAAAAAGTGGACCGATATAGCCCATCTTCGAACTTGACCTGCCTATGGAAAAAATACCCTCGGGTGCAAAATTTCAGCACTCTATCTCAATTATTACGGACGCTAGAGTGATTACAACAGACGGACAGACGGACGGACAGACGGCTAGATCGTCTTAGAATTTTATCCTGATCAAGAATATATATACTTTATAGGGTCGCAAATGATTAGTTCGATGTGTTACAAACAGAATGACAAACTTAATATACCCCCCATACTATGGTGGAGGGTATAAAAAAGAGAAACATAACTCCGAAATAGACGCATAAGAACCCGGTTAAAACCAAGGGCGAATCAGTTACGATACAAGCCAACGATTCGTCCAACGTCGATATCTTGAAGAAAATGAAAACCTCTATCAAACCATGTGAAAATTGGAGTGGGAATAAAGAGAATCCGCAAAACTAAGGACGGCAATGTACGCATTGAGCTAGGAAAGGGAGATGGGCAAGCCAAAAAATTGGAAGTGCAAAAGTAGAATTTTTTAGTGGATATCAGAGATATCAAAGCAACTACGGATGACGCTGAGATTGTAAACAGCTTCCTAGAAGCTTCCAAGGAAACTGATGCTTCTGAAATCAAAGTGCGTAATATCCGAAATTTCTACAGAGGTACAAAGCAAGCCTTAGTAGAAATTTCTGTAAACATTGCTGAGAAAATCTTAAAGAGTAGGTTTATTGAAGTGGGCCTTATAGATTGTAGGATAAGGAGAAAAATATTCGCCAAGCGGTGCTACAGATGTTTGGAAAAAATCACATTGCACGAGAAGATCTGGAATTGAAGGGCACAAAGCGAGTACGTGCCAAAAAACAGCCGCGATGTGTCATTTTTCTAGAGGCCGGAGAGAAAAACATTACCCATTACATGGTAAGGGGCACTTTGTGCAATGGGTTTTAAGATTCTTCAAATAAATCTTGGCAGGGGTCGTCAAACTCAAGACTATCTATCTATACGTCCATGTTTCGATATGGCCCCCATAGAACGGTACCTCCTGATTTTCGTAATTCTAAAGGTTGTGACGTCAACATTCCACCAAAAAACTGAAATGTATTTTTTAGTCTTCCATGGGGTTATCAAATATTCCAGAAGAGAATTGTCAGTATTGGTCGGCGTGTTCATATATTCCCCATAGAAGCGTACCACTTGATTTTCGGGATTTTGAAGGTTTTAATATCGGAAATTTGGTATTTAGTCCTCTTTGAGTCTAAAAGCTTTCCGCCACAAATTTGTAGGTATACACAGATCCGCGTTTTGATATTGCCCCAAGGAACAGTAACTCCTGATTTTCGATATTTTAAAGATAAACCACATTGTTTTACCGAACTTGCTGAAATTTGGTATTTAGTCTTCTTTATAAACGAAAGGAAACTAATTGTTCCGTTTTACTCCAATACAGCTTGTGGTGGTGAAGTATAACAAGTTCGGCATGGCCGAACTTAACCCCGTTCTTACTTTTTTAATTGTTTAGCATTTGAGATGGCGTGGCATAATAAACTTCTCTTCGACCTGCAATATAATATATTGAGTTTTCATTGATTGTCATATAGACTCATATAACACATTTACTCTTCAGAATGTATCCTCCCTAATGTAGACTACAGGTTAATAAACACATTTAAAGAACACAGCTTTTTTACGGCCATGAAAATTGCCTCCATGGAGGCGGGTAAGTGTTGCCAGAAATAAACGTGTGCTGTTACATGAATTCAAACATGCCGTGTCATGTATGGTACTACCACATAATATATTAAAATGTATGTACTCACAATATAACAACATGTTCATATCGTGTCATCAACTGGCTAAATATATGTGAAAACTTTTGTTTAACATTTAAGAAAAACTCTTTGTATCTTTTCGTGCTATAAAAATAACTTATCTTGTCCTTAGCCATTAGAAAAAAAACTATCTTTAGTGGGCTTTGAGTAGGGTGTGGTTTAGTTATACTAAGCTTTTATACAGGTATAGATATGAAGATCTATCTACTTAACTATTAAAATTGATGTATCTAAAATGGTCGGAAGATTTTTTTCTTTCAAAACCCTAATACACCTCAAACTTTCTATTCTAGAATTACAAATTGTTTAAAGAGAAAACTTGTCAAAATATTGTATCTTTGCCGCTTATCCCATAATACCATTTTATCCAACTTTTTTCAATTTTTCTAAACATTTTTCCTCTAGATTTTCTTTCACCCACAACATATCAAATTCATAGTTCATCACCTTTGGATTGCCTATGGGTGAAAACTCTAAACATTTAGCTCGCCATTAATTTTCCCGAAACAGAAACAAATGGCATCCGGGATTTGTTTATGGCTATGTTGGCTGAAATCCATGACTTATGTAGGAGTATATTTGTTTAAAATATTAAAGCCAGTCACAGCGGCAGGCAGTGCTTAAATCCATTAGAGTCCATGACAATCCATAAGCAAGACCAAGAAAAAAAAACATAAACTCTTTGCAAGGCTACGCTCTGGTAAGACTTTGCTTTTTTATGGGGTTATATTTGCACGTTCTTGCGAACATATTACCCTTGCCACTTAGAAACCTTCACCACAAACAAAAAAAAAAGCAATCTTTCTTCTCAAAAAAAAAAAATGTTGTTAAGGCTCAAAGACCACATAAGTTAATGATACATCTGTGCAGGTCTGTTGTATTCCTGTTGTATGGAGATTTCCTTTGGCTCTGGCTTAGGTTACGTTTAAGTGTTTTAGCGTAGGCGTTTATTTGGACATTTTATTGCAATGGCTTTGGCAAACAGCTACAGACTCTCTAAGCAAGTGACACTCACACACAGAGTTTTTTCTCATGTATTCCTTTTTTTAATTTTTTTTTTGGGGTTTGCTTTTTGGATACTTCAGACATTCTACCTACTGTTGGGTTTGTGCTATTCTCTTCTCCTCTTAGTGTTAATGTCCTATCAGGTACACTAGGCCATTATTCATTTCATTTACCAAAGCAACAGCATGAACTCTAATTTGGCCTTGAATTTGTCGAGCTGTCCATCATCATTTTTGGGAAAAAAATTGCTTAGTTTTCCAGGTCATGATGGTTAGGTGTTAGTTAAATCGTTTAGATGTGGATAGCGAGAGGTAGAAATTTAGTGTTTTGCAAATAAATTGTGAAATTTTTCAAATTGCGAAGACATGTTAATTTGATGCGGCTTGAATTTATGAGTGTATATTGACTGAAAATTCAGAAATACGAAAATCGGCAGGTACCGTTCTATGGGGGCTATATCGAAACATGGGCATGCACTCACGAATTTCAGTCGGAAAGTTTTTACCTCCAATATAGACTACATACCAAATATCAGCCATTTCGGTTTGTTGTTGTGGCCACAACTTATAAAATAATGAAAATCGGGAGGCACCGCTATATGGGGGCTATGAAGCCGTGGACTTGTACCGACAAATTTCTGATGGAAAGTTTTATGCCCTCAGCGGCGACTAAATACCAAATTTCAGCAATTTCGGTGTAGTATTGAGGCCACAACCTTCAAAATACCGAAAATCGGGGCTATATGAAGACATGGACATATACCGACAAATTTCAGGCGAAAAGTTTTACACCCCCAACGAAGACTAAATACCAAATTTCAGCCTTTTCAGGGGGGTATTGAGGCGACAACATGCAAAATATCGAAAATCGCGAGGTACCGTTCTATGGAGGCTATATGAAGGCGTGGACCTATACCGATAAATTCAGGAAGGAAAGTTTAATACCCCCAACGAAGACTAAATACCAAATTTCAGCCTTTTCAGGGGGATATTGAGGTGACAACATGCAAAATATCGAAAATCGGGAGGTATCGTTCTATGGTGGCTATATGAAGGCGTGGATCTGTACCGACAAATTTCTGTTGGAAAGTTTTATACCCTTAAGGAAAACTAAATTTCAGCCACTTCAGAGGAAAAGTGAGGTCACAACGTTCAAAACACGGAATATCCGTAGGTACCGTTCTATGGGGGCTATATGAAGGCGTAGTCTTGTACCGATTAATTTCACGTAGAAAGTTTAGTATCGTTAAAAAAGACTGCACACCAAATTTCAGCCATTTCGGTGGGATAATGAGGCCACAACCTTCAAAATACCGAGCTGTATCTTGATTTGGTGTTGGAAAAAATATTTTTTAAAAAATCCACGTTTATTGCTGTGATGGCGTTGGAAGAAATATTTTTTAAAAACTCCACGTTTATTGCTGTGACGAGCCATGAAAAAATATTCTTTAAAAATCCACGTGTATTGCTACGATAAGCCATGAAAAAAATATTCCTTAAAAAATCCACCTTTATTGCTGTGATAGGGCATGGAAAAGTATTCTTTAAATAATTAACGTTTATATAAGTGATGGTGTTGAAAAAAATATTCTTTAAAAAATACACTTTTATTGCTTTGATGGGCCATGGAAAATTTTTTCGTTAAAAAATCCACGTTTATTGCTGTGATGAGCCATGAAAAATTTTTCTTTAAAAAATCCATTAAAAAATATTCTTTAAACAATCCACGTTTATTGCTGTGATGGTGTTGGACAAATATTTTTAAAAAATCCACGTTTATTGCTGTGATGGTGTTGGACAAATATTTTTAAAAAATCCACGTTTATTGCTGTGATGGTGTTGGACAAATATTTTTAAAAAATCCACGTTTATTGCTGCGATGGTGTTGGACAAATATTTTTAAAAAATCCACGTTTATTGTGTGATGAGCCATGAAAAAATGTTCTTTAAACAAGTAAAAAAAGTATCAGTCGACTTTGCCGACAGAGATATATCCTCAGCCTGTGCAAATTGAAACACTTTTTTCACAAAAATCGTATGTATTTAGGGGGTTTCAAAATTTTGGTCGTATGAACCGACAAAAATGTTGATTATGATTTAAGTTCAAAAATTTTGCGGAAAAGGTCCTTAAAGGAATGGACCGACATAGACCATGGGGGTGCCATAGGGGGTTTTTTAAACCCTTCGGCGTGTTTTCTCAAGAAGTATGGACTTGCCCCTGAAACAACTTTTACCATCGTAATTGAGGCAGTGAATGTAAATTGCTTCAACAAAAATTAAAGTGATTCAAAAGCAGGTCTTAAAGTGAACTTATCCAAAATTTTGTGTGGGAGGTACGGGATGGAGTGGACAAATATAGTCCATATTCGAACCTGATCTATATCTGGTAGATATTATGAGAATGTGTACAGTATGGACCAAATCGGTCACTCCCATCAAGAGTTATCGTGCGCACAATTTTTCCGAATATTTTTGAACTTTTGTGGGGTAGATACCTGAAGGAGTGGACCGATATGGCTTATCTACGAACTTAAACTAAGTTTGGAAACAATATTACGAAGGCCAAATTTTGGCCGGAATCGGCATATCCGTTCGAGAATTATCTTGCGCTTCCACCCATAAACATGGTGTCATAGAGTTTGTTTATCATCTTTAAACCTGAACTAAGTTTGGACAAAATATTACGTAAGCCAAATTTTGGACCGAATAGGCAGATCCGTTCGAGAATTATCTTGCGCTCCAACCACAACACACGGTGTCATGGGGTTTTTTGTAACTTTCAGGTTATTTTCTCAGGAAGTATGGACTTGCCCCTAATGAAACTTACAGCGTCGTATAGAGGACAGCGAATACAACTTGCGTAAACTAAAATCAACGCGATTCGAGACCAGGTCCTAAACTGAACTTTTTCGAAATTTTGTGTGGGAGGTACCCGAAGGAGTGGACCGATTGAGTCCATATTAGAACCTCATCTAAGTTTGGTAAAAATTACACGATGTGCAAAGTATTGACCAAATCGGTTATTCCCTTCAAGAGTTACCGTGCGCACAAATTTTGCGACAATTTTTGAACATTTGTGGGGGAGGTACCTGAAGGAGTGGACATATATGGCCCATCTTCGAAATTAAATCGAATCTGGACAAAATATTTCGATACCCAAAATTTGAACCGAATCGATTGATCCGTTCGAGAGTTATCGTGCGCACCAGCCAGCCAGACAGACCGACAGACAGACAGACGGATGGACATTGCTAGATCGACTCAAAATTGTCTGAAACAGATATCGTACAAACATACTTGGGGTCTAAAACCATTATTTCGATGAGGCACATTTTTGGTCGTATCAAAGTGTAAATACCCTCTTTAGCCTAAAGACTGAGGGTATAAAAACCACGTTTATTGCTGTGATCAGCCATGAAAAAATATTCTTTAAAAAATCCATGTTTATTGTCTTGATGAGCCATGAAAAAATACCGACAGACGGGCATGGTTATATCTACTTAGAATTTTACCCTGATCAAGAATATATATACTTTATAGGGTCTCCGATGAATATTTCGAAGTGTTACAAACGGAATGATAAATTTAATTATACCCTCCATATTATGGTGGAGGGTATAAAAATGACTCTTGGCATTAGCCCGCACGCGGAAAGCATGTGAAGCCTACATAGCCCATTTATCCTTTAGAATTTAGACTAAAGCTTAATAAAACACGAAAAGAACAGAGCTACACCCTCAGCCTCGGACATAAAGAAAAGAAGTAAACACAATACGTCTCACGTTTTTAAGGTTTTTCAAATTTTTTTTGCCAATTTCTCAGGAAGTGTGGGCTTGCCGTTGTACCAGGCCTCGCAAGAAGAACTTGTTAAAATGTACTTTTTCTAAATTTTGTGTGGGAAATACACGAAGAAGTCCGATTTAGTCCATACTCAAACCTGATCGAGAGTTATCGTGCGCACAAAATTTGCGAAAATGTTTGAACTTTTGAGGTGGAAGTAATGGAATGAGTGGACCGATATGGCCTATTTTCGAACTTAAATAAGTTTGAACAAATAATACCCAAAATATGAACCAAATCGGTTACTCCGTTTGAGAGTTAATGTGCTGCTGCACACGGACGGACACGGCAAAATCAACTCCAAATTATTTGAAACGGATTTCGTCCAAACACACTTGGGGTCTAAAAGCATTATTTAGTCACAAATATAAATTTTTTCTTCAGTCAGATCCAAACAGTTGTAACACAAATATTAAAATGCGATTATCTCAAAACGGGAAAATGACTTATGGAACACTTAAGCATGACACCGTCGCTATGTTGACCATTTTTAGTGGATAAGTTTCGTAACTGCAGGGAACGGATAATTCAGTCAAAAAATGCTAAAATCCTCAAAATACCGAAAATTGGGAGATACCGTTATATGGGTGTTATATCAAACAATAGACCTATGTTGGTGGAAAGGTTTCGTGACTACATGGAACCCCAAATGTCAAATAACGGGTAGATCTGTCAAAAAAGTAAATAAAATTCTCAAAATACCTAAAATCGGGAGGTACCGTTATATGGGGGCTATACCAAAACATGGACCTAAGTTCAAGATTTTTGGTGGAGAAATTTTGTGACTGCAGGGAACTTCAAATGTCAAATTTCGGGTAGTTCGGTCAAAAAGATAGTTCAAATCGTCAAAATACCGAAAGTTGGGAGGTACCGTTGGGGGCTACACTAAAAATTAACCTATATCGACAATTTTTGATAGAGAAGTTTTGTGACCACAGGGAATTTCAAACGTCAAAAGATGTAGCTAAAATTCAAAAAAATACCTAAAATCTGAAGGTTTGTTGAACACATTTGACGGAGAAGTTTTGTTCCCACTGGGAACATAGCTAAAACGTTCAAAATATAAAAAACCAATGCATGGGGATATACCAAATCATGGATCATAAAGAAGTTTTGTGGCCACAGGGCTCAAACGTCAAAAGATGTAGCTAAAATTCTAAAAATACCTAAAATCGGAAGGTTTGTTGAACACTTGTGATGGAGAAGTTTTGTGTCGACTGAAACAGTAAAGCATATAGCTAAAACTCTCAAAATGTAAAAAACCAATACATGGGGTATACCAAATCATGAATCATCATGTTCGCGTTCTAACTCAATTATTGTGGGCGCTAGAGTGATTACAACATATGGACAGACGGACATGGCTAGATCGACAGGGGCTATAATGTTAGAAAGTATGCACTTGCGGCAAAAAGTTCAACATGATCCTCGAAGAGTCCATAAACTGCACTCAAGCGAAAATGTTGAACTTCTGTGGGGAGGTGGATTACGTTTTCAGATAAATATTACGAATTTCAAGGTTAGGACCAATGTCAAGCACCCCTATCGATAGTCATCGTACCATAGGCACGGTGCGCCTTAACTAATTTTAAATGAAAGGTCCTTACACCTCGAAAGTTTTTGCGGATTCTGAAACTACAGTGTTCATAGATGAGAAAAATAAAAAAAAAATCGCCGGATGGATTTTGAAATAAATCGCGGTCAAAGTTGAAATTTTCAAGATTTTGCTTGGAAACTGCAAGTCCTATCGAAATGGAAATAAAAAAAATTTTAAAGAATTTTCACTGCTAGAACATTTTCTTAAGTCCCAATTGGATAGGCCTTGCGGTTTCCAAGCAAAATCCTGAAAACCCTAAAAATGTGACTACGATTTATTTAAAAATCCCTCCGGGAATTTTTTGTTTTTTTTTTTTTTATTTTTCTCATCTATGAACATATCGCAACATTAGTGTGTCCCAAAAAAATATTTATTAAAGTGAGTACCCCTATAACTTTTTCCTTTTCTTTAACGAGTTTTCAGTGCTGCTACAACTTACCATGACAATGGAACAGCACAAACAACAAAATATTGAACACAGATATAAGAAAGGATAATAAAATTACTTAAAAATAATCAAAAAAATATATAAAACCCGTGCTAAACGTTTAGTCCTCGCTGCCCAGACCGCAGATGTCCGAAAAATGTCTAAACAGTTTTGAAATCTACAGATCGTTTTGGTACTAGTGGCATAGGACGTTCAAGTTGCAATAGTCGAGTAGACCTTATGACCCTTAAAGTCCATAAAGGATCGAGAGTGGTGAGTGGGATTGGCAGGGCAGCTAAACAAATGCAGCGTTTCGTTCGGTCCGAATGCACAAGCAGGGCAATCGTTGGGTATAGTGACATCAATTCACTTCATCAATTTGACAGCTGACGTTCTTCTACTACACACCTTATGTCTATACTGTATGTGCAACTGCATCAGTGTGAATACAATGCAAGCCTGTCTGATAGGGTGGTTGGTCTAGAGGTTCTCGTTTGCAACTTTGGACCTCTCTCACTTGATCATAAAGATATCTCCTGACGCGCCTGGGTGCGGGGAAGCCTTTCCACTAGATCGTGACAGGGATGCTGACGACGGTTACACCCAACCAGTTAGTGCATAGACAACATCGTTTTGTCTTGATATACCGCTACAATCTTCGCCTGGTGTGACTGGAGACACCCTGTTTCAGTCTTCAGGGCGGCATTATGGCAGGTTTGAATATACTTCCACTGCGTAGCGCTAAAATGTGCATACCACACCGGCGCTGCATAGCTTACAGGTCTATTGTCCGATATCTTGGGGCAGTTAGTGGTAGGAATCAGTACGCCATCAACCAATATGTTCAGTGTGGCTGTGTATGAATCGGCTGATATTTCATATTCCCCAGATGGAAGAACTGCACTTAGTCAGCTAGGTAGATATTTAACCTAACACACACATATGTCATGGACGATAAGACCTGAATCCATGATCGTATAATCATCCGCATAAATTACGATATCTACGGCGTTTTAAGGATGTGGAATTTCAGAAAGGTAGAGGTTAGAGGAGATATCACCCCGGCCTGAGGAACTCCCTGCATCACACTAGGGGTTTTCGATTTCTTATTTCTGAATTCTACAAACGACTGGCCTCGACACACAACATTGATTATTCAACGTTTCAAACACGGCTAGAGGGAAGTATTCTCTATATCTTTGAATAGCTGGCGTGGTAGACAGTATCGAAAGTCTTCGATAGGGCATACATCACCATGACTATTCGGTCGGGAGATGTGACAATCTTCTATTTTTTTCGTACGGTCACAATGCAAAATGTGGAGATTTCAATTTGCTTGGCCACCGCTGCACCCCTCTCGTCAATGCCTAGAATGTAGTGCCAAAGCTTGTGACGATCACTGAAATACCCTAGTGGGTCACCAGAGTCAAGCTCAAACGAGATAGGACTGAACAGATTAATTTAAAAGGAAGACAAGTAACAACGTTGTAAGCTACAGGTGAAAGTGAGCTTTGTTTCCTGTATCACGGCGACCTTGATGTTCCTTCAAATCAAAAAGTTTACCATTTCGCTAATTTTTTGCGGGTTGTTGGGAAGACAGCCTGGGTGTCTCGTATTCCGACGACGACGATGATTCCGACGACAAAGTTGGATAAACACTGGAAGATACTCTGGCGCATCAACATAACTCTTATCGCAGTTGTCCTGGAGGAGACAAATGCCTGTGCAGCCTCTAAAGTGAAGACATTCCCTACAGGCATTACAACTCACCGAAGTTTACATATGATAGAGGCAGGTCTGGCAAATGGAACAGGTCCATGGCCCGGGGTTATTCTTTATCCGGGCCAAAAGAGCTCGGTGCAGGCATTCCGGAATATATTGCCGCTACAATGGTAAAAAAAAGTATACGAACACAAAGACATAACTGTTTAGGTGATGGCCCCGGGTCGAAAATTCCTCCGAGTCAATCGGGTGTATAGAATCGGCCAACGTGGGATTGGAGCTTCAGCTGTAGTTTAGTTTAGCTTGCTTTTATTTTTTATACGTTCGAACACTATGAGGAACACTCTTAAATATACTCTCTTGCTACATCTTGCTACATTAACTAAGTTTCAGCATGCTGAATTCGGATGAGATATACTTAGTTACTTAGCTGGCCCATTACAAAACATTTGTTCCATAGACCGAACTAAGAAAAGATCTCCAATTCCCTATGTATAGTGCTTCGCTCTCTGGAATACCGCGTCTTGACATCTCTTCATCCACTTGTTTGCGCCATTTATTCTTTGGTCTCCCAATTCTGCGTGCACCGCCATGTGGCCCGAATTTATACGCGTTTTTAGCGGGTTCATAATCGCTCATTCTTTTTATATGGCCTAGCCAACGCAATTGCTGCATCTCGATACGTTTAGCTATATTGATTTCGTTGTATAGCAGATACAGCTCGTGGTTCATACGACGTCGATATTCACCGTCAACACAGATTGGTCCGTAGATCTTTCGAAGAATTTTTCTCTCAAACACGCCAAGCACTGCCTTATCTGCTTGCGCAAGTACCCAGGCTTCGGAACCATTGATCAGCACGGGCAGTATCAGTGTTTTGTAAAGCGTTATTTTAATTTGACGAGTTGTGGCTATGTTTTTTAAGTGCTTACTTATGCCAAAATAGCATATGCTGGCTAATACAATTCTTCTTTTTATTTCACAACTGATGTCGTTTGTTGTGTTTACGGCGGTGCCGAGGTATACGAAGTCTTTTACTACCTCAATATTATAGGAACCAAATTCAATAGTTGGTCCGTCCGACACCATCAACTTGGTGTCGTTTGCCGCCAGACCCACTTTAGCAGATTCTCCTTCGACCTTCATAAAGGTATCGGTTACTTCTTTTACTGATCGCCCCATGGTGTCTATATCATCAGCATAAGCAATTAACATGTGGCTAATGGTGTAGATTGTGCCACTTCTTTCGATGTTTGCCTCTCGTATAACCTCTTCAAGCAGGATGTTGAAAGATCACATGAAAGGCTGTCTCCTTGCCTGAAACCTCTTTTGGTACAAAACTCTTCGGAGAGGTTCTTTCCTATTTTAACTGAAGATCTTGTGTCAGTTAGAGTCATTTTACAAAGCCGAATGAGCTTTGCGGGGATACCAAATTCAGACATGGCTTGGAATACCTTTGAACGTAGACGGCTGTCGAAGGCTGCTTTATAATCGACAAAAAGGTGGTAGGTGTCGATCTGCATCTCTTGGGTCTTCTCCAGGATTTGCCGCGGGGTAAATATCTGGTCAATGGTGAACTTGTCAGGTCTAAAGCCGCATTGGTATGGTCCAATTATTTCGTTGATCATGTGCTTTAGTCGTTCGCACAATATCCCTGACACTATCTTGTGGGCCATCCGATTGTATCGGATGCGATATACGTATCCATATTTGTCTAAGATTTTCCATCATCCTGAGTTATCAGCCGTTTAAACAACGAAACATCTGGTGGCGAAAACATCTGGTGGCGGTTTGCCTCAACAGCGCTAAAATAAACGTTGTATTTGGAAGACGAGCCCCACTTTTGAAAAGATTCTAAACTCCGTTTAATCGACAATTTTAAATTTAGTGGGGGAGATAAATTCTGATAACCTTTGGGCCATTACGTCAGGAAGCATAGACTTCCTCACGAAAAAAGATTCATATAATCAAAACCACAATACGAGTCTCGTGATGAACCATTAAACTGCACCTCATCAAAAATGTTCTGCTGTTTGGAGGGTGGCACCCGAAGGAGTGGACCGATTTTGTGTATCTCCGAAATTAAACTAATTTGAAAGAAATATTACGACTCTTATTATACCCTCAGCCTTTAGGCTAAAGAGGGTATTTACACTTTGATACGACCAAAAATGTGCCTCATCGAAATAATTGTTTTAGACCCCAAGTATGTTTGTACGATATCCGTTTCAGACAATTTTGAGTAGATATAGCAATGTCCGTCCGTCTGTCTGGCTGGCTGGTGCGCACGATAACTCTCGAACGGACCAATCGATTCGGTTCAAATTTTGGGTATCGAAATATTTTGTCCAGATTTGATTTAAGTTCGAAGATGGGCCATATAGGTCCACTCCTTCAGGTACCTCCCCCACAAAAGTTCCAAAATGTTCGGAAAATTTGTGGGCACGATAACTCTTGAAGGGATTAACCGATTTGGTCCATACTTTGCAAAGCGTGAAATTTCTACCAGACTTAGATGAGGTTTCACTATGGACTCAATCGGCCCACTCCTTCGGGTACCTCCTGCACAAAATTTCGGATAAGTTCAGTTTAGGACCAGCTCTCGAATCACTTTGATTTTTATTGCACCAACTTGTATTCACTTCCCCCCATACGACGGTACAAGTTTCATCAGGGGCAAGTCCATACTTCCTGAGAAAATGGCCGGAAAGGTGCAAAAAGACCCTATGACACCTTGTGTAGTGGTTGGAGCGCAAGATAACTCTCCAACGGATCTGTCGATTCGGTCCAAAATTTGGCCTTCGTAATATTATATCAAAACATACTTTAAATTCCCCCCAAAAGTTCAAAAATTGTGCGCACGATAACTCTTGAAGGGAGTGACCGATATAATCTATACTTTGCACAACCTAATATATCTACCAGATATAGATCAGGATCGAATATGGACTATATTTATCGACTACTTCTGGTACCTCTCACACAAAATTTCGGATAAGTTCACTTTAAGACCTGCTCTCGAATCACTTTGATTTTTGTTGAAACGATTTGCATTCGCTACCTCCATTACGACGGTAAAAGTTTTTTCAGGGGCAAGTCCATATTTCTTGGGAAAACAGCCCGAAAGGTGTAAAAAACCCATATGTCACAATATGTGGCGGTCGGAGAGCACGATAACTCTCGAACTGTTCAACCGATTTGGTCCAAGATTTGGTCTTCGTCATATTATATCCAAACTTAGTTTCATGGGCAATACCCGTCCACAACTTTCGGTACTTCTCCTCAATATTTAAAAAATGTCACTAAAATGCTAGGACGATATCACTTGGATGGGGCAACCAATTTGGTCCAAACTTTGGATCTCCTAATATTTTATCAAAATTTAGTTTAACTTCTAATATGGCCCATATCGGCCCTCCCTAAGGGTACCTGCCCTACAAAAGTTCAACAATTGTATCTTAGTGCAGTTTCCTAATCCACATTTTTGTCGGCAAATTCAAATGTCCAAAAAGGGCCACCAAATTCTGAAGAGACCTTAAATACATTCGATCTGTCCGGAGGTGAAAGTTTCGCTTCACATTGGCTGAGGGTATATATCTGTCGGCAAAGCCGATTGACACTTTTTTACTTGTTTTTTATAAAATCGATCATAGCTTGATTAAGGGACAGACATAACTAGAGCGGCTCCAAATTGCTAGAAACAGATTTGGTTTTAAACCATTAAATTTCTGATCTGATAACTAAGTGTAGGCAGGATAAGGTTATGATAAACATTTTGTAAATCATCTCACTTTAAAAATATCGGTGATATGTTATTGGTATCTCAGTAGAAGCAACAATTAATTCTACATTTATTTTTTATACCCTCAGCCTTTAGGCTAAAGAGGGTATTTACACTTTGATACGACCAAAAATGAGCCTCATCGAAATAATGATTTTAGACCCCAAGTATGTTTGTACGATATCCGTTTCAGACAATTTTGAGTCGATCAAGCAATGTCCGTCCGTCTGTCTGGCTGGCTGGTGCGCACGATAACTCTCGAACGGATCAATCGATTCGGTTCAAATATCGGTCCACTCCTTCAGGTACCTCCCCCACAAAATTGCAAAAATGTTCGGAAAAATTGTCCGCACGATAACTCTTGACGGGAGTAGCCGAATTAGTCCATACTTTGCACATCGCACATTGCACATTTCTACCAGACATAGATGAAGTTCCAATATGGACCCTATTGGTCCACTCTTTCGGGTACCACCCACACAAAATTTTGCTTAAGTGCAGTTTAAGGCCAGCTCTCGAATCGCTTTGATTTTTGTTGCAGCCACTTGTATTCACTACCCACATTACGACGATATAGTTTTTTTCAGGAGCAATTCCATACTTCCTCAGAGATCAGCACGGAAACTGCAAACAACCCATATAATACCATGTGTCGTAGTTGGAGCGCACAATAACTCTCGAATGGATCAACATATTTGGTTCAAATTTTGGGTCTTTCAATATTTTGTCCAAACTTAGTTTAAGTTTGAAGATAGACCATATCGGTCCACTCCTTGCGGTACCTCCCCCATAAAGGTTCAACATTTTTCGATAAGTATGTGGGCATGAAAACTCTAGGAGGGAGTAACCGAATTGAGCCAAACTTTGCTATTGGTAATATTACTTTCAGATATAGATCGGGTTGTAATATGGACTATATCGGTCCACTCATTTGGGTACCTCCCACACAAAATTTGGAAAATGTATAGTTTAACAACTCTTCTCTGATCTTATTAATTTGTGATGCAGCAGGTTGCACTTGCAGCCCCTGTTACGACGTTCTAATTTTTGTTCGTGGGCAAGTCCATACTTCCTGAGATAATGACCCAAAAAGGTCCAGAAAATCCTACCGGCACCACCTAAACTGGCTAATGTGTAGAATAACCCTTTACGAGAGAAATCGATTTAGCTCAAACTTTGTAAATTGAAAAGTAAAATTGTAATATATTTAAATTCAGAAAATTAAGTACAACATTTTTAATTATATAGTCTGTAAGGAAAATATTCATAGACTAGTAAAGAAAAAAATATTTCCTATAGATTTGTATTAGATCCGAATATGTATTTTGTTGCAACATGTAGTTTTTTGCGGCCCTTTCCATCCTGGAAAATTTTCCCAACATCTAAAAAACCTACAGAAGTATTGTGTTAACTCTTTTTCTTCGGGTACGTGGCTGAGGATATATCTCTGTCGGCTCAGCTGACTGATACTTTCTTACTTGTTCAGTTTGAATTTTCTCCATTCCCATGTAGAGCAAACTACAACATATCGACGCTGTACGTCCTTAAATGTCGATGTAATAAAGCAGCTAATTTGTTTGGTAATACGATATCTCTATTGGAAAAACAAACAAAAAAAAATAAACAAAAATATTCAATGCTAATCTTATCAGGAACAAAAATCACAGCTGGCTGGCATTGGAATACATATGGAAGCGCGTATTTTTTATCACTGCACACATTATCCATATTTATTCCATGGCTCGTGGCAGAGCATACTGTTGCCATTAATTAAAGCCATGTCGATATCACAGTTCTCCTTTTTTATGATAACCATCAATGTTTCTTCTATTTTTTTCTTAAAATTCATTAAAAATCACTTTCTCGCCACTAATTATTCCAGCATCACCTGCTTCAGCTGCTGTTTCTACTGCTGCTAAATAAAAATCTGTTTACAAAAGTGAGCGAATCGTCGTCGTTGCTGTACCACCATTCGGTTATTATAAATTATATGATTTTGAACACAATTTTAATTAAAGTTTTCCTTTTCAAAAAGAATGCCGAAGCATGGTAGAGAGTGGAGATGGAAAAGAAAAAAGAGAGGGAAGGGGCATTTAGTTTATTATGTGGTAGCATGAGGATGGGTGTGAGTATGTGTGCCGAAAGTAAGGAAGATGCTTAAGTTGCTGCCGCTGCTGTGGATGTTGCTTTAATAGTCGATGTCTCGGGGAGTTTGTGTTTTTTTGTTGTTTTTTTCCTTTTGTTGTGGCGCGTTTTGGGGAAACCCAGGTGTAGACGCTGAACATTTTCAGTTAAGTTTTACTTTCTTGCTTGGTTGTTTGGTTAGAATGTTTGTAAATTTATGTGTGTGTATGTATTTAAATTCGCCATTATACATCTTTGTATATGTACATGTGCGTTTGTATGTGTTTACACTCCCTTTCTCCCTTGACATTTATGTTGCATGTTTTGCCTATTTCTTTTCATTCCCTAGAGGCAAGGCACCTCCTCCCTTTTGACCCAGTAAACATGAGACTGCACAACTGCTTTAAACTACTACGGGCTAAGTACAATTTATATACCGTTAAACAGTGGTTTAATGTGGAATAATAAGCTATGAAATTCTTATTATACCTTCGACCATAGGAAAACCAGTCCAATAATGTTGAAATGTGTCACGTTGATGACGATAAATGGTACGAAGATAATAATATGGCATACTGGTACGCCCTTAAACCAGAACAATATATAGTGTAGGAAAGAGGTATCCGGAGCAAACGCAGTACCAAACGTAGTTTTGGATATGAGACTGTATATTGCGTTAATTATGCCCTCAGTCTTTAGACTAACGAGGGTATATACACTTATATGCTTTCATAAGGCCAAACAAATTATTTACGACCCCAAGTTTGTTTGGACGAAATCCGTTTCAGACAATTTGGAGTCGACTTAGTAATAGCTGGCTGGTTGGAGAGCACGATAACTCCCTCGACCGATTCGGTCCAAACTTTGACCTTCGTAATATATTGTCCAAACTTAGTTTAAGTTCGAAAATGGGTCAAATCGGTCCACTACTTCGGCTACCTCCCCCACAAAAGTTCAAAACTTTTCGCTAAAATGGTGTGGACGATAGCATATCGTAAAATTTGTACCAAACATACATGAGGTTTCAATATGGACACTATCGGTTCACTTCTTCAAGTAATTCCCACACAAAATTTCAGAAAAGTTAACTGTATGACCTGCTCTAGAATAGCTTTGATTTTTTGCAATCACTTGTATTTGCTGCTCCCATTACGAAGATAAAAATCCAACTTCCTGAGAAACTGACCTGAAAGCTGTATAAAGCCCTGCGGCACCATGTGTAGTGGCTGGAGCCCACGATAACACTTGAACGGATCAGCCGATTCTGTCCAAAATTTGGATTTCGTACTTCCTTCGCTACACCTTTGAGCTTCAATTTAAAAATATATATTTTTGTCGGCAAGTTCATACATCCAAAAAAGGGTTACAAAATCTGAAAACCCCTTAATACATAATTATTGGGAAGAAGGATTTTGGTTGCGTAGCCTGTAGTCGATTCGATATTGTCAATAGATGAACGTTTAAATTCACACAGGCTGAGGGTATATCTCTGTCAGCAAACCAGACTGATACAATAGACTTGTTAAAGTATAGACAGAAAAATTGTAATGTGTTTGTTTTTTGTAGGGGTCGCCCCTTATGGAAAGTGCACAGTCCATTCACTCAATTGCTCAATGTTTTTGGGTAAATTGCAAGATGTTGTTAATTTGTTTATATGAGGATGTAGATCCGATCCAAACATTTCCTGACGATCCAATAAAAATTGCGATTGCAAGGTTTCGAGGTGACCCAACTTTTCAATGTGTTAATTCTCCTTGCATCACTTCGGCGTAGTTATACCCTACACCACTATGTGGGGAGGGTATATATATATATATATACCAAAATGAATGTCTCGACGAGCTGAGTCGATCTGGCTATGTGTGTCCGTCCGTCCGTCTGTCCATCTAAACCTTGTAATCACGCTACAGGTCGCAATTTTGATCAGATCGTCAAGAAATTTTGGGTGTTGATGGGGGTCCCGGATGGGATTCTTCCCCTGTTTGCCTAATGATTTTGGTGATGGTCGGATAATATTTAGGGGTGAGAATTGCCCATTCTTATGTGGATGAAAAGACAACGTTTTTTTCCAAAGCGAATATCTCAGCTTCTATATGGGGTATACCAAAAGCAAAACCTGAGTCAGGCTTTGCTTTTAGAATGATATCCCAGCTTCTATATGGGGTATACCAAAAGCAAAAGCAATGAAAATATCACCTTTCTAATGATGTAAAACAGGTTCTCGTAGGTGATCAAACAACGAAGATATCACAATAGACGCAAATAAAACCCAAATTTAAATTTTTGCGATTTTTGCGACTGGGTACTTTCCAAAAGCAAAGCCTGACTATGAAAGTAGAAGATTCCACCTTTACAATGATGCAAACTAGGTCGGCGTAGGTGACCAAATATATACTTTTCGATGTAAGGTAGAGCAGAATCAATATGGATCATGAATTGTACCTCATATTACATCACAAAAACAATAGGTAAGCATATAGGGTAGGCCGGGGCGATTTGAAAATCTTAATGGGGCCTTCGCGTTTCAGATTCCTGGGATTGAACTGGGCAAAAAAGTATGCTGGACCATATGTCTACGATGAAAATCGAGCCTCCCGATTTTGACTTTAAGTTTTTTATCTACGTTTTTTTTGACATCTTGGCACTGTGCTTCAAAAGTTGACCAGAAAAATATTCAAGCGTTCTGATGCAAAATTCCATCGTGTTGGAGAACGAAACTGCCTTTAGTTCGTTTGGATCATTTCGTTTTATTTTTTATAACGGTAAATGCAGTGAAAATCTGGGTATCTTACATTTTTAAATTTAAACGGGCATATCTTATTTTTTCCACAACGGATTTCTTTTGATCCTTCTTCCTTTTAAAGGAGTGAATAATATCTTTTGAATAAGCTATTATTGTTTTAAATCGGTTAATAAATGGCTAAGTTATAGTGGTGTATGTCTGAAACCCCCACAAAAAAACTTTGAAAGGACTCTTAAATTTCCCTTTTTCCGAATTTTGTGTGGGAGGTACCCTAAGGTGTGGACCGATATAGTCTTATCCGATCTATATCTGGAAGGAATAATAATATATGGAAAGTTTGGAGCAAATCAATTGCTCACTTCGCCAGTTATCGTTCACACAATTTTTCGAAAACAATTCGAACTTAAACAAAGTTTGGGCAAAATATTACGATGTATAAAATTTGGTTCTAATCGGTCGATCCGTTCGAGAGTTATCGTGCGCACCAGCCAGCTAGACATTAAGAGACACAGATAAACGAACAGGGCTAAATAGACTCCAAATTGTCTGAAACGAATTTCGTCCAAACATACTTGAGGTCGAAAACCAATATTTCGATGAGACACATCTTTGGTCGTATTTTGTTTGTATTCCCTTTACCCTAAATCCGGAGTTATAAAATAGTTGGCGAGGCGACCCCATGTTGCAATATTTGTATAAAAAATCCAATTTGACAACTGAACTGAAAATTTCTCTGTCATGATAGAGACAATTTGTAGCATGGGAGAAAATTGTCGTTCTCTACACAAAACCCATTATATATTAGGCAGTAGGCCCGTTATCTAGCAGACACATTATTGCAATTTGCATCAGGGGAAAGGTCTGTAGTTATTTTTCCATATGTCGGTTACTTTGCCGGTGTATGCCCCCCAGGAATTAAAATATGGATCAACAAGTAAAAAAGTGTCAGTCGGCTTTCCCAAAAAACGTATGTATTAGGAATTTGAACCGACAAAAATGTTCATTAGGATAAGAGATCAAAAGTTTTGCGGAGGAGATACTTAAAGGAATGGATTGACATTGACCATTATGGAAGTGGATCTCCGGCCACTACATATGGTGCCATAGGGGGTTTTAAAACCATTCGCGCTGTTTGCTCAAGAAGTATGGACTTGCCCCTGAAAAAATTTTACCATCGTAATTGATGCAGCGAATGCAAGGTGCTTCAACAAAAATCAACGTGATTCGATTGCAGGTCTTAAAGTGAACTTATCCGAAATTTTGTGTGGGAGGTACCGTATGGAGTGGACAAATATAGTCCATATTTGGACTTGATCTATATCTGGTAGATATATTAGGATGTGTAAAGTATGGACCAATTCGGCCACTCCCTTCAAAAGTTACCGTGCGAACAATTTTTCCGAACATTTTTGAACTTTCGTGGGGGATGTGCCTGAAGGAGTGAACCGATATGGAAAATCTTTGAACTTAAACTAAGTTTGGACAAAATATTTCGAAGGCCAATTTGTAGACGGAATCGGCAGATCCGTTCGAGAGTTATATTGAGCTTCGACAACTACACACGGCGTCACAGGGTTTTTTTGTACCTTTCAGGCTATTTTCTCAGGAAGTATGGACCTGCCCCTGATGAAACGTGTACCGTCGTATGGGGGTAAGTGAATACAAGTTGCGACAACAAAAAACGAAGCGATTCAAGAAGAGGTCGTAAAATGAACTTTTCCGAAATTTTGTGTGGGAGGTACCCGAAGGAGTGGACCGATTGAGTCCATATTGGAACCTCATCTAAGTTTGGTAAAAATTACACGATGTGTAAAGTATGGACCAAATCGGTTATTCCCTACAAGAGTTACCGTGCGCACAAGTTTTGCGACAATTTTTGAACATTTGGAGGGGAGGTACCTGAAGGAGTGGACCTATATGGTTCATCTTCGAACTTAAATCGAATCTGGACAAAATATTTCGATACCCAAAATTTGGGGTCTAAAACCATTATTTCGATGAGGCACATTTTTGGTCGTATCAAAGTGTAAATACCCTCTTTAGCCTAAAGGCTGAGGGTATAAAAATAAAATTTGCATATTTTTCATACAAAGGCAATGGTCTATGTCACCCGCTAAATAATATCAGATCATCATGCAAAATTTCGTGACCATTGAGCTATAATTGCGACCTCTAGAGTGTTAAAAACTACACTGCAAATAAAAAACTGGATATATTAGGCTGTAGCTCTGTTATCTGATCACGTACATCAACGTAATCGACATCAATGCAAAGGTCAAGAGATCGTCTTCCAAATATAACTCACGGGGGAAGAATGTGTCTTTCAGGAACAAAGATATAAGTTATATATTAAAATTTTTCACAATTTTCACACAAAAGTTCTGGTCTATTTAACCCTCTAAATATTATCTGATCGCCATCTCAAATTGCAAGCTTCTTCTTTGCCATATACTCTTACCTTGCTTAAAATTTCGAGGCGATCGGACTATTATTGCGACGTTTTATGGTTTTGGTCCATTTTACCCGCTAAATATTTCACTATCATCAACAATTAAAATAGCGATCTATTCTGGTCTGAACCCGACCTCCATGCAAAATTTCTTGACGATCGGTTCATAATTGCGGCCTGGAGTTTGATTACAATTTATAATGGACAGACGGACGGACGGACGGACACACATCTCAAAATCGCTTTATCTCGTCGAGATATGAAGATTGGTATACCACATTAGGGGTCTCCGACGAATATTTCGCGGTGTTACATGTATTTTTATCAAAACAAACTTATAATACCCTTTCCACATAGTAGTGTAGGGTATAATAATTTTTATAGGGTTTCTATTTTCCATAGAGTGCATCTTGTAAACTTGGTCGAACTTGGGTTCGATTATTTTTTGGGAATTAATTTGGACTCTTTGGACACGGAATAACCACATTAGGGCTGCAAGTATTTGCACTTTTAAAATATGGGATTTTTCTTGAAGTTAATACAAATTTAGCTTGGCATTTGTATGTGAGCTATATCAAAATATGGACCTATCATGAGAAATTTTTGCAAGGAGGAGTTCTACATCCGGAGACCTTAAATACCATATTATAGCTAAATCAGGTAATAAATATCGCGGGGTACCATAAAAGGGGGCTACATCAAAACATAAATCCACATTAAAAATGTTTTGTAAGACAATTTTACACGCAGATATAACACGGAATGCAAAATAACAGCCAAGTCGGTTGAAAAATTTGGTCATGATATTAAAAATACCTTAAATCGGGAGGTACGGTTAAATGGGGACAATATCAAAACGTGCACCTTTGTCCATAATTTTTGGTGGAAATGTTTTGTGACCACTAGAAACCCTAAGTACAAAATTAAAACTAATTTGCAACGAAAATGTGGCTTAAATCCTCCAAATACGGAAAATAGGAAGGTAATGTTATATGGGGGCTATACCAAAACATTAGCCAATATTGTTCATAATTGGAACATTACACTGTGCAGCACTGGAAATGCAAACAACTTCTAATGGGCATTTTCTGTAAGTACATATTGAGACTACAAAAACCTTAATTGAGTTTTGTGTTCTTAGATCGGGTTTAGATTTTATGGCCTCATCTAAACCGACCTAAAATGAGGCTTTTTTCCAGTGATCGGACCTTTATCTCCGAAACTAATAAGAATTTTGCTTTGCAGTCTTCAGCAATATTGTAGCCCTAAAGTAGTAGAACTTATGTGTCAATCAGATGAACTAGGAAATGCTCCATCTAGCGCATCAAACTCGTTAAAATATAGAAATGTTACATAATTTCTGAAATTCTGGTCAGTAACAAATAAACTTTTGGAAGTTGAAACAAGTAACCATTCTAAAAATGTTCCAAATAATGTGACCATCAATTCTTCAGAACATTCTGAAACTCTAAAATTGTTATATCACGTTGTTAAAGGGGTATTTCATAACATACCTTTTACAAAACTTATTTCAAACAATATTCACACAGGCTGTTTATTCTCATGTTGGGGATTTCACTGAATTATTGAAATATTTACCAAATTTGTGTTGAAAAATTTGCTATAAACAAGGCGATAGAGGCATTTTACAACAATATAATGTTCTGAAGAGTTGTGTATTACATTCCAGAGAATATTTTCACAAAAGGTAACATTAAGAAGAATTTAACATTTTGGGTGATACGCTGCGAAACATACACAAATTATAGAATTTTTAGATATATTATAAAATTTGAGGCAATAAATTCAGTTTTTCGAGTTCACTATTCCTCTAAATATTTTCTTCTTGCTCTTATCTACAAGTTTGCTGCAGATGTCAAAACAAGATGCGTATTGGTTTCAGAGATACAGTCCCGATTTGTTTTAAAAATTCGATATTTAACCATGCTTAGATGAGGCCATAAAAACCGAACACGATCTAAGAAAACAAAACCCAAATATGGTTTTTGCCTATTGGTCCTCTACTTTCACAAAATTCTGGACAGGAGTTGTTTGCACGCGATTGGCTCAAAAATGTTGCACAGTGTTATTACCCACAAAATTTCAGTAACATATTTCAATTAGTTTTTAAGTTAATAATTTCTCGCCGCTAGATCAGTTTCGACCACCGTGCTCTGTTTTCCCACAAACGCGAGTGATGTGTCAGTTTCTTCATTGAAATGGAAACTATCCACTTAAAACGCGGATTAGTCCGCGATATTTCCAAAAATATTTTCTCAAATTTTTAAATTTTTGCAGTAGCCGTTTTCGCTGTTCTAGTGGATGGATTTTCATGGATGGAAGTTAAAAAATGTTCGGATTTAGTCCATACTTTACACATCTTAATATATGTACCAGATATAGATAATTATCGAATATGGACTATATTTGTCCACTTCTTCGGGTACCTCCCACAAAAATTTCGGATAAGTTCACTATAAGACCTGATTTCGAATCACTTTGATTTCTGTTGAAGCAACTTGCATTTGCTGCCTGAATTACGACATTAAAAGTTTTTTCTGGGGCAAGTCCATACTTCTTGAGAAAACAGGCCGAGAGTTGTAAAAAGCCCCTATGGCACCATATGTAGTGGCTGGAGAGCTCGAACCGAATACTGTGTTCGTCCACACTTTGGATATTATAATATTTCTTCGAATATTAGATGAAATTCGAAGGTGGTGCTTATAGGTCCACTCCTTCCGGTATCTCCCCACAAAAGTTCGAAAATATTCGCCAAAATGGTACGTGCGATTTCTCGTAGACGTAGTAAACGATTTGGTCCAAACTTTGGATCTCTAAATATTGTCGAAACTTAGTTTATGTTAAAATTTGGGCCCTATCTGTCCAATCCTTGTGGTACCACCCACACAAATATTCAACATATTTGGGTGGTTAAGGGCCTGTTCGAGGATCCTTTGGACATTTTTACCGAAGGTTTTCCTAGTGGCCCCGTTTACAGCGATATTATGTTTTTCGTAGGCTAGTGTGATAAAAAAAATCGCATCCATACTTTTGTCGGTTCATACGCCCACAATTGTGAAAAGTATTTCAATCCACACAGGCTGAGGGTATATCTCTGTCGGCAAACCCGACTGATATTTTTTTAATTGTCTACATTGATGCCAGCACAGCTTACACATGAATTTTTAAGGATATAAATTCCACCATAGTAGGGTCTATCCGCCACTCCGCATCCAGAAAAATTTAGAAAGGCACCTACAATTGTCAGCAATTTGACATAACCCCCATTTATTTTCGAAGACGTTAGTGTTCCCCATAGTCGAGGGTATACAAATCCAGCCTGAGCAAACTTAATACCTTTTTTAATCACAAACACAACCCCCTTAACCTTTGCTTTGTGCCTACTGTAACAATGTTAGTTCCCTATGGTAAGTTCGGTGAGTAAAACTAAGGTTGAGTGAGGGAGGACATATCGATTTTGAAGTATTTGCAGAGGCAAAGATTAGACGTCATTCTCGTTACTTAAAAGTCTTGGCTTAATACATCGGTAATCAAATGGAAATATGTATGATCAAACTATTAACGTATCTTAATATAAATTCATATACTGGTTGTGTGAAGGATAATATTATACTTTACGGTTAACAAGCCACTACAATATTCATCACACCCATGCAATTAAAGGAAATGAATGTTTTAACTTTAAATATTAGAGCACCTAATTTTTAAGTTTGTTTATTTGGAAACACTGTTCGCCATTAAAATCTTACATAGAAAACTCACTTCCCACAGCCCCCCTTCCCAACCACCACAGACATATACTTAGCAGCAGCAACAAGGCAAAAGGACGGAAGGATACAGCAACATACATTGAAAATCCTCATGTCGTCTGAAGGCAAAAACAAAGTGGTCGGTGGGTGGAGTGGCTGGGAACTTTCACTTTTCAATGTTAAATGTTTTAAAGAGGCCAAAACAAATGTAAGCCAAACAAAACTCGAGTTCAACATGGAGTTGCTGTTTTATTTATTTTGCCAGCGGGAGGAGGAGAGGGGGTGGTATCAATAAATAGCTAAGGAAACAAGAGCAGTAACATGATACCTTACCTGGATTGTTGGTCTGTACCATTTTCATGATGATAATTTTGTTGGAATTCGCCTAAAGATGCCTGAAAAACTCTTTAAAATGTTTGGGCACTTTTTTATGCAAACAAATATTTTTAGTATTTTTTTTTTTTATTCAAACAAATAAACAATTGTTGCGTTTTTCGCACACTTTTGTATTTTTTTCGCTTTTTTTAGTTACACAGAAAAATCAAAATTTCTTTTATATTATTTTTCTGCACTTCAAAGGCTTTTTCGCCAGGCCTTTTTTCGTTAAGATACACTTTTTTGCTCCTTTGCTTTAGGCAGCTGCCTTTAATTTGAATGCCATCCTTTAAATATTTTCTTCTTCTTGAATGAATTTTTTCTTAGTGGGTTTTTCTAGCGCAACACTAATGTTGTCGTCTAAACCGTTTTAACTCTCGCCAGCAACTGTTAATGGGCCACATAAAGTTACCGTATTGTTGACTCTGTTTTGGAGTTTTTGTCCCTTTTTTGTGAAAGTGTGTGTGAACGAATATTTCTGTGTGATTTTCATGAACGCAAAATCAGTACTCAATGAGAGCTCGGTTTGCTCTCTAAACAAGCCAAAATACACTCTTTCTCTCTATTTCCCCCCATTATTGTTCTCGGTTATATATGGCGTTGTGACTCGTCTATGCCTTCTTGTTGTGGTAGTATAGGTACTGAGAGCTCCCCCTCAGCTCAGCATGCAAAAACACATCTTGTTTACATTTTTTACACAGCTGTGAGAGATTGGGCGTGTGTGTGTGGAAGCCTTTGTGGACTTACCACCCATATCGCCTTTACATGCTCAACATGTTTTACTTTAACAACCACATCTTGCCCCAATATTTGTTGCTTTTTCATGCTGGTGATTGACCAACAGACGGTTTTGTTTGTTTGCCATGACTGCTTGTTGAGCCTCTTTGTTTTGACACAGTTTTAAACAATACCTCATAAAGAGAACAATTTACGTTTGAGAGTAACGGAGGAGAATTAAAACATTTACGGAATTGAGTTCTCCATCAGGTTTTGTTTACAATTGAGGCACTGTGGGACAAACTTTGCTTGTTAAACAGGAGGCAACCTAAATGTTCGCAAAGGAACAAAAACTGGAGCATAAAACAGATTGTCGCGGAATAGGTTGGATTGCTAATTTAATAAGAACAATTTTAAAGACATTATTTAGAATTAGCTGATTGACGAGGGGAATGATAAATAACCCAGAATGGATCGGTTTAACTTTGCATAGTCAATGATCTACCTTGGAGACTAGTTAATTTCAAGTGGACACATAATTCCACGTGGTGAGCTATTTTCAACGCAGCTTAAATATTCGAGTACTAGCAAAGTGTCCGCTACTGCGTATGCGGAAAGGATATAAACAACAAATAAAGATAATTTAATATGGAAATAGCGAACACGGAAAATTTTGTGTACTAATACCAATTTTAATCGATATTTATTTTTATTGGATGACGTAGGGGATGGAAGATACCAAGGAACGGTCCTGACCGGTTTTAACATGGCAAAGCCCAGGATTTATGTTGGTCCCTCTTTCATCTCAAGTGGACACTGACCTCCCCGTGGTTTCACCTGGGGAACAGCCTTTAACACCCGCTAAAAGTAGTGAGCTAAAACGTGCCGCGCGTTCTCCCATAGGAACGTTAAAAACTTGGGTTTGGGCGTCGGGTTAGTAACCCTCCCCTAGAAAAAGCAGCCTACTATGAAAAAACTAAAGAAAAGAAAAACAAACCCCTCTAAAGTTGACGAACCCCGCAAACGTTTTAAGGACCATGATCTTTATAGGGAAGGTGCAGTTTACGCAATGGCAGATGTACTTGAAAAGTACAAGGCCGATATTACTGCCATGCAGGAAATACGATGGAATGGGAAAAGCGTCACAACAACACCTAAAGGTGACGCTCTGTATTATAGCTGCCATGACATAAAGCATGAGTTTGGTTGCGGATTTGTAGTTGGCCGGAGGTTAAAACATCTGGTCACCAGCTTCACCCCAGTGAATTAAAAATGCGCTGCAATTCGATTAAAAGCAAAATTCTACAACATCAGCTTTATTTGCGCTCATGCTCCCACTGAAGACAAGGACGAACTGACCAAAGATATATTTTATGAGCGCTTAGAAGAAACATATGACCGTTGTGCTGCCCATGCCATTGACATTATTCTAGGCGATTTTAATGCCAAAATTGGAAAGGAGAATATCTTTGGCCCAACAGTCGGGAAATTCAGTCTCCACATCTAACAATGGTATAAGGCTGATAGACTTTGCAGCTGCAAGAAACATGGTAGTTACCAGTACCAGATTTAAGCATCTGGATATTCATAAGGGCACCTGGCTGTCGCCAGATCAAAGAACAAGAAATCAAATTGATCACGTTGTGATAGATGGAAGACATCCATCAAGCGTGTTGGATGTACGATCGTTCCGAGGTGCAAACATAGACTCGGACCACTACCTTGTTACAGCAAAGGTACGTACCAGATTAAACGTAGCAAACAAAGTGCGAACAGACACAACACGGAAGTTGGACATCGGTAAGCTGCAATCACTACAGATAGCCACAGCATATTCCACTCAACTGGCTTAATTGCTTAATCAAAGCACTCCTCGTCCAGACAACATATCAGGACAATGGCAAAACATTGCCCACTCCATGCAAACAGCCGCAAAATCAGTACTTCGATACCAGAGACCTTCACCAAGGAATCCATGGTATGACCAGGAGTGTCGTGCTGCTACCGAAGAGAAAAATGCGGCATATAGGGGTACTTTACAATCAGTAGCAACGCGTAGCGCACGAGAGAGGTAGAGGGAGGAAAGGAGAGATGAGAAACGTCTTTTCCGCAGAAAAAGAGAGAGAGATGGAAAAGCGGGAGTGTGAACAAATCGAGATGTACAGGAGACAGAATGAAGTGCGAAAATTCTACCAAAGAGTGAAACATCAAACTGATGGCTTTGGAACTGGCACATCCTCCTGTAGAGACCAGCAAGGTAATCTGGTAGCTGGTACAGATAGTGTGCTAAGGATATGGAAAGAGCATTTTTTCAAACTGTTGATATCCAATAGTAGCAATGAACATACCACAGATCCAATCCCAGAAGATGGTATTGCATGTATACCGCCCAGCCAAGATGAGTTAAAAACAGCAATAAACCGGCTAAAGAATAATAAGGCAGCAGGAGCTGATGGCCTACCAGCCGAGCTGTTTAAAACCGGAGGCGACATGCTAATTAGGTGTATGCATCAGCTAGTTAGCTCCATCTGGCAGGAAGAACGCGTACTCGACGATTGGAACCTGAGCATCCTGTGTCCCGTCCATAAGAAAGGAGATAAGACTTTATGCTCCAAATATAGGGGCATAAGTCTTCTCCCTATCGCCTACAAGATAGTGTCAGGGATATTGTGCGAACGACTAAAGCCCATGGTCAACGAAATAATTTGACCGTACCAATGCGGCTTTAGACCTGGCAAGTCCACCATTGACCAGATATTTACCCTGCGGCAAATCCTGGAGAAGACCCAAGAGATGCATATCGACACCTGCCACCTTTTTGTCGCTAGTTAGTACTATCAGCCCGCTACGTTCAAAGGTATTCCAAGCCATGTCTGAATTTGGTATCCCAGCAAAACACTTTCGGCTTTGTAAAATGACTCTAACTGACACAATATCTTCAGTTAAAATAGGAAAGAACCTCTCCGAAGAGTTTTGTACCAAAAGAGGTATCAGGCAAGAAGACAGCCTTTCGTGTGATCTTTTCAACATCGTGGTAGAAAAAGTTATACGAGAGGCAAACGTCAAAAGAAGTGGTACAATCTACACCAATAGCCACATGTTACTAAGACTTATCTCCATCGGTTTATTATTATTATCTTTACCTCATCTTGGCTGGGCGGTATACATTCAATACCATCGTCTGGGATTGGATCTGTGGTATCTTCGTCGTCATCGCTGCTATTGGACACCAACAGGTTTGAAAAATGTTCTTTCCATATCCTGAGCACACTATCTGTATCAGTTACCAGAGTAACTTGCTGGTCTCTATAGGAGGATGTGCCAGTTCCAAAGCTATCAGTTTGATGTTTCACTCTTTGGTAGAATATTCGGACTTCAATCTGCCTCCTGTACATCTCGATTTTTTCACACTCCCGCTTTTCCATATATCTCTTTTTCCTGTGGAAAAGACGTTTCTCTTCTCTCCTTTTCACCCGATATCTCTCTCGTGCGCTACGCGTTGCTACGGATTGTAAAGTAGTCCTATATGCCGCATTTTTCTCTTCGGTAGCAGCACGACACTCCTGATCATACCATGGATTCCTTGGTGGAGGTCTCTGGTATCCACGTATGGATTTTGCGGCTGTTTGCATGGAGTGGGAAATGCTTTGCCATTGCGCTGATATGTTATCGGGATGAGGAGTGCTTTGATTAAGCAATTGGGCCAGTTGAGTGGAATATGCTGTGGCTATCTGTTGTGATTGCAGCTTACCGATGTCTAACTTTCGTGTTGTGTCTGTTCGTACTTTGTTTGCAACGTTTAACCGGGTGCGTACCCTTTCTGCAACAAGGTAGTGATCCGAGTCTATGTTTGCTCCTCGGAACGAACGCACATCCAACACGCTTGATGAATGTCTTCCATCTATCACAACATGATAAATTTGATTTCTTGTTTTCTGATCTGGAGATAGCCAGGTGCCCTTATGAATGTCGAGATGTTTAAATCTGGTGCTGCTAACTACGATGTTTTTTGCCGCTGCGAAGTCTCATACCATTGTCAGATGTTTTATTGTGGAGACTGAATTTTCCGACTGATGGACCAAATATATTTTCTTTTCCAATTTTGGCATTAAAATCGCGTAGAATAATTTTAATGTCATGGGCAGGACAACGGTCATATGTTTCTTCTATGCGCTCATAAAATATATCTTAGGTCTGTTCGTCCTTGTCTTCAGTGGGAGCATGAGCGCAAATAAAACTGATGTTGAAGAATTTTGCTTTTAATCGAATTGCAGCGAGTCTTTCATTCACTGGGGTGAAGCTGGAGACCAGATGTTTTAGTGACGGAATTGTTTTGCTTTTGTTTTTATACCCTCAGCATTTATGCGAACGAGGGTATATACACTTTCATACGGACAAAATGTGCCTCATCGAAATAATGGTTTTAGACCCCAAGTATGTTTGGACGAAATGTGTTTCAGACAATTTGGAGTCGATTTAACAATGTCCGTCCGTCTGTATGTCTGTCCGTCTGTCTGGCTGGCTGGTGCGCACGATAACTCTCGAACGGATAAACCGATTTGGTCCAAAATTTGGCTTTCGCAATATTTGTTTAAGTTCGAAGATGGGTTATATCGGTTCACTCCTTCCGGTACCTCCCCCACAAAAGTTCGAACATGTTCGGACCAGACTTAGATGAGGTTCCAATATGGACTCAATCGGTCCACTCCTACGAGTACCTCTCACACAAATGTTCAGAAAAGTTCAGTTTAGGACCTGCTCTCGAATCGCTTTGATTTTTGTTGTAACAACTTGTTGTCACCGTAGCCCATACGACGGTACAAGTTTCATCTGGGGCAAGTCCATACTTCCAGAGCAAATAGCCAGAAAAGTGCAAAAAAACCCTATGACACCGTGTTTAGTGGTTGGAGCGCAAAATAACTCTTGAAAGGATCTGCAGACCCAGTTTAAAATTGGGCCTTCGTAATATTTTGTACAAACTTAGTATAAGTTCGAAGATAAGTCATATCGGTCCACTCCTTCAGGTACCTCCCTACAAAAGTTCAAAAATGTTCGGAAAAATTGTGCGCACGATAACTCTTGAAGGGATTGACCGATTTGGTCCATACTTTAGACATCCTAATATATGTATCTACCATATGTATATTAGGTTTGAATATGGACTATATTTGTCCACTCCTTCAAACACAAAATTTCGGATAAGTTCACTTTAAAACCTGCTCTCGAATCGCTTTGATTTCTGTTGAAGCAACTTGAATTCCCTGCCTCAATTACGACGGTAAATGCTTTTTGAGGGACAAGTCCATACTTCTTGAGAAAACAGTGTCCAAACATAGTTTCTGTTCGAATATTTGCAACAACTTCCTGTACTTCCTTCCAATATTAAATAATGTCACTAAAATGGTATGCACGATATCCCTTGAACGGGGCAACCAAATTGGTCCAAACGTTAGATCTCCTAATATTTTGTCCAACATCGATCTTCTCTTTATGTTACCTCCCCCTCAGAAGTTCAACAGTTGTTTCGATTGATTTGACATTTTTTGGAAAGTTTGACAGTTTTAGCCTAAGCGTACTTAGGACAGTTTGAGACACGACCATATGTGTGGCTTAATTGAGACACCTCCAAAATGTGGTTATTGAACGCTTTTACAGCATCTTCAGGCGACGAAGTGCTGCAATCAAATGACTGTACGGCGCATGACCCATCAATTCCACGTTTTGTCCGGTCAAACAGGTGCTGTTTTGAATCGATGTGTGAGAGCTCGTATTGTCATACTTTCAGGAGACTACAGACAAACAAATTGAAGTGTAACGATCGGAATTAACCGTCCTACATATCTCAAGCCGTATAGTCGCCACACGGTCAGTTTTGCCGAAGAAACAGGCTACCATTTGCTTCGAAGGCCTTCTTCCATGAATAACTTTCGTTGGATTGGGCTCGCTTTCGAAGACCCAAACGGTCGATTTTCGGGCTCCTAAGCTAGATCCTTGACTCGTTGTCCGTGACGATATTATAAACGTCGTTTGAACCACCGCGATTATTTTTATCCACAATTTCTTTGCACAAATCCACAAAAGCTTTTTTATTTTTGAGCGATTGACCAATTTTGATGGATCCAGCAAGAAAAATCCAGTTTTGCGGCCAGGTGTTCATGCAATATCAAATCTCAGTTGGTGTAAGAAACGCCTAAGGATGCCTCTATTTCACGGAATATAACATGATGATCTTGCATTATCCGTTCACGCACGGCTTAATTTTTTCTGACACAACGGTCGATTTTGGGCGACTCTCACGACCTTTGTTGTTTGCGAGTGTCGACCACGATTGAGTTCATTAAGCCAGTTTTTCATAGTGATATAGGATGGCCATTTATCGACATACACAGATTTAATTCGATCGATGCACTCTTGACATGATTATCCATGTCGAAAGTAGTGAAAAATTATAGGACGAAAATGTTCACAAGTAAATTCAATTTTTTTGCAAAGTGATTTTTTCAAGTCACTGTAAACAATACAACACATGGTCGTATCGACGCCTCCAAACAATAGTATGCTAAGTCGACTTAGCATGTTTTCAAGTTCTTTACATTTTTATATTTAACGTCCTTTAACTTAAATTCTGTCAAATTTTGGTAATGATCGGACAATCCGAACAGAAGTTATAAACAAATATTTACTTAGCATAGTACTGAAGGTCAAAGAAATTTCCAAACTTTTAGAGCTTGTCCTGCAAAACTCGCTTTTCAGAATTAGCAAACTATTATTTGGAGGTGTCGAACGTCCTTTAACTTAAATTCTCTCTAATTTTGGTAATGATCGGTCAATCCGAACAGAAGTTATAAACAAATATTGACTTAGCACAGTACTGAAGTTCAAAAAAATTTCCAAACTTTGAGAGCTTCTCCTGCAAAACTCACTTTTTAGACTTAGCATACTATTATTTGGAGGTGTCGGTATGTAAAACTGTCCTAAGTATGCTTAGGCTTTCCAAAAAATTGTCAAATGACGCCTGGCGACACTGCGTGTTGCCTAGGCCAGGAGGTTTTTAGTGCCTCTCGTATACCGGCAAAAAAGCCTACAAATTGCGATAATGTGTCTGCTAGATAACGAGCCTACTCCCTAATATATAGTGGGTTCTTTGTAGAGAACCACAATTTCCTCCTATGCTACAAATTTTCTCTATCATGACAGAGAAATACCCAGCTCTGGCATTATTGCAAATAAAGTGGAGCCTCAGCGTATTGATTGCCCAATTAGATTTTTATACATATTGTGCAGCATGGGGTTGCTTAGCCAAAAGTTTTAAAGTTTTTTTTTTTTAATATAAATTTTGGTGAAGGTGAAGGCACCCACAGCCTCCTGACGTATAATTGAATATGATTTTTTCCGGCCAGGCAACCTACAATTTGTAATGGTGGCAAAATATCCCTAAATAATGTTGGTCACATTTTCTGAGTATTTAAGCCATGGATAACTTCTTTACAAGTGGAGTCTTAGGACACGGTAGACTCCACAAAGTTTTTTCTAACAAGTGAGCAAAGGCTATAGTCGGGACGGGGCCGACCATGTGATACCCTACACCACTACCCCTGTGCATAAGCTTTTCACTGGTAAACATATCTTTTAGGGAATATAAACCGACTACCACCAAAAATAATATGCCTCTTTGTCTTTGGGACCCCCATAAGCAACCAAAATTTCGTGACCATCCGATCAAAATTACGACCTGCAGCTTGATTGCAAAAAAATGGAACAATTGGATGCATTTCCGACTATTGTGGTATCTCCCTTGTTTGACCACCTTCGCCAACCTGCTTTACACCAATGTAAAGTTAATATTTTCTTCTTCCATTGACAGGCTTTGACGTTGGAATACCCCTACTAGAAGCCAATATATTAACAAAGAATAAAACTTTGAATTTTTCTCCAAATGAATTTTTCCCCATTCCGACCCCAAAATATTATTCGGCTATCATCAAAATCAGTAGGCTTCTTCCTATGTGGGACCCGCATCAACTCCCAAAAAATTCGTGACGATCCGATTAAAATTGCGACCTGTAGCGTGATTACAAACAAATCGTAAAATGGGATGCATTACCGACTATTGCGATATCTCTGTTGTTTGAGCAGCTACGCCAACCTACTTTACATCGTTGTAAAGTTAATATTTTCTACTTTCCTTGCCAGGTTTTGCTTTTGATATACCTCTTAAAGAAACAGAGATATTGGCTTTGAAATAAAACGTAGACCTTTTCTCCAAATAAGTTTTTGCCCATTCCGACCCTTGAATATTGTCCGACCATCATTAAAATCAGTAGGCTTCTTCCTCTGTGGGACCCCCATTAACCCCTAAACTTTCGTGACGATCCGATTAAAATTGCGACCTGTGGCGTGATTACAAAAAAATCGGAAATGGGATGCATTATCGACTATTGCCATATCTCTGCTATTTGACCACCTATGACAACCTAATTTACATCGTTGTAAGGGTGATATTTTCTACTTTCCTTGCCAGATTTTGCTTTTGATATACCTCTTAAAGAAACAGAGATATTGGCTTTGAAATAAAACGTTGACCTTTCCCCAAATAAGTGTTTGCCCATTCCGACCCCTGAATATTATCCGACCATCATCAAAATCAATAGGCTTCTTTCTTTTTGGGACCCCCATTAACCCCCAAAATTTCGTGACCATCCGATCAAAATTGCGACCTGTAACGTGATTATAAAAAATCGGAAAATGGGATGCATTATCGGCTATTGCCATATCTTTGCTATTTGACCACCTACGACAACCTGCTTTACATCGTTGTAAAGGTGATATTTTATACTTTCCTTTCCATGTTTTGCTTTTGATATACCTCTTAAAGAAACAGAGATATTGGCTTTGAAATAAAATGTTGACTTTTCTCAAAATAAGTGTTTGCCCATTCCGACCCCTAAATATTATCCGACCATCACCAAAATCAATATGCTTCTTCATCTGTGAGACCCCCATTAACCCTGAAATTTTCGTGACGATCCGATCAATATTGCGACCTGTAGCGTGATTTCCAAAAAAATAGGAAAATGGGATGTGTTACCGACTATTGCGATTTCTCCGTTATTTGGTTACCTACGCCGACCTAGTTTGCATCATTGTAAAGACGGGATCTTCTACTTTCATAGTCAGGCTTTGCTTTTGGAAAATTTTCAACCAAAGCTGTGATATTTGTCAATATAATTAAAATCGCAAAAATGAAAATTGGGGTTTTATTTGCTACTATTGCGATATCTTCGTTGTTTGATAACCTACGAGCACCTACTTTACATCATTAGAAAGGTGATATTTTCTGCTTTCATTGTCAGGTTTTGCTTTTGGTGTACCCCATATAGAAGCTGAGATATTGGCTTTGGAAAAAAAACGTTGTATTTTTATCCACCTAAGTTTTTTGCCCTTTCCGACCCCTAAATATTATCCGACCATCACCAAAATCAATAGGCTTCTTCCCCTCCGGGACCCCCATCAACATCCAAAATTTCGTGATGATCCGATCAAAATTGCGGCCTGTAGCGTGATTACAAGGTTTAGATGGACAGACGGACAGACGGACAGACGGACGGACGGACGGACTGACGGACGGACACACATAGCCAGATCGACTCAGCTCGTCGAGACATTCATTTTGATATATATAAGTATGGGTCTACGACCATTATTTCGATGCGTTACAAACTTTTTGGCAAAAACCAACTTATAATACCCTCCCCACATAGTGGTGTAGGGTATAACAATAAGTTTATTTGTTAAATAAAGGAATTTTGATGTGCTAATAGCTAATTGCAGGGTAGTGGTGTAAGGTATCACAGGGTCGGCCCCGTCTGACTATAGCATTTGCTTACATATTTGTATTTCAGGGTGTAATTGTTGATTACCTAAATTCACGTTCGGCCAGATTGTTTTTCTAAAGTGATATTCCACTCCATAGGTAGCATATTAAATGTGTCTTTGAAAAAAGGTTTCCTTTGTTTTGAACCCAAATAAAACGCATACACACAATTTAATTTGGTTTCTTTATAAACAATAACATATATTTCCCATTTATTTCGTCTTTATTTGTTTTTGTTAATATATAATATATTTATAATATGTATGCACGTTTGTTTATGATATATAATAAATATATATATAATTTTTGTCTCTCTTTTTCTAAATTTATTGTATATAATTCTTTTGTTTTTATAGATGTAGGTTTGTCACAATGTTTTTTTATTAATTTTACTTTTATATTTTGTCAACTAATTTTGCACAAATACATGCATGTATATATGCAATAAATATATATATATGTATGCATATGTTTTGTTCTATGTGAATGACTTTATTTTTGGTATTTTATTTTTGTTAATTTTTTTCTTAGTATTCAATACTAATCATTCATGTATACAATTAATTTTTGTCAGGTTATTAGTATGCTGCTGTATATGTATGTTTGCATGTATGTAAATATGTGATAATTTCCTGCTATTTTTATTCATATTTAGGTAGTTATGTTCACTATATATGTTTTTTGTTGTTTTCCATTTTTATATAAAACTTGTTATTTATTAATATCGTTTTTTTTGTTTTTTTTTTATGTTCTTGTTGTTATAAATATATATTGCAACTCATACATAAATATTTCTACACTTTTTGTTGTTTTCAAATAAAAATAGACTCTAACAGGAAACACATTGTTGTTGTTTGTTTCTTTTTTCTTTTTCTCCCTTTTTGTAATATTTTGTGGTTTTTCGTTTGGAATACTGAAACTCTTCAGGTTAGTTGTCACATTTTTTGTTGTTGTTGGTTGTTGTCAATTTGTGGTTTTGTGGTTGTTTTATTATTTTTAATGAAATTATCTGGAAATTAAATTACTTAAATTTAATATGAAATAAAAAAAACTTTAACAATTGAAACTGAAATAATTGAGGAAATAAAAATTATAAAATTTAAATTAAATAGGATATTTCAAAGTGACATTTGAAGAACAACAAAAGAACGAACATTGTGGCGAATGATAAATGCAAATAAAAGTGGATTTAGTAAGCAGACGCACCACCTTACCAATCCTAACAGCTATTTGAGGCCCGATTAAATTATAACGTGGCCACTCCGCTCTACTCCCGTCAATTTAATGTTGACGACCCCCTGTCAACGCTTTAAGCATCATGATTATATACATAGCTGAATTCTATGCAAATGCATATATGGTTAGGATGATCGTAGAGAAAATCTGATTAGACAGAAAATCGTTTTACCACAAAATAAAACGAATTAGGCACAGAAAATTTTTGCATATCATGCATATTTTGACATATTTTTACATATTTGCATAATGCAAAACTATATGCAAGGATTTGTGGCCCGAATATCCCACCGAAATGGCTGGTATGAAACTTTACACCTGATATTTGTCCGCATAGGTCCACGAACGATACCTCCCGATTTCCGATATTTTGAAGGTTGTGGCCTCAACAACACACCGAAATGGCTGACATTATGTATTAAGTCTTCGTTGCGAAGACCTGATATTTGTCCGCATAGGTCCACGTCTTCATATAGCCCCCATAGAACGGTGCCTCCGGATTTCTAGTATTTTGAAGGTTGTGGCCTAAATATCCCTCCGAAATTGCTGAAATTTGGTATTAAGTCTCCCTTGGGGGTATGAAAGTTTCCACCTGAAATTTATCGGTATAGATGCACGTCTTCATATAGCCCCCATAGAACGATACCTCCCGATTTCTGATATTTTGAAGGTTCTGGCCTCAACATCACAACGAAATGGCTAAAATTTGGTATTATGTCTTATTAGGGGGTAAAAAACTTTCCACCTAAAATTTGTCGGTTTAGGTTCAGGCCTTCGTATAGTCCCCATAGAACGATGCCTCCCGATTTTGGGTATTTTGAAGGTTGGGGCTGTGGTTATACATTTCTCTATTTTATTGACTTGCCAAAAATTTTTATACCCTCAGCATTTATTCTAACGAGGGTATATACACTTTCGTACGGGCAAAATGTGCCTCATCGAAATGATGGTTTTAGACCCCAAGTATGTTTGGGCGAAATCCGTTTCCGACAATTTGGAGTCGATTTAGCAATGTCCGCCCGTTTGTCTATCTGTCTGGCTGGCTGGAGCGCATGATAACTCTCGAACGGATCAACCGATTATGTCAAAAATTTGGCTTTCGTAATATTTTGTCCAAACTTAGTTTAAGTTCGAAGATGGGTTATATCGGTACACACCTTCCGGTACCTTCCCCACAAAAGTTCAAAAATAATCGGAAAATTTGTGCGCTCGATAACTCTTGAGGGGAGTTACCGATTTGGTCCATACTTTGCACATCATAAAATTTCTACCAGACTTAGATGAGGATCCAATATGGACTCAATCGATCCACTCCTTCGGGTACCTCCCACAAGAGTTGGGTAATATAGTTCCTAGTTCCTTGTACTAGTTCCAAAACGTATGAGTAACATCATGAAATATAACGTGTGATATTAAGTATACGCAGTTTGTTCAAAGAAAAAATATGGGCCATTGGAACCGCTAAGTGAACTAGATAGTTCCATATAGTTCCTTTGGCACAACTCTACGTCCCACACAAAATTTCGGAAAAGTTTAGTTATGGACCTGCTCTCGAATAGCTTTTATTTTTGTTGCAACAACTTGTATTCACTGCCATTCATACTACAGTATAAGTTTTATCCGGGGCAAGTCCATACTGCCTGAGAAAATAGCCTGAAAGTTAAAAAAACCCCTATGACACCGTGTATAGTGGTTGGAGCGCAAGATAACACTCAAACGGATCTGCCAAAATTAAGCCTTTGTAATATTTTGTCTAAACTTACTGATTTTTGTTGAAGCGATTTGCATTTACTGACCCCCTTCCTGAGAAAATAGCCCGAAAGTTGTAAAAATCCCTATGGTACCATATATAGTGGCTGGAGATCCATTATTTTTAGTATCTCCTCCGCAAAACTATTGATCTTTAATCCTAATCAACATTTTTGTTGGTTCAAACGCCCAAATTTTTAAAACTCTCTAAATACATAAGTTTTTTGGGAAAAAAAATTGTTTCAATATACGTAGGCTGATATACGCAGGCAGTCGGCAAAGCCGACTGATACTTCTTTACTTGTTTTTATCCAAATGTTGAATAAGGTAAGCGTATATGACAACGAAGAAGCTTGCAAAATGGGATGATCATATAATATTTAGAGGGTTAAATGGACCACAACTTTTGTGTGAAAATTTTTAATATACAGCTTAAATCTTTATTTCTAGAAGACACATTTCGCCCAGTTGAGCTATATTTGAAAAATGATCTCTCGACCTTTCCATTGATGCCAATTATGTTAGTGTAAGAGGTCAGATAACAGAGCTACAGCCTAATATATACAGTTATTTTTTTGTAGTGTAATCATGAAGACGCTAGAGATCGCAATTACAGCTCAATAGTCACGATATTTTGCGCGAGGTAAGAGTTTAGATCGGAGAAAATGACTACAATTTTTGATATTATTTAGAGCGTGAAAATTTAATTTTGGTCCATATTTTAGTTCCTGAAAGGCATACGAGGAGCACTAAAAACCTTCATGCCTAGGCAACACACAGCAGTTTGACAATTTTTAGTTTTAGCGTACATAGGCTAGTTTGACATGCGAACATGTGTTGGGTTGTTTTCGGAGGCTTGATTGAAACACCTCCAAAACATAGTTTTTGAACGCTTTTACAGCATCTTCTGGCGACGAGAATTGTTGAATTGTTGGGAGCTCACATTGTCATGGTGCAGAACGATTCGATTTCTTTTGTTCGTTTTCTCAAAATTAGTAATTGTAGTATAACACTCGGAATTAACACATCCTACATTTCGCAAGCCGTAAAGTCGAAACACGGTTAGTTTTGTCGAAGAAACAGGCGACCATTTGCTTCGAAGGTATTCTTCCATGAACAACTTTCGTTGGATTGGGCTCGTTTTCGATTTCGATTCCTGTTTTGTTTCAGGCTCTTAAGCATAGATCCAAGATTCGTCGCCTGTGACGATCTGATAAATGTCGTTTGAAGCACCGCGATTGTTTTTATTCACAAATTCTTTGCACCAATCTACAGAGACCTTTCTTTGAGCGATTGTCCAACTCTGCTGGATCTAACGAAAAAAATCCGTTTTTGCGGCCAGGTGTTCATTCAATATCATATGTTAGTTGGTGCAAGAAAAGCCCAAGGATGCCTCTATCGCACGGTATATACCATGCCGATTATCCGTTCACGAACGGCTTAATTTTTTCCTGGCAAAACGGCCGATTTTGGGCTACGCTCACGACCTTCGTTATTTTGCGAGTGTTGGCCACGATTGAATTTATTAAACCAGTTTCTGATAGTGAAATAGGGTGTCCCTTTACCGACTAACAGAGATTTAATTTGATCGAGGCCCTCTTGCCGTGATTGTCCATGTCAAAATTCGTGAAAAATTATATGACGAAAATATTCACAAGTAAATTCCATTTTTTTGCAAAGTGATTTTTCAAGTCACTATAAACAACACAACACATGGTCGTATGTAAAACAAACCCGTTCGTAGGTATTGATATGGTTACGAAGTTTTTCGGCAAATCACACACACGCGACCCGAACGCAAAGTAAGAGAGCAAATGTTTTGATTTTTTTACTTCAGTCTTGTACTGAATATCATGCAAGCAGGTTGATGCCGCTTTGTTTTTTGGGTACACTGAAAAGATTTTGCAGTTGTACAGCAAATATGTGGTGGGAGAATTTGAAAATGATTTTTTGTTTTGTATTAATATTTTTAATGACGCAGAATGCCTCGTCTGCAATGCAACAATAAAAAATGTATATAAACAAAGGAGAGGATTCGAAATGCGGTATATGTATCTGTTTGCTTTGATGAAAGCACTGATATAAGGGACACAAGTCAAATGCTAATTTATATTAGAACCGTAGACAATTTGTTCAATGCATTTGAAGAAATTTTAAAGTTGAAATCGCTATCATTAATTAACACTTAGCAATCGCAGTTTTAATAAAAGAAACTGAAGTGGATACTTTTGACTGTGATTCACTGTATACTATTTTTAATTTTAGTCATACAAAGCGAACGCGCCAACAATATATTTTTTTTATTTGAAAATTTTGCCTTTTTAGGCGAAGATCATTTTTAATATTAATTTTTTTTTTAATTTATTAATCGAGCTTTTTTATGATCTATAATGCAAATGAAAAAGGAAAGCCCACGATTCGAACCCACACACCCACCACTATGTTTGGCTCTGAACGCTAACACGCCGTGACAACTTTTTTCCTGTGTTTTTCATTTCATACTCAATATGAAAATCATCACCCTGTTCTGTTATGTCAGTGTAATTTTACCCACACATAAACAATTTAAGCGCTCGCTCTTCTTGGTCGGCTATGATGTAAAACTGTCCTGAGTGCGATTGTTTAGAGAACCACAGTTTCCTCTCATGCTACAAATTGTCTCTATTATGATAGAGACATTCCCAGTTCTGGCATTATTGAAAATTGAAGCCTCAGCATTTTTATACATATATTGCAGCATTGGGTCACTTAGCCACTTTCGCAAGATGTAGCTGTCGTTAAAGTTGTTTATATTAATTTTCGTGAGGGCGAAGGCACTCACAACCTCCTGACGTATAATTGAAAATGCATTTTTCCGGCCAGCCAAAATAAATTTGTTAATGGTGCAAAATGTTGGCGACATTCCCTGAGTATTCCAGCCATGAACAACTTCTTTACAAGTGAAGTCTTAGGACACGGTTAGTTTATTTGTTAATTAAAGGAATTGTGATATGCTTGTAGCTAATTGCGGGGGTAGTGGTGTAGGGTATCACATGGTCGGCCCGTCCGACTATATATATAGCATTTGCTTACTTGTTTAATTACTCTATTTGTTCTACATTTTCATTGAACATACTATATGTCCTCTATTTCTTTTACTAATACATGTGATCATGTGAATACCTAGGTAGTCCAAAGAAATTAAGAAACCCTACCTTCTTCTTTTGTCTTTAGAAGGTTCTCAAAAGTCTTCTGTTGGCTTTAGGAGACCTCCAAAGGTATTCTGTTGTCATTAGTAGACTTCCAATGGTCTTCCGCTGGCTTTAGAAGACCTCCAAAGATCTTCTGTTGTCTTTAGTAGACCTCCAATGGTCTTCCACTGGCTTTAGAAGACCGCCAAAGATCTTCTGTTGTCTTTAGAAGATTCCCAAAAGTCTTCTGTTGGCTTTAGAAGACCTCCAAAGGTATTCTGTTGTCTTTAGTAGACCTCCAAAGGTATTCGGTTGTCATTAGTAGACCTCCAAATGTCTTTTGTTGTCTTAAAAATACCTCCAAAGGTCTTCGTTGGCTTAAGAAAACCTCCAAAGATCTTATGTTGCCATTAGAAGATCTGCAAAGGTCTTCTGTTGTCTTTAAAAGACCTCAAAAGGTCTTCTGTTGTATATAGAAGGCCTCCAAAGGTCTTCGGTTGTCCTTAGAAGACTTCCAAAGGTCTTATGTTGGCTATAGAAGACCTCCAAAAGTCTTCTCTCTTATTTAGAAGACCTCCAAAGGTTTTCTGTCCTATTTTTTATACCCTCAGCCTTTAGGCTAGAAAGGGTAATACACTTTTATACGACCAAAAATGTAAAAAAGTATGTTTGGAATTCATTTCAGAAAATTTGGAGTCAATTTAGCCATGTCCGTCCGTCTGTCTGTCTGGCTGGTGCTCACGATAACTCTCGAACCGATCAACCGATTCAAACAAAATTTTGGGAATCGTAATATTTTGTCCAAACTTAGTTTAAGTTTGAAGATGGGCCATATCGGTTCACGCCTTCGGGTACCTTACCCACAAAAGTTCGAACACGAACAAGTAGTTGCTGATGCTCATGGCGTCAGGTCCCAACATCGGTAACAGGCTAAAAGCCTATATCATTGATCTTGTAGAGTTTTTCCACGTGAGGAATATGAAAATATCCACCAATAAGTCAACAGCCTCACTGTTCACCACATGGACGGCGCAGATGAAGCTCCCACTGATTGTGCAGGTCGACGGTGCAATTATTCCGACCTCAAACTACCCAAAGTCCTAGGGGTCACATTCGATAGCATGTATAAGTCGTCCCAGCATACTACAGTTATCTGCGTAAGCTGAGAAACAGGAACAAGGTCCTCTGTGGTAAGCTATACGGCGCCAGCGTGGTTTGCTAACGTAAGTGATACGCAATGGACGGCGCAGATGAAGCTCCCACTGATTGTGCAGGTCGACGGTGCAATTATTCCGACCTCAAACTACCCAAAGTCCTAGGGGTCACATTCGATAGCATGTATAAGTCGTCCCAGCATACTACAGTTATCTGCGTAAGCTGAGAAACAGGAACAAGGTCCTCTGTGGTAAGCTATACGGCGCCAGCGTGGTTTGCTAACGTAAGTGATACGCAATGGGATAAACTACAAATCTGCCAGAATTCTGCCCTGAGAACAGCTACAGGGTGTCACTTTATGTCTTCAGTGGACCATTTACATGAGAAGACCAAGATCCTTCCTGTGCGTCGACACAACAGGATGTTGACGATGCAGTACTTGCTTGGATGCTATAGGCAAGACCACCCAAATCACCATCTGGTGGATATTCCTGAACCCCCAGGCAAGTTAGGGAGGATTATCGAGATCTGGAGAGAGATGTCCAAAGATATAAAAGATAACTCATAGATCAACGTGCATACCAGGCAGGTTTAAGGGACATTCACACTGATGCGGTTGCAGAGGCTCTGGCAGCTTACAGTGCCAATATCGTCCTCGACGATCATCCAACACCCTTGGCAGCAGAAGAACAACAGCTGCCAAGACAAACGAGAGTCGTGTCGGCACAACTTAGATCTGGTTGGTGCAGCCGCCTCAATTCTTACTGGGCCACGATTGATGGCACGCGGAATATCTGCCCAGCATGTGACACCGGTCCGCATACTACGCAGCACTTGTTTAACTGTCCAGCCAACCCGACCAACTTACCTCCACTCTCTCTTTGGACGAATCCTATTCAGGTGGCGTCCTTCCTGTACTTGGAGCTGGAGGCAGTGCCGAATCAATAAATTAAAGATTTACATGGACTTGTAGAAGCTGCTACTACAACAACAACAAAAGTTCGAAATTAGTCCGCAAAATGGTGTGAACGATAACTCTCGAAGGGAGCAATCGATTTGGTCCAAACTCTGCACATAGTATTATTCCTTCTAGATATATATCGGGTTCGAATATGAAGTATATTGATCCACTTCTTCGGGTACCTCTCACACACAATTTGGTTAAAGTGAATTTTAAGAGCTCCTCTCGGATAGTTTTGAAATTTGTTTCAGTAAGTTGTCCTTGGGGCTCCTTTTACGACGGTACAATTTTTTTCTTGCGCAAGTCCATACTGCTTGAGATATTGGCCTTAATGTTCCAAGAAACCCTGACGGCACCAACCAAAATGGCAAATCCGCAAGATAATTCTCGCAGGAGTTTCTAATTGGTACAGACTTTGCACATCATATGATTTTATCCAGTCATATATCAGGTTGGAATATGGGCTATATCGGTCCACTCCTTCGGGTACCTCCCACCCAAATTCGGGTACAGTGAAGTTTAAGAGCTCCTCTCGGATCGTCTTGTTTTTTTTCAGCAGGTTATCCTTGCGGCTCCTTTTACGACGGTACAATTTTTTTCTTGCGCAAGTCAATACTTCCTGAGATATTGGCCTTAATGTTCCAAGAAACCCTGATGATAATTCTCGCAGGAGTTTCTGATTGGTGCAGACTTTGCACATCATATTGTTTCATCCAGTCATGTATGAGGTTGGAATTGGGCTATATCGATCCACTTCTTCGGGTACCTCCCACATAGAATTCTGGTAAAGTGAAGTTTAAGAGCTCCTCTCGGATCGTCTCGATTCTTTTTTCAGTAGGTTATTCTTGCGGCTCCCTTTATGATGGTACAATTTTTTTCTTGCGCAAGTCCATACTTCCTGAGTTATTGGCCTTAATGTTCCATGAAACATTGACGGCAACAACCAAAATTGCAAATCCGCAATATGGAATATGGACTATATCGGTCCACTCCTTCGGGTACCTCCCACACAAAATTCGAAAAGAAGTGAAATTTAAGAGCTCCTCTCGCATCGTTTTGATTCCTTTTTCAGTATGTTCTTCTAGCGGCCTCATTTTCAACGGTACAATCTTTGTCCGGAGTAAGTCAATACTTCCTGAGATAAGGGTCCAAGCACCAAAACTCTCCCGACACATACTAAAATGGCTATTGTGCAAGAAAACTCTAAAACTTTTTCAAAAATGTCTTTCAAACTTGGTAATTTAATATTTTTAATCCTTTATGAAGAAGTTTGGTTACTAAAAATGTTTGGTATATGTAAATGATTTGGTATAGCCCCACATTACGGTACATCCAGCATTTAAAGCAAACTCGTGATACAAACTCAATATATTTTTTGTATACGGCATAATTTTGTGTTTGGTTTGGTTTCTTTTTGTCAGTGGCTGAGCGTATATCTCCGTCAGCTGACTGATACTTTCTTACTTGTTGGCCTGTAACATTTTACACATTGGTATATGTTCTCTAGTTTCATTCGAAAGTATTGGTCACCGTTGTCATCATTGGTCACCACACAGGGCGATTTCATGTATTTTTATACCCTCCACCATAGTATGGAGGGTATATTAAGTTTGTCATTCCGTATATATATTCTTGATCAGGATAAAATTCTAAGACGATCTAGCCATGTCCGTCTGTCCGTCTGTCTGTCCGTCTGTTGTAATCACTCTAGCGTCCGCAATAATTGAGATAGAGTGCTGAAATTTTGCACCCGTGGGTCTTTTTTCCATAGGCAGGTCAAGTTCGAAGATGGGCTATATCGGTCTACTCTTTGGTATAGCCCCCATATAACGGTACCTCCGGATTTGAGGTATTTTGACGTTCTTCGCCATATTTGCAGACCGAATTAGCTATTATTTGGAACTTAGGGTTCCTAGTAATCAACAAACTTATATCCCAAAGGATATGGGCATAGGTCTATGTTTTGGTATAGTCCCCATATAACAGTACCTCCCGATTTTCGGTATTTGGAGAATTTTAGCCACAATTTTTAACCGAACTATCTGCAATTTGACATTTGAGGTTCTCAATGGTCACAAAATACCTCCACGAAACATCGTCAACATAGGTCCATGTTTTGGTATAGCCCCCATATAACGGTACCTCCCGATTTTCGGTATTTTGAGAATTTTAGCTACAAATTTTAACCAAACTAGCTGTAATTTGCCATTTGAGGTTCTCAGTGGTCATGAAATATCTCCACCAAGCATAGTCAAGATAGGTCTATGTTTTGGTATAGCCCCCATATAACGGTACCTCCCGATTTTCGGTATTTTGAGAATTTTAGCCACAATTTGTAACCGAAATATCTGCAATTTGACAATTGAGGTTCTCAGTGGTCATGAAACATCTCCACCAAACATCGTCAACATAGGTCCATGTTTTGGTATAGCCCCCATATAACGGTACCTCCCGATTTTCGGTATTTTGAGCATTTTAGTTACAATTTTTAACCGAACTAGCTGTAATTTGCCATTTGAGGTTCTCAGTGATCATAAAACATCCCCACCAAACATCGTCAACATAGGTCCATTTTTTGGTATAGCCCCCATATAACGGTACCTCCCAATTTTCGGTGTTTTGAGAATTTTAGCTACAGTTTTTAACCGAAATAGCTGTAATTTGACATTTGAAGTTCTCAGTGGTCATAAAACATCTGCAACGAAACATCGTCAACATAGGTCCATGTTTTGGTATAGCCACCATATAACGGTATCTCCCGATTTTCGGTATTTTGAAAATTTTAGCTGCAATTTTTAACCGAACTAGCTGTAATGATCGGTATTTTGAGAATTTTAGCTACAATTTTGTCTATTCAAAAATAATCGTCACTATAGGTCCATGTTTTGGTATATCCCTCCATAAAACTCTACCTCCCGATTTTTGGGAATTTTCAGTGGTCACGAAATTCCTTCACTAAAATTCGTCAACATGGGTCCATTTTTGAGGGTCTACATTGTTTTGATGAAACTACCCTCAATTTGACTCTTCAAGTTCCCTGCAGCTATAAAACTTTTTCGCCAAAAAAAATTAAAGATAGGTTGACTCTTTGTTATAGCCCCGTATGTGGTACCTTTCACCTCGCTGAACACATTTTTTTAGATTAGATAACACTGTGCAACAAAATGGAGGTGAAAGTCTGGGGCACGGAAAATTACTCTTGGGGAAGAAAGGCCTTTGTGAGTATATTATGAACCCCGAAGGACAGATCCGCCGTGAGTCGAACTTCCGCGTTATGGTGTGATGAAATTTTTGTTAGTGATGGCCCTGTTGGCCATCAGGAATTAGCGTTATATCTTTGTTCACTGTTGCGTAAGTGCTCTACAAAAACAACAAACAAAGATATAATGTTAATTCATGATGGCTTACAGGGTCTCTTGCAACAACTTCATCACACCATAACGCTGAAGTTCGACTCACGGCGAATCTGACCTTCGGGGTTTTTAATATACACACACCAAGGGCTTTCATCTCCAAAAGGAATTATCTCTGCCCCAACATTTGTGTTCACAGTGTAATTTAAGCAATAGTGGGAGGCAGTAGGAGTCTATCCATTGTCGAAAAGTTGTTCCACCTAAAATTGTAAAAGGACCCTAATTATTCCATTTCAATTAAGACTATTTTATAGTGGAGGGTATAAAAAGTTCGGCCCGGCCGAACTTAACGACGTTTTACTTGTTAAGTCTACATTTTCGGTCCAAATTCGGTTCAGCGGTCAGAAAACATCCTATTTATTTCATTTTAGTTCATAGTATTTCATGGAGGAAGGTATAAAAATGTCGGCCTGGCGAACTTAACACTTTTTTACATGTTTTAAATTTCATAACTAATAAATTTCATAACAAAAAGAATAAATAAATTTGTTATTTAAATTATTATAAAATTAAAAATTTGTAAATCAACTAAAAATATTGTAAATCTAAACATAATATGTTTAAAATCTCTTTTTATGCGTCAACGTATAACGTATAGTTAATAAATTTTAACATTTTTTATAAAAATGCGCTTAGATTCATTGTTTGTATAAAAAACATAATATTTGTAGACTTATTTATAAACGTTTTCCATTTATTATATAAATATTTGTTTAAGTAGTTTCTCTTTTGTCTCCACTAAATCATCGTTGGTATGTTGGTAAGTTAATCGATAAATATTTATTTTGTTTTTGTAAATAATAATATTTTTCGCACTTTCATTTAATGACATTTTTAATAAATATATATTTTTGTCGTTATAAACATAACATATAAATACATATTTTTTTTTATTTTGAGTAAAAAAGCAACATATTTCACACATTTAAATATTTTATAAGTTTCCTTGCACTGTTATTTTACGTTTCTATATATAAAATTATATTTTTTCTCTTTTAAATTTGTATTTTACTTTTAGGTACACAATTATTTTAACAAACAATAACAAGATAATTATAGAAATTTCTATAACATTTTCTTTTCTTCAAACAAAAAAATTGTTTTTATTTTTGTATAAAAAATAATAGTTGTTCTAGTTATGCAAAATAAGACTCTTTGTAAGCTTTAACATAAAAAATATATTTTTATATTATTTAATTTTTTGTTTTGAACTTTTAAATTCTTAATACTTTCCTTAATGACTAGATTTTCGTAGCCCAACAAAATTGTCAAATAATTAAAAATGAGAAAATTTTTAACAAATAAAGTAAAAGGACATTATAAGCCAAAGAGTGTAAGCCTAAATTTTTAATTTGAGAAATCGTTCTCCTTCTCTCTTCTGGCCTTTGAATCTATTTTTATTTTGTTAAAAATTTCTCATTTTTTATTTTTATAAAATCAGGTAACATCAACTACTTCCAGTAATATTTTTTTTTCTACAGCACATACAATTTTCCTTTAAATCAATCCCAGCCGTTTTCAAAACTAAAAACATACACACATTTGTATTTCTTTTATAAATAATAAACATTAATTCAACTTTCTGCATAGTTTCAACACATGAAGAACTCTCTTCTCTCTCTGAATCAATTGATGATATGCATTTTTCGTAACGTAACTAAGGTCTTCCATGGAAAAAATTATTAAACGATAAAATAAAATATGAAATTTGAAAAATATTTTTCGTGGAAGAAAGGGATTTTCCTCGAGCTTATTGGACTTTATAGGAAATTTGAGTTGTGATTTCACTACGCATTTCATTTAACATTTTTGTCATTGGTTTGGTTCTACTGTGGTTGTTGGTAGTGGTTGGTAGTTGTTGGGTGGTGGTGGTATTGGTGTAAACTACTCTACATTTGTTGTTGCTGTTAAATTCTTCTATATAAGTATGTATGTATATGCGGTTATGTATATATTTTATATATGAGTATTATATTCATTTATTTTTATTTTGTATATATCTTTTTTCTTCCCATTATAAATAAGTTTTTTTATTTTTCGTTTTTTAATAAATAATTGTTGTTATTTTCTTTTCTCCAAGAGAGAGTAGACTTTTTCCCAACATCACTTTTTCAAATGTTTCCTTGTTGGTGGTTTTGGTTGAAATTTATTTATTTTCAATTATTGTCTGCAATTGCAAGACCAAACTGCGTGACAATTGCAATATGGACTGGGCATTGTGACGTTCCGCCATTTCTGAAAAATAACAAAAATAAATATATTTATTTTAAAATTCTTTAAAAAATAAAGATCAACTTAAAACTTCAAAATTTATAAAACTTGAACAATTTCAAAAAAAAAATCTTAATGCATTAAAAACAATGAGAATAACGTATTCTGAGGAAGCTATTCCTCCATCATTCCTCACACATCGTATTTTTAAGAACTTCATATTTCTTTAAAATTGTCATCAAACTGTATCCCCCTTTACTTACCATTGAAAAATTTAATAACATCGGTAAAATCCATACTATTTGATAGTATTATATCTCGATAAGTTTCCAATAAAGCCAACGCTAAGAATAACACAAAATGTCCCGAGGCAACATGTTTTGCCGCCCATATCACTTCCCAGGTCGCGAAGACATCATCGTAGACCAGCTCTCGTTTGAAATCCAACAAAAACCAACGATAACAGAAATAGAAGTGTGTGTAGTCACCGTTGGAATCCATTAAATCGTACATTTCTGAATCCAAAATTTGTATGAGGGATCTAGAAGGAGAAGAATATAAAAACAACGTTAATATTGATAATCACAAAACACAACGTTTGGGAGTCCTGTTATTGCTGCACATCCCTTTAACCTTTCAAATGACTACCTATCATCAAAAAAAAATAAACAAGTGAGAAAAGGCTATAGTCGGTACGGGGCCGACTATGTGATACCCTACACCACTACCTCTGTGAATAATCTTTTCACTCGAAACTTCTCTTTTTTGGAGATATCAAAGTTTTCACCTCTCTGGCTTTTATACCAAATGACTTAAGGCGAACTGAACCAAAATAACTAATATTTAATTTTATATTTGACTACTGTCGACATCACCAACATCGATAGGCTTCTATCTCTGTGAGAAAATTTCGTGATGATTCGATCAAAATTCCGACCTGTAGTGTGATTGCAGAAAAATTGGAAAAAAGGGATGCATTAACGACTATTGCGATATCTCTATTATTTGACTACCTACGCCAACCTACTTTGCATAATTTCAAAGATGGGATTTTCTATTTTCTTCCGGCTTTGCTTTTAGAAGGTCCCCAACCAAAGGTGTGATATCCGTCATTATTATTAAAATCGCAAAAATGAGAAGTTGAGTTTTATTAGCGACAATTGCGATATCTTCGTTGTTAGACCACCTACGACAACCTACGTTACACTGTTGTAAAGGTGATATTTTATACTTTGATTGCCAGGTTTGCTTTTTGTAGACCCCTTATAGACGCTGAGATATTTGCTTTGGAATAAAATGTTGACTTTTTCTCCATTCCGACCCCTAAATATTATCCGACCATCATCAAAATTAGTAGGCTTCTTCCTCTGTGAGACCCTCATTAACCCTCGAAATTTCGTGGCGATCCGATCAAAATTGCGCCCAGTAGCGTGATTTCCAAAAAAATGGAAAAGTGGGATGTATTATCGAATATTGCGATATCTCCGTTATTTGGTCACCTACGCCGACCTAGTTTGCATCATTGTAAACATGGGATCTTCTACTTTCAAAGTAAGGCTTTGCTTTTGGAAAATATCCAACCAAAGCTGTGATATTCGTCATTATAACTAAAATCGCAAAAATGAAAATTTGGGTTTAATTTGCGACTATTGTGATATCTTCGTTGTTTGATCACCCACGAGAACCTACTTCACATCGTTAGAAAGGTGATATTTTCTACTTTCATTGTCAGGTTTTGTTTTTGGTATACCCCTTATAGAAGCTGAGATATTAGCTTTGGAAAAAACGTTGTCGTTTTATCCAAATAAGTTTTTTGCCCATTCCGACCCCTAAATATTATTCGACCCTCACTAAAATCAATAGGCTTCTTCCCCTCCGGGACACCTTCGTGACGATCCGATCAAAATTGCGACCTGTAGCGTGATTACAAGGTTTAGATGGACAGACGGACGGACTGACGGACGGACACACATAGCCAGATCGACTCAGCTCGTCGAGACATTCATTTTCATATATATAAGTATGGGTCTACGACCATTATTTCGATGCGTTACAAACTTTTTGGCCAAACCCAACTTATAATACCCTCCCCACATAGTGGTGTAGGGTATAAAAACAAAAAAAACAAGTAAAAAAGTTAAGTTCGGCCGGGCCGAACTTTTTATACCCTCCACCATAACATATTCTGATACTAAATATGGAATATTATTTTCTTTCCTGTCCACAATTTTAGGTGGAAATATTTTGTGACCACGGATACCTAAAAAGTACCTAAAAATGTTTTCAATCGGGCGGCACCTTTATATGGAGCTATGTGAAAGTATGGACCTGTGTTGAAAATTTTTGGTGTAGAAGTTTTGTGATCACTGAGAACCTCAAATGTCGAATCACAGATAGTTCGGTTAACAAATGTAGCTGTACTCCTCAAAAACCCTAAAATCGGGTAGTAACAAATGCATCTAAAAATTTCTTGAATCGGGCAGCAAATTTATATGGAGCTATATCAAAACATGGACCATAATAACTTTAGGAGAAGAAGTTCTGTGACCATTGGAAAACTCAAACGTCAAATTACTCGATGAAAACATATAGATGAAATTGTCAAAATACCTGAAGTTAGAAGGTGCTGTTATATAGTAGAGCTATACAAAAGCATGGATCTTTGTTGACAATTGTTGGCGAAATGTCAAACTACAGGTGGTTGGGTCAAAAAATGTGGATGGAATCCCCAAAACACCTAATGTCAGGAGGTACCTTTATTTGGGGGCTTATACCAAAAACATAGACACGTATTGACAATTTTCAGTGTGCAAAAAAATTTTCAAATTTCCAAACATTGGGAGAAGCCGTTATATGAGGACTATAACAAAACAGGGACCTATAGTGACCATTTTTGGTGGGTACGTCTTGTCATCACTGGGAACCTCAAATGTCAAATTATAGATAGTTCTGTCAAAAATGTAGCTAAAATCATCAAAATCGTGAGGTACTGTTATATGGGGGCTAACCAAAATGTGGACTTATGTTGAAAATTTTTGGTACAGATGTTTTTTGCCCACTGGGAATATTAAATGTTAAATTACAGGTAATTTCTTTTAAAAAAAAAAAATTAGCTAAAATATTCTAAATACAGAAAATCGGGAGGTGCCGTTATTTGGGCGATATACATACGTGAACTTGGAACTATGTTGACAATGTTTGGTTGAGATGTTTTGTGGTCATTTGGAATATCAAATGTTAAATTACAGGTGCTTCGCTCAAAAATGTAGCTAAAATCCTAAAAATACCGAAAATCGGGACGTACCGTTATATGGGGGCTATACCAAAATTTGAACCTAAATTAACAGTTTTTGGTGGAGATGTTTTGTGCCCATTGGGAACATCAAATGTTAAATTACGGGTAATTCCTTTTTTCCTATACTAAAACATGGACCTATGCAGACGGTTTTTGGTGGAGATGTTTTGTGACCACTGGGAACCTCAAATGTAAAATTGCAGGAAGTTCGATCAAATAATGTAGCTAAAATCCCCAAAATACCGAAAATCGGGAGGTACCGTTATATCGGGGCTATACCAAAACATGGACCTAGGTTGACGGTTTTTGGTGGAGATGTTTTGTGACCACTGGGAACCTCAAATGTAAAACAAGTAAGAAAGTATAAGTCAGCTGAGCCGACAGAGATATACCCTCAGCCACGTAAACGAAGAAAACAAGTTAACACAATACTTCTGTAGGTTTTTTAGCTGTTGTGAAATTTTCCAGGATGGAAAAGGGAGCAAAAAAACTACATGTTGCAACAAAATTCAGAATGATCCAAGACAAGTCCTTAAACTGCATTTTTTTCAAACTTTGGGTAGGCTGTACCGATGTAGTACATATTCGGACCAAATACAAATCTGTAGGAAATAATACGATTTACAAAGTTTGAGCAAAATAGATTCCTCTCTTACAGGGTTATTTTACACATTAGCCACTTTAGGTGGTGCCGGTAGGATTTTCTGGATCTTTTTGGGTCCTTATCTCAGGAAGTATGGACTTGCCCAAGAAAAAAAATTACAACATCGTAACAGAGGCCGCAAGTGCAACATGTTGCATCACAAATTAATAAGATCAGAGAGGAGTCGTTCAACTATACTTTTTCCAAATTTTGTGTGGGAGGTACCCAAATGAGTGGACCGATATAGTCCATATTAGAACCCGATCTATGCCTGAAAGTAATATTACTAATAGAAATTCTCAATTCGGTTACTCCCTCCTAGAGTTATCATGCCCACAATCTGGCGAAAAATGTTGAACCTTTGTGGGGGAGGTACCGGAAGGAGTGGACCGACATGGTCTATCTTTGAACTTAAACTAAGTTTGGACAAAAAAAATTGAACCAAGTATGTTGATCCGTTCGAGAGTTATCGTGCGCTGGAACTACGACACATGGTACTCGTATTATATGGGTTGTTTGCAGCTTTCGTGCTGATTTCTGAAGAAGTATGGACTTGCTCCTGAAAAAATTATATCCTTGTATTGGGGGTAGTGAATACAAGTGGCCGCAACAAAAATCAAAGCGATTCGAGAGCAGGCCTTAAACTACACTTAAGCAAAATTTTGTGTGGGAGGTACCCGAAGGAGTGGACCAATAGGGTCCATATTGGAACCTCATCTATGTCTGGTAGAAATGTCACGATGTGCAAAGTATGGACTAATTCTGTTACTCCCTTCAAGAGTTATCGTGCGGACAATTTTTTCGAACATTTTTGAACTTTTGTGCGGGAGGTACCTGGAGGTAAATCAAATCTGGACAAAATATTTCGATACATACTTGGGGTCTAAAACCGTTATTTCGTTGGGGCACATTTTTGGTCGTATCAAAATGTATATACCCTCTTTAGCCTAAAGGGTGAGGGTATAATTACAGGTAGTTCGTTCAAATAATGTAGCTAAAATCCCCAAAATACTGAAAGTCGGGAGGTACCGTTATATGAGGCGTATACTAAAACATGGACCTACGTTGAGAGTCTTTGTTGGAGATGTTTGGTGACCACTGGGAACCTCAAATGAAAAATTGCAGGTAGTTCGGTCAAATAATGTAACTAAAATCCCCAAAATACCGAAAATCGGGAGGTACCGTTATATAGGGGCTATACCAAAACATGGACCTATACCCAATCTTTTGGAATATAAGTTTGTTGATCACTAGGAACGCTGAATGTCAAATTATAGCTAATTCGGTTTTAAATGTGACTAAAAACGGCAAAATACCTGAAATCGGGCGGCACCGTTATATGGAGGCTATACCAAAACGTGGACCGATATAGCCCATCATCGAACGTGACCTGCCTGCAAACAAAAGACGCATCTTCCCAAAATTTTAGCGTCCTATCTCAATTTTTGTGGATGCTAGAGTTATTACCACAGCCGGACGGAGGGACATGCACAGATCGACTCAGAATTTTACGCTGATCAAGAATATATATATACTTTATAGGGTGGCAAATGATTATATCAATGCGTTACAAATGCAAAAACAAACTTAATATACCCTCCATACTATGGTGTAGGGTATAAAAAACAAGAGGGTAATAGTTAAAAGTCTCTCATGACAAAATGTAGCGGATAATCATACATACAGATGACAAGAGGTCCCCTGTTGAGGCCTTCTATAGAATACATGAGATCTTAGGGACCTTCTATAGAATAAAGCGCCAATATTGAAGTCTTCTATAGAAGACCTAATTTTGAACATTGTATAGCAGACCTCAATTAAGGTTTTCCATACAGTAGAGAAACTCAATTGAGGTCTTCTATAGAATAGAGGAACTCGGTTGAAGTATTCTGTAGAAGAGTGGACCTCAGTTAAAGTCTTCTATATAATAGAGGACCTCAGATGAGGTCTTCCATAAAATAGAGGACCCCAAATTTAGGTCTTGTACAGAATAGAGGGTCTTAGTTGAGTTCATCCATAGAATAGTGGAACAGTGGAGGTCTTCTATAGAATAGGAGGCCTAAGTGGAGGTCTTCTATAGAAAAGAAAGACTCAGTTAAGGAGCTCAGTTATGTTTTTTTATAGAAGATAAAACCTAAGTTGAAGTCTTCTAAAGAGGATTTAAGTTGAGGTATTATATGGAGTAGGTGATCTCATGTTGGGTGACGTAGGGGATGGAAGATACCAAGGAACGGTCCTGACCGGTTTTAACATGGCAAAGCCCAGGATTTATCTTGGTCCGTCTTTCATCTCAAGTGGACACTGACCTCCCCGTGGTGTCACCTGGGGAACTGCCTTTAACACCCGTGAGCTAACATGTGCCGCGCGTTCACCCATAAGAACGTTAAAAACTTGGGTTTGGGCGTCGGGTTAGTAACCCTCCCCTAGAAAAAAACAGCCTACTATGAAAAAACGAAAGAAAAGAAAAACAAACCCCTCTAAAGTTGACGAACCCCGCAAACGTTTTAAGGACCATGCTCTGCGAATCTGCACCTGGAATGTTCGCACTCTTTATAGAGAAGGTGCATTTGCAGACGTACTTGAAAAGTACAAGGCCGATATTACTGCCATACAGGAAATACGATGGATTGGGAAAGGCGTCACAACAACACCTAAAGGTGACGCACTGTATTATAGCTGCCATGACGTAAAGCATGAGTTTGGTTGCGGATTCGTAGTTAGTCGGAGACTAAAACATCTGGTATCCAGCTTCACCCCAGTGAATGAAAGACTTGCTGCAATTCGAATAAAAGCTAAATTCTTCAACATCAGCTTTATTTGCGCTCATGCTCCCACTGAAGAAAAGGACGAACACACCAAAGATATATTTTACGAGCGCTTAGAAGAAACATATGACCGTTGCCCTGCCCATGACATTAAAATCATTCTAGGCGATTTTAATGCCAAAATTGGAAAGGAGAATATCTTTGGCCCAACAGTCGGGAAATTCAGTCTCCACAGTGAAACATCTGACAATGGTATGAGGCTGATAGACTTTGCAGCTGCAAAAAACATGGTAGTTAGCAGTACCAGATTTAATCATCTCGATATTCATAAGGGCACCTGGCTGTCCCCAGATCAAAGAACAAGTAATCAAATTGATCATGTTGTGATAGATGGAAGACATTCATCCAGCGTGTTGGATGTACGATCGTTCCGAGGCGCAAACATTGATTCGGACCACTATCTTGTTGCAGCAAAGGTACGTACCCGTCTAAACGTTGCAAATAAAGCACGAACAGACACAACGCGGAAGTTGGACATCGATAGGCTGCAAACACAACAGATAGCCACAGCATATTCCACTCAACTAGCCCAATTGCTTAACGCGAGCACTCCTTGTCCCGATAACATAACAACACAATGGCAAAATATTGCCCACTCCATGCAAACAGCCGCAAAATCCATACTTGGATTCCAGAGACCTCCACAAAGGAATTCATGGTATGACCAGGAGTGTCGTGCTGCTACCGAAGATAAAAATGCGGCATATAGAGCTACTTTACAATCAGTAGCAACGCGTAGCGCACGAGAGAGATATCGGGAGAAAAGGAGAGAAGAGAAACGTCTTTTCCGCAAGAAAAAGAGAGAAATGGAAAAGCGGGAGTGTGAAAAAATCGAGATGTACAGGAGCCAGAATGAAGTCCGAAAATTCTACCAAAGAGTGAAACATCAAACAGATGGCTTTGGTACAGGCACATCCTCCTGTAGAGACCAGCAAGGTAATCTGGTAACAGATACAGATAGCGTGCTCAGGATATGGAAGGAACATTTCTCCAATCTGCTGGTATCCAATAGTGGCGAAGACGATGATACCGCAGATCCGATCCCAGAAGATGGTATAGAATGTATACCACCCGGCCAAGATGAGGTAAAAACAGCAATCAACCGGCTGAAGAATAATAAAGCAGCAGGAGCCGATGGCTTACCAGCCGAGCTGTTTAAAACCGGAGGCGACGCGCTGATAAGGTGTATGCATCAGCTAGTTAGCACCATCTGGCAGGAAGAACGCGTACCCGACGATTGGAACCTGAGCATCCTATGTCCCGTCCACAAAAAAGGAGATAAGACTGTATGCTCCAACTATAGGGGCATAAGTCTACTCCCTATTGCCTATAAGATAGTGTCAGGGATACTGTGAGAACGAATAAAGCCTATGGTCAACGAGATAATTGGACCATACCAATGTGGCTTTAGACCTGGCAAGTCCACCATTGACCAGATATTTACCCTGAGGCAAATCCTAGAGAAGACCCAAGAGATGCAGATCGACACATTTCATCTTTTTGTCGATTATAAAGCAGCATTCGACAGTCCCCTCCGATCAAAGGTATTCCATGCAATGTCTGAATTTGGTATTCCCGCAAAGCTCATCCGGCTTTGTAAGATGACTCTAACTGATACTAGGTCCTCAGTTAAAATTGGAAAGAACCTCTCCGAAGAATTTTGTACCAAAAGAGGTTTCAGACAAGGAGACAGCCTTTCGTGTGACCTATTCAACATTTTGCTGGAAAAGGTAATACGAGATGCAAATGTCAAAAGAAATGGCACAATTTACACCAATAGCCACATGTTACTTGCCTATGCTGATGACATAGACATCATGGGACGATCAGTAAAGGAAGTAACTGATACCTTTAGGAAGGCCGAAGCAGAATCTGCGAAAGTGGGTCTGGCGGTAAACGGCGAAAAGACCAAATAGATGGTGTCGACGCGCAAAGCGTCTATAGAGCTCGGACCAACCGTAGAAGTTGGTACCTACAATTTTGAGGTAGTTAAAGACTTCGTCTACCTCGGCACTGCCATAAACACAACAAACAACATCAGTTGTGAAATAAGAAGAAGAATTGTATTGGTCAACAGAGGCTACTATGGTTTAAGTAAGAATTTAAAAACAAAGCCACATCTCGTCAAACAAAAATAACACTATACAAAACGCTGATACTACCCGTGCTAATGTATGGCTCCGAAGCATGGGTACTTGCGCAAGCAGATAAGGCAGTGCTTGGTGTGTTTGAGAGGAAAATTCTTCGAAAGATCTACGGGCCGATTTGCGTTGACGGTGAATATCGACGTCGTATGAACCACGAGCTATATAAGCTATACAAAGACATGCATATAGTTAAACGTATCGAGATGCAACGACTGCGTTGGCTAGGCCATATCATGAGAATGAGCGATGATGAACCCGCTAAAAAGGCGTATGAATACATGCCACATGGCGGTGCACGCAGAATCGGCAGGCCTAAGCTTCGATGGAGCACACAAGTGGATGAAGAAATGGAAAGGCGCGGTATTCCAAAAAGTCAAGCGAAAAACAGAGAGGAATGGAGATCTTTTCTTAGTTCGGTCTATGGAACAAATGTTCTGTAATGGGCCAACTAAGTAAGTAAGTAAGTAGGTGATCTCATGTTAAGGTCTTCGATAAAAAAGTGGAACTGATGTTGAGACCTTCTGAAGAAGAGTGGACCTCAAGTTGAGGTCCTCTATAGAATAATAACCCTCAGATTAGGTATTCTATAGAATAACAGAACTCAGTTTAGGTCTTCTATAGAATAGAGTACCTCAGTTAAAGTCATCTGTTGAATATATGACTTCATTTGAGGTCTTCTGTAGATTAGAGCACCTTAGTTGAGATCCTGTGTAGAAGAAAGAATACCTATTTAGGTCTTCTATAGAGTAGAGGATCTCAGTTGAGGTCTCTATAGAATAGAGGACCACATCTTCAAGTACTATCTACTAAAAGCAGAAATCAGATGGGACAAGACTGAAGCGTGTCTAATATCAAAATCTCCATGGTGACATTAAGACGACAAACGTACAAAGTTCCTTATTAACCAAAATACTTACTGCAATGCTAACCGGTCTATGACTAGGCTATTGGTAACCACGCTAAGTGCCAAAAGAGGAAAAAAACGACTGAGCACATCTCTTCCTGCCCTGCACAAAAGCTACAAAGATTCAAAGGACATAACACCACATGTTGCAGTTCCAATCCCTCAACAATACACTTTTCTTGCTGGTCGAATACCCAAAATAGCACCAAATTCCCCAACAGATACGATGGGGGTAGCAAATAAGCGTAAACCTCAAAAAACCTATGATTCTGGAAATGACAATGGGAACTAAGATGTTGGTCGGAAAAATTGCAAGAAGTAAATTGTTGACAACGATTAAGTCACTCTCTAACGCAGGGAAGATCAGATTTCCGTGAAATTTTGCGGCGTCAACCCGAGGGATAGAGGGAAGAGTATTGCGTCGCATAAGATCTCTTCCAGCCGAGGAATGGATAGAGCACTGTTGAACTTTCCAAATGCATATATTATTCTATGACCCGAGCCAAAGAGCATGATTCCTAAAAACCACTAATACGGTTGACTATAGAACCGTTGCACGCAGAATTCAGTAACAAAACAAGTAAAAACGTGTTAAGTTCGGTCGGGTCGAATTTGTATACCCTCCACCATTCTGAATTAAAACTGAAAAATTATTTTCTTTCCTGTCCACAATTTTAGGAGGAGATATTCCGTGACTACTTGTACCTAAATAAGGTAAAAAATCATAAAAAATGTATTCAATCGGTCGGGAACCTTATATGGGGCTAAATCAAAGTATGGACCTATGTTTTTGGTAGAGAAGTTTTGTGACCACTGGGAAACTCAAATGTCGAATTGCAGGTACATACTTGGATCAAAAATTGTAGCTAAAATCCAAAAAACCGAAAATCGGGAGATACCGTTATATGGGGGCTCTACCAACACATGTATATATATGGACAGTTTTTCGAATTACAGATAGTTGGGTCAAAAATACCGAAAATGGGAAGGCACCGTTATATGGGGGCTATACCAAAATTGCACCAAAACATGAATCTACGTTGATAATTTAAAAACCATGGACCTATGCTGACAGTTTTTGGTGGAGATGTTGTGTGACCACTTGGAACCTCAAATGTCGACTTACAAATAGTTCGGTCGAAATTTGTAGCTAAAATCTTCAAAATACCGAAAATCGGGAGGTACCGTTCCATGGGGACTATACCAAAACATGGACCTATATTGACAGTTTTTTGTTGAGATGTTTTGTGACTACCGGGAACCTCAAACGGCAAATTACAGGTAGTTCGGTCACAAAATGTAGCTACAATCCTCAAAATACCGAAAATCGGGATGGGGGCTATACCGTTATATGGGGCTATACCAAACATGGACCCATGTTGACGGTTTTTAGTGGAGATATTTTGCGACCACTGGGAACCCCAAACGTGAAATTACAGGTAGTTCGGTCATAAAATGTAACTAAAATCCACAAAATACCGAAAATCGGGAGATACCGTTATATGGGGGCTATACCAAAACATGGACCTATGTTGAGATGTTTTGTGACCACCGGGAACCTCAAAAGGAAAATTACAGGTAGTTCGGTCACAAAATGTAGCTAACATCCACAAAATACCGAAAATCGGGAGATACCGTTATATGGGGGCTATACCAAAACATGGACCTATGTTGACAGTTTTTGATGCATATGTTTTGTGATCACTAGATACCTCAACGGTCTAATTACAGGTAGTTCGGTGAAAAATTTTAGCTAAAATCCTCCAAATACTGGAAATCGGGAGGTACCGTTAAATGGGGGTTCACGGTTTTTGGTGGAGTAGTTTTGTGACCACTGGGAACCTCAAATGTAAAATTGCAGGTAGTTCGGTCAAAAATTGTACGTAAAATATCCCCGATTCCGCAGTGTGTGTAGTTTCGATACAGAAGCGTTTTACCTAATGCAGCCGCCTCAATTTCTATTATGTTGGGATTGGCTATGACATGTTAAAAATGTGCACAGGTCCACAGAACTCTGCACCTTTAAATTCACTAACTCCAGAAACACTCACTGCATACCACAGCAGTAAAATTTCTAGACCCAGAGACAGATTCATAGAAAAACGAACACTCGATTGCAATAAACATTTACCAGGAGATTCATTCTATAAAATAAAACGACAGATTTTACTGCCCATAATTTATATATAGTCTTACCTCATATTAGCAAAGTGCATATCCATGGCACCACCATTGGGGAAATTCTCAATCATCCGCTCCATTAGCTTACAAAAACAACCATAAGCCAAAACTTCATCGTCAAAGATGACCAAAAGAGGAGCCACCAAATCGCACATGCCCTGCATGTAGCCAACTTCCAAGTGCTCCCAGACATAGCTACAAAGATATAATTACCAATATTTTAAAACGCATTCCATTACTCTTATAATTTACAATACTTACGTGGTTATGACATTACGCAATTTATCCAAATTTTCATTGGCAAAATACCAATAGTTGCGATCACAGCGTTGAACATCCTTTTCGATGCGATGTAGATTCAAGGCGAAATTTTCCAAAAATTCACACTATGGATGAAAGTAAGAAGAGTTAAGAAAAGATTCCTGACTACCTTAGAAAGAAGCATTTAAAATACTTACACTATACACCCCACCATTTGAACTGGCCGGTGAGACACAAGCCGATTTGGGTTCCTGCAGAGCATCCAAAGATGCCACCACAGTGATGTCCTCATTCATGGGTGACATTAAACTAGTTTTACGTGATGTTTCATCGGTGGGTTCATCCGTGCATTCAAGAGCATCAATGGAAGCGGCTTCTGTAATAATGACAGCATGTGTGGGTTGTGAACACACATCGTCCATGGATGATCGCCGTATATCTTCCAGACTGTGGAATTTCCTTGGAGCATTACTTAGAGCTTCTTCATCTTCTTGCTCCAATGCTTCGGTGGCCATATTTTCTTCTTCTTCTGACTCTTTGGCATGTTCCACTTCTTCCTCTGCAACGTTTGTTTCATCTATGGCTTTGGATGTTTCTTCCATATCTTCCGATTCTTCAATTCCCACTTCTTCCATTTCCATTTCATGTTCATTGGCTGTCATTTCAATCATATCGGTAAATTCATTACCCACCGTCTCATAGGATGAGGTGGAAGGTGAACTTTTTATACTCAATAGCAACATACCACCCTGATCGGGTGTTAAACCATTTTCCGGTTCTGATTCGGCAAAGCATTGTTCATTAAAGGGTAAGGGTTCGATTTCTTCAAGGGCCACAATGATTTTATCGCGATTCGTTGGGTTGAAAACTTCATCGTCTTCAGCAGACTCCTCATTCAGCTCTTGTACCCTTTCATCATCAGCCACATCTGCAGTTTCTTCGATTTCATCTGTGATATTTGTAGCTTCTTCTGCCACATCTTCATCTGCTTCACTGGCTTCCAAAGCTTCTTCAGCCTGCTCCTCTTCCTTAGCTTCCACATCTGCGGCTACCTCTTCTGCCCTTGCCTCTTTCACCTGAACTTCTTCTTCTCCCTCCTTTTCCCTTATTTCATTGGCATAATCTTCATTTATTGTATTGTGTTCCTTTTCCCTTAACATACCCTCAACATCATCTTCCACCAATTCCTCATCATCACAATTTCCAGAATCTTTTTCTTCCTGAATATGACCTGGGAAATCATCATCAAAATCAATACCCGGATCAGATATATCCGAAAAGTCATGATCATCAAACACATCATTGTCCACATCATCTTGGTCCAATTCGGTTTGCCGAGAAACATGCTTTTCATTTTTACGTTTGTTTTCAGCTGATATTTTTGCCATGGCCTTGGCATTCTTCTCCTTTTCACGTTGTCGTACAATAGCCTCCACAGCCAACCATTCACTCATTGTGGTCTCATAATAATGTTTACTGGTATCGTCGAGTTTTTGACGTTCCTCGGAGGTGGAACCAAAGCTAAAAATACGTGAAGTTGGTAAAATCGGAGGATTCTTAAGATTTAAATCAAATTTACCTGTAGTAACCCAAGAGATATGGCCACACTTCCCGACGTATTTCGTGGGCAACTCCACCAAAATAAACCAGACGAAATAGTTCTTCGTGGCTTGTGATAATGCCATCCTCGTGTAAAGCTATCCACTTCTCTTTGGTCAAACCCGATTCATTAACAGCCACTGTAAATTATAAAGAAGAAGAATGTGATATATCATATCATCACCATAGGCACAAGGGAAGAGAAGTTAAAAAGAAATAACAGGTAGAAAGTCGTTAAATTCGGTAGGGCGGAACTTTTTATACCCTCTACCATAAAATATTCTTAACTAAAATGGAATAATGAAATTTCTTTCCTGTCCACAATTTTAGGTTGAACATTTTAACTAAACCCCTCAAAATACCGAAAATCGGGAGGTACCGTTATACCAGGACTATATGAAAACATTGGTACATGTGTTGGCGACTTTTGGTGGAGAAGTTTCCTGACCACAGAGAAATTCAAATATCAAATTACAGATAGTTCGGTTAAAAATTGTAGCTCAAATCGACAAAATACTGAAAATCGGGAGATACCGTAATATGGGAGCTATAACAAAACATGGACCTATGTCGACGATTTTAAGTGAAGAAGTTTCGTGACCAGTAAAAACATAAAATGTCAAATTACAGCTAGTTCGGTTAAAAATGTTAGCTAAAACTCTTAAAATACCGAAAATCGGGAGGTACCGACATATGGACGATTTTTGGTGAAGAAGTTTCTTAGAAGTGGATAAGTTTCTTGATCACAGAGAACCCCAAACGTCAAATTACTGCTAGTTCAGTTAAAAAATTAGCTAAAATCCTCGAAATACCGAAAATCGGGAGGTACCGTCATATGGGGGCTGTATCGAAACAGAGACCTATGTTGACGATTATTGGTGAAAAAGTTTCGTGACCACAGAGAACCTCAAATGTCAAATTACAGCTAGTTCGGTTAAAAATTGCAGCTAAAAACCTCAAAGTTCCGTTATATGGGGCCTATATCAAAACATGGACTAATGTTGACGATTTTTGGTAGAGGAGTTTCGAACCTTAAATTTCAAATTACAGCTAGTTCGGTTAAAAATTTTAGCTAAAATCCTTGAAATACCGAAAATCGGGAGGTTCCGTTATATGGGGGCTATATTAAAACATGGACCTATGTTGACGATTTTTGGTGGAGAAGTTTTTTGCCCACAGAAATCCTTAAGTGTCAAATTACAGCTGGTTTGGTTAAAAATTTTAGCTCAAATACTCAAATTACCGAAAATCGAGAGGTACCGTTATATGGGGGCTATATAAAAAACATGGACCCATGTTGACGATTTTTGGTGAAGAAGTTTCCCACCCACTGAGAACCTCAAATATTAAATTACAGCTAAAAATAGTAGCTAAAATACTCAAAATACCTAAAATCGGGAGGAACCGTTATATGGGGGCTATATCAGAACATGGACCTATGCCCATCATTTGTGAAATATAAGTTTGTTGATCACTAGGAACCCTAAACGTCAAATTATAGGTATTTCGTTTTTAAAAACATGACTAAAAACGTCAAAATACCTAAAATCGTACGGCACCATTATATGTACCGAGATCAAGTAAATATAGGGAATGGGTGTACTTCCGACATTGCTCTTGTCTAAGTAGCCTCCAGGAGTACTGCGATATGTGTTATGTTGCTGTTATATCACAGTGTGTCTTCAACTTCGTCGTCGGATTCAAAGCCCCCACTCTCCCCAAAATCTTACACCACTTGTCGTTGTTCGGTGCCCCGGAAATAAAACAATCGTTCCTGCAATTTCCATTTCAACGGTCTCCGCAACAAAGTCAACGAAATTGTAGACTTTATGAGTCGAAGAAACATCATGATGGCAGTTCCAGGAAGCAAAGCTTACCTCGTTTTGCGGAAAGATCCTACAGGAAGCGGAGGAGGAGGGCTTGCTTTAATTATACACCAGTCTGTCCAGTACAGACCTATATAGCTTATACTTTATTGATCCTTATATGGAATGTATGGAGGTGACAGTAAAGTGCGAGACTGCCGAGGTTGTTGTTGTAGCAGCGTTTATTATTGTATGTTTGTTGTTGATGTTGTTGTAACAGTGTTTTATTGTTATGTTTGTATGTTCGTTCTCCTGTTAAATCTGGCTCTGGGTCCATCTCCAGTTCCAGGAAAGTGGATACATCGATGGGACAAATCCACTGTAGTTAGATAAGTAGGTTTGGCGGAGCAGTTGAATAGGTGCTTAGTATGGTGCGGGCCCATGCCGCATACTGGGCAGATGTCTTGCACGGTGCGATCGATTCCCACCCAAAAGGAATTTAGGCGACTGCAATATTCCGAGCGCAATTGAGCCAAAACTACTCTGGTTTGTCGTGACAGCTGACGCTCTTCAGCTGCGATAGATGGGGGATGTACTCCGATGACTGCATTCACACAATAATTGCTTATGGCCTTGGCAACTGTGTCCGTGTGAATGGTGTTCAAACCTGCCTGATATGCCTGTTGATCTAGAGGTTCTCTCCATGGTAGAACAAGAAAAGGTTGCAGCAATACCCAGCTGACTGAACTGGGTTGTAGTGTTAGTGTCAAATTTCATATGACATTTTATACATTCATTTCTATTTCGATGTACATTAGGGACATATATTTTTTGAGAAAAAAATATATCATTCGGAAAAAACCATTTCCCAGAAAGACTTCTTCATATCAATGATATGTAACCTCCTCCAAGTTCGAACGATAAGCCGCGCAGTAAATCACCGCTTGTAGAGGCGATACAACGTTTGTTAATATGTGAGGTATTTTGTTAAAATTTAAAAAAATAATGCCCTAATAAACTTGTGCTTCTTTGATTTCTAAAACAAAACATTGAAACAGCTTCTCCTTTTTCTTAGAATTTCCAGCGACCCCAAACTTTTCTGCAAGAATTCTACTTTCTGCGAGAATTTATGCATTTAGTGGAATGATGTGGAACCATAAAAATTGAAAATGTAACGAATTTTCATTCATGCTTTCCAAAATATTCAACCAAATGTGAAAAATTATTAGTTTTTTAAATTCAAATAATTTATAGACATTTCCTTGTTTTGTTTACAAATACAACTGGCAGTAACGTTACAAACAAAAACAAATTCCTTTGTGGTTGTTGTTCGAGTTGTATTTGTTGTAGTATTAACTTTACCTTGTATTTGTTCTACCATGGGTTCTCTCCTATATTGCTGGGCCTCCGTCTCTAGAGCATGAATATCCTTCCTGATATGTCTGGGTGTATCGGTGGCCAGCAGATGGTGATTGGGATGGCTCTCACGAAGTACTGCAACGATAGCATCTCATTATGTTGCCGTACTGGAAGAATCTTGGCTCCTCATGTAGATGGTCCACTGTAGATTTGAGGAGGCACCCTGTGTCTGTTCTCAGGGCGGCGTTTTGACAAATTTGAATCTTATCCCGCTTCGTGTCACATAAATTCGGGGACCAAACTGGCACCGCATAGCTTACCACAGACCGACCTATCGCTTTTTACGTGGTCAACAAGGTTTCTTTATCTGCACCCCAAGTGCTGCCGGCTAGGGACTTGAAGACCTTGTTCCTACATTTCAGTTTATTGCAGATAGCAGTGGCATGCGAGGACGACGTGAAAGTGGTGTCGAATGTGACTCCTAGAATTTTGGGGCAGTTTATGGTCGGTATTCTGCGACCCTGATATTCAACTCTCTTCGTCCATGTGGTGAACAGAGTGGCCGTCGATTTAGTGGCGGATATCTGCATATTCCTCGCGTGGAAAAAGGTGGTAAGATCGGTTAAATAGGAGTTCAGCCTCTCACAGATGTCATCAGGTTCCTGACGCCAGGATCGTACAATCATCCGCATACGTTACGATCTCAATGCCGTCTGGAGGGGGCGGAATACAGGATAGGTAGAGGTTAAACAGTTCCGGAGATATCACCCCTCCTTGGGGAACTCCTTGTTTCATTCTACGAGGCTTGGATTTCTTGTTGCTGAATTCCACATACGACTGGCGACCACACATATAGTTTCAGACTTGGCCGGACGGTTGTCAGCTCGATGTTCTCGAATAACGCGGAGTGCTTGGCAGTATCAAAGGCTTTTGATAAGTGTGTTCGTTCTTCTGCTCAAACTGGCTCTGGCTCTATCTCCAGTTCCAAAAATGTGGCTGCTTTAACGGGATGTTACCACTGGTCCACACCGAGGACTTCATTCACACTATATTTGTTTATGGCGTTAGCAACTGTATCCGTGTGAATGCTGTTCAAACCTGCTTGATATGCGTGTTGATCTCCTGTATCGCTGGACCTCTCTCTAGAACATGAAGATCCTCCTTGATGAGCCTGGGTGTTTCGGGCCTACTCACTAGATGGGAATTAGGATGGCTCTCAGTTTAACACCCGTTGCCTCCTCATGTAGATGGTCCACTGAAGGCATGACGAGTCACCCTGTTGCTGTTATCAGGCATTCTGACAGGTTTGAATTTTTTTCAATTCATATCACATTATTTCGGGGACCAAACTGGAGCCGCATAGCTTACGCAGACCGAACTATTGCGTTAAAGTGGTCAACAAGGATTTATTATCTGCACCCCAAGTGCTGCCGGCTAGGGGCTTTAGGACCTTGTTCCTACTTTTCAGTTTATAGCAGATAGCAATGACATGCGCGGACGACGAGAACATGCTGAATGTGACCCCTAGAATCTTGGGATAGTAGGTGATCGAAATTCTGATACATTCGACCATGACATTCAACTCAGTGTTTACCGCTACAGTCCATATGTTGAGCAGGGTGCCCATAGATTTAGTAGCGGATATTTGTATATTCCCCACGTGGAAAAAGGTGGTGAGATCAGTCAAATAGGAGTTCAGCCTTTCACAAATGACATCAAGGATGGTACCTGAAGCCAAGATCATGCACTCATCCGCATACGTTTCGATATCAATGCCGTCTTGAGGGGGTGGAATCCAGGAGAGGTAGATGTTAAATAGTTCCGGAGAGGTTGAACAGTTCGATGTTTCACTCTACGGGACTTGAACTTATTGTTCCTGAATTTCACGTACGACTGGCGTCCACATCCTAATTGATGTGGACTGATCTGCTCGATATACTCAAACAGCATGAGATACTCCCGGCTCATCCAGCGGTTTCAGCATTGTCATGGAGATTCCCTCGAACGATTTAGCGTTCCAGATGGCATTCGCAACATCATCCATTGTAAACTGTGGTGGTTCATCCTCGACAGGAAGAGATCTGATGCGACGTAGTACTCTTCCCTACGCCCTGTCACTTCTGAGGTTCCCGACAAATTGTCGAAATAACTCGCGCACCTCTTCGGGTCAATCAACGTAACGTCGCCAAACGTGACTGAGGTCCTATCTACCTTTTTCAGTGTTCGAGAGTGATTTAACTGTTGCCCACAGTTAACTTATACCAGCTCCGATGTTGCAACTCTTCATATGATTTAACTATTTGTTCCGCTTATGCTCCCCGAACAACCTGTTAACTTCCAGTGCAATCTCCCTGACTCTGGTGTCACTGGGGTCATCACGCTCATTTGGTAATCCCGTCGCTTCTGCTGGGAAGTTTGGTTTCACTTCGGGTATTCGTCCAGCAGGTATATGGCCAGCGACTGCAGCAGTGATGAACGGAACGTCCTTTCCGCTACCCGAACATAAGAAGGATTGGGCAGATCACTGAAGCGTTGATTGGTGAACTCTCTGAAACTCGGCCAATCAGCTTTCCATTAATTGACGAAAGTGCGGCAATTATGAAATCGGGCTTCTGCTATCCAGAGAATTATGGGAGATGGTATAATCCAAGAGAAATGACGGATTGTCAGATGACGTCACTTGTCAGACCAGGTGACACTAGGGATAGGTAAGTCGAAAATCTAAAAATCGTAGTTGACCTATGTCTGGAGGGAAAATCGCATAATCGATTATCTTGTGATCGATTTTCGAGTTTGCCCATAGATTGTTGACATGGCGGTTTTACAGATTCAAAAGAAAACACGGAAATCGACGAATAGTCGATTATAATCGATTTTCTGCGGTTATGAAAAAGTTTTAAGACAACTGAAATAATCGCCAGACCGAAAAATTTTAGTTTTAATTTTAGACCAAAATCGAAAAGTCGAAAAATCGATTATTGATTTCCATTACCTATCCCTAGGTATCGTGTCACCTTATGTCTGGAGAACTGTGACACTCTCCTCTAATGCTGGTAGGGTCGTCCTCATTGCTGGAGCAAAACGTACAGCTATCACTCTGCTAAGCCAGCGCTGTACCTCTCTGGTCGCTTCCGAGAACCAAATGCCACAACTCATGATGCGCTTTAAAGTCCCCCAAGACCAGACGGTTATGACCTACCAAAAGCGGTCTAATGCTAGGCTTTTAACCTGAAATAAACCTATTGACCGGAGGGATGTATACGTTCAGCAACTCTACCTTGACAGCTCCACACCTAACTGCTAACCCCATACATTCCATATACGGAGGGTTATGCTCAAGCGAGATAGATCTGTATTGAGTAAACTTGTGCAATAGGGAAGCTAACCCCCCACCTCCACTTCTGGTGCGATCCTTCCTCAGTAAGTTGTAACCACCACAACGTAAGTTGCAGTTGCTGTTGAGCTTGGTTTCCTGCACTGCCGCGATTCATGAACCGAGCACAAATATATTGGTCCTAGATTTTCCTCCGTCCCGGTACGGACCAGGCATTCCGGAATATGCTGCTGGCCGGAACACGGACGATACTTTACACAAGCTTTTTGGTCATTATGTCAAGAAGCATAGACTTGCCCACGAAAAACATTATATTGAGTAGGATCACAAGGAGTTCCTTTGGTAAAAATTTCAAAACTATCCTCAAATAGCACTTAAACTGCACTTAAGTAAAAATTTTGAACTTTTATGAGGGGGGTACTCGAAGGTGTGGTCCGATAAACACCTTATTGGAACTTGATGTACAATTGCAAGAAATTTTTTTATGTGCAAAACTTATTTTAGTTGATGCCCGTTGTTTTTGGTGCATTATCTCCGTACGGACTTGTACCCGAAAAAATATACCGTCGTAATAGGGGCATTGAAAAACGATCTGAGAGCTTGTCTTAAACTGCACTTTTGCGAACAAAGAAAAGTTAATTTTGTGTGGAAGATATCAGAAGTAATGGACATATTTTCATTGAAATTATGTGCAGGGCTATTTCAACGAAAATTTCGAACTTTAATTGGGGGTACCTGAAGCAGTGGATCGCTATGGCCCATCTTCGAGCTTGCTTTAAGTTGGGGGACCATTATAATTATTATGATGATCAAAATTTAGATTAAATAGATCGATCCAGTCTTAGACGTTTTAAACAGTCCTAAGTGGCCCATAAATATTCTAAGAATTTTTGGAATCCTCCCTGGGGGGTATAAACGTACATTTCTACCTCAGAAAATAAAAAAAAAACATCCTTAGAGTACTGTTAGGTTATATACTTACAGTCCGGTGTTATTCGTCCATTAACCAATCCCGATAAATGTGTGCGAACAGTGGATAAATGACGACAATAGGCCAGCCAGCCATAAAATGCTCTTGAGATAATTTGGCGCCGCATGGTGGAACAAACTAACTCTATGCTAGCTGTTTGGCTAGCTTGGATCTGCAAAGAAAACAGCAGCAAAAGCGTTAACGACTCTCTTAACACTCACAAATACCCAAAACTGTTACTCACCAACGGTGGGTCAACATTTATGCTCTGTTCCATTGATAAACTTTTGCTGGAACAGCCGCTACTGCCGGTGGTGGAACAGCTGCCCAAATGTTTGCGCCGCGGACTGGTGCGTCCCAGTTCCAAAATGGGATGAGTTGCCACTAAAAGGAAGGAAGACTTTGTTTACTTCATGGTGAGGTTAAAGAGGTTCCCTTTACTTACAAAACTCCTCATGCTGACTTTTGCTAACAACACGGAAGACATAATCGATGGGTGTTTCATCACTTGATTCCATAACTGAGGGTAGAATACGCCGGCGTACACTCTTCGGCCATGGGAACATTTTACCAATGCCACGCTGTGACCACAATGGTGGATCCAATTGACCATGCGGCAACAGGCCTGTTTCCAAACAACTCAAGAATGCCTGCATATGACCACCTTCGGGAAAATGTATTGGCGGTCGTTGAACACCGTCTTGACCCACTAGGATAACTGTTCCTCCCGTATCCTCACCACGATTCTGATGACAATGGACATAGACAATTTCATCGACATTTATGTTTAAGGCGAAGGCCCAATATGAATTCAAATCGGAACCTTCACTATCCGTATAGCCATTCATCAATTGATTGGGGGTCCATTTAATGGTTAGGGATTGGATGTTTTGGTGGAGACTTAAATAGCCGGGCATCGGTTCACTGACATCTTTCTGCAAGGGTTAAAACGGGATTTACAATAGTTCCCTAGCAATGTAAGAAGAGTTTAAGACTCACCGGTAGTACCAGCACATTATTCTTTCCATACAGTAGAGTGGTCCTAGAGTTTTGATGCAATGACTCCACATAATCCTTGGCCACACTGGCCGGTGAACTGGCCTTAAACGAACCACTGCTGGTGTCCTCGGAACTTGTGTGCAAACTACGTTTAAAGTTGATTATGGGGCGATGACAGGTGGGTGGGGTACGATTACCGGAACTTATGCGATGTCTTTGGATCTGAGAAGGGAAAGATTTTTTTATAAAGATCTCATGGGAAAGTGTATTTACCCAACTTACCAACTCATCAGCCGGTGGATCTGACCAGTAATGATCTGCAGTCTTGGCCCTTGTAAATTCCAAAGCACAAGGACCCACCAACAGCGAGCTTAGTATGGAACCATAATCGGGATCTGCGACCAGCGCATCACGATCATAGTAATTATTGGCATTGCTAACCAAATGTTCAATAATTTTTGATAAGCGTTTTTCATATAAAGCCACCCGAATCCACAGGTACCTGTAAATAAAACCAAACAAAATGTTCCCATTAACTTTCCATTTTTCCAAAAAATGAACACTTTCAATACTCACTTAACCACTGGTCCATTGCCGGGTGAATTACCGGACATGGTATTTATCGTTGTCACCGAATTACTGCTACCTTTACTGAGGAGTTTTGGTTTTATAATACTATCACTGCTCGAACAGGAACGTTTACCCGCCACCTTTGAACTTTCAATGGCCACCTCAATTTCCAACAGCCGTCGGCTAACATAATCCGCCTCCGGGCAGGCTTTGGCAATTTTCTGTATTAGGGCTGTGGTGGAGGAGGTCTTAAAAAGTCCCAAGGCTCGACGCCGTAGTCCATGTGAGAGACAGGCTTCAACGGCTCCACACAACGATGTGACCAAACTGCTTTCTTCGTGTATGTATTTTTTCGTCACCGCTTCTTCCATCAACTGTTTCACCTCCTTTTTGACAGAGGCTATGAGGCGTTCTTTGAGTTCGGCATCTGCAGATGAGTGATAAAGAGAAAAAAAGAATTAACAACATTTATATTTGTAACGATTTGAAATAAAAGTATCGGCCAGCGTGTGACATGAAGAAAAGAAGCAAACCCAATAGAAGCGACCCTGAGCACAACATGCTACAAACAACGACGGCCGGTTCTATGTACCGGATTGATCCGAGGAAACATTATCTCGCCAAGGGCATTCACCCCAGCAACTACATGTGTTTGCCTTTTTGTTTTGGAGGCTGTATATTCCAAGACATACAGCCTGCTCCGGATTCTTTTTGTCCATGCCAGGATTGAGATTAAACCCGGAACATGGTTTTGCACCGTTTGTCAACATCTCATTCACCATAGGTCGGTGTTGCTGAGATGCAACTGGTGCCGTGTGTGGGTACAATTCAGGAATTGTTCAGGCCTGACCTTCCTGGGGGAGTATTACGATAGGGATTATGTTGCTTCATGATGCGCCACCGCAATCCCCAGTGATCGTAATCGTTGTTGGATTATAAAACTCCCCATCAATGTCCCCAACAGCAGTACCAGCAGCAATCTTTAACACCGCGTATGGCTGTTCCAGTTCCTGATAATGTGAAGTTCCTGCAGTTAAACTGCAATGGTCTTCGTGTCAAGATCAATGAAATTGAGGATTTTATGAGTCCAAGAAATATAATGGTCTAGGCGATTCTGGAAACGAAGTTGAGCAGCAACGACGTTCTTCACTTGGATCGTACGAGAAGTGGTGGTGGTGGACTTGCAATCGTATTGCACCAGTATGTCTTTACAGACCTACCTATCTCGCTACAGTTCGACTCTAGTGGCCCATACTTGGGGGTATGGGGGTAGAGTTAATGTGTGGAACCGCCGAGATAGAATTGTTTAATGTTTATATCCCGCCGATTAATAGATGTGTCCCGCGTTATTCGGTTGACATCAGGCCTCTAGTAGAAGGTGATAACCGGTTGGTACTAGGGGATTTCAATGCCCATCATGAGCTATGGCATTCAACCATAGGAAATGACCAGAGGGGCGCCGTGAACGGGGACGCGCCCACCAGGATTAGAGGAGAACGCCATAATTCGCCTGATATATCCATAGTGTCGCCTGGTCTGACTAATGACGTGACTTGGCAACCCGTCTATCCCGATCCCCATCAATATATCACCCGACTTCATAACCTCTGAACGCCGTACTTTCCTTAACTATCAGAAAGCCAATTGGCAAGGATTCAGAGAAGTTACCAACCAACACTTCAGAGAACTGCCCAATCCCTCTGATTTTCGGATAGGAAAGAGGAATTTCCGAGACATCATCACTTGTACAGCCCCTCGGCATAAATAAGACTTAATTTCCCAGCAGAGGCCTCGAGATTAGCGAATGAGCGTGATGAGCTTCGCTGTACGGACTCTAGCGATCCCAGACAGACAAAGTATGGAGAATGGAAGTCAGTAGGTTAATCGGTGAATACAACCGGAAAAAGTGGCTAGAGCATATGAAGTGCTGCAACATTGGTAGCAATAAATTGTGAATAGCGGTTAAGGCGTTATCAAACCCTGGTAAAAAGGATAATCGGACATCTGTCACGTTTAACGACGTGGTTATAACTGATGCGAAGAAGTGCGCAGGCTACTTTTGCCGACAAGTTATGGAGCTCGCCAATGGCTACCGGGAGAAGAGAAGTGTTTTATGTCGTTTGCCATATTTTCCAGCCGAGGAGAAACCACCACAACTTACGATACTTGAGGCGTTAATCCTCCGCAGCATCAGAGCGTGTTATCCAGTTGGGGATCCTCAACATGGGTTCCGGGAGCAGCATAGTACCATATCAGGCAGCACTGCACGTCATTTCCACACATATTAGCCAAGGTTTCGACCAGGTCAGACCGTGCCATAGAACAGTGAAGATAGTATTGGATCAATTCCATGCAGATGATTGTACGCTCATGGCGTCAGTTCCAACCGTTGATATCATTTGTGTCAGGCTAAAAACCTATCTCATTGATCTTCTTGTATTCTTCCACGCGAGTATCATGAAAATATTCACGCTCCCACTGAATGTGCAGATCGATGGGTCAATAATTCCGACCACTAACTACTGGGAGTCCTGGGGTCACATTCAAGGAATATGAAAATATCCGCTACTAAGTCAACAGCCACACTGTTAACCGCATAAAGAGGGTGACGAAAATAAAGCTCCCACTGAATGTGCAGATCGATGGGTCCATACCTCCGACTACAAACTACTGGGGTTCGATGGGTCCATAACTCCGACTACAAACTACTCCGCTCAATCTGGCTTTAGGTCTATTTCCAGTTTCAGGAAAGTGGCTGCTTCGATGGGATGCGATGAGGTTTGGCGGGGCAGTTGAAAACGTGCACGGCGCCATCGATATCCGCCCAATAAGAATTTAGGTGTCTACTATATTCCGAGTGTAGTTGAGCCAAAACTACTCTGGTTTGTCGTGGCAGCTTACGCTCCTCAGCTGCGATAGATGGGGGATGTACTTCGAGGACTTATGGCCTTAAAAGCTGCGTCCGTGTAAATGCTATTTAAACCTGCTTGATATGGCTATTGATCTAGGGGTTCTCTTCTGTATCGTTGGATCTCTCCCTCTAAAGCGTGGATATCCTTCCTGATGTGCCTGAATGTGTCGGACGGTGATTGGCATGGCTCTCACGGTAACATCCGAACAAGTACTGCAACGAAAGCATCCTATTGTGTTGCTGTATTGGAAGAATCTTCGCCTCCTCATGGTCCACTGAAAACTTGAGATGGCGCCCCGTTGCTGTTCTCAGGGCGGCATTCTGACAGGTTTGAATCTTTTTCCAATTCGTACCACATAATCCAGGGGACCAAACTCTAGCCACATAGCTTACCACAGACCGACCTATCGCGTTATATGTGGTCAACAAGGTTTCTTTATCTGCACCCCAAGTGCTGCAGGCTAGGGACTTGTACATACATATGTTTACATTCGACAGCTTATACAAGTCGTCCGCGCATGCCACAGCTATCTGCAATATGATGTAAAGTAGGAAGAATATAAAGAAACTTTATGAACCACAAACAACGCAATAGTTAGGTCTGCAGTAAGCTATGCGGCGCCAGGGTAGTTTGCTAACCTAAGTGATACGGTAACCGACCAGAATGCAGCCCAGAAAATAGCAACAGGGTGTCTCCTCATGTCTTCTGTGCGGTTGCTTAGATGCTATTGACAAAACCATCCAAACCCCCACCTAATGGATAGGTAATCACTGCCCAGGCATCTCAGGAAAGATCTTCATGATCTTGAGAAGAAGGTCCAAAGATGCAAAAGAGAACCTCAAGATCAAAACCATCCATATTTACATTAGGCAATATTCCTTGAGGTAATAGTCAGTTTGTTTAAAAAAAGGGGTGATGCGTATGGGAACCCATTGCATCACAAGATAATTGTCCAATGCACCAAGTAAAAAAGTATGAGTCGGCTGTGCCGACAGAGATATACCCTCAGCATATGTGAAATGAAACTTTCATCTACGGGCAAATCGAATGTATTTAGGTTATTTTCAGAATTTTGTGGCCCTTTTTGAACATTTGATCTTGCCGACAATGTGGATTAGGATTAAAGTTCAAAAGTTTTGGCGAGGAGTTACTTAAAGGAATATACCATAGACATAGTCCATTATGAAAGTGGATCTTGTTTTGGGATACATATCTTTTCACTAGATATCGCGCCCACTAGTAACATCAGTGGGTCATCGTATAACTTTTGGACCAGTATGGCAGTAATCATGGACTTGTCCACGGAAAACATAATATCGGTGTAAACAGGACCACAAGGAACAGCATCGGTATACATTTCCAAAGGATCTTCGAACAGACCCTAAACTGCAATTAGACACAAATGTTAAACTTTTGTGGGGGAGGTACCCTAAGGAGAGGACCGATATGGGCCATTTTAGAAGTTAAACTTAATTTGCACAAAATATTAGGAAATCCAAAGTTTGAACCAAATAGGTTGCCCCGTTCAACAGATATCGTGCATACCATTTTAGTGACGTTTTTGAAATGTTGAGGGGAAGTACCAGAAGTTGTGGACCGGTTTTGCACATCTTCGAACTGAAACTAAGTTTTCGTAAAATATGACTAAGACCAAATTTTGGACCAAATCGTTTGATCAGTTCGAGAGTTATCGTGCTCTCCGGGTGTAGGACTATGGACTTGCCGACAGAAACAACTTTTACCGTCGTAATTGAGGAAGCGAATACAAGTTGCTTTAACAAAAATCAAAGTGATTCGAGAGCAGGCCTTAAAGTCAACTTATCCGAACTTTTGTGTGATAAGTACCAGAAGGAGTGGACAAATATAGTCCATATTCGAACCTGGTCTATATCTGGTATATGTATTAGGATGTTGCTCCCTTCAAGAGTTATCGTGCGCACAAATTTTCCGAACATTTTTGAACTTTTGTTAGAGAGGTACCTGAAGGAGTGGACCGATATGGCTTATCTTCGAACTTAAACTATATTTGTACAAAATATTATGAAGGCCAAATTTTGGACCGAATCGGCAGATTGCGGTGTTATAGGATTTTTTTGTAACTTTCAGCCTATTTTTCAGGAAGTATGGACTTTTCCCTGATGAAACGTGTACCATCGTAATGCGGATAGTAAATACAAGTTGCTACACAAAAATCAAAGCGCTTCAGAGCAGGTCCTAAGCAGAACTCTCTCGAAATTTTGTGTGAGAGGTACCCAAAGGAGTGTATAGATTGTGCCCATATGTGAACCTCATCTTAGTCTGGTAGAAATTTCACGATGTGCAAAGTATGGACCAAATCGGTCACTCCCTTCAAGAATTATCGTGCGCACAAATTTTCCGAACATTTTCGAACTTTTGTGGGGGAGGTACCGGAAGGAGTGTACCGATATAACCCATCTTCAAACTTAAACTAAGTTTGGACAAAATATTACGGAAGCCAAATTTTGGACCGAATCGGTTGATCCGTTCCACAGACAGACATACGGACGGACATAGCTAAATCAACTCCAAATTGTCTGAAACGGATGTAGTCCAAACATACTTGGAATCTAAAACCATTATTTCGATGAGGCACATTTTGCCCATATGAAAGTGTATACGCCCTCGAGCTTAAATGTGGTTTTGGGTCACCTCTCGCATCGGGCTGCAATTTTCACCATAGGTAGCCCATGGTACCCTGAATACAACGATATAAAGCTTTCGGGAAGGAAGTCCATACTTCCCGAGATATGGGTCTTGACATTTTACAATTCTAACATGGGTAATATGGGTATCGTTTTAAAGTTTATAGAGAGTACTTTGGTGCACGCAACCTGTTTTTACGCCTGTTTATAGGAGAATGTATTAACTTCCTGGTCGAAGCTAGGTACTTGGGAAACTTTCAATTTAATAGAAAGTTTTGATCGCGTAGCCCACTTCTGCACCTGTACATAGGAGAAAGACTCAAATCCCCGGCCGAAGGCCGGCAACATAAGAACACTTACAATTAAAAGAAAGTTGTGATGGCGTGGTCCCCTGTTGCTCCTGTCCATAGGAGAAAGTCTTAAATCCACGGTCGAAGGCCGACTACTTAAGAACACTTACACTTTTGCTCCTGTCCATAGGAGAAAGTCTTGAAGCCCCGGCCAAAGGCCGTCTACTTAAGAACACTTAGAATTTAAAAGAAAGTTTTGATAGCGTAGGCCCCTTTTGCTGCTGTCCATAGGAGAAGAGAGTTTTGTTCGCGTACCCCACTTTTGCACCTGCTATAGGACAAAGCCTTAAAACCCCGGCCGAAGTCCGGCTACCTAAGAGCGCTTACAATTTAAAAGAATGTTTTTATCGCGAAAGGTTTGCTACCATACCCGGCCGAAGGCCGACTACTTAAAAACACTTTTTTATTATGTTACGTATAATAATTTAATAAATTATTGTTAGAAAATCTAATTACTATTATTAATTATTGGCGGAATCGGAAAGTACTGTTCGTGAGCTTTAAAACAGGTTTCATATTGCATAGGTTTTAGAAATAATGGTGACAAATGTAAAAAAGTCAAGACCCCCATCTCGGGATGTAAGGACTTCCCCCATGATAGCTATATATCGTTATGTTCAGGGTCCCAAGGGCTACATATGGTAAAAATTGCAGCCCGAACCGAGAGGTGCCCATAAACAACTTAATGGTGTTAAGGTAAGAAATTTTCGAAATGCCCAGACCCATATCTCGGGAATTATTGATTTCCCCCGGAAAATTAGATGTCGTTGTATTCAGGATGTCAAGGGCTATGTATTGTAAAAATTTCAGCCCGATCCTAGAGGTGCCCATAAACCACCTAATCGTGTTAAAGTAAAAAATTTCCGAAATGTCAAGACCAATATCTCGGGAAGTATGGACTTCCCCCCGGAAAACTATATATCATTGGGACCAGGGTCCCAAGCGCTACCTATCATAAAAATTTTAGACCGATCCGAGAGGTGCCCCTAAACGACACTTGTTAGCATAAATGTTGGGGGTATCAAAATGGCCGCTTCTACTATTGAAGCTGAAGTCGAAATCGGTCGGTAGCGTTCCTTTTGGTAGCAGTTTGAATTAATAGGGATTATATAGTTGCACCACATTTTTCCATCCACCCTATTTTATTTGCCCTTCCCAAGAAAACATTTCTTCTCTGAAGGATAACATTTTTAATTTTTACCCAGACTTGACTCTTCTCTGATTACGTTCTATAATAATTTCCTTAATTTGTGTTGGTCTTTAAAACTACCCCCTAAAAACTGCCCATAAACAACTTAATGGTGTTCAGGTACGAAATTTCCGAAATGCCCAGACCCATATCTCGGGAAGGATTGACTTCCCTCCGGAAAATTAGATGTCTTTTTATTCAGGGTGTCAAGGGCTATCTACTATAAAAATTTCAGCCCGATCCGAGAGGTTCCCATAAACCACATGGTACCACATGGTGTTAAAGTTACGAAATTTCCAAAATGTCAAGACCCACATTTCGGGAAGTATGGAGTTCCCCCGGAAGACTATATATCGTTGGGATCAGGGTCCCAAGGGCTACATATGTTAAACATTTCAGACCGATCCGAGAGGTGCCCCTAAACGACACTCGTTAGCATAATTGTTGAGAGTATAAAAATGGTAAATTCTACTATTGCTTCTACTATTGAAGCTGGAGTCGAAATCGGTCGGTAGCTTTCCTTTTGGTAGCAGTTTGAATTAATAGGGATTATATGGTTGCACCACATTTTTCCATCCACCCTATTTTATTTGCCCTTCCCAAGAAAACATTTCTTCTCTGAAGGATAACATTTTTAATTTTCCCCAGACTTGTCTCTTCTCTGATTACGTCCTATAATAATTTCCCTTATTTGTGGTGGTCTTTAAAACTACCAGCTATCATTGAACATATATGTAACAATTTCCAAGTCCATAAATAACTTAAATAAGAAGAAGCAGGCATTTCTTGAATAGTACATATATAGACCATGTCAAAGGCAAGTTAATTATAAAACAAGTAAGAACAGACTATAGTCGGACGGGGCCGACCATGTGATACCCTATACCACTATCCCTGTGCACTAGCTTTCCGGGCTAGCTGTTATAAGATGTGCATTAGAAATTTTACCAATTTTCACACAAAAGTTTTGATCAATTTAACCCGCTAAATATTATCCGATCATACCGTTGACTTGCACGCTACTTCTTCATCTCAAACCAAAACTACGTTTAAAATTTCGCGCCGATCGGACTATTATTGCGACCTACAGAGCGGCTACAAAATCGAGCAAAAATTTTGTTTTTGGTCCATTTCATCCCTTTAACATTTCACGATCATCGCCAAAAACTAATCAGTTCTATTCTGGTCCAAACCCGACCTCCATACTAAATTTCGTGACAATCGGTCCATAATTGCGGCCTCTAGCTTGATTACAATTTTTAATGGACGGACAGACGGACGGACGGACGGACGGACACACATCGCTAAATCGCTTTATCTCGTCGAGATATGAAGTTTGGTATACCACATGAGGGGTCTACGACGAATATTTCGCGGCGTTACATGAATTTTTGGGAAAACAATCTTATTATACCCTTTTCCACATTGTGGTATAGGGTATAAATATACGTGTGTATGTATTCGTTTACACACTTCTTCACTCTGCACGTGTAACACACACACACAACTTCTGTAACATTGATTTGTGGACATGTTGAGAATTCCATATACGTATGTATATGTATATCCTGTAACCTCCAAACAAATGACACTGACAATGATTGACACAGGTTAATGCCATGGTCCATGCGTCGTACATGTGGAACTCAGCCATGCACCACACAATTGAATTATCGTCACGTCATCTTGGTGAAGTCCTTCATCACGTCGCACTTAAATATGGGTAATTTATGAAAAATGGACATTTAAAGGAAATGGACTGGAGAATTTTATCAAAAGAAAACGGAAAGTTAACGGAATGGAATGGAAAACATATGTATGTACGTGGGAATGTAATTTACAATGAGGTGGGTTTATATTGTGCAGCATTACTGAGTGTTGTGTGGGATCGCTATGTCCGGTGGGTGACCTTATTTTAGACACTGTAGATGATACACTCACGTACATAAGATATATCGAATCAATTTAATGAATTTGTTTAATAGTAATTTTGAGACTGATTTCGAAGAAAGTAATTGGCAATTCTATTTGAAGAGCACAAAACTCTTATTACTTACTGCATTCCCCATTGAAAAGCATCGAAGCAACCTCTACAGGAGATAAACAGTGTGTTTCCACAAGTTCTGAAAGAGAGACTTCCCAATGTCGTATTTTACTGTTCAAATCAGTTTCCAGAAGTGGGGGCCGGAACGGAGTTGGGGACGGAGTAGCAGAAAACTTTACCACATTTATTAAATAATATTTATTTATTATTCTTTCATTATACACTCCACCTTAATATAGCCCCCATAGAACGGCACCCCCCGATTTTCTTATTTTGAAGGTTGTGGCTTCAATATCTCACCGATATGGCTAATATTCGGTATTTTGTCTTCGTTAAGGGCATACAAGTTTCCACCTGACATAACGTCTATATGACGTCTTCATATAGCCCCCATAGAACGGTACCCCCCGATTTTACGTATTTTGACAATTTTAGCCACATTATCCAACCAAAATGGCAACAATTTCGTATTCAGCCTCCTTTTCATTCGTTTCTGCAAAGAATTGTCGGTAAACGTCCACGTTTTCATACGTACTTACTTAGCTGGCCTATTACAGAACATAAACCGAACTAAGAAAAGATCTCCAACTCTCTCCGTTTAGTGCTTCGCTTTCTGGAATACCGCGCCTTGTCACCTCTTCATCCACTTGTTTGCGCCATCTATTCTTTGTCATAACAGTTCTGCGTGCACAACCATGCGGCCCAAATTTAAACGCCTTTTTAGCGGGTTCAACATCGCTCATTCTTATGATATGGCCTAGCCAACGCAATCGTTGCATCTCGATACATTTATCTATACTGATGTCGTTGTACAGCAGATATAGCTCGTGGTTCATACGACGTCGATATTCACCGTCAACGCATATTGGTCCGTAGATCTTTCGAAGAATTTCAAACACACCAAGCACTGCCTTGTCTGAACCATGCATCAGCACGGGTAGTATGAGTGTTTGTAAAGCATTGTTTTTGTTTGACGAGATGTGGCTTAATTCCTAAACTGCTTACTCAGCTCGAACTAGCATCTGTTGGCCAACACTATTCTTCTTCGTATTTCACAACTGTTGTTGTTGGTTGCGTTTACGGCGGTGCCGAGGTAGACGAAGTCCCTTACTACCTCAAAATTATAGGAACCAACGTTAACAGTTGGCCCGATCTCAATGGACGCATAGCGCGACGACACCATTGACTTTGTCTTCTCGTCGTTTACCGCCAACCCACATTAGCAGATTCCCTTTCGACTTTTTCAAAGGTATCAGTTACTTCCTTTACCGATCGACCCATGATGTCAATGTCATCGGCATAAGCAAGTAACATATGACTGTTTGTATATATTGTGCCACTTCTTTTCACCTTCGCATCTGGTATAACCCTTTCCAACAGAATGTTGAAAAGATCACACGAGAGGCCATCACCTTGTCTGAAACCTCTTTTGGTACCAAACTCTTCCGAGAAGCTCTTTCCTATTTTAAATGTCGATCGAGTATCAGTTAATGTCATTCTACAAAGCCGGATGAACTTTGCAGGGATACCAAATTCAGACATGGCTTGGAATACCTTTGAACGTAGGGTGCTGTCGAAGGCTGCTTTGTAATCAACAAAACGGTGGTAAAGGTCGATCTGCATCTCTTGCGTCTTCTCCAGGAAGTGCCGCAGGGTAAATATCTGGTCAATGGTGGATTTGCCAGGTCTAAAGCCGCATTGGTATGGCCCAATTATTTCATTGACCATAGGCCTTAGCCGTTTGCACATTATCCCTGACACTATCATGTAGGCAATTGGGAGAAGACTTATGCCCCTATAGTTAGAGCATACAGTCTTATTTCCTTTCTTGTGGACAGGGCACAGGATGCTCAGCTTCCAATCGTCGGGTACTCGTTCTTCCTGCCAGATGGTGCTAACTAGCGTTGAATACACCTTGTCAGCGTGTCGCCTCCGGTTCTGAACAGCTTGGCTGGTCATCGGCTCCTGCTGTTTTATTATTCTTCTACCGGTCTATTGCTGTCTTTACCTCATTTTGGCTGAGCGGTATACATTCAATACCATCTTCTGGGATTGGATCTGTGTCGGATACCAACCGCTTTGAAAAATTTCCTCTCCATATCCTGAGCACACTATCTGTATCAGTTACTTAACTACCTTGCTGGTCTCTACAGGAGAATGTGCCTGTACCAAAGCCATCAGTTTGATGTTTGACTCTCTGGTAGAATTTTCGGACTTCATTCTGGCTCCTGTACATCTCGATTTTTTCGCACTCCCGCTTTTCCATCTCTCTCTTTTCCCAGCGGAAAAGACGTTTCTCCTCTCTCCTTTTCTCCCGATATTTCTCTAGAGCGCTACGCGTTGCTACTGATTGTAAAGTAGCCCTATATGCCGCATTTTTCTCTTCGGTAGCAGCACGACACTCCTGTTCATACCATGGATTCCTTGGTGGAGGTCTCTGGTACTGATTTTGCGGCTGTTTGCATGGAGTGGGCAATGTTTTTACATTGTCCTGATATGTTATCGGGACGAGGAGTGCTTTCATTAAGCAGTTGGGCCAGTTGAGTGGAATATGCTGTGGCTATCTGTTGTGATTGCAGCTTACCGATGTCCAACGTCCGTGTTATGTCTGTTCGCACTTTGTTTGCTACGTTCAGTCTGGTACGTACCTTTGCTGCAACATGGTAGTGGCCTGAGTCTATGTATGCATTTCGAACAGATCGTACATCCAACACGCTCGATGCATGTCTTCCATCTATCACAACGTGATCAATTTGATTACTTGCTCTTTGATCTGGAGACAGCCAGGTGCCCTTATGAATACCGAGATGCTTAAATCAGATATAGCTAACTACCATGTTTTTTGCAGCTGCAAACTCTATCCGCCTCATACCATTGTCAGATGTTTCACTGTGGAGACTGAATTTCCCGTCTGTTGGGCCAAAGATATTCTCCTTTCCAATTTTGGCATTAAAATCGCCTAGTATAATTTTAATGTCATGGACAGGGCAACGGTCATATGTTTCTTCTAAGCGCTCGTAAAATATACCTTTGGTCTGTTCGTCCTTTTCTTCAGTGGGAGCATGAGCGCAAATAAAGCTGATGTTGAAGAATTTAGCTTTTATTCGAATTGCAGCGAGTCTTTCATTCACTGGGCTGAAGCTGGAGACCAGATGTTTTAACCTCCGAACAAACAACAAATCCGCAACCAAACTCATGCTTTGTGTCATGGCAGCTATAATACAGCGCGTCACCTTTAGGTGTTGTTGTGACGCCTTTCCCAATCCATCGTATTTCCTGTATGGCAGCAATGTCGGCCTTGTACTTTTCAAGTACATCTGTCAATGCGTAAACTGCACCTTCTCTATAAAGAGTGCGAACATTCCAGGTGAAGATTCGCAGATCATGGTCCTTAAAACGTTTGCGGGGGTCTTCAACTTTAGAGGGATTTGTTTTTCTTTTCTTTTGTTTTTTCACAGTAGGCTGCTTTTTCTAGGGGTGGGTTACAAACCCGACGCCCAAACCCAAGTTTTTAACGCTCTTATGGGTGAACGCGCGGCACATGTTAGCTCACTACCTTTAACGGCTGCTAAAGGCAGCTCCCCAGGTGATACCACGGGTAGGTCAGTGTCCACTTGAGGTGAAAGGGGGACCAACATAAATCCTGGGCTTTGCCATGTTAAAGCCGGTCAGGACCGTTCCTTGGTACCTACCATCCCCTACGTCACGTTTTCATAGTCCTCGTAAAACGGAAACTCCCGATTTTGAGAATTTTACAATTTCAGCCACATCATTCATGAAAATCTCACCAGACCTGTTTAAATAGAGGAAACACGTCCACACGATTGTGGCAGGGAAGCATGGCAATAACACCGAAGCAGTTACAGGATCGACAACATGTTCCCCTGGTACTTTGTTGCATTCTTTATTGCTGCCTTCTGACTGGTGTAAATATTCGTCTATTGCATACCACACTGTCGCCGTATAGTCTACCACAGAAAAGTCTATTGTTTTGTTAGAGTTCGATAAGCTTTTCCTTGCCAGTACCTCAAGTGCCAACACAAATATTTCGGGGCAGTTAGTGATCGTAATCAGTACACCATCAACCAACCAGGGAGCCTTATTCCAGCCGTCTAAGTGGTGAACAATGTGGTACTACATTATGCTGCGTATAACTTTATATTCCTCAGATGGAGGAACTGTACTAAGTTAGCTATTCAGATATTTAAATTATCACATATGTATGTCATGTGACGACAGGATTCAACGCGAATATTGTACAATCATCTGCTTACATTCGGATCTATATGTCATTCGGAGGGTGTGAAATTTCAGAAAAGTTGAATATGAACAGTTTCGTAAATAACTCCCCACCCTAGAGAACGCCCTTTTTCACTCTACGGGTCTTCGATTTTTACTTCTGAATTTCAGAAACGACTGTAGTGCAATTCTCTAACTCATTTTTGGAGTTACCGACAATTGTCGGTAAAATTAAAATGCTTATAATTTCGGTAATTACCGATGCTTTTCGGTAAGTTAGCGACGAATAAAAAGTAATCGTAAAGTTCTACCGAAAGTAAGAGTGTTGTCAACTTTTATTTGAACTTTTCATTCATAATTTTGAGTTTTAATTTAATCGATTTTTGTCGGTAACTCAAAAAATGTGTTAGAGAATCGCACTACTGGTACATTTTTGTACATTTTTGTAGTTGGTTGTTTGACTCAATTTTGATCGGTTTGATCTCTGTAGGCCAAAATCTGAGAAAAACTTATAACGGAAACTTGACCTTAACGATTTTGACCTTGAAGATGCGGTTGAATCGATTTTATGTGTTCACAATTATTATTCTCTAAGACGAGTGCTACAAGTTTGCAGTCTGACAAAATGATCCCTTTTTACATCAAGGCCTCAGGTCTTTGGGCCCATAACCGCGAATTTCGAAGTGAGCGGGGACACGTGTCTTCTTATTTTTCATCTTCTATCACGCTGCGGTATCAGAATGCTGATGTTGGGCCATGTTGATGTTGGGCAACTTTGAGACTAGTTCTCACCATAGTGAGGAGTACTGACTCTAGATTTTTTTCTACTAACGACAGTAGGGAAACCGGTCTGTACGTTTCGCCTCTGCCAACTTTACCAGATTCGGTTGAAAAGTACACTGTTCACGTCAAGAGTACGTTAACTAACTATTGGGTATTCAGGACTCGCATAAAAAAGCTCTTCTCGCCCATTCGCCAGTCCTGTCGCCTCGTTGATAAACATTGTATTCGACTGTCAGGTATGTATCAGTTACCAGGTGATCTAAGGGACTGGACAGCTTTCTGAATCGGTGATTGGTAAATTATCTAAAAAGTGCGGCAATCAGAGGAGAACAGAATTTGGAATTTGGCGTTGAAGTTCCCTAGCATCAGACGGTTTTTACTCCCAAAAAGCGAACCAATGTCAGGCACGTAACACAAGGTACAGCTATTTATCGGGGAAATGTACACATTCCAGCTAAAAATGAGCTTTGTTTTGTAAATCTAGTGGACAACAATGTTTCTCCGACTCATAAAGACTACAATCTTGCAAACTTTGTAACGCAGGTCTCTGCATTGAATTGCAGGATTGATGAATTTCAGGTGCTCTTAACAACAAGACGATGTACAATGTGCGGGTTTTTTATTGGAGACTGCGGAGTTGTTTCGATGTCTGAAGATGAATGTAACGTCGAAGATGGAGACACGCTGGGAGATGTTCTGGTGCAGCATACATACATACCTTCAGGATTGTAAGGCATCAGCAACGCTTCAACATTTAAAACCACACTTATAAAGTAATATAAATAAATAATCAAAATAAATAAATAATAAAAATAAATTAAACTAAACACTAAGACACAAATGTTAAACTTTCGAGCGAGAGGTACGCTTAGTTAAACTAAATTTTGACAAACTATTGGGAGATCCAAAGTTTGGACCAAATTGGTTGCCCCATTCAAGTGATATCGTCCTAGTATTTTAGTGAAATTTTTTAAATATTGGGGAGAAGTACCGGAAGTTGTGGACAGGTATTGCCCCATGAAACTAAGTTTGGATATAATGTGATGAAGACCAAATGTTGGAACAAATCGGTTTGTTACCGTGCTCTCCGACCGCCACATATAGTGACATACAGGTTTTTTTACACCTTTCGGGCTGTTTTCCCAAGAAATATGGACTTGCCCTTGAAAACACTTTTACCGTCGTAATGGAGGTAGCGAATGCAAATCGCTTCAATGAAAATCAAAGTGATTCGAAAGCAGGTCTTAAAGTGAACTTATCCGAAATTTTGTGTGAGAGGTACCAGAAGGAGTAGACAAATATAATCCATATTCGAATCTGATCTATATCTGGTAGATATATTAGTATATGCATTGATTACATCGGTCGCTCCCTCCAAGAACTTTTTAACTTTTGTGGGAGAGGTACCTTAAGGAGTGGACCGATATGGCTTATCTTCGAATTTCAACTACATATGTTTGGACATAATATTACGAAGGACAAATTTTGGAACGAATTGACAGATCCGTTGGAGAGTTATCTTGCGCGCTCCAACCACTACACACGGTGTCATAGGGACTTTTCGCACCTTTTAGGCTATTTTCTCAGAAAGTATGGACTTGCCCCTGATGCAACTTATACCGTCGTATGGGAGGCAGTGAAAAGTTGTTGCAACAAAAATCAAAGCGATTTAAGCGCAGGTCCTAATCTGAACTTATCCGAAACTTTGTGTGGGAGGTACCCGAAGGAGTGGACCGATTGAGTCCATATTGGAACCTTATCTAAGTCTGGTAGAAATTTCACGATGTGCAACGTATGGATCAAATTTTCCGAAATTTTTCGAACTTTAGTGGGGGAGGTATCGGAAGGAGTGGACCGATATAGCCCATCTTCGAACTTAAACTAAGTTTGGGCAAAATATTACGAAAGCCAAATTTTGGACCGAATCAGTTGATCCATTCGAGAGTTATCGTGCGCTCCAGCCAGCCAGCCAGACAAACGGACGGACTTTGCTAAATCAACTCCTAATTGTCTGAAACGGATTTCGTCCAAACATACTTGGGGTCTAAAACCATTATTTAGATGAGGCACATTTTTGCCCGTTTGAAAGTGTATATACCCTCGTTAGCATAAATTCTGAGGGTATAAAAAAATAAATAAATAAACAAATAAATAAATTATTAAATAAATACATAAATAAAATCTGGGGATATCGTTATATGGGAGCTATACCAAACCGACCCATGTTGACAATTATTGGTGCAGAAGTTTCGTGAATGCAGGGTACCTCAAATGTCAAATTACGCTTACTTCAGTCAAAAAATGTAGCTGAAAAATGTCGACAATAGGAAAGCACCGTTATATGGGGCTATACCTAAATATGAACATTTGTTGATAATTTTTGTCAAGAAGTTTCGTTACTGCAGGAAACCTCAAACGACAAATTGTTGGTAGTTCAACCAAAACATGTACATAAATGCCTAAAAATACCGAAAATCGGAAGGTACGGTATATAGGGGTTATACCAAAACATAGATCTAGATAGACAATTTTTAGTGAAGAAATTTTGTGACCACTGGGAAACGTAAATGTCAAAAATGTAGCTAAACTCCTCAAAATACTGAAAATAGGGAGGTATCATAACATGGACTTATGTAGTTATTTTTTATACCCTCAACATTTATGCTAACGGGGGTATGTACACTTTCATATGTGCAAAATGTGGCTCATCGAAATAATGGTTTTAGACCCTAAGTATGTTTGGACGAAATCCGTTTCATGCAGTTTATAGTCGATTTAGCATTGTCCAGTCCGTCTGTCTGTCTGGCTGGCTGAAGCGCACGATAACTCTCGAACAGATGAACGATTTGGTGCAAAATTTGGCTTTCGTGGCATTTTCATCAAATTTAGTTTAAGTCCAAAGATGGATTATATCGGTCCACTCCTTCCTGTACCTCCCCCACAAAAATTCGAAAAGGTTCGGAAAATTTTTGCGCACGATAACTCTTGAAGCGAGTAACTGATTTGGTCCATGCCTTGCACATCGTGAAATTTATATCAGACTTAGATGAGGTTCCAACAGGGATTTTATCGGTCCACTCCTTCGGTTACCTCCCACACAAAATTTTAGATAAGTTCAGTTTAGGACCACCTCTCGACTCGCTTTCATCTTTGTTGTAATAACTTCTATTCACTGCCCTCCATACGACGGTACAAGTTTCATCAGGGGCAAGTCCATACTTCCTGAGTAAATAACCTGAATGATAGAAAAAAACCCTATGACACCGTGTGTAGTGGTTGGAGTGCAAGATAACTGTAGAATGGATTGGCCTTCGTAATATTTTGTCCAAACTTATTTTAAGTTCGAAGATAAGCCAAATCGGTCCACTCCTTCGGGTACCTCCACCACAAAAGTTCAAAAATGTTCGAAAAATTGTGCGCACGATAACTTCTGAAGGGAGTGACCGATTCGGTCCACACCTTACACATCCTTATATATCTACCAGATAAAGTTCAGGTTGGAATATTTTGTATATTTGTTCACACCTTTGGATACCTTTCACACAAAATTTCGGATAAGTTCACTTTAAGACCTGCTCTCGAATCACTTTGATTTCTAATTTGTTTACTGTGGCCAATTGAATATAATGATTGTTTATTTATTTTTAATGGGCTTTTTTCTGTTTTTCTGTTGCAGCAACTTGCATTCGCTGTCTCAATTATGATGGTAAAGATTTTTTCAAGGGCAAGTCCATACCTCTTGAGAAAACAGCCCGAAAGTTGTAAAAAATCCCTATGACACCATATGTAGTGGGTGGAGAGCACGATAACTCTCGAACTGATCAACCGATTTGCTCCAAAATTTCGCCTTCGTCATATTTTGCCACTTCGTCATATTTTTGAAACTAGTTCGAAGATATTCAATACCGGTCCACAACTTCCAGTACTTCCCCCGAATACTTAAAAAATATCACTTAAATGGTAGGCACGATATCTCTTGAAAAATTTGGTCCAATCGTTGGATCTCCTAATATTTTGTTCAAATTTAGTTTAACTTCTAAAATGGAGATACCTTAGGGTACCTCCCCCACAAAAGTTCAACATTTGTGTGCAGTTTAAGGTCTGTTCGAAGATCTTTTGGCAATGTATACCGATGCTGTTCGTTGTGGTCCTGTTTACAGCAATATGATGTTTTCCGTGGACAAATTCAAGTTTCCTGGCATACTGGTCCAAAAGTTATACGATGACCCACTGAAACGACTAATGGACGTGATACCTATCGAAAAGATATGACTCCCAAATAAGATCCACTTCCATAATGGACTATGTCTGTCCATTCCTTTAAGTACCTCCTCTGCAACACTTTTGAACTTTAATCCTAATCCATAATTTTGTCGACAAGTTCAAATGTCCAAAAAAGGCCACAAAATACTGAAAAGACCCAAAATACATACGATCTAACCGTAGATGAAAGATTCAATACACATAGGTTGTGGGTATAACTCTGTCGGCAAAGCCGACTGATACATTTTTTCTTGATCGTGAAGAAGTTTCCTGGCCGTAGGGAACCTCAAATATCAAATTAAGCGTAAATCAGTCTAAAAAAGTAACTAAATACCTCAGAATACCCCAAATCGGGACGTACCGTTATATGAGGGCTATACCTAAACATGGATCTATTTTGACAATGTTTGATGGAGAAGTTTTGTAAACACTTAGTAAAAAAATTTAGCTAAAGAAATGTTGTATATGGCTGAAATAGCCAGGAAACGTCTCCTACTCCACTACGCTGAAGGGTATATTTGTTGCCGTTAAATAGTTATTAACAATTTTTCTGTCAACCTTATTGCTCATCAGTTGTATACCTCTCCATTCTTTTTCTGAGATTAAAGTCTTACAATTTGACAACCTATGGCTTTATTCCTTTGCAAAAAAAACAACAAAGCAAACAACAATTTTTTTCTTATTGCCTTTGGCAAAAAGGTCAATTGGCAAATGGCACCTAATGACATATTGATAACAATCAATGTAAGAACTTTTCTATTATTTTTGTAGTTGTTGTTGTGGTTTCTATTAAAACAAAATTAAAACCCATCAAAATCTCATTACTTAGTGACTCCCACACAAATGTAGGAAATAAATAAAAACTAAACTCATATACCCACACCCACACCCACAACATCAGCAGCAACTCCAACAGGGATGTACTTTATCATCATCATCAACAACAACGCCGCCAGCGTCTTCAATTTAACCTCTAAAATTAAATCGCAAAAGAAGGAAGAAAACAAAACAAACAACAAATCTTCGCAGAATAACAGATATTAACTAGCACAAGTTTTCTATTTCTCTTGCCATATATCATTTTTTTTTTGCAACGTATTGCAAATTACTAATTGCAATAACAGGAAAAACTGAAGCAGAAGAATCGCAACACAAGCTGTTACAACGACATATACGTATGTATATATGTATACGTTCTGATGTATGGAAATAGTCCGGAAGGCTAATGAGAAATATTAATCAAATGGAGAGGTACAAATGTTTATGGTCAGCTAATGTAACCACATAATACGCATCATTTCTAGATGGGAAATGTATCGAAAGAAGTCAGTCACTTTGTCACGAACTGAATGTGCCTGAATTGAAATAAAAATGTTAGATCCCACATATATTAAGATCAGACAATTTGATGACTTTCGAAGGGGTAACCGATTTGATCTAAATTTTGTGCATAGTAATATTTCTTCAAAACAATGGACCAATTCGGATATGGACCACAATTTCGGGTACCTCTTCCACAAAAGTTCAAAAAATTTTTGATGAAATGCAGTTTAATGACTGTTCGAGAATCGTTATCGAATTTTTACTAAAGTTAGTCCTTGTGGCTTCAAAGAAAAGCTAATGGGCCAGTCCACGTAGGAACAGATTAATCTTATAATAAAGATACTGAATGTCTTGAGAGAAGTCTCCCTTGTCCCGTATGGGATGTTGTGGAACAATGATTTTTTTTTAATGGCTTGGTGAGGGTTGCATGTGTAGAGGGAGAGATATTTTTGTTAATCAGGGATTTATTTTTGATACAATTCATTTGAAAAGAATAAACATGTAGTAAGCAGACCGCCTTATCGTAGGAGATCGTTACAAGAAAACAAGTAAAAAAGTGTCAGGCGGCTTTGCCGACAGATATATACCCTCAGCCTATGTGAAGTAAAACTTTCACCTACGGACATATCGAATGTATTTAAGGTCTTTTCAGAATGTTGTGGCCATTTTGGACATTTGAACTTGCCGACAAAAATGTGGATTAGGAATTAACTGCACTAAGACACAAATGTTGAACTTTTGTGGGGTAGGTACCCTAAGGGAGGACCGATATGGACCATTTTAGAAGTTGGACCAAATCTGTTGAACAGTTCGAGAGCTACCGTGCTCTCCGACCGCCACATATGGTGACATAGGGTTTTTTACACCTTTCGGGCTGTTTTCCCAAGAAATATGGACTTGCCCCTGAAAAAACTTTTACCGTCGTAATGGAGGTAGCGAATGCAAATCGTTTCAACAAACATCAAAGTGATCCGAGAGCAGGTCTTAAAGTGAACTTATCCTAAATTTTGTGTGAGAGGTACCAGAAGGAGTAGACAAATATAGTACATATTCGAACCTGATCTGTATCTGGTAGATATATTAGGATGTGCAAATGATGGGATTACATCGGTCACCCCCTTCAATTTTTCCGAACATTTTTGAACTTTTGTGGGGGAGGTACCTGAAGGAGTGGACCGATATGGCTTATCTTCGAATTTAAACTATATTTGGACAAAATATTACGAAGGCCAAATTTTGGATCGAATCGGCAGATCCGTTCGAGAGTTATCATGCGCTCCAACCACTACACACGTAGTCATAGGGGCTTTTTGCATCTTTCAGGCTATTTTTTCAGAAAATATGGACTTGCCCCTGATGAAACTTGTACCGTCGTATGGGGTGGGCACTGAATACAAGTTGTTACAACAAAAATCAAAGTGATTTGATAGCAGGTCCTAATCTAAACCGATCCGAAATATTGTGTGGGAGGTACCCGAAGGAGTGGACCGATTGAGTCCATATTGGAACCTCATCTAAGTCTGGTAGAAATTTCACGATGTGCATATTATGGATCAAATCGGTTACTTTCATCAACAGTTATCGTGCACACAAATGTTCCGAACATTTCCGAACTTTTGTGGGGGAGGTACCGGAAGGAGTGGACCGATATCTTCGTACTTAAACTAATTTCGGGCAAAACATTACGAAAACCAAAATTTGAACCGAATATGTTCATTCCTTCGAGAATAATCGTGCGCTCCAGCCAGCCAGACAGACGGACGGACATTGCTCAATCGACTCCAAATTGTCTGAAACACATTTCGTCCAAACATACTTGGGGTCTAAAACCATTCTTTTGATGAGGCGCATTTTGCCCGTATAAAAGTGTATATACCCTCGTTAGCATAAATGCTGAGGGTATAATGAGATTAGAATTCCCATTGTTAAATGTGGTATGTGAGTGATGAAGGGATGAAAGATACCAAGGAACGGTCCTGAACGGCTTTAACATGACAAAGTCCCTCTCTCATCTCAAGTGGCCACTGACCTCCCCGTGGTGTTACCTGGGGTAGCTGCCTTTAACACACCGCGCGTTCACCCATAAGAGCGTTAAAAACGTGGGTTTGTAACCCTCCCCTATGAAAAAATCAAAGAAAAGAAAAGCAAACCCCTCTAAAGTTGACGACCCCCGCAACGGAATGTTCGCACTCTTTATAGAGAAGCTGCAGTTTACGCATTGGCAGATGTACTTGAAAAGTACAAGGCCGACATTACAGCCATACAGGAAATACGATGGTTTGGGAAAAGAGTCACCCCAACACTTAAAGGTGACGCACTGTATTATAGCTGCCATGAAACAAAGCATGAGTTTGGCTGCTGATTTGTAGTTGGAGGAGGTTAAAACATCTTTTCTCCAGCTTCACCCCAGTGAATGAAAGACTCGCTGCCATTCGATTCAAAGCTAAATTCTTCAACATCAGCTTTATTTGCGCTCATGCTCCCACTGAAGGCAAGTACGAACAAGCGCTTAGAAGAAACTTATGACCGTTGCCCTGCCCATGACATTAAAATTATACTAGGCGATTTTATTGCCGAAATTGGAAAGGAGAATATCTTTGGCCCAACAGTCGGGGAATTCAGCCTCCACAGCGAAACATCTGACAATAGTATGAGGCTGATAGACTTTGCAGCTGCAAAAAAATTATGGTTAGCAGTACCAGATTTAAGCATCTCGGTATTCATAAGGGCAAGATCAAAGAACAAGAAATCAAATTGATCACGTTGTGATAGATGGAAGACATTCATCCAGCGTGTTGGATGTACGATCGTTGCGACATGCAAACATAGACTCAGGCCACTACCTTGTTGCAGCAAAGGTACGTACCAGATTAAACGTAGCAAACAAAATGAGAACATACACAACACGGAAGTTGGACATCGGTAAGCTGCAATCACAACAGATAGCCACAGCATATTCCACTCAACCGGCCCAATAGGTTAATCAAAACACTCCTCGTCCCGATAACATATCAGGAGAATGGCAAAACATTGCCCATTCCATGCAAACAGCCGCAAAATCAGTACTTGGATACCAGAGACCTCCCCCAAGGAATCCATGATATGACCAGGAGTGTCGTGCTGCTACCGAAGCATAATGCGGCATATAGGGCTACCTTACAATCAATAGCAACGCGTAGCGCACGAGAGAGGTATCGGTAGAAAAGGAGAGAGGAGAAACGTCTTTTCCGCAGAAAATAGAGAAATAGATGGAAAAGCGGGTGTGTGAACAAATCGAGATGTACAGGAGACAGAATAAAGTCCGAAAATTCTACCAAAGAGTGAAACATCAAACTGATGGCTTTGGAACTGGCACATCCTCCTGTAGAGACCAGCAAGGTAATCTGGTAACTGATACAGATAGTGTGCTAAGGATATGGAAAGAGCATTTTTCCAAACTGTTGATATCCAATAGTAGCGAAGTCGACGAAGATACCACAGATCCAATCCCAGAAGATGGTACTGAATGTATACCACCCGGCCAAGATGAGGTAAAGACAGCAATAAACCGGCTGAAGAATAATAAGGCAGCAGGAGCGGATGACCTACCAGCCGAGCTGTTTAAAACCGGAGGCGACACGCTGATAAGGTGTATGCATCAGCTAGTTAGCTCCATCCGACGATTGGAACCTGAGCATCCTGTGTCCCGTCCATAAGAAAAGAGAAAAGACTTTATGCTCCAACTATAGAGGCATAAGTCTTCTCCCTATCGCCTACAAGATACTGTCAGGGATATTGTGCGAACGAATAAAGCCCATGGTCAACGAAATAATTGGACCTTACCAATGCGGCTTTACACCTGGCAAGTCCACCATTGACCAGATATTTACCCTGCAAATCCTTGTTGTCGATTATAAAGCAGCCTTCAAAGGTATTCGAAGCCATGTCTGAATTTGGTATCCGGACAAAGCTTATTCGGCTTTTTAAAATGACTCTGACACAAGATCTTCAGTTAAAATAGGAAAGAATATCTCCGAAGATGTTTCAGGCAAGGAGACAGCCTTTCGTGTGATCTCTTCAACATCCTGCTGGAAAAGGTTATACGAGAGGCAAACGTCAAAAGAAGTGGCACAATCTACATAGCCACATGTTACTTGCTTATGCTGATGTTATAGACATCATGGGACGATTCGTAAAGGAAGTAACCGATACCTTTATGAAGTTCGAAGGAGAATCCGCTAAAGTGGGTCTGGCGGTAAACGGCGAAAAGACCAAGTTGATGGTGTCGACGCGCAATGCGTCCATTGAGATGGGACCAACTGTTGAAGTTGGTTCCTATAATTTTGAGGTAGTTAAAGATTCGAATACCTCGGCACCGCTGTAAACACAACAAACGACATCTGTTGTAAAATAAAAAGAAGAATTGAATTGGCCAACAGATGCTACTTTGGCTTAAGTAAGCACCACAACTCGTCAAACCAAAATAACGCTTTACAAAACACTGATACCAGCCGTGCTGATGTATGGTTCCGAAGCCTGGGTACTTGCGCAAGCAGATAAGGCAGTGATTGGCGTGTTTGAGAGAACAATTCTTCGAAAGATCTACGGACCAATCTGCGTTAACGGTGAATATCGACGTCGCATGAACCACGAGCTGTATCAGCTATACAACGACATCAGTATAGATAAACATATCGAGATGCATCGATTGCGTTGGCTAGGCCATATCATAAGAATGAGCGATGATGAACCCGCTAAAAAGGCGTATGAATACATGTCACATGGCGGTGCACGCAGAATCGGCAGGCCTAAGCTTCGATGGGGCATATAAGTGGATGAAGAAATGAAAAGGCGCGGTATTCCAGAAAGCGAAGCGAAAAACAGGGAGAATTGGAGATCTTTTTTTAGTACGGTCTATGGAACAAATGTTTTGTAATGGGCCAGCTCAGTAAGTATTTTAACAAACATAGTGACCTGTTATAGTCAAATTTTCGATTTTAATGAAAAAAATGGACCGATTTTTGCCCAAAAATCGGTCAAAACAAATTAAAAAAAATCTGTCTCACTTAAAGACAAGATTTTTATGTATTCAATAAGCTCACCAAAATATACGAAGATCGGTCTATCCATATTCGAGCTATAGTTGGCACCGACTTCAAGTATGGCATTTCGAGAAAAACGCGTTTTAAGTTTTTATTTCGGTTTACATGAAAAAAAAATGTATTTTTGGTAAAATTACAGGGAGTCATCTATTCCTGGTCCATACAGGAGCTCTTCCGCCGAGGATGCAGCTTGTAAAATGGAAATTTGGTGTTGCCTTCGCAACATTCTTCCTTCACGAGTGCACTCGGCCACACGTCTCTCTGCCAGCGCAATTAGTGCTTGGTCGATTTTTTTAGCATATTAGTGTGCGTTTTGTCCACAGCTCAATCCGATCGAGATCAAATAAAATAACAATGATTTTGTACCTTCGTTAAAAATACCAATCGCAATGTAAGCTGTTAAATTTACAACGAGTGCTCCACTTGAAAGGGTTTTAGGGCAAATTTTCAAAATAAGTTGATTGAAGCTTTCGTTGCTATTTTGATTGAAGCCGCCGACGCATCTTTCGAGTGAAGACTCTTTACTTAGATCGTTGTATATTGGCATCCAAACATTTGATGGAAGTAGTCTGTAATCGTGTATGAAAGCCTCTTTTCTTGCCCGAGTCCGTTGATATGAACACCACGAGTCTTCACCGGTTGGACATCTCTCGTGACGTGGATTTGTATCGCTTGAACTGTAATGATCAATTGTGAATTGAATTCGAATGGCGTCGAATTGCAAGTCCTTAGTAGACAGTGAGCGTGTCAATCAATTTTCCTGTCAACATTCCTTTGCCTCCAAGCTTTTTGGTACTTTTTACTAAACTTCGAAATTTGGGGCCACATACGCTTTTGGACGTTCTTTATGACTTCTACCTCGCCATTTGGATTAGAATTAGATTTTTTGGACACCCTACTGGGTACACATTGTCAGTTTGGAACGGCAGAAAGAGATCTAATGTGACATAGTAGTCTTCTCTTCGCCCTGTCACTTCGGGTGTGCTTACCAAACTGTCTATTTAAATAAGTTTAACGTTACCAAACGTGTCTGAGGTCCTATCATCCTTCCACCAGGGTTCAAATATGACTTAACTGCTGATTTAGCCACTTGCCTCGCTTATGTTCATCGATATACCTGTTAACATCCAGTGGCGAGTGGCTGCAGCAGTGAGAGATATCGCGGAACGTTCTTTCTACTACCCGAACATTAAAAGGGTTTGGTATATATTTAAAGAACTCTGTGAAACTAGACCAATTAACCCTCCCATGATTGATGAAAATGCGGCATTCAGAGGTGATGAAATCGGGCGGTCTGCTGATAAAGACAATTATTGGGAGATGGTCTGATCCAAGAGAAACGATAGGTTGTCAGGTAAAGTCATTTGTCAGACACGATGATTATGTCTGGCGAACTGGGACACTATCGGCTAATTCTGATTGGGTCGTCCTCATTGACCATGCAAAATGTATAGCTATCTGTAGAGCAATCTGCTCCGGTCGTTTCCAAGGATAGAATATCCAAGTATGAAATGCCCAAAGATGTAACCCTCAAAGGATTAAGTTGAGGTTTACGTCTTTGGGCATTTCAATCCTTAATCTAAATCTTAGACAACTTGTTCAGCAACTATTCCAAAATACTAAAAGAAATCAATGCGACAAAACGGCATCTTGAGCATGAATACTATGATACTATGCTTTTTGAATATTTTTTTTTATTTTTTTTCTTTCTCTTTGAATATTGTAAAAGGGTTTTTGCCCTCGTTACCCTATGAGTTCTAGTGTGCCAATTAAATAAAGAAAAATCCATGAATAAATTCCAACTCTTATAACATATTGTATATAGTCGAAGTATTTCAATAGATTACAAAAGTTTTGCTTCCAACGAACTAAAAAAACACTCCGCACTCAGTGGTCAGATTGAGAAAAAAAAATAACAAAGTACAACACGCAATACATGGTACCATAACAATCTTCAACCATTAGCCGCCATTCAAGTGTGGAAAAAACAAGAAAATCTCAGATGAAGAAAGAAAATAAAAAAAAGAAACTGAACAACAACAAACCTTGACTTTCACATTCGTATTTCAGCGAGACCATCAGTTAGCAGTCAACACACATCAGTTCACATACATACATACAAATGTTGTATGTGTGCTAAAGCTTCGTTTTGCAGAGAAGAACAACAACAAAAACTGACAATGGCATGTTATTGCACTACAGTAATTTTCTGCAAACACACGACACACACAGCGAGCGAAATCCAAATGCCATGTGAAAAACAAAACAAAAAATCCCTAGTTCTCAGATACGCACCTACGCAAACGTGTTGGTATGTGTGTATAATTTTCTAGAGCGTAACAAAGTCATTAAGAGCACAAAATGCCATATTTTAGCTTTTTTTGTTTTCTTTCGTTTCGTTTCATTTTTTTTTTTTTTTTTGCCTTCCTTCTTCTTTGTTGTCATTTTTTACGTTGTTTTGTGTTTATCGTTGTTTTGAATTATGGTAGAAGGTTTTTAGTTTCAAACAGAAAAAAGGACATGTGAAAATCAAAAGAAAAACAGCAGCACGAATGGCGGCTTGAATAACAACAGCTGATTGATAGTCTCTTTCATATTTCGTGAGAATATACAAAGAGAAGAGAAATGTGCGGTTGGTAATGTAAGCCAAATGTGTGGCGCTTGTGTAAATTTGAGTAGAGTGTTCGTGAAAAACAAACAATTATGGTGTCGGATTGCTCTGATCTATTTTTTATGGGAATATGCTTTGGAATGAAATGAATTAAGGTTCTAATTTTTCAAAGAAATTCGTAGATAATAATTGGTTAATGTTAACGTATTAGCAATTTTATTGATGTATATAAATCATACGCATGAATGAACTGCACTAAAAAAAGTAAAATAATAAAAATAGTAAAATAATGTGATGATTTATTTCCATTTCAAAAAAATTAAAAAAAAAAATGAATCGTGGAATTCCATATTTTCTGTAAGTTAGCGATTAAAATTAAGCAGTCCTCAGTCATACCAGTAGGTAAGTAAAAATTGCCGTAAAATAACCTCTTCGAAGTTACAGAAAACTATTTTTGAAATAATTTTTATATGGGTTTAAACCATTTTATACCCTCAGCCTTAAGGCTAGAAAGTGTATGTATATGGGAAAAACCAAATAACCTTTACAATTCCATTTGAAAAAAAAAAATTAAAACAATTTCGATTTGTTTGGTTTCAAATCTGTTCGCGTTCACAAAATTGGCCGATTCGCTCAAAAGTTACAGCGGTTTTTATTCTCTAATAAAGAAAAATATTTTAAAATTTCTTATTTGTTATATTGAGAAAATTTATGCATATATCAGTAACAGCATTTGATATCCACCCGTAGACCATGATTTTTAAAATTTAGATTTATTTTTCAGAAAATCAAAAAAATTAAAAAATATGGGGCCAAATCTATATTATATCTATACTACATCAGAGTCCGTATATGTCTCTAAAAAATAAATTAAAAATACGTACAGAATCTAGCCAACGCGTAAAAAATATGAAACCAAAACTATAAACATTGGCTTTATAAATGGCATATTATAGCTACAACAATAAAGCAAAAACTTATTCTTAAAATATTATTTCAAATATATTTTTTGGTTCGATTAGAAAAATTAGCAAAAATATATTTGGGAGTTCTTTAACTATTTCGCTAAAATTCCATACAATAATTAACGTATACTGCTAAAACTTCCTCAAGAAATATGGTCTACCTTCGCGAGAGCTTAACTGCTTACTGCGATAATTTATAAGGATAGGAAATTAAGAATAATATTGAAATTACAATCATTTAAAAAGTATGAAAATCAAAAACCCTGTTATTCGCGAATTAGTTAAAATCATTTGATGCGCATCCGATTTTGGATACAGCGAATCAATCCCTTTCAATATCTATGCATATTTCGACGTTTTACTCAGCGGCCATTAAGTAGCACCCATCAAAAATACGTCAATATACACCTATTTCAGAAAGATTCTTTAAGAACAGCGGATGTGCCTCCACATTCTATTTTGCGTAAAAGACCCATATTACTCGCGCATCTCTGTAATTTATGGCGCAAATATTATAATCGCGTATAAGGGATTCAATTCATGTAAAAATGTTTAAAGAAAATCGCGGTTTAGTACGCGGATTTTTTAAAATATATTTTTGCTGATTTTTCTATTTCCAAGGTATCTATATCCACGGTTTTAGTGGATTGATTCGATCGCGAAAGGGCTCATTAGATCCGTCGGGTAAAAAAACTAAATACACGCGGGGTTCAAAGGAAATTGAATGACACTTGTAAATATTACATGCAAAAAATAGATTTTTTAAGAAAATTCACGCACCAAATTTTGGCCTTTAGACTCCAATTACTAGATACTGTAGGGAGCAATCTCATGAGATATACATTAAACGATGTAAAATCACGAGTTCTATAATGCTATTATTAGTTTGGAATACTAAACAGTTGCGCGTCCGGATTATTAAAAAAATTCAAAAAAACCCGAAATTCCGACTTCAAGATGTCAGCATCAATTTTAGGTGGATGCAGTGGCTATATCGAAAAATCATACACTAGTATAATTTTGCCCGTGGAGTATTCTGTCATTCTTTCTTTGGGTTCGCTCCTTCAGTCTTTTCGGCAACCCTGGCATAAGTGTATAACATCTAAGGGGTAGTTTACACTATATGTAAATGTCATATGACATGAAAATTTCCATCATTATATAGTCGCTAATATGTGCAATATTGGGGATTTTCCTTACTCCATTTACTTTGTGCGTCCACACCAGCAAAAATGTAATAAAATTACGTCTCCACATTGCCTGCGTGGGTAGAGTTGGAATGTTTTTATTTCGTGTCATATGACATTTACATATAGTGTAAACTACCTCTAAGGGGAATTACTTTGAAGGGGACAAGATAGTTAATGGTTTTTTATACCCTCCACCATTGTACGTAGTGTACATTAAGTTTGTTTTTTCCGTTTGTAACTCATTGAAATAATCATTTGCGACCCCATAAATATCAATATTCTTGATCAGGGTAAAATTCTGAGTCGATCTATGCATGTCCGTCCGTCCGTCCGTCCGTCCGTCTGTGGTAATCACTCTAGCATCCATAAAAATGGAGATAGGACGCTGAAATTTTGGGAAGATGTGTCTTTTGTTTGCAGGCACGTTATGTTCGATGATGGGCTATATCAGTCCACATTTTGGTATAGCCCCCATATAACGGTACCACCCGATTTCAGGTATTTTGATATTTTTAGTCACATTTTCAAACCGAATTGGCTATAATTTGACATTTAGGGTTCCTAGTGATCTACAAACTTATATTCCAACAAGTATTCCAACAAGCGATTTTCCGTATTTTGAGAATTTTAGCTATAATTTCTAACCGAACTAGCTGTAATTTGACATTTGAGATTCTTTGTGGTCAGAAAACATCTCCATCAAAAATCATCAACATAGGTCCATGTTTTGGTATAGTCCCCATATAACGGTTCTTTCCGATTTTCGGTATTTTGAGGATTTTAGCCGCAATTTTTAACCGAAACTATTTATAATTTGACATTTAGGTTTCTCTGTGGTCACGAAACTTCTCTACCGAAAATCGAACTAGCTATAATTTGACATTTTAATTTTCAGTGGTCACGAAACTTCTTCACTAAAAATCGTCAACATAGGTCCATGTTTCAGTATAGCTCCCATATAACAGAACCTCCCGATTTTCGGTATTTTGAGGGTTTTAGCTACATTATTTGACGGAACTACCCGTAATTTGACTTTTTAATAAAACTTTTCCTCCAACAATTTTAAAGATATGTCGACACTTTGATATAGCCATATAGGTGGATCCTTTACCTGGCTCAACACATTTCTAAGATTAGATAATTTAGGCATTTGAGGGGTATCCATGGTCGAGAAATGTTTCCACCTAAAATATTAAAAGGAAACTAATTATTCCATTTTAATTAAGACTATTTTATGGTGGACGGTATAAAAAGTTCGGACCGGGCGAACTTACTGTTTTTTTTTACTTGTTCAAATTATTTTTGTCGTATCCACGTATGCTACATTTCAAAAGATGGAAAAGCCGACGTTTCAATTCTGAGTAAATATCGAAAGGTCGATTTTTACGATCTAAGTAAAAATAAAAAGATAAATTTTTAAGTTTATACCCTCAGTCTATGTGATACTTTCATCTACGGACAGATCGAATATATTTAGGGTCTTTTAGAATTTTTGCACTTTTTGACCATTTGAACTTGCCACCGAAAACATAATATCGCTGTAAACAGGACCACAACGAACAGAATCGGTATACATTTCCAAAGGATATTCGAACAGACCCTAAACTGCACTTTGACACACATTTTGAACTTTTTATGGGCGATTTTAGATGTTAAACGACATTTGGACCAAATTGGTTGCCCTGTTCAAGATATATCATGCATACCATTTTACTGACATTTTTTAAATATTGGAGGGAAGTACCGGAAATTTTGGACCGGTATTGCCCATCTTCGAAATGAAACTAAGTTTGGGCAAAATATGACGAAGGACAAATTTTGCACCAAATCGGTTGATCAGTTCGAGATTTATGGTGCTCTTCAACCACTACATATGGTGCCGTAGGGGTTTTTTACACCTTTCGGGCTGTTTTCTCAAGAAGTATGGATTTGCCCCTGAAACAAACTTTTAGCGTCGTAATTAAGGCAGCGAATGCAAGTTACTTTAACAAAAATCAAAGTGATTCGAGAACAGGTTTTAAAGTAAATTTATCCGAAACTTTGGGAGGTACCCGAAGAAGGTCAAATATAGGCCATATTCGAACCTGATCTATATCTGATAAATATATTAGGATGTGTAAAGTATGGACCAAATCGTTAACTCCCTTAAAAGTTATCGTGCGCACAATTTTTCCGAACATTTTTGAACTTTTATGGGGAAGGCACCTGAAGGAGTGGACTGATATAACCTATCTTCGAACTTAAACTAAGTTTGGACAGTTTTTTTGAGTTAACGATCTCCACAAAGTCCGAGTAGAAAGATTAGATAAGGGGATTGGCCAGGCCAACTGAAAACTTTCATATTGTTTTGAAATCACTCCTTAACCACTTACGATACATGTTTTGGCTCGATGTCTTCCTGAAATTTCCATTTAAGTGGCGTCTCTTCTTCAGCATAAGGCAACATCGCGCCTTTTAATACGTAACTATACTTCAAACCATCCATAATTCCATTAATTTTACGAACTGGTCCAATCCCTTGCCCCTAGAAAAAAATCCTAGACCATTATGTTCCGCCTCCATGGTTTAGGGTGTATTGCAAACAGTTTTAACCGTTGCCCATTTGGTCCACGCCTTATGGCATCTTAATATTTTAAATTAATCTTAGATTCATTAAAAAACAGCATAGTCCTTCATTTTTGGATACTACAGTTCAGATGGGTCTTGGCGAAATCCAGTATGGCGTTTTCATGTATTGTCGGTATTAAAGTATTTTTATACCCTACACCACTATGTGGTAAGGGGTATTATGTGTTAGTGCATTTGTATGTAACATACAAAAGGAAGCGAGATAGACCCATAGTTCCTTCTAGCGATATACATAGAATCACTTTCTGAGTCGATTTATGCATGTCCGTCCGTCCGTCCGTCCGTTCGCAACGTAAAGGTCGCATTTGTTGACCGATTTCGCTGAAAATTGGGGAATACAATTTTTTTAGCCGTCGGAAGATCAAGTTCGAAGATGGGATATACCGGTACACGTTTTGGTATAGCCCCCATATAACGGTACCCCCCGATTTACGGTATTTTGACGTTTTCAGCTACATTTTCAGACCGATTTGGCTATAATTTGACATTTAGGGTTCTTAAGTGTCAATAAACATATATAACAAAACTTGTGGACATAGGTCCACGTTTTGGTATAGCCCCCATATAACGGTACCCCCCGATTTGCGGTATTTTTACGTTTTTAGCTACATTTTCAGACCGATTTAGCTATAACTTGACATTTAGGGTTCTTATGTATCAATAAACTTATATAACAAAAGTTGTGGACATAGGTCCACGTTTTGGTATAGCCCCCATATAACGGTACCCCCCAATTTACGGTATTTTGACGTTTTTAGCTACATTTTCAGACCGATGTAGGTATAATTTAACATTTAGGGTTCTTAAGTGTCAATAAACATATATAACAAAGCTTGTGGACATAGGTCCACGTTTTGGTATAGCCCCCATATAACGGTACCCCCCGATTTGCGGTATTTTGACGTTTTTAGCTACATTTTCAGACCGATTTAGCTATAACTTGACATTTAGGGTTCTTATGTATCAATAAACTTATATAACAAAAGTTATGGACATAGGTCCCAGTTTTGGTATAGCCCCCATATAACGGTGCCCCCCGATTTACGGTGTTTTGATGTTTTTAGCTACATTTTCAGACCGATTTAGCTATAATTTGACATTTAGGGTTCCTAAGAGTCAATAAACATATATAACAAAAGTTGTGGACATAGGTCCACGTTTTGGTATAGCCCCCATATAACGGTACCCTCCGATTTGCGGTATTTTGACGTTTTTAGCTACATTTTCAGACCGATGTAGCTATAATTTGACATTTAGGGTTCTTAAATGTCAATAAACTTATATAACAAAAGTTGTGGACATAGGTCCACGTTTTGGTATAGCCCCCATATAACGGAACCCCCCGATTTACGGTATTTTGACAGTTTTAGCTACATTTTCAGAGCGATTTAGCTATAATTTGACATTTAAAGTTCTTAAATGTCAATAAACTTATATGACAAAACTTGTGGACATAGGTCCACGTTTTGGTATAGCCCCCATATAACGGTTCATTTAAGTTCATATTTTCGTATAGCCCAGATACCTCCGAACTAGCTGTTAATGACATTTGAAGTTCCCACGTTATGTACCGATTTTCGATATTTTGAAGATTCTAGCTAAATTTTTTAACCGAATTAGGAGTTATTTGACATTAAAGGCTCCCATCAAAAACTGTCAATATAGGCCCATGTTTTATTATAACCCCTATATAACAGTACCTCCCAATTTCTAGCCCACCAAAAATTGTCAACATACATAGTTGGATATAGGCACCATAAAAAAGGGCCTCCCGAATGAAGCATAAATGTACATAAACATTATCTGACATTTTAACGTACCCACTTAAAGTTGGGGACAGGAATGAAAAGTAATTATTCCATTTTAGTTCAGAATATTTTATGGTGGAGGGTATGAAAAGTTCGGCCCAGCCGAACTTAATGCTTTCTTACTTGGTTTTTTTTTTTTTTTTTTGCTGGTCGTGGACTGAATATGCTGGCCTCTACCGCTCTTCTGTACATCGTTTCGTGCTAATTGTTAATTCAAGCGATTTTGACCAGAAGATGCTGTAGCATCATTTTTGGGTGAATATCAACAATATCGGATAATGTTTTGGTATAGCCCTCTTATGGCGGTACCTCCGGATTTTTAGTATTTTGAGGATTTACGCCACATTTTCCTATTAAATAAGCTGTAATTTGGTACTTAGGGTTTCTAGTGATCACAACACTTTTCCACCAAAAATTGTGACCTAGGTCCACGTTTGGATATGGTCCCCGTATTTAACCGTACCTTCCGATTCTTAGTATTTTGAGGATTTTGGCTGCTTTAGTTTTGTCCGCTTATATTTGCGACATACATTTTTTTTTAACTTTAACCTTTGTATATTATATTCTGAATTCCTTATATTTGTGTTTTCCAATAATAAAGATATAACTAAATAAAGAGATAGTATACGAGTAAGAGTGGGCTATAGTCGGACGGGCCGACCATGTGATACCCTACACCAATTGCCCTGAGCATTATTTGCAACACATTATATTTTGTCTTCAAATTTGTATTAAGAACGAAAGTAAAATAATATAAAAATAGCATTAGATGATTTTTACCGCTGTGCTGACGAAGATATACCCCAACCTCTGAACAAAAAATAAATAAAATATATTGATTTTGTATCACGAGTTTGCCTCAAATAGATCTTAGACGAGTCCTCATACTGCACTTTTCCCAAATTTTCAATGTGAAGTACCCGCATTTCGGGATCGATTTAGTCCATATTCCAACCTGATGCACGACTGGATGAAATAATACAATGTGTAAAGTTTGCACAAATCAGAAACTCCCTGTGAGAGTTATCTTGCGCATCTGTAAATTTAGTTGGTGTCATCAAGGTTTCTTTATGCTCTTCGGCCATTCTCTCAGGAAGTATGGCTTTAACTTCTGCCGTCGTAAAGGAGGCTACAAGAACAACCTGCTTTCAACTTCATTTTCACCGAATTTTGTGTGAAAGGTACCAGAAGGAGTGACCTAGAAGAAATAATATGATGTGCAAAGTTGGGACCAAATCGATTGCTCTCTTCAAGAGTTAAAGTTCGCACCATTTCACAGAAAATTTGGGAACTTTTGTGTGGGAAAAAGGAGTGGGTCCATATGGCTTATTTTCGAACATAAACTAATATCGAGAAAAATATTACGAACTTCAAAACAGGGCTAAATCGACTCCAAATTGTCTGAAACACATTTCCGCCAAACATACTTGGAGTTTAAAACCATTATTTCGATTAGACACATATTTGGTCGTATCAAAGTGTATTAACCATCGTTAGCCTAATTGTTAAGCTAGAAAACGACTAATATTTCGAGGTATTGCATTGCTTTTTACAAACTTCAGACCCAGTACAGAATTGTAATTTGCATCAATTAAAAAAAACTGGAAATTTCTTTATCATGATTGGAAAACTTTTCTATAATGATTGCGACATTTTCTAGCATGAGGTAAATGTAGTTCTTTGTAAACAAACCAAAACCGTAAAGTTACCGACTTATATGTTCTACAATAGTAGTTATGTTATTTTACAGGTACATGTATTGCTACCATTTGTATCAACGGATAGGACAAGGGTTAGTTTTCAAGTTTCGCGTTCCTAATTTGTCGGAAAGAATCCAAAATAAGGAACAATAACTAAATTTGAATATTTTTCCCACAAAAATTAGGGTCAATTTAAGCCGCTAACAACTATTCTATTATTATCCAAGACGATTGGCATTCTCCTTGACCAAAACTCTTACCTTGTGCAAAAATATTTCAGTATTGAGCTATAACTGCGATATCTAGCGTGATTATTAGTTCACTACACAATTAAAACTGTATAAAATAGGATGTAACTTGTTATCTGATCACGTACATCAACATATATAAATTATGTTGATTGATATAAATTATGTTGATGTACGTGATCAGATAACAAGTTACATCCTATTTTATACAGTTTTAATTGTGTAGTGAACTAATAATCACGCTAGATATCGCAGTTATAGCTCAATACTGAAATATTTTTGCACAAGGTAAGAGTTTTGGTCAAGGAGAATGCCAATCGTCTTGGATAATAATAGAATAGTTGTTAGCGGCTTAAATTGACCCTAATTTTTGTGGGAAAAATATTCAAATTTAGTTATTGTTCCTTATTTAGGTCAAGAATTCCACTTTCAAATATAACTTACGTGGGTGGAACATGTGCCCAAGCAATAACAATATAGTCATTATACTAAAAATTTTACCAATTTTCACACAAAATTTTGATCCATTTAAACCTCTAAATATTATCTGACCATTAAAACATGTACTGAGGGGGTGCTTCAGTTTTGGCCGACACTGTATATACCCTCGTTAGCATGGTAGAATAAGAAAAGGTAGCAGCAATACACAGCTGACTGAACTGGGTTGTAACGTTAGTGTCAAATTTCATATGACATTTTATACATTTATTTCTATTTCGATGTATCATTCGGAAAAAACCATTTCCCAGAAAGACTTCTTCATATCAATGATATGTAACCTCCTCCAAGTTCGAACGATAAGCCGTAAGCATAAATCCCCGCTTGTAGAGGCGATACAACGTTCGTTAATATGTGAGGTATTTTGTTAAAATTAAAAAAAATAAAGCCCTAATAAACATGTGCTTCTTTGATTTCTAAAACAAAACATTGAAACAGCTTCTCCTTTTTCTATGAATTTCCAGCGACCCCAAACTTTTCTGCAAGAATTCTACTTTCTGCGAGAATTTATGCATTTAGTGGAATGATGTGGAAACATGAAAATTGAAAATGTAACGAATTTTCATTCATGTTTTCCAAAATATTCAACCAAATGTGAAAAATTATTAGTTTTTTAAATTCAAATAATTTATAGACATTTCCTTGTTTTGTTTACAAATACAACGTTTCAAACAAAAACAAATTCCTTTGTGGTTGTTGTTCGAGTTGTATTTGTTGTAGTCAGGGACGTACGCAGGATTTCATTTCGGGGGGGGCCCAACTTGACCAAAAATCATGAAAATTGAAAATGTTGTGTATCGTTACGTAAAACTATTTTAAAGGGGTTTTAACTGATTTTATGTATATTCAGTATTGCCACAAAGTATATACATTCAGAAGAGAGAGATCACAATATTTTAGATACATTATATTAGTCCTTGGATGAACCATATCAGACCACGTTCGGCATAGTCTCCTTACAAAAGTTTTTAACCAAATTCTCCAACAGAAATGAAGCAATAACTATAAAGTCTTTCAAATTAATATTACCCATATAGATTTACGTTTTGGTGTATTCCAGAGTTTCCAACCAAATTAGCTCTTATTTGGCATTTTGGGTTCTAAATCCCGCAGCGAATAGCTATGGAAACATTTTCTATATTCGAGGCTATTAGCATAGTTTTAAAAAATATCGTCAGTAATATGGATTTTGGAAATCATTTTGTTGAGAGAACTTCCATGCAAAAAAGTGGTGAAAATAGATCCACGTTCGAAAGCAGGGATTGCATTCGCGAATATGTCGAATAGATATATACATTGTTTGGAGGATATAAACAGTTCGATCTGAAGATAACGCCGTTTCTTCTTTATCACACACTAACTTCAGTGTCATTAAAATCGTTTTGTATTGTTGTAAGAAAATAATATTCTTTAAGTGCATAAGAACACCAAAACTTTACTATTTACCAGAAGTGATAGAGTCCGTGAAAGCCAACTAATAATTCAGAAAATTACATTAGAAAAATAAGAAAAAATATCAGGAGCCGGGCGATGCAATCTACGACTCATAGACTACGAATCCAACTCGCACTACTGTTTGAGACTACGCTAACACATGGTCGAAAAGATATTTTCAAAAAAAAAAACCTCGGCAACATTTTAGCTAAATCCTGAAAAAATAATTTAAGACGAAAAACTCCATCTGATACATCAATGGGTGTTGTTCCCGTTTATTTTATCTTAATTGTACGACTAGATGTTTATGGACTGACCTTAAAAAATTTCCAACGACCAATCACTTCTGTCAGCACAGCGGAGACAAACTTATGAAAATACATAAATTTTGTTTTCTGGAAAACAAGTACAAAGTAACAGTCGGGTTTGCCTACAGAGATATACCCTCAGTCTGTGTGAGTTGAGACTTCTATATATAGACAGATCGAATACGGGCTACATAGCCAATTTTTATACCCTACACCACTATGTGGGGAGGGTATTATAAGTTGGTTTTGGCCAAAAAGTTTGTAACGCATCGAAATAATAGTCGTAGACCCATACTTATATATATCAAAATGAATGTCTCGACGAGCTGAGTCGATCTGGCTATGTGTGTCCGTCCGTCAGTCCGTCCGTCCGTCCGTCCGTCCGTCTGTCCGTCTGTCCGTCTGTCCATCTAAACCTTGTAATCACGCTACAGGCCGCAATTTTGATCGGATCGTCACGAAATTTTGGATGTTGATGGGGGTCCCGGAGGGGAAGAAGCCTATTGATTTTGGTGATGGTCGGATAATATTTAGGGGTCGGAAAGGGCAAAAAACTTAGGTGGATAAAAAGACAACGTTTTTTTCCAAAGCCAATATCTCAGCTTCTATATGGGGTATACCAAAAGCAAAACCTCACGATGAAAGCAGAAAATATCACCTTTCTAATGATGTAAAGTAGGTGCTCGTAGGTGATCAAACAACGAAGATATCGCAATAGTAACAAATAAAACCCCAATTTTCATTTTTGCTATTTTAATTATATTGACAAATATCACTGCTTTGGTTGAAAATTTTCCAAAAGCAAAGCCTGACTATGAAAGTAGAAGATCCCGTCTTTACTATGATGCAAACTAGTTCGGTGTAGTTAACCAAATAACGGAGATATCGCAATAGTCGGTAATACATCCCATTTTTCTATTTTTTTGGAAATCACGCTACAGCTCGCAATATTGATCGGATCGTCACGAAAATTTCAGGGTTAATGGGGGTCTCACAGATGAAGAAGCATATTGACTTTGGTGATGGTCGGATAATATTCAAGGATCGGAATGGGCAAAAAACTTATTTGGAGAAAAGGTCTACGTTTTATTTCAAAGCCAATATCTCTGTTTCTTTAAGAGGTATATCAAAAGCAAAACCTGGCAAGGAAAGTAGAAAATATCACCTTTACAACGATGTAAAGTAGGTTGTCGTAGCTGCTCAAACAACAGAGGTATCGCAATAGTCGGTAATGCATCCCACTTTCCGATTTGTTTGTAATCACGCTACAGGTCGCAATTTTGATCGGATCGTCACGAAAGTTTAGGGGTTAATGGGGGTCCCACAGAGGAAGAAGCCTACTGATTTTAATGATGGTCGGATAATATTCAAGGGTCGGAATGGGCAAAAACTTATTTGGAGAAAAGGTCTACGTTTTATTTCAAAACCAATATCTCTGTTTCTTTAAGAGGTATATCAAAAGCAAAACCTGGCAAGGAAAGTAGAAAATATCACCTTTACAACGATGTAAAGTAGGTTGTCGTAGCTGCTCAAACAACAGAGATATCGCAATAGTCGGTAATGCATCCCATTTTCCGATTTGTTTGTAATCACGCTACAGATCGCAATTTTAATCGGATCGTCACGAGTTGAGAGTTGATGCGGGTCTCTCATAGGAAGAAGCCTATTGATTTTGGTGATAGCCGGATAATATTTAGGGGTCGGAATGGAGAAAAACTCATTTGGAGACATATTGGCTTCTAGTAGGGGTATTCCAACGACATTGGTGTAAAGCAGGTTGGCGAAGGTGGTCAAACAAGGGAGATACCACAATAGTCGGTAATGCATCCAATTCTTCCATTTTTTTGCAATCAAGCTACATGTCGTAATTTTGATCGGATGGTCACGAAATTTTGGTTGCTTATGGGGGTCCCAGAGACAAAGAGGCATATTATTTTTGGTGGTAGTCGGTTTATATTCCCTAAAAGAAATGTTTACCAGTGAAAAGCTTATGCACAGGGGTAGTGGTGTAGGGTATCACATGGTCGGCCCCGTCCCGACTATAGCCTTTGCTCACTTGTTAGGTTTATTTTTGGTTTTCGCGATTTTGCTTAGAAACCACAAGTCCTATCGAAATGGGGCTAAAGAAAATGTTGTAACTTTGATAATTTGTTTGATTTGTTCCTAGGTTTTACCAATTTTGAGATATAGAAGTTCAGGCCACATTTTTAGGTTTTTTTGTTAGGTTTTCACGATTTGCTTCAAAACAGTAAGTCTTGTCGAAATGGGACTACAGAAAATCGTATAGCTGTTGTATAGCGGTTGTACCATTTTTGAGATATATAAGTTTAAGTTGGGAAATTGTAGTCCTGACATTGTTTTATAAGGAGACGATACAGTCAGTGAATAGCCCAAATTTGAACTTCTATATCTCAGAAATGGTAAAAACTGCGCAAATATCATATAAGAACAATATTGTAGAGAAATTTCACTGCTACAACATTTTCTTTAGTTCCAGTTTGATAGGGCTTGTGGTTTCCCAGGAAAACCGTCAAAACCAAAAAAACCCTAAAAATGCATTTTTTTTTTTCATTTTCTCATCTAAGCTTCTTTCATTGAAAGATGGTTCAAGAGCACCGCAATATACAATACAAATAACAGCAGATTTTAATACAATACCATATAACGAAAGTTTGAGCTTTAATTTCGTTTACGGTTGTTTTCTGCTACAAATTTGTTACTGATAGGAAAAAATTCAGATGGGCACGCTATATATAGCAGATATTATCACTTTACAACAAAACATTTTTCTACATTATTTTATTCCACTGTTTAGCAACAAGTTTATATAAAATAGGAATACAAAATGTTGATTAAGGCAGTAAAACAATTTTTTAACTGCTTTTCGAGATATACTCCACGGAAAACCCTTGATATGTCGTACATATTGTCCAATAGACATTTCATTTTATTTAATTCTAATCCGCACAATACTGAATTGGTAAATGTTTTGAATACAAACTGAGCTTAAAGCCTCAAGACCTTTATATTCATTACAGAATTCCAAAACACTGGCATGGCATAAAGAAGGAATTCAGTTTTACTGGAAGTTTCTCTAAAAAGAGTATTCAAACAAAAAAATTAAATATTTCTTAGACAACTTGATGACAAAGTACAGAACTTTCAGAACAATATCAGTTTTCATTTGAAATTTTAAAAACAAAAATTATTTTAGAGAAAAAATCGTAATCATTTGTTAAAGTAGCTCAAAAAATTGTAGTCGACCAAACCATTTCGGGGGGGGCCCGGGCCCCCAGTGCCCCCCCCTGCGTACGTCCCTGGTTGTAGTATTAACTTTACCTTGTATTTGTTCTACCATGCCTCCTTAGCATAAATGCTAAGGGTACAAATATCGAAAAATCGACCTTTGCTCTATAATACGCATCCCTAGTTCATACGTCAAAACACGGCCACTTTAATCCATCATTTTTGAGGAAAAGGATGTCGGTTATGTAGCCGGTATTCGATCTGTCCAATGCACTATAGGTAATTTGCCCAGTTTTTGAGGCAAAAAGTCGATTTTGCAACTTTTAATAATAACAATTTTTTAGTTAGCATTTAAAAAAGAACATGTCAAAATTTATTAATATGAATGATATTTTTCAAAATGGCGTCATTATCGCGGTTTAAATTGCAGTCAAAGTGAGAATTTCGAAGAAGAAATAAAGAAATATATATTATAAGGCATATTTCAATGAATTTAAAACCGCGGAAAAATAAACCAAATATAAATATATGTTAAATGGAATAGATTGGCAATTGCGAGAGGAATTTATTTAATATATAATATAGCTTAAATATTTTAGGTAGCGACCAAAAACACAAAGTGTCAGAAATAAATATTTTATTTTTCTTAAACTCACTTCATATAGACTTATACTTATTTGGCCGTGTTTGGCCGTGATTTTGCCACTTAGAACACATTACTGAAAGTCTTCTGCATTGGTATTACTAGGTTTCAAAACCCGATTTTGCCCGTTCTTTGATATTTATGAAATCTTATTAGGTTACTTCTCAATAAAAAGTCTTAAAATTGTGGAAGTTTGGGTTGAGGAAATAAACAATAAACGTAAAAATATTGTTGTTTACAATTTCATTGCAAGTAAAATAAGTAATGGCACATTGTTCGGTATATCCGTGGTTTTCTATAAACGGTGCGGCAGTAGTAAGCTTTATTTTATATCTCTATTACATACTAATCATTGATACGGCTTAGGCAGTACTAAACTCGTCTTTATTAACGTATATTCAAAAAATATACAAAACTGTAGTAACAATTCGTTGGAAAATCTACTCGCGGGGACAAAATTTTTGTTTCTTACTACCATGATCGTTTTCAACAGTTTATTGTGTATAAGAAAACTAATGAAAATTGCATTGGAAAAAATAGCTTTGTTCGTTATATACGTAGTTGCTTATAACCGTTGTTCCTTATATCCGAATTTATCTGTAAAAATCTTTGTTTTATCTCACTATTACATATAAATAATTTAAAAAGTTAAAAAATCCTTTAATTCCGCTGTTATTAATTTTTGTCTCAAAAACAGGGCAAATTACCTATAGTGCAATGTCTCAATTAACACAAGCTAAGGGTATATCTGAGTCGGCAACGCTGACTGACACTTTTCTTCTTGTTTAAGATTCGTTTATAGGTCACATGAAATGGTAAAATTTTCCCATCGAAAAAAATATATGCGACCTGTATAACGACTTTTTGAAAGTCCACTATGCGTTGAAATGCCTATGGAAATAAAGGTGGCTTCTATGACCTTCACCGTGATGTAAAGTAGGTTCGCGTAGGTGGTCAAACAATGGGGATAGATATCGCATCCCAGTTCCTCATTTTTTGGAATTTGAATTTTAATGACGGATATCTTAGCTTTGGTTGCAACAACATATGGACATTATCTCGACGCCCAATTTTATTAATATGTGTCTATGTATGCTGATCATATTATGTTAGAAAATAGAGACTCTTACACTGAAATTAATCCTAATATGGGATCTCTCGTAAATTTACCAACAATTTCATCCAATTTCAACACCCTTTCATTACTCGTTTTTCCACATCTTCATATTTCGCATTACATATTTGTGTAAACACCCTCCAAACATTTTCTATCGCCTGCTTGACGCAAAAGTCACTGAAAGGCGATAGTTGTGTCTACTGCGACAGTCGCATTTGTATCCGAAAAGACAAAAATGACTGAAGAAATTGTTCCACTTATGCGGCTCAAACTCTATTATCGCTTCCGTCACTGCTGTATGTTTCTTATGCGATTCAGTTGGAGTGTCGGAACCGGGGCACTTTGAGTGTGCTTTAGGTACTCATGCAAGTACCGCTTACGAAACTTTAAGTAGTGACGGAAGCGACAGTATCTGTAAAAGGCTTTTCAGTTGTTTTTTATTGTTTATTCAAACGTATTATTATTATTCATTTGAATTTAATGTTACTGCGGTTATAAAAGGTGAATTTTATTATAAAATTGATCAAAAAGAAACAATTTTTATAATACAATGCACCTTTTATAACCGCATTTACATTGAGTTCAAATGAATAATAACACGTTTGATTTACTTTATTATAAAATTTGTAAATAAACAATAAATAAACTAAACATTCAGTCACCCGGCGCCTTAAATCTATATTTTATAAATTAATTTATAAAATATTTGTAAATAAATAAATAAACTAAACAGCTTTATTTTCATTTAAATTTTTGTATAAAGTTTGTACCGATAGCTAACAGAACTTCACAAGAAATGATGAAATCACGTCAATCAAATTGTTTTTGTAATGCTGCCACTATTGTTTTGAAAACAATACTCTCTATAACAGAGAGTAATATCAATGATCCAGACTTGAAGCATTTGTTTTTGTACAACATAAAGTGTCGCTTTTTATAATACTGTAAGTCGCGCAGTTGTAACCACATACGGATAAAAAAGCGATAACAACATATTTGTTCTTGTAAAAAGACAACATTCGCATTTTTAACTGAATGCAGGCACTTTACAGAGACGCATTTACTGAGAGAAGATATATTTAACTTCCAAATGTTTGGAGGGCATACACTTGTCTACACCACAACGTCTATGTGTATGTGTGTGTGTGGGTGTGTGTTTATTTGCGTTTTGACGACCATTATTATTCTATTTTGTTTTGTTCGCTACTTTGTTGTCATCTTATGGTGTCTGGTTTTGGTATTTGGATACAAGCAACACCTACACAAATGCATTTCTACACAAACACATACACAGATATGAATGAGAAGCGAGAATGCTAGAACAGAGACCTACCATATGTTTGACATTAAAGAACCGTTAGTTGGTATAAAGTAAAACAATGGTAAATGATAAATGTTTGTTATACATACACAAAGTGTGTATTTGCACACAAACAAATATACCAAACATTCGTAAAAGAATGACAAATTGATGGATTGAAGAAAAAGAGGTATTACATGAAAGGAAAAATTTTGTATATACAAATTTGGATTGTTTTGTAATATTATTTATTAAATTATATTATTGTTTTTTAACTTACCACCATCGCCACCACCAAATGACTGCATAATATTCATGTTTGAAATTTTGTGTTTTTTTCTTTTATTTTTTTCACTTATATTTTGTAACAAAGATTTTGTGTATCAAAAAAATCGACAGCTGGTTTTAAGAAAATTTTATAACAGACTTTTTTTAACAACTTAACCAAAAAATTTAATTATAAAGAATTCGTTGTAATATTTTCCCTTTTTTTTATTTATTTACTTTGGTAATTTTTTCTTGTTTTATTTATTACAGCCATTTATTAAGTAAGCCGTCAAATTATACACATTTTTCTCCATGGAACTTGAATCAATATTTGCATAAGAAACCAATTTGTTTGCATTTTTCTCTTCACTTTAATGTAGAAAATATTTGTTATAACACTTTTATTTACATAGAAAAATATGTTTTATAAAAAAAGGATTTTTTCACAAATTGTTTCCATTTAATTTGAGGGTCGTTATCCATTGTCTTTCAACACTTAAAATTTTTCATATTTTTTTCTGTATTTAGTAAAGAAGTGTGCTGCTATTGTGCTCCGGTCGTTGCTGATATCCCGTATCACATATCCTTACTCAACCGAAAACAGAGAACAACAACACCTGCCGAAACTTTGAAGCTATCAACGAAGCACCACAGTCAGCTCTAGTCAGTCAGTGATAAGACCACACAAAACAACAACTACAACAATTTACTTTACTTTGTCTGTGGTATTATTGCAGCAAAAAAGCAAAGCAACACAACTCCTATCTCTCTCTCTCTCTCTCTCTCTTTGGAGTATTCTCTTTAACTCTCATCAAGTGAGAACACCATATGACTTGGTTCTTGACTGTTATCCGTTTCTGTGACCGTTATCTCTTACAATTCTGCCGCTACTAAATCAAAATTCCGAAATGTATTTACAAGAATGTTTATGTGTTGCAATGTCTGTGTAAATCTGCGCCAGTATAAGTTTGGTAATAATGGTTACCAGCTGTTTAAGGGTACAAATTATTTTTCTCTTTTTTATTATTTTTTTAGACCCCTACACTGCAATTTGGATGATGCACTCAATGGGCCAACAGTTTGCAACACAAGTGAATTTTTCACTAAAACCTTATATGAACCTACGGCCACTAGAAGACCTCACCTGAGAGCCTCTATTCAATATAGAAGACCTCAACTGAGGTCCTCTATTCTATATAGAAGACCTCAAATGAGGTCGTCTATTCTATATAGAAGACCTCAACTGAGGTCCTCTATTCTATATAGAAGACTTCAAATGAGGACCTCTATTCTATATAGAAAACCTCAACTGAGGTCCTCTATACTATATAGAAGACCTCACCCGAGGTCCTCTATTCTAAGATTTATATTCTATAGAAGACTTCAAATAAGGTCCTCTATTCTATAGAAGACATCAACTGAAGACCTCTATTCTATAGAAGACCTCAACTGAGGTCCTCTATTCTATAGAAGACCTCAACTGAGGTCCTCTATTCTATAGAAGACCTCAACTGAGGTCCTCTATTCTATAGAAGACCTCAACTGAGGTCCTCTATTCTATAGAAGACCTCAACTGAGGTCCTCTATTCTGTAGAAGACATCAACTGAAGACCTCTATTCTATAGAAGACCCCAACTGATGTCCTCTATTCTATAGAAGACCTCAACTCAGGTCCTCTATTCTATAAAAGACATCCACTGCGGTTCTATGTTCAATAGAAGACCTCAACTGAAGTCCTCTATTCTATAGAAGACATCAACTGCGGTTCTATGTTCAATAGAAGACCTCAACTGAGGTCCTGTATTATATAAAATACCTCTACTCAGATCCTATATTCTATAAAAGAAATCAACTGGGGTCATCTATTCTATAGAAGACCTCAACTGACGTCCTCAATTCTATAGACGACCTCAACTGAAGTCCTCTATCCAATAGAAGACCTCTACTATTTTATAAAAGGCATCAACTGCGGTTCTTTGTTCTTTAGAAGACCTCAACAGAGGTTATCTCTTCTATACAAGTCCTCAACTGAGGTCCTCTCTTCTATAAAAGACCGCAACTGAGGTCCTCTCTTCTATAGAAGAGCTCAACTGAGGTCCTCTCTTCTATAGAAGAGAGGTCCTTTGTTCCATAGAAGACCTCAACTGAAGTATTTTGTTCCATAGAAGACCTCAACATAGGTCATCTTTTCTATAGAAGACCTTAACTAAGGCCCTCTATTCTATAAAAGACATCAACTGCGCTTCTATGTTCTATAGAAGACCTCAACTGAAGTCCTCTATCCTATAGGAGACCTCCACTATTCTATAAAAGACAGCAACTGCGGTTCTCTCCTCTATAGAAGACATCACCTGAGGTCCTCTGTTCTATAGAAGACCTCAACTGAGGTCCGCTGTTCAATAGAAGACCTCAACATAGGTCCTTTTTTCTATATAAGACCTCAACATAAGTCCTTTTTTCTATAGAACACCTCAACTGAGGTCCTCTCTTCTATAGAAGACCAGAACTGAGGTCCTTTCTTCTATATAAAACCTCAACTGAGGTCCTCTCTTCTATAAAGCACATCAACTGCGGTTCTATGTTCTATAGAAGACTTCAACTGACGTCCTCTATTCTATAGAAGACCTCAACTGAAGTCCCCTATCCTATAGAAGACCTCTAGTATTCTATAAAAGTCATCAACTGCGGTTCTATGTTCTATAGAAGACACCAAATGAGGCCCTCTGTTCCATAGAAAACCTCAACATACGTCCTCTTTTCTATAGAAGACCTCAACTCAGGACCTCTATTCTATAGAAGACCTCTACTCAGATCCTCTATTCTATAAGAGACATCAACTGCGGTTCTATGTTCTATTGAAGACCTCAACTGAGGTCCTCTATTCTATAAAAAACATCAACTGCGATTCTATGTTCTATAGAAGACTTCAACTGACGTCCTCTATTCTATAGAAAACATCAACTGAAGTCCCCTATTCTATAGAAGACCTCTACTATTCTATAAAAGTCATCAACTGCGGTTCTATCTTCTATAGAAGACATCAACTGAGGTCCTCTCTTCTATAGAAGACCTCAACATAGGTCCTCTTTTCTATAGAAGACCTCAACTTAGGACCTCTATTCTATAGAAGACCTCTACTCAGGTCCTCTATTCTATAAAAGACATCAACTGCGGTTCTATGTTCTATAGATGACCTAAACTGAGGTCCTCTATTCTATAAAAAACATCAACTGCAATTCTATGTTCTATAGAAGACCTCAACTGAAGTCCCCTATCCTATAGAAGACCTCTACTATTCTATAAAAGTCATCAACTGCGGTTCTATCTTCTATAGAACACATCAACTGCGGTCCTCTCTTCTATAGAAGACCTCAACATAGGTCCTCTTTTCTATAGAAGACCTCATATGAGGTCCTCTCTTCTACAGAAGACCTGAACTGAGGTCCTCTCTTCTATAGAAGACCTGAACTGAGGTCCTCTCTTCTATAGAAGACCTCAACTGAGCTCCTCTATTCTATAAAAAACATCAACTGTGATTCTATGTTCTATAGAAGACTTCAACTGACGTCCTTTATTCTATAGAAGACCTCAACTGAATTCCCCTATCCTATAGAAGACCTTTACTATTCTATAAAAGTCATCAACTGCGGTTCTATGTTCTATAGAAGACATCAACTGAGCTCCTCTGTTCCAAAGAAGACCTCCACATAGGTCCTCTTTTCTATAGAAGACCTCAAATGACGTCCTCTATTCTATATAAGACCTCAACTGACGTGCTCTATTCTATAGAAGACCTCAACTGAAGTCCTCTATCCTATAGAAGACTTCTACTATTCTATAAAGGACATCAACTGCGGTTCTATCTTCTATAGAAGACATCGACTGAGGTCCTCTCTTCTTTAGAAGACCTCAACTGACGACCGTTATTCTATAGAAGACCTCAACTGAAGTCCTCTATCCTATAGAAGACTTCTAGTATTCTATAAAAGACACCAACTGCGGTTCTATCTTCTATAGAAGACATCAGCTGAGGTCCTCCCTTCTATAGAAGACCTCAACTGAGGTCCGCTGTTCTAAAGAAGACCTCAACATAGGTCCTCTTTTCTATAGAAGACCTCAACTGAGGTCCTCTCTACTATAGAAGACCTCAAATGAGGTCCTCTCTTCTATAGAAGACCTGAACTGAGGTCATCTTTTCTATAGAAGACCTCAACTTAGGTCCTCTCTACTATAGAAGACCTCAACTGAGGTCCTCTCTTCAATAGAAAACCTCAACTGAGGTCCTCTATACTATGTAAGACCTCAAGTGAGGTCCTCTATTCTATAGAAGACCTCAACTGAGGTCCTCTCTTTTATAGGAGGCCTCAACTGAGGTCCTCTATACTACAGAAGACCTAAACTGAGGTCCTCTATTCTATAGAAGACCTCTACTCAGGTCCTCTATTCTATAAAAGACAGCAACTGCGGTTCTATGTTCTATAGAAGACTTCAACTGACGTCCAATATTCTTTAGAAGGCCTCTACTGTTCTATACAAGACATCAACTGCGGTTCTATGTTCTATAAAAGATCTCAACTGAGGTCCTCTCTTCTATAAAAGACCTCAACTGAGGTCCTCTCTTCTATAGAAGACCTCAACTGAGGTCCTCTCCTCTATAGAAGACCTCAACTAAAGTCCTCTTTTCTATAGAAGACCTCAACTGAGCTCCTCTATACTATAGAAGACCTCAAATGAGGTCCTCTATACTATAAAAGACCTGAACTGAGGTTCTCTATTCTTTAAAATACCTCAACTCTGCCTCACTTGTCGTCTTTGGTGGCTTCCAACAAACCTTAAATAAACCCACGCATATTTGCGGTCTATGGTCGATCCCAAAAATACAATCTTATTGTCCTTTTTTTTGGTTTCACATTTCAAAATGCTTCTATAGAGCTTCCCACTGTCGACCCTGTCCATCCTAATAACATTTCCTTTATTGTATGAATTTTCTTGTTCTTCCTTTGTGCTAACGTTCCAGTGAACAAACACAACGCAACACATTTACACTTAGTGTTGGTTTGTTTGGCTTGTTTATGATGTACTTGACATTTGTTGGGGGTTGTTGTAAATGTCAGTTATTGTTTTGTTTTTTTTTTTTTTATTTCCACTTATTGCTATTACTCTTCGTCTCCCTTCTACACTGCTAACTCTTCTCTTCTATCCTCCTTACGCTTTATTATTTTGTACTATTGACCTTTAATTGATAATTATGAAAATATATTTGTTGCCCTTTCTCTTCTTCTCTGCTTCTTTTCTTTTATTATGAGTGTTTATGAATTGTAATTAAATGGGAATTAGTTTATAAAAGGGCGAAAATTAAGTTGAATTTAAGCACATACATACGAGTACATACATATATACGTAGAAGAATCGGAAGGAAAATTTGGTTTCAAAGTATACAAAGACCTTTTTAAAGATTTAATGGAGAGGACTGAGAGACACGGCTTTGTTAAAGACTTTTAGGAAGAAACAAAGAATCAATAAACAGGATTTTAAAGATTTTTGGGAGAAAAGTTGCTTTTCAAAATCAATAAAAATATTTATTTTTTTTATTTATGTATAATATAAATTTTTATAATTTAATAAATTTTTTAGAATTTATAAAAGTGTACATTTTAGATTTATAGACAAATGTTTAGGACATAAAACATGGATTTTTAAGATTTTTTTTACAATTTATATAGCTGGATTGATAAAATTTACGGAATTTATAACAGTGTTTCTTAACATTTTGAAATTATAAATGTGGATTTTTTTAATTTTTATACCCTCAGCCTTTAGGCTATGAAGGGTATATACACTTTCATACGGGCAAAATGTGCCTCATCGAAATAATGGTTTTAGACCCCAAGTATGTTTGGACGAAATGTGTTTCAGACAATTTGGAGTCGATTGAGCAATGTCCGTCCGTCTGTCTGTCTGGCTGGCTGGAGCGCACGATAACTCTCGAACGGATGAAACGATTCGGTTCAAATTTTGGCTTTCGTAATATTTTGCCCAAACTTAGTTTAAGTTCGAAGATGAGCTATATCGGTCCACTCCTTCCGGTACCTCCCCCACAAATGTTCGAAAATGTTCGGAAAATTTGTACGCACGATAACTCTTGAAGGGTGTAACCGATTTGGTCCATACTTTGCCCATCGTGGAGCGTGTACCAGACTTAGATCAGGTTTTAATATGGACTCAATCGGTCCACTCCGTCGGGTACCTCCCACACAAAATTTTGGAAAAGTTCAGTTTAGGAACATCTCTCGAATCGCTTTGATTTTTGCTTTAGCAACTTGTATTCACTGCCCTCCATACGACGGTATAAGTTTCATCAGGGGCAAGTCCATACTTCCTGAGAAAATAGCCTGAAAGTTCCAAAAAACCCCTATGACACCGTGTGAGGAGGTTGGAGGGCAAAATAACTCTCGAACAGGTCTGCCGATTCGGTCCAAAGTTTGGCCTTAGTAATATTTTGTCCAAACATAGTTTAAGTTCGAAGATAAGCCATATCGGTCCACTCCTTCGGGTACCTCCCCCACAAAAGTTCAAAAATGTTCGGAAAATTGTGCGTACGATAACTCTTGAAGAGAGTGGCCGAATTGGTCCATACTTTACACATCCTAATGTTTCTACCAGATATAGATCAGGTTCAAATATGGACTATATTTGTCCACTCCATCCGGTACCTCCCACTCAAAATTTCGGATACATGTTCACTTTAAGACCTGCTTTCGAATCACTTTGATTTTTGTTGAAGCAACTTGCATTGCTGCCTCAATTGCGATGGTAAAAGTTGTTTCAGGGGCAAGTTCATACTTCTTGAGCAAATATCCCTGAAGTTCTAAAAAACCCCTATGATACCATATGTAGTGGCTGGAGATCCATTCTTTTTAGTATCTTCTCCGCAAAACTTTTGATATTAAATCCTAATCAACATTTTTGTTAGTTCAAACGCCCAAAATTTTTAAAACTCCCTAAATACATGCGTTTTTTGGAAAAAAAATTGTTTCAATATACACAGGCTGAGGGTATATCTCTGTCGGCAAAGCCGACTGATACTTTTTTACTTGTTCATTTTATTTTGCATTCTAAACTGGTTTACGATAAATCTATGGACCCGTACCTTCACAAATTTTTCTGAGCTTTCCAATGAAAAAACATGAAGTCAAAAGGATCAAAGCAGAAAAGCAGCTACAAGGATTTTTTGACATACATATCACATGTGTCTGGCAAGACCCCACCCATTTTTTATTGAAAACTTGCGGAAAATTTTTCTTAAAACTAAATTTTTTCCTACATTATTTAATAAAATGAATACCATTTTATGAAATTTGTAGCATTTCACTCAACCATGTATAACTAGACAAATAAAACCCTTTGCTTAGCTTTTGTTCTCTTTTTGTGGCGTAGATTGGTTCAAAAATAGGATTATCTATATGATTTAGAAGACAATCCTTAGGATATATGCCTTCATTTACCTCTTGATATCATAGTTATTGCACTACAATAAGTTGTAAAGTTGTAAAATAGACACTCTTCATTCTGAATAATACCTGAAAACAAAATATAGTACTCCAAAATGAAATATAAATTGATTTTCGAGAATTGAGACAAAAATACGAATTTTTACTTCATAGGCATATGTCCGTTGGGTGACGTAGGGGATGAGAGATACCAAGGAACGGTCCTGACCGGTTTTAACATGGCAAAGTCATGGATTTATCTTGGTCCCTCTCTCATCTCAAGTGGACACTGACCTCCTCGTGGTCTCACTTGGGGAGCTGCCTTTAACACCCTTTAAAGGTAGTGAGCTAACATGTGCCGCGCGTTCAACCATAAGAACGTTAAAAACTTGGGTTTGGGCGTCGGTTTGGTAACCCTTCCCTAGAAAAACAGCCTACTATGAAAAAATGAAAGGAAAGAAAAACAAACCCCTCTATAGTTGACGAACCCCGCAAACGTTTTAAGGACCATGATCTGCGAATCTGCACCTGGAATGTTTGCTCTCTTTATAGAGAAGGTGCAGTTTACGCATTGACAGATGTACTTGAAAAGTACAAGGTCGACATTACTGTCATACTGGAAATACGATGGAATGGGAAGGCGTCACAACAACACCTAAAGGTGATTCACTGTAAAGGGTTATCCATTTCATGGTTTCAAAAGTATGGGGCTGGAATTTGACATTTGTCAAACAAAGTTGTTAAACCAATTTTTTTTTATTTTCCGTTGAATGTCTGACAATTACGAAAATGGATCGTTTAACTATCACAAAACGCATCAAAATTATCAAACCCTACTACAAAAATGGTGATTTTTTTGTTTGATTGTTTTTTTGTGATTTTTGGACAAAATTTTCTGCTTTTGTAGCACATTTCTCGCTCGGTGAGTATGTTAATAAGTCGATGGTCAGACTAGCAAGGTTTCTGGAAACCAATTTCGTTAAAGTTTCTTTTCATGTTTCGTTAGTGTCTACACACGTTAACGTGAAATTTAAGATTTTTGCGTGTCCTCTTTATTTTACCATTCGCGTTTGTTGTGTTTCTCATACTAATAAAAACAAAACAAACTTAAATAAACTAAAAAACAACACAAAATAATTAACATTAATAATTAAATTAATATTAATAGTTAAATTTTCACTATTTCATTAATTAAATGTTTTTTATTAATTCTTTTTATGCTTGTTTTGTTGTTAACGTTTGCTTGAGAAAATAAAAATGAGAGAAAATGGAAGAAAAGACCTTGCAACGAATAACAAGAAGAGGCAACACCACAAACACAGAAAAGCATGTACATGGGTTTCACTACTTCATACCCCTCGTTATCGATAATCAGCTGATCCGAAAACGTGTATTTTGTTTGGCTCTGCAAATTTTTTTGATAAATTTGTATTATTTACTGCGAAAAATCTAATTTTTCGGCTATGAACGCTAAGAAACGGCGACGATACTGGGGAAGTAACCCGAAATTCAAACAAGTCAAATATTCCGACTCCTCTTTCGTTGGTAACAGATTTCAGGCTTTGTCCGAGGATGACGATGATGACACATCTATAGAGAATGGAGAAATTGTTTCGAAACCTGTGAATTATCCACCAATTATTGTTGATACAGCGCATGATTTTGCAAAAATAATTGATCTATTTGGAAAGTCTTACAAATATAAACGAATGTCAATTGGCACCAAGATTATATCTGATAATGAAGATCTATACAATGAAGCTATAAAGAAACTACAAACAAGCAATATGATGTTTTATACACACCAAGTAAAAGATTCAATGAAATTTAAATTGGTAATGTTCGGTATGATTAAAATGGATACTGGCTCAATATTAAATGAATTCAGTGATACTCACAACATCCAGCCTATTAGTGTCAAAGAAATAGTCACTAAGAGATCCAATATTAACGACTCTATTTATATGATCGAATTTGATCGAACACAAATTTCAAAAAGGGAAGTAAGAAAGATTCGTTTTTTCAATGGAATATCGATTCACTGGAAAAATCCCCTCAAGGGAAACAAAGGCCTAACGCAATGTTCCAAATGTTCAATGTACGGTCATGGTGGTAGACACTGTTACAGAAAAGAAGTATGCCCGGCCTGTGCTGGTAACCATGATTATTCTGTATGTACATTGAGTAAGACCTTAGAAAACGGTCCAGTAGTTTACAAATGTTGCAATTGTACTAAGAAAGGTCTTAGTAACATAAATCACAGGGCTGACGATCCCCGCTGCCCCTGTAGAAGTGAATATTTGCAAATTAGAGAAAAAATAACATCCAGATCCAATATTTTCTTAGAAAACAGATATACAAAAACAGCTGTTAACAACTCTCAGCAACATGAGAGAGAACATGAAGAACCCGTTACACAAAATACGTATGCCGCCACTCGCTCTCTGGGTAAACATCTGTTCTCAGACACATTAAGAAGCAACAACAATGCAAAAAATATCGATAACGATAACGACATATCAAATGAACGTTTACTTGAAATATTTTTCGAAGCAGTGGATGCTCTCCAAAAATGTCAAAACAAATATGACAAATTGAGAGTATTGGGCATGATGCTCCAAAATGTTATATAAACAAATAAAACGAAGGTTTCACGTTATGCACTGGAATGCCCAAGGCATAACAAACATATCAACTATTTCACAATTAGAACATTTTGTCAACGAAAATAATGTTGACATTCTAATGCTAAATGAGACTTTTCTGAAGTCTAAGCATAAGTTTGAAATTGGCGGTTACATTGTGTACAGAGAGGATCGCCAAACGCACGGAGGAGGTGTTCTAATAGCTATAAAAAGAGAAATAAATCATGAACTTATGCCCAAGTGTCAAACCACTTGTATAGAAAATATATCGATTGCTGTTAACATAAATAACCGCAAAGTAATATTTACATCAGTTTATTGTCCTCATTATTCCAATAACTTTAAAAATGATTTAGAGTTATTATCTAATATACATTCTGATTATTTTATATTTGGGGACTTAAATGCTCAACATATAAGCTGGAATTGTCTATCGAGTAACGCAGCTGGAAATACCCTTTTTAACCACTCTCTTCAGTCAAACTATTATGTTTATAATCCAACATCATATACCCGCTTTGGTCAATCGACTGCATCTATCCAACCTTCCACGATTGATATTCTTCTTTCAAATTCGAGTCTACCTTTCTCTTCCTTAGAAACGCATCCAGATATTTTAAATTCGGACCATGTTCCTGTTTCATTTCATATCAACGGCAATATTTCCTGTAACGTCTACTTGACCCCAATGTACCATTTAGCGAATTGGTCGGATATAAAACTGTGGGTAGTTGATAAAATTAAGTCAAATAACTTGGAATGTCAAGAAATAACAGTCAATAATGTAGAAATGATTCTGAATTCTGTTACAGAAATCATGCAAAACGCATATAACAAAATTCCAAAGATACAAAAGATATCATGGCAGAGAAAAATCTCCCAGTTTAGTTTAAATCTTATTCGTCAGCGTAACAAATATAAACGTAGACTACAAAGATGTTTAGATAACAACGTTAAACTTGAGTTGATGGCTACCATAAAACAAATGAATCGATTAATTGATTTCCACATAAAACGTGATAGAAATCAAAACTGGGATAGATTCATATCAAAGCTTCCAACTGGTTCTCAGAAATTTTGGAAAATTTCACAAGCAATAAAAGGCAAAAAAAAATTCTATTCCTGATTTAACTAATAATGGAGATTTATTAAGAACAAATGAGCAAAAGTCAAATGCAATTGCAGATGTGTTTGAAAACTCGCACTTACTTACCTTTAATAACCTGTCGCCTCTAGAACGGAAAGTAAATTCTTATATTAACACGTTGGATACCAAACGTATAAATCTATCCGATATACCTTTAATTGAATCTGCTGAAGTATATGGTCACGTGAAGAATCTGAAGAATAATAAAGCTCCTGGTCTAGACGGTATAACCAGCATAGTTTTTAAAAACATGCCAAACGAAGTATTTGCAATATTGGCAAAAGTTTTTAACTTTTGTTTATGTAGTGGTTACTTTCCTATAATTTTCAAAAAGGCAAAGGTAATTCCCATACATAAGAAAGGAAAAAATCCAAAGCTTCCAACTAGCTATAGACCAATCAGCATATTGAGTTTACTTGACAAAGTTTTTGAAAAAATTATACATACCCGGATTCTTGATTTTGCTAATGCTAACAATATTCTCAACAAAGACCAATTCGGTTTCCGAAAGGAGCATTCCACAATCCACCAGATCAAACGAGTAGTAAATATCATAGACCGTAACAAGCGCAACCGAAAAAGCACTGGAGTGGTGTTACTGGATATTGAAAAGGCCTTTGATTCAGTGTGGCATAAAGGCCTCATTTATAAAATGAATACATTTGGATTTCCACTATACCTCCAGAAACTGATTCAAGATTTCTTACGTAATAGATCATTTATTGTTAATATCGAAAATGGATTATCCAGGGAAAGAATTATACCTACCGGACTTCCTCAAGGTTCTGTCTTATCTCCAACACTTTACTCACTTTTTACATCTGATATATTTATTAGAGAAAATGTTGAAGCAGCGTACTATGCTGATGATAGTGCTCTGTTATGTACTGGTAAGGTGTCTAACGCTATTATTAAACGGATGCAGGAGTCTTTAAAACGAACTATCGCATATTTTGAAAAATGGAAAATTAAAGTTAATGAGGAAAAGACACAGGCGATTATATTCCCATTTAACAAATCTCCCAAACGAGTTCCGAATAGAGTTCTCAATATCCAGGGGCATAATATACCCATAAATGATGAAGTAAAATATCTGGGTGTAGTTTTAGACAAGAGACTGACGTTCAGAAGTCACATCAAACACGTTTGTAACAAGGCAGTTCGGTGTGGACGTGCATTGTACCCAGTTTTAAATAGAAGATCTGCCTTAAATACTGAAAACAAACTTCTGTTATATAAGATGTGCATACGACCCATTATGACTTATGGATGTGCAGTCTGGATCGACAAAGCAGCAAAAACATACATCAAACAGCTACAAATTATTCAGAATAAAAACCTAAAAATTATACACAATCTACCTCGCAGATTTTCCACCGAACGTCTTCATTCCATATACGGCTATAAAATGATTGATACATTTATGAAGGATTTGATGCTGTCATTTCGGGATAAATGCAGAATATCTACATATGATTCAATAAGGAATCTTACATAATTTTATTATCACTTTAATCTCTTTGCAAATAAGAGCTTATCTGTGATTATTTAATTTTCTATTCCTTATATTTTCAAATAAATTATGATATTTCATAGGTTTTTTAAAAAACAAATTTCCTAAACTGTGATATTTTACATACTTATAGTTTGATATTCAAAACATTTTACAAAGAATCCAACTGTTGTAATACTATTTAGTAAATTCTCATAAATTGTAGCATTTAATTTGATATCAATAAAATTAAAAAATAAAAAAAATAAAAAAAAAAAAAACTTCATACCCCTCGCCTATAAACTTGACGTCGCCATGTTGAAATCGTGCTAGTCTGACCATCGACTAAACAAAAATGTCGTATTTTGGTTTCTGAGAATCCCCAGGTCAGGCCATTACATTCAGAAAAAGTCACTGTTTGGTGCGGTCTTTGGTCCGAAAGTGTGATTGGACCTTCCTTCTTCGAAAACGACTGTCACGGTCAATTCGGAGCGGAATGGCCATACGATAACCGACTTTTTTGCCTGCTATTGAAGAATACGACTTGGAGAATATGTGGTTTCAACAAGACGGTGCCACATGCCACACAACTCGAGCGTATATGGTTTTATTGCGTTATTTCTCGTCGTTGCGATATCAACTGGCCACCAAGATCATGCGATTTGACACCATTAGACTTTTTTAGGGGGGGCTACGTGAAAGACCGTATTTATGCAGATAAAGTTTCAACTCTTTAGCACTTAAAAACCAATATTCGTCAAGTTATGGCTGAGATACCGCCCAATAATTGTAAAAAAGTGGTCTAAAATGACCTCAAAAATTCCATGCTTTCAACAGTTCGCGTAAAGGTCATTTAAATGATGTAGTGTTTCACATAAAAAGTCAATGTTCAAAGAAACAACAGTCGAAAAATTCAGTCTCCACAATGAAACATCTGACAATGGCATGAGGCTGATAGACTTCGCAGCGGCAAAAAACATGGTAATTAGCAGCACCAGATTTAAACATCTCGACATCCATGGATGTGCGCTCGTTCCGAGGAGCCAACATAGACTCGGACCACTACCTTGTGGTAGCAAAGATACGCAACTGGTTAAACGTTGCAAATAAAGTACGAACAGACACAACACGAAAGATAGACATCGGTAAGCTGCAATCACAACAGACAGCCACAGCGTATTCCACTCAACTACCGCAATTGCTTAATCAAACTCTCCTCATCCCGATAACATATCAGCGCAATGGCAAAGAATTGCCCACTCCATGCAAACAGCCGCAAAATGCATACTTGGATACCAAAGACCTCAACCTGCTGCTACCGAAGAGAAAAATGCGGCATATGGGGCTACATTACAATCCGTAGCAACGTATCGGGAGAAAAGAAGAGAGGAGAAACGTCTTTTCCGCAGGAAAAAGAGAGAGATGGAAAAACGGGGGTGTGAAAAAATCGAGATGTACAGGAGCCAGAATGAAGTCCGAAAATTCTACTAAAGAGTAAAGCATCAAACTGATGGCTTTGGTACAGGCACCTCCTCCTGTAGAGACCAGCTAGGTAATTTGGTAACTGTTACAGATAGAATGCTCAGGATTCGGAAAGAGCATTTTTCAAACCTGTTGGTATCCAGCGAAGACGACGAAGATACCACAGATCCAATCCCAGAAGATGGTATTGAATGTATACCGCCCAACCAAGATGAGGTAAAGACAGCAAAAAACCGGCTGAAGAATAATAAGGAGCAGGAGCTGATGGCTTACCAGCCGAGCTGCTCAAAAGCGGAGCCGACACGCCTATAAGGTGTATTCATCAGCTAGTTACCACCATCTGGCATGAAGAACGAGTACCCGACAATTGGAACCTGAGTATCCTGTGCCCCGTCCATAAGAAAGGAGATAAGACTGTATGCTCTAACTATAGGGGCATAAGCCTACTTCCGATTGCCTACGAGATCGTGTCAGGGATATTGTGCGAACGACTTAAGCCTATGGTCAACGAGATAATTGGGCCATACCAATGCGGCTTTAGACCTGGCAAGTCCACCATTGACCAGATATTTACCCTGCGGCAAATCCTGGAGAAGACCCAAGAGATGCAGATCGACACCTTTTTGTCGATTATAAAGCAGCCTTCGATAGCCCACTACTTTAACTGACACGAGATCCTCAGTTAAAATAGGAAAGAACCTCTCCGAAGAATTTTGTACCAAAAGAGGTTTCAGGCAAGGAGACAGCCTCTCGTGTGATCTCTTCAACATCCTGCTGGGAAAGGTTATTCGAGGGGCAAACGTCAAAAGAAGTGGCACAATCTGCACCAATAGCCACATGTTACTTGCTTAAGCTGATGATATAGACATAATGGGACGATCAGTAAAAGAAGTAACAGATACCTTTATGAAGGTCGAAGGAGAATCTGCTAAAGTGGGTCTGGCGGTAAACGACGGGAAGACTACGATGATGGTGTCGACGCGCAATGCGTCCATAGATATCGGGCCAACTGTTGACTTTTGTTCCTAGATTTCGTCTACCTCGGCATCGCCGTAAACACAACAAACGACATCAGTTGTGAAATAAAAAGAAGAATTGTATTGGCTAACAGATGCTACTTTGGCTTAAGTAAGCAGTTTAAAAACAAATCCACATCTCGAAGCCTGGGTATTTGCGCAAGCAGATAAGGCAGTGCTTGGTGTGTTTGAGAGAAAAATTCTTCGAAAGATCTACGGACCAATCTGCGTTGACGGTCAATATCGACGTCGCATGAACCACGAGCTGTATCTGCTATACAACGACATCAATATAGTTAAACGTATTGAGATGCAACGATTGCGTTGGCTAGGCCATATAAGAATGAGCGATGATGAACACGCTAAAAAGGCGTATAAATATGAGCCGCTTGGCGGTGCACGCAGAATTGGCAGGCCAAAGAATAGATTGTGCAAATAAGTGGATGAAGAGACAATGCGCGGTATTCCAGAAAGGGAAGCAATAGACAGAGAGAAATTGAGATCTTTTCTTAGTTCGGCCTATAGAACAAATGTTCTGTAATGGGCCAGAGAAGTAAGTATGTAGACATGTGCCCGTGTTTACCAACTTAATAATATAAATTAAATTTATAATTTTTCTCCATGTTTTTTGTCAAATAAGGATTATGTCAAGGCCTATAGAAGGTCGGCCATTCAGAGTTCTGTTAACAACTTTTGACAACAAACATTATAGATTTTATATTATTGTGATTTGAGTTTCTTTGTATTTTAAATCACAATAATGTTTTTGACAACAAACATAACAATCAGGTGGGCTTAGTGTCCAACTGTATAAACTGTGGATTATGTATTTAAGAATATAATCCTTTTAACATATTCTACAACTTGTTACACGAAAATGTTAATTAAGTTTACTAAAAAATATAAATAATTATATAGGTCTGACCAGACTCATGTGTTACCAATGTGACAAACAATATATCGTCACCATAAATGCCCGAAGACGTAACCGACATGAAAATCGAAATTTGTTTTTTGACGTAATCTGATACATAAAGCTAAAACACATGTTTCAAGCTTCTACGTTCAAAAACAACGATGCTATTCAAGAAATGGCATTTCGGTAAATGGGATAATATTGCAGATTTTGTTGTAATGGAGGATCTCAAAACTAAGCACTTCAGCGGTTTTGGTTTCACTACTAATTCCCCTTCGTATATGATCGATAATATCCCATATACTCGCCTTCATAAGATAAACATTCAATAAAACAGTTTTTAATTTAATACCGTTATTTGCTTCTCCTGTAAAGTTTTGGTGTTGTGGGTTACGTCTTCGGGCATTTATGGTGACGATATGTAAGTATCCAACGGTTGCGGTTCTAAAGAAGAAACTTGATTACATTCAACACATTTATTTTGACGCTTACAAAATTGCGCCTAAAAGTATGCTAAGTATTCGCTCGTTTGTAATCAAAATACAGAAAGAGCTTATTTTAGTACAGGAAGTACCTGTGTTCCAGGGTCTAAAAGAATTTACAAGTAATGCAGTTTTTATGATTATTACTCGTACTCGTACTATCCTACCGAAATGACTGAAAATTGGTATATAGTCTATGTTGGAAATACAAAATATTCCTGCAGTGAATTGATATAGGCGATTTCAAATGATATGAAATTTGATACATGTATAGTCTTCGTGGAGGGTATAAAATATTTCGGCAGAGAATTGTCAGTATAGTAGATATAGCCCCCACAGTACCTCCCGACTACCAGTATTTTAAAGGTTTTATTCATAAGGTATTTAAAAAAGTTTTAGAATGATTATTCACCGGAAATATATGAAATCTGCTTTTAATATTATCTACTAGCAAAGTGCCCGCTACTTCGTATGCGTTAAATATACAAAACAAATAAACAATATATAATATAGAATGGTGGAAACATTTTGTGTACAAATACGTACCACTTTAGTTCGATTTTCGTCACGCCTACATATCAAGAGCAATCCACATTTTTTGAGATATTTTAATTGAGGTTCTCAGTGCAAATACGGCCTAACCCAACAACCGCCATCCTCATTTCCAGCTCTATCTGTTCCCCCAAAACCAATTATAGAACTATTTTGTACTTTACATGTAAATACATAAATACGAACCTCTTCCTATTATTTCAAAATTCCCTTTACACAATCAAAAAAATGTACCAAATCCTGTGCCATTTACAACTTTTCGTATATTTATGGCACATATTTCTTAAATCGGACGTTATAAGCAAATGATAACAGTAATCTTAATTCCAAATCTCACGAATCCAGACCTATCCGTTCATCCAATACAAAATTGTACCACACATGGAACCATTTCGTACCCCTAAGTGTACCTACTTCCACATTTTAGGATTCGAGCGCTATAATTTCACCCAAATCCTAATTGTACAAAATGTAGTACTTTTTGTAAGCATAAGTACGAATTTCCAAATCTAAGTACGCATTTCCACTAACCACAACTAACCCCAACAGTAATATTAACTCCAAAATTCAAGATTCCAGCTCTAGCCGTTCGCTCAAATCCAAATTGAACAAAATTTAGTACCTTTCGTACTCATAAGTACGAATTTCCAAAACTACTTCCATATCTCAATCCTACACTCCAACAGTAATATTAATTCCAAATTTCTTGATTCCAGCTCTACCCGTTCGCTCAAATCCAAGTTGTACCAAATTTAGTACCGTTTAGTACTTTTCGTACATATACCAAATAGTACCAAATTTAGTACTTTTTGTACTCATAAGTACGAATTTCAAAAACTACTTCCATATCTCAATCCTACACTTCAACAGTAATCTTAATTCCAAATTTCTTGATTCCAACTCTAACCGTTCGCTCAAATCCAAATTGTACCAAATTTAGTACTATATAGTACTTTTCCTACCCATTACTAAAAATTTCCAAAATTTTATCAATCCTACAATTCAACAGGTATTTTAATTCCAAACTTGAGGATGACAGCTACATCAGATCACCGAAATCCAAATTGTACCAAATTTAGTACTATTTAGTACTTTTCGTACCCATAAGTAGAAATTTTCAAAACTACCTCAGTGCTATGTTCAAACAATAAGCTTAATTCCGAATTTCAGGATTCCATATATATCCGATAACTCAAATCCAAATTTGGTACCATTTAGTACTATTCGTATCCATAGAACGAATTTCTAAACCTACCTCTATCAACACTCCAACATCAATTTTAATTCCGAATTTCACGATTCCAAATGTATCCTATCACTGAAATCCAAATTGTACCAAATTTAGTACTTTTCCTACCCATAAATAAAAATTTCCAAAACTTTATCAATGCTACACTCCAATAGTACTCCTTATTCCAAATCTCGGAATTTCAGCTATATCCGTTCACCCAAATCCAAATTGTACCAAATTTGGTATCATTTAGTACTTCCGTACCCATGAGTACGAATTTCTACAACTACCTCAATCCTACACGCCAACAGTAATCTTAATTCCAAATTTCAGGATTACAGTTGCATCCGATCACCGTAATCCAAATTGTACCAAACTCGATACCATTTAGTACGAATTGTATCCAAACCTTCCTCTTTCAACACTCCAACAGTAATCGTAATTCCGAATTTCAGGATTCCAAATGTATCCGATCACATAAATTAAAATTTGGTACCATTCAGTACTTATCGTACCCATAACTAAAAATTTCAAAAACTTCATCAATCCTACTTACCAACAGTAATCCTTATTCCGAATCTCGGGATTCCAGCTATTCCAGCTATTTAGTACTATTCGTATCCAAAGTACGAATTTCCAAACCTACCTCTATCAACACTCCAACAGCAATTTTAATTCCGAATTTCACGATTCCAAATGTATCCCATCATTGAAATCTAAATTGTACCAAATTTAGTACTATTTCGTACTTTTCCTAAACATAACAACCAAGTGAGCAAAGGCTATAGTCGGGACGGGGCCGACCATGTGATACCCTACACCACTACCCCTGTGCATAAGCTTTTCACTGGTAAACATTTATTTTAGGGAACATAATCCGACTACCACCAAACATATTTTAGTTTTTAATCAAAAAAATATGCCTCTTTCTCTCTGGGACCCACATAAGCAACCAAAATTTTGTGACCATCCGATCAAAATTTCGACCTGTAGAATGGAAGAATTGGATGCATTACCGACTATTGTGGTATATCCCTTGTTTGACCACCTTCGCCAACCTACTTTACACCAATGTACAGGTAATATTTTCTTCTTCCATTGACAGGCTTTGCCGTTGAAATAACCGTACTAGAAATCGATATATTCACAAAGAATACAATTTTAAATTTGTCTCCACATGAGTTTTTCCCCATTCCGATCCTTAAATATTATCCGACTATCACCGAAATCAATAGGCATCTTCCTCTGTGGGGCCCCCATCAACCCCCATATATTTTATAATATATTTCGCGATATCTCGGTTGTTTGCCCACTTACTCCAACATACGTTACGTCAATGTAAAGGACATATTTTCTTCTTCCATTGGCGGGCTTTCCTTTTGGAAACTTCTACTAGAAGCGGAAATATTCTCATAAGAAAAAAAAACGTTGACTTTTCTCCACATAAGCTTTTCGCTTATTCCGACTCCTGACTATTATCCGACCATAACCAAAATAAATAGGCTTCTTCCTCTGTGGGACCCGCATAAAATTCCAAAACCTTCGTGACGATCCGATCAAAACTGCGACCTGTAGCGTGGTTACAAAAAATCGGAAAATCGGATGCATTAACGACTATTGCGATATCTCTGTTCTTTGAGCAGCTACGACAACCTACTTTACATCATTGTAAAGGTAATATTTTCTACTTTCCTTGCCAGGTTTTGCTTTTGTTACACCTCTTAAATAAACAGAGATATTGGCTTTGAAATAAAACGTTGACCATTCTCCAAATAAGTTTTTGCCCATTCCGACCCCTTAATATTGTTCGACCATCATTAAAATCAGTAGGCTTTTTCCTCTATGGGACCCCCATTAACCCCCAAAACTTCGTGACGATCCGATCAAAATTGCGTCCTGTGGCGTGATTACAAAAAAATCGGAAAATGGGATGCATTATCGGCTATTGCCATATCTCTGCTATTTTACCACCTGCGACAACCTACTTTACATCGTTGTAAAGGTGATATTTTCTACTTTCCTTGCCAGGTTTTGCTTTTGATATACCTCTTAAAGAAACAGAGATATTGGCTTTGAAATAATATTTTGACTTTTCTCCAAATAAGTTTTTTGCCCATTCCGACCCCTAAATATTATCCGACCATCGCCAAAATCAATAGGCTTCTTCCTCTGTGAGACCCCCATTAACCCTCAAAAATTCGTGACGATTCGATCAAAATTGGGACCTGTAGCGTGATTTCCAAAAAATGGATAAATGGGATGTATTACCGACTATTGCGATATCTCCGTTATTTGGTTACCTACGCCGACCTAGTTTACGTCATTGTAAAGACGGGATCTTCTACTTTCATAGCGAGACTTTGCTTTTGGAAAGTTTCCAACCAAAGCTGTGATATTCGTCAATATAATTAAAATCGCAAAAATTAAAATTGGGGTTTTATTTGCTACTATTGTGATATCTTCGTTGTTTGATCACCTACGAGCACCTACTTTACATCAGTAGAAAGGTGATATTTTCTACTTTCATTGTCAGGTTTTGCTTTTGGTATACCCCATGTAGAAGCTGAGATATTCGCTTTGGAAAAAAACATTGTCTTTTTATCCACCTAAGTTTTTTGCCCTTTCCGACCCCTAAATATTATCCGACCATCACCAAAATCAATAGGCTTCTTCCCCTCCGGGACCCCCATCAATATCCAAAATTTCGTGACGATCCGATCAAAATTGCGACCTGTAGCGTGATTACAAGGTTTAGATGGACAGACGGACAGACGGACGGACGGACGGACGGACGGACACACATAGCCAGATCGACTCAGCTCGTCGAGACATTCATTTTGGTATATATAAGTATGGGTCTACGACCATTATTTCGATGCGTTACAAACTTTTTGGCCAAAACCAACTTATAATACCCTCCCCACATAGTGGTGTAGGGTATAAAAATTTCCAAAACTTTATCAATCCTACACTCCAATAGTACTCTATATTCTAAATCTCGGAATTTCAGCTATATCCGTTCACCCAAATCCAAATTGTACCAAATTTGGTACTATTTAGCACTATTCGTACCCAAGAATACGAATATCCACAACTACCTCAATCCTACATGCCAACAGTAATCTTAATTCCAAATTTCAGTATTACAGCTGCATCAGATTACCGTAATCCAAATTGTACCAAAGTTAGTACCATTTAGTACTTTTTGTTCCCAAAGATACGAATTTCCAAACCTACCTCTATCCAGCACTCTAAAAGTAATCTTAATTTCGAATTTCAGTATTCCAAATGTATCTGATCACCCAAATCCAAATTGTACCAAATTTGGTACCATTTAGTACTTTTCGTTGCCGTAAGTACGAATTTCCAAAAGTATCCCACACTCCAATAGTAATCTTAATTCCAAATTTCACTATTCCAGCTCTATCCGATCACTTAAATTCATATTGTACCAAATTTGGTACCAATTAGTACTTTTCGTACCCAAAAGTACGAATTTCCAAAATACCTCTATCCTACACCCCGACTGTAATCCTAATTCTAAATTTCAGGATTCCAGCTCCATCCGTTCCCCCAAATCCAAATTGTACCTTATTTGGTACTATTTAGTACCTTTCGTACCCATATGTACGAATTTCGAAAACTACCTCCATATCTCAAACCTACGCTCCAACAGCAATAGTAATTCCAAATTTCAGAATTCCAACTTTTTCGGTTCGCTCAAATTCAAATTGTACCAAATTTAGTACCATTTAGTACTATTCGTACACATGAGTACACATTTTCAAAACCACCTCCTTATATCAACTTATCTTCCAAACCTTGATTTTCATTCCAAATTTCAAGATTTTAGCTCTATCCGTTCAAGTAATACCAAATAGTACTAAATTTAGTAACTTTTAGTACTTTTCGTACACTTATAGTTCGAATTTCCAAAAACCATTTGGTACACCTTTCTAACTCTCCATCAGTGAACCTCATTCCAAATTTCAGAATTCTAGCTCTTCGCGTTTGCCTAATACAAAGGGTACCATATTTAGTACCTTTTAGTACTTTTAGTACAGTTCTAGTTCGAATTTCCAAAAATCCAGCCTTATCTGACACCTTCGGACAAAGAGTGACCCTCACCCAAAATTTCAAGATTCTAGCTTTAGCCGTTTAGTCTGGGCGTTGATTATCAGTCAGTCAGTCAGTGAGTCATCATTACTGAACTCTTTTATAAGTATAGAAGATGGTGGAGGGTAAAAATGTTCGGACGAGCCGAACTTAATTTAAACCACAAGGACTATTTGCTGACAAAATATCCGAGGACAACCTGTTACAACAATATCCGAAAGCTGGTCTTAAACTGTACTTTTGCGAAAATATTTTAAGATTTATGAGGGAAATATCCGAATGAGTTGTCAGAAATCGACCTACTTGAAAGATGATATGTTTGAGAGAAATATTTCGATGGGCAAAGGTTGAACGACTTTCAGTCACTCTTCAACTAGCTATTTAAGTGGGTCATTGCAAAATTGTTTAAAACTTTTGGAGCATTACGTCAGGAAGAATTGGTTTGCCCAAAAAACAATATTGGTCTGTTCCAGTACTGCAAGATTCTACCAAATTTTACTATTTTTTCCGATAACATAAAGGAAAGAAATGTTATCGTAGTAAAAAATAGTAGCTTCTTGCAGGTTCTGGAATAGAGCTAATTGGTCTGTTCCAGAACCTGCAAGAAACTACTATTTTTTACTACGATAACATTTTTTCCTTTATGTTATCGGGAAAAATAGTAACAATTAGTAGATTCTTGCAGTTCTGGAACAGACCAATTATGTCGCTGTAAACAGGTCCACAAATATTATGCACGGTAAAAATTTCAAAACAATCCCTGAACCGCCCTAAACCTCAACTTGAGCGAAAATTTTGCACGTTGATGAGGGAGGTTGGTGAAGGTGTTCATTTAGCTTGACATACGTTTGGAAAAAATTTACGATATGCAAAGTTTCTGTCAAATCGGTTTCAATAGTTAACAGCCATTTTAGTTGGTGGACCTTTTGGGCCATTATCAGTATGGTCTTTGGCCCGAACAAAATTGTACTGTTGTAATAGGGGCCTCGAGGACTACAATAAACAATAAAAAAAATCTAAACAATCCGAGTGTTGTAGTGGCTCATTTTTCAAGTTAACTACAATTATCGGTAGAATTTAAATTAGAGTTGTGCCAAAGGAACTATATGGAACTATATAGTTCACTTCGCAGTTCCAATGGCCCACATTTTTTCTTTGAACAAACTGCGTATACTTAACAGCACACGTTATATTTCATGATGTTACTCATACGTTTTGGAACTAGTACAAGGAACTAGGAACTAGATTACCCAACTCTAATTTAAATGCTTATAATTTCGGTAATTAACGAAATTTTTCGGTAAGTAAACAACCAAAATAAAGATGTTACTAAATCCTACCGATAGCAACAATACTGTCAACTTTTATTGATAATTTTCATTTATTCAATTTTTCCTTTATGTTATCGAAAAAATAGTTAAAATTAATAGATTCTTGTAGTTCTGGAACACACCAAGAATTCCACTACTGGGGCTCAATTCTGTTTCTATGAAAAAGTGAAATGAAAACATAGTCCCAATTTACATTGGGCGAGTTTACTTGCGGCAATTGTCATTTTGTGGGAGAGAGAGGTGAGGCATATGGTAACCCTTTGCCTCTCAGCACCCTCTCTCACCTACAAACTGACAATTGCCGCAAGTAAACTCGCCCAATGTAAATTGGGACATATGTATATAAAGGAAATACGTAAATGTTAAATGAAAAAAATTATTGCTCTGTTCCAGAACCTGCAAGAAGCTACTAATTTTTACTACGATAACAATTTTTCCTTTATTTTATCGGAAAAAGTAGTAAAAATTAGTAGATTCTTGCAGTACTGGAACAGACCATAAAAAGAAAATATATTTTTTTTTTTAAAGTAAGCCCGCTTAATCACAGATTTGTTGTTTTCAAATTTTAAACACAAGAAGTTTTTAAAGTGGGGGTTGTTAAAATTGATTTACTTTAGGGAAGGGCAGAAATACTAGTTTCGTCCAACGCCACTTGGACTCATCAGTTCTCTTAGTTCTTCGCATTGAAGCCCTTCCCTAAAATAAATCAATTTTAACAAACCCCACTTTAAAACTTGTTGTTTTTAAAATTTGAAAACAACAAATCTGTGATTAAGCGGGCTTACTTTAAAAATAAAAAGTAAACACACATCACAACAAAACTGCCAAAGTGAATCTATTTTTTTCTTACAGTACGTTTATATATAACCGGATTTAATAGAGCCACTGGGTTTAAATGTCAATTCCTTTGTCAAGCTTAGGAACACCTTCACCAATGTTCAAAATTAATTGGATTCAAAGTACCGACAAGAAACTTAAGATTTGTTGAATACTTCAATGTTACAACCCATAGAAGCAATTATGGCCAAAATGAACCCATTACGAGGGCTTTAAATGAATTTAATTTAATGAATTTGAAAGTAAATTTAGATTTTACATACTCTCTTGATAAATTTAAACAATTGTTAGATTTATATTTTTCTAGAAAGTAAGCTAGTCTGTAAGGATTGTATTTCCATAGACTGAAATAAATAAATAAATAAATTTTAGCTCAAGTGAAGTTTAAGGGCGGATCGGGGATTGTTTCGAAATGTTTACCGTGGATACTCCTTGTGGACTGATTGATATTCGTTCTACCTTTGCACATCGTAATATTTCTCTCAAATGTACATCACATTTTAAGAAGGTCTATTTCTGAATGTATTCTTAATATTTGGACGGTTTGGTATCTGTGGACCACACAAGGGGAACAAATTATAAAAATCTAATATTTTCAAAAGATTTTGGCTATTTTAGTTCATAGCCATTTCGAATGTTCCACAAAGTTGTTTGCTGATATCTTTGCTATTTATTTTTGTCAAAATATGGTTAATAATTTTCGTGTCGCATAGAGTAATGTTTCTACAACTTTTTAAATACCTAATGAATAAAACCTTTAAAGTACCTATAGTCGGGAGGTACTGTGGGGGCTATATCTAATGTACCGACTATTCTCCGCCGAAATATTTTGTACCCTCAACGGAGACTATACATGTATCAAATTTCAGATCATTTGAAATCGCCTATATCAATTCACTGCAGGAATGTTTTGTATTTCCAACAAAGACTATATACCAAATTTTAGCCATTTCGGTAGGACAGTTCGAGTACGAGTAATAATCGTAAAAACTGCATTACTTGCAATTTCTTTTAGACTCTGGAACACAGCTATTTCCTGTATTAACCCAGATATGCCCATTGCTTGATCGTGATCATTTTAAAAGTATTTTTATATTATTTAAGAAGCAAATGTGAAACAATAACAGTATGTTTATAAGTTTTTTAAAAATTTTTTGAAAAAAGTGGTTTTTGAGGCCACTTTTGGACAAAGGGTTTTATCATATAACTGGGAGTTATGGGACACAAAACATTTGACATATAGTCCAAAGACACCTTTTCGGCATCTAGTTAACGTTTTTTCGTAGTAGGCTCCACATCGTGTATGTTTTCGTTATAAAATTACCCAATAATTAATTGGTCATAACGCAAATCATTGTAAAAACTAAGCGATCGGTGGCAACTTCGATGAACTAGACCTCAAAACTCAAAAATAGTAGCTCAAAATAATGGAATCACATAATATCCCAAGAGCTACAGATGTGTACTGAGTATATCACCAAAATAAACGGTACTTTGATTAACATAACATATCAAATTAGCAAGAATTTTGTGTGTCCTATATATAGGACGCTGGGCATATCTGGGTTAAAATAAGCTCTTCTCTGTATTTCGATTAAAAATGAGCGATTACTTAGCATACTTTTAGGCTCAATTCTGAAAGGGTCAAAAATAAATGTGTTGAATATAAAATGTTTAACCCTTCGTTGGATACCTATATTGTTTGTCACATTAGAGGTAGTTTACACTATCTATCAATGTCACATGACACGAAATAAAAACATTCCACGCAGGCAAGTGGAGACGTAAGGAAAATCCCCAATATTGGACATATTAGCGACTATATAATGATGGAAAATTGCATGTCATATGACATTATATAATTATTTATACATATTTCTTAGTAAACAAACAACATGCAGAAAAACTATAAATTTAATTTACATATGGTCTGTTCCAGAACTGCAAGAATCTACTATTTTTGACTATTTTTTCCGATAACATAAAGGAAAAATTGTTTTCGTAGTAAAAAATAGTAGCTTCTTGCAGGTTCTGGAACACAGCAATAATTAAGTTAGTAAAAAATTCGAACTTTTCTTGTCTCTATGCTCGAAAATCCTAGTTATATTTCATTTTGGAGTACTATAATTTGTTTTTAGGTATTATTCAAAATGAACAGTCTCTATTTTACAATCATAAATCATATAGAGAATCCTATATTTGAATCAGTCCACCCCAAACAAAGAGAAGAAGAGTTAAGAAAAGGGGTTTATTTGTCTAGTTATGCATATAGTTGTCTGAAATAAAAGTGTAACCCTATTAGCAAGGAATCTTTTTAGACTGTTGTACCTTCACCGATTTTACACCCGACTCCTACTTTTGCGACCTCTTTATGTGCAATTTTAAATACATGGTTGAGTGAAATGCGACAAATTTCATAAAAGGGTATTCATTTTATTAAATAATGTAGGAGATTTTTCCGAAATTTTTTAATAAAAAATGGTTGGGGTCTTGCCAGATACATGTGTTACTAAAGTGATATGTATGTCAAAAAATCCTTGTAGCTGCTTTCAGTTGATCCTTTCGACTTCATGTTTTTTCATTGGAAAGGTAAGAGAATTTCGTGAAGCTACTTGGAATCTCAGGTCCATAGATTTATCCTAACCTAGCTAAAAATGCAAAATAAAATGAAAAAGGCCTGGCCAGACTCAGTTGTCCAACGGGGTTTAAAAAAAAACTATAGTCTTCTAGGCCATTTAGATATGACATCATTAGCCGGATTTAGGGCATTATCAGGTTTTATTTGCTAAATCCGGCCAAAATCTACCAGATTTCCCATTCAAAAATAAATCCTCGTATTGTTGCAACATGTTGCTAGAAAATACAAAAAGTTGCAAGCTAGCACAATAAACAAGGTAGATGCATCGGTGAATTGCTACACTAAAAATAATTTAAAATGTAAAAATTTGTAAACAACGCGAAACAATTAAATTTGCTTTGACATAAAAGGTTGATTTTAATCAACCAAGACTAATATTAACGATGCCTAAACGATAAAATAATTCTTTATTTGTTAGCATTATTAGCATAATGTGTTAACATTTTCAATATTAAACAATAAATTTGTAATTTGCGGTAGAGCTGGCAAAATATCGATAGCACTACCGATACTATCGATATTTTATTTTTGAGCTAATATCGATAGTTATTTTTTCTATCGATATTATCGACAGAATTAGTCATAATGAAAGAATAATCAAAAGAATAAAGACAAAGTCAACACAAATGAAAATTGTTTGGATCAATTAGAATTGAAAAGTCTTTTTTATTTTTATATGTTTTTTCCGATAACACTACGAAGCATTTTTTTTTATTTGTAAAATACTTGGTCTGTTTCCGAACTGCAAGAATCTACTGATTTGTACTATTTTTTTCCGATAACATTAAGGAAAAATGTAATCGTAGTAAAAAGTAGTAGCTTCATGCAGGTTCTGGAACAGACCAATTGATGCGTTTTTGCTCTCGAGGAACAAATTTGAATCCCTTTCACTTTAATGCTGGGTTTACATTTACGAAATCCATTCTAGTTCAACTGTAAATTCCTTTGCTTAAACGTCAAATGAAATCCAATGGATTTCACATGAGTATAGAGTATTTGTATTTTCGTTCCACCCTAATACATATTTCAGTACGATCCATCCTAATGTGCAGTATGTGATCTTCTTGTTTTCCCCTCATACCAATTGCGGATATTATTCGAATGTTCGACACAACTTTCGAAAACGATATCACATTCGAAGAATTGGCAATTGTTTTTCGGGTGTACACAAGCACGTTGTTCTTTTGTTCGTCAAAAGTTTAAAAACGATATCGTTTTCGAACATTTGGCGAATGTTTTTTCTTCACAAGAAAAATTGTTTCGAGAAACATTTTTTACTTTGAAAATTTTTTTGTTTCAAACAAAAAAATTTACGTTGTTTGTAAAAAATTCCCATTTGCTTTTTTCAAATAATTTCGATATAAATGCTACGTATAATATAGACAATAAGTGTTGATAAAGACAACATATGGGTAGGTTGCCAAACACAAGACAACAATGTTTATCAACAGTTAAATATCGCGTCGCAAACATAAAGAAATAAAAACGGAAAAGGTACATAACAGAAACATCAAGAAACTCCACAAAAAATGTTTTTCGCCACTATCGTAAAACTATCGTCAATCATTCGCTAATAATATTATTAACGATATTCGAAATCGAAGGATTTCCTGCCACAAACTGAGCGACGAGTGAATCGTTTTTAATTCATTCTCGTGTGTCGTTCTCGAACAAAATATCCGCAAAACTCTCGAGAAACATTCGAAAACGATATCGTTTTCGATAGCAATGGTATGGGGGGTTGTTATATTAATTACTGTATGCAGTTAGAAGTATCATTTACTCTCACTCTCATCTATTTATCTCTGAGTGATAAAGATACATGGCAACTTGTATATGCATACACACACATAAACATACATATATAACCACTTGTTAGTTTTAAGCTAGTTATGTTTGTTGATGCAAAATAAAAGAACATTAAGCATTTGGATATCAAACGAAGAGTTTCTCTTGTGTAAATACACTACAATGAGTATTCATTTGACATATACCCAAAGAATTGACAGTTGAAATCCACTCGATTTCGTAAATGCAAATGAACTATAAATTTGAAAAGTTTTAAATGTTTTTGTTTGTTGGAACATAACCCTGCGTTTACACATGACAGGACAGTTGAGTACATGTATTAATTGTCAAAAACCCAAAAGTTGCCCTGTGACGTAGGCGTCCAGACAACTACAAAAACAGTTGTAAAATTTTAAATGAAAATCGTCGATTTCTTTTTGTTTTCCGTTCACATATTTTGTTTTTGTTCATGCTCTTTTGTTTTCAACACATTTCAGTTATTATCTCACTTATTTTTACAAAAATGCCAAAAATTTGTCTTTCCTATTGTCTGTGAAAAAATTATGAACAGCTGGGAGACAGCCGACAAATGTATGTATGTGTTAGTAAATCAGAGTTATATTTGAAGACAAACTGTCTGGTGTAAACGCCTAGTAAAGGGGAAGGGGAAGATTATACATAAACAGGCTGTAAGTTTCATAAAGAAAGCTAACCCGACAAAAAGGTCTAATGTGTATGGCGTTGTAAATGTTGGAAATCCACTGGATTTCAGTTGTCACCTTGCTTATTTGTCAAATGAATCTTTGCAAATAAATCCTGTGGATTTTATTTGACGTATACTCTTGATTTTAATACAGGCCATGAAAAACTAACGATAGTATCGATACTATCGATATTTTTATAAGAAATATCGAAACTATCGAATGGTGCGACTGTCGATAGTTTGCCAGCTCTAATTTGCTGTATGTTTTTTTAGGCGAATTCAATTTAATGCAACTTCTTTTGATGTTTCAAATTCGATCAGTTGAGCTGATGCATCTACCTTGGTATTTGTGCTATGAACAAAAATCAGCTGACTGCCAATCATGGTACAATAATACAGGTAGCATTATCAAGCCAGCTGATGGTAACATAATGTGTCAATTGCATTGAATTGATGTCAAATTTTGACATCTTATGTTACCAACAATTGCCGATGCGGCTACCTGTGTATTTGTACCATGCTGCCAATTAAATCCTCCAAAGGTACAGTGAGTGTCAAAATAATTCGTTTTTCAATTTCAACAATAATAACACCTCAGTTATTTTAGAAGCCCACACCCAATATTCAAAAAACCAAATACTTAAAAAAATGTTGGTCCCGTAGCAATTAAAAAATGTATCTACATGGATCCATGGCAACCCTATAAGCGAGAATAATAAAGACGAAGTTGTTAGCCCTGTTTGCTATGGGTCAAAAATATTCGGTTTTTGTAACTTTTGTTAAATATTTTGCAAAAAAGTTCAATATCGAACTTTTTTTGCAATATTAGTATAAATTTCAATAATTGCGAAAAGAATCATTGTTCTTGTGTGCAAAAATATTATATTTCATAGCAAATTATCAAAATTTGGGCTAAGGAAAAACGCTATCCCAGAAATGGGAAAACTGGTCATGTTTCATTATAAAAAGAGCAGAAATAAAAAGGAATTTTGCTTATTTTTGAATATTTAGTCGAATATAGTTGAAATAATGTGCAAAAGTCACGAAAATATAGAAATAATCGATTCCGTGAAACACATAAGCTAGCCAAAACCAAGATCTGGGAGGGAAGGTAGAGGAATCTCCTGAAAAATTACGGCTAAACCGCCCTTAATTTTCTTGAAATTGGTCACTGAGTCCTATATAACTTACAGAAGATAGAAAATATGCACTTACTTTCCAAAAATAGTCTTTCATGGCCTTGTAACACATGGGCTTCTAAAATACTGAGGTGTTATTATTGGTGACATTGAAAACCGAATACACCGAATACTTTCGACACTCACTGTATCTTGCACCGAAAATTTAGGTAAATCTTTGCCAAAAGGTCTAAGGCCATGTTTATATTATAGCCTTTTGCAGGGTTAACCTTCTTAATTAGGATTTACTTGACGTATACGTAAAGGAATTGACATTTAAAACCCAGTGGGTTTGTCAAATCCGCTTATATATAAACGTACTATAAAAGCTATAAAGAATACCAAAGGATGTCATACCAAGTGCTAAAACCCTAAGAAATCTTTTTTGTTTCATAAAACTTTTAGATTGGATACTTTTCACTGTGATGTAGAAATCGACGTTGTTTAAAAATGTTTATCTTTTTATCTTAATTTACCCTATTTTCGTCAATTTTATTTTATTATATTTAAGTTACGACCCTAATGTAAAAATATAAAAAAGAATGAAGTCGCTATTATTAATTAACTCTTAGCAATCGCAGTTTTAATAAAAGGAATTGAAGTGGATACTTTTGACTGTGATTCACTGTATGTAAATCGCTTTATTTTTGGAAAACATTTTTGACATTTCACAGTACTGAGCTGGTTTTTGCTGTAGTTGTTGGCTGATGCATCTACTAATTAAAAAAAGCTGATCGAACTTGCTAAATCTTGCTGGAAAAATTGCAGCAACTTTTAGCAATAGGTCTGTACGATAACTCCGCAAGTAAAAAGTAATTGCCAGTTCTCAGTAACTTCTCTCAACTAATTTTACTCTCCCGAAGCTAAAAATTTGCAGAATGTTATCGAACAACAATTTGCAAAAACTTTCAAGAAGTCAGCTGATTTGACAAACAAGAAGTTTGGCGTACATCATTTAATTTAACAATCGAAGGTTGTTCACGAAATTTTTTTGATTATCCATTGCTACAACAATAATTCTCTTTCCATATCATAAATTAACGTAAGGTCGTCCACATAGTGTTCCTCATACTCCATGGATGCGCCGCTTTTTGCTTGGATTTTATACCTTAGAAATAAAACAATCATCACAAATATTTCGTTTTCCATAATTTATTTAGTTATATCTTCCCTTTTTTATCTTGTAATTATTTTAACCCAGATAAAGTTACTGGACGTTTAAACGCCACAAAAACTGGTTGGAAAGTTGACGTAAAACACAGGTTTTTTTCCAATATTTTTGTGGGATTGTTCGCATTTTGTTATAGTGTTATCTGTAATTTCACGCTTAAAAACACCACTCGACCTTTGAAATTCAACGCAAATGGTCTAAAATCCAAGCTATTCAAAAAAATCGATTTTTTGTAATTTTCAACTTTTGATGAAAAATTTAAATACAGTTAGGCAAGAAATTTATTGCAAAAACAAAAATTGTAGAAAATTGCATATTAATTGTTCGTTTATGGCAACAAATTATGTAAAAACTATGCGGTTTTTTGTGCAAATCTCTTGCTATAGGTCCTTACAACAATATTCCGTCAAAATATGCAAAGGCTGTTTGCAATTTATAACAAATACGGTCAAAAATACGAATTAACTACTATTTGGGGGTGACAATAAAAGTATTGCAAAAATTACCAAATCGATGGTTTCTTCGAGAATTACCAAAGGTGTGTTCCTTAATGAGTTGTCTATCCACTTTGGACATCCATTGGAGTATTAATGAGCTTAGTTAAACCAAAAATTAAGGCTCGGTATGTTCCACTCTAAGGATACTGGTTCCCCAATTTTTAGTAAATCTTGATCCTACTTTGGAGGATGTTTTTGGAGTTTTTTGTTAAATTGGACCCAACATTTTATGAGGGTTGATATCAGGATGTAGGCCCGATGTATTTAAGAGTTTTGTGTTGTTATATTACATCGGCAATTTACACAAATAAGATTAACATGTCATTATCTGGTCTTTGGAATGGTGGTAGTTGACTTTGTTTGAGCTTTCGGGATCGATTTTTCTGACTTTCAGACTAATGACTATTAAATATTTCTTAATGCTGTCAGTGGGGATGTCTTCCCAATCATTATTATATCCGTGAACCCAATTTCGCATACTATTTTCCATGGTAAAGAATATAGTACCCAAATATTCGGTATTCCAGCTTCTCCAGTAGCGGTTTAAATTCCATATTTGATGGGTTTTATTGATTTTGGCGCAATATTTTGGATTTATTATGATAGCAGAGGATAATATCTATCCACTTAGTAAAAATTAAATCATATCAATACCATTGAGAGGCGAAATAGTGCTCTGTCGTACGTCGTTCCAAAATACTACGCTGGTGTCAATTTTTTCCATATACTTTCCAGAGGTATTTCGATGTTCTCAAAGCCAAAATCGTACTGTTTTGCATTGTTCCATTACCCTACAATACATATTGAGTCAAATATTCATTCTTTGCATACTTGCCTGTAGCCTATTCGTCATTGTTTATTGTTAATATGGTCCCATGCGTTTTTTACCTGTCTGTAGACCCTCCATGACGGCATTTTTATCACTGAACTTTATTACATTCAATAATGTTAGTGTATTATTAGCCGCAAAAGTCATAAAAATGCATAATGACCTCAAAAATTTTCAAAAATTTTATAGTTTTATAGTACTGATTTTCCCGTTGCAATACTTTTATTGTCACCCCCAAGTAGTAGTTAATTCTTATTTTTGACCGTATTTGTTATAAATCGCAAATAACCTTTGCATATTTTGACGGAATATTGTTGTAAGGACCTATAGCAAGAGATTTGCACAAAAAACCGTATAGTTTTTACATCATTTGTTGCCGTAAACGAACAATTAATATGAAATTTTCTGCAATTTTGGTTTTTGCAATACATTCCTTGCCTAACTGTATGCGATTCAAGTTTAATCCTAAATGTTAGAATCATGGCACAATAAGAAGGTACAGCGCCAAAAACCGCTGATTTTCAGACTAATTGTCAAAATGCAATATGTATTGTGAATAAAATCTCATACAAAATGTAAATAAGCAATTCACAGCACTGCATTTTTGTGATCAAAATTGACGTTTGGTATGATTTGATGTAACACCTTCTTATTCCACCATGGTTAGAATCATATAAAGTCAGGGAGTTGTTAGGAATATAGAAAGAGTATTTTCTCAATCCAAAATTAAGGGACTACCATATAAGGATACACCTATAATACACTCCAAAGTTTTTGCCACTTTTAAAAGATGGCCCGATTACAGGAAAACTATAAGTTTTAGAGAAAAAAGTTATTTGTTAAAAAAGTCTCAAAAATATAATTTTCATAAAAAAAATAAGTTTTCTCGCATAAAATTTGTCGGCGTTAAAGGGGGGAATAACCAAATGTTGTTTATGTTTTTGCCAAGAATTGCAAAGTTCGCCACTAAACATTGGAATTTAAATCACCTGATCAAACTTGCAAATTCTTACAAGGAAAATTTTGCGTGCAAGAACTTGTAGGTTGTCAGTAACAAAAGTCTCCAAAATTCTCTCACAATTCTCTCCAAATTCGCTCTCTTTTATTTTACAAGTTTGTTATCAAACAGCATTTTGTAAAAGTTTGTACAAACTTTTGGGTTATCGTACAGACCTAATTTCTCAGCAAACAACTGTCAAAATTGTTCTCTCTCTTCGCTCCCTTTTACTGATCATTTTAAAAAGACAGCATTTAGTAACATTTCGTAACAATTATTATAAATTATCACGTAAAAAGACACCTTAATATAAAATTCAAATCCATCTACCCGATATTCAAAATATCGAAAATTCCTCTCCTAACCCCTCTATTCTGCGATACTACCAAAGACGACATTTTGATGTAGAGTATAAACCAGTTATAAAAATGGAGGACCCCGAACCATCCCATGCAAGTGCCATCAGAATAGTGACATCACCAATAAATTGGAACGTGTTGTTAATGAAAACCGAAAATTAAAAATAAAAATTGAGAGACTGAAAAATTATCTGAAAATTCAACAAACTCAACATGAGTATATTTTTAAACAGCGGATAAACGAAGAGAACCACTTGAGACAGAAGTTGGAGGATATGGCATACGATTTGAAGGGCATACATGCCAATTCTAAATACCTGAAGGATGTGGCTGATGAAAAGTTGGCTCATTTCTCAAAAATGATCTGTTATACCTCTTCTACTACATATAATGACATTCAAAAAAATATTGCTCAAAGCCTATATCTTACATCCAGGAAGGGGTAAAACTTTTTGAGAAATGAGTTCAAATGTAATCTCGCACATCCTTCGATGTTATTAGTGTGCAGGCCCATTAAACGCGTGGAATGTGGAATCGACCCCACGATTATGGAAAATCTTAAAAATATTGTGGCAACATTATCCAAGAAGGACCGTCAAGTTGTCATCGCATTCGACGAGATAGAAATTCGAAAAGAGTTGGAATATAGGCGGACGACGCAATTGACGGATTCCAAGATTTAGGGATGCCATCCGTTCCTCAAAAACTGCTGCAAAAGCTCTGGTCTTTATGGTGAAGGGCTTTTGCAGCAACTGGAAATATATTACCAATTTCTACGCCTTCAGAAGTGCAGTGCATTGAAAGACATACTGCTGCAGAATATTGATCGCATGCAAGAAATCGGCTTGGAAGTGATCAAGGTCCCTCCAACCAATCTTATTTGTGACGTTAAAACTCCCCATTTTTTTCATACACAAGAAGCGAACCATTGCTTTCCTATAGGACTTTCCACATCTATTCAAGTCCGTTAGGAACAATCTGTTTTGCAATTCTTTTTCCATGGACGGAAATATAATTGACAGAAAATATATAGAGACAGTGGTTCAACATGACGAAAGTAACTTCAATGTTAAGTTTTGTCCAAAAGTGTCAGAACGGAATGACCAACTGGGACAACATTAATGTCGCTAGAGCCATGCAAATTCTGAGCCATACTATGTCAGCCGCTGTTCAAACACTTGTCACGAACGGCCATCTGCCACCTGAAGCAACGACAACCAGCGAATTTTTAAAAACATTTACGATATTATATAGCCCGGTACACATCCCAGAAATTTTTAAATTGTGCACGTGGCAGTATTGTAAAAAATTGCGAAAATGATAATGACCGCTATTTAGAGTGGATGAAGACATCAAATAAACGTAGTATACAAGTTTATTATACATACAGTGAATCACAGTCAAAAGTATCCACTTCAGTTTCTTTCATTAAAAATGCGATTGCTAAGAATTGGTTAAATAAAATTAACGAAATTCAGGTAACTTTAGATAAAAAAATAAAAATGGTTAAACAACATCGATTTCTACCTCACAGTTAAAAGTTTCATGAAACAAAAAGGATTTTTAGGGTTTTAGCCCTTGGTATGACATCCTTTGTTATCCTTTACAGCTTTTAGCCTTTTTGGCAAAAATGTAACTAATTTTTCGGTGCACGATATCTGAATTTTTCCACATTCGGCGCTAAGTGGGTTAATTCCTTCGATAAAGACACGATTTCCTACACCGGAAGGACTCACTCAACGCCATACCACAACAGAGTCTCCTCTGTGCTTTACTTTTGAAATTGTGTGTTTGGGGTCCAAGGCGGTATTTGCCCTATGGCATACAGTGAATCACAGTCAAAAGTATCCACTTCACTTTCTTTCATTAATGGGCCGATTCCGTACAGCGAGGCGAGTCATGTCGCGTCGTCTATCGTCTCTGTGACAAAATTTAAAAAATGCACTACGTACAGCGATAGAAAATAATCGTCGATAACAAGTTATTTTTATTTTTTTTATTTTATTTTTATTCGTTAGTAAAAATGTACGGCGACAGCTAATTTGTTGTCGCCGGAAAATGAACATTTCGGCGACAAAATTTGACGACGTCAGGCGATATTGCCATACGGAATCGAAAAATTGCATTTGGCGACGCGACACGACTCGCCTCGCTGTACGGAATCGGCCCATTAAACTGCGATTTCTAAGAGTTAATTAATGATAGCGATTTCATTCTTTTTTATATTTTTACATTAGTGTCTTAACTTAAATATTATAAAATAAAATTAACAAAATACCTCCAAGGTCCAAGGCGGTATTTGGCCTATGACATATCTTAATTGGTCCATATGACCAAAACATGTTAAAGTTGTCTTCACTGCTTTCATTAGCAGCCTGTTTTGGTCATATGGACCAATTAAGGTACATATGTCATAGGGTAAATACCGCCTTTGACCCTAAACACACAATTTCAACATTAAAGCACAGAGGAGACCCTGTTGTGGTATGGCGTTGTATGAGTGCTTCCGGTATAGGAAATCGTGTCTTTATCGAAGGAATTAAGGATAAGATGTATTATTTTAACATTCTGAAAGGATAATTTGAAATTTAGGCGCTGAAAAAATGGGATTTGGGACAACATTCCAAACTTATCAATACGTGACCCCGATCACAAATCACATACTTTTCCAAAATGGATGCTATGTAACTGTCCAAAAGTGATTCAAACACCTCCCTGATTCACTGTATGACACTGCAATTTTTATCAATGGGACCCAGTGACCTACAAATACTGTAACAAGAATATACAGTTAGGCAAGAAAAGTATTGCAAAAACCAAAATTGAAGAAAATTTCATATTAATTGTTCGTTTATGGCAACAAATTATGTAAAAACTATACGGTTTTTTGTGCAAATCTCTTGCTATAGGTCCTTAAAACAATATTCCATCAAAATATGCAATGGTTATTTGCGATTTATAACAAATACGGTCAAAAATAAGAATTAACTACTACTTGGGGGTGACAATAAAAGTATTGCAAAAATTACCAAATCGATGGTTTCTTCGAGAATTACCAAAGGTGTGTCCCTTAATGAGCTGTCTATCCACTTGGGACATTCATTGGAGCATTAATGAGCTCAGTTAAACCAAAAATTAAGGCTCGGTATGTTCCACTCTAGGGATACTGGTTCCCCAATTTTTAGTAAATCTTGATCCTTCGTTGGAGGATGTTTTTGGAGTTTTTTTCTTAAATTGGACCCAAACATTTTATGAGGGTTGATATCAGGATGTTAGCCCGATGTATTTAAGAGTTTTGTGTTGTTATATTACATCGGCAATTTACACAAATAAGATTAACATGTCATTATCTGGTCTTTGGAATGGTGGTAGTTGACTTTGCTGGAGCTTTCGGGATCGATTTTTCTGACTTTCAGACTAATGACTATAAAATATTTCTTAATGATGTCAGTGGCGATGTCTTCCTAATCATTATTATATCCGTGAACCCAATTTCGCATACTATTTTCCATGGTAAAGAATATAGTACCCAAATATTCGGTATTTCAGCTTCTCCAGTAGCGGTTTAATTTCCACATTTGATGGGTTTTATTGGATTTGGCGCAATTTTTTGGATTTATTATGATAGCAGAGGATAATATCTATCCAATTAGTAAAAATTAAATCATATCAATACCATTGAGAGACGAAATAGTGCTCTGTCGTAGGTAGTTTCAAAATATTACACTGGTGTCAATTTTTTCCATATACTTTCCAGAGGTATGTATTTCGATGTTCTCAAAGCCAAAATCGGGCTGTTTTGCATTGTTCCATTATCCTACAATACATATTGAGTCAAATACACTGCACCCCGGTTATTTACCTCTCTGCTTAACTGCCTTTCCCGTTTAATTGCCTCACAATCTGAATTCCCAAAGTTTTTTCATATAAATGAGTTCAAACTCTCCCGCTTAACTACGTTTCTATAAGTACCCAATTCGGATATTTGCCCGTGAAATATTTCCCCAAAAAGAACATTTAACAATGTTTTTCTCGGTTTATTACCCCCACTGGTGTATTTATGAGAAAATCAATTTCGACGACTACGCAAATTGTGATGAAGATGTCCAGTGTTATGTTATGGTGTTATGCTCACCGATTACTAAATTTCTTATTGATTAAATAATATAACTTATATATTCTTAGACTTTTTTACTATAGACCGTTTTGTTTTTTGGCGATTATGTTCTAATTGTTGTCATTTTTTGTAAGGCTGAGATGAGATTTTTATAACTACCCACATAAGGTAGTTATGCGGGATTTTCGTAACTGCCTTTCCCGCATAACTGCCTCAATTTTTTGGAATTTTATGAAAGGTAGTTAACCGGGGTGAAGTGTATTCATTCTTTGCGTACTTGCCTGTGGCCGATTCGTCATTGTTTATTGTAAATATGGCCCCATGCGTTTTTTACCTGTCTGAAGACCCTCAATGACCGTATTTTTTGTCACTGAACTTTATTACATTCAATACTGTTAGTCTATTATTAGCCACAAAAGTCATAAAAATGCATAATGACCGCAAAAATTTGCAAACATTTTATAGTTTTATAGTACTGATTTTCCCGTTGCAATACTTTTATTGTCACCCCCAAGTAGTAGTTAATTCTTATTTTTGACCGTATTTGTTATAAATCGCAAATAACCTTTGCATATTTTGATGGAATATTGTTTTAAGGACCTATAGCAAGAGATTTGCACAAAAAACCGTATAGTTTTTACATAATTTGTTGCCATAAACGAACAATTAATATGAAGTTTTCTACAATTTTGGTTTTTGCAATACATTTCTTGCCTAACTGTATGTAAACTATTACTATTAATTCCATATGTTATCTCCAAACGTCAATATAAAATTCTTGCCCTACATTACTCACTCACTAATTCCCATATTTTCCCAACTGGCAATGCCATAAAATCACCCTTTTTGCACTAACAGAAAGCTTTAATAAAAAGCTTTCGACAGCAAAACCAGATGCCGGCTTTTTGCGCCAACAAACTTTTTCCCTTTATGTTGTTGTTGTGTTGTTTTAATAATTTCTTCGTGACCACGAACGATTTTCAATGACATTCGTGAGAATTTGCTTGCGGTAAACGGTTCACGGTAACGCATAGTTCACACAATCGCCAACAAATCGAATTTATTAATTCTTTCCTAATTAATAAAAAGAAATAAAAACTGTAAAGGTGAGTTAAACAACTATACGAAAGGAATGAAATGTGCAAAATATTTGATCATGAACAATTAACAACAAGATGTCGATATCTAAAAACAGACAAAATGATGTGAAAGCAAATGAAAAAATATGTAAATTGCAAGTATATTTGTGTGCGGTCTGACATTGTAAATTATTTACAATTATTTTATTGTGTAAACTTCTAAAACTGGGATAATTGTTGATATTGGTATTTTATGCCAACAGAGGCTAATTCGCTCTCTATTCGTTGTTCGAACCCAAATCCGATGTAATTACTTCATTTCCCATACAAAATTTTGAGAACGAACAACGATTTTTGTACATTGTTCAATTTAAATTACTCTCAGAACGACGGTAAAATATGTCCCATCCCTAACAAATGAGAGAATTTATCGAAAAAAATTAATAATGACAGGAAAAATAAACAATTTAAAAATTTATTAAAACCCCAAACATTTTTAGAAAAACTGCAAAAAATAAATGAAAAGTAAACGGTTTAAGGACTAGCATACATTCAAATCATAGCAAATCTCTTTGCAGTTGTATTTCTAGTCCATCGTTTAGTATTGAATAGATATATGTAAGGACAAATATTATATTCAGTTCATAATATTTTGTTCAGTTCATATCAATTATTATTAATTTTAATTTATTTAATTTTACTCGTCTTTGGGCTAAAACTTTGTTTAAAATCAGTAAATAAAAAGTATGAAAATATGAATCATGTTGCTATGAGTTGTGTACCATGTCGTATGAACGGGTTAATTCGTGTACGTAATTATGAAATCGAACAACGTGATTCAAATGCTGGTATGAACATGGCATTACATAAGTTATCATGGTTGGATTTGTCAAAGACATATGGTCTGTTCCTTTACTTCTGAAAATGGTAAAACCGGCAAAAGTAGTAAAAGTTGAAAACTGCTCCGATATGACTTGTATTGTGTCTGAAGTAAAGGAACGCTTTTCGAGTAAAAAGTTGTAAAACTTGAAGATTCTTGAACGTAAAGGAACAGGACTATAAATACAACAAGATAAGACATTTTGTTTGCTATCATTCTTCAGTGAATGGATTTTGAATTTAACATAATGTTATATCACGATATGGTGATATAACATTTTTTTCTTTTATACATTTTTACGTATTTAACCGAATTTACTGATCCAATTGACATAGAATTATTCTTGAATAGATCCTTGAATTCATAAATTTCGTTTCTGATACCATTACATGAAATGTTCCTCCTTGGTTGCGATTTTGAATTAACTGCAACCTGTTAAGGGTAATGTTTCTATACAAAGTTTCGTAAACATTTTTTTGTTGCATGCATTTTGTCTAGTCTTAGTTGTATTTATGTCTTTGGATTTGTTTTTAGTTATTTGGCCTGTTCCCGTACTTTATAAAGTGATAAAAGTCTTAAAAGTTGTAAAAGTCGTAAACGACTTTCATATAAATTTTGTGTACGGGAACGCAAAATGTGTAAAAGTGGTAAAAATTGTAAAAACTTTTTAGTTCTGGAACAGAGCTATTGTGATCTCTAATTTTTACTACTTGTAAAACTCTTCAGTTGGAATAAAGTTTAAGGGTCATTATTATATGTGTTATTTTACTGTCTGATGGATTTGAAAACGCAAAATAAACCAATTTGGAGACATTAAAAATATAATTTTTACATTGAAAGTTAGTGCCAAGAAGCTCCTCCTTGAAATTCAATCATCACTTTTAACTTTAAGTTAAGCGGAACGCTCTAAATCTGTTCGGTAAATCCAAAATATAACAAAAGAAGACTTGTAATAATGGGGGTAATACTATGTTTACATTTACGAAATCCACTCGATTTCATCTGTAAATGGAAACTAATCTGAAATCGATTGGATTTCATTTGACGTTTGAGCAATGGAATTGACAGTTGAAATCGAGTGGATTTCGTAAATGTAAACATAGTATAAGTATGTGTTGAAGTTTATAAAACAAAACCTGTCTTATACCCCGTTTGCACTTAACCGGATTTAATAAACCCACTGGATTTCAAATGTCAATTCAATAGCACAAACGTCAAATAAATTCTCATAAAGAAGGTTATAGCACGGTTACACTACAGCTTTTTGCCGGGTTAACCCACTTCATGAGGATTTATTTGCTTAATCTGCTCAAATCTGACCAGATTTGCCATACAAAAATTAAATCCTCTTTTGGCTGGGTTTATTTTAAATCCGGCACAAATCCACCAAAAATACAGTGTTGTATTCGGTATTTGTGCAAAAAATGCATCTCTACTCAAAAAGTACCAAAAGTTGCAACTGTTTTTCAACAGAGTTTGTCGTGTTTTACACCTTTACGATTGGTCGCATGAGATTTTATGGAGTTAATAAATCTAATCTTCATTAGACACTTTTTTAACAAAAATTACGATTGATACCATGATACAAAAATTTGTACCTGTGTGTAAAATATACCAATATGAGCAAAGAGGGGACTGTAGGTCCCATGTAAACGTACTGTTAATTCTATGTGTTATCTCTAAACGTCAATATAAAATTCTTGCCCTACATTACTCGCTCACTAATTCCCATATTTTCCCAACTGGCAATGCCATAAAAGCACCCTTTTGCACTAACAGAAAGCTTTAATAAAAAGCTTTCGACAGCAAAACCAGATGCCGGCTTTTTGCGCCAACAAACTTTTTCCCTTTATGTTGTTGTTGTGTTGTTTTAATAATTTCTTCGTGACCACGAACGATTTGCAATGACATTCGTGAGAATTTGCTTGCGGTAAACGGTTCACGGTAACGCATAGTTCACACAATCGCCAACAAATCGAATTTATTAATTCTTTCCTAATTAATAAAAAGAAATAAAAACTATAAAGGTGAGTTAAACAACTATACGAAAGGAATGAAATGTGCAAAATATTTGATCATGAACAATTAACAACAAGATGTCGATATCTAAAAACAGAACAAAATGATGTGAAAGCAAATGAAAAAATATGTAAATTGCAAGTATATTTGTGTGTGCGGCCAGACAATTGTTTGCGGAAATAATTCGTTGTGTATTTGATGCTTTCATTAAATGCAATAAAAATTGTAAATTATTTACAATAATTTTTTGTGTAAATTTCTAAAACTGGGATTATTGTTGATATTGTTATTTTAGTTTCAAGAGTGTGAAGAAGTTCATAGAATTTTATAGAAATTCATTGCTGTTGGCCGAAATTTGTTGCTGTTTTAAAGATGAGCGCTGCGAAAAAGAAGAAGGGAACAGACAAAAGCCATTGTTGCGTCCCCTTTCTATGGATTTTTGTGCGAATGTTTCAGCTCCCTTGGTAGAAATTTGCACATAATTATCTGGCAAATAAAGCAACAACTTTCATATACAGTTCTCCCTATAATCGTGACACACAATTTCACATAGTTTTGCATGTTTTTTGCTGGCTTGTGAACAAAGATGTTTCTTCTTCCCCCTATTATTATTTCATCATCAAAGAAACATCCAAGAAAAAAACTGACCCAACAATTTGCTACCTAAGAAACCGGTTTGCATTTCAAATTTCTAGTTCAATGGGAGAAAATCCATTACTGTTGCCACTTGAAAGGAGTTTTTTACCTCATATCACAACTGTATTGCGTAATTTATAACATTCTTGGTACTGTGTCTGCCGGCTGATTGCTATAGGCTTGTTTTCTGTTTATCAGGAAATGAACTTTAAAACTTATTGGATCTCCTCAAATGGTTTTGTTTCAAAAAAAGTAATCTGGTCATCTAGTATGGTATGTTATCAGTAGACAGGGTAGGTTATCTGTAATTTATTGCATCGAAAAACTACTAATTATTGTTTTTATTATTATAGCGATAATTTTATTGCCATTCAATGAATGAAATTATAAACACAAACACCAAAATTAGCAATGTAAATTATCGATCAGCAAAAAAACATGTTGATTAATTTGGAAATTTCCAGAAGATGTCTGAAGGAAATACTTTAGTAATAGTGGTTAAGTTTAGGCGCTCTATTATGAATGTTTGGTAGAGACATGCTACTGTTGGACTGGTTTCGAGAAATGGATAATTTTCGACTGTCAAAAAGTTGTAAACGTGTATGGATGTATAAGAAAGTAGTAAACCTCAAATCTTCAACATATTGAATAAGATTTATTAAACCATTTCTTTGTCGCCCCATACATTAGGTTCGCGCTGTTGTTATAACACAGTATCAGCTTCAAACAATCGTACGGATTTAAAGACTACTCAGGCTTGGTTAATTTTAAGTTTGGTGATCGACAGTTACCTATTATAAAAGAGCAGCGACAACCTCTATAATGTTAGAATATGACAACCAAAGCTCACCTCAGGCTAGAGTTCCTCGATCCCTAGATGAGAACAGAACCATCTCACATCAGAAAGGGGGCACTAAGATAAAATCGTGTAGATACATCCAGCAGTTCAAATCGGCTGTTTTTCCGATATTTCGGTAAAATAATCTGGCTAAAACCTTCAAAATATCGAAAATCAAGAGGTACGCTTCTATGTGGGATATATGAAAACGTGGACCCTGTACTGATAATTTTCTTCTAGAATATTTTATAACCCCATGGAGGACTGAAGCAAATTTCAGTCATTTCAATGAGATATTGACGTCACAACCCTCAGAGTTACGAAAATCGGAAGGTACCCCGTTCTATGGGGGCTATATCGAAACGTGGACCGATGAATTTCAGTCGGAAAGGTTTTTACCTCCAACGTAAACTAAATACCAAATTTCAGCCATTTCGGTGGAATATTCAGGCATCAATCTTCAAAATTTTAGATGTACCGTTCTATGGGACTATATGAAGGCTTGGACCCATACCGAAAAATTTAGAGGGGAAAGTTGAGTACCCCCAACGAAAACTAAATACCAAATTTCAGTGGATTATTGCGGCCACAATCTTCAAAATACCGAAAATCAGGACGTACCGTTCTATGTGGGCTATATGAAGCCGTGGGCCTATACCGACACAATTCTGGGAGAAAGTTTTATTCCCCCAACGAAGACTAATATTATGTTTACATTTACGAAATCCACTCGATTTCATCTGTCAATTCCTTTGTGTATACGTCAAATGAAAACTCATCTGAAATCGATTGGATTTCATTTGACGTTTGAGCAATGGAATTGACAGTTGAAATCGAGTGGATTTCGTAAATCTAAACATAGTATAAGTACCGAATTTCAGCCAATTCGGAAGAATGTTGAGGCCAAAACCTTCAAAATACCGAAGATCGGAAGGTATTGTGCTATGGGGGCTATATGAAGGCGTGGACCTATATCGACAAATTTCATATGGAAAGTCTTATACCCCAATTTCGGTGGAATATTGATGCCACCCTCCATAATCGGCGGTGGTGTATTCCCTCATGTAATATTGGCGTACATTTCCTAATTATTTCAGCCAAAACTTCTCTGCAAGTGGTGTCGAAGAACACGTCATCATTGAGCCAATTTTTTGTCACAGATAGTCCTTGTTATTCTGATCAGAACAATATAGAGTTTTCCGGGGAAGTCCATTTGAATTTGTATATGCTCAACCTTTAGGCTAAAGAGGGTATATCCATTTGACATGACCAAAAATGTGCCTCATCGAAATAATGGTTTTAGAACCCAAGCATGTTTGGACGAAATCGGTTTCAGACAATTTGGAGTTGATTAGGTCATGTCCATCTGTCTGGGCTGGCTCTTGAACTTACCAACGGATTCGAACAACATTTTTTACTTCGTGATATTTTATCCAAATTTACACTTCTTCTGGTACCTCCCTACAAAAGTTCAACAATTTTCTGTAAAATGGTGCGAATGATAATTCCCATAGAGAGCAATCGATTTGGTCCAAACTTTTCACATCGTATTATTCCTTCTAGATATAGATCGGGTTCGAATATGGACTATATCGGTCTACTCCGTCGGGTACCTCCGACACAAAATTCGGAAAAAGTGAAATTTAAGAGCTCCTCTCGGATCGTTTTGATTTTTTTCAGTAGGTTGTCCTTGTGGCCCCCTTTTTCAGGAACAAGTCCATACTTCCTGAGGTAATGGCCTAAAAGCTCCTAGAAACCCTGACGACACCAACTAAAATGGCAAATCATCAACATAATTCTCGCAAGGAGTTTCTGATTGGCCAAAACTTTGCACACCGTATTTTTCCATCCAGTCATGCATCAGGTTGGAACATATCGGTCCACAAAATTCAAAATATATTCCACACAAAATTCGGGAAAAAGTGAAGTTTAAGAGCTCCTCTCGGATTGTTTTGAAAATGTTTCCAAAAAGTTCTTTCTGCGGGTCCATGTTTCTACGGCGAATTGTGTCCGAAAATCGAATACAGCGGGTGCCACCCACACAAAGTTTCAAAAGAGTGCAGTTACAGTGCTAAATTTTTTTTGTGGGTTTATTGGGTTTGCTGGTGGAAAAATTTGGCGAACCCCAAACGCCTAAAAATTTACATTGGAAACCTTTTAAGCGCCTTTTGTCGTCAACTACGAATATGCTATTTACTTTTAAAATTACGGATATGTTCTTAGCACATTAAGGTTCACCACGCCTTCACGTTTTTTCGCAGCAAAAGTTTCTTTATTACTTATTTCAATAACTAACCTATCTTTTTCTTTTCTATGTCTTCTCATTACAGATGCCCCAATTGCAAAAGCCAGCTCCCCAATTCAAGGGTACCGCCGTCGTTAAGGGTGCCTTCAAGGATATCTCTTTGTCGGACTACAAGGGCAAATATGTCGTTTTGTTCTTCTACCCATTGGATTTCACCTTTGTTTGCCCCACCGAAATTATTGCCTTCTCTGATCGTGCAGCTGAATTCCGCAACATTGGCTGCGAAGTAATTGGTTGCTCCACCGACAGTCAATATACCCATTTGGCTTGGATTAACACTCCCCGTAAACAAGGTGGTTTGGGTGAAATGGACATCCCATTGTTGGCCGACAAGTCAATGAAAATTGCCCGTGATTATGGTGTATTGGATGAAGAAACCGGTATTCCCTTCCGTGGTCTTTTCATCATTGACAAAAACCAAAATTTGCGTCAAATGACTATTAACGATTTGCCCGTCGGCCGTAGCGTTGATGAAACTTTGCGTTTAGTGCAGGCATTTCAATTCACCGATGAACACGGTGAAGTCTGCCCAGCCAACTGGAAGCCTGGACAAAAAACAATGGTCGCCGATCCCAAGAAGTCTCAGGAATATTTTGCTGCCGCTTCGTAAATCGTGTTGTTGTAGTACTACTAATCGTATATACGATGAAGAACATCTACATATTCATTAATAACATCCAGAAACACCATTACAAGAAGTTCTACACAATAAGGCAGACATATGCGGAGGAGAGTCTTTAAAAGATTTTTCCCCCTAATCTATCAACAACAATAACTTCACCGTAACAGTAGATTCCTTATCACATATTTATCACTTTTAACTCTGGTAGTTAAAAAACTTTTCTATATAAAAAAACTCTTCGAATTGTATTTGCGCCATCCAAAAGCATCTTTACAAATATTGTCACATTTCTTCACCCATCAACCAATCAATTAATTTGTATTTGCAAAAGAGGCACCCAAATAAACTGAACCCTTACAAGAGGGGTTTAAAGTTGTTTGGGCTTTAATAAATTTATGTTACAAAAACACACAAGTTTTACGTATTTTCTTTTATTTTCCCTTTTCTAGTTTCCTTTTAATTTATAATTCTATTTTTTTCTACACAAGTTATTAGTCGTAGACGACACCCAACACCTTTTGTTGCAATTCAAGTATACCCTCTTATCAGAGCTTTCGAACTAGGAACTATATCTGTGTTTTCATGTTAACAACCTACAATAACAACAATTACAATAAAAAACTGTTCCATTAAATAACTAATAGTTTCTTTAGTTTTATATTTGTTTTTCCTTCGTAGAAAAAGGTGTCGTTGTTTAGTTTCTTCGGTAATGACGTATTTAGAAATGTATTTATGGGATTACAATTAACGTGGTAAAAGGAGCCATTGAATGTGGTGTTGTTAGGTACGGTGCGTACATATGAATAAAAGGGTATTTGGAATTGTCTTTTCCAATTGTTATACTCTCCACCATATTTGTCAGTCAGTTAGTAACTCATCTGTGAAAATCACTCTAGCGTCCGAAAGTATTGAAGTAGGTGATACAATTTTGGACAAATGGGCTTATCTTTGAAACGTCATTTGCTTTGTTGTAATGAAATCGAGTTCCATACTAGAGTAATTTTATGAAATTGCAGTAGTGGGGAACTAGATCTAAGAACGCCTAATTTTATAAGATTTGTTTCATGACAACAAAGCAACTGACGTTACGATAGCCAGCAATGTATTGTAGGTCCGTTTAACTTTTTTGTCCCCATATAACTCGACGCGTCAGTTTGACTTGACGAATTTTGAAGGTATTATTCCCATGTGCCCTTCCAATTGACTAATTTGTGATTTTGTAACTCCAGAGATAAACAGCCCTATTCTGAACGCATGGGAGTTGGGAATTTTTTCCCATTCCCACATTTTCGTATTCTGAACAAAATTTTGTGGGAGTTTTTTTCCCATTTCCCATCTCCCCTCATTCTGAATGAAGTTCGAATTGGGAATTTGTTCCCATGGGAAAAAAGTATACATTCTCTATCAGCCCTATTCTGAACGCATGGGAGTTGGGAATTTTTTCCCATTCCCACATTTTCGTATTCTGAACAAAATTTTGTGGGAGTTTTTTTCCCATTTCCCATCTCCCCTCATTCTGAATGAAGTTCGAATTGGGAATTTGTTCCCATGGGAAAAAAGTATACATTCTCTATCTTGAATTGTGGGAGAATTTTGTGTCTTTTTGTGGGAAAAATCTCCCCAGCAAACAGTGTGGGAGTTTGAAAAAAAATTTCAAGAAATTTCATATTTTTATGAAATTTCTTATTTTAAGACATCTACACGACAAAATTATTGCAAATATTTATAATCGCCATGTGTTTGCTTAATAAAAGCATACAAAATGTACTGTAAAATATGTCATTAGTAGACTTCGGATTTTGCATATTCTTATATGATACAAAAACCTGCAAGAATCTAACTGTTTTACACCAATAAAAAATTTTCCTTTATGTTATCGAACAAAACAAAAAAAGTAGTAAAAATTAGTAGATTTTTGCAGTTCTGGAACAGACCATATGTATTGAAATACGAGAAAAAGAGTCATGGTTGATTCTGTTAACGCAGCACAGCAAGTAAAAACAAATCAATTTCAAAAGAATTTTTGGCAATAATTATTAAAATATATTGGAAAATAACCGTAATATATTCAATCTTTACAACTTTTATTCATTTTCGTAATATAACCTTCGAGTTTTTTAAATCAGACGACTAACGTTCTATTGAAAACGTGTTAGTCTCCTCAACGACACGACAACGATCACACAAACGTACATACATATATGCCAAATTATTGCAATGCTATTCCATTTTCCGAAATGCCTTTTCTTGAATAGGATCGTTATTTTTGAACGTAGAAGCTTGAAATGTTTCAAGGGCACGTGTTTTAGTTTTAGATTCAATCAAAAACGTATTTTATTTATTTATTTTTTTTTTTTGAGATACCTCTTCGACAATTTATGGTGATGATATGTAATAACACGCAAAAATATGTAATAATTGAGAAAAATATCCGAATTTATCTTTTTGATTTTTTTTTTTTTAAATATGCAAAATACGAGTTCTAGCGATCATTAGGAATAAGTAAAACTAGCGATAACTCGTTAAATTAAGTGAGTTGTGCTTTTCCTAATCTAATTCAAAAACCGCGAATTCAATGCAAATAGGCATTTTGTATTACAAAACAAAATAACAGCTCCCAAAAGTATGCTATAATAATTTGGTGTAACTAATTTCGAATTTCGAAATTTCAGCTCCCACGGTTTGCTCTTCCCACGTCGTTTAGAATATGGAAAACGTGGGAATGGGAAATTTCGCTCCCATGGGAAACAGTTCCCATGGGAATGTTCAGAATAGGGCTGTATCTTGAATTGTGGGAGAATTTTGTGTCTTTTTGTGGGAAAAATCTCCCCAGCAAACAGTGTGGGAGTTTGAAAAAAAAATTCAAGAAATTTATATTTTTATGAAATTTCATATTTTAAGACATCTACACGACAAAATTATTGCAAATATTTATAATCGCCATGTGTTTGCTTAATAAAAGCATACAAAATGTACTGTAAAATATGTCATTAGTAGACTTCGGATTTTGCATATTCTTATATGATACAAAAACCTGCAAGAATCTAACATGTTTTACACCGATAAAAAATTTTCCTTTATGTTATCGAACAAAACAAAAAAAGTAGTAAAAATTAGTAGATTTTTGCAGTTCTGGAACAGACCATATGTATTGAAATACGAGAAAAAGAGTCATGGTTGATTACGCAGAACAACAAGTAAAAACAAATCAATTTCAAAAGAATTTTTGGCAATAATTATTAAAATATATTGGAAAATAACCATAATATACAATCTTTACAACTTTTATTCATTTTCGTAATATAACTTTCGGGTTTTTTAAATCAGACGACCAACGTTCTATTGAAAACGTGTTAGTCTCCTCAACGACACGACAAAGATCACAGGCGTACATACATATGCCAAATTATTGCAATGCTATTCCATTTTCCGAAATGCCTTTTCTTGAATAGGATCGTTATTTTTGAACGTAGAAGCTTGAAATTTTGCAAGGGCATGTGTTTTAGTTTTAGATTCAATCACAAACTTATTTTATTATTATTATTATTTTTTTTTTGAGATACGTCTTCGGATATTTATGGTGACGATATGTAATAACAAGCAAAAATATGTAATAATCGAGAAAAATATCCGAACTTATCTTTTTGAATTTTTTTAAAAATATGCAAAATACGAGTTCTAGCGATCATTAGGAATAAGTAAAACTAGCGATATACTCGCTAAACCCCTAACTAAAATTACTCGGTATCAACATACAATTTTTAAATTCGTTACAAACTTAAAAAGTTCCTATTACTTTTTACATAAAAATTATGTTTGCCTACTAATTAAAAAATTCTTACACCAATTCGCACAATCTGAAGAAAATGTGCTTATTAGAACAACATCACAAATCGTTGACTCCATTCACTTAAAAAATCCATAAATCAATGCACGGTTGTTGAATTAAGTAAGTTGTGCTTTTGCTAATCTAATTCAAAAACCGCGAATTCAATGCAAATAGGCATTTTGTATTACAAAACAAAATTACAGCCCCCTAAAAGTATGCTATCATAATTTGGTGTAACTAATTTCGAATTTCGAAAATTCAATTCCCATGATTTGATGTTCCCACGTCGTTGAGAATATGGAAAACGTGGGAATGGGAAATTTCGCTCCCATGGGAAACAGTTCCCATGGGAATGTTCAGAATAGGGCTGAAAAACTTTCTAGCAAAACCTGTTTATATAGGTCCAACGTTTTGTTATACACCCTATATAATACGACGCATCGCATTAAGGAATTTGTTTATAATTTGGAATTTTGTGTTTTCAGAGGTTAACAAATTTTGCTACCTAAAATTGTTTCTATAGGTCCACGTATATTAGCGCAAAGCGTCGATTTAAAGTATTTTAAAGGTCTTGACCACATTTACTCACCGAAATGTCGGTAAAGGTTTTGTTTTTACATTGCTGTCATAGAATGCTATAACCCGATTTCCTTTTTTAATGATTTAGCCGCATTACTTACGGTAATTTGGTACTTCCCGATTTTTGGTTTCAACATAATTTTAGGTGGAAAGTATAAAAAGTTCGTCACGATCGAACTCAACGCAATTCGAATTGTTTGCCCTTACGGTAACACCCGAGCAAGTACTGCAACGAAAGCATTCATTGTGTTGCTGTACCGGAAGAATCTTTGTCTCCTCATGTAGATGGTCCACTGACGACATGAAGAGGAACCCGGTTGCAGGTCTCAGTGCAGCATTCTGTCAGGTTTGAATATTTTTCCATCGCGTTGCACTTATATTCGAGGACCATACTGGTGTCGCATAGCTTACCACAGACCGACCTATCGCGTTGTATGTGCTCAACAAGGTTTCTTTTGGGTCTATTCCGCCACAACCACACCAACTTTTACACAATTGTTCCTCTTATTAATTGCAACACTTCACTCAATACCTGACCCACCCACTGACAACGTGGGTTGAGCCATACCGAGGTAAAAGTGAGCCATAGGATCTTATAAAACTTCATTCTGCAAAAAAACTGTAAATCAGCACACACTTTAGGGAGTGGCTGTTGACCTACGGTCATTTTTAATGTCTCTACTATATAAAGAACAGCGTCTAAATCTAACAAGTAAAAAAGTATCAGACCTATTGATGCTACGTTAAGTATCTCCTCTATCATCAAAAAATAGTTCCACTGAGCTTATCATTTTAGAAAAATATTATAGGTGTGTACGATAACTTCCCCAGCAAAAATTACTCAGTCAATTCCAGCAACCTCTCTCAGTGAATTTTACTCTCTCAAGCAAGAAAAATTGCAGAAAGTTATCGAACAACGTCCCAATTTACATTAGGCGAGTTTACTTGCGGCAATTGTCAGTTTGATGGAGAGAGAGGTGAGGTATGTGGTAACCCTTTGCCTCTCAACACCCTCTCTCACCCACAAACTGACAATTGCCGCAAGTAAACTCGCCTAATGTAAATTGGGACAACAATTTGTAAAAACTTGCAAGGAATCAACTGTTTTGAAAAAGAAGAAGAAGAAGAAAAGTTTTTGCATCAATTTGATGTTCTTGTTTTCCATGATTTTTTTATATTTTTCAGCTTTTGATGTTTAATTTTTTGATATTTCAATGTTTATTTTTGTTTTCGCCAAACAAGAATAAAAAATAAAACAAATGTTTTCAAATCAGCTGATCAGACTTGCAAATTTTTGCTGGATAATTTTGTTATCGAACAGCATTCAGCAATAATTTGTACGAATTTGTACAAATTATTGGGTTATCGTCCACACCTTATGTTTGTTTACAATTTATGTATTCTGCATGGTACAAATACACAGGTAGCCGCATCGGCAATTGTTGGTAACATAAGGTGTCAAAATTTGACATCAATTCAATGCAGTTGACACATTATGTTACAATCAGCTGGCATGATAATGCTACCTGTATTATTGTACCATGGTATTCTGATATGTTTTCCCATTTATTCAAAACAAAATAAAAAACGCTCCGCTACATCACCGATAACTCGTTATTGGCGATTATTTTCGATCGCTTAACGTAAAGCGGGGTACACATGATCAGTTTTGATTGACAGCTTTGCTCAAATAATCGGTTGCTTGATAGTGTGGCCGTTAATTTTTGCCAGTCATCAGTCAACAACAAAATATTTTGTGATTGCTCGACAGTTTGACAGTTATCGATATTTGCAAAAAATCGACAGTCAAAACTGATCGTGTGTACCCTGCTTAATACGAATTTTAAATTTTGTCGCAGAAGCGACTGGCAACGCGTGTCAACTCTTGCCACAGTACGAAATAGACCCATTTATATTCTGGCGGCTAGGGACTTGACCTAGTTCCTACATCTCAGCTTGTCGTAGATTGCTGTGAAATGCGTGGACGACATGAACATGCTGTCGAATGTGACCCCTAGAATTTTGGGGTAGTTTGTGGTCGGGATTCTGATACTACCGACCATGACATTCAACTCTGTTCTCACCTCTGCCGTCCATGTGCTGAACAGAGTGGCCGAAGATTGAGTGGTGGGTATTTGCATATTCCTCGAGTGGGAAAAGGACCTCAGTTTTTTGCAAATGTGATCAGGGAAGTTACCTGATACCAGGATCGTGCAATCATCCGCATACGTTATGATCTCGATGCAGTCTGGAATAGCCGGAATACAGTAGAGGTAGTGTTTAAACAGTTCTGGAGATAATTCCCCACCTCGGGGAACCCCCTATTTCATTCAACTGGACGTGGACTTGATCCTGATTTTCATGTAAGATACGCCACTCCAGGCTCATCCAGCAGGAAGAGATCTGATGCGACGTAGTACAATTCTCTTCGCCCTGTCACTCTCGTGGTGCTCGACAAACTGTAGATTGAAATAACTTGCGCACCTCTTCGGGTCAGTCAACGTAACGTCGCCAAACGTGAGTGACTTAACCCATGCCCATAATAAACTTATTCCGGCTCCAATGTTGCAACTCTTCACATGTTTTAGCCACTTCTTCTGTTTATGCTCAATATGAGCATTTTACCAGTTCATTTATGTGGCTAAAAAAGTAATCATACAAAAAATTGTGAAAATCGGCTGAATTTTAATATAAGGCCAAATATGCAATTTGAGCAATATCAAGAAATCCAACATCGATTATTAATCAATCATATGCGAAATATATCCTCAGTCTCTTCGTAGATGTTCATGGGCAGATATGCACTGGCCTTTAATTAAGGGGTCGATCATCGATAACAACTATCGTTGAGTGGCGTTGCCAGTTGTCAAAATTGATCCACGTATGGAAACTCTCAACTGAAGTTGCGAATCTCAGTTGACGAAGCGGCTGTTTTTCAGCAACCACCAATTTTAAGTTGCAGTGAACATTTTTGAAGAAACAAGAAGTAAAATAGAAGGAAAAATAAACATTTTGTTAACAATTATTGATTCTTTGCATCATTAATTAATTTTGTGTATCAATATGGTGAAAATAACGCAAAGCAACAGTTCGAAATATTAATTGATAAACTGAGTGAAAATCCAAACTTAGCCCGAGGAGTTCGGGAGTTTTGGTGAAACCAAAGCCACAGCGGATGAAGCGTGGAGGTCCATTTCGGACAGTTTAAACAGCCATGAACCTCCAACACGAATACCTGAAGGAGTGGCAGAGCCTGGATTCACTTTAAACCAAAGTTGAAAAAGAAAATGCCTCAAAATAAAATAAACTTCAACGACACTGGTGGTGGTCCATCACAATAAGTGAATTTATCGCCTTTGGAGCGGACAGCAGCAAATCTTTTGCAAATGAATTTGGTGACAAGTACAGTAGGTTCAGTTTAAGTACAAATGACGAACATCCTCCTTTGGACCATAATGTGCACATGTGCTCCATCTATATAGCCAACTACACCAGGGAATTTCGTTTTTGAATAAAAATGGTTTTTATTTTGCCTTTTTTCTTCCTCTGTCAACTTCGAAACACACAATTTGTCCTCTATCAAGTGGACAATTTCCTTCAATACTCTCGACAATGTAGATTGAGCCATGCAATTGTTGAAATGATTGCCATGGGACTTTTGGAAACTTCCGTCCTCAAAGAATTGCAACGCTGCGCACACTTTTAAAAGTGGGGGTATTGCTGTTGATCTGTAACTTACTTTGAAGTCATCCTTTAACGTTTCCACAACGTAAACTACGGCATCCTTTGGCAATCGAAAATACGGCTTAAACCTGAAATAATTTACTGATTATACAAATCTTTCCACATGATCATCAGCTTACAGTGCAGATGGCAATTCCAATGGATTCGACTTGTCCCTCAAATTTCTTCTAATAGATGCAATGTCCTGTACTTCAATGTCCATTCATCATCAAAAAATAATTCCACCGAACTTATCTTTTTTGGGACAGCAAATAAAACTTGACGATCCGAAGATTCAATGGGCAGGTTATATTCCAATCTTGGGTTGTTTTCCAAATTTGCTCGAAAACTCAGCCAAAATATTAAAATATTGTCCAGAATACACAAAAGAGTTATCCAAAGCGCAATTATTTTGGTTTAAAATGGTTTTTTTTTGGCGAATAGAGGTCACGAGTTTGAAAAAACACTGATCGATAACATGTTTATCGACCACCCAGTTGAGTTGACATTAATGGTACAACATTTCGTCTCAGTCGCGCAGACAACTGACAACGCAACTCAAGTTTAGTGGCAATACAAGATAGACCCATAAATTTCTTACTATACACCAACAGTAATACCTCTGGTGGGTTACTCTGTATTGCGATGCGTTTGGTATTTTGTTAGCACAAGATATTTGCGTTAATGCACGATTTTGACATATGCTTTTGTATTACAGATTGCGGCGGTGCCAGAAAGGAAAAAGGAACAAAAATACTTACGAAAGGAGTTTCGAAAACGTATTAGAGACGCATTTAATTTTCTTACGCATCGCAATAGAGAGTAACCCCCCTGTTCTCTCAATGTTATATATAGACATTGGCGACGTCTATTAACATATGATATCTAAAAAATCTGATATTTACTGAAAATTGGTGCTATCTAAAAAAAATTAGCTTTATCAAAGATTTTAATAGAATGGAGACGTAGGGAGACGTAGTCTCTAGGAGACGTAGTATACCAAGAAATTTGATTAAGGTGATCTTCTATCGCAAACATCAAAGGTGAGTTCTATATTTCAAAAACATGCTTCACAAAAAATACTTGTGTCTTGTAATAAAAGTTATAAATTTATAAACTACTCCAATGGTATACGCTGATAAAAGTTGCACACGATTAGGTTCCCATTTAATAAATATTTATTTACATTTTGAAAATCATAAAATATTTATTTAAAAAAATAAATATTTCATTCATATTGTTTTGCAATTGACCAACAATCAGTCCATTTTGCCACTTAACACCCTCAATTTGTTTCATACGAAAAATTGATAAAAACGTCATCATGGCTTTCATAGACTTCCTTAAAGTCATATAGAAATTGTTGGTGCCATTCGAATACTGCACGCTTTGCACAAAGTACACACGACGGGACGGGTATAATAGCTTTTTCTTTATGATAGAGAATCCGCCATGTCTACGTACAAGTGAATGTGTGTACGAGCTAATCTATGAAATGTTTATGACTAGCGTTTTGAACGTTGTTACGTCGTCTGTGCTTCGCTCATTCCCTCGCTGACCCCTCTCCCACTAAAGCGAAATCGTGAAACATTTCTTTCTAGATTGGTCATTAAATAAATGTTAATATATGCCACTTGTTGTTATGACACACTACATACATACATACATACTGGTGTTTGTATGTATGAATGAATGGAGATTTTTTTGCAAAAAAAATTCAATACGGGTAATAGCGTCATATCATTGCGAAATTAAGTTCCAAAGAACAAAAGCCGATCAAATGCTGTTCCATAACAAACTTGTTCAGTAAAAGAGAAATGGGAAGTTCTTGCAAGAACTTGCAAATACTTTTTACTTGCGAAGTTATCGAACAGGCCTACTATTCTTCATTATATACTCATCTTCTTTATATACTCAGTGATCATCCAATTCATATTTATACATTTATTGTAGCATACCGAAGGTCAGAATCATAGTTATAATCTGCCCATTTTTTAATGTTTTTGAGGCAGGATGTTACTTTGGCTTAAGCGTCCTATAGTGGTACATCCAGCGGTACAGCCCCGACATCCAGGACGTCATTCCATCGACCGATTTACAGTGGTTGCAAAATATGTTTGGATGACAAACCTTTCCAGTTGTTACTTTTTATGGCTATTCCATACTTCCTGATATATTGGCCCGGAACAACACAACTCCCAGCGGCTGCCACCTTGTCCTCGGTTTGTTGCATCCGCATCCATCACAATGAAACTTCGGTTAAATGCAATAGATGCGGTGTGGGTACATCTTAAGGCCTGCATACATAAGCTGTCTTGCCTGATTGCCTTGCTTTCCTGCTTCATTTCTGGCATAATAAAAATAAAAGAATAAAGAAGGCCGACCAAATTTCGAACTGGGTTGCCCTTTTCTTTTTTAATCTTTTATCAGAAGCAAGCAAGGTAAGCAGGCAAGGCAGCAGGGTAGACCCTTTAAGGCCTGCGTACATAAGCTGCTTTGCCTGATTGCCTTGCTTACCTGCTTCATTTCTGACATAATAAAAATAATAGAATAAAGACGAAATTTCGAACTGGGTTGCCATCAGTTGGAAATTGGGTCGGCCTTCTTTGTTCTTTTATTTTTTTATTGAAGCAGCAAAGCAAGGCAATCAGGCAAAGCAGCTTATGTACGCAGGCCTTTAGGGTTAGCTCTGGACTCGTCCATGTAAGGGACTACGAAAGGGACCATGATGCTGCATGTTGCGCAAATAAGCTCCCAGTGAGTCGCTGTGGTCGTCGTAAGAATTCGAGACTCCCCCGCATTTCCCCAACAGCAGCACTTATCACCAGCCGTTGCTGCTTCAATCCCTGAAAATACATCCTTTTTGCAATTTAATTGCAATGGTCTCCGAGGTAAGATCGAGGAAATAGTGGATTTTATGAGGTGCAGGAAGTCAAGCTCAACAACAACTGCAGCTTACGGCGTTGTGATGTTGAAAGAAAAATTTTTGATGATGTTGAAAAAAAATGAATTTAGAAAATTTCATAGCGTGTGTTAGGGATACGCAGTGAATTGCAATAATCGGTTTTTCGATTATTCGGTTTTCGAGAAAAACTTAAAACTCGATTTTCGGTTAGTCGATTATTTGAGAGTGATCTAAAAGTCGACTTTCGATTAATCGTTAACCGCCGAAAACCGATTATAATCAAATATAATCGACCATTTTCGTTGATGCGATCCGTAATGGTTATATGTATAAAAAAAGTACCCTCAATTGTGCGGTTTTAGCACGCCCAATAGTCAACTACGCCTAAAGCCTTTACCTAATTAACTGCGTGTTGCGTGTGCGTTCAAAAATACAAAAACAAAATACATACATGTATTTCAAATTGAAAACAACAACAAATACATATATTTTGTTTTTGTGTTTTTGAACGCACACGCAACACGCAGTTAATTAGGTAAAGGCTTAATAGTCGATGACGATTAATAACCGACTACGAATAATAATAGACTACGACTAATGGTTGACTACGATTAATAGTTGACTCCGTCTTCCGAAAGTCGACTGAGAATAATCGATTATTCGGTTTTCGCACAGTCAATAGTCGACTACGACTTTTGGAAATTTTACGGTTAATAATCGATTAACCGAAATCGATTTTACGTATCCCTAGCGTGTGTGTGAAAAAACAAAATCCTACGCATCAATTGTCAGGCGCATAGTCTGATACAGAAAACGAAGGAGGCATATTGGCGAAACTTTGTTCCTTTGCAGCCTTAAGCTTTGCTGATACGGTTCGAGCAGGAAGACCGTAAAATAACTTTCATGCACAAATCAACTGCTATTTACATGAGTTCATCAGGATAATCCTTCCTATTTTTTTGCCCATCCCCATACCCAGCTGTATTTCGCTTGCTCTGCGTCCTGATATCGCTTGCAGCATAGGGATACGTAAAATCGATTATTAGCCGCAAAATTTCTAAAAGTCGTAGTCGACTATTGACTGTGCGAAAACCGGGTAATCGATTATTCTTAGTCGACTTTCGAAAGACGGAGTCAACTATTAATCGTAGTCAACCATTAGTCGTAGTCGGCTATTAATCGTGATCGACTATTAGTCGTAGTTGGCTATTGGGTATACTACCATCAGGGATCGCATCAACGAAAATTGTCGATTATAATCGGGTTTCGGCGGTTAACGAATAATCGAAAGTCGACTTTTAGTACACTCTCAAATAAACGACTAACCGAAAATCGAGTTTTAAGTTTTTCACGAAAACCGTATAATCGAAAAACCGATTATTGCATTTCACTGCGTATCCCTATTGCAGCAATGCATTTATATGTTCCTGATCCTGATTTCCTGAAGCTGAAACTCTGGTTGGTGGTGGTGAACGTCTGGTTGTGGCTGGTGAACCTATGGTTGTGGCTGGCGAAGCTCTGGTTTTGACTGTCGAAGCTGGTAGATGGTGAACCTCTGGTTGTGGCTGGCGAAGCTCTGGTTGTGACTGGCGAAGCTGGCTGTGCGGATGTCTACCTTTTTGCACGGTCAAAGAGGGCTCCACTGACATAATTAGCGGATAATGTCACAGTTCGCCTATATAACCATTGTGTACGTCGTTTCTCTTGGATCAGGACATCTTTGCCGAATCTTTTTGATGTTCGGGTAAAAAAGCGAGCGTTCCGAGGCATCGTTACTGCTACTGCCGCAAGCTATATACTTGCTGATCGAATACCCGAAGTGAGAACAAATTTCTCAGCAGAGGCCGCGGGATTAGGAAATGAGCTTCGTCGAGCCAACCCCAGTGACTCCAGAGTCAGGCAACTGACACTGAATGTTAATAGGTTGGTCGGTGAGCATAAACAGAACAAGTGGCTAAATCATTTGAAGAGTTGCAACATTGGAGCCGGAATAAATGTATTGTTGGCAACTGTTACGTCACTCTCGAACCCTGGAAAGAAGGAAGATTGGGCTTCAGTCACGTTTGGCGACGTTACGCTGACTGATCCGAAGAAGTTATTTCAATCGACAGTGACAGGGCGAAGAGAAGAGTACTACGTCGCAATAGATATCTTCCTGCCGAGGATGAACCACCACAATTTACAAAGGATAATGTTGCGAATGCCATCAGGAACCCTAAATCATCCAAAGCGATGGACCTTGATGGAATTTCCATGGTAATGTTGAAACAGCTAGATGTTCTAAAGTTCTCAACATGTCGCTAGCCACCCACATCGTTCCCGAAGTCTAGAAAATGGGCGAGTGGTACCGCTCTACTGAAGTCAGGCAAGGATGCCAGCAAGGGTAAATCGTACAAACCGATTTCTTTTTGTTCGCTAGTGGCAAAGACTCTTGTGGAACAAGAAGTCCAAGCTTATTTGCGATGGGCTGAGATGTAGGAACAATGTCCTAAAATCCCTAGCTGGCAGCACTTGGCGGCAGACAAAGTAACCTTGTTGACCACATATAACGTGATGGGTCGGTCTGTTGTAAGCTATGCGATTTTTTAAGGCAACGCTATGGAAAAATATTCAAACCTGTCAGAATGTCGCCTTGAGAACTGCAACAGGTGCCTCCCTCCTGAGGAGAAAAAGATTCTTCCATTACAGCAATACAATAGCATGCTCTCGTTGCAGTACTTGTTCAGGTGTTAGGATGGCTCTCACCCTAATCACCATATGTTGAATAGGACCCCTCCCCCACGCAGGCATGTCAGGTGGTATCTTCATGATCTAGAATGACAAGTCCAACGTTACAAGAAATAATCCCTAGGATGCTGTCGCAGATGCCATACAACAACTATCATGTAAATGCAGTCCTCGATGTACACAGTCCCCAATCCCAGCTGAGGAGCGTCAGCTGCCGCGACAAACCAGAGTAATTTTGGCTCAACTATATTTAAGCGTATACGCTCGGGCTGAAAAACATCTGCCCGTGCAAAACGATTTGATTCATACTTTGCACATCGTAAGATTTCAACTAGACATAAAAGGCGTTTGCATTAGAGATTTTTGTCGGGTTAACCTTCTTTATGAGGAATTATTTGACGTTTGCGCTATGGAATTGGCATTTGAAACCCTATGGGTTTATTAAATCCGGATAAGTGCAAACGAGGTAATAGATCAAGTTCGAATATGTACTATAACGGTCTACTCCTTCGGGTGCCTCCCACACAAAATTTCGGAAAGTGTAGTTTAAGACCTCCTCTCGAAACGTGTTGATTTTTATTGTAACAGCTTGTATTCGCTGCCCCCATTACGACGGTACAAGTTTTTCCTGGGGCAAGCCCATACTTCCTGAGAAAATGTACCGAAAGCTGTGGATGGATGCAGCGCAAGATAACTCTCCAACGTATAAACCAATTCGATCCAAAATTTCTCAATCGTAATATTTTGCACAAACTTAAATCAATTTCTATGATGGGCCATATCGGTCTACTCCTTTGGGTTCCTCCCCCACAACAGTTCTAAACTTTACTCTAAAATGGTGCGCACGATATCGTGATATTTTACGAAACATAGATCAGGTTACAATATGGACTATGTATTAGGCCGGGGCGATTTGTATGGAAGGACAAAACACCTTATTGGGCCCTTCGGGTTTCTGATTCCTGGGATTGAACTGAGCAAAAAAGTACACTAGACCATATGTGTACGTTGAAAATCGAGCCTCCCGATTTTGACTTGAATTTTTTTTCCAGAAGGGAGAAACTGCCTGAAGGAGCGTTCCAATGCTTTTGTTATGTACTATATCGCTCTTAATTATTATCTTGGCTACAATTTTTGTCTTAGCATTGAATCGAAAATCCAAATGGTTTGGCTGTTATATGTCAAAATATCCAAAAAGTTGGATTTAAGGGGTCAGAAAATGTGTTCAAATCGCCCCACCTTACTATATATGCCAATTCCTTCGGGTACCTCCCACACAAAATTTCGGAAAAGTGCAATTTAGGACCTCGTATTGAATCGTTTTGATTTTTTAGCAGGTGCAACAGGTTGCACTCAAGGCCCCTATTATTATGGTAAATGTTTTTTTGAGTGGCAAGTCAATAATTCTTGAGGTAGCCGATAGCTTTTATTGGTAGTGTTTTTTGTAATTTTCTTTATTATAATTTATAATTATAATAAATATATTAAAATAAATAAATAATTCTTGAGAAAATTGTCCCAAAACTAGGAGGGTTGGCGTTTTTTTGTTTGGGATGACGACTTCTATTTTGTTTTTCAAAATAGTCAGGCTTAATCCCATAGTCGTTGTTTTAATATTTTATTAAAACAACTTTAATTTATTAGTGGGAAAAATTGGCGCTGTTTACCAAACAAAAAAACGCCAACCCTCCTAATTGTGAGACCGGGTACCGTCAAAATGTTGTTTATTGCTGTAGTATGCAATACCAACAAATTAGTTATGTGTTTTTTCGTCGAGAATCGACGAACGCATAGCAGTGGGAAAAATTTGGTTTTGTTTGCAAGTGAAGTTGCTAGAGTTTAGGTAGTGCCAAAGAAATTCTCGATCAGAGTGTTTCTTTGCACACGTATCTATTTGAGCTAGCAATTGGCACTTGGGTATAAAAAGTTTCTTGTTGAAAAACAAGAAATAAGGGAACTGATGAAGATCTGTGGCGAGATCTGAAACTATAGTATTCCCTGCCCTACCCCTTGGTAAACACCGCCAATTTTTCCCACTAATAAATTAAAGTTGTTTTAATAAAATATTAAAACAACGACTATGGGATTAAGCCTGACTATTTTGAAAAACAAAATTGTCCCAAAACTGTAAAAAATCCCTACAAGTGCTGTGGCTAGTGCGCACGACAACTCTCGAGTCGAATACTGTGTAGATTCACACGTTGCATATCGTAATATTTCTTCGAATATTAGACAAAATTCGAATGAGGTGCTTATAGGTCCACTTCTTCCGGTACCTCCCCACAAAAGTTCGAAAATATTCGCTACAATGGTAAGCGCAATATCTCATAAACGGAGCAACAGATTTGGCCAAACTTTTGATCTCTTAATATTTTGTTCAAATTTGGTATAATTTCGAAAATGAGCCATATTGGCCCACTCCTTGGGGTGCATCTTTCACAAAAATGCATCGCTTTTGTTTAGGTCCAGTTTAATGTCTGTTCGAGGATCCTTTAGAAATTGTTACCGAAGGTACTTCTTGTGGTCCTGTTTACAGCGATAATACGGTTTTCGTGAGCAAGCCTATGTTTCCTGATATAATGGTCCATAGGCCTAAATGAAAAGACTGGTGGGCGCGATATCAATCTGGAGGAATGATTCCCAATATAAGACCCACTTCCTAAATGGACTATGTCGGTCCATTCCCTTAGGTACCTTCCCCGCAAAACTATTATGCTTTAATCCAAATCCATATTTTTGTCGGCAAGTTCGTATGCCCAAAATTCTGAAAACCCCCTAAATACATAAGTTTTTCTGAGAAAAAAGTGTTTCATTTCAGACAGGCTGAGAGTATATCTCTGTCGGCATAGACGACTGATACTTTTTACTTGTTTTCATTTTAATCTCCATGCTGCTACCCCGATCTATTGTTCGTCATGATGTGTCACTGCTTATAAATATTTAATATTCCCGCTCGAAACTAAAGCTATACTCAATAACCCAGTAGACAAGCATTCCTATTCATTTGAAATTTAATATTGCCGGTATGTAATCTTAATTGCTCCGCAATATCCAGTTTACAAATGTTGTTGAAAGAATGCTGGTATAATTTTAAATTTAATTTGCAAACAATAAAACGAGAATTGGGTCTAAATAGTATAATTATTTGAAAATGTTGACTAGACAATGAACAATAACGAAACAATGTTACACATACATACATACATACATACATATGGAGGTAGTTTATATGTATAATAAGTATATACAGACAATTAAGGGGCGGAGGGTCCTGCGTTACTGGATTAAAAACAAGTAACACCGGGATTTTGGCCAGTGGCGGCCAACCCGTATTCCAGAATGCTTGTTACTTATATGCCATTTAGATATGACACCATTAGCCGGATTTAGCGCATTATCAGGATTTATTTGCTAAATCCAGCATAAATCTACCAGATTTCCCATACAAAAATAAATCCTCCTATTGAGTGGATTTGTTTTAAATCTGGCATAAATCCTCGTATACAAATCTGTTGTTTGCAACATGTTGCTAGAAAAAACAAAAAGTTGCAAGCTGGCACAAGAAACAAGGTAGATGCATCGGTGAATTGCTACACTAAAAATAATTTAAAATGTAAAAATTTGTAAACAAGTCGGAAAAATTTAAATTTGGTTTGATGTACAAAGTTGATTTTAATCAACCAAGACTAATATTTATGATGTCTAAACGATAAAATAATTCGTTTATTTATTTTAGATGGGCAAACTGCGATAAAATAATAATTTATTTCCTCTTTAGTTAGCATTAGTAGCATAATGTGCCAACATTTTCAGTATTAAACAATACATTTGTAATTTGACGTATGTTTTTTGAGACGAATTCAATTTATAAAAAATTCTTTTTACGTTTAACATTCGTTCAGATGGACTGATGCATCTACCTTGGTAATTGTGCTATGAACAAAAATCAGCTGATTGCCATTTAAATCCTCCAAAATGTATATCTAAATGCAATGAGATTTGTACTGGATTTATTAAATCCAGTCGAGGATTTATGGCTAGTCTAAATGAGCTATTATTTTGTACAAGCGGGAATGGAATAAAACACCAGACCATTACAGTTATCTGATTTCTACTGCAAAAACTTGCAAGTTCTCAGTGAAGAACTGTCAAAAATTCTGTTAACACAAATTTTTGAGTAACCAGACAGACCTTTTTACTTACTTTGCAAAACGATCGAGGTATACATTTTACTTTTCCCTTTATTCCTCAATCCATATAGATACATATATATGTACAAATGTAAGAAATAAGGTTATACTTCCGGTATTATTCAGCTGTAATACCCAAGGTCAATAGAAAAACAGAAAAACTTCAAAGTAAAAATTAAGCCGTTGTTCAAAAAGAACTTGGCTCGCCCTAATGTTTTATTTATAACTAATACCAATACCTTTGTCTACTATGTCACAATTTTGCATATTTCAATTTTTCCATATACACACTGACAGGCCACACAAACCCCCAAAAGTAATTCCCAAACATCGTGCATACGCAAACCGCAACGATCGCTTCATATTCGTTTTTTTCTTTTTTTTACACGAAACACATTGACGTCGTAATACCCACTCGAATGACACATCGACCCACTAACATGGCAAGCTTCCTACTTTGTTCACTTTTTTCTCCTTCTTCCATAACAACAAACGATTTCAATGTTAAGTGCATTGTGTATATTTCACCGAACACGTTGTCTAGCTATTTTTTGCCTTTGGAAAAACTTGTTTATACTAGAAAAGCTTTCGCAAAGACTCTCTGCTATCGCATTCTCTCCTTCTTGGGGGAATTGCATTGCATGTCTACTCCTCGTTGGTATAAGATTCACTTTTAATCCAATACCCAACGAGACAATCAAATCTAAAACAGGTTTTTCTTCTATACTTCATGTGACGCTGCTGTCTTTCCACCTGACATCTGGTGATTGGTAATCTCATAAAATACTATAATGAATTACACAGCTGAGCTGAATAGTAGAAATTCTTCCATGCTAGCAATTAGTATGCTTACCATTCGCATTGCTTGTGTACACAATAGGACTAATGAATTAAGATTTTTTAAGCGGTACACTGTTTACATGGTAAAATTTATTTTTTAGTTTGTATTAAAGAACTGCCCAACCTTAAAGTAACTAAAACTTCTGAAATGCCACAAGATTGAAGCCGGTAACTTGGGAAAACTTACGATAGAACTTTATTCATGCTTGGTCACATTGATTGATCATTAAAAACGTTGGGCGCCAAAGGGAATAGCGAAAACAGTTGTAGCTAACATACGTAGCGTATATTTGCTGTGACAACCTCCTCTTATCGTCGTAGGAGCGTCTTCGTTCACCGTGTAAAATGTGGAACTATCAATTTTCTGGGCCAGCGCAGTACCCTTCTGAAGCTTTGGATATATAGTAGTAAAATAACAACGGGGATAGTACGCCTCCTTGAGGTACTCCCTGTTTATTCTTCCTGGGTTTGGATTTGTGTCCTCGGAACTCCACATAGGTCTGCCTGTCATGTAGTTAACCATCCATCTCTTGAGGTAGTTGGGGAGTGTTGTTTCCATAACGTCCCCCAGAAGAGTAACGTGGTTAACCGTGTCAAAGGCTTTGGACAGGTCCAGTGCCACTAGTATGGTTCTGTGATGTGGCCTCTTGCTATTTAGTCCTTCTGTTACCTTAGCCGTGACTTCACCGGCTCTGAAGTCGTGCTGATGGTCGGCAAGGTGGAAGTGTTCAGTGAAGCGCGGTAAGATAATAGATTCCAGTATTTTTACAACTGGCGGTATGAATTGCTCATGTGGGCGGGTTTGCCTGGTTTTTGGACAGGGATTATTTTTCCGACTTTCCACATGTCTGGGACCTCGAAAGTGCTGAGACATTGGTTGCACCATGTTGTCCAATGTGCTTCAGCATCTTCGTAGCCAGGCCATCCGGACCAATTGCTGTGGAGCTCTTGCCAGCTTTTATGCTTGTGAGCCATCCGTTGTGATGGTGGCTGGGTTCGTGGTTGATCTTAGGACACGGGAAGCTCGGAGTATTCTTCTGCTATCGCTGTTCGGTGTCGGCGGATGCTCGACAAATTGTCTGCAGAAGGCCGCTGCTGTCTTAGCTGGGGTTTTTGGAACATCATCTCCGAACGTTATTTTTATACTGTCTGTACGTCTGGGGTTTGACAGGTTTTTTATAGTATTCCATAGTCTTTTTGTGCCAGGGTCTGACTCCTCTAAGTGTTTGTGCCATAGCCCTTTTTTATGGTTTGGCACCATTTTATTTATCTCTTTGTTAAGGGTCTGTATTCTGCCAACAGACGGATCTGCTTTTCTGATGGAGTCCCTAAGGTCGGCAAGCTTCGCGGCTTCCGTCGGGAAATTTGGTTTGATATTTATACCCTACACCACTATGTGGTAAGGGGTATTATGTGTTATACCCCGTTTATATATAACCGGATTTAACAAACCGACTGGGTTTTAAATGTCAATTCCATTACTTATATTTCAAACAAATCCTCATAAAGAAGGTTAACCCTGCAAAAAGCTCTAATATAAACAGCATATTAGTGCATTTGTATGTAACATACAAAAGGAAGCGAGATAGACCCATAGTTCCTTCTAGAGATATACATAGAATCACTTTCTGAGTCGATTTATGCATGGTCGCATACAGGTCGCATTTGTTGACCGATTTCGCTGAAAATTGGGGAATACCATTTTTTTAGCAGTCGGAAGATCAAGTTCGAAGATGGGATATATCGGCCCACGTTTTGGTATAGCCCCCATATAACTGTACCCCCCGATTTACGGTATTTTGACGTTTTCAACTACATTTTCAGACTGATTTGGCTATAATTTAACATTTAGGGTTCTTAAGTGTCAATAAACTTATATAACAAAAGTTGTGGCCATAGGTCCCCGTTTTGGTATAGCCCCCATATAACGGTGCCCCCCGATTTACGGTGTTTTCATGTTTTTAGCTACATTTTCAGACCGATATAGCTATAATTTGACATTTCGGGTTCTTAAGTGTCAATAAACTTATATAACAAAGTTGTGGACATAGGTCCACGTTTTGGTATAGCCCCCATATAACGGTACCCTCCGATTTGCGGTATTTTGACGTTCTTAGCTACATTTTCAGACCGATGTAGCTATAATTTAACATTTAGGGTTCTTAAGTGTCAATAAACTTATATAACAAAAGTTGTGGACATAGGTCCACGTTTTGGTATAGCCCCCATATAACGGTACCCTCCGATTTGCGGTATTTTGACGTTTTTAGCTACATTTTCAGACCGATGTAGGTATAATTTACCATTTAGGATTCTTAAGTGTCAATAAACTTATATAACAAAACTTGTGGACATAGGTCCACGTTTTGGTATAGCCCCCATATAACGGTGCCCCCGATTTACGGTGTTTTGATGTTTTTAGCTACATTTTCAGACCGATATAGCTATAATTTGACATTTAGGGTTCTTAAATGTCAATAAACTTATATAACAAAAGTTGTGGACATAGGTCCACGTTTCGGTATAGCCCCCATATAACGGTACCCCCCGATTTACGGTATTTTGACAGTTTTAGCTACATTTTCAGACCGATTTAGCTATATTTTGACACGTAGGGTTCTTAAGTGTCAATAAACTTATATAACAAAACTTGTGGACATAAGTCCACGTTTTGGTATAGCCCCCATATAACGGTACCCCCGATTTGCGGTGTTTTGACGTTTGTAGCTACATTTTCAGATCGATGTAGCTATAATTTGACATTTAAAGTTCTTAAATGTCAATAAACTTATATGACAAAACTTGTGGACATAGGTCCACGTTTTGGTATAGCCCCCATATAACGGTTCATTTAAGTTCATATTTTCGTATAGCCCAGATACCTCCGAACTAGCTGTTAATGACATTTGAAGTTCCCACGTTATGTACCGATTTTCGATATTTTGAAGATTCTAGCTAAATTTTTTAACCGAATTTGGAGTTATTTGACATTAAAGGCTCCCATCAAAAACTGTCAACATAGGCCCATGTTTTATTATAACCCCTATATAACAGTACCTCCCAATTTCTAGCCCACCAAAAATTGTCAACATACATAGTTAGATATAGGCAAATAAAAAGGGCCTCCCGGCCCGGCCGAACTTAATGCTTTTTTACTTGTTTTATGTATGTCGTCGTTGTTGTTGTTGCAACGAAAATATATTCGTTCGCATATTTTTTTAGTTACCTGGTTTTTAGATCAAAAATTCTGGGTCCTGGACTGGCATAAAGAATCAGGTGATTGGATTTAGCAGGACAATTAAACAAATGCACATGTAGGATATGTATTGGGTACCGTAGCATCAATTCGGGCCAATACGAATTGAGCCGGCTGCATCGTCCAGATCTTAACCAGGCCAAAACTACTCGTGTTGGCCATGGCAGCTGGCGTTCTGTGATGAATGGGAGGTGTTCAATGAGTACATCACTTACACTGTACCTTTGTAGTGTCTGCGCAACTGTATTAGTGTGAATGCTATTCCAGCCTGCCTGATAGGCTCGTTGATCTAGAGATTCTCGCTTATACCTTTGGACCTCTCTCTCCAGATCATGAAAATCGTGGAAGATATGATCACTGCCTAAAAATCCAAGTAGGTACTGTAACGACAACATCTTGTTGTGCAGATGAACAGGTAAAATCTTCGTATCCTCATGAAGATGATCCACTGATGTCATGAGGAGGCACCCTGTTGCTGTCCTCGGGTCTGCCTTCTCGCAAGTTCGATTCTTCTTCCCCTGAGCAGCGCTAACATTTGCATACCATACTGGCGCCGCAGTGTGGTCCGTTACTTTGTAAGCGGTCAACAAGATGTCTTTGTCAGCAACCCAAGTGCTGAAGGCCAGCGCCTTGAGAAACTCGATCCTTCTTCAGATCTTGTCGTAAATAGATGTGGCTTGCGCGTAAGACTTAAACATGCTGTCGAACACCCATAGAAGGGATAGTGCCTGTAGAATCTTAACATCCTCGGATGAGGAAATTCTTGTAAGGCGAAGCACACTCCTTTTCGCTCTATTACTCTCACGATGCTCTATTAATTGCCGGTTAGAATAACACACGCAACTCTTCGTATCTTTCACTGTCCAACATTAAAAGTAACAGCCGTTCTATCATCCTTCTTTCCCGAATTCGAGATTTATTTAACCGTTGCTCACTATTTACTCAATCCTGCGCTAAATATTGCATTACTTCAGGTGTTCTGGCGACTTTTTCCGCTTATATTTGTCTACTAGTCTGTTGGCTTCATGATTAAGTTCCCTAACTAACGATCATTTACTAGTCCCGTCGCCTCTGCTGGGAAATTTTGTATGTGGCGAGCAGCTGCAGATATGATGATGTCCCGCTAAATTCTTTCAGCTACCCGAGGATCTGAGGATCGATATGCATCTTTGAAACTACAGGTGTCGGTGAGCTTTGTTTTCTCGTTTACAGCTAAACGTACATACCACATACAAGGGGTCCACGGACGTCATGAAGGGCTGGGTACATAAAAAGCCTCGCAGCCTGGCTTTCTTGCATTGCTTCATTTTAGACATAATAAAAATGACATATTCAAAATTGTACGATGCCACTACCTGGGTAATTGTGCCATGGACTTGACCTTCTTCATGGTACAAATACACAGGTAGCCGCATCGGCAATTGTTGGTAACATAAGATGTCAAAGTTTGACATCAATTCAATGCAATTGACACATTATGTTACCATCAGCTGGCTTGATAATGCTACCTGTTTATTGTACCATGACCTTCTTTATTATTTTGTCTTATGCCAGACCATGGTACAAATACACAGGTAGCCGCATCGGCAATTGTTGGCAACATAAGATGTCAAAATTTGACATTAATTCAATGCAATTGACACATTATGTTACCATCAGCTGGCATGATAATGCTACCTGTATCATTGTACCATGTGCCAGACTTTCTTCCAAATTTTCATTGACGTCTACACACATATATAAAATCATATGAAAATTTTGATATTTTCATTGCTTTGCATTGGTTTGAGTCAAGGCCTGGGTACATAAGAAGCTTTGCCTGATTGTCTTGCTTTCCTGCTTCATTTTTGACATAATAAAAATAAAAGAATAAAGAAGGCCGAGCAAATTTCGAACTGGGTTACCCTTTTCTTTTTTATTCTTTTATCAGAAGCAAGCAAGACAAGCAGCAAGGCAGCTTATACCCCGGTTACACTTAAACGTATTAACCCAGTGGGGTTGGATTTCAAATGTCAATTCCACAGCGCAAACGTCAAAGAAATCCTCTCGAAGTGGGTTAACCCTTTACGAATTTAAACACAAAGAATAATTTCAGATTACAGAACCTTGTGTACAGAGTTTCACCCCCTTCACACCTCTTGCCTATAAACTCATTTTCACGTACATGAAAATGAGAAACACTGTCGCAGTTCTCAGTCAGTGCAGCATTCTGTCAGGTTTAAATACCGACATTCTTGTTATTGCTGTCAATAAGTGCCCTGTTTCACTTTAGGAACGAAATGGTCACTAACTAAGCTCATGAGGACGAAGAGAAACACACGGACACTATAGGCAACATCGTGTGCATTCATTTGTTCTGTAACAAGCAACATTTAGCCTGATGTCCAGGTGCCTTATACTGCTTTGGAAGTACTGGGCTATTTCTGAATTTCAGATATGCTTGGCGCCCAATTTATTTGATCCTACCCAAGATCTATTTAACAGGTCACGTAAGTAGCACAACAACAACTCATTTTTGGCGGAAAATTCTTCAATATGTCAAAATGTTTGTTTACGTTTTCATACAATTTATTCACAATAACAAAAAATTTGACAGATTGAAACCAATCAGCTGGACGTTTTACGCCACCTTATTATTTCATCATGATCCTACCGCTTTCTTCGGTCGTTAAATTTACGACCACAATATGAACTTCGGAGATAAGAATGCCAACCATGGCAGAACTACCAGGTAGTGGTATCACACCAGCTGATCGAATATGAAAAGTCAAATCCCTTTATAAAAAAAATATTTTTGTTGTAATTTCCCCAACAACATAAAGAAAGTTTTGACATAACATATTCAAAATTTTACGATGGCACTACCTGGGTAATTGTGCCATGATGCCAACATAAGAATGTCAACACATTGTCAACATGTTGTCAACTATTGTTACTTTTATCTTAATAAGAAGAAGCATTGATTATTTTAACAGCTGATAGCCCAACGATTGTTTGGTGTAATGCCAAGTTTACACTTGCGCTCCAAAATCCACTGGATTTCACGAAATCCTGAAATACACCCCGATGTTTACATTTATTTTTTGTTGATTTCAAACATATCACAATGATCAAGGTAGATGCATATGCGCAGCTGATCGCAACAGGAAATTTCAAAACAAGTTGTTGTAAATTGAATTAATCATCAAAAATATACGACAATATAGAACTTTACAACTTTATTTGAAACTTATTGTAAAATTATCTATATATCGTATTAATTGTGTATAGTACTAACAAATGAAAAAATAAAAAAATGATTTTATTGTTGAGACATCGTTATAATAAATTTTGATAGGTAAAAGTTGTGCTCAGAACCTGCACAATATTAGTACTTGCAGTAGTTTTCCCGTTTAGTGCTAAAAATGCGTTCCCGTACTCCGAAATCTAGCAAGACTTGCACTTATCTTTAAACAAAAATAGCGCCGAATAACACCCTCTTCTCCTGTTTTCGCCATACAATTTTGGCCTAGTAGAAACTAGCAGCAAGCATGTTCATTGGCATCTAATATGATAGCTGATACGTTGATTTTGACGTTTATGATGGAGTTTTTGCAATTTCCGTCATTTTTTCGTTCCCGTATTTTTTAAGAAATTTGTATTGGGAAGCAATTTTTGACAATTCGCTCTTTTTCTAACATTACCATTAAAAAAGAACGGGAACACAATGAAAAATAGCATTGTAACAAAGTAATTTAATATTTTTTTTCACATTGTTTACAAATTTTGACACTAAAATTTTTTGTTGCAGCAATTGCCATCTACCTTGTTTATTGTGATACGTGAAAAGTGTTGCAACTTTTGGTACTTTTTTAGGCAAAAGCAGGGTTGTATATCATGTGTACTGTGATTTCGATGTAAAATAATTTTGGCGCTTTGTGAAAAAAGTGTTTTGTGAAAAATCAATAAAATATCGTGAATTTAACGTATGATTCAGCTTTTAATAACAAGTATGACCAAAAGAAATTATAAAAGACAAGTGAAAAAATGGACAATTATGAAAATACAAATTCTGAGGCGGCTGACAACATGTGTGGTGAAACTTCGACAATTAGACATTTTGTGGAATCTTTAGAGAAGATTGTGGAGCCTGGCGAATATAATATCCCGTCTTGCTGGAAATGCTGAACCCAATATACGTATTTGAACACGACATAATAATGAGTTATAATGTCCACTGTTTATACAGTTGTAATAGGTAAGCAAATTTAAGGACATTTTTTTATACATGTTTATTCTTTTCAATTCCTAGATGTTATATCAACATTCAGCGAATCGCATGATGTTGGGATGCACAATTGGAGATGAGGACACAAGAACACTTTTACACTTTTCACACTGGTGGTTTATTCACAACTGATGATTATTCTACAATAGGTACAGGTACTTATATGTATACACCTTACAACATATTCAGGTATGTAAATATTTGCATTGGTACATTTCCAATACATGATAAAAGGTTAAGTGCAGCAGAAGAAGAAATATTTTGAACAGACAAGTCGCACCAAGTCTTATGGCCAAGAAAATAAAAGGCGATGAAATTTCTGACAATGAAAACGACTTTGTTATTATTTAAATATTCAAATGTTTAGCCAGCCTCGAAAACATTGGCTTTATTTTGAACTTATATGGAATCTTGGACTTATGCTAAGTTTACATTTACGAAATCCACTCGATTTCAAATGTCAATTTCATAGCTCAAACGTCAAATGAAATCTCATCTTGATTTCATTTTACGTTTAACCTATGGATTTGACAGTTGAAATCGAGTGGATTTCGTAAATGTAAACCAAGCATTAGCCCTTATTTAAAACCCGTTATTCGCAATTTTTACTTTTTTAGCATTTTCAATAATATGTATTTTTCTTTAATAAAACATACTATTTAAACAAAAGTGTAAGATCATCGTCTTATTAAACGTACCATATAGCTTTTTAATCTATAAAAAGTTCATATAAGCCAAAAAACTTAGTAAGGAAAGTCTGGTACCAATGTCTCCATATGACCCTTTATGATCTATTGACCCACTACCTCCAATGTATCTACTGACGCACTACCTCCAATGTGAAAACATAGTTCTTCAGGAACTACTGACATACTAGTTCCAATGTCAGTACTGACTTCCGAATGACACGTTTATACAAAATGTCTATAGGAAATTACATTAGTTGTCTACAGTTTGTCAGTAGTACTGTTGACAATGTCAGTAGTAAGTCAGTATAGATTCACTATTGACATTTCCTACAGGGTAGGGACAAGATCTTCAATTCGCAAGCCTAATGGCCCCGGCACATACGGTACGTTGTGCGTTGCGTCACGCGTTAAAAACAACAGCCACATGAAAAAAATGTAAGTGATACCAAGTTTGTTCTTGAAGTTTTCATGTGGTTGTTGTAACGCGACGCACAACGTACCGTATGTGCCGGGGCCATTAGGAAACTGGGGTGAAGAAAAATACCTTTTTGATATTTCATAAGGCAATTGGGCGAATATAAGATCCGCGATTAAAACTATTATATAGTGTAAAAGTTTTCAGACCTTATGGCAGTGGTCCATTTACCCGCACGAAATTCTGTAAAAAAAAAAACAACAAATTTCTGCTCAAAACGAGGCTTCTCTTTGGTTGTTTGGTATATTTTGTTATGATAACCAAAATTATGCAATGGTATGCACACCCGCCTTGCACGCTGAATGTCGTGGGTTCGATTCCCCGGTGGCAAACTGAGGTGTATATTTTGCCGACATTTTCTCAGTATTTCAGCCATGTAAAACTTCTCTACAAGTGGTGTCTTAGGACACGCCGTTCGAACTCGTCGATAAACTGTAGGCCCCATATCATTGATATGAGAGAATTCTCCCTTGTCCCCTCTGGGATGTTTGTGGAACAATTATATTATTATAACCAACATTATGAGGAAAATCCAAAAGCTTCATTTGTTTGCTACACACAAACAAATTTGTCAAATTAAGGCACGAATGGACGTTTTTTCTTACAAAACAGTATGTTATTCCTTTTCTTAGCTACCATACTACTATTCTTAGACTTGTCATTATTAATTGAAGTTATTAATAAGTAATTAAGGTGCAAAAACATTGACATAAGTTTCAACACGCTAAAGGTGTTCCATTCAATATTGCGTGGGAGTAAAAACATATCGAATTCATACTTAATTAGCATATGTTCTTGTTCCCATTAGCTACTACTCACTAATGAATCAATTATGTACAATACGACTTAGAAAAGTAGTTAATTTATTGATATAAAAATCAAACACTGTTATCAATAAAAGAACACGAAACGATGAGAAGTCATGAACAACTGTTTCGAATATTCAAATCACACAGTTTTTGGCTGATAACAATCTTAAGAGCTTCAAACAACTAATCGGCCAATAAGCTGCTTGAGATCTTGCAATTAAATTCTCATTAAGCACTCAAATGCTTCTAACCATATGTTAATTTGCTGGCAATTACTGTGAACCTCAATTACACTGTCAAATGCATATTTCATAATTTTTTTAGATAAGTTATATTGAAATCGGGATAATATTGCAATGCTTATTTTTCTAAAATGTAAATAATTGTACGCTTTACTAAACATTAAAATACGAAAACCCTTTCGATAAATAATTTGTATAAAATAGCCGGTATCTTACCTATCTGGTTTCAAAATCAATTTTATAAAATTGCCTAATAACATCAAATGACGAAATCTAAAATAAAAAAGTTTGTTTAATAACTGCAAATTGTTTCAAATTAGTGTTATTTAAGGGTAAAATACTTACACAAAAGTTAGTCACTTTCAGTATTAGTAACAACAAATTATAACTAATCAGACATTTTTAAGCAGTAATGAGTTATTAAAAAACAATTACTACAACAAAAATAAAACGTGGAATAAAAATGTTTTGTTCTAACAATAATTCATATTCTTAAAATAAGATATCTTTGAAATTTTATTCCACAAAAGCAATAACCAACTACTACCGGGCTCAAGAAAAACAGTTTATCATGCCAATAAAAATATTTACCTAAAGTGAGCATCCATCAATTGTTGTTCTTCATAAATGGTCATGCAAATAAACCTATTGTACAAATAATCTATTATTTACGTGTAAATAAAACAGTTGACACCTGAAGTTTAGAAATCAATAATGCAAACACAAAGTTATTGTCAAGGTCGTATTTTTTGTTCTTCAATTTTGGTCTGTTCCTTTACTTTTGAAAGTGGTAAAACCGGCAAAAGTAGCAAAAGTTGTAATCTGCTTCCATATGAATTGTATGGTGTCTGAAGTAAAGGAACGCTTTTCGAGTAAAAAGTTGTAAAACTTGAAGATTCTTGCACGTAAAGGAACAGAGCTTTTGTATTCGTCTTCCAATAAATTATGCTTTCAACATTAAGTATAGTACACATTGACAAGCAAAACTGACAGTCATTGAGGTCTATTTCGTGAATATCAAAGTCTAACTGAAAAATTTCTTTTGTAATCTCTAAATAATACCGTATATATTGTATTTCAAAAGTTTTTAGCTAAATAAAAGTTGTTATTTGCCCGAAAATTGTCCTGAAAGTACGTTGACTGTCAGTTTTTAATGATAGTGTGTACACCCCTTTAGTCATAGTGATTAGAAAATTGCATGATTAAGGGAAGATAGAGAATTACTATGTATTTGAAGGCAAATTTGTCAAGACATCTTTCTCTCTTTTAAATTCAGCTGTCGTTTTCTAGTAATTGTTTTCTTTGAAAATGGTAACTCCTCAGAAAATCACAAAATGTGTTCAAATAAAATATGTAGCATACTTTATGGAGTTACTTAAATACAAATGCATTTACAATGCCACATTTTATCATTCACAAAACGACCACGAAAACGCGACAAAATCGTTAGTTGTCAATGACAGCCGTACCTAAAATTTTCTGAATATTTTTGCAGAACATTTCGAAGCTGAATCTTTTATAGCGGCTCCTACAATAAAGGACGAAAAGGACATTGAAGTAAGCGAGTTAGTAGGTCGAAGTGCTCTACGATTTGACTGAAGATATGTCACCTCAAAAGTAAGCTAAAGCAACAGTGAACAAAGATATAACGCTAATTCCTGATGGCTAAGTTAAGTTAAAGTTTATTGAGACTCATAAAAAAAAACATACAATGCAATGCATACAATTTAAAACATTTACAAGAGGACTTAAAACTATAATGTATTATTTTAATTTTAGTAATTTGTGTGAATTAGCAAATTGAAATTGTGGTAAAAGTAATATTTTAGTTATTAATTATCATAACAAATGCTAAATTATGCTTGCTCCCGGCATCCACCATATTTTGTAGAGCTCTTGGTCTACAGATAAAATCCTTAAAAACTACATTTAAATTTTTAACTTACAAACTAAAAACAACAGAAAAAAACTAACCTCTGTGTGTACCAGGAATAGTGGATGCATAAAAGGAACTGCCAGAAATGTTGTTTTGATCCACCAAAATACCAAAATATTTTGTATAACGTTTCCTTCAAAATTTTGGAGACTCTGTACAAATTTAAGAGTACAATTTTGGGCGTAATCTGCAATGCGCACTACTGATGACTTTTCATAAATATATTTATTTGAAAATCTCCTGTTTTCCGATTTGTAGTTCTTCCCAATGCATTTCCGAATAATATTTCTTTCAAAAACTTCCATTTCTTTCATAACGGTTGGTGAAATGGTGAACCAAATCGGAAGAGCATAAAGAAGGACTGGTCTTATACTAACCTTGTATAGGAGTAATTTAGTTTCAGCCGATAAGAATTTGTTATGAAATAATGTAGCAAACGATCCCTTCATTCTGTTAGATTTTCTAAGGTTTTCCCTAGCGTGCTTATTAAATTTTAACAATTTATCGAAGTTAACTCCAAGGTATTTAAATGAGTTTTCAAATGGAATTTCGTTCCCAGAAATAATTTCAAATTCTTTTTTTGTGGAACCACGAACCGTTTGCATTTTCCGGATGCGTTCGTAAGCATAACGCTTTACTTTTCGCCACATTGATTTTAATTCCCCAATCCAAATAAAAATTATTCACTTGCTCAAGGTGAGAAGATACCAGACGGAGAGCTTCGACTGGCGATTTGCTTCGAAGGGTGATGCGCGCGTAAAGTAACGAATCATCGGTATATAATATTCCCTTCGAATCACCAAATTCGTGAGGAAAATCAGATAAAAAATATTAAACAAATAAGGGGAAAGTATTGAACCTTGTGGGACTTCACAGGTTATATCCCCCATAGATGACAATTCATTGTTATGCAAAACACAGAATTTCCTATTTTTTAAAAAAAACTTTGGACAAGCTTGTTCAAAGAATTTGGAAAATCTATTCTTATCATTTTATCCCTTATGATCGACCCTATCAAATGCTTTTTCAACATCAAGTGAAACCGCAATTGTACACTTACGTTCCCTCAAATGTTGAACAACATCGCTTGTAAATTTAAGAAAAGGATGTAGTGGTTAACTTCCTTTCTTAAACCCAAATTGACATTCTGGAATAAAACTACTGGTAACACTTAAGTCCAATTTTATTTTAATAATTTTTCAAACACTTTTCCTAAATTTGGAAGCAGAGAAATGGGTCTCAATGCAGTTACGTCATTGTTACCACATTGTTTCTGAATCGGTAGTATTTTAGCTATTTTCCATGAATTTGGAGTTATTAAAACAGTTATTATAAACAAGTGAGCAAAGGCTATAGTCGGGACGGGGCCGACCATGTGATACCCTACACCACTACCCCTGTGCATAAGCTTTTCACTGGTAAACATTTCTTTTAGGGAATATAAACCGACTACCACCAAAAATAATATGCCTCTTTGTCTCTGGGACCCCCATAAGCAACCAAAATTTCGTGACCATCCGATCAAAATTACGACCTGTAGCTTGATTGCAAAAAAATGGAAGAATTGGATGCATTACCGACTATTGTGGTATCTCCCTTGTTTGACCACCTTCGCCAACCTGTTTTTCACCAATGTAAAGGTAATATTTTCTTCTTCCGTTGACAGGCTTTGTCGTTGGAATACCCCTACTAGAAGCCAATATATTCACAAAGAATAAAACTTTAAATTTGTCTCCAAATGAGTTTTTCCCCATTCCGACCCCTAAATATTATCCGGCTATCACCAAAATCAATAGGCTTCTTCCTATGTGGGACCCGCATCAACTCCCAAAAAATTCGTGACGATCCGATTAAAATTGCGACCTGTGGCGTGATTACAAAAAAATCGGAAATCGGATGCATTATCGACTATTGCCACATCTCTGCTATTTGACCACCTATGACAACCTAATTTACATCGCCGTAAAGGTGATATTTTCTACTTTCCTTGCCAGATTTTGCTTTTGATATACCTCTTAAAGAAACAGAGATATTGGCTTTGAAATAAAACGTTGACCTTTCTCAAAATAAGTGTTTGCCCATTCCGACCCCTGAATATTATCCGACCATCATTAAAATCAGTAGGCTTCTTCCTCTGTGGGACCCCCATTAACCCCTAAACCTTCGTGACGATCCGATCAAAATTGCGACCTGTGGCGTGATTACAAAAAAATCGGAAATCGGATGCATTATCGACTATTGCCATATCTCTGCTATTTGACCACCTATGACAACCTAATTTACATCGCCGTAAAGGTGATATTTTCTACTTTCCTTGCCAGATTTTGCTTTTGATATACCTCTTAAAGAAACAGAGATATTGGCTTTGAAATAAAACGTTGACCTTTCTCCAAATAAGTGTTTGCCCATTCCGACCCCTGAATATTATCCGACCATCATTAAAATCAGTAGGCTTCTTCCTCTGTGGGACCCCCATTAACCCCTAAACCTTCGTGACGATCCGATCAATATTGCGACCTGTGGCGTGATTACAAAAAAATCGGAAATCGGATGCATTATCGACTATTGCCATATCTCTGCTATTTGACCACCTATGACAACCTAATTTACATCGCCGTAAAGGTGATATTTTCTACTTTCCTTGCCAGATTTTGCTTTTGATATACCTCTTAAATAAACAGAGATATTGGCTTTGAAATAAAACGTTGACCTTTCTCCAAATAAGTGTTTGCCCATTCCGACCCCTGAATATTATCCGACCATCATAAAAATCAATAGGCTTCTTTCTTTTTGGGACCCCCATTAACCCCCAAAATTTCGTGACAATCCGATCAAAATTGCGACCTGTAGCGTGATTACAAAAAATCGGAAAATGGGATGCATTATCGGCTATTGCCATATTTTTGCTATTTGACCACCTACGACAACCTGCTTTAACCCTTTTGTAAAGGTGATATTTTCTACTTTTCTTTCCAGGTTTTGCTTTTGATATACCTCTTAAAGAAACAGAGATATTGGCTTTGAAATAAAATGTTGACTTTTCTCCAAATAAGTGTTTGCCCATTCCGACCCCTAAATATTATCCGACCATCACCAAATTCAATATGCTTCTTCATCTGTGAGACCCCCATTAACCTTGAAATTTTCGTGACGATCCGATCAATATTGCGACCTGTAGCGTGATTTCCAAAAAAATAGAAAAATGGGATGTATTACCGACTATTGCTATATCTCCGTTATTTGGTTACCTACGCCGACCTAGTTTGCATCATTGTAAAGACGGGATCTTCAACTTTCATAGTCAGGCTTTGCTTTTGGAAAATGTTCAACCAAAGCTGTGATATTTGTCAATATAATTAAAATCGCAAAAATGAAAATTGGGGTTTTATTTGCTACTATTGCGATATCTTCGTTGTTTGATCACCTACGAGCACCTACTTTACATCATTAGAAAGGTGATATTTTCTGCTTTCATTGCCAGGTTTTGCTTTTGGTATACCCCATATAGAAGCTGAGATATTGGCTTTGGAAAAAAGTGTTGTCTTTTTATCCACCTAAGTTTTTTGCCCTTTCCGACCCCTAAATATTATCCGACCATCACCAAAATCAATAGGCTTCTTCCCCTCCGGGACCCCCATCAACATCCAAAATTTCGTGACGATCCGATCATAATTGCGGCCTGTAGCGTGATTACAAGGTTTAGATGGACAGACGGACAGACGGACAGACGGACGGACGGACGGACGGACGGACACACATAGCCAGATCGACTCAGCTCGTCGAGACATTCATTTTGATATATATAAGTATGGGTCTACGACCATTATTTCGATGCGTTACAAACTTTTTGGCCAAAACCAACTTATAATACCCTCTCCACATAGTGGTGTAGGGTATAATAATAGCTAAAAATTCATACGCCTCTTCTGGAAATTTTTTAATTACAAAATTTGAAATGTTGTCTATACCTGCAGATTTTTTTATTGTTCATAGAATTTACTATGCCCATAACTTCCCTTTTGGAAGTGAACAAGGAACTATCAAGGTCGTTTGCCACGTCACACTCATCGTTAAATGTTGCAATTGAAAGTGGAATATTTGACATGACTTGATTAATAGTATCGTCAACACCATCAGCATTTCTGACGCGAGATTGAGAATTAAAAACGGCTTGAAAATGGTCTTTTAAAACAACTAGCTGACGATCAGTACCTTCGATTTCTAACCCATTGACGGCTACTGTTTTAATAGAAGCGCGATTAGAACGACCAATAATATTGTAAATGTCTTTGTATGTTGAGGGACCAGGTTTAATTTGACTTGCTCTATATTTATTTGCTCTTTTATTATTACCGAAATAAGTTCAATTTGTTTTGAAGTAAGTAGATAATCAGGATGCCTGCGATTAAGGGTACGAGAATAAATATTTTTCAAGTCCTTTTGCCACCTATATTTAGTTTTTAAAAGTTTTTTAACTTTCTCCGATGGAACAAATTTTTTATTGGAAATTTCAATTTGTTCGGAGTGGCGGGAAGAAACTAAATTTACTGATGTCTCAAATTTTTATACCCTACACCACTATGTGGGGAGGGTATTATAAGTTGGTTTTGACCAAAAAGTTTGTAACGCATCGAAATAATGGTCGTAGACCCATACTTATATATACCAAAATGAATGTCTCGACGAGCTGAGTCGATCTGGCTATGTGTGTCCGTCCGTCCGTCTGTCCATCTAAACCTTGTAATCACGCTACAGGTCGCAATTTTGATCGCATCGTCACGAAATTTTGCATGTTGATGGGGGTCCCGGAGGGGAAGAAGCCTATTGATTTTGGTGATGGTCGGATAATATTTAGGGGTCGGAAAGGGCAAAAAACTTAGGTGGATAAAAATACAACGTTTTTTTCCAAAGCGAATATCTCAGCTTCTATATAGGGTATACCAAAAGTAAAGTAGAAAATATCACCTTTCTAATGATGTAAAGTAAGTGCTCGTAGGTGATCAAACATCGAAGATATCACAATAGTAACAAATAAAACCCCAATTTTCATTTTTGCGATTTTAATTATATTGACAAATATCACAGCTTTGGTTGAAAATTTTCCAAAAGCAAAGCCTGACTATGAAAGTAGAAGATCCCGTCGTTACAATGATGCAAACTAGGTCGGCGTAGGTAACGAAATGACGGAGATATCGCAATAGTCGGTAATACATCCCATTTTTCTATTTTTTTTGGAAATCACGCTACTGGTCGCAATTTTGATCGGATCGTCACGAAATTTTGAGGGTTAATGGGGGTCTCACAGATGAAGAAGCCTATTGATTTTGGTGATGGTCGGATAATATTTAGGGGTCGGAATGGGCAAAGACTTATTTGGAGAAACGTCAACATTTTATTTCAAAGCCAATATCTCTGTTTCTTTAAGAGGTATATCAAAAGCAAAACTAGGCAAGGAAAGTAGAAAATATCACCTTTACAACGATGTAAAGTAGGTTGTCGTATGTGGTCAAATAGCAGAGATATGGCAATAGTCGATAATGCATCCCATTTTCCGATTTTTTGTAATCACGCTACAGGTCGCAATTTTGATCGGATCGTCACGAAATTTTGGGGGTTAATGGGGGTCCCAAAGAGAAAGAAGCCTATTGATTTTGATGATGGAATAAGCGAAAAGCTTATGTGGAGGAAAGTCAAAGTTTTTTCTTATGCGAATATCTCCGCTTCTGGTTGGAGTATTCCAACAGGAATACCCGTCAATGGAAGAAGAAAAGATCTTGTTTATATTGATGCAAAGTATGTTGGCGTAAGTGAGCAAACTGAGATATTGCAAAATTCAGTAATAAACCCAATTTTTCCATTTTTTGTAATCACGCTACAAGTTGGAATTTTGATCGGATGGTGACGAAATTTTGGAGGTAGATGGGGGCCCCACAGAGGAAGAAGCCTATTGATTTTGGTGATAGTCGGATAATATTTAGGGATCGGAATGGGGAAAAACTCATTTGGAGACAAATTCAAAGTTTTATTCTTTGTGAATATATCGGCTTCTAGTAGTGGTATTCCAACGGCAAAGCCTGTAAATGGAAGAAGAAAATATTACTTTTACATTGGTGTAAAGCAGGTTGGCGTAGGTGGTCAAACAAGGTAGATACCACAATAGTCGATAATGCATCGAATTCTTCTATTTTTTGCAATCAAGCTACAGGTCGTAATTTTGATCGGATGGTCACGAAATTTTGGTTGCTTATGGGGGTCCCAGAGAGAAAGAGGCATATTATTTTTGGCGGTAGTCGGATTATATTCCCTAAAAGAAATGTTTAGCAGTGAAAAGCTTATGCAAAGGGGTAGTGGTGTAGGGTATCACATGGTCGGCCCCATCCCGACTATAGCCTTTGCTCACTTGTTCTATATAATAATCAATCTCCTGGTTAGACAAATTTCGATTTTTCGGAGGCATGTTCGCTGAAATTGCGCTACTAACATCATTTTTGAAAACTATCCAGTTGGTGTTCATAAAAGAAGTAAACGTTCTTGGATTTTTATATATAAAATCAAAGTCTGGTAAGACAATGTTAATACTCAATGGGAGATTATCCGAAAAAGTAGGCAATGTTGACGTTTTATAGTTTATACTCAAACTGTCAATAATGTTATTACTTATTACGAAATGATCTAAGTGCGAAGAACCAGAGGGAAAAGAAGGATGCAAATCACAAATCCTAGAAACAGAAAGGGATTCGTTCTGTAACCAATTCAACAGAATGCAACCTTGTAATTGTTATCAGCATCACCCCAGTAAATATTTTTCGCATTTAGGTATCCTCCTAAATATTTTTCGCATTTAGGTCTCCTCCTAAGATTAGACCGTCAAAACTCTCGGCATATCGTAAAATTGCATTCAAACCATTTACAATTTCTAAACGATTGTAATTGCTGGGGAAGTAAAGAGAACCTACAAAAAATTTCTTATTGGCTCCATTGTATTTGACATCCACAACTGCAAAAACGCTTAAGAAGTTATGTCCCGGGATACAAATTCTTCTAAAAGAAAGGGATTTTTTAAATGCGATCGCAACTCCTAAAGGGCCGTTATCGTAAATTACTGAGTAAATATCCAAGAGTGAAAAAGTGTTATTACGCAAGTGTAATTCTTGCAAAGTTAGTCATAATAGAATTTAATTCAACTCTTCTAGAACGATCTATTAAAGATCTGACATTAGCTCTGTTCCTTTACGTGCAAGAATCTTCAAGTTTTACCACTTTTTACTCGAAAAGCGTTCCTTTACTTCAGACACCATACAATTCATATGAGTGCAGTTTACAACTTTTGCTACTTTTGCCGGTTTTACCACTTTCAATAGTAAAGGAACAGACCAATTAAATGTAACAATATGTAAATTTCTACGAGCCATATTGAGACTCAATAGTCTTCAAGATTCTTATGCATTCAGCTTTAGCTTCCTCTTTAGACATTGTCTTATACTTCTTCATAAATGTCATTATCTGTTGCTCCAAAGTAGGTTCCTCAGGCTCAAGGAACTGTTTAGCAATACTCATAAAATCAGAAATTATTGACGAATTGAGATTTTTGGCCTGAGACTGGTTAGAGTCAGATTTTTTAAAAAAACTTGCATATGATTGGCCTACAGCATTTTGACAAGCCTTATTCCTGATGGCTTACAGGGTCTCTAGCAAAATTTTCATCACGCCATAACGCGGAAGTTCGACTCACTGCGGATCTGTCCTTCGGGGTTCTTAATATACCCACCAAGGGCTTTCATCTACAAAAGGAATTATTTCTTCCCCAAAATTTGTGTTCACAGTGTACTTAAAGGTAGGCGGTACCAGTTTGGCGTCCTCTCTAATGGGCCTATTCCATATTGCGACCAGCGTCGAGTTGTCTCCGCGACTAAATTTAAAATTTGTATTACGTAAAGGAATGGATTTGATTAACCGAGAAAAAATATCGGTACAAATTGTAAACAACAGGTAAATTTTTCTAAAATGATAAGCTCAGTAGAATATACTTAACGTAGCATCTATAAGAAGACCTTAAAGCAGGACTGCCATTTTTTTCTATAAAAAAATCGTCAAATGGCGATAAATGAAATACAAATCTTAATTTCTCGTTGGAGTCTACCTTAATGACCATTTATTTTTGCTAGTGAAAAAGCAAAGCCGAAGATTCGAACCAACAAAACCACCACTATGTGACATGTATATTTTGCCGTTGGTAGAGCGGCTCATCGGACATATCGGCTGTGGAGTGGCTTCTCAGTCATCGAACTTTTCTTCTTTCAAATGCAATTTTTTTGTTTTTTTACAACAATAATGGGTATTCGCCCATTTAGTTGTGCTTTCATGATAAACTCGTAGCGCTGCCTTTGAAAGTAATGAGTTTGGCTCTGAACGTTAACACGCCGTGACAATACCTTTTTTCGCACTCCCACGGCAGCGGATTCTTTCGTACCGAATTGACAGCGGCTGCTAATCCAGAATTAAACCTATGCTTCTACGTAGGTTAAAATGCGTCTACAACAACAAACAACACATTTTTTCGTGAATTTTTTCAAGGACGTGGGTTCAAACACCAGCCTGGCTCGGCTGATTTTATTTATTGAAAATTTTTGAATGAAGATCATTAGAAACTTTACATAAGAGAAAGTCTTAAATCCCCGGCTGAATGTCGGCTATTTAGAGACAACTTGCGATATAATAAAAATTTGCCTTACCTTAGCGAATAAACCGAACAAAATTGAACAGACATTTTGATAAAGTTTGGAAATTGTGACGAAATTTGGTCTAGATGATTTATTTGAAATATGTATATGCAATGGAATTGACGTTAAAAATATAAACGTCCCAGCTAACTATTTTTTCCGAGGGCTCTGATAACAGATTTTTTCTGAGGTTTTCTGAATATTTTTTAGAATTGTGTCCGATTTCTCTAATATTTTCTAGAAATTTGACCGATTTTCTAAAAGTTTATTTTAAGAATCTCTGCACATTTTCTAAAGAATCTTAAGAATCGTCATTCCGAATTCGTTCCGATTTCTAATGGATTTTCTAAGGGAATTTTTTTCGTTTGATGTCGAAGAACAATATGACTGGTAATAAAATTCGCATATACAATTTTAAATTTTTTTAATATAAATGTATATATATAATATATATATATATATATATATATATATATATATATATATATATATATATATATATAATTCAAGCTAGTGTTGATAGCTTCAACATATATGTAGAAGTATACTTCTGAATATTGTTCTACTGTTAATCAAAAATGATAACAACAGGCAAAATCATTAGAAAGTTTGAAATTAGAATCTTCCATAAATAGCACATTGAAAGAAAATTGTATCTGAATGGGGTTTGTTCTGTACAGTAAGACACGTGGCGTCAGCGTCAGAACTCGAACCGAATTCTGTCAGAAAATCTAAATTTTTCTCCGAATTTTCCAAGAATTTACCTCCGAATACGGACGGAATTCGGAAATTCTAATATTTTTTAAGAATTTCCTTAGAAAATTATTTCCGAATTCGGTGACCACGTCCATACAACTTTCGTACCGAATTCGAAACGAATTCGGAACAAAATGATAGCTGGGGTACTATCAGTCGGATTTGCGACAGATATGCATGTATTTGTGACAGGATGAAAAGCTAAGTATGTGTTGTTTCCCCAATAAATACTGCGAGAACAATCCGAAATGAATTTTAAAATTCATTCGCGATCAGGTCTCAAGCTTTTCTGTTGACCAAATGTTCCTCAGTATATGTACTTGTGGTAGCCTTTTGGCCCTGATTACAGCGATATACAATTTGTGTTGCAAAAACTTAAACTATTTAAAAGGAAATTAGAACAAGACGGGTTTTCGAGCGACCTGCCGTTTTATTGCACTTGATAAAAAAATAATTTTTTGTGTTCACCCCTCTCTGTGGTAAAAATTTCATAGAAATCGATTTTCTTATAAATTATAATATATCTCCTATTTATTGTGTATTTCCTATAAGTTACAAGTTTGGGAACACTTTTAAATATAAATTAAATGATATTTAGGTGGATTCTTTGTAATAATAAGTGTGTCTGCGTACCCGATAATTTGTAATAATTATTACAAATTATTACTGAATGTTGTTTTTTTACACAAAAGTTCAGTAAAAGAGAATGAATTGAGAAACTTGTTTTGAAATTTTTATTACTGAGAACTTATAATTTTTACTGAAGGAATTTTGTTCAGTAACATTTTGTAGCTTTAGGCAGTTGTCAAAAGTTTAAAATATTCAAATATCATAATCGTAAATATTAATCAAATTGAAAATGTTTACTGAATGTTGTCTTTTTACTTTTTTAATTTTTTCCTTTGAAAGAGTATAAAATGCTTTACTCTCTAAAAAGAAGCTACTGAGTAATATTTACTGAGAAAGTACAAGGACAAACCTAATATAAGTTGGCCTCAAAATTATAATATTACATCAATTACAAAGCAAAAAAAAAATATTAAATATTTCTTCTAAATTAAAAAAATTCAATAAAAAGTTATATGGAAAAAATGTAGAATAGTAATTCTTAGTTTTGTTTACTAATTTCCATTATTTTTGTTTATTATATCCTCAGTATTAAGGGCCTGGGTATATAAGATGCCTCGCCTGGTTGCCTAGCTTTCCTGTTTCATTTTTGTCATGTATACTATATCCGACATGTAGTGGAGTAGGGTATCACATGGTCGGCTCTGTCCGTCTAACTATAACCTTCTCTTACTTGTCTTTGGTTCGATTAGAACAGTTAGAAATATACTTGGGAGTTCTTTAACTACATATTTCGCTAAAATTCCATACAATAATTAATGTATTCCGCTAACACTTCATCAAGAAATATGGTTTACCATAACTGCTTACTGTGATAACTTATAAGAAATGGAAATTAAGAGTAATATTGAAATTACAATCATTCAAAAATATGAAAATTAAAAAGCCTGTCAATCGCGAATTAGTGAAAATCTGTTGATGCGCATCCGATTTTGGATACATCGAATCAATCTCTTTCAATATCTATCCATCTTTCGATGTTTCACTCAGCGGCCAAAGTATGACGTCAGTAGCATCACACTATGCAAAAAACCTTAAAGTGATTTCAGTAGCGCCCATCAAAAATACGTTAATATACACCTATTTCAAATAGATTATTCAAGAAACGCTGATGTGCCACCTCCTCATTCTATTATTGACGAAAAACCCATATTTCTCGTGTATCTCTGTAATTTATGACACGCGTTTTGTTTTAAGAAAGTTGTACTGTTTGGACTTAGTTCTGTCTAGAGACATTAGAATTCAATTGGTCCATGCATTGATTATGCCTCACTTTTTGTATTGTGCTGAGATTTTCGGGGGTAGTTATGGTTTTGTTTTGCGTAAGCTGCAATTATTGTTTCATAGTGTTATGAGATATGTTTTCTGTGTTAAGCGTCGTGATCATATTTCTCCTTATGTGAAAGAGTTTCTTGGCTGCACGTTTGAAAATTTTTTGAGTTTGCGGTCTATGTTATTCTTCTATAAGGTTTTTAAGTTGAAGACCCCTTTATGTGTGTTGAGTCTGTTCACGTTTTCTCGTTCTGAGAGGAACAAACAGATAATTGTTCCGCAGTTGACTCCTTTTTTGGAAAAATCGTTTTATGTTAGAATTTCGCGTGTTTATAACAATCTGCCACCATGTCTCAAGACATTTAATTCCTCCTTAAAATGTTACAAGAATAAATTATGTGCTCATTTTAATCGTAATCAAATACAGCGTTCATAAATGTTGTCTTAGTTTGTAATGATATATTGTTGCATAGCTGATTCTATTAATGATTATTTTGTTATATATTTTCATTTCTTAATTTATATGCTTTTGCTTTTATTTATGTTTAATTCTATTCATGATATGCTAAGAAATATTGTTAGATATAAGTATCTGAGAGTAGTTATTGTATAGCTGTTTTTGGAACCGCTCATGGCCCTATGGGCTAGGTTACTGTGTTTGTCAAATAAAAATTAAATTAAATTAAATATCATATTCGCGCTTCAAGAATTCCATTTACGTAACAATGTATAAAGAAAATCGTGGTTTAGTACGCGAATTTGTTAAAATACATTTTTGCAGATTTACCTAATTTCAAGGTATCTATATCCACCGTTTTAGTGGATAAATTCACGCGGGTTTCAAAAGAAATTGAATGACACTTGTAAAATTTATAAGCAAAAAATAGGTTTTTTAAGAAAATTAACGCATCAAATTTTGGATTTTAGGCTCCGATTGATTATTATCACACTAATGAGATATACGTTAAACGCCGTCACATCATGAGTTCTACAATCCTATTATGAGTTTCGAATATTATCTTGGTGCGCGTCCGGATTATTAAAACATTCAAAAAAACCGCGAAATTCCGGCTACAAAATGTGAGTATCAATTTTATGTGGATGCAGTGGATATATCGAAAAATCATAAACTAGTATCATGTTGCCCATGGAGTATTCTGTGAGTCTTCCTTTGGCATAGGTCTAAAAAATGTAAGGTTAAGGCAGAAATCGGAAGGGAGCATAAAAAACTTGTTGGCTTCAATCCATTTTCCTACATTGATGCCAGCACAGCATCCACGTAAATTAAAACATTTTTGGTTCCACGTAAATTAAAACATTTTTGGTTTTTACCATATACACTTCCATACGGGCAAAATGTGCCTCATCGAAATAATGGTTTTAGAACCCATGTATGTTTGGACGATATCCGTTTCAAACAATTTCGAGTTGATTTAGCCATGTCCGTCTGTCTGTCATGCTGAAGCGCACGATAACTCTCGAACGGACCAACCGATTCGTCAAAAATTTGGCTTTCGTAATATTTTGCCCAAACTTATTTTAAGTTCGCATTCACTCTGCGTTTCCCGTCAAAAGGAGAATGGTAAAGATTAAGGACGGCGACTGGTACAAAGCGCTGGAAATACGGTATTCCTTATCCTTAAGGGATATTGCATATAAAGCGTATCTAAATGACAGAAGTGGCGAGAATTGGAGGAGATATTGTAAGTTGCGCAACAAGGCAAAAAATGTAGTAAGAAGAATTAAAAGATTGGCCCATAAGAGCCTTTTTTGTGGCAAAACATCCAAAGAAATTTGGTCTACGTTGAAAGTTAATGGGGTTGCTTATGATGCCGAGGATATTGTTGAAAGGGATAACGTTGAGCGTCTTAATTGTGAGTTTGTACGTAATCAATCTAATGAAAACATACGTGTTCCTTGTTTACCTACAGGTGTTTGTGAGGGCTTTAGTTTTGGAAATGTGTGTTGTGATGACGTTGTAGAAGCTTTTGGTTTGATTAAGTCAAATGCAGTTGGCTATGACGGATTTAATCTAAAGTTTCTAAAGTTGGTGTTTCCCCATATATGTGTGTACGTTTTGTATATTGTGAATACCATGATTATGACGTCGACATTTCCCATGGATTGGAAGGTGGCTAAAATTGTTCCGATACCTAAGAGTAAGGACTCTAGCGATATGAGGCCCATTTCGATTATGCCCGTATTATCTAAAATGGTAGAGTACGTAATGAAAAAGCAAATTATTGGGTATTTAGATGACTCCTCCTTATTACATGACAGTCAGTTTGGCTTTCGTCCTAATCGTAGCACTACATCCTTGCTTGTTGGGTTGACAGACAACGTTAGGAAGAAAATCAGCGATGGTGGCTGCTGCGTACTTTTGTCTCTTGACCTGGAGAAGGCTTTTGACAAAATTAACCATGCTACTTTGATCGAGAAGCTTTTTTATAACTTTAAATTCTCCTCCTCTGCTTGTAAACTTTTGTATTCTTATTTGTTTGGTAGAAAGCAATATGTTAGTAGTAGAAATGTAATGTCTAGTGTCTTGTCTGTGAGTAGTGGGGTACCTCAGGGTTCAGTGCTGGGTCCCTTGTTATTCATAATGTATATTAATGATTTGTTTAGTCGTGTTAACTGTACAAACTGTTTGTCTTTTGCATTTGCAGATGACATTCAATTATTGTTTTTAGGTGTTTTCGTCTTTATGGATGTTCTTCAGAGCACCATTAATTTTACCGTTAGTTTGTTGGTGGAGTGGATGACTTGGAATGGCTTGAAGATAAATACTGAGAAAACTCAGTGCATGTTTTTTGGCAACATAGCCGATGACGCAATTTCAGTTTCCATCTATAATAAAGCTATAGATGTTGTAAGCAAGTTAAATTGCTTGGGAATTATGTTGGACAATAAATTAACATTTGAGGCTCATGTAAGTTTAGTTTCGTCTAAAGTTAACTTTGCTCTGCGAAAGTTGTACTCGTTGGACATCGTCTTGCCTCGAAATATAAAAACTCGTGTGGTTCATGCACTTATAATGCCTATTTTTCTGTATGGCCTCGAAGTGTATAGTGGTAGTTGTGGTTATGTGTTGCGTAAATTGCGGTTGCTGTTCAATAGAGTTATACGTTATGTTTACTCTTTAGGTTGGCGTCAGCATGTTTCGTCCTTTGTACGAGAATTTCTTGGTTGTAGTTTTAAAAATTTTGTAAATGTTAGGAATCTTTGTTTCTTTTATAAAATGTTTAAATTGCAAGTGCCTAAGACTGTTGTGAATTTATTCTCTGTTGGTAGATCGGTCAGAAACTTACAATTTGTGATTCCAAGGATGACACCGATTTTGGAAAAGACTTTTTTTGTAAGAATTGCGCGTGTGTTTAATGTCCTACCGCCTGAGCTTAAAACGTTTAGTTTTTCTTCCTGTACTTTTAAGAGGAAGTTTGTTGCTTATGTTCGAGCTAATGAAATTCAAATTTAACTGTGTTTTTATTTTTTTCTTTACGTTGCAAAACTGGGATTTTAAAGTTAACATTTTTATTGCGTTGTAATGTTAGGGAAATCGAATAAGTCTGAATTGTTTCAATTTTCATTAATGAATATTGTGAGTAGTTTAAGTGAAATACTTTTTATTTTTGCTAATATTTAATAATTTTCAATGCAATTTACTCTTATTATATTTTTAAATTTTATTATTTATTTTACTATTAAGTTTCATTATTTTCAATTCAATTTATTAGTAGCATATTTCTAAATTTTATTTTTTATTATATTATTAAGTTTTTTGATCTCAGAGTAGTATAATTTCTGTTGTTTTGTGTAACTAGATGGCAAAATGTGCTTTGTTACTATAACGTTAAATAAATAAATAAAATAAATAAATAATACATATCGGTACACCGATATGCGCACGATAACTGCGCACGATAACTTTTGAAGAGAGTGACCGATTTGGTCCATACTTTACACATCCTAATATATCTTCCAGATATAAATCAGGTTTGAATGTGGACAATATTTGCCCACTCCTTTGGGCACCTCCCACACAAAATTTCGGATAAGTTCACTTTAAGACCTGGGCCCTATTCCACGAAACAACTTATCGCTTTTCACTTATCAAAAAGTAGTTATTTTGAAAAGTGATAATTTTTTGTTCCACGAAATAACCTTTCAATTTCTTTTTGCACTTAGCAAAATTTTTTTAAACTGTTCTCTTTAGCAAAGTTGTTGTGCTATCTTGCTTAATTTTTCCGCCACCTCCCTAAGTTTCACAGAACATTTTATCATCTTTGCATTATTTTCTACTTTCCAATGATAAATTATAAATAAAAAACAATTGATAAAATAAAGTGAAATAAATTAAATAAAATAAAGTAAAAAAGTATCAGTCGGCTTTGCCGACAGAGATATACCCTCAGCCTGTGTATATTGAAACAAATTGTTCCCAAAACCCGTATGTATTTAGCGGGTTTTAAAAATTTTGGACGTTTGAACCGACAAAAATATTGATTAGGATTAAAGATCAAAAATTTTGCGGAGGTGATGCTAAAAAATGGATCTCCAGCCACTTGGCGCCATAGGGGTTTTTACACCCTTCGGGCTGTTTGCTCAAGAAGTATGGACTTGCCCCTGAAAAAACTTTTACCATCGTAATTGAGGCAGAGAATGCAAGTTGCTTCAACAAAAATCATGATTCCATATCAGGTCTTAAAGTGAACTTATCCGAAATTTTGTGTGGGAGGTACCGGATGGAGTGGACAAATATAGTCTATATTTGGTAGATATATTAGGATGTGTAAAGCATGGACCAATTCGGCCACTCTCTTCAAGAGTTACCGTACGAACAATTTTTCCGAACATTTTTGAACTTTTGTGGGGGAGGTACTTGAAGGAGTGGACCGATGTGGCTTATCTTCGAACTTAAACTATGTTTGGACAAATATTACTAAGGCCAAATATTGGATCGAATCGGCAGATCCATTCGAGAGTTATCTTGCGCTCCAACCACCTCACACGGTGTCATAGGGGTTTTTTGCAACTTTCAGGCTATTTTCTCAGGACTTGAATGATGAAACTTGTACCGTCGTATGGGGGGCAGTGAATACAAGTTGCTAAAACAAAAATCAAAGCGATTCGAGAGATGGCCCTAAACTGAACTTTTCCGAAATTTTGTGTGGGAGGTACCCGAAGGAGTGGACCGATTGAGTCCATATTGAAAGAGATGATTTCAAACGAATTGTTTTACAATTAAAAAATATATATTTTTTTTTAATTTTGTATGAGAAAAAAATTGTCGTCGTAAATGTTACGTAGGGTTAGTTGTTCGTCTGAATTAATAGTTTAAAAATAATCTACTAATAATTCTAATAATTTTTTTACCAAAAGAATTCTTTAAAAATTTAATTTTTTTTTTGTACAAATACATACATAATACCAATTAGACGTAATGACACGTCAGTTTGCAATTTTGGACACGACAACGCCAACCGTAATAAGGGTGAATATCTAGGCCTATTGTCCTTTTGGTTGCTCTTAAAAATCTTTAAAAAATCCACGCTAATTTTGGTTTGAAGAGTGAAAGTTCGGAAAAAAGAAATTCGATCCTTGTAATTTTTTGTCATTACCGTGTTTTCCCTATTTCCGAACAAAATCTGCCGTCGAAAATTTTTAAAACCTTTACTTGTTTTAACAATGTACATTGGCAAAGAGAACGTTTACCCCGCAAATTTTAGGCAAACTTATCAATATTTGGTCAGCAAAACCAAAATGCAAAGTTTTCTGTGGAACGAAAGAGTACAATTTTTTGCAAAATCTTAGCAAAATACTCTTTGCAGTTACAACTTTTCACTTAGCAGAAGGGAACGTTTGTGGAGCAGACATCAAAAAGAGAGCAACATTTTTTTGAAAAATTTGCAAACTCAACTTATCATTATCATATCAAAAATAAGGGTTCTGTGGAACGTAAAAATTTGCGAATTATCAAAAATATTGCTAAGTGCAAAATGAAAAGTTAATACGTTGTTTCGTGGAATAGGGCCCAGCTCTCAAATCACATTAATTTTTGTAGAAGCAACTTGCATTCGCTGCCTTAATCACGACGGTAAAAGTTTTTTCAGAGGCAAGTCCATATTTCTTGAGAAATCAGCCCGAAAGGTGTAAAAACCCCTATGGCACCAAATATAGTGACTGGAGAACACCACAGTTTACAATGGATGATGTTGCCAATGTCATCAGGAACGCTAAATCATCCAAAGCGTTGGGCCCTGATAGAATCTCCATGGAAATGCTGAAGCAGCTGGATGAGCCGGGAGTGGAGTATCTCACTAAAGTTCTCAACTCATTGTTCCCGAAGTCTGGAAAAATGGGCAGGGTGGTCCCACTACGGAAGCCCGGCAAGTATGCCAGCAAAAGTGAACCGTACAGGCCGATTTCGCTTTTGTCGCCCGTAGCAAAGACCCTTGAGGCCTAAGTCCTCTTCAGTTTCAGAAATATGTATAAAGTTGCCGATCATCAACATGGATTCCGTAAGCAGCACAACACGACAACAGCGCTGCACGCCATTACCACATATATTTGTTAAGGACTCAGCCATTCAACAAAAAAATTTGTATACCCAAACATCAATCGTCAGCTCGAAGTATAAAGGTGAACAAAGAAAAAACTTCAATGAGAAGTTTTTCTTCGGCAACCTCACACAACCCCGACGAAAGTGTTTGCAAAACAAACCAAACCTTTTCCACAGTTATGTGTCGTTGAATTTCAAAGAAGGCAACATAACAAAATGTTGTTGATAGCTTGTAACAGCCATCACAGCCATAAGCAACCATACAAACCGTGCCAGTGTTCAAATAGAACATTAGTGGCGTTTATTTACTGGGATAGCTGATACAAACAAGAAACAAGGGAACTGATGGGATCTGCGAGGATCGAAACTAGCCTTCCCTGACTTACCCCTTGGCGAACAATGACAAACTTTTTTCACTAATAAATTGGTTGTTTTAAAATATTAAAACAATAATGGGATTAAGCCAAACTATTTAAAAAAACTAAATTGTATCAGTTATCCCAATAAATAAACGCCACCAATGTTATTTTGAAAAGAACCTAAATACAATCGATCTATCCGTAAATGAAAGTTTCAATACACATTGGCTGAGAGGGTATATCTTTGTCGGCATAGCCGACTGATACTTTTTTACTTGTTTTTTAATGTATATTACATGGCTTCATAAATGACAAAGATAAAACCAAAGAAATTTCCGAAATTCAGTCGCTTATTTCTTGGGTAGTATGGACTTCCACCATATATATTGTAATGTAAGCTGGTGGTTTAATAATAACATTTCGACACGATTCGAGTTTATTAAATGCATATAACTCATTCCATGTTGGGGTTTTTTCCGAGACAAAAGTAATACACCGTAGGATAGGATTATCTAAAGTAGTCCTTGTGCCTTGGTTACAAAGTAAATTTTTTTTCCACCAGCCGCTACACTCATCTTGCTCCAAAATTATATATAGTTTTAAGGAACACTCATCTACAGTCGGTAGACATGACACACATATCCTCTAGGAGACCCCTTAACTGGACATAAGTCGGAATATTCACCAGAGGAGGGTAAAATCAGATATGAACACGGTATGAGCATTTAAATGCAGAATTGTTTTATATATTTAAGGCGCGTGCTCTTCTTCTTCACTCTGGGTCATAGTGCTCGCCTCCTTACGACAGCGTAAAAACAAACCACATGTATTCCCTTTTTATTTCTGATTTGCCATTGCATAGCAATGGGGAGAGTATCTTACCACTACTAATACACCAGCTATTCTGAGCACCCCTGCTCTGGGTTAAATCAAGCCAAAGTGCGAGTTAAATTTGATGATTTAAATCCCAACTTATGGCCAAACCAAAACCTCAATCACTGCCTTATAATTTAGATATAACCCGTAATAAGGATTGGATTTTAAAAATGTAACTTAATGCAATGTGTAATGTTTTTAAATGCCTAAACACTTCACTTTCATAATTACCTTCGCGTTTGCAATTTGAACATATTTGATAATCTTGGCATTTGTTTCCAGAATCGTATTTTGTATTTTTGGATCTCTACCTTTTCATTCTTGGCTAAATCAAGCCAAACATCAAGTATCATCAAACTTAAATCTTAACTTATGGCTAAGCCAATACTCCAATCACTGTCATAACATATTAATGCTAATCATGTCTTTTCAAATATCTGAACACTCTATAATTACCATTGTGTTTTCAAATTGAGCATATTCCAAGCTTGGTTTGATTTAACGTATGTATAACTAATCCATGTACATGATTCACTCTCACTCCACAGACTTCATGTTTTCATCATTGCTTCCACATATCCAAATAAAAATAGGTTTTTGCATTTGTTTTTTCTTGTTTTTTATTTTCCTCCTTCTTCTGCTTAAAATTAAGCAAAAAATCACTATTAGTTTTTTTTATAATTTATAAAAAAAAGTTTGTTTTTTAAAAATAATTAAAAAAACAAACATCTACCGTAAACTAAACACATTATGATGACGTTGTGTTTAGATTGCTGGGCGATGCCGCGCTTTCCTTTTGTGGTGGTCAACAGAATTTAAGCGTATAATTTTATGTGCATTTAGAAGAAGAAACCCAAAATTTTACCACCCAAATGTTTTCTTCTGGCTTCTTCGTGATCCATAATACCGCCAGAGGTGGTCAAGACAACATAACCGAACTGACGAGAGGGCAACAAGTTGTTGGTCCACTTTTCAATGTCATTGATGGGAACATCGAAACGGGGGGAGATGACGCCGCACTTGTTCAAGCGACCGGTAAGATTGACAACAATCTTGCCAGAACGGTGATCATCGACAATTTCGAATTCACCAATGTAGCCATGTTTCATCATGACAGTCAAGAACTTGATGATGACCTTGGAGCAGGGACGGAGGAGGACCTGACGTTTGCCACGCTTTTCAGCGTTGTTAATGCATTTCAAGGCATCGGCCAATACGTTCATACGCACCATGGCTAAAAGGAGAAAAGAAAAACATGAAATTAGAAACACACTCAAACACACATTAAAAACAAAAACAACAAATTTCAATGAAAAAAATCACGCGAAAAATGTAAACAAATTGCAGTTTAATAAATTAAAGGCACTTCCAAATTGTCAGCTGGCTTAGACTAGCTGGTCCAGCATATTCGTTTTGGCATCAATGAACTGTCAACACTGACTGGTAGAATGGCATGTACGAAAAAAACAACAACAAAAAGTTCGACAACCGGTAAACATTCATCAAAAGCCGTGGGTAAACAATTCCCATTATCCTTGTTAAAGTTAATGTTTCATCACTTGATATCTTCCAAATATTGTTAGCACAATTCCCGTCAAACACTTCTGTCTCTCTTGGACATTTCCAGCATTTATTTACACATTTCTTTAGTCCATTATTCTCATTTCTATCTCAAACTTGACAGTCTTGTATTAAATTGCAATTTCTTCACATTTCTTTCGTTCTGTGGGCAAAAATTTCATATCCAAATCATGGCCAACATTATGGCGGGCAATATTCACATCATTTCATTGAAATTTCACTAAATTTTCACAAAGATTACCTAAGATTTATTTTGTGAAAATTTTTAACAATTTTACACGAACGCGAACGTATCGAAAAAGAGGAAGTCCATTTTGCGTCAGTTGCCAGTACTGATTTTTGACATTTCACAGCTGTCAAAATCAGCTGTCAGTATTGGCGCCATCTAGATGTGAGATGTTTGTAATGTGGAATACAACTGTGCGTAACAGAAAAGTTAAATTATGCGATTTTCAGCTCTGTGTTAAACTTTTTGATGGGAAAAATAGTGATTTGAAGAATTTTGTTTTGTTTACAATTAAATAGTGAATTGCGTACAAAAAATAAAAGCGTGAATATGTACATTAGTTAATCTTACCGATTTTTTTCTATCGCGGTTCAATTTTGAAAAAAATATGCAGAGTGAGGTGAGTGTCCAAGTTTTCTTGTAATTTCACATTTGAAGATTATTTCGCTTGTTTTTGAATAGATGACGAAAAAATATTTAGGGAAAAGACGGTTCGCAGATGGAACGTTTCCCCGGCCATAGTGTTTACAATTATTGAGATATGTTAATCCATTTGAACAATTTCGCCTGGTTTCTCCTTATTGAGACCAATGAGATTAGAAAGCAATTACGAGTATATCATTGTAATCAGAACCACAAGGACTATCTTCGATGTAAATTTCGAACCCATACTTCAACCGTCCTTCAAATATATTTTATCTAATACCCCGGTTACACTTAACCGGATTAACCCAGTGGGTTTGGGTTTCAAATGTCAATTCCATAGCGCAAACGTCAAATAAATCCTCAGGAAGTGGGTTAACCCGGCAAAAAGCTCTAGTGTACCCGTACTATAAAACTTTTAAGCATATATGAAGGATTTGCCGGATTAAGTTGTCCGATCGATATAGGTTAGTTTTAAGGATGTGTAGTAATATAGTTATATAGATACTGCTTCGCTTGGACATATGTATGTCCCAATTTACATTGGGCGAGTTTACTTGCGGCAATTGTCATTTTGTAGTAGAGAGAGGTGAGGCATATGGTAACCCTTTGCCTCTCAGCACCCTCTCTCACCTACAAACTGACAATTGCCGCAAGTAAACTCGCCTAATGTAAATTGGGACTATGTCTGATAAGAAAGTGAGAGCATCAATCTGGTGCCTGCCCAGTATTTGGTAACCTCTTGTGTAAAACAATGGGCACCTGAGAATTAGATGCTCGGCCGTCTCTATATCTTCGGCATCTTCATATAGCAATCGACGCCACTGTCATCTCATATTGACGTTAGAGATCTAACTCTACCGTGACCAGTAATAAGTCCCACAGCGATTTTCCCGAAATTATCGAGTGAGAGAAGTGGATGTCCTGGTTCCATAAGCCATCTGCGGTGCATTTTCTCACAGTAGGTCTCCGATGTAGTAGCACGTTGGTGGCCTAACAGATTCATCAATTGGTTGATCTCTGCACTTAGATCCACTTCTAGAAAGTCCATGTGCTGTTCCATTTCCCATTGTATTACTATGACCTGAAAACTATTGCAGAGCCTTTCTGCAATCAAGTATAGCTCTAGAGTTTATGGTCCATTACTTGAGAGCCCTAAGGGTCGCCACCGGTCCGTAATTCTGGTTTCAAGCCGTTCATCAAATTCTGCTCCTTTCCTGACATTAAGAATCTCTGCTTGAAGTGAGTGTTTGATTAATTCATATTCGCAGGCGCCAGTGCTTTCTTGCGGTTCTTGTCGCCTGATTCAAGCTGACTACTAATTACGTTTTTCATTCCGAAATGATCGGGTAAGAGAAGTGGATTATTTATACGATGGGAGATCACAAACTATATTGCTTTGGATGTCCTGGTTCCGGTGCACCTTCTCTCAGTAGGTCTCCGATGTAGTAGCACGTTAGCGGCCTAACAAATTCATCAATTGGTTGATCGCTTGACTTAGATCCACCTATAGGTTGTTCATGTGCTGATTCATTTCCCATTGTATTACTATGACCTGAAAACTATTGCAGAGCCTTTCTGCAATCAAGTATTGCTCTAGAGTTTATGGTCCATTACTTGAGAGTCCTAAGGGTCGCCTGACTATCGACATATGTATGTATATGTATATGTATATGTATATGACTATAGTCACCGGTCCGTAATTCTGGTTTCAAGCCCTTCAACAGATTCTGCTGCTTTCCTGACAGGAAGAATATCTGCTTGAAGTGAGTGTTTGATAAATTCATATTTGCAGGCACCAGTGCTTTCCTGCGATTCCTGTCGCCTGATTCATGCTGACTACCAATTACATTTAAGACCTTCACATGTCTGAAATGTGAAACTGTCCTTGGAACTTGCAACTGTACCAGGATATCCAGAGGATGGATACAAAAACGATAAAGTTTTTTTTTTTTTTTTTGAAACACCTACCCCCTAATTGTTTTCCCATTTGTTCCGATTATGGGATCTTAGTAATTTGAATGGAACCAAAGATGCATTTTCACGAAAATTCTCTAAAATCCGCATTTATGGTCCTATCGATGAACATTTTTTACCAGTTCATTGTTGTGGCTAAAAACGAATACTACAAACATTTTTGAAAATCGGATTAGATTTCGGTATAGCTATATAGGGCCCGAAAAACCTAAAATCGTCCTATATATAATTTTCTGAAGCGAAAGGATGCCAGGTGACGTCATTTGTCAGATCACAGATGATTAATTCTTGTTGTTGTTGTTGCTGAAGCAGCATAGAAACCTACGAAGAAGCATAGTTTTGACGCTGGGTTAGCAGCCGTAGTTCGAAACACTATGTTGTTCCGGGTCAATCCGGTACGAAAGAACCCGCTGAACGTGAAAACGTGGAAGCTATCAATGTGCTCAGCCAGCCCTATACAATTCTGGTAATTGCCGAGCTGGGATTCCTGCATCGCAACGATCATGATATTATTCCGACTCATGATTCCCTTGCAATTAAATGTAAAAAAACGCATTTTCAGGGATTGGAACAGCAACGGCTGTTTATTACGATAAAGACGACGATTCACTGGGGCCTGTGTTCTTCCAGTATGCATCAACATAGTCCCTCACATGGACGAGTCCAGAGAAACCCCTGAGATGCACCCACTACCGGCTTCTATTGCATCCCACCGAAGTTTGAATATGGTGGATGCGGTTGTGACAAACCTAGTCCATTCATATTGGTCCTGGGATTTCCTTCGTGGGATATATTGCTTTCATCACAGAGTAGTATTGGAGTATCGATCGATGGAAAATGTTTACCAGTTCATTGTTGTGGCTAAAAAACAAATCCTACAAAAATGGCGAAAATCATATCGGATTTAGGTATAGCTCCTATAGGCCGATTTTATTTTATTTTGGGCCCTATATAGCTATACTGAATTCTAATCCGATTTTCACAAATTTTTGTAGGATTCGGTTTTTAGCCACAACAATAAACTGGTAAATAATGTTCATCGTACTATGGAAACAAAGATCGCTCTGATAGCACGGATTAACGTTATTCGATCCTCATAAAATTTTATATAAAAGGGTTTCGAAAAGATTTAGGAGGTAGGTGTTTCAAACAAACAAAAAAAACTTTATCGTTTTTGTCTCCATCCTCTGGATATCTAGGTCCAGTTTCAAAAACAGTTTTTAGCCTCCGGGAGTCAGTATAGTGCCTGGTTTCACATTTCAGACATGCGAAGGTCTTAAACGTAATTGGTAGTCAGCTTGAATCAGGCGACAGGAATCGCAGGAAAGCATTTGACGCATGCGAATATGAATTAATCGAACACTCATTTAAGCTTAACGATAGCAGTATCGTCGTTCAAGCAGAAATTCTTCCTGTCAGGAAAACAGCAGAATTGGTTGAAGGACTTGAAACTAGAATTACGCACTGGTGACTATATACTTGCATATGTCGATAGTCAGGCGACCCTTAGGGCTCTCAAGTTTTTTGTCTTCCAGTAGTGGAATTTTGTAACTCATTTTTTGAGTTACCGACAAAAATCGGTAACATTAAAACCCAAAATTATTAATGAAAAGTATCAATAAAAGTTGACAGCCCCGTTGCTATCGGTAGGATTTAGCAAAGGCTTTATTTTGGTTGTTAAAATCTTTGTATGGCTTTCATGACAAACGCTTAGCGTAGCCTTTGAATGTTATGAGTTTGGTTCTGAAAACTAACACGCCGTGACAACACTTTTTTCATGTGTTTTTCAAGGAAGTGGGTTCAAACCCCAGCCTGGCTCAAGCTGATTTTTATTTTTATTTGAAATTTTTGCCTATTAGGCAATTTTTAGGTCATTTTTATTAAATTTTAATTAATTTCTCGTTAGAGACGAGCTTACTGACCAAGATGCTTTATGAAAAAGGAAAGCCGACGATACGAACCCCCACAACCACCACTGTATGACATGACATGTTTCGCCTTTGGTTTAGGAAGGCTCCTCAGACATATCGAGGCGGCTTCGCTATCATCTAACTTTTTTCCTCTTTCAAATGCAATTTGTTTTTTACAAAGTTGAATTTTTTGTTAAAATCTTTGTACCGATATTTATCGATAACTCGAAAAATGAGTTACAGAATTCCACTACATGTCGTCATCGACGACAGCTTCGCTTACCTTGTCGCCCATGTTGTCGTGCATTAATACTGGGACTCTTGTGTCGTCAACGATCCCAAAGGGCTGTCTGCAACGAGTCGTGAAAGAATTGGAAATGTCGTGCACGATTCATAAATGTTGCCTTAAAGACACTATTGGAATGTGTGGTTTGTTTTGTTTGAGAAAATAAAATGTGACGGTATTTTGAATTATTTTATTTAATTGATTTCTCCAAAATAATGAATGAAACCGCCTTTAAAACGTGCCTGTAAAATGTTTATTTTGTTTCAAGAATGTGTTAAATAAATTTGTTTTAGGATTTTCGCGAGTTTACGTTCTACTCGACAGCTACAAAACAAGTGAGTCATTTTGACATTCTCTTTCTACAAGAGACAGTCCTTTCGAAATACATAAACTTCGTATGGCTTGTCGGTCGCATAGATTTTCGAAGGAGTTTACATCATGGATAGGCAATGTGCGCTTACTGAGAGCAAGTGAGCGAAAACTTTAATGTAAAACAGCTAAGATCACCCATATACGTTAAGGTGACTACAACAGCATCCGTACTCTTTGTTCTCATCTGTCGTGGTTTAGCAAAGGAAAAATTCTCAGAGAAACTAATGCACAAAATATTTTGAGCACCACCGATGTAAAATGCATTGAAATGTATGCTCACTTGCTCTCAGTAAGCGCACATTGCCTATCCATGGTTTACATCAGAGTGAGGCAGAGAACATTTTTGGGTCTCTCTTGTGCTCTCAATAAGCGTAAATTTGTTGTTGTTCACAACGTGTTAGCATCTACACAGGCTGTGAGCGATAACAAATTTACGCTCACTTAGAGCACATGGGCTCTCTTGTGAGTCACAATGCCTCTTCCTGGTTTACATGATTATCGAATCATGTTTATCACATAATTTGACTTAATTCAAAAACAAAAAACATAATAGCGCTGTTCCAGAACTAAAAAGTTTTTACAATTTTTACCACTTTTACACATTTTGCGTTCCCGTACACAAAATTTATATAAAAATCGTTTACGACTTTTACAACTTTTACCACTTTATAAAGTACGGGAACAGGCCAAGTATTTGCAAGTTTTTTCATGCTGACAAAAACTTGAAAAATTTCTCAACTTTAACACAGTGCAACAAGAAAAGTAAAAAACATCCGACATTGTATTTTGGATACTGAGGTAAAATTTTGTACCCTTTAACCTTGCCAAGACAGATTATTAAACAAATATGTTTTAATTTTTCAATTAAGCGCCGTTTTTTGAAGTTGTCCTATGTGCGGCGTGTCTTAAGACACCACTTGTAGAGAAAGTTGTACATGGCTGAAATACTCAGGAAATGTCGCCAACATTACTGAAGGGTATTTTGTAATATGTAATGATATGATGATAAATTTAGTGAGAAACAAAAGGTTATGCCATTTTGGTTATGACATGTAGCTCCAAAGCTTATTTTCACAAATGACTTTGTGAACTTTTTTTTATCGAATCACCTTATAATTAAGATATTTTGTAATCTTAGGCAAAACCTCATTGAAAGAGGTTGTATCCCGAGGTTGTAAAAAAGTCGTAACCCTAGTGTATATACCCTTGTTATCCTAAGGGCTGAGAGTATAAAGACAAGATATCCAGTAACATTTCGTAATAATGTTTACAAAATATCGAGTACCCATAATTAGGAGTAATACAAAAAATGCACTTAATAAGTATTATTATTTGTTCCTTTTTACACCAATGCACAGTGTCCGATTTTCCAAAAAACCTGGCCAAAAATCGAAAAAAATTATCAATTGACACTAAAAAGGGTCAGATATTAGCTGTGTCTTTTTACTTACTAAATGTTGCTGAAACATTTTTTCAGCAACTTTTCCTTTATACAACTGTCAAAATCTGCAACATTAGTAATAATTATTACTAATTATCACGTAAAAAGACACAGCTATTGTTTATAGGATCTCAGTGCGTGTAGTTATGAAAAAATATATACATTTCTTGTTTCATAAGTGGGTATAAAAGCAGGTCGAAATGACCCTATTTGGAATTTTATTTTTTTTTTTAATATTTAAGTTGTTTATGAATCTATGATAATATACAAAATAAACAACGGTTATTAAATATTTTCTTTTTGTAATTGTAATGCAAGGTATGTGAAACGTATTTAAGATGTTCAGTGTCGCCAATGAATTGTGTGTTCTTTAATAATTGATGTCCGTACTTGTTAATTTTTTTCAAGATAAATTTTCACAATAAATTATGAAAATAGTTGTGAGTAAGATCGAGTTGGCCCATGTAATTTATCATTTCATAAAAAAGGAAGGGTTTTTTACCAATTTCCATCGAAACATCCTGCAAATATTTGCACTTTTCGTTTTTATGTGATATTTTGTCTTTCATTCAGAATGTCAGAATATAGTATAGGGTCACTTTCTGCCGTTTGGGCATAATTTAGAGTTTTGATATATTTTAAGACCTATAGTAAAATTTTATGGCGAACAAATTTCTAGAATATTTTGGTCTGATCCGACCACATTTTATAGGAGAATTTAAAGATTTGTGGAAAAAGGGACCAAAAGGACCCCTTTTATGACTCGCACGAGGGTTAATTTTTTAAGACAAATATTCCTTGCATTCTTGTGATGTGATCTTAGTGATCTTAACTCAAATATTTCCAAAACTGTAGAAATTGTGGAAGCTTGCACCCCTATTTTAGTTTCTTGGTTTTTTGGCAAAATTGATACCGATATTTCCTTGGTATGTAATGCAAATAGAGATTTCATTTCTTTGGTGACTTATAGTGAAATTTAGCTGAGAACAATTTTGTCTTTGACGCTATAGTTTATCTAGTGTTATTGAAATAAAAGACAGTCACTTCTCTTAACAACTATTTTAAACTATTTATTTGATATTAATTTAGTAAAAAGGAAAACAATTTCAATTAGGTCGATTTGCCACAACTGTGGTGTTGAAGATTTCGCGAGCAACTAACTTCTGTTTTCTTTTTTGTTGCCTCTTGTCAGAGTTACCATCACTCATCTTATTTGTTAACTGCGGGGACGGAGATGCCACAACGCCATTCTTCTGAAATAATGCTTTGTATGACAATTTTGCCAAAATATTGATGAAGTACGACATTAACCCTAAAATGTTTTTTTAATTTACATATTTCTGGAGTTAAGGTAAGATATAGAGTTTTGGTGTATTCTAGGACCTATAGTAAAAATTGATGGCGAAGAAATTTGTAGAATATTTTGATCCGATAAGATCACATTTTATAGAAGGAGGGACCAAAAAGACCCCTTAAGTGACCGCCTGAGGGTTAAATAATATCAAAAATGTAATCAGCTGCCCGAAAAACATAAGAACCAAAGGTTAGGTCAAAATCCATTCATTTTTAGAGTTTTGGCCAGGTTTTTCGGAAAATCGGACACTGTGCAATGGGGAGCATAAGGCCACACTTACCAAGTATGTACAAGTTAAAAAAAAAAACATTTGTTTGGTAACATAATACAAATAGGAATGTGCGCATCCTACATTAAAGCTTTATTTTTATTGAGGAGATTGAATGATAAAAACAATTCTCTTACACGGTGTTATCTCACGTTTTTATCGGAGATTCCATAGATATACTTTATGTTAACTTATAACATATTACAAAGTTATGTATGTTAATTGGATTACGACTCTATGAATCTACAAAAGTATTATCTTAATTAGTGACATAACACGTAAAAAGACAAAGGTAATGTTTATAATGACTTGGTATGATTCAAATCATAAAAATATAGATTTGCCTCATGAACAGTTTTCTTATACAATTAAAACAAATAATTACATAAAGAAACTCTAAATTAGTTATTACAACAAGAAAAACTAAAAAAATACAATACAATAGGAATAAAAACAGATATACATATTTAATTATTCGATATTTGGTATGATTTCGGAAAGTTATGAATTTTGGTATTTTCTATATAATACTAAGTACATAAACTTTTATTATGTTTATATCCTCGCTCCGCTCCTGTGCTGTACAAATAATAAAAATGTTCCAAATCCATAAGCGGCACAATTAAAGCAACCAAAGACACCAGCTGCAATATTTCGTGTATGTCCGGGATTATGTGGATAACCGGTCCACTGTGCCAATTGTATTACAAACGTTATGAAATAAAGTAATCCCGATATACCCGTTGTTAGTAGTTCCTTGAAAAATAATAATAAGAAGAGAAATGGTGATTATTTTTAAATACGTTTAATGGATTAAATTAATTAAATAAGATTTATGTTATTTATCTTCTGTAAGTGTACATTATAATTGAGATTTCAGTTATATTACTATTTTAGGCATGTTATTGGTTCCTTCGGGGATGATCGGCTTGTCGAATTAAAAAAACTCTCTGCAACGGATTCAAAGCATATTCAAAGATATGTTAGGTTTTACTTTGTTTGCTCTTAAGCGGATTTAATGTAAATTCCATATCGCAAACGTCAAATAAATCCTCATAAAGAAGGTTAATCAGGCAAAAAGCCCTAGTGCAAACGCCGTTTTTGTTTACGAAGAATGAACATACACTTATACGTTAGACAGACAGCAGTGTTAATTTGCATTAAGATCAGCATTTAATTTTAGCCTGACAGACGACATTTTCTGCATTTATGAAACAGTTTATTGCTGGTAAAAAACTTTTTTGTTGTTCTTTGCAATGCAAATTGTGTCTAAGAGCATGAATGAATATGCTCTCTCTCTCTCTCTCTCTCTTACATGAATATGGGCTCTCTTTCAGAGCATTGCCATATTGAAATATCTAAATTCACTATAAATTCAGTTTGATGTTGTGCATTAAGAACGTGGATAATGCCCGAATTAATTTGAATTAATACCCAAGACAGACGGCAGCGTTAATTTGCATTAACTGCCTTAATTCAAATTAATTCGTGCATTATCCACATTCTTAATGCACAAAATCAAAGGGCATTTAAACTGAATTTAGGTATTTCAATATGGCAATGCTGTAAAAGAGAGCCCATATTCATGGAGGAAAGAGAGCATATTCATTCTCTGAGACAAAATTTACATAGCAAACAACAACAAAACAGTTGTTTAGCAGCAATCAGCTGTTTCGTAAATGCAGAAACTGTCTGTCACGGTAAAATTAAATACAGTTATTAATGCAAATTAACGATGCCGTTTGTCTAGGGTATTATAGTAAGTTCACATTTACGAAATCGAGTGGATTTCAAATGTCAATTCCTTTGTGTATACGTGAAATGAAATCTCATCTGAAATCCATTGGATTTCATTTTACATTTAAACAATGGAATTTACAGTTGAAATCGAGTGGATTTGTTAAATGTAAGTCTAGCATTAAGCTGCGTTCTCTTGTGGATAAACCGTTGGATGTACCCTTGTCGTCCAACAGCCAAGAGTTAACTTGTGGCGTTCTAACACCACGTATTCTTGTTGATATTAACAGACATCTGTTATTTTCTTGGAAGAAAATAAATACACAATAAATAACTATCATAATGTTACGAAATTAGATTTAACTTAATCCTGCCTAGACGCTGTTTTATTCCCCAATACTATCTGTACTAAATATAACAAGGGTTCGTTTAGATTACGATTATGCAATGTTTTATTGACGTTATTCACACCAGACTTTACTAGCACACAGTTTTACTATTTACTTCACTGGCGGTTTTAATTCACGTTCTGCATTACAACTCACTGACTGCCTGACAATCCCCTCGTATTTATACCCAATCCCATTTCGTTGCTGATGTTTCTAGAAGATCTGGTAACAGGGGAAATTGAGACTAGTAATAACATGACCGTAGGTAAAAGAATATGGAAAAAATTTACATCACTAAAAAAATAAATATGGAAAGTAATAAGAATTTGAATTATTGAGAAATTTCCATGCAGTAGTTGTTGTTGTAAACCTAATAAAGTAACTGCGTGATAAAAATTTATTTTACAATTTAAATCAAGACCAATACAAGCTCAGTTAATAAATCCAGCTGATTTTTATTTTTGTTGTCAAATCTCAATAATGTAAAATCTATAATGTTTATTGTCAAAAGTTGTTAGTTCTGAATGGCCGACCTTCTGTAGGCACTGATTCAAATTTTTTAATCAACGGAAATTCATCTAAATTGACTTAAACCTATCAGTTACATTCGTAATTTTTTTATTTTTGCCTTATTTTGTTAATTTTATAGTGATAAGAGTCAGGATGGGATTCGAACATGAGTCCCCGACAATCATGTGTCAATGTTGCTGACGTCTTAAGCTGAAAACACATCCAACTTTTGAGTAAAGTTTTCGGTTGGGAGTTGAGAAAAAAAAAACAACAACAACAGGGCGACGTCGCACAGAGGGAAAATGTATGTTAAATGTTGATTAAAACTCCTGAAAAGCTCATTTATAATCCGATGGATATAATATTTTGCACAAATAATATCTTCGGTCCAAGGACTATTTCTGTGGAAAATAATGAAAATCGGTCCAAATTTGGATATAGCTCCCATATATATTAGCATCGGATATGAGGTAAATAATGCACAAAAAACGAAATATATATTCGATCAAGCTAAAAATTAGTACATGCACTAGCCCAGAAAACCATGTGTCAATTTTGGTTCAAATCGGTTCAGATATATATAGCTATATATCCATCCAATCGATTTTTTATTTCTATTATTATCAGGCATGTCACATTCATTTCGTCATTCATTTCATGTCATTTCGATCGTTTTTGTTTTAGCTTCTCCAGAATTCGATCGATTTGGTGAATTCCGAAAATCTCATTTTTTAGTAAAAATATGGCAACATTAGAGGAAACAGAAGAAACAAAACAAAAACATATGATTAGAAAACACTGTAGAAGTGGGAATTCTGAAAATATTGTGTTTAAAGGAAGCTTTTTTGTGCGAAAATAATGTTAATTTTTATTGGATTTTCAGTTTTACTGTAATTGAGGCGCACAAAATCAACATAACTTTGAAAAATACCGTGTTTGAGTTCTTTCTTATTTTGTTATTTTTTATGTTTGCTTTATGTTATCATTCGTAATGCCAGATTGTTTAGTTTTTAGAAACGATAAATCATTGTTCGAAGAAAAACGTGATTTTCACGAAAAAAATATGTGGCAACACTTTGTTAATAATTGGTTTTGTTGATTGAGAAATAATGGAAATTTGCGAATTTTTTCAATAAAATGATAAAAAATATGAAAATAAATGTGATTTTGTTAATAAAACAATATTTTTATTATTTTTAAGTGCCTTTGGAGTGTTTTAAAGTGACATGTTACCAAAAAATACAATTCCACTTGATAAATCAAAAGTGGTTTCATTCCGAAAGAATTTTTCGTTTTTCGGTTTCTGAAGAAGCTAAATACGGAATCAATTCCACTTTCGATCGGAATTGGTTTCTGTGACATGCCTGTATATCTAAATTATTCCACTTTTATATGAAAAAAAACGCGATTTTTCGGAATGGCGCAAACTTATATCAAAATGTATGATGCATTCTGATAAGAGCACCGCTTCTAAGATAGACCAAAAATTAGTGTTGGCAAACGTTACCAAAATATTTTTTTAGTTTTTTTAAATTGTTTTATATAAATTATTCCAATTTTAGTTCAGAAAAAAAGTGATTTTTCGGAATGGCGCAAACTTATATAAAAAGTTATGATACATTCTGATAAATAAAAGCCCCGCTTATAACACAGACCAAAATTTAGTGTTGGCAAACGTTGCCAAAATATTTTTTAATTGTTTCACATAAACTATTCCAATTTTACTTCGGAAAAAACGTGATTTTTCCGAGTGGAACAAACATTTATCAAAAGTTTTGATTTGGTCTGTTAAATAAGAGTCCAGTCTATAAGAAAGACCAAAAATTAGTGTTGTAAACGATGCCAAAATATTTTTTTAATTTTCGTTAAAATTGTTTTACATAAATTATTCCAATTTTACTTCAAAAAACACGTGATTTTTCGGAGTGGCGCAAACATTTACCAAAAGTTTTGGTTTGGTCTGATAAACAAGAGTCCCGGCTATAAGAAAGATCAAAAATTAGTGTTGGCAAACGTTGCGATTTTTTTTTTAATTTTTGCTAAAATTGTTTTAGATAAATAACTCCAATTTTACTTCAGAAACAAATTTAAAGGTTTTAATGATTTCAGTTGAGAAAAATGTGATTATTTCAGATTGGCGCAACTATGCGTAGCGTATTATATTTGACTCTGATGTTCGAGATTAAAGCGTAAAAAACATCAAAAGTAACTATTAGAGTTGGGTAATCTAGTTCCTAGTTCCAAAACGTATGAGTAACATCACGAAATATAACGTGTGATAGTAAGTATACGCAGTTTGTTCAAAGAAAAAATTTGGGCCATTGGAACTGCGAAGTGAACTAGATAGTTCCATATAGTTCCTTTGGCACAACTCTAGTAACTATGGTCCGCAAATGTTCGCATCATGCAGTTTTTCACCATTGAAATTTGAGTTGTCATAAAAGATATCACAATAAACTAAGAGTGAAGATGCAAAAACAATTATCTTTATCGAATTTTATGAGCTCTAATACACATGAGTACAAATAAAATAAATAGATTTGGCGAACGCTGGAACCAAAATATATTTCTATTTTGTAAATGTCTTTCTTAAATACTTCCATATTTAAATATTTCAATGGCTTTAGTTGATAAAAAATAAATTTTTTCATAATGGCGCAAATATGCGCAATAAATTATGATTGGATCTGATGTTAGAGACTTCAGTGCATAAATCATCAAAAGTAATTATGGTCCGCAAACATTCGCATCATGCACTTTTTCACTTTTTAAATTTGAGTTATCTTAAAAATTATCATAAAAAATATGCACGAAAGAAGATACGTACCACCATTATTAAAGAATGAAGATGCAAAAACAATTTGGAATTTCTATAGGCTTATCTTGTTCAGGGAATATACAAAAACAAAAAACTTTGAAAAATTTAATTTTTCGCAAAAATTATTTTATTTTAATGTTCACCTAATTTTATAGTATTCAAACATGTACTTTTTTCCTTTCATTATGGCTAAGTTTAATCGACTGCTGTCTTGGATTGGTTAACCGCAGAAAGTTGCGGCTGGTCATAACGAACGGGGAAAAGGGTCAGGATACTGTTTACCAACAGTTTGTTTTTAAAAACGCGATTTTAGTATTTTGGGTTTTGAGCAACTTCTGGTCTATGTTTCCCGTATGTGCGCCGACTCCAAAGTCCAGCGTTGATATGTTTGCCGGCATATATTTCAAATGAATTTTTCGGCATCATGCCTAACGGCCAAAACTACACAAACGTTGGATGTGTTTTCAGCTTTAGCGTTCTAAGCTACAATCAATTTGCCAAAACATCCGCAGACAAAAATTGATGATCATATAATAAATAGCTTTGTTCCAGAACTAAAAGTTTTTTACAATTTTTACCACTTTTACACATTTTACCCGAAAAAGCGTTCCCGTACACAAAAAAGTTGTAAAATGTTCACTTCTCTAAACAAAAATGGCGCTGAATGACGCTCTCTTTAAAAACTATTTACTCGAAGAATTTGAGCGTGTAAAAAATAGTAAAGTTGTTGCCGGCGTCTGATTGGTTTATACGCTAACTTTGACATTTGTTCCAGTTTTTTTATGTATTTTCCATTTTTCCGTTCCCGAACTATTTCAAAAAACTTTTATGTGAGAATAATTTTTAATAATAAAAACATATCGTGTAAACTACCCATAACACATACATACATTTGTAGGCTGTCTTCCAGCCGTCCAGTGGGTTTGAGTTGCAAATGTCAATTCCATAGCGCAAACGTAAAATAAAGCCTCATGAAGTGGGTTAACCGGGCAAAAAAAAAAAATCTAATGTAACCGTACTATAAGTGAGATAATAATTGAAATCTATTAGGTTAGGTTAGGTTGAAAAGAGGGGCGCAAGTCGCCACATGTCCAATGGACATACACTTAAGCCAGAATAGGCCTGTTGTGCGCTCTAGACTAATTGAAGAAAGGGTCGTATTTGGTCTCTTTATTATTTTAGGAATTCTGTGCCCTTAACAAAATCCCTCAACTGTTTAACATCTTTTACCGTTATCTGATTTAGTCCCGGTATGGTGTCGGTCCCTAAAGACTGGGACCTGATATTTGCGAACGCTGGGCATTGGCAAAGAAAGTGTTCCAACGTTTCGTCGTCCTCTCCGCATGCCTTGCATAAGCTGTTATCTGCGCATTTAATTTTATGCAGATGTGCTTGTAGGCCCAAATGACCAGTAAAGATACCTGTTAGCCAACTAATGTCTGCCTTACCTAATAATAGTAAGTTTTTAGTTTTATCCTCGTTTGGGTCCCCCCAGAGAATCTTAGTGGTTTTCCCTATCTCCTCTTTATTCCATAGGGATGTATGGGCCTGTTTTGCCCAATTTTTTAACTCTAGACCTGACGCATTTAGAGGCTTTGTGCTGTCTAAGTTTATTGTTGCTAATTCCCTGCCATTTTTTGTCAGAGAATTTGATCTTTCATTACCTTTAATCCTCGCATGGCCTGGTACCCATATAATGCGCACTGTTCCTTGCTGGGAATAATTGTTTATCGTATTTATGCAGTCCAGTACAGTTTTCGATTTTACTGTCTTGGATGTTATTGCATTGCATTTTACTGTCCGTAAGGACGTTAACGGTAGTTGGTCTCGAGTTAGCATTAAACCAGTTCAGACACTCTGTGATCGCCCTGACCTCCGCTTGAAAGACCGTATTGTGATCCGGCAAACGAAGAGAGATTTCGGTCTCTGGTTCTTCAATAAAAAGTGCCAGTCCCGTCCTCCGCCCTAACATCGAGCCGTCTGTATAACAGCAGTTTCCAGGAGGCTTTCCAGCTAGGGTCCCGCCGATCCACGAGTCTCTGTCAGGTATTAATGTTTCACACGAGGCAACTACAATTGTTTCAGGTATACGGTCCGAATTAACGTTATCCATTGACTCCCCCGTTGTTACCTGTAGAATTTGTTGATGGTATGTTACGTGGTCCTTTTCGATCCACTCGTCTGTCGCCTTCAGCCTTATGGCTGCGACGGAAGCTTCATACCTTATCTGAATTTCTATTGGGTGTACGTATAGAATAGTTTCTAGTGCCCTCGTTGGTGCTGTCCTCATAGCACCACTTAATCCAAGGCAGCACATTCTTTGGACGTTTTGTACAATTTTTATATTACATTTTTTATCCATCGCTGTCCACCAGACTACTGACGCGTATGTTAGGATGGGTCTAACTACGCTTTTGTATAGCCAGAGTGTCATCTTTGGATTGAGACCCCATTTAGAGCCTATGGCCCTTCTACAGGTTGACCAAAATCTGTATGCTTTGTTGGCTCGTTCTTGGATATGATCCTTCCATTTAAGTTTCCTATCCAGGATTACTCCCAGATATTTGACCTTATTGGAAATCTTAATAGTCTTGTTAAGGAAAACAGGTTCCTCGATGTGACCCAGTTTTGTTTTCCTAGTGAAAAGACATATTTCTGTTTTTTTTTAAGAAAGAGTAAGTGAGTAAGAAAGAAGTTAGACTTATCGGGCGATAAGACTTAGGAATTGCGTAGCTAGCCTTTCCAGGTTTGGGGATAAACACTACCCTCGCCTCCTGCCAGGCTTTAGGGGTATACGCAAATTTTAGGCATGCGTTGAAGATACCAGCTAATTTGGACGAAATATAGTCCACCTCCTTTTGGAGTAAGGCCGGAAAGACCTGGTCTGGTCCCGCTGCTTTAAAAGGTTTGAAACTGTTGATGGCATCTTTAACCATTGTTTCATCAATGTTTGGTGCTTCGTCCGTAGCATTTTCCCCAACTGCCGATATCCCTACATTTGCCGTAGTGCTCGGCGGGAAATGCGTATTCATCAAAAGCCCTAGCTTGTCCTCGATTGTTTCCATCTTATTTCCCATATCATTCACTATAATCTCGGTTTGTGTATGGGTTTTCGATAGAAACTTTTTTATTTTAGATACATCATTTACGCTGTCTACCTGTTCACAAAAGAGTTTCCAGGAATTGCGCTTTGCTGTTCTAGTCATTTTGTTGTATTCTTTAAGTTTTGTGTGATAGTTATCCCAGAATACAGCTAATTTTTTACGTCGAGCTCTGTTGTAAAGCCTTCGGACCTCTTTGCCTTTGTTACGAATTTCTCCTGTCATCCAGGGTTTTTCGTAGGCAGATTTCCTCTCTCGAAGGCTTTACTAAGCCCTCCGTTATAATTTTGACATATCTGTCTATATTGAAATCTATTGAAAACAAAATATGTAAAGAAAAACAAAATGAAATCGATGATTTTCATTCATAATTTTACAACTGTTTTTGCAGTTGTCGGGACGCCTACGTCACACAGGCAAGTTTTGGGATTTTGACAATAAATACATGAAGTCAACTGTCCCGTCATTTGAAAACGCAGGGTTAGGTCATAACAGTTCAACCTGAATGATAAAATCGGGAGATACATTTTGAAAATCCAAAATACAAAGTAAAACTATGTTTACATTTACGAAATCCACTCGATTTCAACTGTCAATTCCATTGCTCAAACGTCAAATGAAATCGAATCGATTTCAGATGAGTTTTCATTTGACGTACACGCCAAGGAATTGACAGTTGAAATCGAGTGGATTTCGTAAATGTAAACATAGTATAACACCCACTTCAATAAGAAACTGTAGCAAACCACTTCAAATAAATAACTCTTATTGGAAAGTATAGTTATACGGCGTTCCTACAAAAACCTGAACAAATATTAAATTTCCGTATTTGGCTTTTTTACCCCACCGAATTTGGGTTCGAAAATGTGACAAAAATACCTTTGCAATACATATTATTGATCCGTACTATATATTAAATAGTGAACCTATAAATAGTGAACCTATACCGACTGTAGGAATGTTTTATATCCCAAGCTGATATAAGAACATATTTCCATTCCTCTCTGTTAATTTTGTTTGACGAGTTGTTGCTTTGTTTTTAAACTGCTTAAACGGCGTTTGCATTAGAGCCTTTTGCCGGGTTAACCTTTTTAATGAGGATTTATTTGACGTTTGCGCTATGAAATTGACATTTGAAGAAACCCAGTGGGTTTATTAAATACGCTTAAGTGCAAACGAAGTATTACTTAAGATAAAGTAGCATCTGTTCACCAATCTAAATAATAGGAACCAACTTCCACAGTTATTCTGAATTCTGCACTGCGTCGATATCATCAACATATGTAGTACTGTCGTTGACTGCCGGACCCACATTAGCAGGTTCTCCTATCTATTTTAAATGTATAACTTATTTCTTTTACTGATCGTCGGCATAAGCCAGTAACATGTGGCTATGTGTGTATATTGTGTCATTTCTTCGAACATTTGCTTCTCCTGAAACCGCTTTTCTACTAAACTATATGGAGAGGTTTGCCTAGTTTGAAACCGCATTGGTATGGTCTAATTATTTCATTGACCATAGGCTTTAGTCGTTCACACTATACCCCAAACACTACCTTGCATGCAATAGCTTGCAGACTTATAGCCTGTTTATATTAAAGCTTTTTTATGGGTTAACATTCTTAATGAGGATTTATTTGGCATATACGCAATGGTATTGACATTTGAAACTCATTGGATTTATTAAATCTGGTTATATGTAAACGTACTAATATGGTCCTATAGGTCGAACACACTGTCTTATCTCCTTTCTTATGAGCGGGACACAAGATACTCAGGTTCCAATTGTCGGGTACATGTTCTTCCTGCCAGATGCTGATAACAGCCCGCCTTATTGTTCTTTAGCCGGTTTATTGCTTTTTGCTATTGATCAATTTGATTTCTTTTTTTTCTGTTTCAGATAGCCACACGGCGAAACTTTCCCATTATTTTGTCGTTCTTAGTCTGTGTTTAGACACACACATTTCTCGGAAAGTAAATTGAGTTTTTTGGGAGAGAGCGGAGAGGAAAGAGCTCCTCAATACTCTTTCCTACCCCCTATTGCCTAAAAACTGAATTTACTTTCCCGAGAAATTTGTGTGTCTAAACACGGACTTAGGTCGAGTTTCCCAATACAGTAATTTCATAAAATCGCTTTAGTATGTCCCGGGCCACACTAGAGTAATTTCAATGAAATTTTGGAACTCGATCTATAAACGCCAAAATAATGGGAAACTTTCATACGAAACATTGATATCATCATTCAAATATTGTTGTGGCGCCTTTCCCAATCCATCATATTTCTATATGGTAATAATATCATAGTCCTTAAAACGTTTTCGGTGCTCATCAACTTTAGAGAGGTTCATTTTTCTTTGTATTCTCATAGTACGATTTTTTTTTTGTAAGGATAGATTACTAGCCCAACGCCCAAACCAAGTTTTTATCGGGGCACATGTTAGTTCACTACCTTTAAGTCCCGGGCCACACTAGAGTAATTTCACTGAAATTTTGACATGAAATTATGCGTCTCTAGATCGAGTTCCATAGAAGAGTAAAATCATGAAATTGCTGTAGTGGGGAATTCGACCTAAGAACACCAAATTTCATGAAATTTTTAAATGAAATTCACTCTAGTGTGGACCAGGACTAACGGGTGTCAGTGTCCACTTAAGACGAAAGAGGGACCAAGATAAGTCTCGGTCTTTGCCAATGTAAATAAACTTTTACATTAATTGAATGACATTTCTTCATTAGTACAATGAAATATAACGAAGCTTTTTTTATTGATGTAATGAAACATTTTAATTAATGTGATTAACTTTTTTAATTAAAGCAATGAAACTTCATTAATACAATGAAGACCTACGTTGGCTCAAAACCAATGACAAATGTCATTTATGTAACACAAGATTTAATTTACGTTATGAATTAATACCGGTTTTAAGTCAATGTGGAAAAATACATGCACATAATATAAAACGGCTATTTAAGAGCGATAGTATAGTTTGTTATCAATAGTTTGAATGGAAATTTCGGCACTATCAAATGTTGCGGATATTGATAGTTTGTCAGATCCACTTCCCTTTAAAAGGCTTTTGTGGTTTTAATTTTTATTTTATTATTACAAAAAAAGAAATACAACTTTAAAAAAAGTTGCAGTTATTACAAATAGATCTTTTTATATATAAATTTATTGGTAAATAAATAATAACAAAATAAACGAGTTTTTGTTTAGAACGAAGAAAGGAGAAAAAAATATACATTTACAGACGGACAACTGCTATAAAAGGGTGTAAAACGAAACAAATTATAAATTAAAAACAGTTTTGTTTATATATAACTACTATATAATGTTTAAGTAATTTAACAAAAATTGTAAAAAAATTTATAGAAATTGTGCTTCTTTTTTTCTTTTAATTAAGGATATAATTTGAACTGTTGTTTTTAAAACTATTTCTTGACAATGACTATTCAGGTTTATTTAATTATTTTTTTTCCATTTCATTTATCGATCGAAAACAAGAAATTTTGACTCATCTTACTTTACATTTCTCTCAACAAACTCCTGACTTATAGTACATTTACATTTACGAAATCGAGTGGATTTCAGCTGTCAATTCCTTTGTGTATACGTCAAATAAAATCTTATCTGAAATGCATTGGATTTTATTTGAGGTTTAAGCAATGGAATTGGCAGTTGAAATCGAGTGGATTTCGTAAATGTAAACCTAGCTTTATGATCGATTAAACTACTTTCGTTTTATGTTATAATCATCTATAATGATCCTTATGTGATGTTTTATGTTTTAATTTCTTTTCAATTTATATTTTAAACATTTTCTCTTAAAACTTAAAAAAGTAACAAAAAAATAAACATTTGTTAATTCACCTCTAATGAACGTCAAAGAAAACAAAAAAGGTGTTAATGTTAACATTATGTACGTGTGTTTGTGTGAGAGTCATATATACCTATGCATATTTATATATAAAAAATAAAATTAATTTTTTTTGTTCTTTTATTGCTGGTTTGGATTGCAAGTAGGTGGTGGTGGATTTATTTATTTTTACAGAGGCAACGACCATGCACAATTTAATGCGGGCGTTAAACACCAACTCCACATTCTTAAGCTAAGCATTTACACAAGCTCGCTCCACCATGTTATTTGTCTGTCTCTCGTCTGTTTTGATCTGTCTAGCTGGCTATATATGGACTGTTTATTTCTTTTAATTTAATTTCTTTATTTATTCTTCTTATATTATGGCAGAAATTTCGGAAACTGTGGCGGATGGCTGGCTGCATTTCTGTTTATTCTTCCCTTTTAAATATTCTGCATCTTAGATTGTGGCACCGCTCTTATGTTCCAAATAGAGGAAATATGTACCGGCAGCATAGGCCAAAAAGTTGAACAGACCAAATACACCAGCGGCAATGTTTGAACCATAACCATAGGACGACGAGTGATATGATGACCACTTGGCCAATTGTACAATAAAGGCAATGAAGTAAAGAATGGTGGCAATGCCGGTATTGATAAATTCCTAGAGAGAGAAAGAAAGGAGAGAAAAAAATTGAAGAGAAAATTAGTTAGTAAACACATTGAAAGCTGCTTATTTCAATTTGATTTAGTTTAGTTAATTAAACTAGGTTAGAAATTGTTAAATGACCATAAGGTCAATTTTGAAGTTCTATACATTAAGACATTAATTTAAAATTGTTATTGGTTCTGATAATAGATTTTTGATAAATTTTGAATGTGCCATGCCAAGCCAAGTTTTCGAAAAAGAAGCCATCTGTTAGTTTTGTCATAAGTTTTTAGTACATTTTGCAAAGAAGATATGAGCCCCAAAGTATGCAACACTTATCAAATTTTCTCCGTTATTATAATTTACCCGCTAGAATAAGGGCGAACTGGGGCCTAATTACGACATTCGATTCGATCGAGTATTTCCTCGTGAATGAAAAAATCGAACAATGAATACCTATTCCCGCCACCAACCGTACATTTACTAGGGTAGATACATTAGCAAGTTCTTACAAAAATGTAGAAAAGTTTTGCCAAAAAAAATCATTTCGTATATTTTTCAAGCACAACTTCATTCCGAAATTATTATTCAGAGTACTAAGGTGTGGGTACATAAGCTGCCTCGCCTGGTTGCATTCCTTTCCTGCTCCATTTCTGACATAATAAAAATAAAAAATAAAAGAATAAAGAAGGCCGAGCAAATTTCGAACTGTGTTGCCCTTTTCTTTTCTATTCTTTTATAAGAAGCAAGCAAGGCAAGCATGCGAGGCTGCTTATGTACCCAGGCCTATATTCAACGATTTCAACAAATATTTAAAAATTTTTCATTAATATTTTTGTTTTTGCTTTAAAATAAAAATATTTTTTTTTACCATCTACCTTCTTAATGTCACATAGGTTTTCACAGTTCGATTTTTTCCTTCACGAGCAAATACTCGATCGAATCGAATGTCGTAATTAGAGCTTTGTTCCAGAACAAAAAAGTTTTTACAATTTTTACGACTTTTACACATTTTACCCGAAAAACCGTTCCCGTACACAAAATAGTTGTAAAATGTTAATTTTCTCATTAAACTTAATAATGGCGTTGAATGACGCTCTCTTTAAAAACGTTTTGCGAAACAAATTTGGACGAGTAAAAAATAGAAACGTGATTGGCGGCTTCTAATTGGCTGGTATGCCGACTTAGACATTTGTTCCAATTTTTCTTTCATTTTTCTGTTCCCGAACCTTTTTAATAAAATTGCATGTGTATCTCATTTCTCACATTTCGCTCTCTTACTACTTTGTGTCTGCGGATGTTTTGGCAAGTTGACGCTAAGACGTCAGCAACCTTGTCACATGGTTGTCAGAGACCGAGGTTCGAATCCCAGCCTGGCTCTTATCACTATAAAATTACATTAATAAGGCAAAAATAAAATATTAGCTTCGTTCCAGAACTAAAAAGTTTTTACACATTTAACACATTTTGAACATTTTTCCCCGAAATGCGTTCCGTACACCAAAAAAAGTTGCAAAATGTTCACTTCTCTTTAAACAAAAATGGTGCTGAATTACTCTCCCTTTAAATACTTTTACTCGAAAAATTTGAGCGTGTAAAAAATAGTAACATGGTTGCCGGCGTCTGATTGGCTGGTACGCCGACTTTGACATTTGTTCCAGTTTTTTTTTTTTGACGTATTTTCCATTTTTCGTTCTCGAACTATTTCAAAAAACTTTTGTGTGACAAAAATTTTTTTACAGTTCTCTCTTTTACGAGTTTTACTATTAAAAAGTACGGGAACGAAGCTTAGAATTGGGCAATCTAGTTCATGGAGCGGATCGAACTTTCTAGTTCATTTTCCCAAAAGGAACTAGTTCCTTAATATAGTTCCATAGTTTCAAATAGTTCCGAGAGCGATATAGTTCAATGAATCTTTCTCTTTCATCGTTCTTTCGTTCCAAATATTTTAGCTATCGTGATAGGAGACAAACCTCGGGTAGTATATCCGTTTTTAGGTCTATGCTAAAAATAAGTGGTGAAATTACCCAAGTCAATGATAAAAGCGGATACTTGGTCATTGGCAACACCTTTGAACACTATTCGAAAAGTGTATGAATGATTCGTTTATGTGTACAAATAGGTGATCTGACATATTGTTTCCTACTCCATCCCGGTTGGTTTCCTTTATCTTCGTGTCAGATGAAATTCTTATGGGCCAAATACATACGGTCCGTTGAGTGTCGTTTCACGCGTCAAAAACAACAATGTGTAAATGATGCCAAAAAAATGTGTAAATGATGCCAAGTTTGTTCTTGAAGTTTTCATGTGGCTGTAGTAACGCGACGATCAACGTACCGTATGTGCAGCGGCGTTTAGGAGATATGAAAGATCGATATTAAACTACTACTTAGGTCTCTGACGTTCGACGGTATGGGTCCATTAAAAGTCCATAAGTTAGGTCAACTTATGATGGACCGAATATAGAACGAATCGACAAGTTTCTTACGAGCAGGACCTTGAATTTTTTGTATAGCTCACAAAACCTTAATGGCAATCTGGGATACCTACGTTGTCCATATGAGGCAGAAGTCCTACGAATAAAATCATCTCCCGCCTGGGTATCTATTGAAACTGCAAGACCTTGGTCTATTGTATGACCATGATGAAATAATAATGTGGCGTAAAATGGCAACTGATGGATTTCAATGTGTCAAATGTAATGTCATTGTGAATTAATTGTATGAAAACGTAAACAAACATGTTGAAAGATTGAAGAACTTTCTTGAAGTTGTTGCCTTGTTGTTGTATACTTTACGTCACATGCATGGCGAAATAAGAAGGTGTTACATCGATAACAATAATCGGGCCATTTACCACATCAAACGTCACCAAACGCATTACTGTGAATTGCTGGTTTACCTTTTGTATGTAATCTTATTCACGATAATGCATTTTGACAACTAGTGTGATAATCAGCTGTTTTTGCCGTTGTAACTGTATTATAGTGCCATGGTTACATGTTAAATATACCTTGTATATGACGAACAAAATTCAACCCCCTGTTTTTGTAAAACATTTTATTGTTCTCACACGAATTGTCAAATTTTGTAGATCGGTTTACTCACCTTAGCGCAAATGTCGAACGCTGATTTTTGAATGAGGAATTCTTAACTATATATAGAACGTGTCTACGAAGGACTAGGTCTATATGTCATCTAGGGGTAAACTATGGATGCCCAAATTATTACGTAAATAGGCGAACGAACAAAAAATAATTACAAAAACTGGGGGTAAATTTCCAATTTATCCCAACAAAATTACCGGCATTAATTGTGACACACAATGTGTTGCGTTTGGATGGATGGTGTCCTTCGCAAACATAACAAGCCATTAATGTACCATAATAAATATATTGACTTTATTGCTAGATCGGAAATATAAATAGCCATTTTCTCTCTGTGTAACCTCGCCCTAATGCTGGAGAAAATCTCTTACATTTTTCTTGTTCTGGTCCAATAAAAATCAGTGATATGGAAGAAAATGTTCCACATGATCGACAGGGTCATGCTTGCTGAACTTTTAAGATATAATGACAAGGCTTCCAAAGACATTGTCATGGAAATAATTGATAGTGAGTTAAATAAAATAAAGACCAAGTAAAAGAATTACTTTTCATTTGACATGTTATTGACGAAAGACCATCAACCAATCACCGTGAAAGGGTGAAACATATAATTGGTGCTTATAGGAAAACACAGATATATTTAAGAAAGAGTACATACCTGTCGATTTTTGAGCAATTTTATAACAACTTTTTTTAATCTTTATCATACAAGTTTTTCACATATGGAGAATATCGAAACTCGATTTAAGTGCAGTACACATTGTCAGTTTTGAATGTCGATTTGTCGCAAATATTGATAACAGGCCAATCGCGCGGCAACCACACCCAGCAAAATTTGAAGGAAGGCGTTCCATGCGATGACGTGATTTCATGGCATCTTTTGCATTGGTTCAAATGAAGTCGCGAAAGTTCCGATCTTTTCATTAGCATTTAAACAAATGCAAATGAAGTCGTGAAGGATCCGATCTTTTCATCAGCATTTGAACCCATTCCATCGATCCAATAAATTTCCAATTCAATCCATCGATCCAATGAATTTTGTGTTTTTATTTATACACATTTTTCTAAATATAAAAGATTAATTATTTACAATAGGCTTGATGGCCGAAATTACAACCAACGTTATTAAAACTCTCGTCGTAATGATAATGTCATTGCAAAGGATTGGTGAAAATGACATGCCAAAGCATTGGTAGAAATTACATGCCAAAGCATTGGTGAAAATGACATGTCAAAACATTGGTGTAAATGACATGCTTTGGGCACAAAAATGAATAGCATCTTTTGGGGTCCACGCTCATATAAAATTCATCGATGAAGATGCTAAAAAGATGACATGACTGAATGACATCTTTGGCATCGAACATTTTGTGGGGAAGTTTACATTTACTTACACGTCAAATAAAAATTCAGATGAGTTTTCATTTGACGTATGCACAAAGGAAATCGAGTGGATTTCGTAAATGTAAACCTAGCATTAAAACAGATTTACATTGAAGATTTTGTGCGAGATTTAAAATAAATCCAGTTGTACGTATGGATACATTTTAGGTAGACTTTTAAGTAAAATTAGAGTCTGAAAGTTTTCAACAAGATCTAGGTATTTACCAGGTCACGTAAGTAGCTCAACAACTCTAGTTTGGACGCAAATTCGTTAAGATGTCAAAATGTTTGTTTACCTTTTAATGCAATTTACTGACAATAACAAAAAATTCGCAGATTAAAGCGCGAATTCGCATTCGTTTAATGTCACCTTATAATTTCATCATGGTTTTCAATGAGTTTTGCATGTTTCTTATGGCTTGAATCCTTTAAAATATCTTGTCTAACCAAATATCTGTATAATATTTTCTATCGGGGTAACCTCAGCTTTCATATAAACTTAATTTTTAATTCAGAAATATTAATTTTGATAACGTACTTTGTACGTTCCAAACTTTTCAAATGACCTCAAAACTTAATTTGTTTCAAAACAAAATTCTTTACAAATCAATTTATACCTGCCCGATGGTCAACTTCAATAACTTCAGGGGTTTACAAAATAACATACATATTCATACTCGAATAAAACCAATTCCACATAACAAGTTGCCCAAAGCCAGTAATCAAGAACAAGAATTAAACTTAACGAAGAAAAAAAAAGAAACGGTAAACATGTACAAAGCTGTTGTTACACCAACCTAATACCGTAGTTCAACCAAGATTTTATACGATATTCAAGTACGACTTAGACGCAATATATGCTTGGCTTAATGTGGTCGTTTACAGAAAAGAAAAACTAAACAAATGCGGCGTCGTCTCCCCAACCGGTTTACATGGAATGACGTTTATTATTAATAAATGTACTTGGCCAACAAAAATCTAAAAAAAAAAAACACAAATCATTACAACCAAACAACAAACGCGGGTTTAGAGTGAGTACTACAACAAGTGCAACAAAGAGTTTTGGTCGCGCCTCCATTACTGTAAACGCCATTCATAGTCGTGGTAAAATGTTGTGTTGCACACATGACATGTGGGGGAAATGAAGAAGTTTGGAGTTGGGTACTAAGGTAGGCAGACAGGTTGTCATTAAATCACAAAAGCTTGCTTGCTTGACCGACCAACTGTGAAATTTCCAGTGAATATGAGTTGTAATTTTGAAATATAGTACACTTTAGGCGAATCTAAAATGGGGGGTGTGAGGTAGGACATGAAGAAGTTACGAGCTGTTTTCGCTTTAGGAATGACTCGTTAAAACAATTAACAATATACAATATTAGTCATAATTTGTTGTTTTCTTTTTGTAGAGGATCATCGCCCGCTTTGAAAAAGCAATGCCGCCGAAATGTGTCACATTTCTAAATGTTTAATTTGACAAGAGATAATGAGCCATGTTTACTGATTAACAAATTATTGGACATACAAATGCGCTTAATACTGTCAGATAAAAACTTATGAGAACATTTCAATTCTATTCTCCAACTTAAATTGAAATCAACATAAATCGAATTCTATACTGAAGGGGAGGTTTAGTACATGACATTAGGTCTGTTCTTAATTCATTTAATAATTTTGAGTCATTTAGCAACATTTATTTTAAAGAAGTTGAATAATACATCTGTTGATAATATTCAGACCAGATGATGCAATTAATAATTCTAAAGCCACACGATGAAACTTTCACAGTTTTTGGAAGAGAGCGGTGGTGAAGAAGCTCCTTCATCTCCGCTCTCTCCCAAAAGCTGTGAAAGTTTCGTATGAAAGTTTCAACGTGTGGCTTTGGAGTAAGGTGAATCAGGAACTACAACAACTGTCAAGATTTTTGTTTACGTTTTCATACGATTAATTCACAATAACAATGTATTTGACAGATTGGGAGAAATCAGCTGGATTTATAGCTTCGCCTTATGCATTGCATCTTGACAATGTCAAAGTGGTATTTTAACGAAAACTAGAGTGGTTTCGTGAAAAAATAGTCTAAAGCGGCCATGCACTGCTATGCTTGTTGTTATGTATACACAAACAAAAATCAGCTGCCTGTCATTTAAATCCTCCAAAGGTATATCTAAAAGCAGTGAAATTTATACTGGATTTATGAATACATAGTTTAATGGCACGGTTACACTACAGCTTTTTGCCGGGTTAACCCACCTCATGAGGATTTATTTGCTTAATCTTCTAAAATCTGACCAGATTTGCCATACAAAAATTAAATCCTCTCATGGCTGTGTTTATTTTAAATCCGGCACAAATCCACCAAAAATACAGTGTTGTATTCGGTATTTGTGCAAAAAAATCCAACTCTACTCAAAAAGTACCAAAAGTTGCAACTGTTTTTGCAACAGAGTTTTTATGAGAGATGATATGGAGTTAATAAATCTAAAGTTATTTGGAAATCATAAAATTATTTTTTTTTTTCATTAGACACTTTTTTTAACAAAAAGTACGATTGATACCAAGATATAAAAATGTATCCCTGTGCGTAAAATATACCAATATGAGCAAAGAGGGGACGATACAAGATCTATTTAACAGGTCACGTAAGTAGCACAACAACAACTCTATTTTGGCCGAAAATTCTTCAATATGTCAAAATGTTTGTTTACGTTTTCATACAATTTATTCACAATAACAAAATATTTGACAGATTGAAACCAATCAGCTGGCCTTTTTACGCCACCTTATAATTTCATCATGGGACGATATCTCATACGAGAAATTGTAAAAGTGTAACACACGACTTTATTAGTTATTTTGTATGTAAACGTAAACAAACATCAGCTGACAGTTTATACCCTCGAAAAGCTAAGTGTAACCAGCAAAGATTAACCCACTGGATCTATTAAACCCAGTGGGTTAACCTTCAATAGTGTAACCGGGGTATAAATCAATGGTATATTAAAAGATTTCGCGAAAAGAGTGTAAATCGTGAGTGTAAAAACACCTTAAATATTTTTCATGCCTTTTAAACTACAAATGTACAAAAACCGCGTCCAAAATGTCCCGAAAATACTTCAAAACTATATTATTGTATTAGTCAAAATTAAGCCGAATGTCAGTCGTTAATAGTTTTAAATAAATTATTAAAATATGCCAGTTTTTAATATGTAATTATTTAAAGACTTACCGTAAATATCCAATTGATGGCAACATTTAAAGCCTCTCTAATACTCAACAAATAGGCGAAAATCCATAACAAAGTGGCAATAAATGAAATTACGGCAACAAAAATGAAGAATGATGTGGCTGAAATGTAGGCAGGTGATGCGCAGGATAAGCAAATAATGCCAAGGAACTGGAAAAAAATAAGAACATAAATAATTAATAAAAATACAAAAAATTTTAATAAATTATAATTTTAAACTAATAAAAGAACACGAAATCTGTTTATTATAATATAAAACCTAATTTACACTACGTACATATGTAATGGAATTTACAAGATATAAAATTAGGTAGTACCTGGCCTTTATTCATTTACTTGAAATTGACCGTGAAGCAAGCAACAAAAGTCATTGTGTTTCTACCTTTGCTTCACCTTATGTATTGCACCATGGTCAAATACATTGCGTATACGTCACATAATCCTCACCAATGATGATACGGAAAAAAGGCTCCAATGTAAACATGGCGTGAGCCGTTGTTTATAACAAACGGCGTTTGCACTAGAGCTTTTTGCCGGGTTAGCCTTCTTTATGAGGATTTATTTGACGTTTACGCTATGGAATTGACTTTTGAAACCCAAACCCGCAGTAGAGTTGTACAATCTAGTTAATTTAACACACATAGCGCCGAGAATTTTTTTAAAATTAAAATTGTTTATGAAAATTATATTTTTGAGACTTTTTAAACATTTTTTAAAAAATAACTTTTTTCTCTAAAACGTATAGTTTTCCTGCAATCGGGCCTTCTATTAAAAGTGCTAAAAACTTTGGAGGGTAATATTGGTGTATCCTTAGATGCCAATCCCTTGGTTTTTGATTGAGAAAATACTCTTACTATATTCCTAACAAATCCCTGACTTTATATGATTCTAACATTTATGATTAAATTTTTATCGCATATTTAAATTTTTCATCAAAAGTCGATTTTTTTTGATAGCTTGGGTTTTAGGCCAACTGCGTGGAAATGCGTAGGTGAAATGAAGCGTTATAAGCGTGAAATGATAGATAACAGACAATAATTTAACAAAATGCTAAAAACTAGGGATACGTAAAATCGATTTCGGTTAATCGATTATTAGCCGCAAAATTTCTGAAAGTCGTAGTCGACTATTGACTGCGAAAACCGGATAATCGATTATTCTTAGTCGACTTTCGAAAGACGGTGTCAACTATTATTCGTAGTCGAACATTAGTCATAATCTATTATTATTCGTAGTCGACTATTAGTCGTGGACGACTATTAGTCGTGGACGACTATTAGTAGTAGTTGACTATTGGATGTGCTAAAACCGCGTAATGGACTATACTTGTTTATACATATGTATATACATCACTGATCGCATCAATGGAAATGGTCGATTATATTCGAATATAATCGGTTTTCGGCAGTTAACGAATAATCGAAAGTCGACTTTTAGTACATTCTCAAATAATCGAAAAACCGAAAATCGAGTTTTAAGTTTTTCACGAAAACCGTATAATCGAAAAACCGATTATTGCATTCCACTGCGTATCCCTACTAAAAACCCCACAAAAATATTCCAAAAAACCAGAGTTTTAATTAAATTTTTGTAACCATTTTGTGTGGCGTTTAAAGACCAGTGGCTTTATCTGGGTTAAAAGATCTAGTTCAGGGGCTGGATTCTTGTTCTATGAAAATTTGAAATGAAAAATATTTTCTTTATAATTTTGTTCATTTGACATTTATTTCCTTTATAAAATTTTTCATTTCACATTTTCATAGAACCAGAATTGAGCCCCAGCTCTTTTAACTGAACTAGTTCAGTAATCTAGTTCATAGTTCAATATCCAGTTCAATCATTCGGATCCACTACCTTGTTCCAAAACATAAACAAGCACATCACATTACGAGGGCACCACATAACACAGACGACGGCGTCACTTTATGCATTTGTGAACGACTAGATTGTGAATCGTTCGTTCGTTGATCGTTCTTTGTGGATCTTTGGCACTCAGTGAGCTATTGAACTATAATGAACTATATTGACTGATCTAGTTCATACGCTCTTTTCGATGAATCGTTCAATTGAACTAGTTCGTTCATGAACTATACAACTCTAACCCAGGGGTGCCAAGGTTTTGGTTTTCCCGCTACTTGTGGTGATTTTTGACGTACAAAAACCACTGTTTAAGCAGGAATGTCAACTGTTTTAAGGTAAAAATCGCTACAGGCCTATGGTGCGTATGTGGCTGTTGCGATTTTTACCTCGGATCAGTTGGCATCCCTGCTCTAACCCACAGGGTTATGGGCCAAATACTTACGGTCAGTTGTGTGACACGTTGCGCGTTGAAAACAACAACCACATGAAAAATGTGTAAGTGATGCCAAGTTTGTTCTTGAAGTTTTCATGTGGTTGTTGTAACGCAACGCTCAACGTGCCGCATGTGCCGCGGCCTTTAATCCGGTTAAGTGCAAACGGGGTAAACGTCAAATTACTCTCGTAACAATTCCCCTCTCAACAAGTTTGGGCAGCATTGGTGTATAAAATCCCATCATGGTTATTTTTACATTTCACTCTCTCTCTCTCTCTTTATTAATATTTGGTAGCTCGGTTCGTTGATTTGTCATTAAGTTGTCGAAGGAAAAACAGAAATAAAACATTATTCTTATTCTGGATGATGCTGCGATTGTCCTATGGTTGCTATCCATAAACCAACTTTCATTTTTCCGTGTGTAACTACCAAATTTTTTTAAACAATGATTCAACGCATAAAGCTCGTCATGACATTTAAATCGTATTGTTTGTTTTACATTCGTATTCAAATTACTTATGAATTGAGAACAAATTTCAATTACTGTAGGTGTTCCCGTTCCACATAACCACAAATGTTTCGAACAAAAAACAGATGTGGGTGTTTGTGAAATAAAAATTTATAAATTAATAAAAATTACTTTGTATTTGAATTAAATGTTCAAACAAAATAACAATTATTAGATGATCAGACTAAAAATATAAAAAATAATTGTGTCATAAACTTGAAATTTCAAACATCGTAACACAAAAAAAATATTCATTGACAAAAATTATGCATATCATATAAGAATTCCTTACTAGTATTCTCAGAAAAAAATCGTAATAGCCTGAACAGACAATATTCTTAAAATGTTTGAATAAACGCTGAGCTCATCATTCCATGCTGACATAAACATTAATGCACAACAACATCGCCAGTTGTGTCAACGTTTTTTTTTTTTCATTATGTATTGGAACCTAATTTCTAGTCTGCGGTTGTTGTTGTTGTCATTAAAATGTTAAGAAACCAGTTTCCAGTTTTTATTTTATTATCTACTAAAATTTTAACTGAATACGTAAACAATTGTTATTAGCACTTTTATTTAGACAATGCAAATATTTAACAGATGTGTAGAAGAAAATAGCACGGAACATACGAATATGTTTAAAGCATGGTGATATGGTACAATAATTTTAAGGTAGGAAGCATTTAGAATAGCCATAAATCCTGGACTGGATTTAATAAATCCTGTACAAATCTCATTGCATTTAGATCATGGTATAATAAGAAGGTGTTCCATCAAATCATGTCAAACGTCAAATTTGATCACAATAACGCATTACTGTGAATTGCTTGTTTACATTTTGTATGTCATTTTATTCACAATAACGCATTTTGACAACTCGTATAAAGATCAGCTGTTTTTCGCGTTACACCTTATTATTCCACGTGGGTTCGAACCCCAGCCTGGCTCAACTTGCATTTGAAAGAGGAAATAAGTTAGAGGATAGCGAAGCCGCCCCGCAGTCGATGTGTCTGAGGAGCCTTCCTAAACCAAAGGCGAAACATGCATGTCACACAGTGGTGATTGTGTGGGTTCGTATCGTCGGCTTTCCTTTTTCAAAAAGCATCTTGGTCAGTATGCTCGTCTCTAACGAGAAATTAATTAAAATCTATTATGTTTGTTGTCAAAAGCTGTTAACAGTACACTGAATGGCCGACCTTCGTAGGCCTTGGGTAGGTGAATAGAAACTTTTAACACCACAAATTTGGCCAAGCCCTCTTCTCTATGAGGAGTTATTTGACGTATACGCTATGACATTTGAAATGCAGTGGATTTATTAAATCCAGTTATATGTAAACATTCTATAAGCCGTATTTTATGTTAGATTTTCCTAGTAACGATTTTTCATAAACGCATAATCAAAAAAGCTCCATACCAAGGTCTATTTAACAGGTCACGTGAGGAGTACAACAACATCAAGAAAATCCTTAATGCTGTCAAAATGTGTGATTACGTTTTCATACAATTAGTTCAGAATAACATTCAATTTGACAGATTGAGTTCTTTCAACTGGCCCATGGCACAATAATAGAGGTACAGCGGCAAAAACATTAGTTGTCAAAATGATTTATTGTGAATATAATTACATACAAAAGGCATGGTGGAATAAGAAGGTGTTACATCAAATCATACCAAACGTCATCATTGATCACAATAATGCATCGCTGTGAATTGCTTGTTTACATTTTGTATGAGATTTTATTCACAATAATGCTTTTTGACAGCTAGTCTGAAAATCAGCTGTTTTTGGCGCTGTACCTTATTATTGATCCATGACAAAAGGTAAACAAGCAATTCACAGTAATGGTGTGGTAAATGGCTCAATTATTGTTATCGATATAACACCTTCTTATTCCGCCATGAGCTGGCCAATGATGAAATAATGAAGCCCAATTAACATCTAACAGTTTTTATGAGACATGTGTCATTTAAGCTGAAAATTCCATTGAACATCTGTGAAATAAATTACGTAGGCCCCAAATACTGATTCTATGTGCAAGTGTAAATTACGAGTAAGGTGTAAGGACGATTAAGGACGTAAAGCGGCCAGCTGATAGATTTCAATCTGTCAAATTGAATGTTATTCTTAATTAACTGTATGAAGATATTTTGACAGCTTGAAATATTTTCTTGATGTCTTTGTCTTGTGTTGTACTCTTCACGTGAGCTGTTAAATAGACCTGTAGTGGGATTCTGTAACTCATATTTGCTGTTATCGATAATTGTCGATAAAATTAAAATGCTTATAATTTCGATAATTAACGAAATTTTTCGGTAAGTTAACGATGAATAAAAAGTAGTCGCTAGCCTCTACCGACACAAACAGTGATGCCAACTTTTCTTTATGTTTTTAGTCATAATTTTGCCATTTAATTTTACCGATGTTTGTCGGTAACAGCAAAAATCGGTAAAATTAAATCGCAAAATTTTGACTAAAAACAAAGAAAACTTGGCATCACTGTTTGTGTCGGTAGATGCTAGAGACTACTTTTTATTCATCGTTAACTTACCGAAAATTTTCGTTAATTATCGAAATTATAAGCATTTTAATTTTACCGACAATTATCGATAACAGCAAAAATGAGTCACAGAATCCCACAGCTGGAGCTGGGCCTTTTAAGCTGGGTACACATTATCAGTTTTGAATGACAGCTTTGTTGTTGCTTGCTAGTGTGGCCGTTCATGTTTGTCATTCATCATGCAACCGCAAAATGTTTTGTGGTTGCTGGACGGTTTGACAGTTATCGATAATTGCGAAATATCGACATTCAAAACTGACAATGTGTACCCAGCTTTACGCCACCTTATTATTTAATCGTGCTCCTTATCCTATGCTATTCTTTCCAACAGCATTGTACAATTTTGTCATTACTGTAAAAATGCTGTTGTATGGTTATTTTTCATGTGTGGTTATACAAAAATAGGTAGGTGGCGGCATGTCGGTCGGTGTGCACAATTTGAAAGTTTACGTCACACCTGTTGCACTGCAGAAAGAATGAAAATATCTTTGCAAATGCCCTTCACCCTTGTCTCGTTTTGCGAATACATGGGTACATAGATATTTGTTTTCATTGTTGATTATATGTTTTTTCTGATCTTTCTTTTGGCGTTTAACGTTTCTTGCTGCCTCTCGGGTGGCTGCTAATCTGAAAAGACTACAAACGCCTCAACAAAAAATACGAGAAAAACCACCTGAAATAAAAACTTGTTTCTGTGTATTTGCAAGTTTTCATCAACAATTTATTCTTTTGTAGTACTATTCTATTATTAACGCATTTTTTCTTTTCTTATTCTTTTATAGATTACTTGGGAAGAAAACGAAATGAATATCAGATGCAAACGCCAACAGATTTACAGGCTGCCTGCCAAGCATCCATCTGTGGTGCAACAAGTTACAGAGAGGAAAGAGGAGGTACATTACTTGTTCGCATACATAAAAATAATAAATTGACATAATATTAGACAAGTGCACACAGCCACACATAAATGGGCAGACAGACAGTTGTATCGTTAAAGTAGAGGCCAAAAGAAAAACCGCATCCGCTGCATGTTGCAAACATTCTTTGGGTGTTTTTTTTTATTTTGCTATTTTGTTTTTTAGGCATTTGCATTTTCAACCCACAATTGTGTCATTATTCTGTAGAAAAATATTCACTAATTCTCATCAGCATGATGATTGTCAGGCTTTTTTCTATTCTTAAATGAAATGCATTCGCATTAAAGACTTAAGAAAATGAAAAAAATCTAAAATTGATGGGTTGTCGTAGAAAGCTTTTAAATTTTACTTTGAAGCTATAAAATAACCACTTTTATGAGGATTTATTTTACGAAAATGCAATGGAATTGACAAATTAAATCTTGTAGATTTACTAAATGCAGTACAATATAAATGTACTACAAAATTATGAAACTAATTTTGACCTTTGATTTATTTTTCTGATATTTCGACTATCATCGATAGTCATCATCAGGGAATTGTTCAAGATCTATTTAACAGGTCACGTAAGTAGCACAAATACAACTCTGATTTACCTAAAAATTCTTCAATGTGTCAAAATGTTTGTTTACATTTTCATACAATTTATTCACAATAACCAAAAAATTGACAGATTGAAACCAATCAGCTGGTCGTTTTACGCCACCTTATTATTTCATCATGGGAATTGTTGGATTGTTTTATTATTCTCTTAAAGGGTAGTACACACTAACAGTCAAAACTGACAGTCAACGTACTTTAAGGACAATTTTCCGGCAAATAACAACTTTTATTTAGCAAAAAACGTTTGAAATACAATATTTACGATATTATTTAGAGATTATAAAAGAAATTTTTCAATTAGGCTTTGATATTCACGAAACAAACCTCGATGACTGTCAGTTTTGCTTGTCAATGTGTACTATACTCATCAAAATGCATTATTGTGAATAAAATCACATACAAAATGTAAACATGCAATTCACAGTAATGTATTATTGTGAGCAAATTTGACGTTTTGCATGATCTGATGTAACACCTTCTTATTACACCATGCTCTCAACTTAGTACATATAACCTCTTTTGTTGACAAAAGTTTTCCAATTAATTTTTTAGTCAAGATCTGTATAGAAACATTTCAAAATTTACCACAAGAATGATATCACAAAATTAGATATTTTTAATTATGAAGAAATCTCTTCCGAACTCATAATTAAGAAAATATATATGTACATATAAAAAAAACAAAACATTTTTTAAATATTTATTTAACCTTGAAATAAATCATCAACAAAATCTTAACACCTTCAAAAAATATACAAAAACATATTTCCTGTACCAATGCTCAAATAAAACATAAATCAAACAATATAACGTCACACAATGTTGACGTTATGTGACAAATATTTACAAAAGGCGAAAAAGAATTTATTTTAAAGAAAAAAAACGCAAAAACAAAAGAAAATGATAAATATGTGTTAAGCCCCATTTTGGAGAATTCTTTGAAAAAAAAAACAAACAACAACGTACTACAAGAATTCCAAAAATTCAAAATAGTTTTCGCCTTTTTTCTTAATTGACTCCGATGGCAGACGAGCCACCAAGTCAAGCCAATAAATTGGACAGACACGCGCATAACTTTTTGTAGGAGCCGTGTATGGTTCGCGGCTAGATTCTTAAAAAAAAAAAACAAAAACAAAATAACAATGGGATCAGTTTTTTAAACATGCCAATGGAAATATTCATATTCACACACACGGAGACTCTACAATAAAATTATGCAAATTAGTAAACCCTTTTTATGATGGTGTTGCTTTTGTTGTCGTTACTGTCTTCAATGTCCAAAATATTAAATTATTTATAAATTCTTAACTTTTACCATCATCCAACAACCTTAATTTTAATGACACACATTCGTATACATATGTATAAGCGCATAGGTTGAATATTTTAAAAATTAATTTGAAAAAAAGAATAAATTAAAAAAAATCGAAATTAATTTTGAGATGACATCACGATTTTATGAACGAAATTCAACAAATTGATTCATTGAGAAAAAGTACAACAAAAAGATACCCTACACCACTCTCTAATGGGTACTTTGCACGATATGTTATTTTTCATATGTGTTGTCACTTTGCGTATACATTTTGTATATAAAAAGTGACAACCCATATGTACTTCGCGATGAAAAAATACATTTACAAATAAAACAATATACAATAGCCGGTCCCAAACCCAATTGAGAAATGAAGAGGGAGTGTCTTGCCTGGTCCCCTTCACAAGAACAACCTCGGCAGCAACACCAACACATGAGGATAACACAAAATAAGAATGACATGGGATAGTGCCAGAGGAAAATGGCAAGGACCCCAACCAAGAGTCGTTGTTTCTAGGAAACGTTAGATAACAGACCGACCGACTGGAATGAAAAACATTAACATAGATTAATTAAACTAACACAAGGCAAAATGAACAAGAACAGGATATCCATAAGATATCTTATGGCAATGACCTTTGACACACGAAATAGGGACTCGCATTGCGCAATGGAATGTACAAACTTTTCGTGAAATATTGAGGCTTGCACAGTTATAACAGCAGCATCGTATAAAATCGTAGTCTTAGGTATAAGCGAAATGAGATGGAGTAAGCGATGAACTTCTCACAAAAAACGGCAAATATGCTACAAGAAAATGGTGGTGTAAGCGGAGCTGGGATCATAATGTCAATGAACGCTAAGACGTCGTTGCAGACATGGAAAACAATATCTGAATGTGTGATAATAGCTCGATTCAAGTGCAATGTACGACACAACATCATAGTACCCACAGAATATGCTGAACACACCTACTGTGAACGATGAACGAACAGAGAAAAATAGATATCAGACGACATTTGGAACTTAATTTCTCAAAGAGGAACAATATCACAAGAGAGCAGCGTTCCCGTTTTGGGCATTTCGGACCAGATTTGGTCCGAAAATAAATTTAATTTTTAATTTGGTTACATGATTGGCCTAGATCCATTTTGGTCCGTATTCATGCTAATAATTTAAATTTATTTATTTATTGAAAAATTTATTATAATTAAAAAATAACAATAAAATTATCGGGCCTGTTCTGACATTCACTTCAGCAGTCGAAGTGAAACGTACACACCTGAAGCATTTCTGTAACTCACTTCTCCCCTAACACAGGTGTATCCAACACACTTTCAATTTGATGGCGAGAGCCAAGTGAATTCTTATTTTTTACATATACGAACAAAACATGCAAATAAAAAATTCCATACGATAAAATACTAATATGTTTTCTTATATATTGTTACGAATGTAACTGATAGGTTTAAGTTAGTTTAGTTTAATTTCCGTTAATTTAAAAATTTGAATTGTAACGTAAAGTTTTTATTACGCAGCTACTTTATTTAAGCAACAACAACTACCATGTAGAACTCTCTTCATCATTCTAGTCGTTACATTACCTTTTGTTAATGTTCTTTTGTTTGTTTTGTTTTGCAACAATAATGTAATTATCGTTTAGTTCCTACTTCTTGTATTTCGTGTAGTTGTTTGTTGTTGTAGTTACGTCATTACTGTGCTTGTATGGATGTTCGCTTAGTGCGAATGTGCGTCTGTGTGTTCGCTGCACAGATTCGAGTCGTTGCCATATTTCTAGACCAAGGAGATTTTGGGTATAAATAGAGTTACGAATGGCAACATTGAGTGAGTTGTGTTTTAAGCGTTGAACTGAACAGATCGGTTAAATAAGAGCTGCGTGCTAACTAGAGACTTGCTGTGTGCTCTGTAATTAAAGTCGGTTCTGAATAAGTGTAATAAAGTAAATAAAGCATTGTAGAAACGTAATCTAAAACGAACCCTGTTTTATTTGGTACAAATCGTATCGGGGAATAAAACAACGTCTACACGGAGATTAGTTAAATCTAATTCCGTAACAATTGGTGTCAGCAGTGAGATTACGATCATCCTACAATGAAGTTTAAGGATCTACGAGTGGAAGACTTGAAGAAGGAGCTAAGTAAGTTGGAGTTGTGTTCTACTGGCAACAAGGCCGAACTACAAAAACGCTTGTTGGAAGAGTTCGAGCGCCGTGGAATGAACATCGATGAATATGAGTTCGAGAAGGAGGAAGTCGAGTTATCGGCAAAGGGCGAATCCAGCGTTGAGGAAGTTTCGTCGGTAGCTGCCAGGGGTGACGATTTGAAATCAATGCTGGCTATGATGATGCTGGAAATGAATAAGAAAAATTAAGAAAATTCCAGAAAATTAGAGGAAAAGTTGGAGGAGAACTCTAGAAAAATCACCGAAAACTTAATGGCAGAAAATTCTAGGATGTTTGAAGAAAATTCAAGAAACTTAAAAGAGGAGTTGGAAGAGAATTCTAGAAAAATTAACGAGAAACTCGAGAACATCACGATGGTGATTGAAAAGAGAGTAGAAAACGTGGAGGTACAAATGAAAGAGTTGGATAAAAAGATTTTGTCTGTTGACGAGAAAGTTCTGGCCCATGATGAGAAATTTGTGAACCTTGAGAAGAAAATGTCGGAACTGGAAATCAAAGGAAGCCAAATGAGACTTTACAAGACTTTGCGGCTGATATAGAGCGGTTGGCGCAGTTGGCATATCCAGGAGAGACACATCCATTGGTGGACCGCATAAAGATTGAGACATTTGCAAGTGGTATTCATGATCCAGAGATAAAATTTGCGACGTATGCGGCACCGATAGGAACATTTGCAGAAACCGTGTCCTTTGCCCTGGCCCAAGAAACCGCGAGGATGCTGGTGAAACCTAAAGCTTACAACGTGAGGAGGCTGGAAGTTGAGGACAACAATTCCCAGACCGTGGTCGATCATCTGAAAGATGCACTAATGCGTGTGAAACGAGGGGCTGGAAAAACGAGAAAAACTTGTTATAACTGTCGGAAAACTGGACACTTGACCCGAGAATGCAGATTGAGACAAGCAAGGCCCAGATCCACCTCACCGCCTTCAAAAAGCGACGACCAACCGGTGGCCAAGAATCTGGAAAGGGTGACATCAGGTGAATCAAATAAAGGGAATTCCGTCAATCACGAGACGCTGCTGGCAGAGGATGAAAATGATGGTCCCACAATCTCTATAGCCATAGTCCAGCAGAAGAATCACAACTTAACGGTTAAAGGCTTCGTCAATGGTGTATTGCGTACCTTGACATTGGACACCGGTGCAACAAAGTCCATTATTAGACCGGATTTGGTAAAAGGGAAGGTATTGCCGTTAAATGGAGTCAAATTGCGGACGGCCACAGGCGAGAAGACCCCGGTGCATGGAAAGGCCTACCAAAGGCTAAGTATGGGTAGGAAATCGGTAAATTTCGATTTTATAGTGGCCGATATTGTGGACGAAGTTATACTTGGCGTGGACTTTATGATTGCCTTCGACATCAACCTGGACATAAAGCACCGTGTGATGACTTGGTCCTATGTGGAAATACCGATAAATGTGGGCTACAACGAGAAAAGCAAGCATCGCCAAAGTGCAGAATCCGACGAGATCGCTGTAGATGTCCGTACGCTGAGGGTGGAAGCCGCTGACAATTGGCCCGTAGGAAAGTGGAAAAATCTCGCGACGAGGAGGAAAAAGAGAAGATGTACGTCGAGGAAAGGTCTATCGAAAAGCGGCCGTACAGCAAGGAAGGGCAAGTCCGAGGAAGACCAGGTGGCACTTAGGAAGGTGACCACGAAGAAAGAAGGTATAGCATCGCGATTCCTGGAGAGAAAGCAACGTCGTCCAGAAGAGCAAGAGTCCAAAGCTGACGCAGTAGAGGGTACATCTAAATCAGTTGCCACCACTACAGAACGAGAACTGCATCTAGTCAAGAGGAACAGGCTTAAGCGGGAGGCAGTGTTACCAATGCCCATACCACCGAGAGGGAACTGTGCCTATTCGGGACGAACAGGCTTAAGCGGGAGGCAATGTTACGAATGTAACTGATAGGTTTAAGTTAGTTTAGTTTAATTTCCGTTAATTTAAAAATTTGAATTGTAACGTAAAGTTTTTATTACGCAGTTACTTTATTTAAGCAACAACAACTACCATGTAGAACTCTCTTCATCATTCTAGTCGTTACATTACCTTTTGTTAATGTTCTTTTGTTTGTTTTGTTTTGCAACAATAATGTAATTATCGTTTAGTTCCTACTTCTTGTATTTCGTGTAGTTGTTTGTTGTTGTAGTTACGTCATTACTGTGCTTGTATGGATGTTCGCTTAGTGCGAATGTGCGTCTGTGTGTTCGCTGCACAGATTCGAGTTGTTGCCATATTTCTAGATATTTCTAGACCAAGGAGATTTTGGGTATAAATAGAGTTACGAATGGCAACATTGAGTGAGTTGTGTTTTAAGCGTTGAACTGAACAGATCGGTTAAATAAGAGCTGCGTGCTAACTAGAGACTTGCTGTGTGCTCTGTAATTAAAGTCGGTTCTGAATAAGTGTAATAAAGTAAATAAAGCATTGTAGAAACGTAATCTAAAACGAACCCTGTTTTATTTGGTACAAATCGTATCGGGGAATAAAACAACGTCTACACGGAGATTAGTTAAATCTAATTCCGTAACAATATTATGCATTTACAGTATCAAAAATAAGTTAATTTTGTATAAAAAATTCAATTATCTTTGAAGTACTTAAATTTGTTAGATTTTTTCTGTTAAATATGTTCTCACTTGTTGAAAACAGCTGATTGAAAACAACATCGAAAAAAGAGTGTTGCTGGATGGGTATTATGCTTAAAATGTAAGTGTGCATATAAGGTGTTGACTTGAAATTTAACTATCTGGTAACACAACTTTCGTCTGCAAAGCGCCATTGACGTTTGTTTTTTGGTAAACAAAATAAAAAGGCAGCAGTAGAAGAAAATGTAAGTAACAATTTGTAATTTTTTACAATAATGGGAATAATAAAAGCATTTCTATTTAGGTGCCCTCGCAAAAGTAATGCACATGATGAAATTTTCATCGAGTTTATGGAAAAACATCCTGATGTTGCTACCGGCTACACCAAGAAGGATAAAGCTACTTAGCATCAATTGTGGAGTGAGTTAACAGAATCACTAAATTCCTGTGGACCCCAAATAAGAAGTATGCAAGAGTGGAGCAAGGTAAGTATTTTCCATATGTCTACATACACCAGTGCTCAACGTGTTTTGGTTTTTACAGACATGGACCGATTGGAGACGCAATGTGAAGACAAAACTTGCACACAACAAACTCGAATGTAAAACAACCGGAGGAGGACAATATAAAAAAATATGTTATCACCCCATTGGAGGAACGCATTGCCGTTATTTGTGGACTATACTCCGCTGTGGGAGGTATAAACGGTACAAATACTTTTGGAACTTCTAAGATCTGCTGCAAAGTCGCCAACAGAGCTGTTTTTAGAGCAATGTAATTCACCAACGTCGAATCAATCAATATCGTCGTCAGTTAACTCGGATATTACACCCACTCCAAAGAAGAAGAAGAATAGATCTGGTCCGGATGTAGAACTTTTAATGCAAGAAGAGTGCAAAAATTTGAAAAGTGTTGCCAAGGAAATTAAAAGCCTTCGTGAGGAAGCAGTTACAGATCGAAGATATTTGATGGACATAAAACTTCGTCTGCAAAAAATGGAAAATAAGCTTGACCAATTGCGTCATTGAAAAAGGAAGAAATACAAGAAGCTAGAAGACACAATTTGCGGATTGAGAAAGATTTAGTAACAAGAAATGAGTTGAAATTAAAAGCAATTGAGTTGGAGCAATATAAAACCGATTTATTTGCTGGTAGAAATTAAACAAAATGTGTATCGATTGATATCAAGTACCCAAGTACCTAATAACATAAAATGAATTTGTATGAAATATTTTTAGTTTTTAAAGATTGTACTGAATTTTTTTTATTAATAAAAACTGAATTTCGTTTTGTTAGAAGAAATTTAAATTTGTTATGATGATAATGAGCGACAAATTTTGTCTCTTACTCTAGCTCCATCAACACTGTTTGCTATTTCTTCAGATTCGGTATCATTTTTGTCTGGGGATGGTGGTAGAACTTGCTCATCCATAGGCAAATTGAATTTTTTGCAAATATTATGCAAAGCGCATAATGATACCTTAACTGGTTCATAAGCAAGTGTCATTTGCAAACATCTGAAACGACTTTTCAAATTGCCTATAGTCCTTTCTATAATATTTCGAGCAGAACTGTGACGTTTGTTAAATCGATGTTGATTGGTACCGAACTGGTGTCATATATAGGGTGTCATCATATAAGGTGTCATCATATAGGGTTCTAATCCATACCCTGAATCACCGAGCAACCAGCAGTTTCGTCCATGGCCATACAAATCTTTGTAGTAGTTTTTTGCACTACTTACCAATCAAACAAATGAATCGTGACAAGAACCAGCCTTAGAGGCATCGACGGCTCTTATTTTCATCTGTGGTCACATACCTCAGTAAAATCCATACATTAGCATCAAAAATCGACAAAATGAATTTTTACTTACAATCATTACGTTTAAGCTAAAATAACCTTTTCGATTGTAATAAAGGACTTCTTCCCGGGGTTTGGTGAGACGGACGTGCGTTCCATCTACACACCCGGGATACCATACTTGTGATAAAAATGATTTAAATATGAATGATAATCGAATATCCTCCTGTTCCATTTCTACATTAATCCATGATGAACATACGTTGTCTTCCAATGCATTGATCACCTTCCAAAGTATTTTACAAAAAGTTGACCTCCCCATGGTTAAAAAGTTGACCTCCCCATGGTTAAAAAGAAGGCTAAAAAAAGGCTAGGACACCTTGAAATGATCATACAGCTAAAAATCTCAAGGCGGCAGCTAATTGTATGCTTGCTTGGTTTGAACTGCTACGTAATTGGGAAGCAATCGAAGTTAGTATAAGAGAAAATCCTTCCTTATTTAGTCTATAGTATCCTACAAAGCTGAAAGTATATCCATATCATAACGAAAATTTCATTCACCTTTTCTTACATACCTACAATTTGGAATGTCCAATGGATTGGTGGAATCACGCAGTCATAAACTAATTGATCTGAACCTGCAAGAATCTACTATTTTTTACTACGATAACATTTTTTCCTTTATGTTATCGGGAAAAATAGTAAAAATTAGTAGATTCTTGCAGTTCTGGAACAGACCATATATTAAATAGGTATTGCATTTATATCGTCCACTTTTATAAATTCATGATTTTTTTACGAGTTTGTTTGATTAAGATATTTACCTTTGGGTAATACGGCCGTACAACAGGCACACGCAATTTGTTAGTTAATTCCCTTACGAAATATCACCGATAATATTTTAGAAATGTGTCACAATTTCATCAAAACATTTTAATATTTTCTAAACTTATTTTCGTAGAGGATTTGCACAATTTTTGTTATCATTTACCGATATGGACATTCAATAATGGTATTAAAATGTTAAAGTAATAATTATGATTTTTATATCGTCAAAAATGTGATTTATTGCTATAAAAATATCACATGTGTACACACTTACTATGTATGTATAGAAGTTTCATGTCATAAAGTTTGGACATTAATCGATCTGAAATCATTGGTGTAAGGTGAAGTCCCTCCTTTAATCTACAAAAATCGATGTCGAAGTCTACAGTCCATATCGGATATGACTCATCGGATGTGACACCTGATTTTTTTCCATTTTTACTCATTTGCTTATAAGTGAAATTGTATGGTGATTATCATTTAATAATGTCGCAGATAAAAAGAAAACATTTTAATAATTGAACAAGAAACACAACAACGCTAACGACGGCAAAAGGACCGTTAATGCAAACTCATGATAAGTGGAAGTTAGATAAGATTAAAATACAAATATACAATGCACATCAACATTTATAGCTATTTCAACATTTTTTGTGTAGAAATATTTTCTGGAATGGCAATAAAATCGACAAAAACAGCTGATCAAGATTTTCTACTTTAAACGTCAAAAAATGCGTTAATGTTTGTTTACTCTTTGCACTGTGATTCAATCATAAAAAGCTTTGTTCCTTTACTTTTCTAATGGTAAAAGTAGCAAAAAAGAGAACTGTAACAATTTCTCTAACGTACAAATTTTGCACAAAAGTAAAATAGTAGATCTGGCAGCAATTAAAAAAAAAACAAACATGGCTGTTTTAAAAAATAACAACAAATAAACAAAATAAAGTTCACTCTTTTATATTTCACTGGTTTAAATTTTTTATTTTGCTTTGACAGTGCGTGTTGAACTTTTGCCTTAATTGTCAAATCACTGTTTGACAGTTTGGCAGATTTTCCACTTGTTACACCACGAAATTTGTCGAGCAGAAAGTAGTAAAAGAGAAAGCCATTTTCGCATGATCTCTCTTAAATTTTGCTTCAAGTTTTGCTACTTTTAGGGGTTAGAGAACGCTTTCTGAGTTAACAATGGTAATACTTTAACGTAAAGGAACAAAGCTATAGTTTGTTCTCACAGCTCAAATCGCCATCAGCTGTTTTTGCTGTGGGACCTGTTAATTGGGTCATGACCTGTTAGGTGTTGTCAGATGGCAATTGCCTTATAGTAGGTTTACATATAATCGGTTTTAATACATTTACTGAATTTCAAATGTCAATTCTCCATAAAGAAGGTTAACCCGGCAAAAAGCTCTAATTTTAACATGGTAGGTAAAATGATTCAGGATTATGGTTTTGATGCTGACAGTTTCCAGAGACCTGTTGATTCTTAAAAATATTTGAAAAATATTTACTTGTATATAAGATACATTTCCCAAACAATGTACTATTTTCAATCCGTTTAGTCACTAAACAATATTCTCAAAATTGAAATCAACATTTCCCGACTCCCTTCCTTTCGTATCTACTATGATAACAATTTCCAATCAAGGCCTATAGTCTTAAACATTTAAAGAAAAAAACCGATACCGCCACATTTTACTATTGCAAACATACAACCACACGATTTGATTGTTCATCAAGTATTGTGTTTGCGCCAAGTTTTGAAATTTGACACGTTTGTTTGTTGTTGCTCAAGTTGAGTATATGATGACGATTTTTTTTTGTTTCCATGAAGGAATAATAATTACAATCAGAATTTTGCTTAACATACTAGATGTGATTTAGAGATTGTCGATACTTATATGGTATCCATAATGCAACTCAGTGGCGGAATAAATAAATAAATTCATTCAAGCATTCAACCAACCAACAACGGGTATACAAAAGTTGAAAGACATTTTCGTTAAGAAAGATAAATAAATGTGTAATAAAAACAAAAATGTTGACGTAATTTTTTTTTGCTATACGAATTATATTATGATGAGTCATTTAGCATATAGAAATATGGTTCATCTGATCTTAGCCTATTTCAAAATGGCCTTTAATCATAATTTATTAAAACATTATCATTTCCTAATTTTTCAATTTGAAAACTATCCAAAATTCTTTTCTGTCTAAGTAATTTTGTTATATACTTAAGTTAACTGGTCCACAGTAAACAACAACTTTTATTTTTATTTAATAATATTATATACATATATTTTATATTTGTATGTCATTTGTTGGCGCAGTGCCAGTCTTTATTATTAAATGAAAATGAAAAAAAAAACTCAGCCATAGACAGGCATTAATGGTATTTCAAAAAATTAGTCAAACCAAAAACGAACAAGTGGCAGTTTTCTTTTATATAGCGCCATTAGTCAGTTTATGTGTGCAATATTAATCACTTGAGATTTATGTTTTGTTTCTCTCGTTTAATGTTATTTTTGAAAACAATTTTTGTACGTTTTCTAACTTCTGTCGACATATTGTTGGCCACTTTTAGAAAAAAAAGCAAAAACATAAATTATTCAAAAGTATTTAATGTGCATACAAAATGCTTTGACAAATTTACGCTAAGAGGCCTCTTTAATAAAAAATGCCTTGACAAACCCACGTTCAGAAGGCTCCTTATATTCCCCAAAATGCCTTGATAAATCCACGCTTAGATGCCCCTTAATACTCCCCCAAAATGCCTTGATAAACCCACGCACAGATGATTATTTATATCCGACCAAAAATGCCTTGATAAGTCCACGCTTAGATGCCCCTTAATACTCCCCCAAAATGCCTTGATAAACCCACGCACAGATGCCTATTTATATCCGACCAAAAATGCCTTGATAAACCCATGCTTAGATGCCTCTTTACATCCGACCAAAAATGCCTTGATAAACCCACGCTTAGATGCCTCTTTATATCCGACCAAAAATGTCTTGATAAATCCACGCTTAGATGCCTCTTTATATCCCACCAAAAATACATTGATAAACCCACGCTTAGATGCCTTTTTATATCCGACCAAAAATGCCTTGATAAATCCACGCTTAGATGCCTCTTTATATCCGACCAAAAATGCCTTGGTAAACCCACGCTTAGATGCCTCTTTATATCCGACCAAAATTTCCTTGATAAATCCACGCTTAGATGCCTCTATATATCCGACCAAAATTTCCTTGATAAATCCACGCTTAGATGCCTCCTTATATCCGACCAAACTTTCCTTGATAAATCAGCGCTTAGATTCCTCTTTATATCCGGCCAAAATTTCCTTGATAAACCCACGCTTAGATCTTTCTTTATATTCCGCCAACATTAGAGTTGTATAATATAAGCTCTGTTCCTTTACGTGCAAGAATCTTCAAGTTTTACCACTTTTTACTCGAAAAGCGTTCCTTTACTTCATGTAAGCATACAATTGATATGAGGGCAGTTTGCAACTTTAACTACCTTTGCTACTTTTACTATTTTTAAAAGTAAAGGAACAGACCAATAGTTAATTTGAAATATCTAGTTCAATAGTTCAGCTCTTTAAACTGAACTGGTTCAGTAATCTAGTTCATAGTTCAATATCCAGTTCAATTATTCTAAATGCCAAAATGCCTTGATAAAAGGCCTGTTCGATAATGGGTACTTTACACGATATGTTTTTTACATATGAGTTGTCACTTCTCCCATACAAAATGTATATGCAAAGTGACAACTCATATGCAAAAAACATATTGTGTAAAGTACCCATAACTTCGCAAGTAAAAAGTATATGCGAGTTCTTGCAACTACTTGCGAGTACTTCTCATTTCTCTTTTACTGAACAAGTTTGTTGTCGAACAACATTTTGTGAAAGTTTGTACAAATTTGTACAAACTTTTGAGTTATCGTACAGAACTAAAGTCACGTCACGTTTAGATGTCCATAAATACCTTCATAAACCCACGATATCGAAAAACGAAATCTTTTGAAATGCGTAGGCAAATGGGACGCGCAGTATGTTTACATCTACGTAAATGTAAACGTACTACTAGTGCCAGATTGCAGTCGCGAATTATAAAGCCGCATTTACATCTAACAGGTTTAAAAAAACAGGTGTCATTTAAGTTGTCAATTCTATTGAATATTTGTCAACTAAATGACGTATTTGTACCCCGTTCGCACTTAACCGGGTTTCAAATGCTAATTCCATAGCACAGACGTCAAATAAATCCTCATAAAGAAGGTTAACTCGGCAAAAGGATCTAATTTACTTTTAGTTTGTTGATAATCCAGAATACTTGACTTTATATGGCACCCAAGCTTAACAATATTTTCTGCAATACAAATTATAAATATTTGTTTCAGCATGATTTATAGATCAAATCGGTACTCGTCAAAGGTGTTAGCAGTTGATTGAAAGGCTTTCCCATATTTATTGGTAATTATAAATCACCATACAAAGCTTATCAACGAATAGGAGGGTGGATGTATTTTTTTTTTGTTCTTCTACTTTTAATGTTAAAATAATTGGGGAAAAAAAAACTACTCAAAAAGCAATAACTATCGATATTCGTTTGTTATAATGTGGTCTGTATATTGACCCCATTTCATTTAACAGATACATATAGAGCACGCTGCAAACGGTGGGGTTTGGGGGAAAACAAATTATCTAATGTATTATTATTATTAAATGGGGTTGTGTTAGTGGTGAGTGAACTGCATGTGCGTCTCTCACAATTGTGACAACTTTCATTATGGAAGTCCATATGTAATGCACATACATTATCACCCTACATATCGTCACCTGAAATGCCCAAAGACGTAACCCTCAAAGGGTTACCATGTGGGTTACGTCTTTGGGCATTTCAGGTGACGATATATACCTATTTGTTTCTTCTATGTGTGTACTTGATATAATATGATAGTTGTGGTTAATGATTAGTATCCATAAATGTTAAAACAAATCAACGTTGAAATAGCAAAATAATACATGAAGAGGGACTGTCTCTCTCTCTCCGTTGTTGAAATGAAAGTAAAGTTTATAAAAAAAACCAAAACAGAGCATTAACACCAACTATGGGTGAAATGGGAAAGTTACAATGGGTGAAATAGGCAATAGCAACAACAATGTACTTTAACTGTTTTCCTTTACATACATGTTGTGTATATGCAAAGTTCATAATAACAATAATAACGATGATGTCAAACTACATTGAAACTTAATTCTCTCATACTTACATACATCAACAACAAAGCTAATACAAATGCGTCACATAATTAATGTCAGATTTAATAACCTATGTGTGAATGTGCGCATGCGTTCAATGGTACATTGACCTCTAACTCATGGCATGTAACTTACAAAAGTTTATGATGTTTACGACAAAGATTTAATCACAAACGTCTGTGTGAATATGAAAAAGATTTACAAAAGCTATTACAAAATTATGGAACATGTTAAAAACAATCACACTGGCCATTACTTAGTCCAGGACCTAGAGTAAAGCTACATGAGAGAATTTTGTCGTGTATCATACCTCATGTTGGGCGCCAATAAAACAAATACTACATTACGAGTTTATTTTACTTCACAAGCTTACCAGCTTACTTAACGTTTCGATAAAGTTGGACGTCATTTCTGATCAAAGAATAAAAGAGCAAGGGCAACATATATCGCAATGTTCCTTATTTTTTTTATCAGAAATAACGCCCGACTTTACTGAAACGTTGGATGTGTTTTCGGCCTCTGTCCTCTTTCTCCATTTTTCAATAAAACCCTCGTTTAGACTATGCTCGATTTCGAAAATACAATATATGTCAAACAAATCGAGATAATGAACTTAATCATCGCATAAGTGCATAATCTAAATCATGATTTAGTTTGCAATTTTCTTTTCGACTTTTGCATTAACAAAAAAAAGTAAACATACTCTATTGTGGTAGCAGTAACAACTTTTGGTACTTTTGAGTGGAGTTGGATTTTTCTGCACAAATACAACACTGCTAGATTAGTGCCTGATTAAAAAAAAATAAGGCCAATTTCGTATTAAGCAATTAAATCCCCATGAAGGAGGTAAACCCTCCAAAACCTTTAATGAAAACAGGATACATGTTCTTTATAACCACGTTCCACTGTGATATACAAAATATAAAGTAATATATGTCATATTTACTTAGAAAACAATTGCAATGAATCGCAACGACGACAATAAACTCTAACAAATTCGCTTTAAATACAAATGTACCTTTTCTCATAATTTTTCATGCACTATTTCAACATTTAAGTGGGTGGGTGTCTGCCGCAAACGCAAACAAGTCTCATAAAAATCAACTCATCAAATTGCAAACATAAAATTGTCGTGTGTTTTGTCATTATAAAGAAGGTTGCAATAAATATCTGTGTCTGGCTAGAGAAGGCACAAAATCGTCGATGGCGCTATTGAAAGTATCGATACATTGTCATTATTTCTATGGTTTATAGCATGGCGGAATAAGAAGGTGTTACATCGATAACAACAATCGGGCCATTTACGACACCAATCGTCAAAATAACGTATTACTGTGAATTGCTTGTTTACCTTTTGTATGTAATTCAATAATGCAATTTTACAACTAATGTGATAATCAGCTGTTTTTGCCGTTGTACCTGTATTATTGTACCATGGTTTATAGTATGTTTACACAGTACTTCTAAACCTTGGAATTCCTGTGGATTTAAATTGTCATTTCCATTACATATAACATTTCCATAAATCCTCACAAAAAAGGCCTGTTAGACTATGAAATTATACTATGATTTAAACTGTCAATCCCATACAATATACGTCAAATAAAATCCAATGGATTTAGAACTACGATTTATTTGGTGTGTATACTATGGAATTGACATTTGAAATCGAGTGGATTTATATATCTAAACGTACTATAAGGCCATATTTATATTATAGCCTTTTGCAGGGTTGACCTTCTTTAGGCCGTCATCAGACCATCTGATTTTTTACATGTATGACATCAGCTGTTCTGTATATTAGTATACCCAAAGTGACAACGTACATGTGAAAAAGCAGATGGTCTGATGACGGCCTTATGAGGATTTGTTTGACGTATATGTAATGGAATTGGCATTTAAAACCCAGTTTGTTAAATCCGGTAATATATAAACGTACTATAAATTACCTTATAGACTATAAACTCATATTAAGTGCATTATCTCGACAACTTAAATCCCCTGGATTTGCTGAATCCAACATAGTCTATGTAGTACCCCGTATAAAATGATCTAAAACGGCGTTTGCATTGGAGCTTTTTGCCGGGTTAACATTCGTTATGAGGATTTATTTGACGTTTGTGCTATTGAATTGACATTTGAAACCCAGTGGGTTTATTAAATCCGGTTAAGTGCAAACGGGGTATAAGGCCATGTTTATATTATAGCTTTTTGCAGGGTTAACCTTCTTTATGACGATTTATTTGAAATATAAGCAATGGAATTGACATTTGAAACCCAGTGGGTTTGTTAAATCCGGTTATATATAAACGTACTATAAGGCAGGTTTTGTTTTATAAACTTTAACACATACTTACAGCGTGTTTTTGTAAAAAGTTTTTGCCCATTCGTTCGTCGATTTCATGAACGAAGACACAATTTGGTTTTCATAGCGGTTGACATTTGTATTCGTGTGACAAACAAATGAAAGCTTTTTATTTTCGTAATTTTTTTAGTTTTCGTAACAAAATCAGACGAACGAATACGAATAATAATATGTACCTCCGTTTCTTCATATTATCACAATTATTTTTGGACAAATTGGATTACATTTTTTCTTATTTTTGGTTTTTCATCTGTTTATCGGGGTTGCCATCAAGTGACACATTTTACGTGCAGATGCCTATGCAAAATTCACAAAATAAGTATCATGGAAACCCTGAAATATAAAAGCTTTTATGAAATAGACGAAAGCTTTCAGATAAAAACGAATGGTTCGTAAAATTTTACAAGAACCAAATTTTAAACGTATACGTTTTAGTACGAACGGTTCGTGTGACAGGCAAGCATTTTTACAAAAACACCCTGTTAAACTTTATTCCAACTCAAGAGTTTTACAAGTAGTAAATATTAGAGATCACAATAACTAAAAACAAATACAATCATTATTACTTATGTTATCGATTACCAGTAGTTACCGACAAAAATCGGTAAAATTAAAATGCAAAATTACGAATGAAAAGTTCAAATAAAAGTTGACAACACTCTTGCTATGGGTAGAACTTTACGACTGCTTTTTATTCGTCGCTAAGTTACCGAAAACCATCGGTAATTACTGAAATTATACGCATTTTAATTTTACCGACAATTGTCGGTAACTCAAAAAATGAGTTAGAGAATCGCACTACAGATCAGTGTTGCCACAGTCTAAATGTGCTGTAATTGTACGTTTACGAAATTGAGTGGTTTTCAACTGTTAATTATTTTGTGTATATGTCAAATGAAATTCCATCTGAAATCCATTGGATTTCATTTGACGTTTAAACAATGGAATTACGTGTGTTCGTTTACTCTACAGTACAATGCAAACGACCTTAGCCGATTACAAGAAGTTACTGAACTTGTACAAATTTGTAAAAATTGTTGAGTAAACGAACACAACTATTGACAGTTTAAATCGAGTGGATTTCGTCAAAGTAAACCTCGCATAAGCTGATATAAAGCTTTAATGTAAACATACTATTCAATTTTTTATCGCAAGTTCAAAAATAGCATAGCATACAAAATGCAGCATTTCTAATTTGTTGCTTAATTATTTATAACTTTAAACTTTCACTAAATAGATGTTCCAACTTTGAGTCTTAATTTTATGATAATTTGTGACAACTTTGGGTTCATTAACTTTTGTTTCTAAATGACAAACTATTAGCTATTATTTGTTGAAAATGTATATTCCCATGCTTAAATAAATAACACGATTATGGGTCAAGCGTTATTATAATTATTTCTGAAAAGCTATTAACATTTTATATAGAGATTACTTTTTGAACACTGTGCCAAGAAACGTGTCACGTTTTTTCATTCACTTATTCACTGTATGAACATAAGAAAATTATTTTTTATATACATACTAGCGGACCCGGCGAACTTCGTCTCGCTATTAAGCAATAAAATTTCATACAAAAACTCAATTTTCGATTTTTCCAATTTTCCGACTTTTCCAGAGAGATTTTCCAAAATTTTCTTCCGTAAAGACCTTCTCCTCGAAAATACGAATAACTGACAAAAAATTTTACAGATATCGGCCTAGCCGTTCTCATTTTATGAATTACTATACATTTTTTACACCATTTTTATATATATAGATTTCATTTAAAATTGATTTAGAATTTCTGTTCAAATAAATACATTTGTACATATATTTTGTTTAGATTCTATAATTAAAAAATGATGCAGCCATGATGATGGTGAAGTTGTCATCATCATCAACATCATCGCGTTTAATTAATTATAAATTTTGATATCTATATAAAAAAAATAAAAATAACAAGCATATATCTATCTAGATATACATATATAAATATGTATACATATCCAGCATCTTTTATATCGAAAAGATTGCTTCTTTTTGCCAAAAGTTTTGTCACACGGTTGTTGTGGCATTGTTTTGATTTTTTTTAAATTTAATTTTTAGTTAACATTTCTTGTTGTGTTTTTTGTTTCCTGGCTATTTGACATCAAAAATTGCAGCAGCACCAACATGTTTTTGGTTTTGTATCTCTCAACGTCAGGGTTAAAAATTATATCATCCAATAATAAATAACCTGTTCCTAGCTGCTATGGTACATACGTTATTTGTTTATATGGAATATCATTATGATTTATTATTAATTTTTTTGTTCACATAAATTCTTTAGCATATTATATCACAATTATCATTCAATAATTAATGGAACACAAGAGATGCTAATAAGAATAATAAATTGAAAGGTGCATGATCTAATGCTACATTTACATTTACGAAATCCACTCGATTTCAACTGACATTTCCATTGTTAGACTATACACTTATAACATATTTAAGTGAATTATCTCGATTTATTTGACAACTTAAATACATTATAGTGTAAATGTACTGTAAGCGATGTATTTCAGATTAGTTTTCATTTGACGTATACGCAAATAAATTGACAGTTGAAATCCACTCGATTTCGTAAATGTAAACTTACTATAAACATTTTAAGATGTTTGCTATAAACTTCCTTCTTCAGAATTAAGCTGAAAACAGATACAACAGCTGTGTCTGGTTACCCTAAAATTTGTAACAATTTGTACCAATTGTTGCTGGAAGTCGTCTGTTAACACAAAAAACCAGCAAAAGAGAGCGATTCGAGAGAGACATTTTGACAGTTCTTTCACTGAGAGCTTGCAAATTCTTGCTGGACAAATTTCTTCTAGCAAGCACTTGCAAGCTCTTCTTCTTCCTGAAAACAATCAATCAGGCGTTTTTAGTTTTTTGTTGATTTATGTTTGTGAACATCAAAAACAATTTTATTGTGGAAATAACATAGTCTAATTGTATTGTTTTATGGAGAACAAATTTGTAAAGTGGAAAAATACTTTTTTGTTACATTTTCTTTTTTATTTTTAATAAAATACAACGTGTTTGCTTCCTTTGTTGGCGGACAAATTGTTCTGTTTTGGCAAGTCAGCTGATTGCTTGCTGGTTTTTGCTGGAGGTGTCTGTTTACTTTTTACAATTTTCTAGCAAAAGAGAATAAAAACCCCTTACTCTCTGAGAAAGTTCTTGCTGGACAATTCTTGCTCTTGCTGGGAAAGTAACCAGACAGACTTAACGTTTGATTAAAGTTTTGTGTCGTTTTGGCCGTTTTTACACTGTTGGGCATGATGCCGAAAAATTCAAATTCATTTGAAATATATGCCGACAAACAGATAAACGCTGGACTTTGGTATCGTCGTCGCCCTGTTGTTGTTGTTTTTTTCTCGACGCCCAACGCAAAACTTTAATCAAACGTTGTATCTGTTTTTAGCTTTAATGATTTTATTATTATTCGAATGGCTTTAAATTGTCAATTCCTTTGCATATACGTCAAATATCCTCATAAAGAAGGACCTTGCATTCTTGTTCGTTAAATGAGTAGCACCGTTATAGTAAGTTTACATTTACGAAATCCACTCGATTTCAACTGTCAATTCCATTGCTTAAATGTCAAATGAAATTCAATGCACAGTAATTGACAGTTGAAATCGATTGGATTTTGTAAATGTAAACCAAGCATTAGGCTTGGTTGAGTTTATTCGACACAAAAGAGATCGTAAAATCTCCCTATTGTATCTGCATACATACATATATATGCGTGCTCTGACCTGTTTAGGACTTAACATTAAGGACTATCCCACTTAAATTAAACTTTTTTATCATTAAGACTTTAAATTAAAATGGTGTGATCAATGACTTTATCACGGTCAGCGATTGTGTGTAATGCTATGTCCTCATAAGCTCTGAAATTCTTAATGGTTAAAATGCTATCCTGTATTCCAGTTTGGTACTTGAGTAATTGATTAAAACTTTGGTTGGTTTTTTTGACATTAAGGAGACCGGAAACTCTTCTTCCTATTACATCCGCAAACGGATGTATCTACCACTACTTGCGTATAACCGCAATCCTGACATCGAATAACAGCTATTCCTAAAAGTCTGTACACCGGTTTACTAGAAGATCTTTTGGCTTTAATGATATACATTTACAGCAAGCATTCTTGTTCGGTAACTGAGTAATTGTGTTGGATTTGGTTGAGTTTTTTCGACATAAAGGCGATCGGAAATACCTTACCCTACTTGCATTGTAGGATTCGTCAATCAAGATTTCCATGTTTAACCTATAAAAGTAAAAATGTATACATATTTACATGTAACTTTCAATATAATTTATTATGACAACATTCCATATCGAATAATATAATTGCTGGAATAATTTAATTTGAAAGGTGATGCACAAAGTGACTGTCGTCATCAACGGCAACACCACCATGAGTATCATCATCATCATCATCGTGATCCCCATTAAAAACGCCAACATATCGATTGTAAACGGTGATGATTCAATTCATTTTTTTTTCTGTCGCTGTTTTCATTGATCATTGAATGCCATTCAAAAAGTTGTTATTGCTGTTGTCACTATTATATCTTTCAATGTCGATGTTGTTGTTTGTTGTCCACTTGGCGGCATTCCATAACAAATAAATATTCTAACCATATATGGGAACTGGGTTTATGGTACATACATATATCAATGTGAGTTGTTGTGTATTTGTTATTTATTTCTTATTAAATGAAAGTGAAATTAAGAGTTTGTTGTCTTTCTCAGTTGGTCTTGGGTGAAGATATTTTTGCAGCACTTTTGCAAACATTTTAATACAATTATGATTAATTGAACTATTAACCTTATTATTTGAGGAGCTATAAATTTAAAATATTACGGCCAGAGTTTTGTTTAAAATTTATGTTCATGTGTACTATTATTTATTGTTTATTGTTCATAAGTATGCCATTGCGATTAGGTCATGGAAATAATTTAAACGTTGTAGTCGGCGCGGTCGACAACTTGATCAGCTTTACTAAAATCTGCTTTAATAGCATGTCCACATAATATCTTTTTACCTGGTCCATCTCATTTATGATGATACATATTGACAATTTCACTAGGTTCACTAAATCTATTACTCTGTAAATATACTATAGAATAGGTTTACATTATGTAAATGTATCATAATATTACGTTTTCGTTGTGTAAATGTACAATAATAGTACGTCTACATTGTATAAATGCGCTATAATAGTACGTTTACATTGTGTAAATGCGCTATAATAATAGATTCTTGTTCGGTAAGGCCGCCATCAGTCCATCTGCTTTTTCACATGTATGACATCAGCTGTTCTGTATATTAGTATACCCAAAGTGACAACATACATGTGAAAAAGCAGATGGTCTGATGGCCGCCTAACTGAGTAGTAGCCATGGCACAATAATACAGGTACAGCGGCAAAAACAGCTGTTTATACACTAGTTGTCAAAATCCATTGTTGTGAATAAAAACAAATACAAAATGTAAACAAGCAATTCACAGTAATACATTATTGTGACCAAATTTGACGTTTGGTATTTGATGTAACACCTTCTTATTCCACCATGGTAGTAGCCTTGGGCTTTCTAAAGTTTATTCGTCATAAGGGAGATCATCCAATTGCATCCTACTTTATGGGGATATTGACAACTTTATATCATTTCCCAGTACTGTGTAAATGTACTATAATTATATTAAAATTAAGTTTTATTCGATCTTTTATTTTATACTACGTTTTCATTTACGAACGCAAAGGAATTGACAGTTTGGATCCACTCAATTTCGTAAGTGTAAAAGTACTATTAGAGATTTTTGTCGATAATAGGTGTGTTCGTTTACTCAATAGGTGTGTTCGTTTAATCGATAATTTGTACAAATTTGTATAAGTCCAGTAACTTCTTGGGATCGACTAAGCTCTTTTGCATTGTACTGTAGAGTAAACGAACAACATCCAGTAACAATTTGTACACATTTTGAGTAAGCGAACACACGGAACGACTAAAGGTTTGTCGAAAGTCACACTAGAGAGGTTGAATTAGCGTTAAATTAGGTGTTCTTAGATCGCCTTCGACTATCTGAATCGAAATACCATTGCCGCCTATTCATTCATTCATTCATTCATTGCGTGGCATTAAATTCGTAGAGAATTTTAAGGATGTACAAAAATATATATTCAAAAATAGTATGTATATGGTAAAGATGTCGTTTGTTAAAAAGTATAAAAATCATTATATTTAATTTATATCAAACATTTTAAATTTGAAACAAAAAAAAAAAAATGATTCACATGCCTAATAAACATTGCTGATCATCCATCTATGACCAAAATTGTTTATTCAACTGGACTGGGAAAATAAAATAACAAAAAACAAGCAGCTGCTTAATATCTCAAAAATTTTAGCGTTCACTTTATTTGTATACCCCACACTTTAGACAACAAATAGTCCACCACAAAGCAAAAAAACACACAAAAATCAATGAAGAATGGATATGACCCACTCATTTAGCCACATACACACAATTCGCGTTGTTGTCGTCGTTGGCGTTGCTATATAAATAAGTTATTGGGCCAATAACCAAAATATTTAAATATTCTAAAGTGACCACATATGTATACACACAAAAACCGCAACGAAGTAACACCTGTATTTCAGAATTTTAAATATTTTTCGTTTATTTGAAATCTGAACTTTGCCTCTTGGCAATTTTTATTATTTTTTGGTAGTTTCATTTTTATCTAATTGTCATATGGCAATAAAAAAACAACAGCAATAACATTTACTGTGCCACCACCCTGACATTATCATACAGGTGTGAAGATAGTTTGTTTAGAAGATAGAAGTAATAAATGAGAGACATGAGAATAAAACATCAGACTGTCGTCACTTCAAGGAACATCTAACGATATATTTTTTGAATAGCTATATCTGTGCATGAACATATGACGGGGGTATGAAAAGATTTAGAAAATAATAGTACGTTTACATTTAAGAAATCCACTGGATTTCAAATGTCAGACACCACATAAATAGACACCTCCGTTGCCTATCGCTGTCACTCCATGAACAGAAGAATGGTATAGTATCGTGGTTTACATAACAAAAAACTGAATGATGTACCCATAAATCTTTTGATATCGGTTGGGGACTTTTGCACTGCAGAGATGCACGACCAGCGATGGTGTTAATCTATGTCCTTCCCCATAATATTTAATGGATTACACGCTTTCAAGTAATATTGTTGGGTAACTTAGTAGAAACTTTGGGATTGGTTGAGTTTATTCGACATAAATGCGATCGTAAAGGGCAACCCAGTTCGAAATTTGCTCGGCCTTTTTTTATTTTTATTATGTCAGAAATGAAGCAGGAAAGCAAGGCGAGGGCATCTTATGTACCCAGCCCTTAAGGGCCCTGAACCACGCATATTGTATTTATAATTTACTTTAATTATTTTGCCTCCCTCTCCTTTGCCAGTTTTCAAAGTTAAAGCTCGCCAGTCTATTACTATTTGATAAAAATGCGTGTGTGTGGTCTTTTCTTTCCGTTTTTTTGCTATTTTCACAGATAAATAAAAAGATAGAAAAATTCTAATTTTATAGAATTGAAAAAGAAACAACAAAAATAAATTTGGCAGTGAGCTCAATGGAAGACAACAAAATAGTATTACAAAACAACCATAAAGAACAGATAAAGTGAATATTCAGCAAGCTAAAAAAAGTGACAACGACAAGTTAACACAATTTAAATTTATATGAATAGCAAAATGTTGTCATATGATTGAGACATATTAAGTTTTTTTGTGAGTTATTTGGACAAAAAAGTTTGCTGATAAATCAGAAAAAGTTTTTTTTTTTTGTATCCTAGACCGGTTTAAGGAATTATGTACTCGAGGTCAAATTAAAGAAAGGGAGAAAATATTTGTAACCAAAATATCGACCTTAATACCTATGATATATACCCCCAAAAATACGCAAATCATTAGGTCTGTTCGATAACTTCGCAAGTAAAAAGTAAAGTACGATTTAATTCAACTGATCAAACTTGCAAATTCTTACAAGGAAAATTTTGCTTGCAAAAACTTGTAAGTTCTCAGTAACAAAACTCTCCAAAATCCTCTCTCCATTCGCTCTCCTTTACTTTACAAGTTTGTTATCGAACAGCATTTTGTAAAAGTTTGTACCAATGCATATTTATATAAGGTAGAAGTGACAATCAGTTGTATTCTTACTTTTTTTGTAAATTTAGTTTTCAAAATGTAATAGGGTCTACTCATGAAATTTGAAACTTCGAAATTTGCTTCCATACAATATTGCTTTTTCATCCTAAACGTGTAATACAAATTACCTACGAGAGTTATGAACGCTTTAAATTTACATTTTGATTCAATTTTTTTCTATTTTAGAGGATTTTCAAAATGTATTTATGTTTTTCCTAAAAATATTTTTGGAACGACCCTATTATTCAATTTTTCTTTGACAATTAATTTTCAATAACAACAATGTTGTTTTTGTAAATTTGTTAGTTGTTGTAATTCATGCATATGCCTTATATGAATTTGCCTTGGTTTGTACAAATTTGTACAAACTTTTGGGTTATCGAACATACCTATTATTCAAACATTTATTGCGTTTTCGCCTTTACTAGGCGTTTACACAATACAGTCTGTCTGCAAATACAACTCTGATTTACTAAAACATACATACATTTTTCGGCTGTCTACCAGCTGTCCATCATTTTTTTACAGACAGCCGGGTTAACAAATTTTTGACATTTTTTGTAAAAATAAGTGAGATAATAATTGAAATGTGTTGAAAACAAAAGAACATGAACAAAAACAAAATATGTGAACCGAAAACATAAAGAAATCGACGATTTTCATTCATAATTCTAGAGCTGTTTTTGCAGTTGTCTGGACGTCTACGTCACACAGGCAAGTTTTGGGGTTTTGACAATCAATACATGTACTCAACTGTCCTGTCATGTGTAAACGCAGGGTTAATGATTGACATGTTGTCAAGTATTCTTGTTCTGTAACTGAGTAGTTGCATTGAATTTGGTTGAGTTCATGGTGGAATAAGAAGGTGTTACATCAAATCATACAAAACGTCAAATTTGCTCACAATAATGCATTACTGTGAATGGCTTGTTTACACTTTGTATGTGATTTTATTCACAATAATGCATTTTGACAACTGGTATGAAGATCAGCTGTTTTTGCCGCTGTACCTGTATTATTGTGCCATGGTTGAGTTCATTCGACATAATAACGATGGAAAACGTTGACAATTAAATTAGTCCATATTTACATTAGGCCAGTTTCCATGCTGTCAAGTATTCTTGTTCGGTAACTGAGTAGTTGCATTGGACTTGGTTGAGTTTGTTCGACAAAGAGGCGATGGGAACCTTAGCAATTAAATTAATTTCATCTATTAAATTATTCTTTAAGACGCAATTTTTATCTTATTTACAAGTTTCTAACATTATTTTGAATCGACAATAATTGACGCCTTACCTAAAAATCACTCGCAATAATTTACTAAAGTCTTATTAAAAATATGAAAATGTGGTAGGGAGGCTACTACTAAAACTTTTGCATAACACTTCTTATATGTACATTGTATTAGGTAATATAACTACTAATGTCAATTCCCAAAGTTCCAAAATTGCTTCGCTCTTCAGAAAAAAACACGATTTAATTGATTTATACAAGGATAATAAACTTATAAATGCTTGTCATTGTCAAACGCAGTTATGAAGGACATACCAATTTATTTCCCCTTGCTTATAAAACGAGTGTAGGAGTGAGTGTATGACCCATGGATTGGTCTGTTCTTTTACTTTTGAAAGTGGTAAAATCGGCAAAAGTAGTATAAGTTGTAAACTGCACTCATATGAATTGTATGGTGTCTGAAGTAAAGGAACGCCTTTCGAGTAAAAAGTTGTAAAACTTGAAGATTCTTGCACGTAAAGGAACAGAGCTGATATCTCTTACATACACTAACTATAGATTGCAAGTTATTCTAACGTAAAACAACTGTTTTAGTATAAAATAATAAATATTTAATGAGAAATAAGTAGCTTTTGAAGACCACACGAACCAACAAACAAGGTTATTTCAGTCGTGTCTACCATGTGATTGTCGATTGACCCTGTTTTCCTCTATAATTTGAAAATTAAAGTAAGGTAATGTCAACGAAACGGGAGCATACGAGAACAATAATACACCTAAAGCCAATGCGTTTCTTGAAGGTACTTTTAGGTTCAGATGTGTTCCACTAGATTAAGCTCTACGAAGATTTATGCAATAATACCATAGACAGACGGTAGCGTTAATGTGCATTAACAGCCTTAATGCAAATTAATTCGTGCATTCTCCACATTCTTAATGCACAGAATGAAACTGAATTTAAAGGGCATTTAGGTATTTCAATATGGCAATACCGTAAAAGAGATCCCATATTCATATGAGGGAGAGAGCATATTCATGCTCTCAGACACAATTTGCATTGCGAACAACAACAAAACAGTTGATTACCAGCAATCAGCTGTTTCGTAAATGCAGAAACTGTCGTCCGTCAGGGCAAAATTAAATGCAGTTCTTAATGCAAATTAACGCTGCCGCTTGGAAGCATGCAAATACAATCCCAATCTCTAAATCTAATTATGATCATAGTCCGATTTCTATATTAATCTACTTTTCCCAAAGATTTCGAGAGAATTGTTTATAGAAAATATCAGTATATGTGCAGTGTGAATCTTTGATTTCTAATTGGCAACAGTGGTTAGAGTCGTAAAAGGGTGACTCATGTACAACTTTTCGAAATCATATCTCGTCCGCTTTCATAAATGTCCATGATTTCTAGCCCTTATCACCTAGCAACCATTTTTATTCAAATATAAATCCAAGTACTTTGACATTTAACACATTTCATTTGAATTACAACAGTTAGATAAATAAACAGACATCGACAGTTAGACTGACGCTCAAATAATGAAAGCTTCATTAAAAGTAGGCCTTCATGTTTTTAATTATTTCAACTGCGTATTGTAGAAACCCAAATAACCAATAAATCCCTTCAAACGTTTACAAATCTTTTCTAATTATCACCATCAAATACTACTATTTTGGCCCAAATTGAAATAAATTTGTGCCCTTTTTGTTCGAACTGACTGACGACTATTTAATTAATTGAAGAGATTAAAAAGTATGCCACCCATTCTTTGTTGTTAGCCCCAATTTAGGCTTGGCCCTATCTAATCTATGTGAAATTCAATTAGAAATATCAAAGGTAACTCCAAAAAACAGCAGCGTACATATCAAAACTAAATTTTCATATTTGATAAGAATTTGGTTGTGAGCTTTTGTCAAACATTTTGAAGAGTCTCACAAAGAAATGGAATGCAATGAGAGCTACTTTAAAATTTTTTAAACAATATTGAATCTACCAATTGTTACCAAAGTCCATGACAAATAGTCATTTTGAAATAGGTTGACCTTTTCTTCTTTATTCTTTTATTTTTGTTATGTCAGAAATGAAGCAGGAAAGAAAGGCAACTTATGTACCCCGGCCTTAAAGGCCTACGTACATAATAAGCTGCCTCGTCTGGTTGCCTTGCTTGCTTCTGATAAAAGAATAAAACAGAAAAGAGCAACCCAGTTCGAAATTTGGTCGGCCTCCTTTATTCTTTCATTTTTATTATGTCAAAAATTAAGCAGGAAAGCAAGACAACCAGGCAAAGCAGCTTATGTACCCAGGCCTCAAGGTCTTTTGCATTGTACTGTAAAGAAAACGAACAACATCCATTAACAATTTGTAAAAATTTTGAGTAAACGAACACACATATTGCTACCAAATCCCTTAAAAACGAGGAGGTACAGTTTCCCATTAAAAGTTTTACCTGCTCGGTACAAAAGAGGCATGGCATTTTGGCTTAATTCATTTCTGGAAAAATAATAAATTCGAACCAAACAGTCCTTTACCTTTAGACTTTTACTATAGATTTGTTCCAGAACTAAAAAGTGTTTACAATTTTTACGACTTTTACACATTTTACTTGAAAACCCGTTCCCGTACACAAAAAAGTTGTAAAATGTTCACTTCTCTTTAAAATCTCTTTAAAAAATAGTAACATGGATGCCGGCGTCTGATTGGCTGGTACGCCGACTTTGAATTTTTTTTTAAGTTATAAAAAGTCAACGATTTATTAACGTAAAAAATTAATAACAAAACACCAACACCTTATCCTTTGTTCAAGCACCACACAGCAAACACTCAAAAATTGGGCAGTGGTTTCCTTGCTGTAGAGTAACTTCTTCTTCTTCTTACACACTATAAGAAGCTTTAAGTTTATTGTTCCAGGTTTTTTGACGTTTTTTCCACTTTTGCGTTCCCGAACTTTTTGAAAAAACTTTTGTGTGACAAAAATTTTTCTCTCTTTTATGATTTTTACTATTAAAAAGTACGGGAACAAAGCTTATAAAAACGTATGCAAGAGAGCCATCTGCCTATGTACGAGGCCTTTAAACTTCTAATCAGGTACTGTCTTTTAGTACATTTTCTTTTACGAAATCCAATCGATTTCAACTGTCAATTCCTTTGCGTATACGTCAAATGAAAACTCATCTGAAATCGATTCGATTTCATTTGACGTTTGAGCAATGGAATTGACAGTTGAAATCGAGTATATTTCGTAAATGTAAACATAGTATAAGATTTATGTATATGTTTTTGGTTTGCTTTTTGCGTTTCGCAATGATTTAATCAAGGGTGCCAAGTTGGTGGTTTTCCCGCTACTTGTGGTGATTTTTGCCGTACAAAAACCACAGTTTAAGCAGGAATGTCAACTGTTTTAAGGTAAAAATCGCTACAGACCTATGGTGCGTATGTGACTGTAGTGATTTTTACCTCGGAACAGTTGACATCCCTGGATTTAATATCTATTCTGATTAGCGCTTGAATGACTTACAGCCATGATGAAATAATAAGGTGGCGTAAAACGTCCAGCTGATTGGTTTCAATCTGTCAAATTTTTTGTTATTGTGAATAAATTGTATGAAAACGTAAACAAACATTTTGACATAGTGAAGAATTTTCCGCCAAAAATGAGTTGTTGTTGTGCTACTTACGTGACCTGTTAAATAGATCTTGCTTACAGCTAACGTCTAGGAAACAATAGCAGTTTGCGTTCCTCCATATGTTTTTCTTATGGATTTTCCTGCAAATGGCTTATTTAAAATCTTCCGAAATGTGTTACCCCTTTGGCAATTTCAACAGGTTTAATTATTGCAACTTATAATACGTTTAGATTTACGAAATCCATTCGATTTCAAATGTCAATTCCATGGCGTATAAATCAAATAAAATTCACTGAAATCCAACTTGGTTTGCTGATTTGATTTAGAAAATCTTATATTTTTCTTATTGAAACATATCCACTTTTCTGAAATTGTCTTTACTTTTTATATAAACACAACTGTACTCATTACTTCAATTTCAAATCAAATATTTACATTCCAATTAAAATTATTTAAAAAAAATAAAAAAAAACATATTTGCCACTTACAAATTGTACAAGTTTAATAATGCCAGGAACAGTTTGGAAATATCCAATATTAATCCTCAACGCTGTCAAACCGCCACCTGTACCACCGGGAGCAGCAGTTTGTGTGGTCTGAGTGCGTTCAACGGTAATTACGGTTTCCACCATTTTGTTAAAATATGATAATTATTGGTTATTAACTGGAATAAACAAATTGAAATTATTTCTTTTTTCTATTTTTCACAACGAACTTATTTTGTTTTGAAAATTCGTTAAATTTTTTCTTCGCTCTTTTCTTTTGTTACTGGGTTAAATATTATGACGTTCTCCAATATTTTATTTTGTATCTTTTTTTTTCAAAAATTATATTGTTCGTTTCACTTGTTAGCTTTTGTTTTTGGATTACTTTTTAACTTATTTTTTGTTTTTCCGTCAATAATTTCGTAGACGACCAATTTGAACAACGCACGTTTTATTACTAGCCCCAGCTAGCCTTCTAATTTCAGTTGGTTGTCAGCAGTTCTGGCCTGTCTGATGAATAAAAAACGCTCGATTATTTTGTCTCTCTGCTGACTGGGCAACCCGTTGCCATTGCATGCACACGCAATAAGTTAACAAAAACTGTTGTCGTCGCAGTTAACGTTGACGTTGCCAGAGTAAATAGTTGTTATTGTAATTATTGTGTTTGTTGTTGTATTGGTATCCACATTTCTTTTACTCAAATCTCTCAAAAAATTCAAATTAATCTACCTTTTGAATGTGTGAGTAGTGTGTTTGTGACGGCAGCCCCAACAGGTATTTGTTTTGGGGGGTTTTGTTTTGCTCTTCCCCAAAAACCGTTTTATTACTACTCTTCTACTCTCATTGTTATTTGAATATTTCGTTCTCTCTGTTATTGTGGAACTTATGAGATCATTTGTATCTGGTTTTTCGTTTTTCTCCATGTTTTGTTGTTGGGTATTTCATAAATGTTAGTCCATCGATGATCAATCGGTTAAATCATTCAAAATCGTAGTAGAACAGTGGGGGACATTTTTAATATGAGTATTTTCTAGTACGTTTTTATTAGCTCTTATTTTATTTAGATGGTATTTATTTATAACCGATGGTATGGCCTTTTATACATGGATAAAATGTATCCATAGATATTTTATGGATTATTCGTAGACTAAACACGGGTCGGGTGTACGAACTCAGTTGAAAAAATCCTCGTATCGAAACACAAATTTACAGTAACATTTGTAAGTAAAAAATAATCACTAAAGAAACAAAAAAACTCCAAAGCCAGATTGAATCCCAAATGAGACATTCTTGAAAGTACGTTGAATAAGCGTCTTTATATTTCTGAAAGTATGAAAAAATACATGAATCAAGGCCTCGGTATATACGATTGTGACGATCCACCCTTCTGGTTCTATCCCCTCCAGAGTTCGCTACCTTCTGGCCCCGGCCGTGCTCAGTCTGGGGCAGTTCTTTTCCTTTGGGGTATAGATTCGGATGCGTTCACACAAAAGTAAAGTTTTTAAGGTAGCTTTCATTGAGTATGTGTGAGTGAGTATATGTACATATATGTGTGTGAGTGAGTGAGTATAAATGTCTATAGGTGTGTGTGTGTGTGTGAAATGGTGTTAATTAAAGATGAGCAACATTAGATGTACGTTTGTTACTCCGTGGTCTTTACCCACCCAACCTGCTGACAACCCATTTTTATGCCAGCCCTTATGTACCTCCTAGAAGAGTACCTTCCCCTTTTGCGGCAAAATGAAAACCTTTACTGATTCATATTCAAAGAAGAAATGCTTATATTTCTAAACATGGATTATCTTCGATTAGGTTAACATTAAGATTCATAAGTTATATGGTGATTTATAATAAAGATATTAACATCTTTGTGTTTATTTCAGCTTGAGTCCATATTTTGTTGTAATTCAATTGTTTGAATAACAACAAAATATTTTAAAGTGGATATGAAATTGATTAGTTGCGGGCGAAGGGTAGGGAATACTATAGTTTCAGTTGTCACCAAACAACTTCATCAGTTCCCTTTTCGCCGACTCTGTATCGATAAACAGGTCAATAAAGCCATCTAGCAAATTAATTTTTTTTTTTTTTAAGTTTTTTCATTTTATTCATAAATATTGGTGTACATATGTTATATATTGTCCCAGCGCCTTCTAGGCTTTATTGGGACTAATCGTTTAGAAATTAACATATATGATTTGAACGTGTTTCAATACATGTATAATTTTTTTGTTTATTTATTTTGTTTTTTTAAATTACATCAGAAGCATTTCTGTATTATGCAATAAAAATGATTTTAAATCTCTTTTAAACGTAGATATTCTCAACAAATTCTTTAAAAAGTTAGGAATATTATTAAATTCCAAGCAACCTACATGTTCAATCCTTTGTTTGGTAATTTCCAGTCGACATCTTTTCACCTTCAAATTGGAACTATTTCGTGTGTTAACCGCAGTTTGATTAGCAGAGAATTGTATCGAACGGGATCCCATATTTCTCGTAACCTTAAACATGTATGTAAGCAATTGATATTTATATATTCCGTATATGGGCAGAATATTCTTTGCTACATTAGTATATAAATCATCCGTTGGATGTAACCTTGGTAAGTTATAGACAGCCTTCAACGCCTTGTTTTGGAGTCTCTGCAACGATTTCAAATTAGTGCTTTTTTTATACGCAAATATCATAGCCATATAGCTCAAGTGACTTTGAACTAGTGAGTTGTACAGCAAGAGCTTTGTTTTTACATCAAACGTATTTTTGAATTTGTGCAATATACCTATAGCTGGCGAAACTTTCGTTTTTAAATAGTCTATGTGTACGTTCCATGTCAGATTACTTTGAGAAATTTGCTGTATGGCCCTAAAGCTGTTTACCCTACAATTTGAGTCGAACTAAAGAATTTCATATCCACCACTGTTTTTATGTCGTCTTTGCTTCGCAAAGAATACGAACATAGGGAATGTTGCTTCAATAAGCGGGGGTAAAAACAACAAGAAAGTTGTTTTTGCATTACGCATTGGTCAACAAGGCCGTGCTGATGCCTATTTTTGTTGTTGACCAATGCGTAATGCAAAATTCCAATTTCCTCTTCAACAAATCGAACGCTTTTTGAGCCTCCTCTGTCCATATAAATTGCCTCTTCTTAGACAACAGTTCAGTCAGTGGAAAGGTTAAACTCGAAAATTCCCCGATAAACCGTCGGTACCAACCGATCATTCCCAAAAATTGTCTAAGGGCACGGACTGACGTTGGCGTCGGAAATTCGAATATGGCTTTCACCTTATCCGGATCGACTTTTAAGGACCCTTCTCCTACAATATAGCCTAAGTATTTAACCCTTTTTATGGCAAATGAGCTTTTCTTTACATTAATAGTCAGATTTGCCTTCCGAAAACGCATAGCCACTTCCTGAAGATGTTGCAGATGTTCCTCAAATCCCTCAGATACTATCAGCAAATCATCTAAATATACGAAGACACGGGACTTCAAATTATATGGAATGACAATGTCCATTAATCTGCACATTGTTTGGGGTGCATTGCAGAGCCCGAATGGCATTCTCGTAAATTGATAGAGTGGTCTATTTGGAATTGTGAAAGCGGTTTTGGCTTTTGAAGACTCGTCTAACGTAATTTGCCAAAAGGCATCCTTTAAGTCAACTTTCGAAATGTACTGTACAGCTGGTAGTCTCGACAGTATACCGATATTTGGTATCGGATACGAATCCTTCACTGTCACTGCATTTAATTTTCTACTATCTACACAAAACCTAACCTTTTCTGGCTTCACTATTAATACACCAGGGGAGGACCATGCAGATTGTGGACATTCCTCAATTACCCCTAACGAGAGCATCCTGTCGATTTCGGTGCACAATAGTTTCTCCTTAGCTGGCGATATAGGATAATACCTTTGTTTAATGGGTTTTGCATCCCCAGTATCGATGTTATGTTCAACCAGACTAGCGCATCCTAAACCCTCCTTTTCGGAATTAGGAAACATATTGACAATAGCATTTAATTTCTTCCTTTGTTCGTCCGATAATTCAATAAAATCAGAGTCAGCACAGTGACTATCGATTTCAGAAATGTCCTTATTTATATTTATCGAAATCTTAAATTTATTCCAAAAATCCATTCCACATATTATATCCTGTTTTATGGATTTTATTACTAAAAACTCAAATTTGTACTCCTGATTTTTAATACTAAATTCCAAATTTACCATTCCCGATATGTTTTGTCTTTGCCCATCTGCAGTTCTAACATTTCCGTGACACTTTTTAAAACTTTTACAACCAAATTTCCACCTATTACGCTTCTATTTGCCCCACTATCCAATAGTGCAAAATACAATTTCCCATCGATAGATAATGGCAAAAATGGTCTAGTGTCATTATCTTTCTTCACTATTGACGACACTGTAAATTTCTTAAAGGATTTTAAATTTTTCCAAAAATTTCTCATTCGAATGGCACTACGAGTTGATTTTGATTTATTATCTAAACTAACTTTGATACGTACTCTTTTACTTTCCATCAAGTCCTGTGGAATTAGCTCAATTTGACCGTTAAATCCCGTTTCACTCCTTTTACTTCCTTCTGAGTTAATTATATGGTCTATTTTCTTGACAAAGCATGAGGATGTCCTCTCTTTAATTGAGGGACATCCCTTTTGGAGTTTCCCGACGTATTACATTTTGCGCATTTAGGTTTGTACGTATTCTTTTGTCCGCAACCGTAACAAAATATAGTCTTCTCCTGTATACACTCCTTATATGTGTGGCCATTCTCTCCACAATTCCAGCATAGTATTTTCCTGTTCAACTCTAACACATCACAGTCGACTATAACGTCTTCCATTTCATCTACTTTCTTATCAATTTCGTACACGTTTCCTTTATCATGGAACTGTCTAAAACGACTAGTAGTTTGTGTGTCCCCTACGAATTTCTCATGCTTCCTAACCGCCTTTCTTAATTCCGCTACGCTACCAATATTAACATGCAATAACTCATGACGTATTTCGGTCCTTAAATTCCGTAACAAGGTTTCACACATTTCGTCCTCATTCATTGGTGTTTGAAGTTTATCACATAATCCCATCATCAAATCGCAATAGTCGTCAAATGTCTCATGTTGTTTTTGTCTTCTACGACGGATATCATCTCTAACATCGTAATCATTGTTGAATTCTTTGTATTGTCTTTTTAGGGCAGTTGTAAGTTCGGACCATACTATAGTATCATTTTGGCGATGGTATCTCCAAAACCATCCTAAAGCTCTGCCATCGAACAGTAAATGAACGTACTTGCACAACAATTGAAAATCACCTCCAAGTGTGTTGGAGGTCATTATATTGACCCTATAAATAAATTCATCTATGGGAATATCGTTACTTTTTCCACTGAAGGTTAACCTCCACTTCCTTATAACGTTCATAGTCTTTTCAGACGAATCTGGAGGTGCGTTGGGTCTGTTATTCAATTCTCCAGTGGGCGTAGATACGGTTGGATTAATAGATCTGCCCCCTATATTCTGGTTTGTATTATTATCAAACTACTAATCTCAGTTGTTATCTCCCGCCTCATATCGGAAAGAGATTCAGAAATAATCACACGTACCCTATCCTCATCTAATGCATTTGAAGTACATGTGGGAATATCCGCTGCTCCGCTTCGTGATCCTCTAGCTGCACCCCTATTATTCCTATTCTGTGATCTAGTAGTACGTCAATTTTCCTCTTCTCCATTAACAACAAAAGATACGTTATTACTTCTCTCCAAATCGTCTGCTGTCAAATCTTCAACACTTCGGGTAATAGGCATTTTCGAATGATATACTATATTATTTCTTTACGCAAAATATTCAAATAAAAAAAAAAATCTCTTAATAACTCCAAAAATTATAGAATTATGCCACTACTCGGAAGAAGGTTACTCTTACAAGTGGTACAATTATTGTTATTATTACTATAATTTTTCCTGAATTAACACCATTATCGTCGAATATCATCTCTGAGGTATGTTTCTAGATAATCATCCAGTTACAAAAAAAAATCTTCCCAGATATGATTATTCTAAAAAAATTGAATTTCAGTTTGAGGGTAAATAACTGACAAATTATCAGTACTTAAATCCGACTCTTACCTTAATGCAATTTATATGAAGAAGTGTGTTAATCTAAGAAGTAATGCCATTGGTATGGTTCAACACAAACGTTCAAATCCAAAATTCCAATAAGACTTTCATCTAAGATTTGTGTATATGTATATGTGCGGAAATGTCGACACATCTCGCAGGGTATCTAAATCCGAAAACTGGAAATTCCACATTGAGATATGCCTACATTTTATAAGTGTTTATACTTAGGACCTCAACAGAAGAAGTAGATGACATATGATCTTCAATAATTGTTTAGCTGTTGAGGCCCCACGTTGGGCACCATTTAATTTATGTGACGATCCACCCTTCTGGTTCTATCCCCTCCAGAGTTCGCTACCTTCTGGCCCCGGCCGTGCTCAGTCTGGGGCAGTTCTTTTCCTTTGGGGTATAGATTCGGATGCGTTCACACAAAAGTAAAGTTTTTAAGGTAGCTTTCATTGAGTATGTGTGAGTGAGTATATGTATGTGAGTGAGTATAAGGGCCTGTTCATGTATTTCGATAAGAAAATGAATGCGCAAGAAAAACTACCAAATTTGAGTGTGTTTTTAAAATTTATTTTTTGTTTTGAAGGAAAAGCAAAGGCAATAATATTTCCAAAACTAAAGTTTGGGTGTGTTTCATGCGCACACATTTTCGTTTCGAAATACATAAACTGGGGGTAAATGTCTATAGGTGTGTGTGTGTGAAATGGTGTTAATTAAAGATGAGCAACATTAGATGTACGTTTGTTACTCCGTGGTCTTTACCCACCCTACCTGCTGACAACCCATTTTTATGCCAGCCCTTATGTACCTCCTAGAAGAGTACCTTCCCCTTTTGCGGCAAAATGAAAACCTTTACTGATTCATATTCAAAGAAGAAACGCTTATATTTCTAAACATGGATTATCTTCGATTAGGTTAACATTAAGATTCATAAGTTATATGATGATTTATAATAAAGATATTAATATTTTCAAATTGGTATTTTAACGTAATAAAAAAAATCGCGTTTTTAGAAATAGTGTAATTCAAGATCAAAACAAGATAGTTATTGAATACAAAAAAATGAGGAATGAATAAACTATGTAGATTTCGTTTAAGTTAAATCTGTGTATCGTGGTTGTATATGGAATGAACAAATAAAAATAATTCGATCTGGACTTACCCAAGAAATCCCACGCAGTCTCCAGGCCTGATGACGGAGGATTTTGATGCCAATTTGTCACTATAGATTTTAAAAAGAATTCATTTCATATCCCACGATTTTGATGATGTGATATATGTGTGAGAACTTATGATAGTAAATAAGAATACAGCCTTTGAGTACTCCTTTTTTAAATTAGATTCTTCCAAGAAATGGTTAGTGGAGATTTTGATCCTTTTGTTGGTTTAATAATAATGATGAATATTCAACATCCCGATTACTCAATTTAATTTGAAATGCCAATCACTGCGAAATGTTGCTTTATATATATTCTATAATGTTGCAATCACAGCTTTTAATTTCCAGGATAATAATAACGAGCCTCCAGATCAAACATTCAAGAATTGGTAAGGTTTCGGTCTTCAAATTATAATGATTCCAGGATATTCTATTTATTGTCCCAATTGGAAATTATGCAATTTTTATCTTCCAGGATAATCATACGTGACTTCAGGTAATGGCTTTCAAATGGTAAAAGGAGTCGCTATTGAAATGATCCTTTTTATTTTGATTTAAGGATAACCAGAATATTTTCCAATATTAAATTTCAGAATCTTTTATATTATATATTTTTTTTATTTTTTTTTTGATATATCTGGCAGAGCTCTATTGGGTGTCTATTCAGAAAAGACAGTTCACAACCCAAAAATATTTCCTTTTATATATTTCCCATATAACACAATTATTTTCATTCAGCCTACTTTTTAAACAAAACCTCCTATGCCACTTAATTAATTTATGTTTACAATTCTAATGAATAAGTTCTGCATTACAAACATGTTGGTTTCTGTGCGGGACTTGGTACTAACCAAAGTCACAAGATCTCATTCACAACACATCAAATGTACAGCCCACTAATAAACAGCCTCACACAGTTTTTTGACTACATGTGGGAGACAATTGCAGCTGTGTGGAAATAACGTCCGCCCTGCAAAAAACTTGTAAATGAATAAGATTGTTAGAGTTGGCAATGCCATCTGCCTTAAAAAAATCCGGTGCATTGAATTCCTAAATGCAAATTTGCAATAAATTCAGCATATATAGAAGGAAAAATTTAGGGTAGAGACATAGTCAGATTGCCGCACATAATACACCTGATGAGCGCTTCTCACCAAAGTGCGAAACATGTAGTGTAGTGGTTTGTGATGACAATTTCTCTGACATTCTTTTTCAGTTACAAAAAACCTTCTGATGAATTAGCTCGTCTCGAAAGAGAAAAAATAACAAAATGCTTAATGATACAAAAAACACAAGGTTCAGCCTTCAAAATCTCCCAATATCTACATAAACAACCAGAAAATTGATATTGATTCTAAAGCAAAGAATCTCGGGGTAGTATTTAATAGCTCACTGAGTTGGTCAGATCACATAAATTCTGTTACTGGCCAAACGTATGCAAAGCTATAAGCATTATGGATTGTACATTCGTACACCCCGATATATATACGCATCCTCATAGCCAAAACATTCCTTGTTCCAGGATTGATTTATGGATGCGAGATGTTTGCAAACTGCGACTCTATAAGCCTCCGTAAGCTTAACGTTGTTTTCAATAGCATTATACACTGTGTGTATGGTGTGAATAGAAGGTAGTATGTCACCCAAACTGCACTTTCCCTCTACGGATTCAGTTTAAACATCCTACTCGAAACTAAGGTTTTACTCTTTTTGCACAAAATCATTGTAAGCCAAAAACCTAAATACATATTTGAAAAGCTCGGTTTTTCTCGTCCACACCGTGGAAGAAAGTTAGTACCATTTGGAGGACAAAGCCATGTATGTGAATGGCAATTTTTTCATTACCACAATACGTCTTTGGAACACATTACTCCACAATATACAAAGCATCAGCAACGCAATTATATTAAAAAAAAAACAAATAATCCAAAAAGAAGTCATGGCGGTGAACTTGCGTTCGTAATTGACCGGAACTTAAGCAACTGATTATTAGATCATTCCGTCCCACATACTTCCGAAGATATCATCGAGACAATGGCAATCTTAAGGCCTGCGTACATAAGCTGCTTTGCCTGATTGCCTTGCTTTGCTGCTTCAATAAAAAATAAAAGAACAAAGAAGGCCGACCCAATTTCCAACTGATGGCAACCCAGTTCAAAATTTCGTCTTTATTCTATTATCTTTATTACGTCAGAAATGAAGCAGGAAAGCAAGGCAATCAGGCAGAGCGGCTTATGTACGCAGGCCTTTAGTTCTTACTGGAGCTTCGGAAACGTCAATATGTAGATACCGCGTGTCAGCAGCCTTGGGCCAGGCTATCAGCCTTCGAAATCCATCATGAACTTTGGGGCTGACGTGTCAGTCACATTGCAGACCAAATCGATTCTTCTGAATTCTCGCCGATTATTGAGGACTTCCTACACAGTTCCAGCTACCCTGTCATTAAAATAATGAGCGCGTCGCTTCTTCATTTACATCTTGGCAAGTCTGCGATACCTTGCACCGGATCTCACTACCCGATTCTCACTACGATAGAAAAATCCAGCTATTAGGGTAACCCTAGTATTACCACATAAAATTCAACAAGCAGTAGTTTTTAAGTTATTACATTTCTTTTGCACATTGTTAGTACACAGTCAACAGTAATTTTGTAACCACCAATTGAAACACACATCATCTGTACATCTTTCGTCATATTCCTTTGTTCATCACAATTAATACTGTTACGGAATTAGATTTAACTAATCTCCGTGTAGACGTTGTTTTATTCCCCAGTACGATTTGTACCAAATAAAACAGGGTTCGTTTTAGATTACGTTTCTACAATGCTTTATTTACTTTATTACACTTATTCGGAACCGACTTTAATTACTAAGCACACAGCTTGTCTCTAGTTAGCACGCAGCTCTTCTTTAACCGATCTGTTAGAGTTGTGTCGTTCCGGAACGAACTAGTTCAAAGGAACTACTCCACAAGAGGAACGACCGATACTAGGTCCGACTATGCGGTTCAACTAGTTCCTTTTGCTCCCTCGTTCGTTTTCTCCCATTCTTTTGTTCTTATTGTTCATTCGGTTTCACAAGCTGATATAGTTCCATCAGTTTATGTAACATCAGTTGTCTCTCTCTCTCTTTTATTAGTGAATAAGAAATGTCATTGTGTCATTTCGTTTTCCATTTCTTACTAAGCTGTTCTGGCCGAATAAGTAAACAGCAATTTAATTTGCAAAACCTGCACGAACGATATGAGCTGAGTGAACACGTGTGAGGGTGGGTATACATATAAAGGTTGGTACTAAGAGGAACTACTAGCAAAATAAACGATAATTACATGATTATGGCAAAAGCACTTCAAATGAAAGGTAAAATAAGAACTAGAATGATGAAGAGAACTCTACATGGTAGTTGTTGTTGCTTAAATAAAGTAACTGCGTAATAAAACGTTACAATTCAAATTTTTAAATTAACGGAAATTAAACTAAATTAACCTAAACCTATCAGTTACATTCGTAAAAATACTTTATTTCAACTCATAAAACAACTTTAAGTTTTATTCAATAAATGAATTAATTGGTATGTTTTAACCATCGTCTTTCATTCAATAGACCACCTCCGTAAGAATATAACACCAGCGATGTATCCGATACATATAGAGAATATGGTTGCCGAATGTTAGGGGCCCTTTGCTCCTTAAGCAGTCAAGCGAAAAAGATCCTACCAGTACCCAAATGTTTCATTTTAGGAGGCACAAATCTACGAGATCCGCCAGTCATCCTCAGATTCTCCAAGAATCCCCACCCTGTCCGACGAAATCAGTAACCTCATCAACCAGCATCGCACAAAGAGAAATGGGTTAAAAATTTGGACAACTGTGAAGCTAGTTCACACAATTTCTGGGCAACAGTAAAGAATCTTACAGAAGCCAACACGCAGACAGGAAACATAGCTGTGATTCGGAGGTGTTGACACCGTACATGTCTAAAAATGAGCGCCAAAGTTCTACCAGGTAACGTAAGTAGCAAAACAACAACTGCGCAATTTATTCACAATAAAAAAATTTGACAGATTTAAATCACGACGCTTGCGTTTTACGCAACCTTATCATTACCCATAACAATGCTGCAATAGTAACATCAACGGTTCGAACTCCAGAAGTAGCTGGCTGGAAGAGAGACTCACTAGATAAAGAAATATTCGCCCACAGAACTTCAGGGAACTCATGGAAAACATGGCGGAAAAGCTAATTCCACAGACAACACAGGCATGTAACGCATCCATGAAAAAGAGAAAACGAGTAGGCATAGCCCCAGTACATTGGTGGAACGCTGAAATCGCTGAATTATGCAAGGATTGTCTTCGTGCTAAAAGACGCTTTGTAAGAACACGAAATAGAGACGATAACGAAGCTTATGGACAGATTCTCAAGATGAAGAAGAAAGCTCTCAAAAAAGCAATACAAAGAAGCAAAAGAGCATGTTTCCTAACAATTTGTGATGATGTAGAAAACCAGCCGTTTGGACTAGCCTACAAGATTGTGACAAAAAACTGAAGTGCTTTAGCTCCTGTACACCTACAGACGCTAAAACGCTAAGTAATATTGTGAGTCACCTCTTTCCGCATCAAAACAACATGGGCAACATACGACCCCGGTGAACAATTTGTTTACCCCCCTCTCACATCAGCGGAGATAAATCTTGCCATCTCGAAAATCGATGATTCCAAAGCGCCAGGCCTATATGGAATTCCCAATTATGTCCTAAAAGAGATTGTAAAGTGCTGAGGTGGGCAGTTGCTTACATTATTTAACACTTGCTTGGAATTTGGATCTTTTCCATCAATATGGAAAAGGCTAGTGCTACTGCCTAAAAATGGCAAGCCTCTGAAAAGCCCTCGTCATATCACACACTATGTATAATAGATACATGCGGAAAACTCCTTGAGAGCATTACCCGCGATAGACTGGAAGATTGCATCAAACGTGCAGAAGGCTTATCCGAATGTCAATTTGGCTTCAGAAAAAATAGATCTACGATTGATGCAATAAAAATGGTAATCGATGTCGCAAAGGCAGCAATACATGGTCAAAGCTGGAAAAAAGGGACGAAAGAATAGTGTGTGGTCGGAACACTAGATGTTAAAAATGGTTTCAACACAGCTAATTGGGAGAATATTTTAAAGGCTCTGCGACGGTTAAATGTCCCGGCATATCTTGTTGCCATAATCCAGGACCATTTCCGCAACAGAATCCTGATATATGAAACTGAAGAAGGTACAAAGGAATACCAAATAACAGGAGGTGTGCCACAAGGATCTGTTCTTGGACGGCTTCTATGGAACGTGATGTATGATGGTGTTCTACGTTTAAAACTTCCAGAGAAAACTAATATCATTGGGTTTGCGGATGATATAGCGGTGGTTATTGTTGCAAAAACAACCGAAGAAGCATGAACAGTAACAGAGGCCAGCATACAGTTGGTTAGATCATGACTGTTCTCCAAAAGGCCTGGCATTAACCGATCAAAAAACGAAAGCAGTCTTAATTACAAGTCGTAGAGTGGTAGAAAGAATAAATATTCAAATTGGAGAATGCACAATAACAGCAACGGAAAGCTTGAAATACCTCGGCGTTATCATAAACAATCGCCTGTCTTTTAAAGACCATTTAGACTACATAAAGGCAAAAGCCGGAAACACTTCTAAAGCGCTGAGCCGTATTATGCCAAACACAAGGGGACTAATATACTTAAGTAGAAAAATTCTCACAGGAGTTGTCAAGAATATAATTCTCTACGCAGCACAATATGGGCACAATCCATGATGTACGCCACGTACTATGAAAAGATTGGCTCGGTATTTGGACTTGCAGTACTACGTGTATGCTGTGCATATAGGACTGGGTCTGACGATGCAGCCTATGTTATCGCCGCTATGATACCTATTGGTATCCCAGCGAGAGAATCTGAATTCATATTCAATTCCCGGAGGTCGCGGGAAACCGATATAGATCCAGACATCACAAGAAGACGGAACATTCTCGAGTGGCAAAACAGGTGATCAGCACCTACAAAAAGTAGATGGACGTATTCACTGATACGGAATGTGGACAGTTAGTTCAACAGGCGGCATGGTTATCTGACCCAATTTCTTTCCGGACAAGGATGCTTCAGGTCCTATTTATATCGTTTTGGCCTGGACCGCTCCCCTACTTTGTCCTTCCTGTGTGGAGCAAGTAGAAGACCCTTATCATGTTTTTTTTTTTGTGTCCGCGATATATTGTAGAGAGGGCAAACTTAGAGCGGCATGTTAACAGTGAAGTACGTGTTGCAAATATAATTGAAATAATGATGCTGTCTCTCGACAATTGGGAGTATGTCTCTGAGTACGTGAAGACAATCATATTGGAACTACGCCGACAAGATGAGATTCGAAGGCGAATAATAAATAGCAGGGTTCTTTAGAACGTTTCCCCCTGCGACGAAAAGCTTATACGACGGTACCGCAGCGACAGAGGATCTGAGTAAAGGGGTTATTTTAGCGTGTTAAAGTCTCGCACACCTGGCGAAATCAGGTAGCCAGAGTCTTTCGATGATTTTTCCCCGTCCAAAAACAAAAGAAGAGCTAAACAGTCGAAAGACCGGCTGCAAAAGGATCAGAAAATCTGACTCTATCGGTCAATGGAGATTTGAAAAATGGCGAGGATATCTCCGCTACCGAAACCTGACAAAGCAGCTATCAAAGGAAATTCGGTCTGTGATGGTGCTGTGAACCTTTTTGAATCCAGCCTAGTTTTATGCGAGAGAACGGATGATCTCTCGCATAAAACTAGGCTAGATTCAAAAAGGTTCACAGCACCATCACAGACCTCACAACAGCATTGCAAATATCTTAAACCGAACAAGACCTACCGAAAGGACGATAGTAGTAGACCTGGTATTGTTATATTTATTTTACACACTCGATCATGCAGTCCTGTTTGGTAATGAAATGGCAGACAGGCATAACTGAAATTCAGAGGTAAGAAGTCTAAGAGGAGGGTGACGCAAGGAGATTTATTATCTCCCTTAGTATTTCACTTTTACGTCTCCAATTTTCCTGCCCCTCCAGACGAGGTAAAGCTTTTGACTTACACAGATGACTGCCCCATTATGATCACCGGAGTATGCATCAATGACCAGAAGGACAAAATCAATGGCAGGCAGGCACATGTAAAATTCAGAGGTAAAATGTTTAAGAGTCGGAAAGTAAAACAGCGGATTTAATTTCTCCCTTGCTATTTCACTTTTACGTATTTAATGTTCCTGCCCCTCTAGAGTAAAAGTGGAGTAAAATTGTTGTCTTACGCAGATGACTGCAGGGGAAGTTAAACATGGTGCACCGCAAGTAGGTTTAATCTCTCCCTTGTTATTTCACTTCACCCGAAGTATGCATCAATGAACTGAGGAACAAAATCAACTGCTAGCTCGCCAGCCAGGCTACTTGCAACTTGAAGGAAACAAACTTGCAGCTATCAGCGCCAAAATCCAAAGCAGCCATCTTCATGTCATGTACAACGGAGGTATGAAGGATATTGGACATCATGGTTGGGAACAGGACAGTGATATTCGACAACTTCCTTACCTGCCCAAAACATGTAGTCGTTATAGATTCCAAAGTCGGATATCACTTAAAGGCAAGGGCACAGATATCTTGTTCACTATAAAGCAGTAAGTCACTTATAAAGCAGTAAATCGTTCAATCCTAAAGATCAGAATGTTGGAGACTGGAAAACACCAACAATCCAAAACCCGAAAATATTCGGCGTGATCTTTGACAATCTTCTTACCTTCTCGACACATGCAGTTGCTGCAAAACCCTAAGTTCAGAAAAGAAATATGATACTCAAAGCCCTATTGGGAACCACTTCGGGCAAGGACAGGGAGATCTTGCTCACTACTAAAAAAGCAGTTAGCCGCTTAGTCATAAGTCTGTTTGGTCCTCATTTTTAAGCGACAACCACCCAAAAAACAATGTCCTATGAACCGCTACCGGATGTATCCACGTATCGAGTGTGAAGCACCTGCATCAAGAGGCAAGGATGCTGTCAGTCCCGTAACGTAATGTGTTGCTCACTCAATAGTTACTGCTGGCACGTAATCATCCATCGCATCACAACTACCATATTGTGGAACAGGATACATTCCCTATGCGCATTTGGAAGGACATCCGGCGTTAAAAGACCGACATCCAAGATGTCGGACCAATGCACATCTGCCGATAATTATAATTTACCCTAATTTTCAAATAAATAAAACACAATTATTTTATTATTAAATGTTCGTAATTTTTATTAATTCTTCGTCAACGGCTGTCAATATCCCACACTTAAGCCATGTAGAAGGAAGTCTGGACCTTTTGAATCCAGGGAATGTAGGCAGAGACACGGGTATAAATTGAAGGCATTTGAGCCAAACCACAAGGAATGTAGCCCCAGGAAACAATACCAATCAATTCAGCATCACCCTTGGTACCGAATTCCTTGACCAATGGACCACCGGAATCACCGTTACAGGCAGAAATGCTTTGTTGCAAAGAGTCGGAACAGACATTGGTTTCATGCAATGGAGCATCGGCGGGCAAAGTGGCCTTGCACTTGTTGAATTCAACAATTTCAGTGGTAACAGTTTGCAAGGTACTGGCAGCAGTCAAGACATACGATTTAGGTTGACCCCAACCATACAAGTGTGTCTCACCATCATGGATCTCCTCGTAGGCAGGCAAAGCAACAGGTTTCACCCATTCGTTAAGTTCAAAAGGTTGCGAGACATGCAACATGGCAATATCGTAGGGACCAACACCACCATCGTACTGTTCATGAACCAAACCATAGTCGACAACACGAGATTGGGTCTTTTCATCGAAGGTGGTACGCTTGTGGAGACCAGCAACAATACCCATACCAACAGGATTGGTAATGCAATGGGCAGCGGTAAGGACCCAATTCTTGTTAATCAAACTGCCACCACAAATGTGTGAGTGCTTGGAGGTGCGGCTCAACGACACAATATAGGGGGCAGAATGAGGTTCGGCTTCCTCGCCTTTAATGATGTGGCCGGTGGCAAAGCTTGGAATTAGGCGCTGGGCAGCAGATGATAGTGAGCCAGCACTGGCACAGGCCACAAACAGAGCAAGGAGCACAAAAACTTTCATGTTGTCGTTCTAAATAAAAAGATTGACTGTTGTTCGATTTGGTTATGGCCATGGCTTTTATAGAAAATATCTTCAAATTCAGTTAGTGTTTGCTAAAATTATCGTTATATTTTTGAGATTTACAACTTCTGCTATTTTTTGTCCAACCTTAGATTAGATCAAAATAAATGTGTATCATCTAGCAATATTATTTGGCCTTACACAATTTAGCCCATTGACAGTTCTATGTTTAGGCTGCTTGTGCCAAAATAGTTAATCTGATAAACAAAATCGATGCAGTCAAATTTAATCTACCGCACTCGGCAAATTATTAAAAACAATTATAAATCTTACGGGAATATAAAAAAAATCTAATTCCGATTAAAAACTGCTAGGAATAGGAAAAAAAACTTGAAGTGGACGAAAAATCCTATAAAAGAAAGGGTCATAACCAAATCGAACAACAGTCAATCTTTTTATTTAGAACGACAACATGAAAGTTTTTGTGCTCCTTGCTCTGTTTGTGGCCTGTGCCAGTGCTGGCTCACTATCATCTGCTGCCCAGCGCCTAATTCCAAGCTTTGCCACCGGCCACATCATTAAAGGCGAGGAAGCCGAACCTCATTCTGCCCCCTACATTGTGTCGTTGAGCCGCACCTCCAAGCACTCACACATTTGTGGTGGCAGTTTGATTAACAAGAATTGGGTCCTTACCGCTGCCCATTGCATTACCAATCCTGTTGGTATGGGTATTGTTGCTGGTCTCCACAAGCGTACCACCTTCGATGAAAAGACCCAATCTCGTGTTGTCGATTATGGTTTGGTTCATGAACAGTATGACGGTGGTGTTGGTCCCTACGATATTGCCATGTTACATGTCTCCCAGCCTTTTGAACTCAACGAATGGGTGAAACCTGTTGCCCTGCCTGCCTACGAAGAAATCCATGATGGTGAGACTCACTTGTATGGTTGGGGTCAACCTAAATCGTATGTCTTGACTGCTGCCAGTACCTTGCAAACTGTTACCACTGAAATTGTTGAATTCAACAAGTGCAAGGCCACTTTGCCCGCCGATGCTCCATTGCATGAAACCAATGTCTGTTCCGACTCTTTGCAACAAAGCATTTCTGCCTGTAACGGTGATTCCGGTGGTCCATTGGTCAAGGAATTCGGTACCAAGGGTGATGCTGAATTGATTGGTATTGTTTCCTGGGGCTACATTCCTTGTGGTTTGGCTCAAATGCCTTCCATTTATACCCGTGTCTCTGCCTACATTCCTTGGATTCAAAAGGTCCAGACTTCCTTCTACATGGCTTAAGTGTGGGATATTGACAGCCGTTGACGAAGAATTAATAAAAATTACGAGCATTTAATTACAAAATAATTGTGTTTTATTTAATTTGAAATTCAGCGCAAATTATTGTTCTGCTCCAAAATTGCAAGGATATACTAAGTTGCAATATTTTCCGACATCATAAACCAAAAATTGTTATCTTAGTAAAAATTTGAAGATTCTTGCAGATTCTGGGACAGATATTATTATGTTTAGTGCGTCTGTCTTTTGTAAGTCCAGATTTACATTCGCCAATTATCCTTGCTGCAATTTTTCTCGATTGACCTCATGCGAGTTGACAACTTGCTGGACTGCTCGAGTATGAATATTCTTCATTCGATATCCATTGTATAGCGTATGAATTTCAAGCAATAAGTCGTTGATAAATGGGTTTCTCCAATTCCCAATTTTATTGAATAAATTCGAACAGCAAAATTAAAACAATATTTGTAATAAGAAAAAAACTGAATAAAAAACAGTATACTAAGATTTAATAGAAAATAATAATGTACTTGTGATGAGAGCTACTGGATATAACATTTCTGCCCCCTTCGCATAGACTATCTAGGGAGAATATGCAAGTTGCCGTTTCTTAATTCGTGTGGATCTTCGTAGTTATTGTTGCGTAGGGGGGCATTTCTATACTGGCGTAGAAACTCATTAAGATTAGTTTGTATGTCGGCCTTGTTCGTTCCCATTGACTTAAGGGCGTCCTTAATAGTACGTACCGAGCGTTCGGCATGACCATTTGTCTATGGATGATATGGTGCCGTTAGTTTATGATACTTTACACCAACATTCTTTAGAAAGTTCGAGAATTCGGCCGATGTGAAGTTTGTTCCGTTGTCTTAAACGATGGTAATTGGAACTCCGTATGCCGAAAACAGCTCATCAAATATTGATATTGTAGCATTAGCTGTGATGGTTCTTGTTAGCTTCACCTCAATCCACTTACTAAACGCATCAGTAATCACTAGAAACATCGTTCCCAAAAAAGGGACCATGGACCCTTGGGATACTCCCAATGGTGTTCCTTAAACTTGGGCGGATTATGTGCACATTTCGCACAATCATTGCAACTGTTAGCCACTTGTTCAATGTCGGCGTCCAACCCAGGCCAATATACAAAAGAGCGGGCCATGCCCTTCATCTTAACGATGCCTAAATGTGCCGAATGTAAATCCATTAAAATTCTTTTCTGGAGAGAAGCCGGAATTACAACGCGGTGATCGAACACCAAGCAACCACCCGTTAGTTTGTAGTTCACCTCCGGCGATTTATAGCCCAGTTTTCTCAAACACGTGCCGGACTCCAGAAGTTTTACGATTTCACCTAATTTAGCATCCTTTCTTGTTTCATTTGCAATCTGATGCGACTTCACCGACTTCGAATCCATCATTTTGATCTACTCTCGTACTATACAATTGATTGTTGCAATCGGCTCTTATCATTCTAGAACAAAAATCGGCATTTGTATTAGATTTTGTTGGCTTAAACACAACGTCGAAATCGAAGTTCCCATGATAATCAGCGTAGTTGGCCATTCGGCTAATACATAGTATCGGCAATGATTTATTAGGGTGCAATATTTGGGACAAAGGCTTGTGGTCCGTAACAAAGTTCAATGCCGTGCATAAAGATATAAAAAGAACTTCTGTACAGCTAGAGGGAGGCTCTATGGATATTTCTGTTCCGCCACTGTTAGTGTACGACTTGCGTATGCTATTGGCCGTTCTTCTCCATTGTGTAAACGGTGTGACAATACTGCTCCCAGTCCCACCTGACTGGCATCGGTTGCCAATAACAACGGCAGTTTGGGATCATATGGCATTAAAACTCCTGGAGAAATTAATAAATTCTTTATATCTTCATAGGCTTTATCTGCCTCAGTATTCCATTGAAATTTTTCTTGGGTTAGGATGTTTCGCAAAGGCCTACTTCTGGTAGAGAGATTTGGTATGAACGAGTTGTAATAGGATGCTTTGAAAAATAGCTGCAGTTCCTCCTTTGTTTGCGGTTTTCGAGCATCGCGCACCGCTTCAATATGCCTATCCGATTTATGGATACCACTTCCATCTATTTTGATCCAAAAATTCAACAGCAGAAGCCGCAAATACACATTTTGACCTATTTAGACGGAGACCAAAATCTCGAAGTCTATCCAAAGTAGCTTGAAGGTTAGAAATCATTTCATCGAAATTTGCAGCATGGACCAAATTTTATCAAAAAAACTACAAACATTAGGAACCCCTTGTAAAACAGTTTCCATTCTACGTTGCCAAATTGCTGGTATATTTGCTGCACCATATACTGCACGCTTTGGTCGGATTAGACCGTGTGTTGGGGTGTTTAAAGTTAATGCTTCTGCGAATTTGTCATCTATGGTAAGATGGGAGTATGCATCAGTGATGTCTAAATGACAGAATAGTTTGGCATTGTTCATTTTATTCAATATCATTTCGACTTTTGGTGTAGGGTGTTCGTCTATGATCATTCTGGGGTTTAGTGTCGGTTTATAATTACCAGTTATTCTTATCTTTCCATTTTTCTTTGTCACCACATGGGTAGACGAAGCCCACTCGGAGTACTCCACTTTCTCATATAATCCTGTTCTAATTTTTGCATCGATTTCGGCAGCATACGCATCACGCAAAGCCAATGGAATCTCCCTAGCCCTAGTGAAGACAGGTGATGATCCGGGCTTTAAGTGCAACTTAGCTGGAGGGCCCTCCAGTTTCCCTGCAGATTCACTAAATAGGTCATCATACTTGTGCAACAGCTGCTGTAATACTCGAGTTTGTTCCTCAGATAATGATGGTGCCGCTACCTTTATTGAATTCACCTGATCCGACACAGCAAACAGTTCGCCCATGTCGATTTCATTTAAAAAGTGAGAAATCCATTCTCTTCCGAAAAGGGAATCAAAGTTGCCATCGACAACGTAGATATTTAACCTTCGATTGGTCGCTCCTACTTTAACATCAACTGGTACACGCCCGATACATGGGATTCTGTGGCCCGTATAGCTAGAAAACTGTCTGTCCGATTTCTGAATTCGAGCTATCGTTTTATCTTTTGTAGGGTTTGCTTACTTATTATTCCGCACGGAGCTCCTCCATATCCACTTCATACCCATTAATGATCACCCGAATAATTTTTTTGTCCATAGATTTAATAGATTTATGCTTTACCATATCAACGGAATTCAGACATTGCACAGAATCATATCTGTATATGAACAGTCCTTAGGCTCTTTTGGGTGGATAAGATTTCGTAATGCATCATTTAATTGCATGCCCATATGTATGGTACTCCTCAGTTGGTACCTTGCTGAGATTCAGAGCTAGATCAAAACGCTGAAAATAGTCTTGTACAGACGATGTATCCGTTGTCTTATATTCCGGGATTGTGAATGAAGGTGGTTTTCTAGATGAATTGGCTTGCTCATTTGCATTCTGTTGTTGAGAAAACGATGTTAATGCAGTTTGAGTAACTTCTGATACCGCTTGTCTTAAAGCATCTGCAAACATTGCAGTTAATTCTCGGGTTTCCTCCTCACCCAATACCATGGTAATCCCACTTCTGACACCAAAATTATAACGTATGAATTTCAAGCAATAAGTCGTTGATAAATGGGTGTCTCCAATTCCCAATTTTATTGAATAAATTCGAACAGCAAAATTAAAACAATATTTGTAATAAGAAAAAAACTGAATAAAAAACAGTATACTAAGATTCAATAGAAAATAACAATGTACTTGTGATGAGAGCTACTGGATATAACACATTGGTATGTCATCATGGATGTAATTTCGAATGTGCCTAGAGAATGGATGCTGTTCCACAATATGGTGGTTGGGAGGCAATAGATGATGACGTGCCAGCAGTATCTGTCGAGTGAGCAATACATACACGGAAAAAAACGTCTCTCTAACATATGTCCCAAATATATATTGCAGCAAACATATATTTGTTTGCAAACAGTCCCAAACATAACATATGTTTGGGTCCTGCAAACAAATATATGTTTGGGCACGGTTTAATTAGAAAGGTTAGCTAAAACTATCTGTCAGTTTAATTTTTTTCTTTCGAATATTCCTAAAACTTCAAAATTATATACACAATCTGTGTATGTGTGTGTGCTGCTTGAAAAATATACCAAACGATTTTAATAACAATCGAATTCAATGATTTTTGAAATTGTTTTTAGAACATTTGTATGGAAGAAATGGGTGCCACAGTGGTGCAATGTATGCACACCCGCCTTGCATACATAAGGTCGTGGGTTCGATTCCCCGGTCAGGCAACATCAAAACACTTTTCAACGGTGGCAAAATACCCCTCAGTAATGTTGGCGACATTTCCTGAGTATTTCAGGCATGAAAAACTTCTCTACAAAAGTGGTGCCTTAGACACGCCGTTCGGACTCAGCGATAAACTGTAGGTCCCATATCATTCAGCTAATATGGATCGGGGTGCACTCATTGATATGAGAGAAGTCTCCCTTGTCCCTTATGGGATGTTCGATTATGTGGAGAAACTTTGACAATTCGTTCATTTTTCGCGTTTTTTATAAAATGCTCAAAAAACGTATTGAAAACAAAACCCACTTGTTGCTTTTGTGTTTAGTAATTTTGACGTTTTAGGAATTCGGGAAAAACCAGGGTTCTATAGTTTGTTTTCATCTGGATCTACCTCTTTACTTATACCATGTGTTTGGGTGCAAACAAATTATATGTTTGGATGCAAACAAATACAAACCCAAAAGCCAAAAAAATAAACACAAGGAAACGTAAATTTCAATGTGAAACACACTTGCTCTCAGTAAGCACTCACTGGTGCATGTGTTTATTTTTTTGGCTTTTGGGTTTGTATTTGTTTGTACCGAATGAAATAATTTACAAAAAGTCGCACTTTTAAAAAGAAAAAAAATATATAGAAACATCCAAGGCCTATAGAAGGTCGGCCATGCAGAGTTCTGTTAACAACTTTTGACAACAAACATAATAGGTTTTATATTATTGTGTAAACCACAGTTTATACAGTTGGACACTATGCCCACCTGATTGTTATGTTTTTTGTTGTCCAAAACATTATTGTGATTTAAAATACAAAGAAACTCAAATCACAATAATATAAAATCTATTATGTTTGTTGTCAAAAGTTGTTAACAGAATTCTGAATGGCCGACCTTCTATAGGCCTTGGTATAAACTGTGGAAACATCGTTGAACGCTTCTCCTTAGTTGTGAAATAAAACACATTTTCCTCAAAGTAGAAATCATCAGCGGGAAATCTGGAATCAAATGATTATATAATGTAATAAATAAGTACATCCATATTTCAAATATGTACATATGTATGTATATGAAAAATGTATTGATATAATTATCAATATTAAATGCGATTTCTCCTTGTCTAATATCATATTTCCATTCACCTTTTTGATTCAATGATACAATTTCCAATTATAAAATGTATTGGGCATTTAATTTACTAAAAAGCACCATTTATTTAAGAACACACAAAACACTGATTGTTTCACTCACTTTACCGTCTTTTCTCAACGAGTGTATTTAGAAAACTGAAAAAGAACAACATAATTAATACCATTTTTTTCTTTTCCTCTCCGCTTGCTACGTTGGTTAACAACAACAAAAAGCACAAAACACACGTGTTTCGTTATAAAACAGCATTCTGCAGCCGCGAGAGCCCTGTTGTTACTCTCTTTGTCAAAAATCATCTCTCCACCCATAAAAATATGTTCTAACATAAAAAATATATTGGCACCCAAACAAATAAAATTGAGATATGTTACAAAATATATTTGTTTGGACACAAACAAGTTATGTTTGGATCCAAACATATTTCTAACATATATTTTTCTGCGTGTATAATACTATGCATAATACTTTTTTGGGCAAAAAATGGGCCACTGTATACACGCAGAGAAAAAATATGTTTGATCCAACAATATTCCAAGAGCAAAATATGTATTGTTAACATATTGTTGGATTCGTCATGTAGTATTGTAAATCCAAAAATAGTTTGTGTCAACTGAACAATATTTCTCTCTTTTCTTCGAAAATTTGTTTCTCTTCTCTCGCTATTCGATGCCGTGTTGAAAAAACAATTTTGGTGAGTTGTGGTGTGTTTGCATGACATGCTGCCCTTTACCTTTGTTTTTGTGTGTATGTACTTGTGAGACTCTTGTTTTTATTTGTTTCCGTTTTGTTTCATTCTTCTTTCCTTTTCATGTTTGTTATGGTGTTTAATTATTCCTAATGTTGTGGTGGGTTCTTGTGGCTTTTTGTTTGTCTTTGTTGTCAGCCAATGCAGCAAACCATGTATTGTGTTCGTCAATGATTGCAATGTTATACGCGACATTTATATCCAAGTTATGCGAAAAGTGTATATGAGAAGTATATGCACTCAAATCAAAAATTTCTGGGCTGGTTTTCTGTATTGACAATACTTTTTGTAAACAAAATTAGATTATGATAGTTCCTACAATCAGTATTGTTAACGATTTTAACAATATTGCGGAAATTCGAAAGTTGTTTTTGTTTTCTATGTTTGGAACAAAAGATGGTATTTTTGGATTTGGATTTCAATGTTTGAACAAAACAAATACATTTTTGGAACCAAAACATATATTTTTGTTCCAACAAAAGCGAAAAATATTTTTTCTCTGCGTGTATGAAGCCATAAATCTAATCAAGTAGTATTTTAATCTGAAAATCAAACCTATACTTGACCGATTTAGTTATTGCGATAAAACTTTAAAATTAAATATTGGTGCCGCACTGTCTTGTTTGTTATAAGTGGCGACACTAATTTATAGCACATGTATGTAACTATTTGTGCGGAATCCTTAATTCTATTTGGTTAGACCTGATTAAAATAATTCATTTTTATGCGATACACAATATTGTGTTAATATATGTACATTTATTTCCAAAACCTGCATTTATCTACAGCAGTAGTGCGATTTTCTAACTTCTTTTTTGAGTTACCCACAGTCCTTCGTACAATTTAAACAATTTTGAGTCGATTTAGTCCTGTCTGTTTGTGTGTTGGCTAGCTGGTGCGCACGACTACTCTCAAACGGATCAATCCATTTCTTTTTGTCCGAAGATGGACCATGTGGCCGACATGGTCCTCTGTAATTTGCTACGGGTTCAATGTTTCTGTGTCTATCTAAAATGACTGATTATTCACTTTTCCTTGTTTTTCTTAAACTATTTTTTCAAAATGCAGTTTGTCTAGGCCTAACAGAATTTTATTTTGTTCCCATCCCGATGTTGTTAGAATCATTAAAAATCACCGGCCTCACTACATTTCGTATTTTATTTAAAGTTAATTTACAATTCAATAATAATAATTCTAATATTATTTCACCTGTTCAAAACCAAAACATGCTTGTCTTGCATAGCCTTAATCGAATTGATAAGGACACTTTTGTTGCATTTCATTCTAAATCATATCAAAATTCTACAAAAGCGTCAATGGATGTCTGGCCAAACAAAGAGATGGTTATAAATCTTATTAAACAAAAATAAATAAACATTGGAGTTAATAATTTTGATTACTAATCTTCCGATAAAAAGATTCGGGTTAGTTAAGTATAAAAGGCATCGGAATTTCCGAAAATAAATATCAGTCAATTTTATTTCGAAAGTGACAACATGAAAGTTTTTGTGCTCCTTGCTTTGTTTGTGGCCTGTGCCAGTGCTGGCTCACTATCATCTGCTGCCCAGCGCCTTATTCCAAGCTTTGCCACCGGCCACATCATTAAAGGCGAGGACGCCGAACCTCATTCTGCCCCCTACATTGTGTCGTTGAGCCGCACCTCCAAGCACTCACACATTTGTGGTGGCAGTTTGATTAACAAGAATTGGGTCCTTACCGCTGCCCATTGCATTACCAATCCTGTTGGTATGGGTATTGTTGCTGGTCTCCACAAGCGTACCACCTTCGATGAAAAGACCCAATCTCGTGTTGTCGACTATGGTTTGGTTCATGAACAGTACGATGGTGGTGTTGGTCCCTACGATATTGCCATGTTGCATGTCTCGCAACCTTTTGATCTTAACGAATGGGTGAAACCTGTTGCATTGCCTGCCTACGAGGAGATCCATGATGGTGAGACACACTTGTATGGTTGGGGTCAACCTAAGTCGTATGTCTTGACTGCTGCCAGTACTTTGCAAACTGTTACCACTGAAATTGTTGAATTCAACAAGTGCAAGGCCACTTTGCCCGCTGATGCTCCATTGCATGAAACCAATGTCTGTTCCGACTCTTTGCAACAAAGCATTTCTGCCTGCAATGGTGATTCTGGCGGTCCATTGGTCAAGGAATTCGGTACCAAGGGTGATGCTGAATTGATTGGTATTGTTTCCTGGGGCTACATTCCTTGTGGTTTGGCTCAAATGCCTTCCATTTATACTCGTGTCTCTGCCTACATTCCTTGGATCCAGAAAGTCCAGACTTCCTTCTACATGGCTTAAGGAGGGGATGGGATTGAACATTTCTTGCACCATCATTTAATAAAAATTGAGAAAATTTAATACGAAGCGATATGTGTTTTATTTAAATGTTATAATAGCTGGTTTACATTGAACCTTTTGCCGGGTTATAGACCATTTAGATATGACCTCATTAGCCGGATTTAGCGCATTATCAGGATTTGTTTGCTAAATCCGGCGATAATTTACCAGATTTCCCATATAAAAATAAATCCTCGTATTGAATGGATTTGTTTTAAATGCGGCATAAATCCTCGTGTACAACTCTGTTTTTTGCAGCATGTTGTTAGAAAATACAAACAGCCTGTTTCACTATGTCGAACGAAAGAAAAATTACTTATCTCGTGTATGATTTTCACAGCCTGTTTCTGTATGTCGAAAGAAGAATGTGTGCGAATGAAACACGCCTAAACTTTAGTTTTCGAAATAATTTTACCTTTGCTTTTGCTTCAAAACAAAAACAAAAAAAAAATGAAAAACACACAAGAGTTTGGACGTGTTTCGTTCGCACACATTCTTCGTTCGACATACAGAAACTGACTGTCAAATTTTGTAGTTGTTTCGAAGCAAGGTGTTGGGTGTTTTTCGTTCGCATTCATTTTCTTTCGACAGGCCCAAAAAGTTACAAGCTGGCACAAGAAACAAGGTAGATGCATCGGTGAATTGCTACAACAAAAACAATTTAAAATGTAAAAATTACTATATCTCAGGTTGTCGCAGAGAGCTGTGGATTGAACGGACGACGTGAACATACCGACGAATGTAATCTCTTATAATTTGGGAGTAGTCAGTGGTTGGAATTCGGTTACCATCGACCAGAACATTCAGTCCTATGCTCATTTTCGCTGTACATAAGGTGAAAAGAATGGCCACAGATTTAGTGGCGGATATTTGCAGATTCCTCGAGCGGGAAAAAGTGTTAAGATCGTTTAAATATGAGTTGAGCTTTCACAAATGTCATTGGGGAAGGTATCCGACGCCAAGATCGATATCTACCGATATCAATGTCGTCTAGAGGGGGCGCAAAATGCAAAAGGTAGATTTTCAAATGTTTCGGTGATAATGCCCACCTTTGGAAACTTCCTGTTTCGCTACACAAAACTTCAACTTCTTGTTCCTGAATTCCTTGAACGACTGGCATCCGCATAAATAATTGATTACCCAACATTTAAAAATTGTGTGAAGTGTTTGACAGTATAAAAGGCTTTTGATAAGTTGGGCGCCACATATTCTGTCGCAACGCAAGGCTTGTTCAACTTTAATCCTCGACTGATATGTGTGCAGATGGCAGCGATATTGTAGTGCTCTGCTGCTTACGAAACCCATGCTGATGATCGACAACTGGATAGCTATTTCTGATACTGGGGAATAGTATGGGCGACAAAAGCGAACTCGGTCTGTATTATTCTCCTTTGCTGGCATTCTTGCCTGGCTTTAGTAGCTGGAAAATCCGGTCCATTTTCTAGACTTCGGGAACGATGTGGATGGCTAGCAACAGGCTGAGAACTTTGGTGAGATACTCGAATGCCGACTTATTCTGCTGTTTCAAGATTACCAGGATTGTACATCAGGGCCCAAGGCTTTGGCTGATTTAGCGTCCCTGATGGCATTGTAAATTGTGGTGTTTTCTTCTGTCCTCTTTGCCCTGTCACTACAGGGGTGCTCGACAAAATGTTCGGATCAGACAGCGTAACGTCGCCAAACGTGACTGAGGTCCTATCTTCCTTCTTTGCTGTTCTAGAGTTACTTTACCGTTGCCCTGATTCACTTATTCCGGCTCCAATGTTGCAACTCTTCAGATGATTTATCCACTTGTTTCACTTGTGCTCTCTGACAGACCTGTTAACTTCCAGTGCCAGCACGCTGACAATGGTGCAACTGGTGTTGGCACTACTATGCTCTGATCTAACTTCGAATATTTGACAGACAGCTCGTATAACGAGCGGCTGAACGTCCCAGAACGTCCTTTCTGCAATCCGAACATTAAAGGGTTGGGCAGGTCTCTGATGTGGTGATTTGTGAACTTTCTTAAATGATTGATAAAAGTATGGCATTCTGAGGTAATGAAGTCAGACGACCTGTTGATGGAGATGAGTCCGGCCTAAGAGAAACGGCAGGTTGTCAGGTTGGTTATGTCTGGAGATTATTTACCTCATTGACCGTACAAATCTGGTTATCCAACGCTATACCCCTGCAGACAATATCTAGGACTGAATGCCACAAATCATGAAATTCCCTAAGGCAAGTCGGTTATGACAATCGAAAAGTGGGTTAATATTGGGTTTTTAACCTGAAGTACAGCTATTTATCGACGTAATTAATATGTTATTCAACTCTACCTCGGCAGTTCCGCAACTGACTGCTACACCCATACTTCTCTGAAAGACCCTTTGGGTCTTTTTATACCCTCAGCCTTTAGGCTAAGGAGGGTATATACACTTTGATACGATGAAAATGTGCCTCATCGAAATGGTTTCAGACCCCAAGTATGTTTGGACGAAATGTGTTTCAGACAATTTGGAGTCGATCTAGCCATGTCCGTCCGTCTATCCTGCTGGCTGGAGCTCACTATAGCTCTTAGGGCCATCTCTCGAATCGCTTTGATTTTTGTTTTAGCAACTTGTATTTACTGCCCTCCATACGACGGTACAAGTTTCATCAGGGGCAAGTCCATACTTCCTGAGCAAATAGCATGAAAGTTGCAAAAAACCCCTATGACACCGTGTAAGGTGGTTGGAGCGCACGATAACTCTCGAACGGATCAGCCGATTCGGTCCAAAATATGGTCTTAGTAATATTTTGTCCAAACATAGTTTAAGTTTGAAGATAAGCCATATCGGACCACTCCTTCAGGTACCTCCCCCACAAAAAGTTCAAAAATGTTCGGAAAAATTGTTCGTACGGTAATTCTTGAAGGGAGTGGTCGAATTGGTCTATACTTTACACATCCTAATATATCTACCAGATATAGATCAGGTTCAAATATGGACTATATTTGTCCACTCTATCCGGTACCTCCCACACAAAATTTCGGATAAGTTCACTTTAAGACCTGATATCGAATCACTTGGATTTTTGTTGAAGCAACTTGCATTCGCTGCCTCATTTACGATGGCAACATTTTTTTACGGGCAAGTCCATACTTCTTGAGCAAACAGCCCGAAGAGTGTAAAAACCCCCTGTGGTACCATATGTTGCGGCTGGAGATCCACTTCCATAACGGTCAATGTCGATCCATTCCTTTTAGTATCTCCTCCCCAAAACTTTTGATCTTTAATCCTAATCAACATTTTTGTCTGTTCAAACGCCCAACATTTTTAAAACACCCTAAATACATACGTATTTTGGGAAAAAATTGTTTCAATATACACAGGCTGAGGGTATATCTCTGTCGGCAAAGCCGACTGATACTTTTTTTACTTGTTATTTATATTTTTCATACAGTCCGATCATTAATGTGAGTTCTGAACACCCAGTTCTGACCCAAAATAAAACACATTTTTTTATTATTTTTGCAGAATTTATTTTTTATTAAAAACTTGTCATTCGCAATTCCATCACATCACCAATTCCTCCTTAAGCCGATTTGAAATAAGAATTCTGGACACTAGCAATCCATGGAATGTAGGCAGAGACACGAGTATAAATCGAAGGCATTTGGGCCAAACCACAAGGAATGTAGCCCCAGGAAACAATACCAATTAACTCAGCATCACCCTTGGTACCGAATTCCTTGACCAATGGACCGCCAGAATCACCGTTACAGGCAGAAATACTTTGTTGCAAAGAATCCGAGCAGACATTGGTTTCATGCAATGGTGCATCAGCGGGCAAAGTGGCCTTGCACTTGTTGTACTCAACAATTTGGGTGGTAACAGTTTGCAATGTGCTGGCGGCTGTTAAGACATACGATTTAGGTTGACCCCAACCATACAAATGGGTTTCACCATCATGAATCTCCTCATAGGCTGGCAAGGCAACAGGCTTCACCCATTCATTGAATTCAAAAGGTTCCGAAACATGTAACATGGCAATATCGTAGGGACCAACACCACCATCGTACTTTTCATGGACCACACCATAGTCCACAACACGGGATTGGGTCTTCTCATCGAAATTGGTACGTTTATGGAGACCAGCAGCAATACCCATACCCACGGGTTTGCTAATGCAGTGAGCAGCGGTGACGACCCAGTTCTTGTTTATAATGCTACCACCACAAATGTGCGAATGCTTGGAGGTGCGGCTCAACGATACAATATAGGGTGCCGAGTGGGGTTCAGCATCTTCGCCTTTAATGATGTAACCGGTGGCAAAGCTGGGTATCAAACGTTGGGCCGCTGATGACAAGTGACCAGCATTGGCCGTGGCCACAAACAAAACACAAAGGATCACAAAAGTTTTCATATTTCTTCTTTGTTGACGCTTTCTATGAATTGACTGACTGATACCGGAGAAGGCATTTTCGGGGCCTTATATAGCAAAGAGTGTTGGTGGATTTGTGGCATTATTAGACTTCTTATCACATTGGAACATAATCAGTTGCTGGTGATATTCAAACATGATTTATAGCAGAACTTGGATTTGTTTACTTTTCTAGAAATGTGATGCGTAATTATAATGGTAATGCATCGATTTTGATTTACCAAAAAAGAAGGCAAGTACATCAAACAAATAAATGAACATACCCTGACTAGTCAGGGAGAAGGTGGTAAAATGTGCATTTACACATATTGATACGGATATTTACATTTGTGATTCAAACAAGGATGTAATAGTACGTTTATATATAACCGGATTTAACAAACCCACTGGGTTTTAAATGTCAATTCCATTACATATACGTCAAACAAATCCTCATAAAGAAGGTTAACCCTGCAAAAGGCTATAATATAAACATGGTTTAAGAAAGAATCCAAAAATCTACGATTGTTTTAAAAAATTATTTTTAAAAAAATCTAAAAAATTAAAAATGCAAATTAGATAATTATTTTTAAAAAATCTACGTTAATTTTAGAAAATTATTTTTAACAAAACTACGATTATTTTAGAAAATTATTTTTAACAAATCTAGAAAATTAGAAAAAAAATTAGAAAATTGTTTTTAAAATATCTGTGATTATTTAAGAACATTATGTTTAAAAAACCTACGATTATTTTAGAAAATTATTTTTAACAAATCTACGATTATTTTAGAAAATTAAATTTAAAAAGTCTACTATTATTTAAGAAAACTGATTCTTTAGATTCTTTAGAAAATTATTTTAAAAAACCTTCGATTATTTAGAAAATTATATAAAAAATCTAGGATAGTTAAAAAAAATATTTTTAAAAAATCTACGATTATTAATTATTCTTAAAAAAATATTAAAAAAAATCTGCGATTATTAAAAAAAATATTCTTAAGAAATCCACGATTATTTAAAAAAAATTTAATTCACTACTATTTAAAAAAAATATTTTTAAAAATATAAAATATTTTTTTTAAATAATCGTAGAGCTTGATTATTTAAAAAAATATTTTTAATAAATTATTTAAAAAAGCCACGATTATTTAAACAAATATTTTTAATAAATTATTTAAAAAAAAAGCCACGATTATTTAAAACATATTTTTTAAAAATCCACGATTATTAGAAACAATATTTTAAAAAATCCACAATAATCTAAAAAATGTTTTTAAAAAATCCACGATAATTTAAGAAAGTTTTTAAAAAATCCGCGATTATTTAAAAAAATATTTTTAATAAATTATTTAAATAAAAAAGCCACGATTATTTAAAAAAATATTTTTAATAAATTATTTAAATAAAAAAGCCACGATTATTTAAAAAAATATTTTTAATAAATTATTTAAATAAAAAAGCCACGATTATTTAAAAAAATATTTTTAATAAATTATTTAAATAAAAAAGCCACGATTATTTAAAAAATATTTGTTAAAAATCCACGATTATTAGAAACAATATTTAAAAAAAACCACAATAATCTAAAAAATGTTTTTAAAAAATCCACGATAATTTAAAAAAGTTTTTAAAAAATCCACGATAATTTAAAAAAGTTTTTAAAAAATCCACGATAATTTAAAAAAAGTTTTTAAAAAATCCACGATTATTTAATTTTTCTTAAAGTCCACGATTATTTATTTTTTTTTTAAAAATCCACGATTATTTAATTTTTTTTAAAAAATCCACGATTATTTAATTTTTTTTTTTTTTAAATCCACGATTATTAATTTTTCTTTTAAAAATCCACGATTATTAGAAATATTTTTTTTTAAATTCCACGATAATTTAATTTTTTTTTTAAATCCACGATAATTTAAAAAAGTTTTTAAAAAATCCACGATTATTTAAAAACCCACGACTATTAAAAAAATATTTTTTAAAATATCCACGATTATTTAAAAAACCCACGACTATTTAAAAAAAATGTTTTTAAAAAATCCACGATAATTTAAAAAAATGTTTTTAAAAAATCCACGATAATTTAAAAAAATGTTTTTAAAAAATCCACGATAATTTAAAAAAGTTTTTAAAAAATCCACGATTATTTAAAACAAATAAAATCCATGATTATTTAAAAAAAATTAAAATCCACGATTATTTAATTTTTTTTTAAATCAACGATAATTTAAAAAAGGTTTTTAAAAAATCCACGATTATTTCAAAAAAAGGTTTTTAAAAAATCCACGATTATTTAAAAAAATGTTTTTAAAAAATCCTCTATTATTTAAAAATATTTTTTAAAAAATCCACGATTATTTAAAAATATTTTTTTTAAAAATCCTCAATTATTTAAAAATATTTTTACAAAAACCTACAATTATTTAAAAATAATTTTAACATATTTGTCTGATGTATTTGCTTTCTTTTTTGATAAATCAAAATCGATGCATTGCCATTATAGTTACGCATCAGATTTCTAGAAAAGTAAACAAATCCAAGTTCTGCTATAAATCATGTTCGAATATCACCACTAACTGATTATGTATGTTTCAATGTGATAAGACGTCTAATAATGCCACAAATCCACCAACACTCTTTGCACCCTATATTGTATCGTTGAGCCGCACCTCCAAGCATTCGCACATTTGTGGTGGTAGCATTATTAACAAGAACTGGGTCGTCACCGCTGCTCACTGCATTAGCAATCCCGTGGGTATGGGTATTGCTGCTGGTCTCCATAAACGTACCAATTTCGATGAGAAGACCCAATCTCGTGTTGTCGACTATGGTTTGGTTCATGAACAGTACGATGGTGGTGTTGGTCCCTACGATATTGCCATGTTGCATGTCTCGCAACCTTTTGAACTTAACGAATGGGTGAAACCTGTTGCCTTGCCTGCCTACGAGGAGATCCATGATGGTGAGACACACTTGTATGGTTGGGGCCAACCTAAGTCGTATGTCTTGACTGCTGCCAGTACCTTGCAAACTGTTACCACTGAAATTGTTGAATTCAACAAGTGCAAGGCCACTTTGCCCGCTGATGCTCCATTGCATGAAACCAATGTCTGCTCGGATTCTTTGCAACAAAGTATTTCTGCCTGTAATGGTGATTCTGGCGGTCCATTGGTCAAGGAATTCGGTACCAAAGGTGATGCTGAGTTAATTGGTATTGTTTCCTGGGGCTATATTCCTTGTGGTTTGGCCCAAATGCCTTCGATTTATACTCGTGTCTCTGCCTACATTCCATGGATTGCTAGTGTCCAGAATTCTTATTTCAAATCGGCTTAAGGAGGAATTGGTGATGTGATGGAATTGCGAATGACAAGTTTTTAATAAAAATAAATCCTGCACAAATAATAAAAAATGTGTTCTATTCTTTTTAAACTGGGAGTTTATATTAGCCCGATCATGAATATCGACTCCCCGTGAGTTTTCTCACTTCCTCCTTTAAGTTAGAACGGCAGAGAGACAGAACTCACGGGGAGTTCACATTGATGCTCTGTCTTATGAAAAATATAAAAAAGGCTAAAAAGGTGAAGCATAGGGGGTTCCAGTCATTTGTGCAACTGCCGAGGTAGAGTTGCATAACATATTCATCACCCCGATAAATAGCTGTACCCCATGTTAAAAGCCCAACATTAAGCCGCTTTTCGACGGTCATAACCGACTGCGTCTTAGGGAATTTCATGAGTTGTGGCGTCCTAGGTATTGACTGCAGGGGTATGCGTTGGCTAACCAGATTTTTACGGTCAATGAGTGCGGCCCTGCCAGTATAAGCGGGAATGCAATAATCTCCACACATAACCATATTTTCACATGTTCCAACAAATGGCGTCACCTGACAACCTGTCGTTTCTCTTGGGTCGGACCCATCTCCCTCAACAGGTCGTTTGACTTCATTAACTCAGAATGTCGTACTTTTGGGGTTGCAGAAAGGACGTTCTGCGATATCATCACTAATGCAGCCGCTCGTCATACAAGCTGTCTGTCAAATATTCGAAATGAGACCTATTTACCCAGTAGAGGCGACGGCCAAGTGTGCGTGCCAACGCCAGTTGCGCCAGTGTCAGGGTGCTGGTACTGGAAGTTAACGGGTCTATCGGTTAGCACAAGCGAAACAAGTGGCTAAATCATCTGAAGAGTTGCAACATTGGAATTGTATGCAAAGATTAAGTCACTCTAGAACCCTGTAAAGAAGGAAGATAGAACCTCAGTCACGTTTGGCGAAGTTTCGCTGACTGATCCGAAGAGGTGCGCAAGTTATTTTAGTAGACATTTCGTCGAGCACCCCTGTAGTGACAGGGCGAAGAGGACAGAAGGAACCACCACAATTTACAATCTGCAATGCCCTCAGGGACGCTAAATCAACCAAAGCCTTGGGCCCTGATGTACAATCATGGTAATGTTGAAACAGCAGAATAAGTCGGCATTCGAGTATCTCACCAAAGTTCTCAACCTGTTGCTAGACACCCACATCGTTCCCGAAGTCTAGAAAATGGACCAGGTTTTACGGCTACTGAAGCCAGGCATGAATGCCAGCAAAGGAGAATCATACAGACTGAGTTCGCTTTTGTCGCCCGTACTATTCCCCAGTATCAGAAATAGCTATCCAGCTGTCGATCATCATCATGGGTCGAGGATTAAAGTAGAACAAGCCTTGCGATGGGACAGAATATGTGGCGCCCAACTTATCAAAAGCCTTTAATATTGTCAAACACTTCACACAATTTTTAACAGTTGGATAATCAATTATGTATGTGGATGCCAGTCGTCCAAAGAATTCAGGAACAAGACGTCGAAGTTTTGTGTAGCGAAACAGGGAGTTTCCAAAGGTGGGCATTATCTCCGAAACAGTTGAAAATCTACCTTTTGTATTTTCCGCCCCTCCAGACGTCATTGATATCGGTAGATTGTACGATCTTGGTGTCGGATACCTTCACTAATGTCATTTGTGAAAGGCTCAAATCTTATTCAAACGATCTTAACATTTTTTTCCGCTCTAGAAATATGCAAATATCCACCACTAGATCTAAGGCCACTCTGTACAACAGGGTGCCTTCTCATGTCCTCAGTGGTCCAGCGGCATAAGGAGACGACGATTCTTCCATTACGGCAACGCAATGACGTGCTGATTATCGGCAAGCAAGTTTTTTGTTAGCAAAACATGAAAAGTTGTTGTTTGAACAACCCTAATATTGGTATGCGTGGCACGGTGTGTAGAGTGTTTAGCTACAAATCAGAAGTTTGCATGGTCAATCCCAGTTGATTGCAAATTTACCTCACGCTGGTGCCTTCCCATTGCACTTCCTGTAAGGCGATATAAGCACTTCTCACGACTTTTCAAGGGAATTGATTTCTCTCAATAATTGTTGGATTTGCGGATTCTATAAGAGATGTCGGGAGAAGCGTTGAAACAGCGGCATTTCAAATGCATTTTAAGTTATTTTTAAATTTATATTTTATTTATGTTGTCTTTATTTTACATTGAAGTAGTAAATTCTCGAAGAAACAATTTTATTTATTTCTTTTTTTTCTTCTTAATTATTTTCCCTCTTTTGCGAAATATTAATGGAAATTTATTATTTTTTTATTAAAAAAATTAATAAATTTCCACATAGAACTATTTCAATTCATATTCAAATCTCATTATTATATTTTTAATTGCTTAATTATATCTTTTTTGTTATATAAATATATACTATAATAATATTTTGTTATAGTTAGCGTATTTGCATAAACATTTTACATTATATAGGTGTTGTGTTTGTGTGTGTGTTTTTAAATTATATTTTATTTTTAATTGCATTTTTTTTTTGTTTTGTTTTTGAGAACACAAATAAATGTTTAAAATTAATCTTAAAATAGTATTAAGCAAATAGTGTTTATTTTATTATTAAAATTAGAAAAATAAAGATTAGAAAAATATAAATAAAAAAATTATTTAACAAATCTATTTATAATTAATTTTACATTTAATGCAAATTAGTTTTACAGTTAGTTATAAATAGGAGTGAGTGGCAAATTGAAGAGGAAGAAGCTGTATTGAGCTAAAAAAAGTTATCTTTAGAAGAACGATATTTTTTGAAGGCCATGTGGGAAACTGAATTCTTTGATGTCATATGAAAAAATTTTAGAACTTGGGTTTTAAAATATCTAAATCCATTAAAACCAAAATACAGAATTAAAATAGAATCTTTTTTGGCAGATAACTACACGCAGCTTATGGCTGTTCAAAAAAGACAACAGAGAACATAAAAAACCATGAGAAGATCCCTTATTAAAAAAATAAGTCGAATTTCCGTAGGTTACAAAAGAAGTTTTGGAAGATTAGGCATTCGTCGGGTATCATAGCCGAAAGACTCAAACACACTGGGGTTATTCTTAACGAAAATTCTCCATATGTTTTTTTTTTCACTTTTTCCATCGAATTGAATCGGCGGATTTTCGTTTAGAATAACCCCCACTGTCTAAAAAAAGAACATAATCAGCCCAATCATGAATGAACATTCCTTGCGGAATTTATCTCTTTTCCCTTCTTTGCTATCACAAACAAAAAATTTTCGCTTTGTTTTCACAACAATTAGGGCACACAAGGTATGGAAAAGACCCTTCAGTGCTGCCAAATTCAATGATTATTTTTCTCACATTATTCATGATAGGAGGAATCATGGTATAAGTAAAGAGGTAGATTTAAATGAAAAAAATCTATAGAACCCTTGTTTTTCCTGAATTCCTAAAACTTCAAAATTAAGCAACAAGTGGGTTTGTTTACAACACCAATTTTGAGCATTTTATAAAAATCGCGAAAAATAAATGAAGGACCAATGTTTCTCCGCATAATCAAGTTGTGGATATGATAAAATGTTTGTTTCAATGATAACCTGACGAATTATTTCCATACAAATGTTCCAAAAATAATTTTAAAAATCATTGAATTCGATTGTTTTTAAAATTGTTTGGCATTTTATTCAAACACCACACACACATACACAGTTTGTGTTTATTGTTTTGAAGTTTTAGGAATACTCGAATGAAAAAATTTAAATTGACATAAAGCTTTGGCTAACCTTTCTTATTAAACCATGGGAGGAATGTTCTCTCGAGAAAAATCTATTCCGCGAGAGTTGTATTCCGCAAGAATATTCATGATTGGGCTGAATGCCTTCAAGAATACCAATTGCGCGGGGTTTTCGTATCATTCGGGAGAGAAGTATGCATAATAAAAGGATAACGATGTAACAAAGACCACAAAGGCTATTAAAAACTTAAGTGGGAGAGGTATATGAAGAAGTGGTCCTAAATATTGGGACATTGTGGGCTTACATATATCTCAGGAGGTATTGGAAGTAATGTTGTAGTCATGTCACAATAAATACCCCGATATTAAAATCCAAAAATGACATTAAACTGGATTAAGGCGCAAATGTGTTGAATTTTTATGGATGAGGTACCTGAACAAATGGCCCTATATAGTCCATCTTGGAACTGGAACAAATTTTGCGAGTGTCATTCCTTTCGATAATTATTTTGCTATGTGGTAATTTTTTTAAAAAAGTGCATATCCATCTTTGTTATCATTTTCACAAGGGCTACCTCTGATGAATATTTCAAAACAATCCTTTTTGATATATTGTGAGGGAGGAGATGGAAGTACATACATGTCAGATATATGTTGTCCATCTTCGAGACAAATATTATTATCATGTGAAGTGGTTGAACCAATCTCAGTCACTTCTTCCGGTATTAGCGTTTTTAAGCTGGTCACCGTTAGCTATTTTGTTCAAGCAGCACAGCACGACAACAACGCTGCACGCCATCTCTACATATATTTGTCGAGGACTCAACCAGGAGCGGCCGTTAATAGAATAGTGATGGTGGCGCTTGACTTATCCAAAGCCTTTGATACTGTCAAGCATTCCACGCTGTTCGAGGACATCGAGCAGACAACCCTCCGGCCAAGTCTGAAACGTTGGATAATCAACTATATGTGTGGTCGCCAGTCTTTTGTGGAATTCAGGAACAAGAAATGCAAGCCTCGTAGACTGAAACAGGGAGTTCCCCAAGGAGGGGTGATATCTCCGGAACTGTTTAACCTCTACCTTTCCTGTAACGTATGCAGATGATTGTACGATTCTGGCGTCAGGTACCTTCCCTTATGACATCTGTGAGAGACTGAATTCCTATTTAACCGATCTTATCACATTTTTTTCACGCGAGGAATATGCAGATATCCGCCACTAAATCGAGGGCCACTCTGTTCACCACATGGACGGCGCAGTATAAAAGAGAGTTGAATATCAGGGTCGATGGTAGCAGAATTCCGACCACAAACTGCCCCAAAATTCTAGGGGTCACATTCGTCGACACCACTTTCACGTCATCCGTTCATGCCACAGCTATCTGCGATAAACTGATATGTAGGAACAAGGTCCTCAAGTCCCTAGCCGGCACCACTTGGGGTGCAGATAAAGAAACCTTGTTGACCACGTATAAAAGCGATAGGTCGGTCTGTGGTAAGCTATGCGGCGCCAGTTTGGTTCCCGAATTTATGTGACACGCAGTGGGATAAGATTTAAATTTGTCGGAACGCCGCCCTGAGAACAGCAACAGTGGACCATCTACATGAGTTGGCAAAGATTATTCCAGTACGACAACATAATGAGATGCTATCGTTGCAGTTCTTGCTCGGGTGTAACCGTGAGAGCCATCCCAATCGCCATCTTCTGGCCACCAATACACCCAGGCATATAAAGAAGGATATTCATGCTCTAGAGACGACGGTCCAACAATATAGGAGAGATCAACAGGCATATCAGGCAGGTTTGAACAGCATTCACACGGACACAGTTGCTAAGACCATATGCAATTATTCAGCTATGTGATGGAAAACGATTCGACTCGTTTTGCCATAAATCGAAATCGTATATCTCCAATTTCGGTGGATATTTTAATGAAATTGAAATGGAGTTTAAAAATGTTATTCGAATAAGGGACGTTTGCGAAGCAAAATTATATATATCATCAACGGCACTCCGATTATATACTATTTCGATTCTGCAAATCGAGTCGATTCGGTTTTCATCACATACCTGATTGTGTGAATGCAGTCATCGGAGTACATCCCCATCTATCGCAGCCGAAGAGCGTCAGCTGCCACGACAAACCAGAGTAGTTTTGGCTCAATTACGCTCGGGATATTGCAGTCGCCTAAATTGCTATTGGGCGGGAACCGATCGCACCGTGCAAGACATCTGCCCAACATGCGGCATGGGCCCGCACGATACTAAGCACCTATTCAACTGCCCCGCCAAGCCTACTCATCTGACTCCAGTGGATCTGTGGTTACATCCCATCGAAGTAGCCACCTTCCGGGAACTGGAGATAGACTCAGAGCCAGATTGAACAGGAGAACGAACATACAAACATAATCGGGTATGTTCTGAGACACACTTCACCTCTCACTTCACGCCTCAAGCATTTTGTTTGCCCAATTTACGCCTATTTTTCGAGTATTTTATGGATGGACTAGGGTGTACTCTTCTTTTTAAATACCCTAATAAATCTTAGCTCAAATAAAGTCGCAAAAAATAGGTCTAAATGGGGTGGATAAAATGCTTGAGGCGTGAAGTGAGGCGAAGTGTGTCTCAGAACACACCCGTATAATAAAACCCTGTTACAACAACAACAACAGCTTTTGAAGCCAGAGAAATCGTACGCATTGATAAAACTTCTGACGGCAGTTGCAAAGACTCTTGAGACTTTATGATGGTTTAAGCCTTTGATACCGTCAACCAAGCCAATATGCGTGAAATTCGGAACTAGATGTCAAATCTCTATAGGGGTTTCCCAGAAGAACGATATTATCGACGACATTCTTCTTCAATTCGTTAGCCGACACAACTTCATGAGCAGATAAAAACCAGATTGAACTGTTTTAGCGCAATAGGTTAGGGTAATTACTCGTACAAGTGCATTTGATGATTACTTGGACGCTGGCCTGGGGACTACAATGGGGTGCCTCCTTATAACTACAGTGGACCATACACAAGAGTAAACCTTCCTCCTAGACTGACTACGTCTGTGCTCTACAAAATTGATGGAAATGGCGTTGAATGTCCAGACAGACTGGTTGCCTCATGTCTTTTATAACCTATTACCTGAGAAGACGACGATTCTTCCCGTTCGTCAGTATGGCTGACTTCCGAAACGTCATAAAACTGCATTGTTTCAGTTATTGCACATGCTTTGTAAAAGTATTTTAAAAAGGCCCACTGTTGCAAAACCTCCATAATGGCTGACTTCCGTATTGCCGGTTGCTTTGTATTCGTGCATGAAACTAGGGGTTCTTAAATCGAGTTCCATACTAGAGTAATTTTATGAAATTGCAGTAGTGGGGAAATCGATTTAAGAACCCCTATTTTCATGCACGAATACAAAGCAACTGAAAATACGGAAGTCGACCATCAGTTTTCTACTATAGCTTTGTTCCTTTACTTTTTTAATGGTAAAAATGGTAAAAGAGAAAACTGTCAAAATTGCTCTCTCACGAACAGTTTTACCAGAAAAGTAAAGAAACGAAAAAATGGTAGATCTGGTAGCAATGTCAAAAAGAAACATAACAATTCAATTTTCTTCTTTTATTTCACAGTTTTTGATTTTGTTTTGTTCATTTTTTCTTAATTGTCAAATAATCGTCAAAAAATAAAAAAAAAACAGTTCTGCCATTTTTTACCTGACAAAATTCTTCTGGTAGCCTGTGGTAGAAGAGAAAGGAATTTTTGCTCTCTCTCTTCTCTTAAAAATTGCTTCCAAGTTGCTGCTGTTGCTGGTAACAAATGGTAACCTCAGGTAACACAACTTTACTATTTTTTGTGTATTATGCGTTTCAAATACGCATCAGTGACGTGTTGGTTTGCAATATTTCGAATTAATTCTGGAATAGGATGCTTAAGACATTTACAGACATTAACAAAGCAACTGAGGATACGGAAGTCAGCCTATAATAATATGCTTTCGTTGCAGTACCTGACAGGATGTTAATATTGTAATAACCCAAATCATTACTTTATAGGATTGAGTAAGCCCGCACGACACGCTGAACCTTTTCTACTACGCAGCCAAACATACTTAATTAAATCCAAAAGTCTTGCGGTTGCAGCCAGTGGAAACAGTCACAACCAAACCCAAACAGAAACGAACACACGGTCACATCACATACAAACAAGTAAAAAAGTATCAATCGGCTTTGCTGACAGAGATATACCCTCATCCTGTGTATATTGAAACAATTTTTTTCCAAAAAACGTATGTATTTAGGGAGTTTTAAAAATGTTGGCCGTTTGAACCGACAAAAATGTTGATTGGGAGTAATGATCAAAAGTTTTGCGGAGGAGATACTAAAAGGAATGGACCGACATTGACCATTATGGAAGTGGATCTCCAGCCACTACATATGGTGCCCATAGGGGGTTTTTACACCCTTCGGGCTGTTTGCTCAAGAAGTATGGACTTGCCCCTGAAAAAAAAACTAGTACCATCGTAATTGAGGCAGCGAATGCAAGTTGCTTCAACAAAAAGCGATTCGATATCAGGTCTTAAAGTGAACTTATCCGAAATTTTGTGGGTACGGGATCGAGTGGACAAATATAGTCTATATTTGAACCTCTTCTATATCGGGTAGATATATTAGGATGTGTAAAGTATGGACCAATTTGGCCACCCCCTTCAAGAGTTACCGTACGAACGATTTTTCCGAACATTTTTGAACTTTTGTGAGGGAGGTTCCTGAGTTAGTAGACCCATATGGCTTATCTTCGAACTTAAACTGTGTTTGGACAAAATATTACTAAGGCCAAATTTTGGAACGAATCGGCAGATCCGTTCTAGATTTATCTTGCGCTCCAACCACCTCACACGGTGTCATAGGGGTTTTTTGCAACTTTCATGCTATTTTCTCAGGAAGGATGGACTTGCCGCTAATGAAACTTGTACCGTCGTGTAGGGGGCGGTGAATACAAGTTGCTAAAACAAAAATCAAAGCGATTCGAGAGCAGGTCCTAAAGTGAACTAGTCCGAAATTTTGTGTGGGAGGCACCCGAAGGAGTCCATATTAAAACCTTATCTAAGTCTGGTACAACATTCACGATGTGCAAAGTATGGACCAAATCGGTTACTCCCTTCAAGAGTTATCGTGCGCACAAATTTTCCGAACATTTGTGTGGGAGGTACCGGAAGGAGTGGACCGATATAGCTCATCTTAAACTAAGTTTGGGCGAAATATTACAAAAGCCAAAATTTGAACCGAATCGGTTCATCCCTTGGAGAGTTATCGTGCGCACCAGCCAGCCAGACAGACGGACGGACATTGCTCAATCGACTCCAAATTGTCTGAAACACATTTCGTCCAAACATACTTGGGGTCTAAAACCATTATTTCAATGAGGCACATTTTGCCCGTATGAAAGTATATATACCCTCGTTAGAATAAATGCTGAGGGTATAAAAACAACATAAATTCATTAGAAACCAAACTTAATATGACACTTTGGAAGTTTTCAAAGAGAAAATCTAAGATCATACAGCACAATATCCCAGTTGTAACCTTCCGTACTTATTTAGTGACGAAGTAAACTGACTTAGTAAGTAACCAAGACCTTTTGTCGCTGTCTGAATTGTTGCTATCAACGATACGCATCGAAGAAACCTTCAGATCACCAGAGCAACAACTACACCATAAGACGCCCTGTATTAGAAGGCAATCGCTGAAATCAAGGAATCGAAAACTGTAGCAACCCATATGTTGTTGCAGAATGGGCTGAGGTGACAGTCGTTGACCGAGACGGACCAATGGGAACGACAACTATTTGTAAGCCTTTAAGGGGTTGGTTACCCCTAGTTGTACAGACCAAAAAAAAAAAAAATTTTTTCAAAGAAACTACAAATATTTTTAGGTTGATATTTTTTCATCCTGAAAGAACACATCTTAAACTACTTTTGGAATTTTTGTTGTTGAATAATGTTGCATAGTTTTGTGGTAAATGGCTACCTGCCAAACCCCTTTTTTGTAAAAGCGTTTTGCGGTGCCAACGATAGCTCGAAAAAGGATGGGCTGATATTCGCATATTTTTGTGGGCGTTTTAAGAATCTAATAATCTTGTTTGTCTTTAAGTGAAACAAAATTTTAAAAAATCGATTTTAAACAATATTATGAGCAAACAAAGTCAAAATTTTGGATTTTAGCGAACAAATTGACCTTTGTTTTTTTTGTCCAAAAATCGTGCAAAAAAAATTAAAAAAAAAATCTGTCTCGCTTAAAGACAAGCTTTTTATGTATATAATAAGCTCACAAAACCATATGAAGATCGGTCAATTCGTTTTCGAGATATCGTTGGCACCGCAAAACGCTTTTACAAAAAAGGGGTTTCAAGAAAAACGCGTTTTAAGTTGAGAATCTACACACAAAACTCAACGGATTCTTCAATTTGAACATATCTCAGCCAATTTTGATCCGATCTACTTGAAATCTTTTGTGGTATACTCTATAATACCTATACTTCAAAATAAGCTAATATTTTTTTTCCCCATTTTTTGAAAGTGACAAGTAGGTGGGGTAACCCCTTAAATTGGTCAATGTAGAAGAAAAATGAAAACATACAAAAATTATAATGCCTATTTTTTTAAAAAAATACTTTTGTTTATTATTCAGCCATATTAACAGTTTATATATTTTTTATTAAAAAAAAAGAGTAGATACCCTTTTTTTATGTTTTGCCGTTACATTTGTGTAAATTTGTGGACAAAATACTTGATAAAGTTGTTGGTTGATGTTTAAAGTTATTATTATTTCTTTTCGTTTCTTTTTTTTCTACATATGAATGATATTTAAAACAAATATAATCAAAAGGGAATATTAAAAAAGAAGAAAATTGAATACTAAGAGGAGAGTTAAAAGAAAATATGGAAATAATTAATAACTGAGCACAATTCTAAAACTAATTTTTCTTTTTTTTTAAAAAATTATAATAATAATATATAACAGTTAAAGGAGCAGGCATTTTAAAGGGATAATAATTTAAAAAATATATATAAATGTTGGGAAGGAGGATTTGATTGAGTACTTATGAAATACATTTCATGAGGACATTTTTTTCTTGTTTTGTTTTGCAGTGTTAAATGTTTGCTTTGCTTTTTCTTAGAAATTTTTACTAGAGTTTTAGTTTTTTTTTGTTTGTTTGCTAAGTATCGTGTGTTTATCATCAGTTGTAGATATTAGTTGTTTGTTGTTGTATGTATTTTACAATACGTTACAAGTTTCCACATATAGAGATGAGGATATTTTTGTTTTTTATATTTTTTTATTGTTTTTAGAAAGGCCTTAGGATCGTTCTTCTAACTCTTAATATGCTTTAGGGTTTTTTATTTACTTTTTTGTTGTTTTATAAATTAATGCAAATTGTTGTTGTGTTTGTGTGTGTTTTTGTTGTTTAAAACTTCTGTTACACTTTACTAAAATTGAGGATTAGGAGGAGATATTCTTTTTGTTTTCTTTTTTTAATATTTTGTTAAACAAATGTTTGGGGTTTGTCTCCAAAAAGAAATATTAGTGCCTCTTAATTTTGGTTCTATCTCGCTCTCTCTCTCTTCTCTCTATGTCTCTTTTTCTAGCTCGTTTGTGTTTTTTCGTGGATTTAACATTCACTTTGCGAAAAATCAACATCTTTTTTAACACTTCTCGCCAAACGATCCAATTCCGCTGCAGCATCTGTGCGTACTGATAGCTTATCGGGTGTTAATAGGCTATCCGAACCATTTGCCCGTGGTGTGCTCATGGCTCCAGGTGGTGTTGCTGGAGAACCGGATTTTTTGTGCAACAATGAATTGAAGAAATTAGCCAAAACTCCTTCGCCACCAGGCGTTACAGGATTCATTTTAACATCAATAGGCTGTAACAAGGAATGAAAAAATCGTTAGTGGATTTTTGTTGTAATTATGTAATTTTTAGGTTTTAAAATTTTATTTAGTATCTACAATAATATTTAGCTATAACGTCTTTATATAAAAATACATATATGGTAATTTGGATTTTAAATAAAGTTTCATTAAAACCCCTGCACCTCATGTCCTATGTCCACTTTATTTGTGCCGATGGTTTTATAAGAAAAAATATACTCTGTCGGATAGCCATTAAACTGTCAGATGGAATTCCGCGGAGGTTGCAACATCCTTTTATAGGGAAATCTTTTTTGTTGGAGTAATTGGTGGCGATGATTTTAAGAGGCAATTATCAACGTTTTTGATAAGTAACTTGTATGCATATAACAATAGGCCACCTCTCTCGAGACAGGACACTAGAGTGATAATTTTTTTTTTTCAATTTTTAATTTATTTTATTACAGTAACCTAGTCCATAGGGTCATGAGCGATTCCAAAAAGCATCTAAACATTAATGTCGAATATGAAGATATAAAACCTATCTTCCCGAGAAGACCACGAAAAGGGGCTGCATATCTCTATCAAAATTTAGGGAAATTCGATATAAGCTAAATGTACAACAGATAGAAGTACAACATCAAACTGGAATGCAACTATTAACCTAATGACAATATTCAGTATACCATTCATCTGATCAAAAGGTAGCAAAAATGTCCAGAATCAGTCACCGTGGTGTAATAAATAGTTAGTGTCTCCTTCGCCAAAACAAGATCATCATTTTCCAACGGTGGTTAAACGTTTCAACAAGTCGTCCTATGTTCAACACAACTTACTACCCGGCGACTACTCCTGTTCCTTCTGCTCCTTGATGGTAGCCAATGAACAGTGGTGCATTCGACTCACTTATATTGGATGCGGATTGGCGAAAGTTTGCAAAACATATGCCAATCATATGATTTGGTATACCCATACATTGAACCTCTTTAACTGTGCCACCAAACCGGTTCAGTTTGATGAGACACCCACATTGAAGATTGACCCAGATCCAGACAAAACAGAAGATGCTACAACAAGAACAAACATATTCTACTAAAATGCATTAAAAATACACGTCTATTGCCCTCCCCTTCTTCTTCTTCTTTATTTACTCATCCGTTATTCGGATATTGGTGATCGTACAATAATATTTCAATGATACATATATGATACTAAGTATATATTTATAATTATTTGTTGTTACACAATGATGGTCAGCTCCCTGTTCTTAGCGGCTTGTAAAAGTATGTATTCATCATTATAGCCGGTCCATGTCTGGATATTTTTGAGCCAGGTTGTCTCTTTTGTACCTCTTCCGCGCTTTCCGTCGATTTTTGCCTTAAGGTTTGTTTGTAGAATCTTGTATTTGTTATTTCTAAGTATGTGTCCAAGGTATGAGACTTTACGCTTTTTTATTGTTGAGATTAGCTGTCGGTTCACATTCATCCTTCTAAGTACTTCGTCATTTGATATTTTTGAAGTCAGGGTATTTTCAGTACTCGTCGGAATGTCCACATTTCAAAAGCTGCCAATTTTCTTTCATCGGACATTTTAAGTGTCCAGACTTCTGAAGCATATAAGAGGACTGACCAAACATAGCACTTGATAAATCTTATTTTTGTTGTCACATTTATGTCGTGACTTGTTAATACTTTTTTGTGTTTAAAAAAAGGCATCTCTCGCTATTTCTATTCGGCTGTTAATTTCCTTTGAGTAGTCCCAACGGTCATTTATTAGTACTCCCAGATATTTAAATGTGTGTACCCTCTCGATTTCCGTTTCCTTTATAGTAAGCTTCACGTTGCGATGGTCGTTTTTTCTGCTTACTATCATGTATTTAGTTTTTTTCATATTAATTTTTAACCCATACTTTTCACTTGTGAGTGCCAATTTTTCTATAAGTTTCTGTAGACCTGATATGCTCTCAGCCAGTAGTTTGGTGTCGTCTGCATATCTTATATTATTCACAATATGTCCATTTATTTTTATTCCAATATTTCCTCCATCTAACGTTTCTTGAAATATTTTTTCCGAGTACACGTTGAATAGTAATGGGGACAGTATGCATCCCTGTCTAACTCCTTTTGAGATAATAATTTCATCACTTTGTTCACCATTGACGTCGATTCGTGCTTTTTGGTTCCAATACAAATTTTTAATACATCGTAATTCTTTTCCTTGTACTCCGATAGATGTCAAAATGTTCATTAATTTATCATGGTTAACCGTATCGAAGGCTTTCTCATAATCGATGAAGCAGATGAAAACATCTTTTTAGGCTTCTCTGCATTTCTGGACTAAGACTTGTAAACAGAATAGAGCTTCTCGGGTACCCATCCATTCCTTAAACCCAAACTGCGTTTTTCCCATAGCATGTTCGCACTTGCTATATATTCGTTGATGTATTATTTTTAGGAATACTTTCAGTACGTGACTCATTAGACTTATTAATCTGAATTCACAACATCGTTTTGCATTGTTTTTCTTGGGAATGGCTATGAAAGTAGATTTGAGCCAATCTTCTGGATATTGTCCAGTGTCGTATACATGGTTGAAAAGGGTGATGAGGAGTTCTTTATTGCTGGAATCTATTAGCTTTAAGACTTCAGAGGGTATTTCATCAGATCCTGTGGCTTTTTTATCTTTTAGAGTTTGTACGGCGCGTTCTACTTCTAATCTTGTTATTGATGATCCAACTAGATAATTGCTTAAATTATTCTCAAGAGGTGCTCGCTGCTCATCCGTGAAAAGTTTTTCTATATAATCTTTCCATATAGTCTTTCTTCCCTCCATATCAAACACTGCTTCATTATTATCATTAAAGATAATTGCACTTGTCTTTCTTCCATACGTCCCCGCAGATTCCTTTATCTTTTTATGTAGGTTAAAGTCGTCATGTATGGACTGTAGAAATTCAATTTCTTGACATTTTCTATTTAGTTGGTCATTTTTTGCTGCGCGGATTGCCGATCTTATTTCATTGTTTATTTCCCAGTACCTTTCATAATTTTTATTTTTATGTCTACTTCTTTCTTCCCGAAGTTCTCGAATTTCGTCTGTTATCCAGTCTTCAGTTCTTGCCATTGATCGGCTTCCCAGGATGCTTTTAGTTACTGTGTTTAAAGTAGTTTTTAGGTTGTTCCACAGTAGATCCGGATTGTCTTCCTTGATGCTTTCTAATTCTCCATTGATTTGATGTTGCAGTTGGTTTTTTATGGTAGGATCGCTAAGTTTTCCGATATCGATTTTTGGCTGGGTTTTCTTTTTCCGTATAAGCGCGAGTTTGAGGCGCAGTTTTGAGACCAATAGATTGTGGTCTGTTGGAACATCTGCACCTGGATATGTTGTACACTTGGAAACACAGGAGTTATATCTTTTGTTTATCAATATATAGTCTATTTGATTTCTTACTATATGTCCATGGCTGTCTTGCGGTGATTTCCATGTGTATAATCTCCTGGGGTGTAGACGATAAAATGTGTTCATGATCTTCATATTGTTTTCTTGGCAGAATTGGATAAGTCGGTCACCTCTTTCGTTTCGGTCTCCAAGACCATATTTTCCAGTGATGTCTTTAACTTCATCGTTACCAACCTTCGCATTAAAATCACCTAGTATAATATTTATTTCATGACTTTTTGTCATTCTTAATAGTTGCGAAATGTTGTTATAGAATTCCTCGATGTCATTGGCATTTGCATCGCATGTGGGAGCATAAATTTGGATTATGTTGATGTTTATTGGTTTTGCCATTATTTTGAGTAGGATGACTCTATCTGATAGTGGAACATACCCAGTTACGCATGAGGCTATGTGGTTTTTTACAATGATACATACTCCATTTCTATGAAGGCCGCGCTGATTTCCTGAGTGGTAAACAGTGACATTTTCTGATCTAAAATCACAACTGTCCTTCCACCATGTTTCGCCAACACCTAATATGTCTATTTTAAGACGATTCATTTCACTGATGGTGTTGTTCAGTTTTCCAGTTTCATAAAGACTTCGGACATTCCATGTCCCAATTGTTAATTTTTGTTTGGTTTTACCTCCGGGGATTCTTAGCACCCTCTCTTGGCCGGAGACTGAGGGCCGTGTATTTTGCGTTGTATTGTTCATGTTGTACGATTTTCAAGGGATGTTACTTCAGTGGTTTCCCGTTGCCTTCTGAAGGGTTTATAGTTATCCGTCTACATATTCAGCCGCTCCAATGGAGTACAGACGCTGTTTGCTGCCGCCGAATCTCGATCAGACGCTGCCTTTTTCCTTTTGTTTTTGGTTCGCCCCACATATTTTATTTTTGCGGTACCCGTCATATCTGATGAGCTTTCCCCTATCCACCACCTGGGGATGCGTCCGATGGGAGAAAAAAGAAAAAAAAAACTCCGCCCTCCTCTGATGTTATTAAAAACTTTGTAGAATTAAACCAGTAAGGAAAGGGTCAAAGTCGGGCGGGACCGACTATATGATACCCTACACCACTGTGAATAGGTAAAATATATATGAGAGCTAAATCCAAATGTGAACAGATAACAATATAATTTGGCACATATATTTCTAGACCAAACACCGTCACACATTCCAAATTTCATCAAAATTAGACATGCATAGCGTCTGGTGCATCAAATACCTTAAATCGGGCGAAAATATATATGGGAGCTATATCCAAATCAGAACCGATTTCGATAAAATTTGGCACACTTATTTATAGACCAAACTCCGTCACACATTCCATATTTCATTGAGATCGGACATATATAACGTGTTTAGTGCACAAAATACCAAAAATCGGCCAAAAATATATAGTAGAGTTGTATAGTTCGCGACCAAACTAGTTCAATTAAACGACTCACCCCAAAGAACGACTAAACTAGATCACTCGAAGTCGTTCTTTATAGTTCAGTAAAAGAACGAAAGAAATGTCAGCTGTTTCAACCAGCGTTTGCACCATACAATTTGTCTTCAAACTCTGATTTACTAACACATACATACATTTGTCAGCTGTCCATCATTTTTTCACAGACAGTAGGGTTAACAAATTTTTGAAATTTTTGTAAAACAAGTGAGATAATAATTGAAATGTGTTGAAAACAAAAGAACATGAACCAAAATAAAATCTGTGAACGGAAAACAAAAACAAATCGACGATTTTCATTCATAAATTGACAACTGTTTTTGCAGTCGTTTAGACGCCTACATCACACGGGCAAGTTTTGGGTTTTTGACAATTAATACATGTACTCAACTGTTGTCATTTGTAAACGCAGGGTAAGACAATTAATTTGCTAGTTTTTCTCAATCGAAGAGTGCAAATTTGTTCTTAGAAAGTAATATGTCTGAAAACAGAAAATATATTGGAATTGGATGCATTTTAAGGAAAATGAATTTAAAAGAGCGACATGCAGGTATTGCCCCACATCCTTGAGTACTGCTGGAGGGTACATTGACAATTTAAGTAGACACATGAAGACAAAGCATCATCATATTCCTTTGGTGGTGAAAAGGCAGCAAACACACAGGACTCTGAACTTAGAATCTGACGCGGTTGGAGTAGAAATGCCAAGTTCAAGCTCTCAACATCCGGAGACCGCCCCCTATGAAAAAGTTTGAAGAAATTGATAGGCAAAATGGTAGCAAAAGGTCATCATGCGCTAAACATAGTTGATGAGCCAGAATTCAAAAAAATTAATAGAACTTGTGTCACACTGTCCTGGGTATACTCTACCAACGAGAAAAACACTCTCCCAACTTATTATCAACAGTTTATAGGATCTTCGGTCAACTATATGGTAATGTGCAACATTTTAGAGAGTTTTATTGCAAAGTGCTTGCTGAACGACGAACTGAACTAAAAGAACGAACTAGTTCAATCAAAAGGCCTGAACTAAAAAGATCGATCAGCTAAACGAACTAGAAAGCACAACTCTAATATATATGGGAGCTATATCCAAATCTGAACCGATTTTGATATAATTTGGCACATTTATCTATAGACCTAATTCCATAACACATTCCAAATTTCATCAAAATTGGACAGATACAGCGTGTTTGGTGCATCAAATACCTCAAATCGATCTAAAATATATATGGGAGCTATATCCAAATTTGAACCGATTTCGTTTTAATTTGTCCCATTTATCTATAGACCTAATTCCATAACACATTCCAAATTTCATCAAAATTGGACAGATACAGCGTGTTTGGTGCAACAAATACCTCAAATCGGCCTAAAATATATATGGGAGCTATATCCAAATCTAAACCGATTTTCACCAAAAGCAATAGAAATATGATCTTCCCCAATTTTCAGCCAAATCGAACAATAAATGCGACCTGTACGTTGCGAACGGACGGGCGGACGGACATTCATAAATCGACTCAGAAAGTGATTCTATGCATATCCCTAGAAGGAACTATGGGTCTATCTCTTTTCCTTAGGCATGTTACATACAAATGCACTAACACATAATACCCTTACCACAGGGTGGTGTTGGGTATAAAAATACATGTATACTGTCCTCCTTGAATGCTACTACAAATCATGAACAAATATACGCCTATTGTCCTCTTTGGATGCTACTAAAATCATTAAAAAAACACACGTGTAATGTCCTCCTTAGATGCTTCGATTATAAAATACACGTCTACTGTCCTCCTTGGAAGCCGCTAAAAATCATTAAAAAAATACACGTCCATTGTCCTCCTTGGATGCTACTAAAATCTTTAAAAAATACACGTCTACTGACCTCCTTGGATGCCACTAAATATCATTAAAAAACACACGTCTAATGTCCTTCTTAGATGCTTCAATTATAAAATACACGTATAATGTCCTCCCCTTGGATGCCACAAAAAATCATTATAAAATAAACATCTACTGTCTTCCTTGGAAGTCGCTAAAAATAATGTATAATGTCCTCCTTGGATGCTACTAAATATGTATCATTAAAAAATACGCGTCTACTGTCCTCCTTAAAAATACACGTCTACTGTCCTCCTTGGATGCACCAACAAAATTATTAAAAAAATACACGTCTACTGTACTCTTTGGATGCTAATAAAAATCATTTAAAAAGTACACGCCTACTGTCCTCCTTGGATGCCACTAACATTCATTAAAAACACGTCTAATGTTTCCTTGGATGCAACTAAAATCATTAAAAATACACGTCTACTGTCCTCCTCGGATGCTACTAAAAATCTATAAGAAATCCACGTCTATTGTTCTTTTTGGATGCTACTAAAAATCAATAAGAGATCCACGTCTTATGTGGTCTATTGATCTTTTTGGATGCTACTAAAAATCAATGAGAGATCCACGACTTTTGTCGTTTTTGGGTGCTACTAAAAGTCATTAAAAAATCCACGCCTATGGTGGTCTTTGGATGCTACTCAATATTATTATGTCCGCGCCTTTTGTCCTAATTGGATGCTACTAAAATCAATAAGAGATCCACGTCTATTGTTCTTTTTGAATGCTACTAAAAATCAATAAGAGATCCACGTCTACTGTTCTTTTTGGATGCTACTAAAATTTAATAAGAGATCCACGCCTTTTGCCCTTTTTGGGTGCTACTAAAATCATTAAAAAATATACGCCTGTTGTGGTCTTTTGACGCTACTCAATATTATTATTTTGTACACGCCTTTTGTCCTATTTGGATGCTACTCAATTTAATTATTATGATGACGCCTTTTGTCCTATTTGGATGCTACTCAATATTATTATTATGTTCACGCCTTTTGTTCTATTTGGATGCTAATAAAAATCAATAAGAGATCCACGCCTTTTGTCCTATTTGGATGCTAATAAAAATCAATAAGAGATCCACGCCTTTTGTCCTATTTGGATGCTAATAAAAATCAATAAGAGATCCACGCCTTTTGTCCTATTTGGATGCTACAAAAAATCAATAAGAGATCCACGTCTATTGTCCTTTTTGGATGCTACTAAAAATCAATAAGATATCCATGCCTTTTGTCCTTTTTGGGTGGTACTAAAAATCATTAAAAAATCTACACCTTTTGTGATCTTTGGGTGCTACTAAATATTATTAAAATGTCCACGCCTTTTGTCCTATTTGAATGCTACTAAAAATCAAAAGGAGATCCACGTCGATTGTCCTTTTTGGATGCCATTAAATAGTATTAAAATATCCACGCCTTTTGTTCTATTTGGATGCTACTAAAAATCAAGAGATTCACAGCTTTTGTCATTTTTGGGTGCTACTAAAACCCATTAAAAATCCACGCCTATTGTTGTCTTTGGATGCTACTAAATATCATTAAAATGTCCACGGTTTTTGTCCTATTTGGATGCTACTAAAAATCAACAACTATTGTGGTCTTTGGATGTTGCTAAAAAACATTAAAAATTTAGTCCTTTGTGGACTTTTGGATGTTAATAAAAATCATTAAAAAAAATCCGCCTATTGTGATCTTTGGAAGTTACTTAAAAACTATTTATTAAAAAATTCCTACCTGTTGTGGTCTTTGGATGCTAATAAAAATCATTTAAAAATCCATGCCGTTTGTGGTCTTTGGATGCTAATAAAAATCATTTAAAAAATCCCTTTTGTGGTCTTTGAAAGCTATTAAAAATCGTTAAAAAAGACCACAATGTGTCTTTTGGATGCTAATGTGGCACTCCCCACAATTCTTTTGATGTGTTCTAGGCTTAGAAAATATTTCACTAAAATCATAAGAATTTGTTCGAATTTTCGCCTTAAATATTTGTTATAAACCTTAATTGTTTTAGCATAATTGTATCAATTCATATAAAATAAGCCCTTTTTAACCCCGGTTGTTAGTACTTGAAGCTATGTAACTTAAGGATACTAATGTTAGAACTAATTGTGATTCAAAATAAAACAGTGTGCTGTACATGTTTCGCAAACAAAAATAAAAAAGACTGCGGAGTTGAATTTGCTAACATTGATTCTGGTTTTCTAAACAAAGCTTAAGTCACTTCAGGTAGAAATTGAAGGGAACTAGATCCTAATTGATCTTTGTTATTTCACATTTCATGCCAATTGATTGACTTAAGCGAGGGGTTTTAAATTTCTCAGAACTCAACTCCATAGCCTGTAGTGCGATTCTCTAAAACATTTTTTGAGTTAACGACAAAAATCGGCAAAATTAAAATGCTTATAACTTCGGTAATTAACGATATTTTTCGGTAAGTTAGCGACGAATAAAAATATTCGTAAAGTTCTTCCGATAGCAAGAGTGTTGTTAACATTTATTTGAACTTTTCATATATTGCGTTTTAATTTTAACGATTTTTGTCGGTAACTCAAAAAATGTGTTAGAGAATCGCACTACTGATAAAAAATTAAAGGAAATTGTGGTTATTTTAATACTAAACTAAATTCTAAAAAAATGTGCGGAAATAAAAAATAATGTAGGTTAAAAAACAAAAAACATGACTTCACCTTTCTACTGGGTGAATTTTGGCCAGCGGAACCAGGGGTACGGGGCAGAGCTTTACTAGCCTGCGAGCGTAATGGCGATTCACTACGTACTTGACCGCCTTGTTTGATAATCTCTTGTTGTCGCGCCAAAAATGTTTGTTCATCTTCGGTTTGAATTTCAATTTCACGATTTGAAACGGTCTGCAAGGAGATGAAGACAAGAATAAAAATTTAGAAAAAATGAATAAACAAGCAAAAATTGTAAACTCCATACTTTTCTGGAAGGTGGTGCTGTAATAATGTCTGTATAATAATCTTCAGCTTTACAAGAATGCATATTCTCATATAAAATACTTATTTTCTTTAAGCTATCCCAACCGGCAGGACTAAAAGGAGAAGAATAACATGATTATAGATTTAAAGTTTTTTTAAACATAATGATGATTGTTGATTACTTACATTAGAACTGCATCTTTTTCAACGACTAGGGCAGGTGTTCGGAATGGTAGACCATAGATTCGATGTGTTAAATATTTATAAAGGAGATCACAGTTTTTGTCTTCTTTGACACTTGTATAGAATAGGGAGGTGCCATGTTGCAAACAAAAACGTCTTATCCACTGTTGTATGAAATCGAAATGTTCATCTCGATAGTCGTATTCTTTTTCCAAAGTGGTCATGTAGTCCGTCTAAAATGAAATGGAATAAAACATTGATTTTATTTTAAAGGATTCGCAAAGGAATCTCCTATCTTCTTACCTTTGTTACTACTACAACAATGTCCAAACCCAAATTTGTTAATAACGCTCCATCCGTAAGGGGCAGTAAATCATCATCATCTATGGAATTATTTCGCATGGTACGTTTAACTGGTGAACCAGGATCTAAATCATCACCCACTTCACAATAACTTTGCCATGAGGTTATTAAACGTTGGCGGGCTTCTTCTTTTTCACCTGGTTCCAGTTTTAACGTTTCAATGTGATCGGATAACACCTTAATCCAATGATTAAGCTGTTCCAGCCAATACCATGGCTGTGTCATTGATACTGTTAGTATCACCAATGTGTGTGCATAATTTTGTTCATTCAAGGCAAAATGTAAGAGATTTTTGTGACCTGGATCACCGTCTAACACCCAAACACTTAAACGGGTCATGTCTGAAAGGAAGAAGAAAGAAATTTTGGTAGTTAAAAAAAACAACATTTTATTTAAAGAGGTGTAACAGTGGAAGATTTGGATGCTATGCAACGTCACGCTTATTGCCGACTTTTGATGCAAATAAAAATCTTTAAAAAGTCGACGCATATTTTGGTCTTTGGATGTTATTAAAAATTATAAAGAAATCCATGCCTATTGTGCACCTTGGATGCTACTAAAAATCATCGAAATATCCACGCTATTGTGGACTTTGGATGGTACTAAAAATCATCAAGAAATCCACCCACGCCTATTGTGGACTTTGGATGCTACTAAAAATCATCAAGAAATCCTCGCCTTCTATGGTCTTTGGGGGCTACTAAAAATCATTAAAAAATCCATGCTTTGTTGTGGTTTTTGGATGCTACTAAAAATCACTAAAACATCCACGCCTTTTGGGGTCTTTGTATGCTACTAAAATTCATTAAAACATCCACGCCTTTTGGGGTCTTTGGAGGCTACTAAAAATCATTAAAAAAAAATCCATGCCTTTTGTGGTCTTTGGATGCTACTAAAATTGATTAAAACATCCACGCCTTTTGGGGTCCTTGGAGGCTACTAAAAATTATTAAAAAATCCATGCATTTTAAGGTCTTTGGATGCTACTAAAAATCATTAAAAAATCCACGCCTGTTGTGGTCTTTGGATGCTACTAAAAGTCATTAAATATCCACACCTGTTGGAGTCTTTGGATGCTACTAAAATTCATTAAATCTCCTATTGTAGAGTTTGGGTGCTACTAAAAATCATCAAGAAATCCACCCACACCTATTGTGGACATTGGATGCTACTAAGAATCATCAAGAAATCCACGCCTTTCGGGGCCTTTGGATGCTACTAAAATAATTAAAAAATCTACGCCATTTAATGCTATTAAAAATCATTAAAAACTTCACTCCTTTTGGGATCCTTGGAGCTACTAAAAATCATTAAAAATTCCACGCCTTTTGCTGTCTTTGGATGCTACTAAAAATATTTAAAAAATTCACGCCTAATGGGGACTTTAGGTGCTTATGAAGTTAAGCCATTGGGGCCATTGGGGGAATACTCCAGCTTAAGCAATCAAAGTGCTTATAAATCTTTAAATAATCGACGCATATTTTGGTCTTTGGATGCTACTAAAAATCACCAAGAAATCCACGCCTATTATGGACTTCGGATGCTACTAAAAATCATCAAGAAATCCACTCCTATTATGGACTTTGGATGCTACCAAAAATTATCAAGAAATCCACGCCTTTTGGGGTCTTTGGATGCTACTAAAATCATTAAAAAATTCACGCTTTTTGTGGTCCCCGTATGCTACTAAAAATCATTAAAAATATTAAAAAATCCACGCCTTTTGGTGTCTTTGGATGCTACTAAAAATCATTAAAAAATCCACGCCTTTTGGTGTCTTTGGATGCTACTAAAAATCATTAAAAAATCCACGCCTATTGGCGTCTTTGGATGCTACTAAAAATATTAATAAATCCACGCCTTTTGGTGTCCTTGGATGCTACTAAAAATCATTAAAAAGTCCACGCCTATTGGGGTCTTTGGATGCTACAAAAAAATATTAAAAAATCCACGCCTTTTGGTGTCTTTGGAAAATATTTAAAAACCCACGCCTTTCGGGGTCTTTGGATGCTACTAAAATCATTAAAAAATCCACGCCATTTAATGCTATTAAAAATCATTAAAAACTTCACTCCTTTTGGGGTCCTTGGAGCTACTAAAAGTCATTAAAAATTCCACACCGTTTGGTGTCTTTGGATGCTACTAAAAATCCTGAAAACTTCTCTCCTATTTGGGTCTTTGGATGCTACTAAAAGTCATTAAAACTCCACGACATTGGAGGGAGTTTCTGGATGCTAATAAAATCAATAAAAAAATCGAAGAATTTTGGGGTTTTTGGATGCTACCAAAAATCTTGAAAAAATCCACGCATTTTTGAGATATTTGGATGCCACAAAAATCATTTAAAAATCAGCGTCTGTTGTGGACTTTGAATGCTACTACAAATCATTTAAAAATCGGCGTCTGTTGTGGACTTTGAATGCTACTAAAAATAATGTAAAAATCAACGTCTATTGTGGACTTTGGATGTTACCAAAAATCATCAAGAAATCCACGCCTATTGTGGACTTTGGAAGCTACTAAAAATCATCAAGAAATCCGCGCCGAATGTATACCTTGGTTTACTAAAAACCATTAAAAATTCTACTCCCTTTGAGGTCTTTGGATGCTACTAAAAATCTGCTACTAAAAACATCGCTAAATCCACGCCTATTTTCCTCTTTGGGTGCTACTAAAAAGGCTTATAAAACTTAATAAATTCACTCTTGTTATTTTTAAAACTTACCATCTCTGTATTCATCCTTAACATCGATGTAGGCATATTCCAAACCTGAACCTTTTTTAGGATTTTCAACACCCTGAAGTTTGGCCACCAGTGTTGTTTTGCCAGTGGCATTATCACCCAATACTAATACCGATTTATTTGAGGGAAGTTTTGTGCTGCCTTGTTTTTGGACTTCGCTCAATATAGAAGACCTGAAAAAGGAAAAAGAAAGAGAATATACATTAAAAATTAATCAAATAAACTGGGTCATGCAATATTTTTAAAACTATAATTATGTGTGATAAAAATAAATATGTCTTGTCTATATTTATGGTATGTTATTGTCCAGTTGATTAATCACCCATACACCATCTACTCCCCTCACTCATACATTGAAATTGAGTCATTTCCGCCATTTATCATGTTGTGATGGTAACATAATGGTCAACTCTTTGAGAGAATATTTTCCTTTTTGTTCTAATTCAATTACACGGTAGCGAACTTGTCTTCAAATTTCACAAGCCATTAATTTTCTAACGAAGTTTCAATTTCAATAACCAATCAAAAGAAATTTTCCACTTTTCTTACTTTTTCCTTTTCCGATTTCCACCGCCAATATTGTTGGCCAATTGTAATTTATTTATTTCTCGGCTAAGTAATTCGAAAACATTAAATTCATTGGCTTCTGCTGTTGCAACTTTGTTGGCAATTGACAATTCTTTCATTTTAAATACTTTTTATACACGAAACACTAAATTTAGACCATGCAACAAATTTCATGAGATATACACTACGAGTGTGTTGTTATCCTTAATTCCGTTTCAATTGAAAATAAATTGTTAACAAATTTTCCACAATTTAATTAAATTACTTGTCTTCAATAGCCGTTGAACTGTATTTGACCACTGCGTGTCCTTGTCAGCGTAATGCGTTGTTACGATTGTTTACTGGTTTGCTTGGCTGTAGTTTGTTCCTCGTCCACACTCAGTTGTTAAGGATACCAATTGCAAGTGGTTGCTTGATAAGCGGGGGAAGTGGAAAACACTAACAGTTAGACCGGATGCCACAATAGGACAATAACTTAGGGGAATATTTTTTTAGTATGTTGTTGTTGTGTGTGGTTTGAAACAATGTTGAATGAGTTGAATATTAAAATGAGCCACATTTCAAATTTTATTATTTAATGGAGAAAGGAATGGGGTTGGTAATTGGAATGTAATTTTTTATAGAAGAAGAGCGTGTTTACATATGTACATAGGTTTTTGATATTTGTTGCTCTCTGTTAGCAGAATTCGTGAATCCTTTTCATTCATTTCTATTGATTTTCTTTATTCTCCCCCAAAAACTTAGGTGTTATTGTTAAATAACAAGAAAACACTAGCGTGCTGAGCTAAATGGAACAGAAGCGCAGGATTTTGGGAGGATAAAATAGATTTAAGAAGACTTAAGAGTTGTTGTTGTTGTAACAGTGTTTTCCCAGCAAAAAATTTAATAATAATTATTATTATGTTTGTATGTTCGTTCTCCTGTTCAATCTGGCTCTGGGTCTATCTCCAGTTCCAGTAAGTTGGCTACTTCGATGGGATGGGATCCACTGGAGTCAGATGAGTAGGCTTGGCGGGGCAGTTGAATAGGTGCTTAGTATCGTGCGGGCCCATGCCGCATACTGGGCAGATGTTTTGCACGGTGCGATCGATTCCCGCCCAATAGGAATTTAGGCGACTGCAATATCCCCAGCGTAATTGAGCCAAAACTACTTTGGTTTGTCGTGACAGCTGACGCTCTTCAGCTGCGATAGATGGGGGATGTGCTCCGATGACTGCATTCACACAATAATTGTTTATGGTCCTAGCAACTGTGTCCGTGTGAATGCTTTTCAAACCTGCCTGATACGCCTGTTGATCTAGAGGTTCTCTCCTATATTGTTGGACCGTCGTCTCTAGAGCATGAATATCCTTCTTTATATGCCTGGGTGTATCGGTGGCCAGCAGATGGTGATTGGGATGGCTCTCACGGTAACACCCGAGCAAGTACTGCAACGATAGCATCTCATTATGTTGTCGTACTGGAAGAATCTTTGCCTCCTCATGTAGATGGTCCACTGTAGATTTGAGGAGGCACCCTGTTGCTGTTCTCAGGGCGGCGTTCTGACAAATTTCAATCTTATCCCACTGCGTGTCACATAAATTCGGGGACCAGACTGGCGCCGCATTGCTTACTACTGACCGACCTATCGCTTTATACATGGTCAACAAGGTTTCTTTATCTGCCGGCTAGAGACTTGAGGACCTTGTTTCTACATTCCAGTTTATCGCAGATAGCTGTGGCATGCGCGGACGACGTGAAAGTGGTGTCGAATTTGACCCCTAGAATTTTGGGGCAGTTTGTGGTCGGAATTCTGCGACCATCGACCCTGATATTCAACACTCTTCCAAACTGCGCTGTCCATGTGGTGAACAGAGTGGCCGTCGATTTAGTGGCGGATATCTGCATATTCCTCGTGTGGAAAAAGGTGGTAAGATCGGTTAAATAGTGTTCAATCTCAATGCCGTCTGGAGGGGCGGAATACAGGAAAGGCCGAGGTTAAACAGTTCCGGAGATATCATCCCACCTTGGGGAACTCCCTGTTTCACTCTACGTGGTTTGGACTTCTTGTTCCTGAATTCCACGTACGACTGGCGTCCACACATATAATTGACTATCCAAAGTTTCAAGCTTGGCCGGAGGGTTGTCTCCTCAATGTCCTCAAACAGCGTGAAGTGCCTGACTGTATCAAAGGCTTTTGATAAGTCAAGCGCCACCATCACTGTTCTATCGCACGTCCGTCTCTGTTTGAGTCCTTGACAAATATGTGTGGTAATGGCGTGCAGAGCAGTTGTCGTGCTGTGCTGCTTACGGAATCCATGCTGATGATCGGCAACTTGATAGCTATTTCTGATACTGGGGAGGACTAAGGCCTCAAGGGTCTTTGCTACGGGCGACAAAAGCGAAATCAGCCTGTACGATTCCCTTTGACTGGCATCCTTGCCGGGCTTCCTTAGTGGGACCACCCTGCCCATTTTCCAGACTTCGGGAACAATGAGGTTGGATAGCGACGAGTTGAGAACTTTAGTGAGATACTCCACTCCCGGCTCATCCAGCTGCTTCAGCATTACCATGGAGATTCCATCAGGGCCCAACGCTTTGGATGATTTAGCGTTCCTGATGGCATTGACCACATCATCCATTGTAAACTGTGGTGGTTCCTCCTCGGCAGTAAGAGATCTAATGCGACGTAATACTCTTCTCTTCGCCCTGTCACTCTCGGGATGCTCGACAAACTGTCGATTGAAATAACTTGCGCACCTCTTCGGGTCAGTCAACGTAACGTAACGCCAAACGTGTCTGAGGTCCTGTCATCCCTCCTTCCGGGGTTCGAGATTGACTTAACCGTTGCCCACAATTCACCTATACCGGCTCCAATGTTGCAACTCTTCAGATGATTTAACCACTTTTTCCGCTTATGCTCGCCGACAAGCCTGTTAACTTCCAGGGTCAGCTCCCTGACTCTGGGATCATTCGGGTTGGTTCGGCAAAGCTCATCACGCTCATTTGCTAATCCCGTCGCCTCTGCTGGGAAGTTTGGTCTTACTTCGGGTATTCGACCAGCAGGGATGTGGCGAGCGGCTGCAGCAGTGATGATGTCTCGGAACGTCCTTTCCGCTACCCGAACATCAGAAGGATTGGGCAGTTCTCTGAAGCGGTGAAACCCGGCCAATCAGACCGGGTGGTCTGCTAATGGAGACAATTATGGGGAGATGGTCTGATCCAAGGGAAATGACGGCTTGCCAGGTAACGTCATTTGTCAGACCAGGTGACACGATGGTTATGTCTGGCGAACTGTGACACGCTGCTCTAATTCTGGTAGGGGCGTCCTCATTGACCGAGCAAAACGTAGAGCTATCAATCTGCTCAGCCAGCGCTGTACCTCTCTGGTCGTTTCCGAGGGCCGAATGCCACATCTCATGATGCGCATTAAAGTCCCCCAGGACCAGACGATTATGACCTTCCAAAAGCGGGCTAATGTTAGGAACGTAATCTGAGATACAGCTTTTTCTCGGCGGGATGTATACGTTCAGCAACTCTATCTCGGCAGTTCCACAACTGACTGCTACCCCCATACATTCCATGTACGGGTCATTAGAGACAGGCTCAAGCGAGATAGGTCTCTATTGGACAGACTGGTGCAATAGGAAAGCTAATCCCCCACCTCCACATCTGGTGCGATCCTTCCTTATTACGTTGTAGCCATCACAATGTACTGAGCTGTGGTCATTCAGCATGGTTTCCTGCACCGCCGCGACCTTGATCTTCTTCCGATTCATAAAGTCCACTATTTAATCGATCTTACCTCGGAGACCATTGCAATTAAATTGCAAAAAAGATGCATTTCCTGGGATTGGAACAACAACGGCTGGTGTTAAATTCGCGTGCGGCTGATGTTGGGGGGACTGCGGGAGAGTTTCGTAATCCGACGACGAAGGAGTTTCGTAATCTGACGACGACGACTCACTGGGCGCTGTGTTCGCGCAGCATGCAGCAACATAGTCCCTATCGTAGCCCCTCGAGTGGGCAAGCCCAGAGCAACCCCGTAAATGCACCCACTCCTGGCATCTATTGCTTCTCACCGAAGATTCGATATGGGTGATGATGCGGATGTTACAAACCGAGCACAAATATATTGGTCCTGGGTTTTCCTCCGTCCCGGCACGGACCAAAAGAATCCGGAGCAGACATTCCGGGATATGTCGCTCCCAGCACAGAAAAACGAAAAAATACAAACACATGTACAACAATTATTGTCTTGTTGTCCTGAGGTTGCTTGTCCTGATGTTGCTTGAAAAATATTCTTTAAAAAATCCACGATTATTGCCTTGATCTTGCTTGAAAAATATTCTTTTAAAAATCCACGATTTTTGTCTTGATGTTGCTTGAAAAATATTTTTTTTTAAAAAATCAGCGATTACTGTTTTGAGGTTGCTTGAAAAATATTCTTTAAAAAATCCACGATTATTGCCTTAAAGTTACTTGAAAAATATTCTTTAAAAACCCATGATTGTCATGATATTGCTTGAAAAATATTCTTTAAAAAATCCAGGATAATCGCCTTAAAGTTATTGTCCTCGTGTTCTTTATAAATATATTTTAAAGTAAATTTAAATATACCCTCCCAATGCTACATCTCTGTCCTTTGCATGTTGTTTACATTTAAGTCTTGGCTAACTTGATAGAAATTAGCCTGGTTTTGCCACGAAGAGAAGAGTTACACTGTTATCCTCCTAACAGTGTAATATTCAATTTAACAAGAACAAAAATAATGGTCGGCCAGGACAGGCATGTGAATGAGTGAGTTTTTCTTCGTTCTCTAGTTCATTCACATACTTAATTCGGCACTCGCCAGTCATTATGGTGAGCGGTCGCTATGGCGCCCAGTGAAAAATTGAACACGAACCAATGAAAAACTTTTAGGACTTTCAATGGAAATATTTCGGTGGTGACTCTCAAAGTGAAAAGTTTAGAAATTGTAAAAGGATAAAAGTGAAAATATTTTGTAAAAGAAAAAAAATTGAAATTTAAGAAAAGGGAATCATGAGTTTATTACCCAAACGCAGATCTCGTAGTGAGACGCGAGATATTGCAACAATTAACAATGAAGTGAATGGGAATTCTCAAAAAAACGGCGCATTATTATGGGGAAAAGTTCGTCAAAGTAGACATTTAGATAATACGCTTATATTGGGAACTGGTGGTGGTGGTATGGGTAAAAGGCGAACATCGGCCGAAATGATAAGTGAAGCTAAAACATTTTTAAGTGGTGGAGGAGTGGGAGGAGATGTTCCTGCCAATTCAATGAATAATTTACATTATCAAAAACAACAATCACAACAATTCCAGGCCACAAATGGTAAAAACCCCAAAAATCTGGGTAGTGAAACGAAAAAAGTTCTAGCTAATGATTTCATGTTTGTGTGTAACTTTTAGTGGTTGGTGGGGTCCGAATGGTCAGCACACGACGTCCGGTAACACCCCGTGAAACGGGCAGAGTGTTGTATGGCAAGGTGGCAATGGCTGGCCGGCCACCCAGCTCATTTTCGTAAGTACACCCCCCACCAAACAGAGTGATAGATAATTTGTTTGCACGACATATTCAATATTGCAAAAATTCTAAATAATTTATAGATTGCGTTATTTGCGAAATGGAGAGCCGGCAGCACCGCGCACTCCAAATTTAGAACCCATACAAACAACCGAGGAGGAGCAACAACTCACATGTGGTGAAGGCGAAGGAGTTGAAGGAAATAACGATGGTGGTGTTGATAAACAAATAATTGTTAAAGGTAAAAATATTGATGCCGAATTGACAAGACGTTCTCGCTCGTTTGAAACACGCAGTGACAGTTTTGAGAATTGTAGTATTTCGACGACAACAACTAAAACACCATTGCCACGTAAACTACCGGCATTAGAAGTTAAAGGCAATTCATTAAAGAAAGGAGGAGGTAAGAAAGTTACAACAGACATATGTGAAGAAAAGAACCTTGAAGTGTATAATAATTCCATTAATCTTTTTATTCAAACAGACAATAGCCCCATTCAACCTAAACAATTAAGAGCTAAAACAGCTTATTCTGTGGCATCTTCAACATCGAAAGGCGGAGAAAGTGGTGGTGTTACTCTCATTGATGAAAATGGTGCCACAAATCGTGCCTTGACTTTACTGGAGACACGAAAAATTCTAACCAGGTCCAATGATTTGCTGGGTCAGTCATCCACGGAAAAGCTGATAGATATGTTAAAAGAACATGCCGGCTTGAAGGAATGCACTGATGAAACTGTTAATCACATCAATTCGGTAAGTAAAATTAATTGCTATTCTATTCTTTAAAACATTTACGATTATTGCCTTGATGTTGCATCGAAAATATTCTTTAAAAAACCACGATGATTATTGCCTTCATGTTAATTGAAAAATATTTTTCCTTGAAAAATATTCTTTAAAAAATCCACGATTATTGCCTTCATGTTAATTGAAAAATATTTTTCCTTGAAAAATATTTTTCCTTGAAAAATATTCTTTAAAAAATCCACGATTATTGCCTAGATGTTGTTTGAAAAATATTCTTTAAAAAATCCACGATTATTGCCTAGATGTTGTTTGAAAAATATTCTTTAAAAAATCCACGATTATTGCCTAGATGTTGTTTGAAAAATATTCTTTAAAAAATCCACGATTATTGCCTAGATGTTGTTTGAAAAATATTCTTTAAAAAATCCACGATTATTGCCTAGATGTTGTTTGAAAAATATTCTTTAAAAAATCCACGATTATTGCCTAGATGTTGTTTGAAAAATATTCTTTAAAAAAATCCACGATTATTGTCTAGATGTTGTTTGAAAAATATTCTTTAAAAAAAATCCACGATTATTGCCTAGATGTTGTTTGAAAAATATTCTTTAAAAAATCCACGATTATTGCCTAGATGTTGTTTGAAAAATATTCTTTAAAAAATCCACGATTATTGCCTAGATGTTGTTTGAAAAATATTCTTTAAAAAATCCACGATTATTGCCTAGATGTTGTTTGAAAAATATTCTTTAAAAAATCCACGATTATTGCCTAGATGTTGTTTGAAAAATATTCTTTAAAAAATCCACGATTATTGCCTAGATGTTGTTTGAAAAATATTCTTTAAAAAATCCCCGATTATTGCCTAGATGTTGTTTGAAAAATATTCTTTAAAAAATCCACGATTATTGCCTAGATGTTGTTTGAAAAATATTCTTTAAAAAATCCACGATTATTGCCTAGATGTTGTTTGAAAAATATTCTTTAAAAAATCCACGATTATTGCCTAGATGTTGTTTGAAAAATATTCTTTAAAAAATCCACGATTATTGCCTAGATGTTGTTTGAAAAATATTCTTTAAAAAATCCACGATTATTGCCTAGATGTTGTTTGAAAAATATTCTTTAAAAAATCCACGATTATTGCCTAGATGTTGTTTGAAAAATATTCTTTAAAAAATCCACGATTATTGCCTAGATGTTGTTTGAAAAATATTCTTTAAAAAATCCACGATTATTGCCTAGATGTTGTTTGAAAAATATTCTTTAAAAAATCCACGATTATTGCCTAGATGTTGTTTGAAAAATATTCTTTATAAAATCCACGATTATTGCCTAGATGTTGTTTGAAAAATATTCTTTATAAAATCCACGATTATTGCCTAGATGTTGTTTGAAAAATATTCTTTAAAAAATCCACGATTATTGCCTAGATGCTGCTTGAAAAATATTCTTTAAAAAATCCACGATTATTGCCTAGATGTTGTTTGAAAAATATTCTTTAAAAAATCCACGATTATTGCCTAGATGTTGCCTAAAAAATATTCTTTAAAAAAATCCGCGTTTTTTTACAAGAATTTTCTGTGAAAATTAATATATCATTTATTTTTCCAGATTTTAACAGAGCTCTACAATCGAGTCCATAAACATGAAGATAACTTCAAAAAAGGTTTCATATTGGGTGGTCTGTACGGTTTGGTAGAATGTACAGCACCCAAGATATTGCTATCTGTGGCAAGAGTGGTTTTGGCGGTAAGTTTCCTTAGATAACTAAAATTGATTCCGAAACTAAATACAATTAATTTTTTCCTCTTCCCATAGTTACGTGTTTCTGGCAGCAACTTAACTGGAGCCTGTAAATTGATTTTCAAAGTTGCTCGCAATGAACAAAATGATAATTTGTTTCATGAAAATGATATATTGGAACTGTTGATTGATGGTTTGGGACGAGCCAGCCCTCTCGATGATCCGGAAGCATGTATTTATGGATATGGTTCGATACGTTTCCTAACATGTAGCACAAATCAAGAAAGAGCTGAATTGACAGCCATAAAAGATCTCAATCGCAATTGGTCGGAACAGATGGAGTTACCACGTAAACCAAATACAGCTCCCAATTTAGGAGAATATCCTAAAGTTGGCAGCAGTGAAAAAAGTAAAACTGAATATGTCCAAAAATTATCGAAACAAGATGCATTGGTATTGCGTCTATCGCGTCATGGTGCAGTCCAGTTGATGATTTTACATTTGCAAATGTTAAATGAGGCAGGAGCGGCCCGTAAACTGGAAGGACCACCTTTACATTCGTTGTATCAGTTATCAGCAGCATTGAGGGCATTGGCTGATGTGCGCAAAATTATATCATCACTGGAAAGTTTAGATATATCAAGGCCACATTTTGATAATACCAGTATACATTTGGAATTGGCTTGTCCGCATTTGATAAAGGCCGCCGAGGTGACAATTGGTGAAATAGAGGTGCAGGCAAATATTATAAGGACTTTGAGGTAAGTGAATTAAGGAGGACAACATATATTATATAAACAAAAATTGTATATTCCTCCTTAGTGTCCTATCGGAAGATTGGGATTGTTGCCATGCCTTGGAAAAGTTTGCTCCTCGCATTGGCATGCTGTTGGGCCCCTGCTGCACCAATCACAATACCAACAGTGCAGAGAAATTGCTTAGCATTATCAGTCGTTTGGGTTATATTTTGGGAAATATCATGACCAGCTATGATTTGGCCAGAATTCAGGTAAGTTGGAGAGAAATTGAATCTGAAACGAAGGTTAAATTTTAGGTAAAAGGCATAAATTTGTTTAATGACATCTAAATTTGGATTACGTGCAGAATCCACGATTAGTGCCTTGTTGTTCCTTGAAAATATTCTTCAAAATTCCACGAATTTGCCTTGATAATCCTCGAAAATATTCTTTAAAAAAACACGATCATGGCTATGATGTCGCTTGATAAATATCCTTCAAAATCCACGAATATGGCCTTGATGTCGCTTGATAAATTACCATTAAAAAATGCACGATTATTGACTTGCTGTTCCTCCAAAAATACTCTTTAAAAATCCTTGTTGTTCCTTGAAAAAATATTTTAAAAAATCCACAATTATTGCCTGAAAAATATTCTTTAAAAAATCAACGATATATGTCTTGAAGCCCCTTGAAAATATTCTTTTAAAAACATCCACGATAATTATTTTGAAGTTCCTTGAAAAATATTCTTTAAAAAGTCCACGATAATAGTCCTGGCAAATTTCTTAAAGTTCCTTGAAAATATTCTATAAAAAATCCACGATTATTGTCTTGTTGTTCCTTGAAAAATATTCTTTAAAAAGTCCCCGATAATAGTCTTGATAATTTTCTTGAAGTTCCTTGAAAAATATTCTTTAAAAAGTCCACGATAATAGTCTTGATAATTTTCTTGAAGTTCTTTGAAAAATATTCTTTAAAAAGTCCACGATAATAGTCTTGATAATTTTCTTGAAGTTCCTTGAAAAATATTCTTTAAAAATCCACGATAATAGTCTTGAAGTTCCTCGAAAAATATTCTTAAAAAAATCCAGGATTATTGTCTTGTTGTTCCTTGAAAAATATTCTTTAAAAAATCCACGATTATTGTCTTATTGTTCTTTGAAAAATATTCTTTAAAAAATCCACGATTATTGTCTTATTGTTCTTTGAAAAATATTCTTTAAAAAATCCACGATTATTGTCTTGTTGTTCCTTGAAAAATATTCTTTAAAAAATCCACGATTGTTGCCCAGTTGTTGCATGAAAAATATTCTTTAAAAAATCCACGATTGTTGCCCAGTTGTTGCTTAAAAAATATTCTTTAAAAAATCCACGATTGTTACCCAGTTGTTGCTTGAAAAATATTCTTTAAAAAATCCACGATTGTTGCCCAGTTGTTGCTTAAAAAATATTCTTTAAAAAATCCACGATTGTTGCCCAGTTGTTGCTTAAAAAATATTCTTTAAAAAATCCACGATTGTTGCCAAGTTGTTGCTTGAAAAATATTCTTTAAAAAATCCACGATTATTGGTTTGTTGTTCCTTGAAAAATGTTACCTAAAAATCCTCGATTATTGCCTTGTTGTTCCTTGAAAATATTCTTTAAAAAATCCTCGCTTATTGTTCTGATGGTCCTTGAAAAAATATTCTTTAAAAAATCTAAGATTATTGAGTTGTTGTTCCTTGAAAATATTCTTTAAAAAATCCTCGCTTATTGTTCTGATGGTCCTTGAAAAAATATTCTTTAAAAAATCCAAGATTATTGCCTTGTTGTTCCTTGAAAATATTCTTTAAAAAATCTAAGATTATTGAGTTGTTGTTCCTTGAAAATATTCTTTAAAAAATCCACGCTTATTTTTCTGATGGTCCTTGAAAAAATATTCTTTAAAAAATCCAAGATTATTGCCTTGTTGTTCCTTGAAAATATTCTTTAAAAAATCCACGCTTATTGTTCTGATGGTCCTTGAAAAAATATTCTTTAAAAAATCCAAGATTATTGCCTTGTTGTTCCTTGAAAAATATTCTTTAAAAAATCCACGATTATTGGTTTGTTGTTCCTTGAAAAATATTCTTTAAAAAATCCACGATTATTGGTTTGTTGTTCCTTGAAAAATATTCTTTAAAAAATCCACGATTATTGGTTTGTTGTTCCTTGAAAAATATTCTTTAAAAAATCCACGATTATTGGTTTGTTGTTCCTTGAAAAATATTCTTTAAAAAATCCACGATTATTGGTTTGTTGTTCCTTGAAAAATATTCTTTAAAAAATCCACGATTATTGGTTTGTTGTTCCTTGAAAAATATTCTTTAAAAAATCCACGATTATTGGTTAGTTGTTCCTTGAAAAATATTCTTTAAAAAATCCACGATTATTGGTTTGTTGTTCCTTGAAAAATATTCTTTAAAAAATCCACGATTATTGGTTTGTTGTTCCTTGAAAAATATTCTTTAAAAAATCCACGATTATTGGTTTGTTGTTCCTTGAAAAATATTCTTTAAAAAATCCACGATTATTGGTTTGTTGTTCCTTGAAAAATATTCTTTAAAAAATCCACGATTATTGGTTTGTTGTTCCTTGAAAAATATTCTTTAAAAAATCCACGATTATTGGTTAGTTGTTCCTTGAAAAATATTCTTTAAAAAATCCACGATTATTGGTTTGTTGTTCCTTGAAAAATATTCTTTAAAAAATCCACGATTATTGGTTTGTTGTTCCTTGAAAAATATTCTTTAAAAAATCCACGATTATTGGTTTGTTGTTCCTTGAAAAATATTCTTTAAAAAATCCACGATTATTGGTTTGTTGTTCCTTGAAAAATATTCTTTAAAAAATCCACGATTATTGGTTTGTTGTTCCTTGAAAAATATTCTTTAAAAAATCCACGATTATTGGTTTGTTGTTCCTTGAAAAATATTCTTTAAAAAATCCACGATTATTGGTTTGTTGTTCCTTGAAAAATATTCTTTAAAAAATCCACGATTATTGGTTTGTTGTTCCTTGAAAAATATTCTTTAAAAAATCCACGATTATTGGTTAGTTGTTCCTTGAAAAATATTCTTTAAAAAATCCACGATTATTGGTTTGTTGTTCCTTGAAAAATATTCTTTAAAAAATCCACGATTATTGGTTTGTTGTTCCTTGAAAAATATTCTTTAAAAAATCCACGATTATTGGTTTGTTGTTCCTTGAAAAATATTCTTTAAAAAATCCACGATTATTGGTTTGTTGTTCCTTGAAAAATATTCTTTAAAAAATCCACGATTATTGGTTTGTTGTTCCTTGAAAAATATTCTTTAAAAAATCCACGATTATTGGTTTGTTGTTCCTTGAAAAATATTCTTTAAAATTCCACGATTATTGTTGTGGTGGTCCGTAAAAAATATTCTTTAAAAAATCCACGATTATTGGTTTGTTGTTCGTCCTTAAAAAATATTCTTTAAAAAATCCACGATTATTGGTTTGTTGTTCGTCCTTAAAAAATATTCTTTAAAAAATCCACGCTTATTGCCTTTTGTTCCTTGAAAATATTCTTTAAAAAATCCACGCTTATTGCCTTTTGTTCCTTGAAAATATTCTTTAAAAAATCCACGCTTATTGCCTTTTGTTCCTTGAAAATATTCTTTAAAAAATCCACGCTTATTGCCTTTTGTTCCTTGAAAATATTCTTTAAAAAATCCACGCTTATTGCCTTTTGTTCCTTGAAAATATTCTTTAAAAAATCCACGCTTATTGCCTTGTTGTTCCTTGAAAATATTCTTTAAAAAATCCACGCTTATTGCCTTGTTGTTCCTTAAAAAAAATATTCTTTAAAAAATCCACGATTTTTGGTTTGTTGTTCCTTGAAAAATATTACTTAAAAATCCACGCTTGTTGCCTTGTTGCTCCTTGAAAAATATTCTTTAAAAAAATCCAGGATTATTGGTTTGTTGTTCCTTGAAAACTATTCTTTAAAAAATCCACGATTATTGGTTTGTTGTTCCTTGAAAAATATTCTTTAAAAAAATCCACGATTATTGACATGTTGTTCCTCGAAAAAAATTCTATAAAAAATCCACGATTATTGGTGTGTTGTTCCTTGAAAAATATTCTTTAAAAAATCCACGATTATTGGTGTGTTGTTCCTTGAAACATATTCTTTAAAAAATCCACGATTATTGGTGTGTTGTTCCTTGAAAAATATTCTTTAAAAAATCCCCGATTATTGGTTTGTTGTTCCTTGAAAAATATTCTTTAAAAAATCCACGATAATTGTCTTGAAGTTTCTTGAAAATATTCTTTAAAAAATCCACGATAATTGTCTTGAAGTTCCTTGAAAATATTCTTTAAAAAATCAACGATAATTGTCTTGAAGTTCCTTGAAAATATTCTTTAAAAAATCCACGATTATTGTCTTGTTATTCCTTGAAAAATATTCTTTAAAAAATCCACGATTATTGCCTTGTTGTTCCTTGAAAAATATTCTTTAAAAAATCCACGATTATTGTCTTGTTGTTCCTTGAAAAATATTCTATAAAAAATCCACGATTATTGCCATGTATTTACTTGAAAGATACCCTTTAAAAAATCCAAGATTATTGCCTTGTTGTCCCTTGAAAAAATATTCTTTAAAAAATCCACGCTGATTGTTCACCACACACTTTGGATAATTTCATCCATAATTAAAAAATCTTATCCTCTACCTTCTATCTTCCAGTTCTTTCACAATGACGTGGCCATGGAATATTTGCTCAATGTCTTGGAAAACTACTCCAAGGAACCATTGACTCTACACAATTCCCTGGGAGATACGGTACTCGATGTTTTAATAAAAATGATACGGGTTGTGGCCAATATGAGTGTTGATTCCGAGGTTGGACTTGGTTTGGGAGATACAAGGTCATTGGGAGCCATTCTATTGGATATATTGAAAACAACACAGCAATTGAAAAGCATCAAAATGGTATGTACAAATTAGCCCCATTTCCTCGCAGAATTCTAAAATCCTTTCCATTTCTTTGCAGAAACAAGAACTCCAAGAACTTTGTCACGCCACCTTGGGTGCCCTGCACAACTTGTGCTTCTATCAAGATCAAATATCCACCACTCCATCTATGGTCCAAGAATCCAAAGGCAGTCTGCGTTCCATATTACCCGACTTGGCAACTCAGCTGAGTGCTGTTTTGAAAAATAGTCAAGATGAAATGTCTCAAGTGGAGGCAGCAAGGGTCCTCGGGAATTTGACAAGAAATGAAAAGGCGAGAAAATATTTTTGCCGTGCCAAAGGTCTGAAACTTGTGGTGAAGATCCTAAGCAACCCAAAGACAAAGGAAATCCACGACCTACAAGCCTGTACCATTGGTATATTGGTTAATCTTTTGGGAGATGTGGAAAATCGCATGCCATTCATACAATTGAAAGGACCACAAATTCTATTTGACTTACTGCATGATGCCCTTAAGCAACGTGAAGATTGGTTTATGAGCACAATAATATGTCAAGCTTATTGGAATCTATATATCGATAGCATCCACTTGGAGGATATGTGTCACGACAATACCATAGATGATATAATTGATTTGTTGTCGGAATATTTGGATGATGATAAGCTACTACAGATGGAGGAAATGTTGAATCAGCATCAAGTATGGGAAGATTTTACCATGGTTTCATCATATCTCCTGGATCATTTGCAATTCCATTATCATCAACAAAGTGAGGGTGTTAATTCCATGGAAGAGGCAAGTGATGTGGATGAAAATGACGAAGATGATGTTTATATTGAGGGTATATAAAGGGCTAACAAAACTTCCCTCAAAAAAACTACTTAAATTAGAAAAATATATAACACAAAAAAGAAATAAAAGTTATTTTAAAAAAAATATTATTAAATGTTGATGCCGTGGCAAAGAAAAAACAAACCAAATTTCTTTTTGTTTTTATTTTTGCTTTACAAAACCGTCATATTACCACCTTTCCGTACCCCCAATGATGTCAACACCATTAATAAATAAACGGAAACCTATGTGGTTTTTTTTGTTTTGGTGTTTGATGGTTTTAGCCACAATTATTAAAATCAATAGACAATCGACGGACAAATCGAACAGTCACCCAAAACCGATCGTCATAACAATTATTAAAACTTAAAACTTGTTCGTTTTGCCCATCATTATTTCTCTTTGTCATTGGCCGTTCGTTCTCTCATTTAGTAAAGCTAGCTTGCTTTACAGATTTGAATGAAATATTTTAATACGCCGTCAATACGCTAGTTGAATGCTAATTAGTTATTTTTTTCTTTCGTCTCTAGAAACAATTCCATTAACTGTCAGCATTTTGGCATCTCTTAAGGGTAGCAGCGGGCATTGTTGTCATACTCAGCGAATGGTTTTATTCATAACAGGGGTGGGAGGAGGAAAAGAGCATTATTAAAACGTTTGCTACCCAGCAGAATGACTCATTGTGGGTTTTAGAGTTCAGATCTGTAGCCAACAAAATGAGTTATTTATTTTATTTCATTTGGTTGACAGAACACGCGACATTATATTGAGTCAGCCAATTTTTATACTCCCAGCCGTTGATACTATCAACAAGTAAGAAAAGCGTTAAGTTCGGTCGGGCTGAACTTTTTATACCCTCCACCACAAATTTCAGCCATTTCGGTGGATTAATGTGGCCACAACCTTCAAAATACCGAAATTCGGAAGGTACCGTTCTATGGGGGCTATATGATGGCGTGAACCTATACCTACAAATTTCTGGGGGAAAGTTTTATACGCCTAAAAAAGACTAAATACCAAATTTCAGCCATCTCGGTGTGATAATGAGGCTAAAATGTTCAAAATATCGAAAATCGGGAGATATTGTATTATGGGGGCTATATCAACACGTGGACCTATATAAACATTTTATGGTAGAAATGTTTCTTAGCCTCTGGAAACACAAAATACAAAGTTACAACCGATTCTTTGGTCAAATGGGTCTAATACATTCAAAATATATTAAAATGACGCGTACTTTATAAGGGGCCTTATGTGGGGGCTATACCAAAGCGTGGACCTATATAACCCAACTTTGGTAGGAATGTTTTCTGACCTCTGAAGACACAAAATACCAAATTACAACCAATTCTGTGGTCAAATGGGTCTAATACTTTCAAAATATATTAAAATGACGCGTACTTTATATGGGGGCTATACCAAAACGTGGACCTATATAACCCAACTTTGGTAGGAATATTTTTTGGCCTCTGGAGACACAAAGTACCAAATTACAACCAATTCGGTGGTAAATTGGGCCAAATATCTTAAAAATTCCTTAAAACGACGACGCGTCACGCGTCATTTTGTATGGGGGCTATACGAAAGCGTGGACCTACATAGCCCGCTTTCAATACCAAAAGTCCTACGTAAATATAACATATTTTCCCAAAATTTCATCAACCTACGTCAATCCGTTCGGACGCTAGAGTGATTTCCACAGACGGATGGACATGGCTATATCGGCGTAGAATTGCACGCTGATCAAGAATATATATACTTTGCGGGGCCTACAATGATTATTTCGAGTAGTTACAAACGTAGTGACAAACTTAATATACCCCCATCCTATGGTGGAGGGTATAAAAATGTGCCTCATCGATATATTGGTTCTCTATTCAGACAATTTGGAACCGATTTTTCCCCAGAATGGATCTGCCGATTCGGTCTATCATTTAGCCTTAGTAATATTTTGTCCAAACTTAGTTTAAGTTCGAATATGGGCCATATAGGTCCACTCCTTCAGGTACCTCCCCCACAAATGTTCAAAAATTGTTGCAAAATTTGTGCGCTCGATAACTCTCGAAGGGAGTAACCGAATTGAACCAAACTTTGCATATGGTAATACTACCTCTCTCTCGGTCCACTCCTTCAGTTACCTCCGACACAAAATTTGAAATAAGTGCAATTTAGTGACACCTCACGAATCGTTATGAAATTTTTTGTAACTGGGTGTTGGTGCGGCCCCGTTACGTCATTGTAATTTTTTTCGAGGGCAAGTCCATAGTTCCCGAGATAATGGTGCATAACCTCAAAAAAACGCTGCACTATGTCGCGAGTTCAAATAAACAGTGGCCAAATATAAAAGTAGTTGGCATTGGCAGATGAATTTTGGTATGAATACTTATAGTTCACTGACAATGTCGAGAGCACGTTTTGGGATAGTCCCCATGCAACGGTACTTCTTAATGTTTCGGTATTTTGAATATTTTAGCTAAACTTATCTACCAAATTGGTTGAATTTTGAGATGCGGGGTTTTCACTTTACAAAAAACTTTTCCGATAAAAATTATGGACATAGGTCCACTTTTTGATATGCAGCCCATATAACGGTACCTCCCGATTTTCGGAATTTTGAAGATTTCACATATGTTTCACGCCCAAATACGCCGAAATTTTGCATTAAGGGTTCCCAATGGACCAAAAAACTTTTCTGATAAAAATTATGTACATAGGCCCACGATTTGATATAGCTCCAATAGAACGGTATCACTTTAAGACCTGCTTTTGAATCACTTTGAGTTTTGTTAAAGCAAATTCCATTCACTGACCCACTTACGATGGTACAATTTTTTCAGGGGCAAGTAAATACTTTCTGAGAAAATAGCCCGAAAGTTGTAAAAATCCCTACGACACCATGTGTAGTGGCTGGAGCGCACTATAGCACTCGAAGTAGTCAACGAATTTGGTCCAAAATTTGGCTCACAGTTTCAATTAACATAGCCTGAGGGTATATCTCTGTCGGCAAAGCAGACTGATACTTTTTTACTTGTTCCCTGTCCGTCCGTCTATCTGGCTTGTGGGCACAATAATTTTCGGACGGATCAATTGATTTGCTTCAAATTTTGCACCTCGTAATATTTTGTCTAAACATAGATCAAATATTCAAAAATGTTCGCAAAAATAGTGCACACGATAACTAATGAAGATGGGCTATATAGGTCCACTCCTTTATGTACCTCCCACCAAAATTTCAATTTTTTCGCAAAAGAGCATTTCAAGTACATGTTCGGAACCTTTTGATTTACTTGCAAAAAGTGGTCCTAGCGGCCCCTATTGCAACGGTACATATTTTCCGCAGCTAAGCCCATTCTCCTTGTTAGGCGCAAAACCTAAAAAAACAATGTAAGTAACTGATGAGCACGAAAAACTTTTAAATCGAGTACCCAAACATGCATATAACGTACAAATCTTCAGATACCAAAGTTGCAATACCTCCCTCTCAAAAGCTTTTGCTTAAATGCAGTTAAAGTATATTGATGTTGGTGCAACCTTTGTCCTAGTGGCCCCTATTCCACCAGTGCAATTTTTCCGCAGCAAAGTCTCTTCACCTTTTTTAGTTGCAAAGCAAAAAACCCTGCCCTGCCAATACTACTGAGCACTAAAAATTGTTATAAATTGAGTATCCAAACATGCATCAACTTCCAAGGGGGTCCATATCGGACAAAAACTTCGGTTTATGGTCTCTTGAAATTGGTACAATTTTTGCACATTGTATATTTCTCTCAAACTAAAATCAAGTTCGAAGGCGGACTACATCGGACAACACCTTCCGGTAGCTCCTTGACAAAAATTGATAATTTTTGCATTAGTTTAAGTTCTGTTCTACGATTGTTTTGAAATGTCCAACGACATTTGGGCGCCACCGTGGTGCAATGGTATGCACACCCGCACGCAGAAGGTTGTGGGTTCAATTCCCAGGCCAGCCAACATCAAAAAAACATTTTCAACGGTAGCAAAATACCCCTCAGTAATGTTGGCGCCATTTCCTGAGTATTTCAGCCATGTAAAACTTCTCTACAAGTGGTGTCTTAAGACAAGCCGTTCGGACTCGGCGATAAACAGTAGGTCCGATACCATTGAGCTAATATGAATCGGGGTGCACTCATTGATATGAGAGAAGTCTCCCTTGTCCCTTATGGGATGTTTGTATTATAATTATATTATAATCGAAGTTAGTACTTGACATAGACAAGGTGCAAAGGGCAGCCTCGATCCTGATAACTGGAGCTTTTAGAAGTACACCACAAGCAGCTCTAAATTCGATGTTGAACCTCTTGCCCATGAGACTCAGCATAAAAGATCAAGCAGCACGTAGTGCCCTAAGGCTACATGAACTGAATCGTTGGCGTGACAGCACCTATGGACATGCATGCATTCTTCGGGAGCTAGGACCAAACCTTAGCTTAAATCTGCAGGGGAAATTCAGCGACTACTTATCACCAATCCAAAGATTTGAAGATTTTGAGGTCGTTATCCCTAGTAGAGATGACTGGATCCGTAGTAACCCTCCTCTGGACGGTCTGTCTTTCTACTCAGACGGTTCCAAGATGGAAGAAGGTACCGGAGCTGGTGTCTAATACTCATATAGGATGAACAGCAACTGTAGTGTTTTCCAAGCAGAAATCTTCGCGATCGAAATGGCCGCAGAGTTGATAAAAAGTCTGGATGCAGAAATCTTTGAACCGGTGACTATCTTCGTTGATAGTCAGCCGGCTCTTAAAGCCATCAAATCCTCCAATATCAAGTCTGAGGCCGTTCTTGAGTGTAGAACTGCTCTGGCGAACCTAACAAACGCTGTACGACTCTGCTGGGTACCGGGACATTGTGGGAAATGAGAAGACAGATGAACTGGCAAGTCATGGATCTCAATCAACAAGTCTAGCAATCACTGATTCAATCAAACCACCCATATGTCACCTTTTTCGGAGAGTGGAGACGTTCTTTGAAGAACTAGCCAAGGAACTATGGCATAATGAACCAAGGTGCAACGTGTCAATGGCCATTTGGCCGACTCTATCAACAAACAGAACAACTTCACTCTTAAATCTGAACAAGTCAGAAATCAGGGTATTGACGGGAGTCATTACCGGTCATTGCAATATCCGAGCATTTATCGGCAAATGGCAGGATGATGGCGTGGACTATTGCAGGCTCTGTGAAGATGAGGAGGAAACGGAGACTATTGAGCATATTTTATGTCGTTGCCCGATGTTAACTCGAAAGCGATATAGATTAACAGGAGTATGCTTTCTCCAAGCTTAACCTTCTACTCAAACATGGAACCAACAATCACAAACAACATCATCAAAAATTTGAATTGGCTGGGACGGCGCGACCGACAAGCGTAACTACTTATCTGACAGTTTTCTACCATCACCAAACAAACCACCCTCTTTTCCTTATTACATCTTCATCTTAAATAATCCATCTATTATTACTTTCCCAACCCCACCCTCTTTTCTTTATTTTTCTCTCTTTTCTCTTCTTCTGTCTTTTCGGGTAATTCTGAACCTCTTCTTTCTGATATATGGATGATCACAATGGACCGAAAGGCCTCCGAGTGGCGTAGTCAATATATATTGACTACACATCCGCAAACATAACCTAACCTATTCTTTTGTGTGAGCAAGTCCATATTTCCTGACAAAATTACCCAAACACCTTGAGAAAATTCTACGAAGAACAACTAAAATGGCAGGTTGACACAACAGCTATCGAAAGGAATGACTCCCAACTTTAGATACAGTTCCAAGATGGACTGAGACGGTCCATTCTTAGGATACTTCCTCCACAGATTAAGGATATGTTAATAGCACAAATAGGTCCACCACTCTTGTTATTGCTTATTTTCTTCTTTTTGTGCAGCCTGAGGCTGACGATATTCTACTGTTCATCCTGCTGTATATCAGTTTATAGGACAGGATTGGTATTAGTCAGCTCTTGGAAGGCAATAATAGTCTAACACTAGTTGGGGTACTCATCCTAAGTATCGACCAGATCAATAAAGCGCAGGCAGGACATATTAATAGTTAAACGTTGTGGACAGTAAATGAGGTCGTCCCTACCAAAATTAGTGGAGACTACAACATTTCTTGGGTCAGACCCTATTACTATTACCGTATCTATGAGTATACCGCCCCAATTCTGCACATTCAAACATATTTTCCAAACAATCATCACTGCAGCAGTCGCTAGCTGTTGTAAGCAATTTCGATCTCTACCAAAGGTGCAATACCGATCCAATAGGAACCATCATAGAAACGAAAAAATGGATGTTGAGAAAAAATAACGAAGAACTTTGCCCTGGTAGCATGGAAAAAATACATAAAACTCCTGGAAAAGAAGTCTTATGAAGCAGTACGAATTTACCGGAAAATAATGGTACGAAACAAAAGCATTAGCAAATGAAAGATACTTCTGGAGGATATTTGTAGCGTCCTCATGCTCCTCAAGGAGTCAACTGAAAAAAAAGAAGACTGATCGAAAAGCCAAAGTGAGACAATATTTCTCATGTTGTTCTTGTAGCAGCATAGATTTAAAGCTGGGTTAGCAGATGCTGGCCGAAACGCTGCCTTAGGATTGTTTCTCAGGCGTGATGAGTTTCGACGAACCAGCTTTAAGAGCACAAGGTTAGGAGTGACATTTTGTTAGGTGTGGTGAATGGCTAGATCATCTGAATTGTTGCAACATTGGAGCCGGAAATATAAGCTACGGACAATGGTATAGTCATTCTCATGAACCCAAGAAAAAAGTAATAGAGGACTTCAGTCACACATTTTGTCACTGAGGTATCCGTAGAGGGTTCAGGAACATACAAATTACGGAAAACGGTTAAGTCCTTCTCTCGAACGCTAGCGAAAATAATAAAAGACTTTAGTCACATTTGATCACTTCGTAAAGATACCAACGTTATTCTCACCGCTGAGACGAGTATTTCGTTGCCCAAGACCTCTTCCGCCAGATGGAGGAAATACTATCCCATCGATGAGGAGGATTGTCATAGCTATTGGCGACAAACTGATCCTGAAGCGAAAATACTTGGGATGCAGTTACAGAAAACTTAATTATATCTTATAACGTAATAGGTTTGTCTGTGACGTCTATGCGGCGTGACATGTCTTTCCATAAAAAGCGAATTATGACTTAAATTGACCAATTACATGAGGAACAACACGTCCTTGGTGGGTCAGGTTTTTTCTGTTCTAGAAAAATTCAAAAGTAGAGAAGAGAGCCATTAGATCAAGATCCAGCGACCAAAAACACCTATCGCGCCCTTGGAGTCCATTACCAAAATATTGCACCAGAATAACCTCAAGAAAAATCAGAGAAGCTTTCGCACAACTATAATCTGGCTGGCGTAAAACATCCAGACGACCAAAAACACCTATCACGAGAATTGCGCCCTTAGAGTACATTCCCAATATATTGCACCAGAATACCCTCAGCTGTCTAGAAAAATCAGAGAAGCTTTCGCACAACTATAATCTGGCTGGTGTAAAGCATCTTCCTAGATTCTTGTACAGGTCTGCCAGCACTCTACACACGTTTTTAGCTGCCTAGTCAAACCTAGTCAACCAACTCAGAAGCATTGTGTTCATTTACCGAAGGAGCGGACATCCTTTTAATTTAGGAAATTGAATCAGCACCAGATTACCTGAAACAAGTAAGAAAGCTGTGCCACCATTTTACTTCAGAAAATTGAATCGGCACCAGATTACCTGAAACAAGTAAGAAAGTATCAGTCAACTATGCCGACAGAGGTATAGCCTCAGCCTCGGACATAAAGAAAAGAAGCAGACACAATACCTCTGGCGTCTAAGAAATTTTTTTGTTTTGTTTTTTTTTTTTTTTTTTTTTTGAGTTTTTGGGCCATTATCGCAGGAAGTATGGACTTGCACTCGAAAATATTGTACCACAGACACAACATGTCGGCAAAAATGTAAAGCTATCCCAGAAGAATCCTCAAACTGCGCTCTTTCCAAACATTGTGTGGGAGGTACCCGCTAGAGTGGTCCAATGTTGTCTATATTTGGGCACAATCCGATTCTGTAAGAAATAACACAATGTACAACGTTTGGACCTATTTGTTTCTCCCTTCGAGGGTTATCTTACGTACCACCCGTTTATTTATTTATAACAAGAACAGCTTGTTGAAACAAATTTCAAAACGATCCGAGATCCGATTGTCAGTCCTTTTCAGCAGAAAAGTACGCTCAGCATGGTTACTACCCCAAAATTCCAGGGGTCACATTTGACAGTATGTTCATGTCGTCCGCGCATTGCACAGCTATCTGTAACAAGCTTCGATGTAGGAACAAGGTCCTCAAATACCTGGCCAGCAGCACTTGGGGAGCATCTAAAGAACTCTTGTTGATCACATAAAACGCTATAGGTCGGTATGTGGTAAAATATGCAGCGCAACGCGATGGAAAAATATTCACACCTGTCAGAATGCAAACCTGAGAACTGTAACAGGGTGCCTCCTCAAGTCTTCAGTCCACCATCTACATGAGGAGGTGAAGATTCTTCCAGTACAGCAACACAACGGTATGCTTTCGTTGCAGACCTTGCTCGGGTGTTACCGTGAGAGCCATCCCAATCACCATCTGGTGGGTAAACCCACTCAGACACATCAAGAAGGATCTTCACGTTCTAGAGAGGGACGCCCAACGATACAGGAGAGAACCCCTAGATCAACAAGCGTATCAAACAGGTTTGATCATTTGTTAAGGCCATAAGCAACTATAGTGTGAATAAAGTCCTCGGAGTACATCCCCCATCTATCGCAGCTGTGAGGAGCGTCAGCTGCCATGTCAAACCAGAGTAGTTTTGGCTCAACTACAATTATAGGGCAAAGATCGATCGCACAGTAAAAATATCAGCCCAGCATGCGATATGGGCCCGCTTAAACAACTGCATATTTTCAACTGCCCTGCCATCCCACCGAAGCAGCCAAATTCCTGGATCTGGATATAGACCCACAGCCAGATTGAGCAGAAGAACGAACATACAATAATAAATTCAGTTACAACAACAACAAACCAAAGTCAATCCGACGGCAGCGGTTTCTTTCGTACTGGATTGACCCGAAACCATAGTTTTTGGCCAGCAGCTGCCAACCCTGCATCAAACTTAGCTTCTACGTAGCATAGTAGTTTTGGCTAAAATATAAACGGGATGGTACAGCCATTTAAATTTTTATAGGGCGGGGATTGCCAAGAATGCGGGACATGGCTGCACGGCACACTGCACCTTTTCAACTGACCTGCCAAACCTACTGAACTAACTCCAGTAGCTATGTGGTTACAACCCATCGATATATCCACACTCCTACACCTGGAGATATAGTCAGAGCCAAATTAAGCAGAACAAGTGAAAAAGTATCAGTCGGCTTTGCCGAAAGAGATATACCCTCAGCCCGTTCAAGAGATAGCATAGCACTTTATTGAAATTTTTAAATATTGGAGAAGTACCGGAAGTTGTGGATAGGTACTGACTATCTCCGAACTGAAACTAAGTTTGGAAAAAATATTACGAAGGCCAAAATTTGGACCAAATTGGTTTGGACCTATAAGCACCACCTTCTAATTTCATCTAATATTCGAAGAAATATTACAATATCCAAAGTGTGGACGAACGCAGTATTCGGTTCGAGCCACTACATATGATGCCATAGAGGGTTTTACAACTTCCGGGCTGTTTTCTCAAGAAGTATGGACTTGCCCTATAAAAACTTTCACTGTCGTATTTGATGCAGCGAATGCAAGTTGATTCAACAAAAAACAAAGTGATGCGAGAGCAGGACTTAAAGTGAATTTATCCAAAATTTTGTGTGGGAGGTATCCTAAGGATTGGACAAATATAGTTCATATTCGAACCTGATCTATATCTGGTAGATATATTAGGATGTGTAAAATATGGACTAAATTGGTCACTTCCATCAGGAGTTATCGTGCGCACAATTTTTCCGAACATTTTTGAGCTTTTGAGTACCTAAAGTAGTGGACCGATATGGCTTATCTTCGAACTAAAATAAGGTTTGCACAAAATATTACGAAGGCCACATTTTGGAACGAATCGGTTTTTTGTAACTTTCAGGCTATTTTCTAAGGAAGTATGGACTTACCCCTGATGAAACTTATAGCGTCGTATGGGGGGCAGCGAATACTAGTTGCTACAACAAAAATCAAAGCGATTCGAGAGAAGGTCCTAAACTGAACTTTTCCCAAATTTTGTGTGGGAGGTACCTGAAGGAGTGGACCGATAGAGTCCAGATTGGAACCTCATCTATGTCTGGTAGAAAATTCACCATGTACAAAGTATAGACCAAATCGGTTACTCCCTTCAAGAGTTATTGTGCGCACAAATTTTCCGAACATTTTCGAACTTTTGTGGGGGAGGTACTGGAAGGAGTGGACCTATATAACCCATCTTCGAACTTAAAGTAAGTTTGGACAAAATATTACGAAAGCCAAATTTTGGACCGAATCGGCGTATCCGTTCGAGTGTTATCTTGCGCTCCAACCACCTCACACGGTGTCATAGGGTTTTTTTTGCAACTTTCAGGCTATTTTCTCAGGAAGTATGGACTTGCCCCTGATGAAACTTGTACCGTCGTGTGGAGGGCAGTGAATACAAGTTGCTACAACAAAAATCAAAGCGATTCGAGAGATGGCCCTAAACTGAACTTTTGCGAAATTTTGTGTGGGAGCCCATCTTTGAACTTAAACTAAGTTTGGATAAAATATTACGAAAACCAAAATTTTAACCGAATCGGTTTATCCGTTCGAGAGTTGTCGTGCGCTCCAGCCAGCCAGACAGACGGACGGACATTGCTCAATCGACTCCAAATTGTCTGAAACACATTTCGTCCAAACATACTTGGGGTCTAAAACCATTATTTCGATGAGGCACATTTTGCCGGTATGAAAGTGTATATACCCTCGTTAGCATAAATGCTGAGGGTATAAAAACGAACATACATCTGATCGAGGATGTACCATTCCATGCATGAAGATTGCCAAAGTAATATGAAGAAGGTATTTAGGAAGCAGGTAAAGAAATGTGTTGGTTTATAAAAACAGTGCACAAATTGAATACCCGGAATCGGAAATGTTTACCACAGGTAGATCTTTACGTCCTGATTACAAAAATATAAAGTTTGTTGGGTGGAAGTCCATACTTCCCGAGATATGGGCCTCCGAAGTTCCGAAAATTCCCTTGTTAAAGTATGAAAAAAAATTAAATTAAAAAATGTCTCCGTGCTCTAAATTGGCTCCTGTCCATAGGAGAAAGAATTTGCAATTTAAAAAAAATTAGATTTTTTCCTTCAGCTGGTAGAGTATTCAATTTGTTCCAAAAACAGCATAGATTTTTGTCTGTGCCAGGACTAAGCGAAGTCAGTGGAAGCGCAAATGAAATAAGAGAGTATAAAAACTGGCAAAATGTCCTTATGAAACGAGCGATATGACTTCAGTGGGTTATTTACATAGTGAACAACCAGGATGGTAGTTCTGTTGATGTCAAAGTCAGGTTATTGAATGTGATGACAATTCTGAATAACTGCCTTCGACCTCAGTACTATTCTGAAGCCATCAAAAATGCGGGATTCATCAACTGAGGGATTCGCTTAGCAATCAAATACAAATTTTTCTTTTGAACATTTTTACACAAATGTCTTCAAGTTTTATCGAATTGGCGTCACGGCCGAAATAAGTGTCGTTTAGTGGCACCTCTGGGAGACTTGGGGACTCCTGTGCCCACCACTTTCACTGGGCTAGCAGCACACAATGCCAGAGGAGAGTCATTATTTGTGTTATTTGAATCCTATGTGGCGAAAATAAGAAAAGGACTGTGCGTGTAAACCCCTCTAAAGTCTCGGCACCTTCTATGTAACATATTTAGCATTCTTTTAAAACTCTATTAAAATATAATGTGTATCAAATCTAACCTCTTTTAGCAGCACATATAAACACACCTAAGTTAAATGAAGTGGAAAATGCTTTCCACGCATTCATATTCTTAATGCCATGACCTGGTGCATAACAAGCTATAATTTAGAATCAATTGTAATTTTTTTTTGGCAAAAAAGCAATAACTTAATACTCTTTGCCCATATATTAAAAACAAATCCCCATATTATGACACTTTTTCCAATAGAGAGAGATAGCTTTCACACCTGCAATGTGTCAAAAATTAAAGGTAAGAAACACAAACAAAAACAACAGCATGCGGTGGCAACGGCAATTGTTTTTGTTAATGATGACGATAATCGCAACTACTCATCGTATCTCAAGTAGCCACGAAATCAAACAAAAAATACAATAGAAACGGGAAACAAAAGTGTTTCTCTCATCACCATCATCATCCACAACATGTCAACCATCCGTAACATTCTCATCCAACCCAGATGCATCTACTTAAGACATTCATTAAACCAAAAAAACTTACTCTAGCAGAAAAACTGTAACACAAAAGAAAAACAAAAATGCAAAATATAAACAAAAAAACTCGCCAAAAACGAAAAGAAAAAATCATGTAAAATGATTCCCATGGCCGAAATAAAAAATATATAATTAAACGTAAAATAATAACAAAAATACAAAATGAGAATATGTTTGTGAGATTCATTGGGAGAAAACAATATAAACGTCAACTAGACTCCTCTACAAAAGTGGTGATGATGGTGGTGGCGGAGACAATGATGATGATTGCTATGATTGCTTGAAAGCTGATGATGACACATAGTAGTGGCCACCATGATCCCCCTCCACATATCTTTTTGTTTTCTTCTTCCACCACACCATAACCAAAAACAGCAACAAACATCAAACAAATGAAGTCAACAAAAATATGCGAGAAATGTTAATACCAAAAAAATAACAAAAGCAACAATCACCATTACTTCTTTTGGTTTTGGGGTCTACAACAAGCAAAAAGGTAAGAAATTAACGAAAATTTGTGCAAAACGGAAGAAGGTGCAAAAAGACAGTGTGAATGAAGATGGTGGTTGGTTGATAGTCGGTCGGTTGGTTGGTAGTCGATTGCTTTTTTGGGATTTGGCATATTTTTGGGGTTAGAATGGCGAAAAAAGAAAGAACCAATAAAAACAACAAAGTGACTTGGTGGCAGGCTAGTTGGCCACAACTATGTAGTAATGTAAGTTGGTTGGATGGAAGTGAAGGGGCTGCGTTAAAATGTTTCTTTCTGTCCAACCAAGAAAATACACCCACACAATATTTATATAGATAGCTCTCTTACAACAGCAGCCATAAACCAACCACACACATCATAAATGTAACACACCATTTATCGAGAAAATGCAAAGTGCAAGTTTAAGGCAAATAGAAACAGGTCTTTTTTCTACAGCTATTTACGATGAGTAATATTTTTCTTCCTCCCTTCCACAAAGTTCCACTGTTACACATACTTACCATAAGTTTTCTTTGTCAGCATTTGTGGCAGCATCCTTTTTCTTTGAGGTAAAGGATGATGTCAGAGCAGCATTACTACTACCATTCACCATGTCCAACGCCATCTTCAACAGCTCAACTTTCCGAAGATGGTTGGTAAACTGATGGAATCAATACGAAAACAACACCCAAACAGATTAACCACAACTTCCCAGTCAAGAAAAGAAATTGTTCCGGCAATAACAGCAAACAAATTCTTGATGGAGGCGAAGAAATCTCTTGTTAACACTCCCTTTTGTAAAATTGCTTGTTGGTTGGTCCTCTCTATTTTTTCACAGCACTAGTTTTAGTTTTGTTGTTTAACCAATTTGTCTTTTTATTCTCTCTCGCGATTTAATAACTTAACAATATTGCAATTTTCTTTGATTTTAGTCAGCCGTATTCCAATCTTTAGTTGCGATTTTTTACTGGCTTTTTCGATGAGTGTTACCGCTTTCAATTTGCCCCTCTTCAGCTGCTGTTACTGCTTCTTCTTATTTTTTTCTATTTTCAAGTCCAATTGGTTGGGAGTATTCGTTTTTTCTACTTTACTTTTTTTCTTTCTTCTTTGAACGTTTTCACACGATAAGGTTTGACTGCTCAAAAACGTGGTTTCCGTTTTGACTCTCATTCGTAATTTTCACATCTAGTGTTGCGTTTTTGAAGTCATTTTATACAAGCGTACTTTTTGAACAAAAAGAAGTACGGTTTTACATAAATGTACCAAAAAGGTTTATGTGTGTATTGTATTTGAAAATTAAAAAAGTAATACTTGTGAATCCCATAAAATTGGGTAAAATGTATGCGTTGTTAAAATTGTTGCCTCATGCGCGCATGCCATGTAAAAAATAATGTAATAATTCTTACCACCTGAAGGTAAGATGATATCTGCGTTACCAGCGTAAATTTTTCAAGAAAGATTTTTATGAAATACCGAAATACCCTTGATATTAACAGGTACATAGAAGTCATGTTTTGAAGAACACCTTTATTTGTAAAAAATATGATGAAACAGGTAGATAATATCTTACATGCTAGTGTTGTATGTATGGTACTTTATGTACGTTTTCGTTCACTTACTTCCACATTTTGTTTCAACACTGACACAATTTACGAATGAGAACCAAAACGGACAACGCATTTTTGAGCAGGCAAACCTTATCGTGTGAAAACGTTCTTTGTGGTTTTTTCTCTTTTGCCTTTTTTGAACTGTTAAACACACAATGACATTTGTTTTAAATTTTCTTTCTCTTCTAAAGTATTATGACTTTGAAAGTTGCAACCAATAGTTTTTTGCTCAATTTATTTGCTGGCACACACAAAAATTGGCAATTTTTGTAATAAAATTTGTCAAAAATTTTAATTAGATTCGCACAACACTTTGGAAGAAAAAATTACGTTCTCCTTCGTACTCAGAGAACCGAGTTACAGTGAAATTATACGACGCCGTTTGACTGTTTGCAAATAGGGACTTATAAATCGATAATGTGAGTAATCGATTTATAGTTTTTACAATTTTTACCACTTTTACACATTTTGCGTTCCCGTACACAAAATTTATATGAAAATCGTTTACGACTTTTACAACTTTTAACACTTTATAAAGTACGGGAACAGGCCAAACGAGATAAGTTATCACTTTAATGTTTGGTTTCCATTTAAGAAATCCACTTGATTTCAACTGTCAATGCCTTTGCGTATTAGTACATTTATATATAACCGGATTTAACAAACCCACTGGGTTTTGAATGTCAATTCCATTACATATACGTCAAACAAATCCTCATAAAGAAGGTTAACCCTGCAAAAGGCTATAATATAAACATGGCCTATACCTCAAATTAAAACTCATCTGAAATCCATTGGATTTCATTTGACGTTTAATCAATGGAATTGACAGTCGAAATCGAGTGGATTTTGTAAATGTAAACTTACTATAAGAGTAATTTCACTGACATTGAAAATTTGTACACTAGTTTCTTGAAATTATGTGTTTTTCCAAAAAAATGGCAAATTTTCAGTGAAATTACTCGAGTGTGGCCCGAGACCTAGATCGAGTTCCCTCGAAGAGTAAAGGTATGGGTACATAAGCTGGCTCTGCTCTGCCTGCTTGCCTTGCTTGCTTCTGATAAAAGAAAAAAAAACAACCTAGTTCAAAATTTGTTCGGCCTTCTTTATTCTTTAATTTTTATTATGTCAGAAATGAAGCAAGCAAGGCAAGCAGACGAGGTAGCTTATGTACCCAGGCCTTTAATATCAGTGCTCTGTTCCAGAACCTGCAAGAAGCTGCTATTTTTTACTACGATAGCATTTTTTCCTTTATGTTATCGGAAAAAATAGTAAAAATTAGTAGATTCTTGCAGTACTGGAACAGACCACAGATGTTGCTGTAAGTCCCGGTTCACACTAAACCGATTTCAATGAAATAATTTCATGAAATTAGGCGTTCTTAGTCCCAGTCCACACTAGTATGAATTTCATAAAAATATTTCATGAAATTAGGCGTTCTTAGCTCGAATTCCCCACTACAGCATTTTTATGATTTTACTCTACTATGGAACTCGATCTAGAGACGCATAATTTCGTGTCAAAATTTCAGTGAAATTACTGTAGTGTGGCCCGGGACTTACCCAGCAAAAAGTTTGCATCCGCGGATGCAGTTAAATCGCTAGAACAATTGCCGCTGGAGTAAATTTTTTCCTATGAATTCACCTATGAATTTTACAAGAGAGCGCACAGCTAGGATGCACTCCATTTTCGATCCAAATCATAGCCTTTGATGTAGTGTTATAAAATGCAAAATGGGTAGTTCCATACCCAGCAAAAAAGTTTGGAAGTAGGGCAATGCAGAGTTATGATTTCAATACATCTTTCGATGCAGTCCACACGGAGCTATGAAAAATGCTCTCCGCTCGATACATTTTAGAAGCACTCGCTTATAGATCCCCAGCCAAGCAAGCCAATTTTTTTTATCCCTACTGTCGCAGTTTTTTTCTGAACACAAGAAAGAGTGTCTAAAATTATATATAACCGGATTTAACAAACCCACTGGGTTTTGAATGTCAATTCCATTACATATACGTCAAACAAATCCTCATAAAGAAGGTTAACCCTGCAAAAGGCTATAATATAAACATGGCCTATACCTCAAATTAAAACTCATCTGAAATCCATTGGATTTCATTTGACGTTTAATCAATGGAATTGACAGTCGAAATCGAGTGGATTTTGTAAATGTAAACTTACTATAAGAGTAATTTCACTGACATTGAAAATTTGTACACTAGTTTCTTGAAATTATGTGTTTTTCCAAAAAAATGGCAAATTTTCAGTGAAATTACTCGAGTGTGGCCCGAGACCTAGATCGAGTTCCCTCGAAGAGTAAAGGTATGGGTACATAAGCTGGCTCTGCTCTGCCTGCTTGCCTTGCTTGCTTCTGATAAAAGAAAAAAAAACAACCTAGTTCAAAATTTGTTCGGCCTTCTTTATTCTTTAATTTTTATTATGTCAGAAATGAAGCAAGCAAGGCAAGCAGACGAGGTAGCTTATGTACCCAGGCCTTTAATATCAGTGCTCTGTTCCAGAACCTGCAAGAAGCTGCTATTTTTTACTACGATAGCATTTTTTCCTTTATGTTATCGGAAAAAATAGTAAAAATTAGTAGATTCTTGCAGTACTGGAACAGACCACAGATGTTGCTGTAAGTCCCGGTTCACACTAAACCGATTTCAATGAAATAATTTCATGAAATTAGGCGTTCTTAGTCCCAGTCCACACTAGTATGAATTTCATAAAAATATTTCATGAAATTAGGCGTTCTTAGCTCGAATTCCCCACTACAGCATTTTTATGATTTTACTCTACTATGGAACTCAATCTAGAGACGCATAATTTCGTGTCAAAATTTCAGTGAAATTACTGTAGTGTGGCCCGGGACTTACCCAGCAAAAAGTTTGCATCCGCGGATGCAGTTAAATCGCTAGAACAATTGCCGCTGGAGTAAATTTTTTCCTATGAATTCACCTATGAATTTTACAAGAGAGCGCACAGCTAGGATGCACTCCATTTTCGATCCAAATCATAGCCTTTGATGTAGTGTTATAAAATGCAAAATGGGTAGTTCCATACCCAGCAAAAAAGTTTGGAAGTAGGGCAATGCAGAGTTATGATTTCAATACATCTTTCGATGCAGTCCACACGGAGCTATGAAAAATGCTCTCCGCTCGATACATTTTAGAAGCACTCGCTTATAGATCCCCAGCCAAGCAAGCCAATTTTTTTTATCCCTACTGTCGCAGTTTTTTTCTGAACACAAGAAAGAGTGTCTAAAATTATAAGAATTTGTTAAAAAATAAAGAAATACAAACTAAAGATACGGACATTGCTTTAATTCACGAGACGCAAATTATTTTTGAAGTGGAGTTAGAGTTTTTTGGAAATCTGAACTGATGATGAAGCAATATCAGTTGCGGTATCACAAAAAGCAGAGCAGAGGAAGTAAACTCAGTTATGATCAAATTTAATGGAGAGTTTTTATAATTTGTATCAGAGTAATAAAGTTAATATTCTTGTTTACACGAATAAGCAACGTATTTTATTTATTTTGGGATATTTGCAATGGCTTGCATTTTATAGCATCTTTAGACTGAATTTAAATTCAATCCAAAACACTACATCAAAGGCTGTGATTTGGATCGAAAATGGAGTGCATCCTAGCTGTGTGCTGTGGAAGCGAAATGGAGTGCATCCTAGCTGCGCGCTCTCTTGTAAAATTCATAGGTGAATTCATAGGAAAAGTTGTACTCCAGCGGCAATTGTTCTAGTTATTTAACTGCATCCGCGGATGCAATCTTTATGCTGGGATACTAAAGTAATTATGTATATGAAATTGATGTAGCGGGGAACTCGATCTGAGATCGCCTAATTTCATGAAATTATTTCATTGTAATCGCTCTAGTGTGGACCGGGACTTGTGGGGAAATCGATCTAAGAACGCTTATTCGTAGGTCACACTAGAGTGGTTTCATTGATACTTTTAGGTATTTATAAATCGAGTTCCCCACTACAGCAACTTCATGATGTTACTCTACTGTGGAACTCGACCTAGAAACCCTAGTTTTCAAGAAATTGTTGTTGCAGTTGTCTGGACGCCTACTCACAAAGGCAAGTTTTGGGTTTTTGACAATCAATACATGAACTCAACTGTCCTATATGTAAACGCAGGGTAATACCCTAGACAGACGGCAGCGTTAATTTGAATTAATAACTGTATTTAATTTTGGCCTGACAGACGACATTTTCTGCATTTACGAAACAGCTGATTGCTGTTTTGTTGTTGTTTGCAATGTATTTTTTGTTTTCCTTGTGTCTCAGAGCATGAATATGCTCTCTCCTCCATATGAATATGGGCTCTCTTCTACGGCATTGCCATATTGAAATACCTAAATGCCTTTTAAATGCAGCTCGATTTTGTGCATTAAGAATGTGGATAATGCACGAATTAATGTGCATTAAGGGAGTTAATGCAAATTAACGCTGCCGTCTGTCTAGGGTATAAGTGTCAAATTCCATACGACATTTTATATGTCCCTGTTTATACAGGGAAAGTTGATGGGAAAGAAAATTGAGTTTATGGGCGAGGGAGTAGAGAGGAATAAGAGGGGGTACACACACCTCTGTACTGGCAAATTCTGTTTTGTTTCGTTTTTCTTCGTATACAACCTGAAGTTGGCTGCAGATTTGTTTTTGCATTTTCTTTCATTTTATTTTCTCTGCCGAGAAACAAACAACAGCGGAGACAATTGAAAAAAGAAACCATTTGGAGGAAAAACTATTTTTTAAGCAAAAACAATTCGAAATAAGTGGAAATATAAAAATTAAAATGCAATTCAAGGATTCCTTCAATAATTAATTGTTTATCACACACGTCCATTTTTACTTTTCATTACAATTTTGCCTTGGCTTTTTTTTTTTTTTTTGAACGGCGCAATGAGAAAATGATTGTGAAGAAGAATAAGCAAAATGATAAAATTGACACAAATATGATTTCCGTGTCTAAACAACAAGGAAATTTTAAAAGAAATTGAGAAGAAAATTTTTCTTTCCAGTTTGAATGTCTAAACACGGTCTATATTTATTTCTATTTCGATGTACATTAAGGATATATATTTTTTGAGGAAAAAATATGTACATATATCATTCCAAAAAAAATATTTCCCAGAAAGACTTCTTCATATGTAACCTCCTCCAAGTCCGAACGACGAGCCGCACAATAAAACACCGCTTATAGAGGCGGTACAACGTTTGTTAATATGTGAGATATTTTGTTAAATTTGAAAAAATAAAGTCCTAAAGGCCAGAACAGAATCAATCGTCGCTTACTTTGCTTGCTTCCCAAATGTCAAATTATAAAGGAATGCCAGAGCCTCCTAAAGGAGAACGCAGGCAGATTTGCCTGCCCGCTGGGGCGATGGGCTTGTTCGGCATCGGAAACTCGTCGATTCTCAGCGTTACAGTAACTAGTTCCACTTCTGACCCCTCACAGTGCAATCAACTGTAAACTTTAACATGGGGATGTCATAGGAGGTAACCAATTGACAGTCTATGCATTACCTGTAGGTGGTATTGTACTAGTTCCAGGTTTACAGTCATATACCAGTTTATTTATAAAAAAAGTGGTGGGAAATAAATAGTCACAACTGACGCTTCGTCGTTTACTTGGGGATATATAGGTGTCAATTGGTTCCCTTCGCATTACTTATGGGTCAATTGTGAACTAGTACCACTTACCTCTCGATAAGGACTATTTAAATTGCGACAATTGGAATTGCTAGCGGGTAGAGAGAAGAAAAGGGCGATTTGCATATTTCCTTCGTATTCCTTTTTTATACCAGAACAATATGTACGAAGGTATTTATTGGATGCTTCATTTATATTAAAGTTATGAAGAAAATGTAAATGTGAATTATTTATACAACTCGTCGTTTAAGTTAAGTTAATTAAGTCGCAACTGACGCCTCCTCGTTTACTTGGGGATAAAAAGGTGACAATTGGTTCCCTTCGCATTACTTAGGGGCCAATATTTGTACTAGTACTGATTAGAACTAGTTCTGGACTACTTGAATTGCGACAATTGGAATTTTCGTCGCAAGCGGTAACATATTATCGTTATCGCAACAAAGCAAAGAGTGAAATGAGAAGGGTGTGAAGGAATCATTTTTCTAAAGTATTTAATGGTGTTGATCCATCGGACATGTGGAGAATTTTAAGGAGCTCTGGGTGTATTGGTTGTTATTCTAGTGACTTTGAAATTGACCCGAATGAGTTGAATGCGTCGTTTGTAGGTGATTGTGGTTCTTCTGATGAGATGAGTAGTCTTGAAAACATTTTGGATTCTGAAAATCAGTTCTCTTTTTCTCGTGTTAATGAGGTGGATGAATTTCTCTAAAATTATTGAGCACGTTATGAAAAATCAAATAATTCAAAAATCAAAGGAACGAAGATAATGTTTTTGGCCTTGATGGCATGTATTACAAAATGAGTTGAATAAATAAATAAATATTTTTTCTATCATGCTCAAAAATGCAAAATTGCATGTAAAAATTTCAGTGTAATTACTCTAGTATGGCCCGGGACTATTTAAGTGGAGGATATGGGCCAAATACATACGGTCCGTTGTGTGACGCGTTGCGCGTTGGAAACAACAATCATATGAAAAATGTGTAAGTGATGCCAAGTTTGTTCTTGAAGTTTTCATGTGGTTGTTGTAACGCGACACTCAACGGACCGTATGTATTTGGCCACATAGTTCTGCACAAAATGTTTTCGATATCACCATCCTTTAATTACGTTATGCTTAAACTCTCTCACGTTACATTTCCAGTAATTTCTCATATCTCCTTTACAATCCGCGCAATTTGATTAGGTTGCCATAATATGAGTACTGATTATCCAACATGCGTACCAGCTACTCAGTACCTTCCGACTACTTTATAGTCATATGACAGTCGATTTTCGTCGAGTCGGATAAAGAAAAGAAATAGAGAAAAAGTATTTTTCCTCCCAAGTCACGGAAGAAGGAGAAAAAATCTTTTTGTTTGTTAATAAAACAAAAAACGGATATAACCACCACCATTAACGAAGATTTTTATAAAGATTGCAAATCTTTAAATCTTCTTAAAAAAGAAAACCAACATTTCTTCAAGTTTTCGTAGGGGTTCGTGAAAAACAAAACAAAAATGACTGGCTCTGGATTTATGTTCAACATCGATGGTGGTTATTTGGAGGGTTTGTGTCGTGGTTTCAAGTGTGGAATTTTGAAACAATCCGACTATTTGAATTTGGTGCAATGTGAAACATTGGAAGGTAAGTTGGGAGAAGAGATCCTAGAAATGTGGATAATTCCTGGTGGAGTTTTTTAAGTGAAAAAAACTGACAAAATTACAAGGGCAAGTCATGTGACATTTGTATGTGTGGGTAAAAAATAAATACAACTACGCGATGTGGTGGTCCTAATGGTTGTGTTAAACTGAAAGAGATGGCAATAACAAAAATATTGCCATGTCGAAAGTTAAAGAAGAAGGGCGAGGGAGGGAAGAATACACAATAGGAAATTCTTCCAGTCTTGTGATTGTTATTAATGTTTTGTTGTTTTATCTAGTAGTTTGCCTTATCAGTAATAATGTTGTAATTAAAACTTCCTTTTCTGTTGTCTTTGTTTTGTTACAGATTTAAAGTTGCACTTGCAAAGTACCGATTATGGTTCTTTCTTGGCCAACGAACCCTCCCCTTTGTCCGTCTCAGTTATCGATGATAAATTGCGTGAAAAATTGGTCATTGAATTCCAACATATGCGTAATCATGCTGTCGAACCCTTGGCCAGTTTCTTGGATTTCATCACCTATGGTTACATGATTGACAATATCATTTTGTTGATTACTGGTACTTTACATCAACGCCCCATTTCTGAATTGATTCCCAAATGTCATCCATTGGGTAGTTTTGAACAAATGGAAGCTATCCATGTTGCTGCCACTCCAGCTGAATTGTACAATGCTGTGTTGGTTGATACCCCTTTGGCTCCCTTCTTTGTGGATTGTATTTCTGAACAAGATTTGGATGAAATGAATATTGAAATTATCCGTAACACATTGTACAAAGCCTATTTGGAAGCTTTCTATGATTTCTGCAAGAACATGGGTGGTTCCACTGCTGATGTTATGTGCGAAATTTTGGCTGTAAGTATGCACATTTTTGGAATATATATTTTAATTTGTTTATATATACGCAATTTATATTTTATAGTTGAGAAACCTAAAAATTTGAAGAGTCTTAAATAGAATAGAAAACCTAGAGGGGAGGACTCCTTAAAGAGAAAAAACCAATAACTTTGAAAATATGTTTATCAAGTGGATGGCTTCAGACTGCCACTGATGTGAAAAGTATCTATAAAAGGTTCTGATATAAAAAAAAGACCTCTGAAAGACTTTTTAAAATAGTGGATTAGAAGATTCCTCTAAGAGGTCTCTTTAGCAGAGTGTCCTATAGAAACGAAGACTTCTGAAAGGGGTTTATAAGCAAGATAAAGTCTGTGGAAGAGGTAGAGGAAGAACAGAGATATGGAAAAGAAGAAGCATGAAGGCCTTTATATGGCCGAAGGGCCCTAAAAAGGTCTTATATAAAATAGAAAACAACTACAAGGGTATTCTGTTGTATATACGACTTATAAATGGATCTCCTAAGACAACTTCTAAAGTTGTTATCTGTAGAATAGAAGACCTCAATAGGATATAAGGCGTTTAAAATGTTCTTCTGTATAAAAATGTCTGAAAGTGGATCTTCTCTAAAGTATAAGACGTCTAAACATGTTTACGGCATAAATTGCATTTTTGTACTGGATTCGGATCGATCATAAAAAATGTAGATTCAAACGAAAATTTTGCTTGCGTAACTGAGATTTGTTAATGTCCATAGGAGAAAGTATTTCGGAGCTTTTATCTCGAAAAGTATGGACTTCCAGTCCAAACAGTTAACCTACTCCTTGTATACTATAGAATATAAGGCTTGCGAATACATCTTATAAAACCTCAAAATTGTCTTCCATCGAATATTAGAGCTCTAAAAGAATACTCTTTAGAAGAAAAATCCATTTTATAGAATAACGGATCTCTAAAAGAGCCTAAAGATTTGATTTTTACGACTTATAAAGCGTCTTCTACAGAATATAAGACCCTAAACAAGTCATATATAGAATATATGACCTCGGAAAGGGTCTTCGATAGAATGTAAGACCTCCGAAAGGGCATTCTATAGAACAAAAAACCTCTTAAAATAGAATTGTAAGACTTACAAAGGGCTTTGTACGGAATATAAGATTCGAACAAAGTCTTCTTTAGAGTATAAGACCTCTGTAGGGGTATTCCACAGAATGCAAAACCTCTGTTAGGGCTTTCTAAATAATAAACTACTTCTATACAAATGGAATTTTAAGACTTATAAAATGTATTCTACAGTATGACAGTGCCTAACAAAGTTTCCTATAGAAGGGGGGGGGGGGGGGGGGAAGGGTCTTCTACATAGTATAAGACGTACGAAGGGGTCTTCTATAAAGTATAAGACCTCTGAAGAGGTTTTCTATAGAGTATAAGATCTCTGAAGGGGTCTTCTACATAGTATAAGACCTTGGAAGGGGTTTTCTATAGAGCATAAGACATTTGAAGGGGTCTTCTATAGAGTATAAGATCTCTGAAGGGGTCTTCTAAAGAGTATAAGACCTCTGAAGGGGCCTTCTATAAAGTATAAGACCTATGGAGGACTCTTCTATAGAGTATAAAACCTCTGAAGGGGTCTTCTACAGAGTATAAGACGTACGAAGGGTCTTCTATAAAGTATAATACCTTTTAAGAGGTTTTCTATAGAGCATAAGACATCTGACGGGGTCTTCTATAGAGTATAAGATCTCTGAAGGGATCCTCTAAAGAGTATAAGACGTCTGAAGCGACTTCTATAAAGTATAAAACCTCTGAAGGGGTCTTCTACAGAGTATAAGACTTCTGAAGGAGCCTTCTATGAAGTATAAGACCTCTGAAGAGGTTTCCTATAGAGTATAAGATGTCTGAAGGGTCTTCTATAGAGTATAAGACGTACTAAGGGGTCTTCTATAAAGTATAAGACCTTTGAAGAGGTTTTCTATAGAGCATAAGACATCTGACGGGGTCTTCTATAGAGCATAAGACATCTGACGGGGTCTTCTACCGAGTATAAGATCTCTGAAGGGGCCTTCTATAAAGTACAAGACCTCCGAAGGGTTTTACATAGAGTGTAAGACCTCTGAAAGTATCTTCTATAAAGTATAAGACCTATGAAGGACTTTTCTATAGAGTATAAGACCTCTGAAGGGGTCTTCTACAGAGTATAAGACTTCTGAAGGAGCCTTCTATAAAGTATAAGACCTATGAAGGGCTCTTCTATAGGGTATAAAACCTCTGAAGGGGTCTTCTACAGAGTATAAGACTTCTGAAGGAGCCTTCTATAAAGTATAAGACCTCTGAAGAGGTTTTCTATAGAGCATAATACCTCTGAAGAGGTCTTCTACAGAGTATATGAAATCTGAAGGGGCCTTCTATAAAGTACAAGACCTCCGAAGGGTTTTTTTACATGGAGTATAAGACCTCTGAAAGGGTCTTCTATAAATTAAAGACCCCTGAAGGGTTCTTCTTAGAGTATAAGAGCTCTGAAGGGGTATTATATAAAACATAATACTTTTTAGTCCTCTGAAGGGGTCTTCCCCAGAATGTATGACCTCTAAAATATTTTTCTAAAGGTCTTCAATAGGTAACCTTATGGATAAAATATCTCTAATACGGAATTCTGTAGAATATTAGACTCTAAAATCTTATTTCGAATGCATGACCCCTAAAACGCCACATTACATCCATAAGGTTATTCTGAGGAACATAAAGCTTCTAAGAGGATCTTATATAATGCATACGACCTCTGAAGGGCCTTCTTTAAATTAATAGGTTCCCTGCGTTTTTTTGTAAGATTCAATATTTCATTCTTATAATTTTCTCTTTTTCCATTTTCTTTACAGTTCGAAGCTGATCGTCGTGCCATCATCATTACCATCAACTCCTTTGGCACCGAGCTGTCCAAGGATGATCGTGCCAAATTGTACCCACGTTGCGGTAAAATGAATCCCGATGGTTTGGCTGCCTTGGCTCGTGCCGATGACTATGAACAGGTGAAGACCGTTGCCGAATACTATGCTGAATATGCTGCCCTTTTCGATGGTTCCGGCACCAATCCCGGTGACAAGACCTTGGAAGATAAATTCTTTGAACACGAAGTTAAATTGAATGTTTTCGCTTTCTTGCAACAATTCCACTTTGGTGTCTTCTATGCCTATTTGAAATTGAAGGAACAGGAATGCCGTAATATTGTGTGGATTGCTGAGTGTGTTGCACAAAAACATCGTGCGAAAATTGACAATTACATCCCAATTTTCTAAATGTATTATCGAAGAAAAAAATTCTCACCAATCTACATAATAGAAGAGTATAATGTTGGCATGACATGAGTTTGCCAAAGTGAGCCAATCAGAAGAGAGAGAGGTGTTTTCAGTCAAAGTCAACATTTGTGAAAAAAAACTTGGTTCAAAACCCTATTACCATCCGCTTTAATCCATGTTTTATTGGTCTTAAGTATTTTTTGTTGTTGTTTTATTATTATTACTATTGAAGAAAGTAAGTTGTGGATTTGTTGCAACTTTCAATTTTGTTTGCTTTAAATAAGTATTCTTCCACGCATACAGTCAGTCGTCCCCAGTCGCGCCCACCCTTGTTTTATTGTCTTTGTGTAATTATTTTGTTTATTTTTTTCTTCTCTACTCCCGAGATATTTATGTTTATTTCATAAATTCAAATATGGTACCGAATCACATAAGAACCCCCCAAAAAGATATTTACCATACCTAAATAAAATGAAATTGTATACATATAAATATATATTGTTAGCAAATTATAATTGTAATTATGTAAAAAAAATACAAAAACCCATAAATATCGTGCAAAAATAATATATAAAATATATAAAACAGTTTCCAAACATTCCTTTACACAAATATGTTATTTTCATTGTTGGGATGTCCTCATACTTTGTGAGTGGGTATTAGCAGGTAGGTTGGAAAATTACATGATATTTTTGCCTATGGAATCAAAAATAGGCGAACTCGGATATATTCTCAGTGTGAAAGAGAGCTATGAGATCATTGAGAAAAACATTCTGCCGATAGCAAATGCCAAAGAAGCACCATATGATTCAGAAAGGGTCTATAGAGCACCCTTTGTTTTAGAAAAGGCCCATAGAAGCACCCTTTGTTTCAGAAAAGGTCTATAGAAGCACCCTTTGTTTCAGAAAAGGTCTATAGAAGCACCCTTTGTTTCAGAAAGGGTCTATAGAAGCACCCTTTGTTTCAGAAAGGGTCTATAGAAGCACCCTTTGTTTCAGAAAGGGTCTATAGAAGCACCCTTTGTTTCAGAAAGGGTCTATAGAAGCACCCTTTGTTTTAGAAAGGGTCTATAGAAGCACCCTTTGTTTCAGGGAGGGTCTATAGAAGCACGCTTTGTTTCAGAATGGGTCTATAGAAGCACCCTTTGTTTCAGAAAGGGTATAAAGAAGCACCCTTTGTTTCAGAAAGGGTCTAAAGAAGCACCCTTTGTTTCAGAAAGGGTCTAAAGAAGCACCCTTTGTTTCAGAAAGGGTCTAAAGAAGCACCCTTTGTTTCAGAAAGGGTCTATAGAAGCACCCTTTGTTTCAGAAAGGGTCTATAGAAGCACCCTTTGTTTCAGAAAGGGTCTATAGAAGCACCCTTTGTTTCAGAAAGGCTCTATAGAAGCACCCTTTCTTCCCGAAAGGGTCTATAGAAGCACCCTTTCTTCCCGAAAGGGTCTATAGAAGCACCCTTTCTTCCCGAAAGGGTCTATAGAAGCATCCTTTCTTCCCGAAAGGGCTTATAGAAGCACCCTCTCTTCCCGAAAGGGTGTATAGAAGCACTCTTTCTTCCCGAAAGGGTCTATAGAAGCACCCTATCTTCCCGAAAGGGTCTATAGAAACACTCTTTCCTCCCGAAAGGGTCTATAGAAGCACCCTTTGTTTCAGGAAGGGGCTATAGAAGCACCCTTTGTTTCAGGAAGGGGCTATAGAAGCACCCTTTGTTTCAGGAAGGGGCTATAGAAGCACCCTTTGTTTCAGAAAGGGTCTATAGAAGCACCATTCGTTTCAGAAAGGTTCTATATAAGCACCCTTTGTTTCAGAAAAAGTCTATAGAAGCACCCTTTGTTTCAGAAAAAGTCTATAGAAGCACCCTTTGCTTCAGAAAGGATCTTTAGAAGCACCCTTTCTTCCCGAAAGGGTCTATAGAAGCACTCTTTGTTTCAGAAAGGGTCTATAGAAGCACCCTTCGTTTCAGAAAGGGTCTATAAAAGCACCCTTTGTTTCAGAAAGGGTCTATAGAAGCACCCTTCGTTTCAGAAAGGGTCTATAGAAGCACCCTTTGTTTCAGAAAGGGTCTATAGAAGCACCCTTCGTTTCAGAAAGGGTCTATAGAAGCACCCTTTGTTTCCGAAAGGGTCTATAGAAGCACCCTTTGTTTCGGAAAGGGTCTATAGAAGCACCCTTTGTTTCAGAAAGGGTCTATAGAAGCGCCCTTTGTTTCAGAAAGGGCCTATAGAAGCACCCTTTGTTTCAGAAAGGGTCTATAGAAGCACCCTTTGTTTCAGAAAGGGTCTATAGAAGCACCCTTTGTTTCAGAAAGGGTCTATAGAAGCACCCTTTGTTTCAGAAAGGGTCTATAGAAGCACCCTTTGTTTCAGAAAGAGTCTATAGAAGCACCCTTTGTTTCAGAAAGGGTCTATAGAAGCACCCTTTGTTTCAGAAAGGGTCTATAGAAGCACCCTTTGTTTCAGAAAGGGTCTATAGAAGCACCCCAGCAAAATGTTTGTAGCCAAAGAAGTAGTTAAATCATAAGTGCAAGTGATTTCGGACTACATCTTTTTACGTGAAAGAAGTCATGATTTTTACAAGGACATGGTGCAGTGAGGATACTGTCTAATTTACTTCTTAAGCACACATTTTGCATTAGTTCTTTGTAGTGAATAAATCACAACAACATATGATTCGACTACTTCTTTGGCTACAAACAAAGATGTAGTTCGAAATCACTTTTATTATTTTTTGTATACAAATTACTTTTTATGGATGCAAACATATTGCTGTTATTATAATTAACAAGAAACAAATTATGTTCTTTGTCTTTTAAAGTTTTTTTTTTGCAAAATTTTGAAATTTCTAAAATGTGAAAAATTTATGAAATGGATTCAAATCGGACATTGTCAAAATGTGAAGAACGGACTGCATTTTTCATGACTCTGCTTGGACTGCTTCAAAAAAAGCTATTCAATCACTACTTCACAAGGAACAACTTCAAATAAATTTTGCTGGGACCCTTTGTTTCAGAAAGGGTCTATAGAAGCACCCTTTGTTTCAGAAAGGGTCTATAGAAGCACCCTTTGTTTCAGAAAGGGTCTATAGAAGCACCCTTTGTTTCAGAAAGGGTCTATAGAAGCACCCTTTGTTTCAGAAAGGGTCTATAGAAGCACCCTTTCTTCCCGAAAGGGTCTATAGAAGCACCCTCTCTTCCCGAAAGGGTCTATAGAAGCACCCTTTCTTCCCGAAGGGTCTATAGAAGCACCCTTTCTTCCAGAAAGGGTCTATAGAAGCACCCTTTCTTCCCAAAAGGGTCTATAGAAGCACCTTTTCGTCCCGAAAGGGTCTATAGAAGCACCTTTTCGTCCCGAAAGGGTCTATAGAAGCACCCATTCATCCCGAAAGGGTTTATACAAGTGCCCTTTCTTCCCGAAAGGGTATATACAAGTGCCCTTTCTTCCCGAAAGGGTATATACAAGTGCCCTTTCTTCCCGAAAGGGTCTATACAAGTGCCCTTTCTTCCCGATAGGGTCTATAGAAGCACCCTTTCTTCCCGAAAGGGTCTATAGAATCACCCTTTCTTCCCGAAAGGGTCTATAGAAGCACCCTTTCTTCCCGAAAGGGTCTATAGAAGCACCCTTTCTTCCCGAAAGGGTCTACAGAAGCACCCTTTCTTCCTGAAAGGGTCTATAGAAGCACCCTTTCGTCCCGAAAGGGTCTATAGAAGCACCCTTTCGTCCCGAAAGGGTATATACAAGCGCCCTTTCTTCCCGAAAGGGTCTATAGAAGCACCCTTTCTTCGCGAAAGGGTCTATAGAAGCACCCTTTCTTCGCGAAAGGGTCTATAGAAGCACCCTTTCTTCGCGATAGAGTCTATAGAAGCACCCTTTCTTCCCGAAAGGGTCTATAGAAGCACCCTTTCTTCCCGAAAGGGTCTATAGAAGCACCCTTTCTTCCCGAAAGGGTCTATAGAAGCACCCTTTCTTCGCGAAAGGGTCTATAGAAGCACCCTTTCTTCGCGAAAGGGTCTATAGAAGCACCCTTTCTTCGCGAAAGGGTCTATAGAAGCACCCTTTCTTCCCGAAAGGGTCTATAGAAGCACCCTTTCTTCCCGTAAGGGTCTATAGAAGCACCCTTTCTTCCCGTAAGGGTCTTTCTTCCCGAAAGAGTCTATAGAAGCCCCCTTTCTTCCCGACAGGGTCTAAGGAAGCACTCTTTCTCCCCGAAAGGGTCTATAGAAGCACGCTTTCCTCCCGAAAGGGTCTATAGAAGCACCCTTTCTTCCCGAAAGGGTCTATAGAAGCACCCTTTCTTACCGAAAGGGTCTATAGAAGCACCCTTTCTTCCCGAAAGGGTCTACAGAAGCACCCTTTCTTCCTGAAAGGGTCTATAGAAGCACCCTTTCGTCCCGAAAGTGTCTATAGAAGCACCCTTTCGTCCCGAAAGGGTATATACAAGCGCCCTTTCTTCCCGAAAGGGTCTATAGAAGCACCCTTTCTTCGCGAAAGGGTCTATAGAAGCACCCTTTCTTCGCGATAGAGTCTATAGAAGCACCCTTTCTTCCCGAAAGGGTCTATAGAAGCACCTTTTCTTCCCGAAAGGGTCTATAGAAGCATCCTTTCTTCCCGAAAGGGTTTATAGAAGCACCCTTTCTTCCCGAAAGGGTGTATAGAAGCACTCTTTTTTCCCGAAAGAGTCTATAGAAACACTCTTTTCTCCCGAAAGGGTCTATAGAAACACTCTTTCCTCCCGAAAGGGTCTATAGAAGCACCCTTTGTTTCAGGAAGGGGCTATAGAAGCACCCTTTGTTTCAGAAAGGGTCTATAGAAGCACCATTCGTTTCAGAAAGGTTCTATAGAAGCACCCTTTGTTTCAGAAAAAGTCTATAGAAGCACCCTTTGCTTCAGAAAGGATCTTTAGAAGCACCCTTTCTTCCCGAAAGGGTCTATAGAAGGTCCCTTTGTTTCAGAATAGTTCTATGGAAGCACCCATTGTTTCAGAAAGGGTCTATAGAAGCACCCTTTGTTTCATAAAGAGTCTATAGAAGCAATCTTTTTTTGAGAAAGGCTGTATAGAAGTAGCCAAAAAGCTGTATCTAGATATTTTTGCTACTTAGAGAGCTATGACTATAATAAATATATTCAAAATTCAGCTGATTTGATTTCTAAATTAAACTCTTGATTTGTTTAGTAGAATATACCTTTATTTTTATTTTGCATATAAGTATAAATTAAACTCTTATTATTTAAAGTTTACGTCATTTATGTCGTTCTCACACACAATTCATACACGTTTATATATTTTGTTTTTTGTTTTCGAATTACAAATTTCATTTCTAAAATACTTTATTGTTTATATATATATTTGGGAGTTCTACTAAAAACATTTCCAAATATTGCATTAAATATGTATATTTTAATTTAATAGTTATTTTTTTGATCAATTTTATTTTTTAAATTATTTTAATAAATGAAAAAAAGAAATACTTCACAGTAAATATTTAAAAAATTTAATTAAATTGTAAGCTTTCATGGGTTGGTAATACAAAGGGAAAGCAAATAAAAAAAATTGAAATTTTTTTTTTAAATTTTGTTGTAAATTCCCCATTGTTTCAGTAAATTTTCGGCAGTGAGAAAATGAAGAAAGAGTTTTGTGGACTGAAAAGTATTTCTTGTTTAATATATGGTCTGTTCCAGAACTGCAAGAATCTACTATTTTTTCCGATAACATAAAGGAAAAATTTTTATCGTAGTAAAAAGTTGTAGATTCTTGCAGGTTCTGGAACAGGCATATTGTTATAATATTTTCTGTCACAAAATTATTTATGCAATTTGGTGTGTTCCAGAACTGCAAGAATCTACTAATTTTTACTATTTTCTCCGATAACATAAAGGAAAAAATGTTATCGTAGTAAAAAATAGTAGCTTCTTGCAGGTTCTGGAACAGAGCAATTATTATTGAAATACAAATTTTATTTTGTTAATTATAGGGTTGTTATATAGGTATTTTTTCATTGACTATTATTTTCTTAATAACAAATCACATTTATTTTGTTAATTTTTATTGAATAATAAATAAATTCACATTTTTGTTATTGGGTATTTATCGTTGTTATTTAGAATAAATTGTTTAGGGATTTCTTTAATAGGAATGCAATAAGAAATTGATTATAGTGCTTTTCAAGAAATGGTATTATAAAATTTTTATATTATTATTTTTCCTTTAATATTTATTTCAGTAGATTTGTTATGTGTAAATTGTACTTGCTTTAATGTTATGCTAATTAATTTTTGTAGTACATACATACATAACTACATATTAAAAAATTCGAAAATATTTAATTTTGCATTTCTTTTTTGTTTATGATTTTCTTTGTGAATTCGTCCCTTTAGTTGTGTATTTTTGATCGTTGGGATATGCGTGCAGGTGATGTTTGTTTGTAATGTTATTGAGAGGATAATTGTGATATATGTAGTTGTGTTTGATTTTATTCTATTTCGTTTAGGAATCCATCATGAAAGCAAAATAAATTTCTATTGAACTATGAAAAAAAGCTAAAACGGTAATATGGGGCTATCGGATTGCAGATCGATACTTACCACAGTTTTGTCAACTTTAAGGCTTTTGACATTCCTCGGCATAAACATCAGCTCCAGAGCAAAGCCAAATGTGAATTTCAGGAAATAAAACCTCCAAGAGATAACAACCCACCAAAACATTTTGAAGTTGTGCAATTGGAGTTATGAATTCTCAACATCTTTCGATGTGGTCCAACAGAGTTATGAAAAATGCACTCCGTTCGATACATTTTATAAGCAGTTGCTGTAGAGATCCCTACAGGAAAAAACATTTGGTTGATCCCTACACATCTTTTCAACAAAGACATAGAACTGTAAATACTGGAAAAGATGCATAATGCAAATATGTTTATGAAACAAGTATGTAAACATTTTATTATCAACAGGGGTATGTTAATGTTAAAAACCCCATTATAGCGCAATTCAACTTATAAAAATTGTAGAAAGCAAAAAGTTGTACTAAGGATTGCATTCCATAGCAGTTTCCAGTTCATTGAATATAAACTAAGCTGCTAAAAAGGCCTGAAATTGTTAACTACTTAACAGAGTGTTGTTATGATATCGTAACAACAGAGCTTAACTCCATCTAGTGACAAATGTTAACAATTGAGTTTTACAATCTTAATGTATTTACATCTTTGTTTTCAAAAGATAAGCAAGAGTGTATACTAGGGTTATGACTTTTTGACATTTTTCCTCAAAAATGTTTTCCTGTAGCAGGGATGAATGAACTTTTGTCTATTAATCACTATGCTATCGTTTATTCCATTGAAATATAAAAAAAGATCACGCACAACTCGATTTTAAAAAAATATTTTTTTTAAAAAATATATGAAATGAAAAAAATTTTTTTTTCAAAAAATTATTTTTTGTTGCACGAATGAATAAATATAAGCCTACTAATAACTATAATAACGTTTATATCATTCAAATAATAAAAAAGTCGCGAAAAAATTCACTTTGAAAAAATTTTAAATTTTTTTGTTTTTTGTTAAAAAATTATATTTTTGAATAAAAGCGTTTACGACATTTTTACGATTCTCAGAATTGAAGAAAAATAGTGAGAAATAAATTTTATGTCATTTTAATTATCTCATGTGGCTCTATAGTTTATTTTCAATCATATATCTGTTTTCAGTGTCTTCAAAAAATTGTCCATAATTTTGATAAATTCAAATTTTAAAATCATTTTGTGCGTGAGGTTTTTTCACCGAATCACCTTATAATTAAGATTTTATGTAATCTTATGGCAAAACTCATCACGCTTTGATGCAGGGATATGAGGTTGTAAAAAAGTCATAACCCTAGTGTATACATTTCGAAGAAGTAGTTATATAACATGCAACACGCAAAGCTATATGTTTGGTCCTTTTTCCGCTTCTGTTTGTTTTTGTGTGTTTGTGTTTACAGTTATTTGAAAAATGTAAATGATAGGGTTATGAATTTTTTATAACCTCATATCCCTGTGTCATATTTTGATGGGCATTTTCATAAGATTAGATAAAATCTTAATTACAAGGTGATTCGATAGAAAAAAGCTCATGCACAAAAAGCTTTTAAAGTTTTTAGAGAAGCTTTTTGGAATACATTTTGAAGTCACTTTAAGCACATAAATAACTCAAAACAATCGTGAAAGCCACACGACATATTCAGAATGACATAAGCTTTTTCTCACCAATTTTATCGTCATATTATTACATACATATTATTTTATATCATATATGATAAATTGAATGTGGTTTGTGCGGGACATTTTTCAATATTTAAATGGAATAAAAATTATTTTAGTCATTATATGCAAAATGTCATTTATTCGTGCAACAGGAAAAAATTTGGTGCAACATTTTTTTCATTTCATAGGATTTTCCAATTTTTTTTTCAAAGTGGTTTGTGCGTGACCATTTTAATAATTAAATGGAATGACCCAGCAAAACGTTTGCATCCGCGGATGCAGTTGAATCACTACAAGTGTACAGTACATTTGCCGTTGGAGTACATCTTTTTCTATGAATTCACTTATGAATTTTACAAGGGAGCGCGCAGCTAGGATGCACTCCATTTTGCTTCCACAGCACACAGTAGGATGCACTCTATTTTCGATCCAAATCCCTTTTTATGTAGTGTTTTGGATTGAATTTAAAGGCACTCTTCGGATTGCATTTTTATTCAGTCTAAAGATGCAATAAAAATGCAAGCCATTGCGAAATATCCCAGAATAAATAAAATGCATTTAATATTTGTGTAAAAAAATAATACAAAGAACTTTACAAATTAAAAAAGATTCCATTAAATTCAATCATATTTGACTTTACTTTCTCCGTTCTCCAATTAATCCAAGCGCATCTGATTTGGCTTCATCATCCTAATGGTTTTTTATGTTACCTTCTCATCACTAGTTCAGCTTTCGACATGGACTCCAAGAGCACTCCACTCCATTAAAAAATTTCCGTCTCGTGAATTACCGCAAAAATGTTTGCAACTTAAGTTATTTCCTCATTTTATAGCAAATTCTTCGAAATGTATACACTCTTGTTTATCTTTTGAAAAAATGTGTAGGGATCAACCAACTGTTTTTTTCTGTAGGGATCTCTACAGCAACTGCTTATAAAATGCTTCGAACGGAGTACATTTTTCATAACTCTCTTTCTGGAGTACATCGAAAGATGTTGTGAAATCATAACTCCAATTGCACAACTTCCAACATTTTTTTGCTGGGGAACGTTGTTATTTTTGGCATTAATAGGCAAAAGTTCATTCACTCTCGCTACAGGAAATCATTTTTGAGAAAAAAGGTCAAAAATTCATAACTCTAGTAAATAAACGACACATGAACATAGTTGCCAATATTGGTACAGACTGCAATAGTTGCAAAGGAGCAAAAAGCAGTGTTGTATATCAAAATATTTCGAATTAGCAGAGATAATGCCCTTAATCATCGTATAAGGGTATAGTCTAAACGGGCTATTAAGTTGCGAACATTCCTAGAAAAAAGTTTGCATCCGCGGATGCAGTTAAATCACTAGAACAATTGCTGCTGGAGTACATCTTTTCCTATGAATTTTACAAGAGAACGCGCAGCTAGGATGCACTCCATTTTGCTTCCACGGCACACAGCTAGCATGCACTCCATTCAAATCACAGCCTTTGATGTAGTGTATTGGATTGAATTTAAATGCAGTCTAAAGATGCTATAAAATGCAAGCCATTGCAAATATCCCAAAATAAAGAAAATACATTGCTTATTCGTGTAAACAAGAATATTAACTTTATTACACTAATACAAATTATAAAAACTCTCCATTAAATTTGATCATAACTGAGTTTACTTCCTCTGCTTTTTGTGACACCGCAACTGATATTGCTTCATCATCCAAATGGTTTTTCATTTTTCCTCCAACTCTAGTTCAGATTTCCAAAAAAACTCTAACTCCACTTCAAAAATAATTTGCGTCTAGTGAATTACAGCAATGTTCGTATCTTTAGTTTGTGTTTCTTTATTTTTTTTAAACAAATTCTTATAACACTCTTTCTTGTGTTCAGAAAAAAACTGCGACTGATGTGATCAAAAAATTGGCTAGGGATCTATAAGCGAGTGCTTCTAAAATGTATCGAGCGGGGTGCATTTTTCATAACTCCGTGAGGACTGCATCAAAAGATGTATTGAAATCATAACTCTGCATTGTACTACTTCCAAACTTTTTTGCTGGGTTTTTGCGGTAATTCACGAGACGAAATTTTTAATGGAGTGGATTTGGAGTCCATGTCGAAAGCTGATCTAGTGATGGGAAGGCAACGTAAAACATAAAAATTAGATGCGCTTGGATTAAATCGAGAACGGAGGAAGTAAGCTGAAATGTGATTGAATTTAATGGACACTTATTTTTAATTTGTGTTTATATAACAAAGTTCTTTGTGTTCTTGTTTTACACAAATAATATATGCATTTTATTTATTTTGGGATATTTCGCAATGGCTTGTATTTTAATTGCATTTTTAAACTGATTAAAAATGCAATCCGAAGAGTGCCTTTAAATTCAATCCAAAACACTACATCAAAAGCTGTGATTTGGATCGAAAATGGAGTGCATCCTAGCTGTGTGCTGTGGAAGCAAAATGGAGTGCATCCTAGCTGCGCGCTCTCTTGTAAAATTCATAAGTGAATTCATAGGAAAAGATGTACTCCAACGACAAATGTACCGTACACTTGTAGTGATTCAACTGCATCCGCGGATGCAAACTTTTTGCTGGGTAAGATCACCTTTCTTCGGTATGAATGTTTTCAGACTTCATGGATAATAGGTCATATGAATTGGTTCAAAAGCTGGGGTATATTTGAATATTTCTGACGGAATGTTGTCTAGTCCAGATGCTTTGTTGTTTTTCAACTTCGTAATTACGTCTCTGACTTCAGTGAGCGTAGGAGCTATGTCCATTCTTGGGTTTCTTTTTCCCAAAGGCTCGTCATGGGTATTGTTCGGTTCCATTCCGTTGATGGAGATTCAAAGAACTGTCTCCATCTTTGAAATTGTTCCTCGGTTGAATTTGAAGTTATCCCATTTGCGTCTTTGATAATGGGGATTGGCCGTAGTTTCTCCCCGCTAAGCTGTCTGATTGCCCTGTAGACTGCCCGTGTGTAAGATATTATTTAATTTCCCTCTTTCTTCTATTGCCTCCCACGAGGAGTCACTGAACCATGGTTTAATATAGTGTTGGCTGCAACCTATGATGTTTTTTTGTATTTTTTGGACAGGTCTCCACGATACTCTCCCAATTATTCGATGATCTTTGAATTAGCTTTCTGTATATGTCATCAGAGAATAAATTTGCTGTTGCAGGGTCTTGGAGGCGGTGTATATTGTATCTTTCTGTAGTAACTTTCTTATGATACCATGCTTTTGGTCGAAGCTTTAAATCTCCAATCAGAAGCTTGTGGTCACTGTAGATGTCAGTTCCTCGGAAAGTTCTCACGTCCATTAGACAGCTTAGAAATCGACTGCTGATCATAAAATGATCTATTTGGTTACGGGTAACATTATCAGGCGATTGCCATGTGTATTTATGTATGTATGTCGCGGTGCGGGAATTTTGTGCCTCTGATGAAAAGTTGGTGAGTGGCACATAGATCGATAAGGCGCTCACCATTGTTGTTGCGGACTGATCCAAGACCGTGATTGCCCATGACGAATTTCAAGTTGGCGTTGTCGTTGCCAACCTTGGCGTTCATATCCCCTAATACATTTCGATACTTCTGTATGCAGTTGTTGGTAGAATATCTGTTTTGCTTCTTCATCGTCGTTTTCTGTAGGGGCGTAGCATTGAAATATGACTATGTAGCGATATTTCGTTTTAAATCTTGCCGTAATTAGCCTGTCAGATATATATTTGTGTTCTAGCAAAGAATGGTTGATAGTTGGAGACATCAAAATTCCAACCCCATATGTATGGCTTTCATTGATGCCACTAAAAATAAGTTTGTATCCCGAATCTGTGTTAAATTCTCCATGACCATCTCAATTCAGCGAGACCTAAAATGCACACACTGTAAGTTTCCATTACCCGGCATACTTGTGCCAGTCGAGAAGTTTCTGTCAGTGTCCTTACGTTCCACGTTCCTATTCTTGTCCTTATTCAATAGCGTATTGGTTGTGCCGTGCCGTTCGATTTTTTTCTCTTGTTGTTTGCGTTGTTGTTTTGTTAATCCTTTGATTGGCGTTGCTATCTAATAAAACCCCCGCTCTGTAAAATGTCATCTTAAATAATTCCTTTAATAACGGAGTTTAATAATGGACGGACGGACGATGCTTTAATAACATCCGTTGTGAGAGAATTGTCAGTGCTATTATTTGGCAACAGAGTAGTTAATATTTTAATAAGTGTTTCATTAATACCCCGGTTATACCCCGGTTACACTATTGAAGGTTAACCCACTGGGTTTAATATATCCAGTGGGTTAATCTTTGCTGGTTACACTTAGCTTTTCGAGGATATAAACTGTCAGCTAATGTTTGTTTACGTATACATACAAAATAACTAATAAAGTCGTGTTTTACATTTTTACAATTTCTCGTATGAGATATCGTCCCCTCTTTGCTCATATTGGTATATTATACACACAGGGATACATTTTTGTATCATGGTATCAAGCGTACTTTTTGTTAAAAAAGTGTCTAATGTAAAAAAATAAATAATTTTATGATTTTCAAATAACTTTAGATTTATTACCTCCATAAAATCTCATGCGACCAATCGTAAACGTGTAAAACACGACAAACTCTGTTGCAAAAACAGTTGCAACTTTTGGTACTTTTTGAGTAGAGTTGGATTTTTTTGCACAAATACCGAATACAACACTGTATTTTTGGTGGATTTGTGCCGGATTTACAATAAACCCAGTCGCGAAAGGATTTAATTTTTGTATGGCAAATCTGGTCAGATTTGACCAGATTAAGCAATAAATCCTCATAAAGTGGGTTAACCCGGCAAAAAACTGTAGTGTAACCGCACTATAAGAGTGTTAAAATATTATAAAGTGTTCTACCTTTTAACAATTTGTGAAGTGATTGTTAAAAAAACTCCTTAACAAATTTTTTTGTATGAGGGTGTAGATCCGGCCAAATACTACCCACATATTGTCTTTTACCATCAAAAATAGTTTAAAAAAAATATAAAGTTCTTGCCATTTTAAAAATTTAGTACTATCTCGTAAACTGACTCAATTCTCATTGAGTGAGAGAATTTGACTGAGAGGATTTCTTTGTCTATTCTTTTATTTGTCTATGGTTCTTACTTGTTTTTGGTTGCCGTCGTGTTCTGTTAGTTGTCTGTTATACACAAACACCATCTATGATTTAATAGTAAAATTGAACTGCATTATGCATCTTGTCCAAACTTTACCATTTTATGTCTTTGGATATTATTCCATATCACTGTGAAAAAAAAAATTACGAACGAACCATATTCTGATAGAAGACCAAAAATAAGAATACATGTATCCCGGCCTTTTTCCGCATCACTTCCTCTTTCGCGGTTATGGGCACCCAAATGTTTAAGGCCTTGTTGTCAAATGGGATAATTTTGTCGGGCTCATATCTTCTAAACCGCTGAAAATTTTAATTTGTTCTCGTAGGCAAAGTTCTAGCTCTTGTCTTAAAAAACAAAAGCAAATCCTCATAAAGAAGGTTAACCCTGCAAAAGTATATAATATAAACATGGCCTAGGCAATAATACCATCCAAAATGCCAATTACTTTTAAAGATTGAAGTCCATTTGATAATTTCTAAACACGAATGATCACAAAGAAATATGGAAATTTATTGGGGTCTTGTCTATATTTCTCGTTTGCGGCCCTTCAAAATTCGTCCGACGAAATTGTAATTTTATTTGAATTCAATAGCTTAATGTAGAATATTCCGACCATGGGGTTTCATTCATAAAATGTATTATCCACCTTCCAAAAATCTTGTTAACTGTCTAAAGCCTCTGTTTTCAAATTGGCATGCAAGTAAAAAAAGTGTACATTTTATGAAATAAAAAATAAATGTTTTTTGTTTGTAGATTTTTATTATGTTTTGTTTTTATTGGATTACGTTTAGAGTACTTATTTTAAATTATAATAATAAATATAAATTAATATTTTTATATTCAATATTTCGTTTGTGTTGTTTGTTTGTATGTGATTTTCTTTTAATAATAAATTATTAACAATTAATTAGTTGTTTTCTTTAAGCATTATAAAATACATTAAATAAATAAAAAGTGTATGATATAAATTAAAACTAATTAGGAAAGAATCTATATTAAATGTACATACATAGATAGGTAAATAGGTATTTTTATGCATTGATAGCAATTAAAAATTATATTAAATCTATGGACGTTTTTGACAAAACTAATATCAATTATTTCAAATAAATAAAAATAATAATTTTGGTTACATTTGATTTGAAAAAATAGAGATTTTAAATTATATTAAAGAATGGTGTGATTTAAAGATTTTAAGTTTATAGTAGCACTTTTTGTGGGAAATCTAATGCGACCTGTAGAATGGGATCCCTCTTGAAGTTTGAATGGAAAATAGTGTTATATCGTATATGGATTTTGAATGTATAAAAAATAAACATTGTTACAAATTTGTGTTATTTTGAATATTTTCATTAATATTTATTTATTTGGTTTTATTTTTTGTTTTTTCGAAAATTATAAAATTTGTGTGTATATGTGATTTTTGTTTTAGTTTTACAATTTAAGCAACATAAATTTACACATTTAAATTACGCATTAATTAAATTATTTCTTTCGTGTTAAATTAACTAAGATTTTTTATTAATTATATTATTAAGCAAACAATTATAAATTAAAGTGTTAATAAATATGTATTTACTTTTTTGTTTTAATTTTTTTATAATTATTTTTTTGGTTTCTTCTTTGTTTTTCCTTATATTTATGCACATTTTGGTTTTTTTGTTTAAAGCAAATTTAATAAAAAATTAAATATAATTCCCTTCACTTTGAAAACATGTTTTCTCTAACAAAGTATATAGTAGTAAATATTAAAAAAGAACTTCCCATGTAGAGGATAGTCATCACTTAATATAAAATTTAAAATGTTATGAAACAATTTTTTTGTATATGAACACAATAGTTTTTTTTTTGTTTAAGAGTAATATTCAGAAGGGTATAATTTTTGGAACGGAAGACCAACAATGGTCTCATATATCATAAAGAATTGGTATATCTGAAATTTTTAACTAATTTCACTGTTCTAAATCATTATGACCTATTGTTTTGCCATTATTTGGCTTCCGCCCCGACGATTCGTTATTTATTTTATGTAAAAAATGAGTTGTAATTTCTATTGTTTTTTTGTTTGAAATTATTATTTTGCTTGGTTTTTTATTATTACAAGATTACATTTATTTTTGTTTAATTATAAATTGTTCGTACTTATTATGTATTTTATACATATGTTAAAAAATTCCTTTCTTTTTTCAATTATTTTTTTTAATAGAATTATATATGTAAATAATATATTTTCATATTGTTTTGTATGTCAATTATTGAATTTTACACTTATAAACGGGAAAATGCTATAAATTTCATCAATTTAAAAGAAAACATATTCAAAGCGTATCAACAATTTCGGCAGAATTGAAGCAAATCAAGTTGTATGTCCTGTCTATGAAAGATTTTTCTAGGCATTTGCTTGCTTTATATTTTTTGAAGAATTTCGAATGCCCGCAAACATGAAAGTATACATTTCCCAATAATAATTGTGTACCATTGTAATAAGGAACGCTAAGGCTACCTCAGGAAAATTTTTAATTTTCCTGCGTAGGTCTTTTACCTAGTACATGAAGAAAATGCACATTTATTGACTGATTTACATGAAAAAACAATGTTTTAATTTACCATGTCTTTCATTTAATTTAACAAATTTTATTAGAAAAGCGTTCACTTCGCAGATCATTACTTTTTCTAATTTGAAAGGACCAAACCTAATGTTTACATCAGCTGTGAGATAACTTTTGTTTACTTGATGGTGTTCTTTGATGTAATAAAAAAAGTAGAGTTATTTTATTTTATTACATTGGCAGTGATCCGCATTTTTAATAATCGTTATCATGCCTCATAAATTCGTCTTTGGTGTCACAGTGCACTGCAAACAAATTTAACAAATTTTATTAGAAAAGTGTTCACTTCGCAGATCATTACATTTTCTAATTTAAAACGACCAAACCTAATGTTTACTTTAGCTGTGTGAAAACTTTTGTTTTGTTCTTTGATGTAATAGCAAAAAAGTTTTTTTTTATTTTATTACATTGGCAGTGATCCGCCTTTCTCATAATCGACATCATGCCTCATAAATTCGTCTTTGGTCCCACAGTGTACTGCAAAGTGACAAGAACACTCATGGCTATGGCTAACAAAACACTTGCTCTATTTTATGATATTTCTAACAATTCCTTTAATGACGGACTATGCCTTTATTGCTTCAGTTGTGGGAGTTTACATATTTAGTGCGGCCAATGACATGTATTTTTAATTGTCCACACGAAGTTTGGCAGATCTTTCTCTTCTCAGTGATTATTGACTTAATAAATTGTCTTTCGCGTCACGGGGGGCCACGGCGGGCTTAGCAAAATTGACAAGAAATACTCATTGATTTGATTGACTTTGCTATCCACTAAGACCCCGCTCTCTAAAATGTCATTTTACACAATTCCTTTAACAACGGATTATGCTCTCATAACATCAGCTGTTGGGGAAAAAATTCAATAGAGTAGTTTGTTAATAGTTTAATAAGTGTTTAAATAATTAATTACAATTTACAATTCATTAAAAAACCCTAAAACTATGCAACAAACAAAGGCAATGCAAATGTCATCCTTTTTATTAATGGAACTCTCAGAGAAATTCTTATGTACTCTGCTGTGCTTTTGATGTCCCCTGTGGGGACGAAAATTCCAATTGTCGCAATTTAAGTAGTCCAGAACTAGTTCTAATCAGTACTAGTACAAATATTGGCCCCTAAGTAATGCGAAGGGAACCAATTGTCACCTTTTTATCCCCAAGTAAACGAGGAGGCGTCAGTTGCGACTTAATTAACTTAACTTAAACGACGAATTGTATAAATAATTCACATTTACATTTTCTTCATAACTTTAATATAAATGAAGTATCCAATAACAGAAGCTAGTGTTGATGGACTGAATATATTCGTACATATTATTCATATTGTTCTGGTATAAAAAAGGAATACGAAGGAAATATGCAAATCGCCCTCTTCTTCTCTCTACCCGCTAGCAATTCCAATTGTCGCAATTTAAATAGTCCTAAACTAGAGGTAAGTGGTACTAGTTCACAATTGACCCATAAGTAATGCGAAGGGAACCAATTAACACCTATATATCCCCAAGTAAACGACGAAGCGTCAGTTGTGTGACTATTTCCCACCACTTTTTTATAAATAAACTGGTATATGACTGTAAACCTGGAACTAGTACAATACCACCTACAGGTAATGCATAGAGTGTCAATTGGTTACCTCCTATGACATCCCCATGTTAAAGTTTACAGTTGATTGCACTGTGAGGGGTCAGAAGTGGAACTAGTTACTGTAACGCTGAGAATCGACGAGTTTCCGATGCCGAACTAGCCCATCGCCCAAGCGGGTCATTTGTCAAAAAGTTGTAGAGAAACACACGGGCAATGCAACAAGTTAAATCAATGCAAATGACATTTTGTTACGGGTCTATTCATGTTAAAGGATTGTGATTTGTTTTGCTGCGTGTGAATAAGATGTTTTACAATATAAAAAACCAAATATTGGTGAAGCTGGTTATCGTTATTACAATTAATTAAAATAATTGCATAAAATTGGTGTTATCATTCGCAGAGAAATCCGTAGACTATGCAACGAATTAAAGAAATGCAAGAAAGCTCGTGATCCGTTTTGCCATGTATGAATAAGAGGTTTTATAATTATCAAAGGATCACTAAAAGCAGTAAATGGTGAAAGAGGATAATTGTACACAGGTGAGATCATTATATCCTCAGCATGTACATATGCTAACGAGTGTATATACATTTTCATACAGGCAAAATGTGGCTCATCGAAATAATGGTTTTAGACCCCAAGTATGTTTGGACGAAATCCGTTTCAGACAATTTGGAGTTGATTTAGCAATGTCCGTCCGTCTGTCTGCCTGCCTGGCCGGAGCGCACGATAACTCTCTAACGGATGAACCGATTTGGTCCAAAGTCTGCACATCGTGAAATTTCTACCAAACTCAGATGAGTTTCCAATATGGACTCAATCGGCCCACGCACTCGGGTACCTCCCACACAAAATTTCGGAAAAGTTCAGTTTAGAACCTGCTCTCGAATAGTTTTGATTCTTGTTGTAACATCTTGTATTCACGGCCCCCCATACGGCAGTACAATTTTCATCAGGGGCAAAACCCTACTTCCTGAGAAAATGGCCTTAAAGATTCAAAAAAGCCCTATGACACCGCGTGTAGTGGTTGGAGCGCAAGATAACTCTCGCATAATATTTTGTCCGAACTTAGTTAAAGTTCGAAAGTAAGCCATATCGGTTCACTCCTTCAGGTACCTCCCTCACAAAAGTTAAAAAATGTTCGGAAAAATTGTGTGCACGATTTGGTACATACTTTACGCATCCTAATATATCTACCAGATATAGATCAGGTTTGAATATGGACTATATTTGTCCATTCCTTCAGGTACCTCCCACACACAATTTCGGATAAGTTCACTTTAAGACCTGCTCTTGGCAAACTTTGTTTTCTGTTGAAGCAACTTGCAATCGCTGTCTCAATTACAACAGTAAAAGTTTTTTCAGTGGCAAGTCCATACTTCTTGGGAAAACAGCCCGAAAGTTGTAATAAACCCCTATGGCACCATATGTAGTAGTTGGAGATCACAATAACTCTCGACCTGATAGACCGATTTGATCGTCATATTTTGCCCAAAGTTAGTTTAACTTCTAAAATGGCCCATATCGGACCTCCCCCGCAAAAGTTCAACATTTGTGTCCAAGTGCAGTTAAGGGTCTGTTCGGAGATCCTTTGGAAATTTATACTGATGATGTACAGCCATATTATGTTTTCCGTGGACAAGTCCATGCTTCCTGTCATACTGGTCAAACAGGTGTACGATAACGCACTGAAATGACTAGTGGTTGGCACCTTGTAGGCAGTGGTAAGCAAACACGGAGTGTCCGTGAATGGTTGTCAGGGCAGACAACATTACATTGTTAATGGTGGGGCGAAAATAACCCTCAAGTATTGTAGGCTTCCGTGGTGCAATGTTAAGCACAGCCGCACTAAATGCTTGTGTTCGATTCCCAAGCAACACAACATCATGGTGGAAAAAAACCCTCAGTGTATTGTAGGCGGCATTGGTTGTGTATTACGAAACCGATTTGGTCCAAACGTTGCACATTGTATTATTTCTTACAGACTCGGATTATATCCGAATATTGGCTACATCGGACCGGACCTCACTTTCTGGTACCTCCCACACAAAGTTTGAACACAGTGCAGTTGAAGGAATCGATACTTCCTGAGCAATTGGCCTAAAAATTCAAAAAATCCCTATAGACGTCAGAAGTATTGCGTTTACTTCTTTTGTTTTGGTCCGAGACGGAGGGTATAACTCTGTCCGCACAGCCGACTGATACATTGTTAAAGACTTCAATCTCTTCTAATGGTTTTACTTTAATGATCATTTTTAATTCAGAAATACACATATACATATATATTGGGGTATGATCTATATTTCTCGAGATAAGCACCTTCAAAGTTTTGCCGACGACCTTGCAACTACATTTAAATTTAAATGGCGATATTTTGCGTGACTGGTTTTTAAAGGCGCAAATATTTAAACCTAACCATTTTTTCCAAAGTAGAACTTTTATTGAACTTGTTGCTTTATGGGGAGGGAATTTAGATTACGAGAATAGTGAAAGATCTTTTCGTAAGTAAAAAAAAAAACAAACAAAAATCACGATTTTCATATGAGTTGTTTTGCTATTTTTTCAAACCAAAACAAACATAGAACACATTTTCAAGTAATTCCTTTTGGAATAGAGGGTAAAAAACTTACGTAAATAGCCGTCAATTCCCGAAGGAATAAAGTCGACATAGTAAGCATGATGGGCTTCGCTATTTTTTTAAATCAAATCAAGTTTTAATTCAAAAATTCCTATGTCATTTTTGTATGCAATTTTTGCAGACCTCAAAAATTGCTCATTTTTAAAGTTAAAATTTAAGAAAATTCTGTGAAATAATTGATTTGCTTTGAATCTTGTGGGTAGTAGGGTTATTTCCTGGGATACTATGGTATATAAATTAATATTTAAGGCCTGTTTCACTAAGACGATTCGAATACAAATTAGTTCGAACTACTACCAAACTTCTTTTTTTTTGAAAAATATTTGTTTCATTTTTGTTTTCAATCACACAAACATTTTCTACAACAACAGGAGTTTGGTAGTAATTCGAACGAATTTGAATTCGAAACGTCTTAGAGAAACAGGCCATTAGTTTTTTGGTTTGTTACTTTAAGCCATTAAAAATTAAAATGTTTTTTTTAGAAACTTAATTACATTAATTTAGATATATAATGATTACGTTTTTTATATATGGTACATACAATTTTTGTTTTAATTTTTTGTGTAAAGGCTCAAGTGTTTAGATTTACTTTTTAGAGATTTTTCTTTTACATCGTTTTTCGAATTTTATTTTTTATATATTTTTTAGAATTTTTTGTGTGTGTGTGTCTCGTTAACTTACAAATTTAAAAAAGAAGCAAAATCATATACATATTTCTATAAAAAAGAAGAATTCTTTAAGCATTTTGGTTTTATTTTTGTAAAAATAAGCAAACATTGAAATTATTACTGTGTATTTTGGTTTTTCTGAATTGCGCTTCATTTCTCTTCTTATCGGTTTTATAATTATAAATTGTTTTAGATTTAGGAATCTATTTCTTTGTATGGACTTTAATTTACGTTTTGTTATATTTAATTTTCACTTAAATTTTTTGCAACATTAGTTGTTTGTTGTGTTGTTGTTCCTCTTGTTTTTAAACATAAGTTGCCACCGCACCAGTATTAGTACCTGTTGTTGCATTGGTATTGTTAGCACCTCCTCCACCACCAGTCGTTGGTGCTGCACCTGTAGTCGCTGTTGTTGGTGTATGGGCAGCTGGTGTATTATTTGCCGGTTGTGGACTTACAGGTGGCTGTAATTTACCCGGTACATATTGTCCAATAAATGAACCATCTTCAGTAAATTGTCCTGTAAAAGAAGGGATAAACATTCGTTAATAGGGATGTCATAGTAGGTTTTCAGGAAAGTTGTTCAACTTTGCTGTTAAAAATATTAGTTGAGGATCCAAACACCAACATTTTAGTAAAGTTATATTTTTTGTTACTTAATTGTTTATTATTAGTGGTCGAGTTTTTGTTAAAAGGCAATAAAATTCACGTATAAATATGATGAATATTTTGGAAGAAGTGCAGGTATAAAATTGATCACTTATTTGGTTTCAAATAAGAATTCGTTTTAAGTGCGAAATCATAACAAAACTTGTTACTCAAGAAGATTACAGATTTTTTTCCTCCGTAGCGATAGGAATTAAAAAATCAATTGCATAGTTTAGAGAAGCAGATTCTTCAATACGAAGAAGCAAATTCTTCAATACAACAACATTATTGGACAGATGCCAGATAAGAGGCAGAGATATAATAAGGACATAGCTCATCAATTAACAAACGACAACGTTCTGAATGACGCAGTCGCCGGGATAGATTTACTCGAAATACTACACCTTTTAAACCCCCCAACTATTCTTCAAATACCTCCAGAATTTCAAAACTAAAGTCTTCTCTTCCTTTCCAGAAAGCAAATCAATTTAACCACAACAAAATTTAAAAACATTTTATTTTAAAATTAAAAAAAAACGAGATTAAGAAATTGTTTTACAAACAAAAACTTTTGAACTGTATAGTTCACATTATGATTTAAGGCGTGTAACAATGCCTTTCGTCGATGTCAACTGTGACCCGACTATGAGTAAAATGGAAACTTGAATGGTTTTGCTTTAATTAAAACAAGTGATTTGTTTCTACCTCGGGAGTCATTCCTTTCGATAGTTATCGTGACTATTAGCCAAATTAGTTGGCCACCATAGGACTTTGTTAGAGCTCTTGGATCGTTATTTCGTTGTAATCAGATTCCCAAGGACTAAGTTCGGTGAAAAATTCAAAAAAAAAAAAAATCCTCGTCCAACCTTTAATCTGCCCTTAAGCAATCATTTTTAACTTTTTTTAGGGCGGTACCGTGAGTAGTTGTCCAATATAGTATATCTTCGAAATTGATTTAAAAGTTCGAGTGGAATATTATGATGAGCAAGGATTGTGCCAATGTCAGTCAGTCACTCCTTTCGATAGTTACCGTACCATTTTAGTTGGTCACCATAAGATTTTCTAGAACTATTTGGTCATTATGTCATGAAGCATGGAATTGACCACAAAAACATCTCTCGGGAGGTACCAGATGGTGTTTTTTGATATAGACCTTCTTGCAACTTGATGTACATTTTGCGATGTGCAAAGTTTCGGCCAAATTGGATACTCAAATTGTCGTGCTCATCTGTTATTTTAGTTGGTGTCGACTGGGTGTTCTTTTGTGGAGGAGGCACCCGAAGGAGTGGACCGTTAAGAATTTAAACTAAAATTGGACAAAATATTGCTAGGTGCAAAGCTTTTACCACTTCGGTTGATCACGAGTTACTGTGCATATAAGAGCCCTCTCAGCCTAAAAGGTTTCGCCACAATCTGTGATGAGCGATGTGCAGAAGACACCCGAAACGCGAAATCATCGTTAGTCACACATATTGTATCTGAATCGTACAGGCCGATCATCACACCTGTCGCCAGTAGCGAATGTTCTACAGCAGCAATCGGCATCGCCACACACATTTCCCATGCTTGTGAGCATAGGAAGACGAACAGAAGCACTCGTATACTATAGGCAACATCATGTGCTTTCACAACCACAATGTTTTCATATATCCGGAACTGATATATCTGGAACGGTTAACTCTTTGCCTTTTTGAAATTCCACACCCCTCAGACGGCATAAACATCGCAATGTATGCGATGTATGATCTTGACCTCGGATCCTGTCACCGATGTCATCTTGTCCCGCATAGCTGTCAGTGTCGTATGCAATTGTAGCCCGAGGTAGTGGAATAATATTAAAACCTCCAGCTAACATCACTCACCAACCTGTCTCTTGATTCTTTATAGTTACAGCCAGTCCAAATTGCAGAATTTTTGAAGAAACCAGAACCAGATAACTAAAAAAAGATATGCGAACGAACATATTTGCTTCGCTACAGCAAGTGACTGGATTCAATCGACTCCATATTGGTCTAAAACCATTACACTGTGCAACATTTTCGAGATAATTGTGTACAAACAATTTCTAATGCGGATTTTATAAAAAGTACAGACCCAGTCGACAAAAACCATATTAGGGTTTTGTGTTGTTAGATCGGGTTTAGATTTTATGGTCTAAATATTGACTTTTTACAGCAAATCTAGGCAATATCTCTGAAGCCAATTCGAAACTTGTTTAAACCTCTGAAGCAAACTTGTAGATAAGATCATGACAAAAATATTTAGAGAAATAATCAACTAGAAAAACTGCATATTTGGCCTCAAAATTCATGATATATTTGAAAACTCTATTATTTTGTATATTTCGCATCATATCTCCAAAACTGTTACATTATTCGTTGACTTATCTTTGGAAAAATTAGCAGCTGGAGTGTTATTCACAAGACTTCAGAACATTCCATTCTTGTAAAATGCCTATCAATATGTTTCTAGCATATTTTTCAAATACAATTTGAAATCCCAAATATGAAAATAAACAGGCAATGTGAACGTATGAAATATATTTTGTAGAAAGTATAATATAAAATACTGACTAAACAACAAGAAATAAGTATTTTAGAGTTTTAGAATGTTCTAAAGAAATGCTGAGCACATTATTTAGAAAATTTTTGTGAAAGGTCACTTGGTTCGACTCCCAATAGTTTATCTGCTATTGACCAGAGATCCAGAAATTATGCAGACATTCATATACTTTATCGATTTTCACCCGCTAGATACGGTTTTTTCTAGTTCATCTGTTCGACACTTAAGTTCTACTTCATTAGGCCAATAATATTGCGGAGAACCACAAAGCAACATTCTTATTAGTTGTTGAAATAAAGCCTCGAGCAATGGAAAAAAGGGTCGTTTTAGCCCGGTTTAGATGAGGCTGTAAAATCCAAACCCGATCTAACAATGCTAAATCCAACTAAGAGTTTCCATTTTCAGTGTTGCACAGTGTTATTAGAATGAGACACATTGTTGATCATATATCAATGTGCATATACCCTCGTTAGGCTAAAGGTTGAGGATATTAAGAGAACGAGACCAAAATCCACGTCGATACTTCTTTGTAATTACTGAAGAATAGTTATTTTCCCCTCCTTTTAATAGCATTAGCATTTTAGTTACCGCCTGAAAGTATGCTTCACTGTTATAAAAATGCAATCAATACAGAGAAGGCAACACTGGCAAAAACATGTTTCCAGCGCCATCAATTCAAAGGCATGATTTACATCAAAGATACATATAGAGGGTTATCATGAATGAAATTTCCCCGTGAGTTTTGTCTTTGCGCCGTTGCAACTTAAGGGAGAAAGTGAAAAAATTCACGGGGAATTGCCGTTCATGATAACCCCCATATAATTGGTCTGTTCATTTACTTTTGAAAATGGCAACACCTGCAAAAGTAGTAAAAGTTGTAAACTGCTTCCATATGAATGAATTGTATGGCGTCTGAAGTAATGGAACGCTTTTCGAGTAAAAAAGTGGTAAAACTTAAAGATTCTTTAACGTAAAGGAACAGAACTAATATAACAAGATGACACATTTCCATTGCTACTGGAGTATGTTTTGTTACAATATTCGCTGTGTTCCTTTACTTACCTGAGGTTATCATTTTTAACCTGCAAAGCGTTCATTAACCCCAAAATGTTGTAAAACTGTCAGCACTTTTTAAGAGAGTGAGAGAGGAGAGAGAGAGAGCACAAATGCCTTTGTCTTCTACCACAGGCTAACAGACAAATTTCTGCAGGTAAAAATGGCAGAACTGAATTTTCGACATTTGTTTGACGATTCTTTCACAATGAAGAAAAAAAATTAACGAAAAACAAAAGAAAAAGGCGAACGCTGACAAAACAGAATTTATAACTGTGAAATAAAAGAAGAAAATTGAATTTTTATGTTTCTTTTTGACATTGCTACCAGGGGCCTAATTACGACATTCGATTCGATCGAGTATTTGCTCGTGAATTAAAAAATCGAACTGTGAAACCCTATTCGCGCCACCAACCGTACATTTACAAAGGTAGATTCATTAGCAATCTGTTACAAAAATCTCAAAAAGTTTTACAAAAATAAATCGTTTCGTAAATTTTTCTAGCACAACTTCATTCCGAAATTAATGCTCAAAGTATTGTTCAACGAATTCAACAGATATTAAATTTGTTTCAATAATAACTTTGTTTTTTTTTTTATTTTTGCTTTCAAATAAACGCATTTTACCATCTACCTTTTTTAATGTTCTTTGGAGAACACATAGGTTTTCATAGTTCGATTTTTTCATTCACGAGTAAATACTCGATCGAATCGAATGTCGTAATTAGGGCAACAGATCTACCATATTTTCGTTCCTTTACTTTTCTGGTAAAAATGTTCATGAGAGAGCAATTTTGACAGATTTCTCTTTTACCATTAAAAAAGTAAAGGAACATAACATGAAATTATGTTATATTTGTATACCCTACACCACCTTGTGGTAAGGGGCGTTATGTCTTTGTGCATTAGTTTGTAACATGCAAAAGGAAGCGAGATAGACCCATAGTTCCTTTTAGGGATATAGATAGAATCACTTTCTGAGTTGATTTACGCATGTCCATTTATTTTTGTAAACAAAGTACAGGTCGCATTTATTGTCCGATTCGCATGAAAATTGGGGAAGATAGTTTTTTTGGCCAAGGACGAACGCTATTTATTTTGGAAAAATCGGTTCAGATTTGAATATAACCCCCATATATATCTTCGCCCGATTTAAGGCATTTTGTGCACGAAACACGCTATATATGTCCGATTTCAATGAAATTTGGAATGTGCGCCGGAATTTAGTCTAAAAATAAGTGTGCCAAATTATATAGAAATCGGTTCAAATTTGGATATAGCTCCATATATATTCTCGGCCGATTTTAGGTATTTGATGCACGAAACGCGCTGTATATGTACGATTTCAATAAAATTTGGAATGTTTGCAGGGATTTGGCCTAGAAATAAGTGTGCCAAATTATATAGAAATCGGTTCAAATTTGGATATAGCCCCCATATATATTTTCGCCTGATTTAAGGCATTTGGTGCACGAAACGCGCTATAAATGTGCGATTTCAATGAAATTTGGAATGTGTGACGGTGGTTAGTCTAGAAATAAGTGTGACAAATTATATAGAAATCGGTTCAGATTTGGATATAGCTCTCATATATATTTTAGGCAGATTTGAGGTATTTGATGTACGAAACACGCTATATTTCTCCGATTTCAATGAAATTTGGAATGTGTGACGGTGGTTAGTCTAGAAATAACTGTGCCGAATCATATCCAATTTTGATGAAATTTGGACTATGTGACGGAATTTGGTCTACAAATAAATGTGAAAAATTATATCGAAATCTGTTCTGATTTGGATTTAGCTCCCATATATAGTTTACATATTCACAGTGGTGTAAGGTATTATATAGTCGACCCCGCCCGACTTTGATCCTTTCCTTACTGGTTTTTGGTTGCCGTTGTGTTCTCTTATACACAAACTCACCCTATGGTGTAATATTAAATTTAAACTGCATCTTGTCCAATCTTTACCATTTTATGTCTTTGTTTACATATACGGGTATGTTCTGGGACAGACTTCACCTCTCAAGCATTTTGTTTTACGCTTATTTTTCCAGTATTTTTTGGATGGACTAGGGTGTACTCTTCTTTTTAAATAACCTAATGAATCTTAGCCCCAAGAAAATTGCAAACAGTAGGAGTAAATGGGGTGAACAAAATGCTTGAGGTGTAAAGTGAGAGGTGAAGTTTGTCTCAGAACATACCCGATAATTTTTTTGTTATTGAAAATCGACATAGTCCATATATCATGCACTGAAAAGACCCGGTCTTGCAAAGAAAATTTTAGACTTTAAATCGAAATTGATTTTATTTGTGATTTTAACTCAAATAGATGTGATGTAATTGTTTTCAAGGTAATCTGTTAAAGACCATGGTGATGGCCATAACCGTCGCCATATAGAGAGTTGTGGGGTTTTGTTCAGAGACATATTCACTAGCATCTTCTTTACAAAGATAGAATGATATTAGGGTTTGATATTAAGATATTGCAAATTTGATATTGAATATGCAGAAAAGGGAACACAACAACCATGTTTAGATACTTCAGGGGAATAAAAAAGGAAATAAATCAAGATTGATGATAAAAACAAAAGGAAATAAAAAGAATTACTACCTTCAGTTGCTTTCTTTGGAGACATGACTTCACAGGGAGGTTGTGAAATGAATATTCAAAATTAAAATTCAAATATTAAATAATATTTACAGGCTAAAGAAATTAAAAAGGAAAACAAAAATAAAATAAAATCAAAGTAAAATACATTACCAAAATTAAAAACTAAAAAAATAAAATATTTTTTGTTTCTTTTTTATTGGAGTTTTTTACGATTTTTTAATTATTGTTTTTTATTTATTTTTAAAAATTATACGTATAGTATTATAATACGAAAAAGAGGTACAAATTTAACTTAACTAAAGTTAAATTTACATTACAAAAAAACATTACAAATTATGCTTTCTTTTTTGTTTGATTTGTTTTTTTCATACTTTTTACGATTACTAATTTTTAAAAAATAATAATAATTATGTTTAATGTTAAGCTTTTAAGGTTATTTATTATATAAAAACTATATATGCAGAATTACATTAAAAAAAAATAATAAAAAAAAACAGAAAAAATAAAAAAGAGAGCATGGATACTTATTACACATATAATAAAAAACATAAAGAAATACAAAGTAAAAAATACAGTGTTGATAGATTATTGTTGTAATAGAGTTATGGTAACAGGGATGGATGCGCTGCTGTGAAGGATGTATTAAAAATACGACACAATCTTATAGAAAAATATTTGTTTTACTTTAAGCAATAATAACTATTTTATTATAAAAAAAATAAACAAAACAAAAGACACATACATTAAGGTGGGGAGTTGGAAAAAATTACACAATTTGTTGGTTTTTATTAGAGAGGAAAGAAAAAATAATAAAATTACACAATTTTTTCAAACATAAATTTAAGTTTTTTTTAGAGATTACCAATGATGATTCGTCGTTTTACAATAATATTCGAGATTGCCTTATATGACTTTTTTTTTGAAAAATAAAATTAAATTAAGAAAATAATAAAAATAATAATTAGCTGCTGGCAGTAGTTTGGATTTCCTCTTTTTTTGAATTACTTGTAATTTTTTTACATACAAATAAAAAATATAATTTTTTTTGGAGGGTAAGATAAGTGATGATTGTTGTATATGTCTAGATTAATTGTTTTAACAATTTTGGAATATTTATTTTTGCCAATATGGGGAGTTTTTTTTAATATGGGGGGCATTGGTGGTTTATTCAAACTGTTCTTACGAATTTAAATTACATATAAAAACTTTTTTACTTTTTTATTAAACTAAATTAAATTTTACGTCCATATTGACCTATAAAAGAACCATCTTCATTCAAACCTATTGTCAGATTTCAATAAAAGAAAATATCAAATAAACATAAAAACACAAGGCATCACATTGACCCCAAAAGCATTACATGTTCCGTTTAAAGTATATAGAAATGATGATGTTTTTTATACATAGATCATGATGTCATTATTTGGTGGAGGTGGGTGGTGGTGGTGACGGTGTTGGTTGGGTGGTTTTCAACAGTTTTTGTTTGGGTGTCACACGTATATTTTGTTGTTGTCGATTTACACACATATTTGGGGTGATGTTTATTTGTTTTTTACACATTGGATATTGGTGATCACATACACATAGAGTAGTTGAAGAATATAAAACATAAAAATGAAGAAAAAAGAAAAAAATCAAATTAATAAATAAAAAAATAAAATGCATGGAAGAATATAATAAAATTAACAATAGTTATTGGGTGTAACAAACAACTTTTTTTTAATTAACAAAAAATTTAAAAATTATTTTTTTAATTAACATAGCATAATTAATAAAATTTATTTAGAAGAGGTTTTATTTTTGGTTGCATGTTGATGAAAATGAGCTGAGTTTTTATTTTACTCTGTAATTGTTGTTTGGCGGTAGATGATTTGTTTATGGAAAAATGATTGATTGATTGTTTGAATTTGAAACAGCCATAAAATGTAAGAAAAAAACAAGCAGTCAATAAGATCAATAGAATTTATGATCAATAAAAAATTGTAATCGTAACGCAAGCCATAGCAAAACATGATGCCAATTTGAAAGATAGTTTTATTGCCGAATTATATAAAAATAAATCGTTTCGAGATGTAACCATAAATGTGCTTGTTTCGGGAACGTTGTTTTGAACCTGTAATTAGTAAATTTTATGTTAGTCCCCTTTTCATTTTATGTTTTCCCTTTAAAATCACTTTCGTAGTCCATTTACGCATGTCCGTCTGTCCATGTATTTTTCTAAACAAAGTACAGGTCGCATTTATTGTCCGATTCTCATGAAAACTGGGGAAGATAGTTTTTTTGGCCAAAGGACGAACGCTATTTATTTTGGTAAAAATCGGTTCAGATTTAGATATAGCCCCCATATATATCTTCGACCGATTTAAGGCATTTGTTGCACGAAACACGCTATATATGTCCGATTTCAATGAAATTTGAAATGTGCGACGGAATCAAGCCTAGAAATAAGTCTGCCAAATTATATAGAAATCGGTTCAGATTTGGATATAGCTGCCATATATATTCTCGGCCGATTTTATGTATTTGATGCACGAAACGCGCTATAAATGTGCGATTTCAATAAAATTTGGAATGTGCGATGGTATTTAATCTAAAAAAGTGTGCCAAATTATATAGAAATCGGTTCAGATTTGGATATAGCCCCCATATATATCTTCGCCCGATTAAAGGCATTTGGTGCACGAAACACGCTAAATATGTCCGATTTCAATGAAATTTGGAATGTGTGCCGGGATTTGGTCTAGAAATAAGTGTGCCAAATTATATAGAAATCGGTTTAGATTTGGCTATAGTCCCCATATATATTTTCGCCCGATTTAAGGCATTTGGTGCACGAAACACGCTATATATGTCCGGTTTCAATAAAATTTGGAATGTTTTCCGGGATTCTGTCTAAAAATAAGTGTGCCAAATTATATCGAAATCGGTTCAAATTTGGATATAGCTCCCATATATATTCTCGGGCGATTTTAGGTATTTGATGCACGAAACGCGCTATATTTGTCCGATTTCAATGAAATTTGGAATGTGCGACGGAATTAAGCCTAGAAATAAGTGTGCCAAATGATATTGAAATTGGCTCAGATTTGGATATAGCTCCCATATATATCTTCGGCCGATTTTAGGTATTTGATGCACGAAACACTCTATATATGTCCGATTACAATGAAATTTGGAATGTGTGACGGAATTAAGCCTAGAAATAAGCGTGCCAAATTATATAGAAATCGGTTTAGATTTGGATATAGTCCCCATATATATTTTCGCCCGATTTAACCCAGATATGCCCAGCGTCCTATATATAGGACACACAAAATTCTTGCTAATTTGATATGTTATGTTTATCAAAGTACCGTTTATTTTGGTCCTATACTCAGTGCACATCTGTAGCTCTTGGGATATTATGTGATTCCATTATTTTGAGCTACTATTTTTGAGTTTTGAGGTCTAGTTCATCGAAGTTGCCACTGATCGCTTAGTTTTTACAATGATTTGCGTTATGACCGATTAATTATTGGGTAATTTTATAACGAAAACATACACGATGTGGAGCCTACTACGAAAAAACGTTAACTAGATGCCGAAAAGGTGTCTTTGGACTATATGTCAAATGTTTTGTGTCCCATAACTCCCAGTTATATGATAAAACCCTGTGTCCAAAAGTAGCCTCAAAAACCACTTTTTTCAAAAAATTTTTAAAAAACATTTAAACATACTGTTATTATTTCACATTTGCTTCTAAAATAATATAAAAATACTTTTAAAATGATCACGATCAAGCAATGGGCATATCTGGGTTAAGGCATTTGGCGCACGAAACGCGTTATTAATGTCCAATTTCAATAAAATATGGAATGTGTGCCGGGATTCGGTCTAAAAATAAGTGTGCCAAATTATATCGAAATCGGTTCAAATTTGGATATAGCTCCCATATATATTCTCGGCCGATTTTAGGTATTTGATGCACGAAACGCGCTATAAATGTTCGATTTCAATAAAATTTGGAATGTGTGCCGTGATTCGGTCTAGAAATAAGTGTGCCAAATTATATAGAAATCGGTTCAGATTTGGATATAGCCCCCATATATATATTCGCCCGATTTAAGGCATTTGGCGCACGAAACACGTTATATATGTCCGATTTCAATGAAATTTGGAATGTGTGCCGGGATTCGGTCTAGAAATAAGTGTTCCAAATTATATCGAAATCGGTTCAGATTTGGATATAGCCTCCATATATATTTTCGCCCGATTAAAGGCATCTGATGCACGAAACGCGCTATATTTGTCCGATTACAATGAAATTTGGAATGTGCGACGGAATTAAGCCTAGAAATAAGTGTGCCAAATTATATAGAAATCGGTTCAGATTTGGATATAGCCCCCATATATATATTCGCCCGATTTAAGGCATTTGGCGCACGAAACACGTTGTATATGTCCGATTTCAATGAAATTTGGAATGTGCGACGGAATTAAGCCTAGAAAGAAGTGTGCCAAATTATATCGAAATCGTTTCAGATTTGGATATAGCTTCCATATATATTCTCGGCCGATTTTAGGTATTTGATACACGAAACACGCTATATATCTTCGATTTCAATGAAATTTGGAATGTGCGGCGGAATTAAGCCTACAAATAAGTGTTCCAAATTATATAGAAATCGGTTCAAATGTGGATATAGCTCCCATATATATTCTCGGCCGATTTTAGATATTTGATGCACGAAACGCGCTATATATGTCGGATTTCAATGAAATTTGAAATGTGCGACGGAATTAAGCCTAGAAATAAGCGTGCCAAATGATATAGAAATCGGTTCAGATTTGGATATAGCTCCCATATATATTCTCGGCCGATTTTAGGTATTTGATACACGAAACGCGCTATATATGTCCGCTTTCAATGAAATTTGAAATGTGCGACGGAATTAAGCCTAGAAATAAGTGTGCCAAATTATATAGAAATCGGTTCAGATTTGGATATAGCCCCCATATATATTTTCGCCCGATTTAAGGCATTTGGCGCACGAAAAACGCTATATAAGTCCGATTTCAATGAAATTTGGAATGTGCGACGGAATCAAGCCTAGAAATAAGTGTGCCAAATTATATCGAAATCGGTTCATATTTGGATTTAGCTGCCATATATATTCTCGGCCGATTTTAGGCATTTGGCGCACGAAACACTCTATATATGTCCGATTACAATGAAATTTGGAATGTGTGACGGTGGTTAGTCTAGAAATAAGTGTGCCAAATTATATAGAAATCGGTTCAAATTTGGATATAGCTCCCATATATATTCTCGGCCGATTAAAGGCATCTGATGCACGAAACGCGCTATATTTGTCCGACTACAATGAAATTTGGAATGTGTGACGGTGGTTAATCTAGAAATAACTGTGCCAAATCATATCGAAATCGGTGCATATTTGCATATAGCTCCCATATATATTTTCGACCGATTTGAGGTATTTGATGCACAAAACACGCTATATATGTCCAATTTTGATGAAATTTGGACTATGTAACGGGATTTGGTCTACAAACAAATGTGAAAAATTATATCGAAATCTGTTCTGATTTGGATTTAGCTGCCATATATATTTTACATATTCCCAGTGGTGTAGGGTATTATATAGTCGGCCCCGCCCGACTTTGATACTTTCCTTACTGGTTAATAGTAAAAAAGTGTCAGTCGGCTATGCCGGGAGAGATATATCCTTAGCAGTAGTGGTGGTCCCAAATGTACTATGAAGAGATCCCTAATTTTAGAAATAATAGCATTTTTGTAGATGACAAAAGAAGTTTTGGAAGTTTCAAGTTCAAGTTTTTAGGTGTTTTGTTGGGTATGTAAACAGTGGTCCTATTTATTCCATAATAATAATTGTTCTACAAACATCCCAGAAGGGACAAGGGAGACTTCTCTCATATCAAGAAGTGCACTCCTGAGCTCATTTATATTGGACCTACTGTTTAGCGTCGAGTCCGAACGGCGTGTCTTAAGACACAACTTGGCAGGAATATTTAGGAAATGTCGCCAACTACTGAGGGGCAATTTTTCCACAGTTAAAAATTTTATAAAATTTCAAGACGATCTGAGTAGTTAATTTAAACTGGATTAAAGTGCAAAAGTGTTACATTTTTGCGTTGGAGATATCAGAAGGAATGGACGCACACATAATTCATCTTGGAACTGGATCATTCCCTTGTTAGATATTGTACCCCACCAGTCATTTTAGTTGGTCACCTTAGGATTTTTTGAGTTTTGAGACCATTTTGTCAGGACGCACTATTGCCAAAAAATTGAAATTTGGTGTTGCAGGTACTTGAAGGAATGGATCGACATAGCCCATATGGGATCATTATGAAAGGATACATAGGCTTGCCCACGAAAATAATTGCATCTTTAAAATGTGAAGCACAAAATTCAAAACAATCCTCAATCAGCCAATAATCGATATAGTCCGATATAGACCTTCTTGGAAGTTGACTTGAGTTTAAAACTTTCAGTTAAATTGGAAACGGATCAATTCCTAAATTATCGTGCTTATTAGTTATATTAGTTTCAAAGCGATCCGAGGCTGTACTTGAACTCCACTTTTGAAAAAATTTTTGAAATTAAGTGAGGGAGTCAATCTAGTCCACATTCCATCCCACGGCAGTGGGTTCTCTGTACCAGATTGACCCGGGACCACACAACATCAGCGTTCCGGCCAGCGGCTGCCACCTCAGTGTACATGTGATTGTAGTTGTTTCGTTTTTCTGTGCTGAGAGCGGCATATCCCGGAATGTCTGCTCCGGATTCTTTTGGTCCGTGCCGGGACGGAGGAAAACCCAGGATCAATATTTGTGCTCGGTTTGTAACATCCGCATCTTCAGCCATATCCAATCTTCGGTGACATGCAATAGATGTCAGGAGTGGGTGCATTTAAGTGGTTGCGCTCTGGACTTGCCCACACGAGGGACTACGATAGGGACTATGTTGCTGCGCGAACACAGTCCCCAGTGAGTCGTCGTCGTCAGATTACGAAACTCCTTCATCGTCAGATTACGAAACTCCCCCGCAGTCCCCCAAACAGCAACCGCACGCGCAGCATTTAACACCAGCCGTTGTTGTTCCAATCCCAGAAAATGCATCCTTTTTGCAGTTTAATTGCAATGGGCTCCGAGGTAAGATCAATGAAATAGCGCACTTTATGAGTCGGAAGAAGAACAAGGTCGCGGCGGTGCAGGAAACCATACTGAACGACCACAGCTCAGTACGTTGTGATGGTTACAACGTAATAAGGAATGATCGTACCAGATGTGGAGGTGGGGGATTAGCTTTCCTTTTGCACCAGTCTGTTCAATACAGTCCTATCTCGCTTGAGCCAGCCTCTAATGACCCGTACATGCAATGTATGGGGGTAGCAGTCAGGTGTGGAGCTGCCGAGATAGAGTTGCTGAATGTATACACCCCGCCGAGAAATAACTGTATCCCTGATTATAGGCCTGACATTAGCCCGCTCTTGCAAGTTCATAATCGTCTGGTCCTGGGGGATTTTAATGCGCATCATGAGATGTGGCATTCGGCCCTCGGAAACGACCAGAGAGGTACAGCGCTGGCTGAGCAGATTGATAGCTCTACGTTTTGCACGGTCAATGAGGACGCCCCTACCAGAATTAGAGGAGAGTGTCACAGTTCGCCTGACATAACCATCGTGTCACCTGGTCTGAAAAATGGCGTTACCTGGCAACCCGTCGTTTCCCTTGGATCAGACCATCTCCCCATAATTGTCTAGAATTCCGACCACAAACTGCCCTAAAATTTTAGGGGTCACATTCGATACTACATTCACGTTGTGCGCACACGCCACAGCTATCTGCGACAAGTTGAAAAGTGGGAACAAGGTCCTCAAGTCCCTGGCCGGCAGCACTTGGGGTGCAGATAAAGAAACCTTGTTGGCCACGTATAACGCGATAGGTCGGTCTGTGGTAAGCTATGCGGCTCTAGTCTGGTCCCCGAGATTGTGTGATACGAACTGGAAAAAGATTCAAACTTGCCAGAATGCCGCCCTGAGAACAGCGACAGGGTGCCTCCTCAAATCTTCAGTGGACCATCTACATGAGGAGGCAAAAATTCTTCCTGTAAAGCAACACAATGAGATGCTTTCGTTGCAGTAACTGCTTGGATGTTATGGTGGGAGCCATCCCAATCACCATCTTGTGGGTAGGCCCGGCCCATTCAGGGAGATCACGAAGGATATCCATGCTCTAGAGGTAGAGGTCCAACGATACAGGAGAGAACCCCTAGATCAACAAGCATATCAAGCAGGATTGAATAGCGTTCACACGGATGCAGTTGCCAAGGCCTTAAGCAATTATAGTGTGAATAAAGTACTCGGAGTACATCCTCCATCTATCGCAGCTGAGGAGCGTCAGCTGCCACGACAAACCAGAGTAGTTTTGGCTCAACTACTCTCGGGATATTGCAGTCGCCTAAATTCGTATTGGGCGGAAATCGATCGCGCCGTGCAAGACATATGCCCAGTATGCGGCATGGGCCCGCACGACACACAACACCTTTTTAAATGCCCCGCCAAACCTACCCATCTAACTCCAGTGGATTTGTGGCTACATCCCATCGAAGCGGCCATTTTTCTGGAACTGGAGATAGACCCAGAGCCAGATTGAACAAATGCACGAACATATAAACATAATAAAAACACTGTTACAACAACCAGTCATTTTAATTGGTCACCTTAAGATTTTTTGAGTTTTGAGACCATTTTGTCAGGACGCACTATTGCAAAAAAATTGAAATTTGGTGTTGGAGGTACTTGATGGAATGGATCGACATAGCCCATATGGGTCATTATGAAAGGATGCATGGGCTTGTCCACGAAAATAATTACACCGTCAACATGTGAATCACAAAATTCAAAACAATCCTCAATCAGCCCTAATTCGATATTGTTCGATATAGACCTGCTTATTAGTCATATTAGTTTCAAAGCTATCCGAGGAATGTAATTGAACAGCACTTTTCAAAAAAAAAAAAAAAAAAAAAAAAAATGAAATTTAGTGAGGGAGTCAACCGAGGGAGTCAATCTGATATATGTCATATAACAATGTCCAAAGTTTAGACCATATCGGACACTTAATTCGTAAGTTATCGTGCTTATCAGTAATTAGTTGGGATTTTTTAGAGCTTTGGGACTTGCTCCCGAAAAAATTTAAGGTCCTAAAAATTTAACATCAAGGAGAACCGGCTGCAAAAAATTTCAAAGCGATCTAAGACGTGTCTTTAAACTGCACTTGTGCGTGAAATTTTCAAAGTTTGGGCCAAATCGAATACTTAATTCGCAAGTTATCATGCTCGTCAGTGATTTTAGTTGGTGTCCGCAGGATTGTTGAGTGTTTTGAGCCCGGTCCACACTAAAGCGATTTCATTGAAAAATTCATAAAATTAGGCGTTCGTTGATCGAGTTCCCCACTGCACCTTTTTCAAATGTAATTCGAAATATTTTAATTGTAATTCGAGAATTCTATTTGTAATTCCAATTATTCCATTTGTAATTCGAAATATTCCATTTGTAATTCGAATTATTCCATTAAAAATTTGAATTATTTCATTTGAAATTTGAATTATTCCATTTGTAATTCGAATATTTTATTTGAAGTTACAAATGAAATCATTCGAATTACAAATGGAATAATTCGAATTTCAAATAGTGTAATACGAATAACAAATGGAATAGTTCGAATTACAAATGGAATAATTCGAATTACAAATGGAATAATTCGAATTACAAATGAAATGTTACAAATTACAACTAAACTGTTTCAAATTACATTTGAAAAAGGTGTAGAGCAATTTCATGATATTGCTCTACTATGGAACTCGATCTAGGGACGCATAATTTTAGTAAATTTTCCCAATGAAATCGGTCTAGTGTGGACGGGGACTAAGTATGAACTTGCCACCGAAAAAAATGTAACGTTGCAATATTAGCCACGAGGACAAACTGCTGCAAAAAAATTCGACGATTTGAAACATGTCCTTAAACTGTACTTTTGCAAAAGGTTTGAAATTGTGTTTTGAAGATACCCGAATCAGTGAAAGCTGAACCTACATATGTCTCGAAGAAATATTGCGATGTACAAAGTTAAGACCTAAGTTTTACTTCCCTCTGGATTAATCATTCGCATCATTTTAGAGGAAATATTATGGTGGAGGTACCTGAAAGAGTCTAAGTTTAAACAACCAGTTCAAGAATTATCATATGCACTAGATAGTCATACAGACGGACTGGGATTAAACAACTCAAATTATCTACAAAGGATTTCATCAATTAATACTCAAAAAACATTATTTAAATGAGACACATTTTTGATCGTATGCGGTGCGTTACTTAGTTATATGTAGGCGATATGAAAAATTATCGACCCACCTGTTTCAGGTGTGGCAACTATGACATCAACTTTATATGCAGCACAGAAGAATTTTTTCAAGCATCAACAGACCAATAAACTTGGATTTTTTAAAACAATTTTTCTAGCATCAACAGTTCAATAGACGTGGATTTTTTAAATAATTTTTTGAGGCATCAACAGACCAATAAAAGTGTTTTTTAAAGATTTTTTTCAAGCATCAACAGACCAATAAAAGTGGTTTTTAAAGATTTTTTTCAAGCTCCAACAGACCAATAATTTATGAGCTGGGGTAGGCAATTTCAAAATGGATGGATCAACCAGAAGTTCATAGTAAAGTAATCAATGATTATGCTGCATCTGTTCAAGGGCCCAGCTAAACTCAATTACCTAGGCTTCCTCTTTTTAATGGTCACGTACAGTTGAGGTTGCGTAATTTTTCACTTAGGACATGGAGTAGGATAGCAGTTTTACGATTTCCTTGGCAGCATTTACAATATTTTATTGCAAAGCTAACATATTTGTTGAATTATGTGTGTTATTAAAATAATTCAATTTTCGTCATAGATCTTAAAATGCTAGGAATTTTGCTATTTAATGTCGAAATATTCCAACATGTCGGAACGTTTGTGTGTTTGCAAGCTTATAAAACGTTTTTCTATTACTGAGCGTGATTTATGACTTACTTGTATTAAGTTGTGACTGATGACATGGTTAGATTTTGAAACTTTGACAAGATTTAGATTTAGAGCAATTTTCCATTACGGTAATTATAAATTTGTCGGTGAGAGAGAATGTTGAGTGGTAAAGGTTGACTCACCTCGCTCTTCCTCCAACAAACAGACAATTGCTGCAAGGAAAATTGTCTAATGCTTTTGGACGAAATAGCTTAATTGTAGAAAATGTTTTCATATTCAAAATTATTAGTTTGCAGTTTTGGAATTTTGTTTAGCTTTCGAAAAAAATTGTGCTTTTAATTTTTTGGCATATTAAGAGCAATGGCAAAAGGCAGCGCAGAACAAGTTGAACTTTAATAAAAACAATTTGAAAGTAACGATTTAACGACATGCATAAACTTGTGGTTTACCTTCGATCAAAGCAATTTTTGTTTTTTTTTTGTTTTAAAATATCTAATGTTGAAATAATAAAATTTAGAATATTTCAGTTTTTTTGTTGGCCTATTTCTTAATGCCAATGGACGATGTTGTAGTAGGAAGTGGAGTACTAGTGGCAGACGATTCTTCTGCCTGTTCGGAGAGTGTGGGCAAAGTTTGGTGAAGTTTACGTGGCCCAGCTAAGCTCATTTTCAACATAAATGCATTAAGTAAATAAGAAAGAAAGGAAATTAAAAATAAAAAAAACAATGAAATAAATAAAAATAATAATAACAATGTTTAAATAAATAATCTAATTATTAATATAATAAACTAAAATTAAAATATTAAAAATAAAATTAAAAGAAGTACGAAATTAAAAATTTAAATAAAGAAATTAACCCCCTGTTTTTGTAAAAAAAATTATGTTCTCACACGAATTGTTAAATTTTGTAGATCGATTTACTCGCCTTAGCGTAAATGTGAAACGCTGATTTTTGAATGAGGAATTCTTAACTATATATAGAACGTGTCTACGAAGAATTAGATCTGTATATCATCTAGGGGCTGAGCTATGGATGTCCAAATTATTACGAATATAGACGAACGAACGAAAAATAGTTACAAAAACAGGGGGTTTATGTTTAATTTTATAAAAACAAGTAAAATTATTTGTTTGATAATATATTAATTCAAATTTCAATTTGTAAATTGTTTAACATTAAATTGAATTAACATTAAATTAAAAATCTTAATTTATCAATAAATTATTTTAAAATATAATTTAATTATTAAATTAATGAAATTTAAAATAAAAAAAAATAATTTGTATAATTAAAACAATAATTATAATATTTTCGAATATAAAAAAATAATTTAGAAATGGATAAAGGAATTTCAAATAAAAAAGTTATAAATAATTTTCAAAATTCCAAATTTTAATAATTAATTTAATTTGAATTAAAAATAAAAAAATAATTTGTTTTAAATTAACAAATTTAAATTATAATTCAATTCAAAATAAAAAAATTATAAATATTTTATAAATAATTTTCAAAATTCCAAATTTTAATTTATTAATAAATTAATAATTATTTAATTTGAATTTAAAAAAAATAATTTGTATTAAATTAACAAATTGAATTTATAATTCAATGTATTAATAAACAAACAATTTTATTTGTCAAAATAAAATTCGAAATATGATATATTTAAATAAAATTTTAATTTCGTAAGTCTTTCTATTCTAAAAAAAATTAATTATTAAATTAAATTAAATTGGTAAACATCGCCAATTTTTTCCCACTAATAAATTAAAGTTGTTTTAATAAAATATTAAAACAACGACTATGGGATTAAGCCTGACAATTTTGAAAAATTAAATTAATTAATTAAATTTAAAATAATCAAGATAATTTTTAAAATTAAAATATTAATTATAATATTTTCGAATAAAAAAATCAATCAATTAAAAAATAATATTAAAATTAAAAGTTTTGAAAAATTTAAATTCACCAGTATATTAGGTTTTATAAATATTTGAAGTATTTAATTTTAATGATTTTATACAAATTTTAAATTTTATTTTCTAATTAAAAAAATAATTTAAATTTTAATAATTTAAAATTCCCATCTTCAATTTTCAAAACTTTTTAAAAAAAACTATTTTTGTGCGTTTTTAAGAATTTGTTAAGGAAACCTACCTGTATCACCATCTCCGTATTCGGCCATTGAATCGGTATCACTTTCTAGGCCTGGTTTTGCTGAACTAACAGACTGGCGACCAGCGCTCTTGTTGTCCAATCTATTGAAAAAAATTGAAGACAAATTTAATATGATTTCGAAATTCGAGTTGTATTTCTTGAACTTACGGTTGTGAGTATTCATGGAAACCACCTTCGTCTGGATAGTCGCGTCTGCCATTTGCCAATTCACGATCATGTACATCGTATTTGCCACCACGATTGCGACGTATAATGCAAATGATAATAAAGAGTATAATAATAATGGCCAGGGCCAACATCATGCCGATAAACCAGCCGGCATTTGCTAAATTCTCATTGGGCACCTTTATGGGTCCCTCAACAGCACCAATGTCAACTTCTTGTATGTCACTTTCTTTCGTGAAATGACCATCCACAGCTACCACACGGAATTCATAAACAGATTCTGGATCCAGACCAGCAACTTCTTGATAATCGCGATTCTTTTCTTCGGGTGTTTGATTCCATTGGGTTTCACCCTTGATCCTGCAAATGGGGAAATGAAAAAAGAATAATAATTGAGTTAGACAATGCAATCGGGTAGGGATCCTCGGTGCGAGAAGTTTCTCTCCTTTTCACTTTTGGAAGGTTAGTTGATCGTTTATTAGGTCCCTTCCGGTATACCCTTGGTTCTGGTTTCTTAGTGGAATTTTGCATTTTCTTTTTAATGATGGAAAAAAATCTTACCTGTACTGCGTAAAGAAGTGAGTACCGGCATGACCCTCAGTATTGGGTTTCCAGTTAATGCGGAATTTAGCCAAACCATTGTCCGAAGGTTCTTGGTGATATTCGAAATAGGGTACTGCTGGTTCCTTGGATTCTTCTGTCAAAGTGCGTTTCTCAATGAAGTGTCTGAAGGTAAAGAGAATCACCAACATTATCTCTGAAATCAGTTGACAATCTTTCCTCAAATACTTACTCTGTTCCCTCACCAGCCTTGGTTGTGGCCGCAATGGAAATCCTATACTTGGTATTGGGTTTCAAACCAGCCATTTTCATACTGGTTATACGAGGATCGGTAATATGGGGATCATATTCACGTCTTTCTCCCACATAGCTGCCCTTAACTTCTTCATAGTAGATTTTGTAGCCAGTCAACTTGCCATTGGGATTCAAGGGTTTCTTCCATACCAACCAGAAGGCCGAAGAACCCATGGGATAGGCAGACAGTGATTCCACGGGTGAGGGTACACCTTCAGGTGTATCAAAATCAATGATAGCACTGGCGGGACCATTGAAACGACCATTATAGGCCAAGACACGGGCAAAGTTCTTAGAGTCGGGTTTGAACTGGGTTACCAAGGCCTGATTGGAATCACCCTTGACATGGATTTCACGCATACCTTCCTCGCCTTCCTTTTCGGTCCAGGTTTGGATCTTATAACCCTTGAAGTGGCCGCGTATGGATTCGGGGCTAACAGGATTCCAGTTCAAAATGGCTGAAGTGGCTCCCACCACTTGGGTCATGCTGAAGTTTGTGGGTGCTTCCAAGGGACCTTTAAGAGAAATTTAAATTTAATTTAATTATTTAGAATTATTAGGAGAGAAAGTTCCATGGCTCTACTTACGATCTTCTCCAGACCAACCAACCACCTCCTCGGCCGCCACATTGGCTTGACCCATTTGATTAATGGCCACCACCTTAATGAGATATTTCACAAATGTCGGCTGATCTCCAATTACCAAACTGTCCTGTTTCCAATCGTAGATATCCTTGTTTTCCCAATTGGCAGCTGGTATGTCACGCTTCCATGATACACGATATTGGAAATTGGGTCCATTGTGATCGATTTCTGGCATTGAAGTCCAGGTAATAACCAAATTTGTGGGTTCAGTACCTTGACCTTGGACATTGTCGGGATTCTTATAGGGTACATCGGGTTGAGTGGTACACACTTCACTGTGATCCGATGGTGGTGAGGGTCCTATTTTATTAAATGCAATAACACGGAAGGTATAGTTGGCCCATGGAGACATATCGACCACGAAGGAGGTATCTGTAGAAGGCACCTTTTCATAGGCCACATCCCAGGAGGCCGGTGTAAATGAGGTATTAAATTGTATGGTATAGTGGAGGATAGGAGAACGATTATCACCCCGAGGTTCCCAGGTAATTTCAGCCAATCGGGGTTTGCATTTTACATTCTTCAAGGCCGGGGCATTAGGTACATCCTGGACAATAAGATTTGCACTACGTGAGGCTTCATCCAATTCAGTTCTGGCCACACAAGTATATTCTCCGGAATCCAATTCAATTGTTTTGGCAATGGTCAGGGAGTTGTCATTAGTCTTTACAAAACGGGCCTCGGCATCAAAATCAATTTGTTGGGAATCCTTCCACCACTCAATTGTCAAATTCAGGGTATCGTCATGGGCCTCATTACAACGGAAAGTGGCCGATTGGCCAGCTGCAACTTCATAATTCTGGGGAGCCTGGGTAATGCGTGTGGCTTCCTTAACCTCTAATGTGCCATTTGCCGATTTTTCACCAAATTTATTCTTTGCGTGACAGGTGTACTGGCCAAAATCGTCATGGATAACTTGTTGAATGTGTAAATCTCCCGAGGGCAAGACAGTGAAACGCCCACCAGTCAATTCACGACCATTGTGCAGCCATTTAACCAAAGGCTTGGGGGCACCAAACACACGACAACGCATTGTTATATTTTTGCCGGTCACTGTGGCTTCCTTGCGTGGTGGTTCCTCAATCTCTGGCGGCAAAGCCAACACGTTCAAGTAAACATCCTTGTAAACGTAGCCCAACGAATTGGTGGCGTTACAACCATAATTACCCGTGTCAGTCTTTACCAAGTCGTGGATGACAATGCGATTGGTTTCCACAGTGCGTCTGGGGTTTGGTGGTGCTTGACTGATTGGTTTGCCATTGTGAATCCATTGTATGGTGGGTTCGGGAACACCAGATGCTTCGCAACGGAATTCCACTGTCTCATCTTCGGCAGCATTTTGTATTTCGGGTTCCACGGTGAAATAGGGGACGGCTTGAATTTCCAGCTTTATCGAATACGATTGACCCTTGCCCACGCCGTTGAAAACATCACAGGTATAGGTGCCGGCATCTTCAAAGGTGGCATAGCGTATTATCAGAGATTTACCATAATTGCCTTGGGATATCCGATCACCCCATTCAATGGGTGCACCGTTCTTTTTCCACACAGTTTCCGGCAGAGGGGTGCCACCATAAATACAAAACAGTTCCACATATTTACCGCGCAATGCCACCTCGTTTTTCCTTGTCACATATTGTTGGGTGGGGGCGAATTTGTTTTGGGAAGCACTGATACCGGTCTGTTTAACATCCAACAACACCCGATTGCCGATTTTATATTCATTACGAAATACTGAGGTAGCTGAGCAAGTGTAGAAAGTGTCTGTGGAGGCATCTTCACGGGTAACATTTGAAAACCACAGTGTGCCCTCAGGATCCAGGGTCATGCGAGAACTGTTGATGGTCTTGATGCCAGCATCAAAGGTATTCTGAATCAACCAGTTGACAGTGGGTTTTGGCCAACCATCTGGGGCTTGACATTGTAGTGAGAAGGGTTCACCCTCATTGGCTTCGACAATTTTCTTTTCATCCTCCTTAAAGGCATTCAGTTCAGCTTTGCGTACAAACACTGAGTTGGAGGTGGCAATACCAAATTCATTTTCAGCAAAACATTGATATTGACCCAAATCTTCGTCTTTGGGTGAGGTGATGACCAGTGTACCACGGCCAGGTTGTTGCAGCATACGATTGTCATAGGCTTGCCAGTCGAATTTCTTGCCGTTCTTTATCCAGCGGTAGCTGTGGGAAGAGAGAGAGAGAGAAGGGAAAAGTGAGGTTAATTAGTGAGCTGAATGTGGTGGGGTAATTAAAAACTTGAAATAAAAATATAAATAGGGTATAAAAAAGTGTGGAGGCAGTTCAAATTAGTGGCGTTTTTTGTGGTTTCCGTTTTAAGTTTTGTGTGAATATTTTTTTTTAATTTTTTTATGTTCAGATTGAAGGAAGTTAAGAAGTTAATGAGCTATAAGAAAATTGTGATAATTTTTTATGCGATTTAAAAATTTTTGCATAATTAATTTAAGTGTCTCTCTTGTGTTAAATGAGTTGCAAACAATTTGCATTAGTGTCCACTATGGCTGGAGCAGGCAGGAAAGTGCGCCAACAGTTTTTAAGGGGCCGAATATGTTTACCAAAATAATGAAATATTTCAGATTGCCAAAGTTTTATATGAAATTTGCCTAAAAAGGCAGAAAAAGGCACCAAGAGACAATGTGTTGCATACTTTCAGGCTTTTCATTGTTTCATTAAGGTAAAACCCTGGGTAGATGAATAGAGTAATACCATGGGGTCAATAAAAGGATAAAACAATTTAGGACGTTAAAATTTGGCAATGGGAAGTAGGAGATAGAAGTCCCCGTTTTTATCGCCTACAAGGAAAAGAACAGAGTGAATCTGTAGCAGATCCTGCTGCCTTATTGATACTTGCCCCAATTACTATTTTATATTGTGTAATTATTCTTGTAAACGTGCCAAGATTTGGACTTTCCTTTTTTCTTTTAACATTTGCCCCCTTCAAGTCTTTGCTAAGTTCTCTTGATTCCTTGCCTTTTGTGGTTAAATTGTGTGTATTACTTCTTCTTCTTGTTATTATTATTTAACATTTCTATTGTCTGACCGACCCTCTTCTTAGAATTACTGTCCATATGGAGCAAGATGGTTGGCTAGTCTGCCAGTCGGTCACTGAGCATGCCGCTATAGACAATAAATAATAAACAATAATGCAAATGAATAGAAATGTAAATGACTTAATGGCAAAATAGAAGAAGAAGAACATGTATTACAACTCTCTTTGTATTGTTTTATAGACATTTTTTGTTATGAGAGGCAAGTAGAAGCTGACAATTTGCAATATTTATTTTTTTATTGAAGGAGATTGGAGGAGGCAGATAGAATGAAAAAAAAACTCTATATTGTCCACTTCTAATTTAAGCAATGAGAACAAAAAAGTGAAGGAGACTATTGATTATCTGTACTGAGATTTGAAGTTGAACTTTTAAATAAGCATTACGGAATCCACAAGAGGTCAAATAAGTACGTATTGTCCTATGAAGGATACTCATGGAAGTACATTGAAGTAATTCACTGAAAATGTGAGTTGGAAGAAATAAAATTAATAAAAAAATATGAGAAGACAAAATGCCTACAAAGGCACCAACACAGATAATGTGTTGCATACTTTCAGGCGTTTAATGTCGTTTAAGTAAAACCATGGAAAAAATTCTTTAAAAACTCCACTTCTGGCAAATGCATTAACAAATATTAAAAAAATCAGGTCTGTTGATGTTTAAAAAATCCACGTTTTGAAAAAATATTTTTTCGAGACGTGGATTTTTTATAAATATATGTTGTAGGCGTAGATTTTTTAGAATTATTTTTTTAAATCGTTTTTATGAAGGCGTGGATTTTTTAGAATATTTTTTATGAGGGCGTGGATTTTTTCTTGAATATTTTTTATGAAGGCGTGAATTTTTTTTTAAATATTTTATATGAAGGCGTAGATTTTTTGGAATATTTTTATGAAAGCGTGGATTTTTTTGAATATTTTTATGAAGGCGTGGATTTTTTCTTGAATATTTTTTATGAAGGCGTGGATTTTTTGAAATATTTTTTTTGAGGGCGTATATTTTTTCTTGAATATTTTTTATGAAGGCTTGGATTTTTTGAAATATTTTTTTGAGGGCGTATATTTTTTCTTGAATATTTTTTATGAAGGCGTGGATTTTTTGAAATATTTTTTTGAGGCCGTATATTTTTTTCTTGAATATTGTTTATGAAGGTAGATTTTTTTGGAATATTTTTATGAAAGCGTGGATTTTTTGGAATATTTTTTATGAAGGCGTGGACTTTTTTGAAATATTTTTTTTGACGGCGTGGACTTTTTTGGAATATTTTTTATGAACGCGTGGGATTTCTTTTTGGAATATTTTTATGAAGTTTTTTTTTTGGATTATTGTTTTTTTTAAAGGCGTACATTGTTTTGGAATATTTTTAATAAAGGCGTGGATTTTTGGGAATATTTTTATGAAAGCGTGAATTTTTTGGAATATTTTTTATGAAGGCGTGGACTTTTTTGGAAAATTTTTTGTGAGGGCGTGGATATTTTGGAATATTTTTATGAAAGCGTGGATATTTTGGAATATTTTTTTTTTTGAATTTTTTTGGAATATTTTTATCAAGTCCTTGATTTTTTTTGGATTATTGTTTTTTAAATGCGTACATTGTTTTGGAATATTTTTAATAAAGGCGTGGATTTTTTTGGAATATTTTTATGAAAGCGTGGATTTTTTGGAATATTTTTTATGAAGGCGTGGACGTTTTTGGAATATTGTTTTATGAAGGCGTGGACTTTTTTGGAAAATTTTTTGTGAGGGCGTGGATTTTTTTGAATATTTTTTATGAAGGCGTGGATTTTTTGAAATATTTTTATAAAAGCGTGATTTTTTTGCAATATTTTTTTATGAAAGTGTGAATTTTTTATGATATTTTTTGGAATATTTTTTTAAGACTCGAAAATTGGCGTGGATGTTTTAGAAATATTTGTTCAAGACTCTGAAGAATGCGTAGATTTTTTAGAAATACTTTTCCAAGACTTGTGGCGTGGATTTTTTAATATTTTTTCAAGACTCCGAAAAGGGCGTGGATTTTTTTTTTAAATATTTTTTCAATGCTCAGAAATAGCCGTGGGTTTATTGGAATATTTTTGAAGACTCGGAAATAGGCGCGCATTTCTTAGAAATATTTTTTTACGACTTTGAGATTGGCGTGGATTTCTTAGAAATATTTTTTCAATACTCGGAAATAGCAGTGGATTTTTTGGAATATTTTTTCAAGAGTGTGGATTTTTTAGAAGCATTCTTTAAGACTTTGATATAGGCGTGGATTTCTTAGAAAAATGTTTAAAGGCTCTGAAAGGGGCGTGGATTTTTTAGAAACATTTCGAAGGCTTTGAAAGGGGCTTGATTTTTAGAAATACTTTTTTAGACATTTTAGAGTATTAGAAATATTTCGAAGGCTTTGAAAGGGATTTTTGGATTTTTTAATAATACTTTTTAAGACTCGCAAATAGGCGTGGATTTTTTACAAATATTTTTTCAAGACTCGCAAATAGGCGTGGATTTTTTACAAATATTTTTTCAAGACTCCTTTATAAATAATTTTTCAAGACTCGGAAATAGGCGTGGATTTTTTACAAAATATTTTTTCAAGACTCGGAAATAGGCGTGGATTTTTTACAAATATTTTTTCAAGACTCGGAGATAGGCGTGGATTTTTTACAAATATTTTTTCAAGACTCGGAAATAGGCGTGGATTTTTTACAAAATTTGTTCAAGACTCGGAAATAGGCGTGGATTTTTTACAAAATTTGTTCAAGACTCGGAAATAGGCTTGGATTTTTTACAAATATTTTTTCAAGACTCGCAAATAGGCGTGGATTTTTTACAAATATTTTTTCAAGACTCGCAAATAGGCGTGGATTTTTTACAAATATTTTTTCAAGACTCGCAAATAGGCGTGGATTTTTTACAAATATTTTTTCAAGACTCGCAATAGGCGTGGATTTTTTACAAATATTTTTTCAAGACTCGCAAATAGGCGTGGATTTTTTACAAATATTTTTTCAAGACTCGCAAATAGGCGTGGATTTTTTACAAATATTTTTTCAAGACTCGCAAATAGGCGTGGATTTTTTACAAATATTTTTTCAAGACTCGCAAATAGGCGTGGATTTTTTACAAATATTTTTTCAAGACTCGGAAATAGGCGTGGATTTTTTACAAATATTTTTTCAAGACTCGGAAATAGGCGTGGATTTTTTACAAATATTTTTTCAAGACTCGGAAATAGGCGTGGATTTTTTACAAATATTTTTTCAAGACTCGGAAATAGGCGTGGATTTTTTACAAATATTTTTTCAAGACTCGGAAATAGGCGTGGATTTTTTACAAATATTTTTTCAAGACTCGCAAATAGGCGTGGATTTTTTACAAATATTTTTTCAAGACTCGCAAATAGGCGTGGATTTTTTACAAATATTTTTTCAAGACTCGCAAATAGGCGTGGATTTTTTACAAATATTTTTTCAAGACTCGCAAATAGGCGTGGATTTTTTACAAATATTTTTTCAAGACTCGCAAATAGGCGTGGATTTTTTACAAATATTTTTTCAAGACTCGCAAATAGGCGTGGATTTTTTACAAATATTTTTTCAAGACTCGCAAATAGGCGTGGATTTTTTACAAATATTTTTTCAAGACTCGCAAATAGGCGTGGATTTTTTACAAATATTTTTTCAAGACTTGGAAATAGCAGTGGATTGTTTGGAATATTTTTTCAAGACTCGGAAATAGGCGTGGATTTTTTAGAAATATTTTTTCAAGACTCTGAAATAGGCGTGGATTTTTTAGAAATATTTTTTCAAGTCTCTGAAATAGGCGTGGATTTTTTAGAAATATTTTTTCAAGACTCTGAAATAGGTGTGGATTTTTTACAAATATTTTTTCAAGACTCTGAAATAGGTGTGGATTTTTTACAAATATTTTTTCAAGACTCGCAAATAGGCGTGGATTTTTTACAAATATTTTTTCAAGACTCCGAAAAAGGCGCAACATTTTTTTTCAAGACTCGGAATTAGGCTTGGATTTTTTTACAAATATTTTTTCAAGACTCCGAAAAAGGCGCAACATTTTTTTTCAAGACTCGGAAATAGGCGTGGATTTTTTATACATATTTTTTTTTTCAATACTCGAAAATAGCCGTGGATTTTTTACAAATATTTTTTCAATACTCGAAAATAGCCGTGGATTTTTTACAAATATTTTTTCAAGACTCGGAAATAGGCGTGGATTTTTTACAAATATTTTTTCAAGACTCGGAAATATGCGTGGATTTTTTACAAATATTTTTTCAAGACTCGGAAATAGGCGTGGATTTTTTACAAATATTTTTTCAAGTCTCGCAAATAGGCGTGGATTTTTTAAAAATATTTTTTCAAGTCTCGCAAATAGGCGTGGATTTTTTACAAATATTTTTTCAAGACTCGCAAATAGGCGTGGATTTTTTACAAATATTTTTTCAAGACTTGGAAATAGGCGTGGATTTTTTACAAATATTTTTTCAAGACTCGGGAATAGGCGTGGATTTTTTACAAATATTTTTTCAAGACTCGGATATAGGAGTGGATTTTTTACAAATATTTTTTCAAGACTCGGATATAGGCGTGGATTTTTTACAAATATTTTTTCAAGACTCGGATATAGGCGTGGATTTTTTACAAATATTTTTTCAAGACTCGGATATAGGCGTGGATTTTTTTACAAATATTTTTTCAAAACTCTGATATATGCGTGGATTTTTTTACATTCGAACCTGATTTACATGAAATTTTAAGTCCAAAATTTTAATCTAATCAATTCGGATTCCAAAAACCAATATATATTTCCAATAATGTAATAGACTCTCTATCCTTTATAATAGCTTGAACATTAATATTTATAACCATTTTACCTTTATAACCATTTCCTCTGTTTTCCTCTCGAAATGACCAAATGGACAGGTCAATGGGTAAAAAACACAAAACTTCATGATTTCTAATTGATGAAATTCAATTCAGTAATTCAATTGTAAGTGGAGGAAAAAAAAATAATAATAACTCCATTGAATAGCCCCCCAATATAAGCCTGCACAATCGAAATGACCAAATCGACCCCAATTTAGCCTTGAGGTTTTGAATAATTTATGTTAAAGCATAATTACAACATATACACACACTCATCTATACTTATAAAAGAGTTCAGTAATGATGACTCACTGACTCACTGATTCACTGACTCACTGACTGACTGATAATCAACGCCCAGACTAAACGGCTAAAGCTAGAATCTTGAAATTTTGGGTGAGGGTCACTCTTGGTCCGAAGGTGTCAGATAAGGCTGGATTTTTGGAAATTCGAACTAGAACTGTACTAAAAGTACTAAAAGGTACTAAATATGGTACCCTTTGTATTAGGCAAACGCGAAGAGCTAGAATTCTGAAATTTGGAATGAGGTTCACTGATGAAGAGTTAGAAAGGTGTACCAAATGGTTTTTGGAAATTCGAACTATAAGTGTACGAAAAGTACTAAAAGTTACTAAATTTAGTACTATTTGGTATTACGTGAACGGATAGAGCTAAAATCTTGAAATTTGGAATGAAAATCAAGGTTTAGAAGATGAGTTGATAAAGGAGGTGGTTTTGAAAACGTGTACTCATGTGTACGAATAGTACTAAATGGTACTAAATTTTGTACAATTTGAATTTGGGCGAACCTATAAAGTTGGAATTCTGAAATTTGGAATTACTATTACTGTTGGAGCATAGGTTTGAGATATGGAGGTAGTTCTCGAAATTCGTACATATGGGTACGAAAGGTACTAAATAGTACCAAATAAGGTACAATTTGGATTTGGGGGAACGGATGCAGCTGGAATCCTGAAATTTAGAATTAGGATAACAGTCGGGGTGTAGGATAGAAGTATTTTGGAAATTCGTACTTTTGGGTACGAAAAGTACTAAATGGTACCAAATTTGGTACAATATGAATTTAAGTGATCGTATAGAGCTGGAATAGTGAAATTTGGAATTAAGATTACTATTGGAGTGTGGGATTGGGATACTTTTGGAAATTCGTACTTATGGCAACGAAAAGTACTAAATGGTACCAAATTTGGTACAATTTGGATTTGGGTGATCAGATACATTTGGAATCCTCAAATTCGAAATTAAGATTACTTTTGGAGTGCTGGATAGAGGTAGGTTTGGAAATTCGGACCTATGGGAAAAAAGTACTAAATTGTACTAAATTTGGTACAAATTTGATTACCGTAATCTGATGCAGCTGTAATTCTGAAATTTGGAATTAAGATTACTGTTGGCGTGTAGGATTGAGGTAGTTGTGGTTATTCGTACTCTTGGGTACGAATAGTACTAAATAGTACCAAATTTGGTACAATTTGGATTTGGGTGAACGGATATAGCTGAAATTCCGAGATTTGGAATAAGGAGTACTATTGGAGTGTAGGATTGATAAAGTTTTGGAAATTTTTAGTTATGGGTAGGAAAAGTACTAAATTTGGTACAATTTAGATTTCAATGATGGGATACATTTGGAATCGTGAAATTCGGAATTAAAATTGCTGTTGGAGTGTTGAAAGAGGGATGTTTGCAAATTCGTACTTTGGATACGAAAAGTACTAAATGGTATCAAATTTGGTACAATTTGGACTACTGTGATCGGATGCAGCTGTAATCCCGAAATTTGGAATTAAGATTACTGTTGGCGTGTAGGATTGAGGTAGTTGTAGAAATTCGTACTCATGGGTACGAAAGTACTAAATGGTACCAAATTTGGTACAGTTTGCATTTTGGTGAACGAATATAGCTGGAAACCCGAGATTTGGAATAAGGAGTACTGTTAGAGTAGAGAGATTGATAAAGTTTTGGAAATTTGTAGTTATGGGTAGGAAAAGTACTAAATAGTACTAAATTTGGTACAATTTGGATTTCAGTGATAGGATACATTTGGAATCGTGAAATTCGGAATTAAAATTGATGTTGGAGTGTTGATAGAGGTAGGTTTAGAAATTCGTACTATGGATACGAATAGTACTAAATGGTACCAAATTTGGATTTGAGTTATCGGATATATCTGGAATCCTGAAATTCGGAATTATGCTTATTGTTTGAAAATAGCACTGTGGTAGTTTTGAAAATTTGTACTTATGGGTACGAAAAGTACTTAATGGTACTAAATTTGGTACAATTTGGATTTCGGTGATCTGATGTAGCTGCCATCCTCAAGTTTGGAATTAAAATACCTGTTGAATTGTAGGATTGATAAAATTTTCGAAATTTTTAGTTATGGGTAGGAAAAGTACTAAATTGGTACAATTTGGATTTGAGCGAACGGATAGAGTTGGAATCAAGAAATTTGGAATTAAGATTACTGTTGGAGTGTAGGATTGAGATATGGAAGTAGTTTTGGAAATTCGTACTTATGAGTACGAAAAGTACTAAATTTGGTACAATTTGGATTAAAGCGAACGGCTAGAGCTGGAATCTTGAAGTTTGGAATTAAGATTACTGTTGGGGTGTAGGATTGAGGAAGTTTTGGAAATTCGTACTTATATGTACGAAAACTACTAAACGGTACTTAATTTGGTACAACTTGGATGTGAGCGAACGGGTAGAGCTGGAATCAAGAAATTTGAAATTAATATTACTGTTGGAGTGTAGGATTGAGATATGAAAGAAGTTTTGGAAATTCGTACTTATGAGTACTAAATTTGGTTCAATTTGGATTTGAGCGAACGGCTAGAGCTGGAATCTTGAAGTTTGGAATTAAGATTACTGTTGGGATGTAGGATTGAGGAAGTTTTTGAAATTCGTACTTATATGTACGAAAAGTACTAAACGGTAGTATATTTGGCACAACTTGGATTTGAGCGAACGGTTAGAGCTGGAATCTTGAATTTTGGAGTTAATATTACTGTTGGGGTTAGTTTTGGAAATGCGTACTTAGTTTTGGAATTGCGTACTTATGCTTACAAAAAGTACTAAATTTTTTACAATTAGGATTTGGGTGAAATTATAGCGCTCGAATCCTAAAATGTGGAATTAGGTACACATAGGGGTACGAAATGGTTCCATGTATGGTACAATTTTGTATTGGATGAATGGATAGATCTGGATTCGTGAGATTTGGAATTAAGATTACTGTTATCATTTGCTTATAACGTCCGATTTAAGAAATATGTGCCATAAATATACGAAAAGTTGTCAATGGCACAGGATTTGGTACAATTTGTTATTATGTAAAGGGAATTTTGAAATAATAGGAGGAGGTTCGTATTTATGTATTTACATGTAAAGTACTTAATAGTTCTATAATTGGTTTTAGGGGAACAGATAGAGCTGGAAATGAGCATGGCGGTTGTTGGGTTAGGCCGTATTTGCGCTGAGAACCTCAATTAAAATATCTCAAAAAATGTGGATTGCTCTTGATGTGTAGGCGTGACGAAAATCGAACTAAAGTGGTACGTATTAGTACACAAAATGTTTCCACCATTCTATATTATATATTGTTTATTTGTTTTGTATATTTAACGCATACGAAGTAGCGGGCACTTTGCTAGTAGAAACACATAAGAACAATAGCCATCAAAAGCAAATACGCATGAAGTCATCATGGAATCATAGAATTTTTACCTTGGCTTACACACAAATGTATATGTCTATATATATATATATATTCGTATGTATGCATACATACATATATCCAATATTTTCCATTTGATGTCATTCATTCTCAGCCACCCCCCACTACCCCCCCTTCCCTGGGGGAGATCTTACAAACAATGCTCTTGCAACAACAATACCCAATTCTAAAACTCTATTCGCATTATTATTGGCTTTGTTTGGTATTTGTCAGATTCTGTTTGTCTTTATTATTTATTTTGTCGTTTTGTTTTCGTTTTTTTTTTTCTCTCTGTGTTCAATACAAAGCCTTCAAAGCGGCCTACTCTACCCAAAACGACCCTCCAAACAATCATCCACACAAATTTAGCCAGAGAGTTAGTCACTCAGCCAGCCAAAAACAGAACAAAACTTTAGGTTTGAGTAAGTAGGTCAAGAGGAGGTGGAGAAATGGCAGACACCATGCACATAAACCTACATACATTCTTATGTATGTATGTAAATTACACTCCACAAATTCCTCGGCTTTAATGGCATAATGCTCAAGAGCAAAGTTTATGGTGAATTTAACACAGAAAAAAAATATGAATCGTAAAAAATCAGCAATGGGAATTGAAGGAAAATTTTACTGCTTTTTGAATATTTAAAAAAGATTTGAAAATATATTTTATGGAAAAATTTAGAACTTTTCAGAAAAAATAATATATGTTAAAGCGCCTAAAAGTATGCCTCTCACAATCCAAAGAAAAACTAAATGATTTTTAATTAAAATTAAAAAAATCGTATGATTTGTTTCTAATACACTTCTTTAGTTCATCTGTTAAAAATTCGAATATGAAATTTCATGTGGGAGTAATTTGGTGTTTGATGTGTGATGTATACTTTCAGGCGCTTCGCACTAAAAGTTAACAAAATTCAGTCACTGCATTCCCCTTATTAGACTTTTTGAAAAGAAATGATGAGATCTGGCCTAGATTCGAAATTGACAACCGTTCATTCCATCCAAGGGAAATATTCCATATATGGGGTAAATCCCACGAGATTTAATAGGACTTGTTCAATATAGATATAATAGATACAGCCTTTAGAATATTTTTCCGTAGCAGAAAAATATAATCGTATTCAGGGTCCAAGCAGTCAAGCAAATCCTTTGAACTACACGCAGAGAAAAAATATTTTTCGCTTTTGTTGGAACAAAAATATATGTTTTGGTTCCAAAAATGTATTTGTTTTGTTCAAACATTGTAATCCAAATCCAAAAATACCATCTTTTGTTCCAATCATAGAAAACAAAAACAACTATCGAATTTCCGCAATATTGTTAAAATCGTTAACAATACCGATTGTAGGAACTATCATAATCTAATTTTGTTTACAAAAAGTATTGTCAATACAGAAAACCAGCCCAGAAATTTTTGATTTGAGTGCATATACTTCTCATATACACTTTTCGCATAACTTGGATATAAATGTCGCGTATAATATTGCAATCATTGATGAACACAATACATGGTTTGCTGCATTGGCTGACAACAAAGACAAACAAAAAGCACAAGAACCCACCACAACATAAGGAATAATTAAACACCATAACAAACATGAAAAGGAAAGAAGAATGAAACAAAACAGAAACAAATAAAAACAAGAGTCTCACAAGTACATACACACAAAAACAAAGGTAAAGGCAGCATGTCATACAAACACACCACAACTCACCAAAATTGTTTTTTCAACACGGCATCGAATAGCGAGAGAAGAGAAACAAATTTTCGAAGAAAAGAGAGAAATATTGTTCAGTTGACACAAACTATTTTTGGATTTACAATACTACATGAGGAATCCAACAATATGTTAACAATACATATTTTGCTCTTGGAATATTGTTGGATCAAACATATTTTTTTCTCTGCGTGTACGGAGGCTCCCAAAATATATTTTGGAAGAAAGAAAGTGCAATAACAAAATCAGATTTGAATATAAACTCACGTTGGATACTTCAGTAAGAATTTTTTCAGAATTCGAAAAGACATATTTAAAAACAATCTGAAGTCAAAATGTTCCCTGAAAAATTCACACATTTTGTTTGCTAAGTGGATGGACACATGGGCCAGACATCGATCAGATATGTCTAGACAAAATCTGAAGACATCTGACGTCGATGAAATATTTTTAATCTGAAGTCAAAATCTTCCCTTAAAAATTTACACATTACTTGATATTCGACATTTTGTTTGCTTAGTGGATAGACACATGGGACAGACATCGATCAGATATGTCTAGACAAAATCTGAAGACATTTGACGTCGATGAAATATTTTTATGATGAAATATGTCTCAGAAAATATTGATTGTATTTTGGACATGGTTTTTCGCAAACATTTCAGATCTATCATTTTATTTGAAAATAGATTAGGATTGGCTGATTGAGACTCATCTGTTACCGCCCCAAATATAAAAGACTTCCATGAAATTTGTGATTGTCTCTGTTATTCTTGGAGTTTTAATTACTCTCAAACATTCTATTCTGATTTATATTTATTACTGGAACAGTACTAATCAAATCAAATATAGTTTGTTTTATTGTTTTATTTTACATCTGACATTAGTTGCAGAATTTCATCAGAGTTCGTTCAGAGCTGTCTGAAAAATGAAAAAAAAAAATCATTATGAAATCTAGAAATCGTTTAAAACTGCCACAGAAAAAATATGGTAGATTAACATCTAATTACGGAAGATAGAACTTGAAAGAACAATTTGAGACTTTTGTCAGACATTTCTGAACTCATTTTAATATTCTTTTTGGCGGAACCTAGTTTTCAAATCGTTAAGAATTTTTTTTTTAAAGTATAATTTCATGTCCTTATCGCAGATGACATTTGCAAAAATACGTTTCGTAAGCTGCAGAATAAGTGCAGATTTTTGTCAGACTTGTCGGAAAATAATTGAACAATTTCTTTATGAAATATGACACTCTTAAAATATATTAGTCCAGGAAAATATTGTAAATGCACTCCCTTAATGCATATAGAGTTTGTAAAAATGAGTTTCATAGCTGCAGAATAAGTGCAGACTTTGGTCAGACTTGTCGATAGGCAATAAAACAATTCCTTAATGAAATCTGTCGCTGTTAAAGTGTAACATGAGGAAAAAATTGTAAATTCCCTTCCTTAGTGTAGCTTCAGAATACGTTCAGACTTTGGTCAGATTTGTCGGAAGACAATTAAACATCTTCATTATATTTGTTTGGTTAACCAATGGTATTTGTTTATTATCTGCTGATTTTGGGCTATTTGGTCGAATTGAGAATGAATAAAAATCTAATTTAAATTCATCATTTAATTCTTCTTTTTCATTAAATTTAGTCCACCAATTGTTTGAAAATATCTGTGGGAAAAAAAGTGTAAAATCAATTTCTTAGTGCAGATGGAGCTTTGTAAAAATATGTTTCATTAGCTGCAGGATATTTTCAGATTTTCATCAGACTTGTCGGAAGGCAATTATACCACTTCTTAATAAAATCTAAACCCCTAATCGTTTAGAACTGCAATACTAAAAAATATTTCAAGGAAACATGATTGATACTCTTCCTTAGTGCAGATGTAGCATGTAAAAATGTGTATCATTAGCTGCAGATTTAGTTCAGACTTTGGGCAGACTTGTCTGAAGACAATTAAACCATTTTCTTTATGAAATCTAGTCCCAAATCTTTTGGAACTGTCGCAGATAAAAATATATCTCAATTCTTTAGTGTAGATGGAGTTTGTAAAAATATGTATCACTAGCTGCAGAATAAGTTCAGACTTTGATCAGACTTGTCTGAAGACAACCCGTTTCTTTAAATTTAGTTTGGTACTGTCAAAGTTAAAAATGTCTACGAAAAATTGTAAATTTCCCTCCTTAGAGTAGATGGAGCTTGTAGAAATAGGTTTCACTAGCTGTACAATAAGTTCAGACTTTGGTCAGACAAGTCGGAAAAATAATGAAACGGTTTCTTTATGAAATTTAGTCTCCCAATCTTTTGGAAGTGTCGCAGTTAGAAAAGGTCATTTGAAAAAAATTGCAAATTCACTTCACTTATAGCTGCAGAATAAGTTCAGACTTTGGTCAGACTTGTCGGACAATTAAACGATTTATTTATGAAATCTTGTCCCCCCAATCATTTGGGACTTTCATAGTTAAAACAACATATCTCTAGAATAAATTTTTTATTCACTTCCTTAGTATGTTTTCAATAGCTGCAGAAAGTGTTCAGACTTGTCGGAAGAAAATCAGAGTGCAGAATAAGTTCAGACTTTGATCAGACTTGTCTGAAGACAACCCGTTTCTTTAAATATAGTTTGGTACTGTCACAGTTAAAAACGTCTACGAAAATTTTTAACTTCCCCTCCTTAGTGTAGATGGAGCTTGTAGGAATAGGTTTCACCATCTGTACAACAAGTTCAGACTTTGGTCAGGCAAGTCGGAAACAAAATAAATGGTTTCTTTATGAAATTTAGTCTCCCAATCTTTTGGAAATGTCGCAGTTAAAAAAGGTCATTTGAAAAAACAAAATTGCAAATTCACTTCCTTAGTGTAGATGACTATAACTGCAGAATAAGTTCAGACTTTGGTCAGACTTGTCGGACAATTAAACGATTTATTTATGAACTCTTGGCCCCCCAAATCCTTTGAAACTTTCATAGTTAAAACATATCTCTAGAATAAATTTTTTATTCACTTCCTTAGTATGTTTTCGCTAGCTGCAGAAAGTGTTCAGACTTGTCGGAAGAAAATCAGAGTGCAGAATGAGTTCAGACTTTGATCAGACTTGTCTGAAGACAACCCGTTTTATTAAATTTTGTTTGGTGCTTTCACAGTTAAAAATCTCTACGAAATATTTTAAATTTCCCTTAGTGAAGATGGAGCTTATAGAAATAGGTTTCACTAGCTGTAGAATACGGTCAGACTTTGGTCAGACAAGTCGGAAACAAATTAAACGGTTTCTTTATGAAATTTAGTCTCCGAATCTTTTGGAAGTGACGCAGTTAATACAAAGTCATTGGATAAATTTGCAAACACATAGTGTAGATGGAGATAACTGCAGAATAAGTTCAGACTTTGGTCAGACTTGTCGGAAAAAAAATAAACGATTTCTTTCTATGAAATCTTGTCAACCCAAATCCTTTGGAACGTTCAAAGTTAAAACATATTTCTAGAATAAATTTTTTATTCACTTCCTTAGTATGTTTTCAATAGCTGTAGAAAGTGTTCAGATTTGTCGGCAGAAAATCAGAGTGCAGAATAAGTTCAGACTTTGATCAGACTTGTCTGAAGACAGTCTGTTTCTGTAAATTTAGTTTGGTACTGTCATAGTTAAAAATGAAAATTTTAAATTTCCCTCCTTAGTGTAGATGAAGCTTGTAGAAATAGGTTTCACTAGCTGTACAATAAGTTCAGACTTTGGTCAGACAAGTCGGAAAAATAATGAAACGGTTTCTTTATGAAAATTGGTCTCCGAATCTTTTGGAATGCTCGCAGTTAAAAAATGTCATTTGAAAAAAATTGCAAATTCACTTCCTTAGTGTAGATGGTTATAGCTGCAGAATAAGTTCAGACTTTGGTCAGACTTGTCGGACAATTAAACGATTTATTTGTGAAATCTTGTCCCCCAAATCCTTTGGACCTTTCACAGTTAAAACATATCTCTATAATAAATTTTTTATTCACTTCCTTAGTATATATGTTTTCAATAGCTGCAGAAAGTGTTCAGACTTGTCGGAAGAAAATCTGAGTGGATTTATGGCACACATTCCAGGTTAACGTGGTTTTAGAATAGCAAAATTCAGTTTCGTATTTTTTCAATGCTACAAAATAAGAATAAATAGTCTGAACTGCGCCATCATATTTCAATATAAAAGGTGTTCCTTTAAAATTTCCATATTTATTGTTTCCTCTAATCCATTTCCAACCGCATTGCAATGATGGCTCGCTTAGGCTATGAAAAATGATGTGCTGTTTCAAAGCTTAAATCGTTGGGTGGTGGGTAATTTAATGTGTCACATTAAAATATTCAAAATTTTCATATCAAGATTTTGGAAGCGAAAAATGCACACAATGCACGAGAGCTACATGTTACCATGGTGACGACGAAGCGAGTGACTATTATCATGGTGGTCACCTGAATGCATTCATTAAATAAAATACAGAGCATAGACCCAATTTTGTTGTACTGGTCTCTCAGCACAGCACATAGAATTGACACGCGACATTATGGTTGGCTGGCAATGGTCAGACGACACAATCCATCCATTCATTTACAAACACCAGACACATTCTGGGTTACTATAAATTTGGCGGGAATATGAGCCATCATTCCATTTGGGATGTAAAACCAGGGATGTGGTTACTATTTGAATGTCTTTGTTCGCCAACATTTGTTTTTTGTGGTTTTATTTGTTCTCCTCTCTGATGTTGGCAACACTTTTGGATGTGGTAAATTTGCATTTCATTTATTTGTAAATATGATTGGGATGTCTGTCCAATTTTTTTTTTGTAAAAATTTGAATTAACCTCAAATACATAGCTTTTGTTGTTGTTTTATATCTTCCTTTTTGGAAACTTTCCCTAGCCAACATTTCAAAGTTGAGGTGTAATGGCAATTTGCTGATGGTGTGGTACATCATGGTTCATGGATTTACCTAGCTAGAAACCCAGTTAACATGCTGGCTTATGAAGGGAGTACACCGCCGCATATCATTAAAGCTAATGAATCATTTTTATTTAGTAGCTGTCAATCCTACCTACCGAGTAGCTTTTTAATGAAATTTGAACTTTATACCATTGAATTGAAATTTGCTGTTATCATCCATCCACTAAAATGTTGCCACCACCAGACCAGCACGTAGCTGTGTAGCACTCTATGAGGCTCATTGAACCATTACCACACACACACACACCATACGAGTACATCATCGTAGCTACTTTGATTTCATTCAAATGTGGTTTCGATTCATTATTGTTGAAGATAAAAACAGCCAGCCCACATTTTTTTTCGAATTTACTTATTTCAATGGGAAATTTGAAACCACATGCTTTTTAGCTTGAAATCTCGTGCTATTATTGTCAAGCTTTTAATGGAGAAATTAAAAATTGACAGTTGTTTAAGTTGCGTTGTAACCTTTATTTTTCGTGAGAGGATCATATTTCCAGAGCTTGGTAATGTTTTCACTTTTTGTTAGAAAAAAAAAAACTAATGGAGAAATAACTAAAAACAGGAAACCATTTACCCTGAAATAAAGGCTTAATTTCAACAGTAACCGCAAGGAGGTCTATAGTATTTGAAATTACTTCATTAGTGTAAATTTTAAATTGTTCCAATAGTTGCAGAATAACATCAGAGTTTGGACAGACATTTCGGAACTCTATGGAAAAACAAACCCAGTCTTCAAATTATTTATTAGAAATTGTAGAAAATTTAAATTCACTTTATTCGTGTCGATGGAGCTTTTCCAAATTATCAGGACAATCATGAATATATCCCGCGGAATATTCCACGCGGAAAATTATTTTAAAATTGTTTGAAAATATCTGTAGGAAAAACTGTAAAATCAATTCCTTAGTGCAGATGGAGCTTTTTAAAAGTATGTTTCATTAGCTGCAGGATATGTTCAGATTTTCATCAGACTTGTCGGAAGGTAATTATACCAGTTCTTTATAAAATCTAAACCCCTAATCGTTAAGAACAGGTATAGTACCACATATCTCTATTGAAAAAATTTCAATACCCTTCTTTAGTGCAGATGGAGCTTGTAAAAATGTGTATCATTAGCTGCAGATTTAGTTCAGACTTTGGGCAGACTTGTCTGAAGACAATTAAACCATTTTCTTTATGAAATCTAATCCGAAATCATTTGGAACTGTCGCAGATAAAATATATCTCAATTCCTTAGTGTAGATGGAGTTTGTAAAAATATGTTTCACTAGCTGCAGAATAAGTTCAGACCTTGATCAGACTTGTCTGAAGGCAACCCGTTTCATTAAATTTAGTTTGGTACTGTTACAGTTAAAAATGTCTACGAAAAATTTTAAATTTCCCTCCTTAGTGTAGATGGAGCTTGTAGAAATAGGTTTCACTATCTTTACAATAAGTTCAGACTTTGGTCAGACAAGTCGGAAACAAATTAAACGGTTTCTTTATGAGATTTAGTCTCCCAATTTTTTTTTGGAAGTGTCGCAGTTAAAATAGGATATTTGATAAAAGAAACTGCATATTCACTTCCTTAGTGTAGATGGGTATAGCTGCAGAATAAGTTCATACTTTGGTCAGACTTGTCGGACAATTAAACGATTTATTTATGAAATCTTGCCACCCCCCACAATCATTTTGAACTTTCACAGTTAAAACATATCTCTAGAATACATTTTGTATTCATTTCCTTAGTACGTTTTCAATAGCTGCAGAAAGTGTTCAGAGTTGTCGGAAGAAAATCTGAGTGGATTTATGGCACACATTCCAGATTAATGTGGTTTTAGAATAGCAAAATTCAGTTTCGTATTTTTTCAATGCTACAAAATAAGAATAAATAGTCTGAACTCCGCCAATTTGTAAATTTCAAATTGTTCCAATAGTTGCAGAATAACATCAGAGTTTGGACAGACATTTCGGAACTCTATGGAAAAACGAACACAGTCATAATTTGAAGACTCTGTACGTTTTTCCATATTAGAAATAGAAGAATATGTAAATTCACTTCCTTCGTGTCGATGGAATTTTTACAAATTATCAGGACAATCATGTAAACTTCCCTTGGAATATTCCACACGGAAAATTATTTAATTTATAAAATTGAAAACTACTAGTTTTACTTAACTATGGCGTATTGCCGCCGAATTGACAAATAATATTCCCCGTTTGAACATAAATATGGAAATAAAAAATTGTAAAAATGGGGAAAGTGAATAAATTTCGCAGGGAATTTTTATTCATGGATGTCCTGTATGTTTCACTAACTGCAGAAAAAGTTCAGACTTTGATCAGATTTGTCGGCAGACAATAAAACAATTTCTCTATTAAATTAAGTCCCCCAATCGTTTAGAACTGTAACATTTAAAAATATCTTTAGGAATAAATTGTAAATTCACTTCCTTAATGTAGATGAAACTTATTAAAATAGCTCATAGTAGCTGCAGAAAGAGTTCAGACTTGTCGGAAGACAATTAATCACCTTCTTTCTGAAGTAAAGTCCCTAAATCGTTTGGAGCGGTTACAGCTAAGAAATATCTCTAGGAAAAAAATGTAAATTCACTTCCTTAGTGTAGACGAAGATTGCAAAAATACGTTTCATTAATTACAGAATAAGTCCAGACTTTGTTCAGAGTTGTCGGAAGGCAATTACACAACTTCATTATAAAATCTAGAAATCTGCCACAGTTAAAAAATATTTCTATCAAAAAATTTTAAATTCACTCTTAGTGAAGATGAAGCTTGTGAAAATATTTATCATTAGCTGAAGAACAAGTTCAGACTTTTGTCAGACTTGTTGGAATATAATTAAACAAATTTTTTTTAATATGTCACTATTAAAATGTATCTCAAGGAAAAAATTGTGAATTCACTCCCTTAGTGGAGCTTGTAAAAAAAAAAATATTAGCTGCAGAATAAGTTCAGACTTTGGTCAGACTTGTCGGAATAAAACAAAACAATTTCTTTATGAAATCTAGAAATCGTTTAGAACGTTTAGAGCCACAGTTAAAAATATCTCTTAGAAAAAATGGTAGATTCATTTCTCATTCACTAGATAGAGCTTGAAAGATCAACTTCAGACTTTGGTCAGACATTTCTGAACTCATTTAAATATTCTTTTTGGCAGAACCTGATCTTCAAATCGTTAAGAATTTCATAAAAGTCGAATTTCATGTCCTTAGTGTAGATGTCATTTGTAAAACTACCTTTCATAAGCTGCATAATAAGTGCAGATTTTTTTCAGACTTGTCGAAAGATAATTGAACAATTTCGTTATGAAATCTGTCACTGTTAAAATATATTAGCCGCGGAAAATATTGTAAATTCACTCCCTTAGTGCAGATAGAGTTTGTAAAAATGAGTTTCATTAGCTGCAGAATAAGTGCAGACTTTGGTCAGACTAGTCGGAAGGTAATTAAACAATTTCTTAATGAAATCTGTCTCTGTTAAACATTGAAGAAAAAATTGTAAATTCACTTCCGTAGTGTAAATGGAGCTTGTAATATTTGGGGTTATTGTGAACGAAACGGCAGAAGCCTTTGGGCTTCTATAAAAAGATTTTCTGGGCTTCTAAAGAAGACCTTCTGAGCTTCTAACGAAGACCTTCTGGGCTTCTATAGGAAAATCATTTGATCTTCCACAGGAAGACTTTCTTGGCTACCGAAAGAAGACTTTCTTGGCATCTATACGAAGGTATTCTGGGCTTCTATGCGTAACCATTATGGTCTTCTATAAGAAGACCTTTTGGGCTTTATAAATAGACCTTTTAGACTTCTATATGAAGATATTTAAGAAGACTTTTTGCTCTTCAAAAGAAGACATTCTATATGAGCAGCATCTGCCCTGCTATATTTTGCGTTTCGAGAAGAAGACCTCCTCGGCTTTTAGAAGAAGACTTTCAGACAACTCCTTCCGCTATTTCCCTCACAAAAAGGGCTGTTAGAGAATTGTTTTGTAATTTTCATCGTGATTCTGATTAAACGACGAAATACAGACGAACTTCTCTACACCGAACTTCCCGAATATTCTCTGTAACGAAGTTCTTTTTGAGGCACAAGTGGAAATTCTCATTCAAAATAATCTCTCTATAAGAAAATTTTTCTATAACGTAGTAATTCGTGGGTCCCCCGTATACAGAAGATTGCCTGTCCTTTTTATACCCTACACCACATTGTGATAAGGGATATTATGTTTTTGTGCATTTGTCTGTAACATGCATAAGGAAACGAGATAGACCCATAGTTCCTTTTGGGGATATACATATAATCACTTTCTGAGTCGATTTAAGCATGTCCGTCTATCCGTCTGTCCATGTATTTTTGTTCGCAAAGTACAGGTCGCATTTTTTGTCCGATTCAGCTGAAAATTGGGGAATATAATTTTTTTGGCCATAGGAAGAACGCTATTGCATTTGCTGGAAATCGGCTCAGATTTGGATATAGCTCCCATATATATTTTCGGCCGATTCCAGGTATTTGCTGCACCAAACACGCTCTATACGTCCGATTTTAATGGAATTTAAAATATGTGACTAAATTCAGTCTAAAAACCAAACACACTATATACGTCCGATTTTGATGAAATTTGGAATGTGTGACTGAACTCGGTCTAGAAATAAGTGTGCCAAATTACATAGAAATCGGTTCAGATTTGGATATAGCTCCCATATATATTTTCGGCCAATTTGACGTATTCGCTGCACCAAACACGCTATATACGTCCGATGTTGTTGAAATTTGGATTGTGTGACTGAACTCTGTCTAGAAATAAGCGTGCCAAATTATATCGAAATCGGTTCTGATTTGGATATAGCTCCCACATATATTTTCGGCCGATTTCACGTATTTGCTGCACCAAACACCCTATATCTGTCCAATTTTAATGCTGACATGCTCATGGAAAAAATTATTGCCACTAAGGCCATGTATCTCATGTATACTTAATTTTATATTGACTAACAAAGCACAAATTAAACTGCCATTACTTCCATTACCCCTGCTAAGTAGTTTAGAACTTTTGGTATCCCATCCAAGTTCGTAAGTTCGTTTTGAGTGCTTAGGACTTCCTTTTTGTTCTCACAATATATATTAAAAACGCAATAAGTCATTTTTTCTAATATTTCCCCCCGAAAATACAAACAAAAATCGTATGCCCTTCGAAGAAAAAGTTCAAGGGCCTCCCATCATTTAGACAAAAGGAACACTTTAATAAATCATTTCTGCCTTTAGAAAAGGAAGAAGAAAACAATGAAAGCGAAACAAAATTAGTTTTATTTGTCTTATGCGCCGTTAAGAAGTTCCTCTCCTCTTTTATCCTTCAAAATTAGTCTTATTTTACGCCACTCATTCTTCCTGTCTGCCAGTCGCCCTGCCCTGTCTGTCTGTCTCCATGGAATTTGTTGGCACACTTCTCTGGCCGTTTTCATACATTATTGGTCTTTTATCCTTATTGCTTTATGCGTGTCGTGTATTTACTTTTGTCCAAAAAAGTATTGCAAAAACAACAACAAAGACTTGAGTGTTTTGTTATGATAATATTTTTGCATTTTCTGGGGGGTATCTTCCTTGCTGAAGAACCATTGGATTGGCCACGTGCGTCAATGTCTAAGAATTTGAATTTGTTTATTGAACATTGTTCAGACACGTGCCCCACTTTACTTGAACGCAATAACAACAACAACAATTTTAAACGTGTCAGAATTGGTTAAAGAGTTAGCAACGGGAGCAGCAACAGGGTAATCAGTTTTTGCCATATGCTGCTGCTGTGTTGCTAGTGTCTTGAAGCGTGTGCTCCCCCTCCGAATCTTAACCACCATTATCCTTTCATAATCATACCCCCTCAAGTAAGCAAATAATTGTTTGTTTGAAAAACGTGAAAAGAAAAACTAATTTCGAAGGCAAAGAAATTGAGATTTCAATGGAAATTACTTTTGATGTTGTGAAGGGTGCTGCTGTGAAGAAGTTCTTGTGTGCGAATTTGGGGTATTAAAGCAAACTTGATAAGGATGCCACTTAAAAGGATTCCTGATTTGGTGGGATTATGAGTTTGTTTTGTGCCTTCTGTACAGCCTTTTAAAGACAATCGCTCAATAAAAGGTGTGTATTTGAATGGAAATCTCCTCAATCTCCTTATAGAATTAATTCTATCAACCAAAAAATATACAAAAAGCACCATATGGGGAATATGAAAATAATTATTACAAGTCATAAACCATGGTAACTTGTATGATAAATAATAGTAGGCATATATCCATAACTTCATAGTTTTCCCAAAAATAAAACTGCCGCCTACCAAAACCGGTCGGTCAGCCACATACCTACCTGCCCACAACACTAAAATATTGTTTGGGTGTTTGGGCTTATTACAACAAAACGTCTTGCATATTAATTTAATATCTGGAGTTTTATTATTTGTATTTCCTTAATTATTATTCCAAACACAACAAACAAAAGCAACAATAACAACAACATCAGTAGCAAAAAAAAAACTAAAAACAAAATTCCATCACATATCAATGAGACACCATTAAACCCACGAAGGCGCAGACATATGGTGGTAGCCAAAGCAAGTGTGTTTTATAGGTAGTTTTTTTGAGGATTTTTAGACCTTTTAAACTTGCTCGGGATAAGTAAGGAAGTTTAAATTTGTTCGAAGATGCATATCTTAAATCTTATGGGGAGTTGGGGAGTGTTACCTCTAAATAAATCGAGAAACTTCCAACAACAAGTAAAACCAGTATGGAAAGGATCAAAGTCAGGCGGGACCGACTATATGATACCCTACACCACTGTGAATATGTAAAATATAAATAGTAGAACTGATTTCTATATAATATGGTACACTTATTACTAGACGAAATTCCGTCACACATTCCACATTTCATCAAATTCGGTCATATATAGCGTGTTTGGTGCAGCAAATACGTCAAATCGGCCGAAAATATATATGGGAGCTATATCCTAAACTGAACCGATATCGATATAATTTGGCACACTTATTTCTAGACCGAATTCAGTCACATAATCCAAATTCCATTAAAATCGGACGTATAGAGCGTGTTTGGTGCAGCAAATACGTCAAATCGGCCGAAAATATATATGGGAGCTATAGCCAAATCTGAACCGATTCGATATTATTTGGCACATTTATTTTTAGACCGAATTCAGTCACACAAACCAAATTTCATCAAATTCGGTCATATATAGCGTGTTTGGTGCAGCAAATACGTCAAATCGGCCGAAAATATATATGGGAGCTATATCCAAATCTGAACCGATTTCAATATAATTTGGCACATTTATTTGTAGACCAAATTCTGTTATACAATCCAAATTTCATCAAATTCGGTCATATATAGCGTGTTTGGTGCAGCAAATACGTCAAATCGGCCGAAAATATATATGGGAGCTATATCCAAATCTGAACCGATTTCGATATAATTTGGCACACTTATTTCTAGACCGAATTCAGTCACATAATCCAAATTCCATTAAAATCGGACGTATAGAGCGTGTTTGGTGCATCAAATACCTCAAATCGGCCGAAAATATATATGGGAGCTATAGCCAAATCTGAACCGATTTCGATATTATTTGGCACATTTATTTTTAGACCGAATTCAGTTACACAAACCAAATTTCATCAAATTCGGTCGTATATAGCGTGTTTGGTGCAGCAAATACGTGAAATCGGCCGAAAATATATATGGCAGCTATATCCAAATCTGAACCGATTTCGATATAATTTGGCACATTTATTTTTAGACCGAATTCAGCCACACAAACCAAATTTTATCAAATTCGGTCGCATATATCGTGTTTGGTGCAGCAAATACGTGAAATCGGCCGAAAATATATATGGGAGCTATATCCAAATCTGAACCAATTTCGATATAATTTGGCACCTTTATTTTTAGACCGAATTAAGTCACACAAACCAAATTTCATCAAATTCGGTCATATATAGCGTGTTTGGTGCAGCAAATACCTCAAATCGGCCGAAAATATATATGGGAGCTATATCCAAATATGAACCGATTTCGATATAAATTAGCACATTTATTTTTAGACCGAATTCAGTCACACAAACCAAATTTCATCAAATTCGGTTATATATAGCGTGTTTGGTGCAGCAAATACGTGAAATCGGCCGAAAATATATATGGGAGCTATATCCAAATCTGAACCAATTTCGATATAATTTGGCACATTTATTTTTAGACCGAATTAAGTCACACAAACCACATTTCATCAAATTCGGTCGTATATAGCTTGTTTGGTGCAGCAAATACGTCAACTCGGCCAAAAATATATATGGGAGCTATATACAAATCTGAACCGATTTCGATATAATTTGGCACATTTATTTTTAGACCGAATTCAGTCACACAAACCAAATTTCATCAAATTCGGTCATATATAGAGTGTTTGGTGCAGCAAATACGTCAAATCGGCCAAAAATATATATGGGAGCTATATCCAAATCTGAACCGATTTCGATATAATTTGGCACATTTATTTTTAGACCGAATTCAGTCACACAAACCAAATTTCATCAAATTCGGTCATATATAGCGTGTTTGGTGCAGCAAATACGTCAAATCGGCCGAAAATATATATGGGAGCTATATCCAAATCTGAACCGATTTCGATATAATTTGGCACATTTATTTTTAGACCGAATTCAGTCACACAAACCAAATTTCATCAAATTCGGTCATATATAGCGTGTTTGGTGCAGCAAATACGTCAATTCGGCCGAAAATATATATGGGAGCTATATCCAAATTTGAACCGATTTCGATATAATTTGGCACATTTATTTTTAGACCGAATTCAGTCACACAAACCAAATTTCATCAAAATTGGCAGATGTAGGGTATTTGGTGCAGCAAATACGTCAAATCGGCCTAAAATATATATGGGAGCTATATCCAAATCTGAACCAATTTCGATATAATTTGGCACATTTATTTTTAGACCGAATTAAGTCACACAAACCAAATTTCATCAAATTCGGTCATATATAGCGTGTTTGGTGCCGCAAATACGTCAAATCGGTCGAAAATATATATGGGAGCTATATCCTAAAACTGAACCGATATCGATATAATTTGGCACACTTATTTCTAGACCGAATACAGTCACATAATCCAAATTCCATTAAAATCGGACGTATAGAGCGTGTTTGGTGCAGCAAATACGTGAAATCGGGCGAAAATAAATATGGGAGCTATATCCAAATCTGAACCGATTCCGATATAATTTGGCACATTTATTTTTAGACCGAATTCTGTCACACAAACCAAATTTCATCAAATTCGATGGTATATAGCGTGTTTGGTGCAGCAAATACGTCAAATCGGCCGAAAATATATATGGGAGCTATATCCAAATCTGAACCGATTTCGATATAATTTGGCACATTTATTTTTAGACCGAATTCTGTCACACAAACCAAATTTCATCAAATTCGATGGTATATAGCGTGTTTGGTGCAGCAAATACGTCAAATCGGCCGAAAATATATATGAGAGCTATATCCAAATCTGAACCGATTTCGATATAATTTGGCACATTTATTTTTAGACCGAATTCTGTCACACAAACCAAATTTCATCAAATTCGATGGTATATAGCGTGTTTGGTGCAGCAAATACGTCAAATCGGCCGAAAATATATATGGGAGCTATATCCAAATCTGAACCGATTTCTATATAATTTGGCACATTTATTTTTGGACCGAATTCAGTCACACAAACCACATTTCATCAAATTCGGTCGTATATAGCGTGTTTGGTGCATCAAATACCTTAAATCGGCCGAAAATATATATGGGAGCTATATCCAAATCTGAACCGATTTCGTTGTAATTTGGCACATTTATTTTTAGACCGAATTCAGTCACACAAACCACATTTCATCAAATTCGGTCGTATATAGCGTGTTTGGTGCCGCAAATACGTCAAATCGGTCGAAAATATATATGGGACCTATATCCTAAACTGAACCGATTTCGATATAATTTGGCACACATATTTCTAGAAGGAATTCAGTCACATAATCCAAATTCCATTAAAATCGGACGTATAGAGCGTGTTTAGTGCAGCAAATACGACAAATCGGCCGAAAATATATATGGGAGCTATATCCAAATCTGAACCGATTTCGATATAATTTGGCACATTTATTTTTAGACCAAATTCAGTCTCACAATCCAAATTTCATCAAATTCGGTCGTATATAGCGTGTTTGGTGCAGCAAACACGTCAAATCGGCCGAAAATATATATGGGAGCTATATCCAAATCTGAACCGATTTCGATATAATTTGGCACATTTATTTTTAGACCGAATTCAGTCACACAAACCAAATTTCATCAAATTCGGTCGTATATAGCGTGTTTGGTGCAGCAAATACGTCAAATCGGCCGAAAATATATATGGGAGCTACCAAAAATCGGGCGAAAATATATATAGGAGCTATATCCAAATCTGAACCGATTTTCACCAAAAGAAATAGCGTTCTTCAATAGGCTAAAAAAATTATCATCCCCAATTTTCAGCCAAATCGAACAATAAATGCGACCTGTACGTTGCGAACGAACGGACATAGATAAATCGACTCAGAATGTGAATCTATGCATATCCCTAGAAGGAACTATGGGTCTATCTCTTTTCTTTAAGCATGTTACATACAAATGCACTAACACAAAATACCCCTTACCACAGTGTGGTGTAGGGTATAAAAATCACCGGAGCCCTCTTTAAGTAAATCGCGATTCAAGTTGACATTTTTAGGGGTTTTTTAGGCTTTCACGATTTTGCTTGTAAACTGCAAGTCCTATCGAAATGTCACTAAAGAAAATATTGTAGCTATGAAAATTCTTTACAAGATTGACCTTTGTGATAATTTCATAGGTTTTACTGTTATTGAGATATAGAAGTTCAAATTGGGGCAATGTATTGATAAGTTCATACCTGGTGCGCCTTAACTAACTTTAAGTGAAAACCGCTTATACCTGGGAAGTTTTTTCGGATTTTGAAAAATTGAATATAACATTAGTAGACAATATTTAACGGGTTAAATATCATTTCCTTAAATAAAAAACAAAAATTTTAAGTCTTTATAAAGAATTATCCCCAACGTTTTATAAGCAAAAATAAATGGTGGTTAGGGAGCTACGCATTTTCTCCATATAAAATCCTTTTTTAACCTGCTGTTATTTTTTTCATTGTTGTCGAGTTTTTTTATTTTAATTCCAGCGAATAAGTGGATTATGCGTCATATTGACGTGGTTTTTTTCTTCCATTTCCCCCCTATACCCATATTTTGTAGGATGTGAAGGACCTACAACACGCGTATCATATTATAAATGAAAATATAAATGACTTCATAGGTCCTCCCCTTGTTGGTTTCCCCATAGAAAGTATGGAAAAAACAGTTTATTTTTCTTGTCAACTTTTGCCAGATGACGTTAAAGTTTTATGGTTACACTTTGTGAAACAACAAAAGGACATTAATATCCTTGCGGAAGATATGGGGAGAGAGGGAGAGAGAGCGATACCAAGAGGAGGCAGCCCAGAATAGTTAACATGTTTTATAAGTTGACGACAGCAAGAGAAGAACAAAAAAAATCGAAAACAATACAAGCATTGAGTTTATGTTATGCGAAAACTTATAGAAAGTCCATGACTTTTAGGACAACAATGAGAAGTGTTCTGCGTTTTTTTTTTCTTATTTCAATTCACTGCTTTTAAAGAGATTTCAGATGTTGAGAAGTTTTAATGGATTTTTTTAACGTTTAAAACATTGGGGTTGCGAATATTTAACGCATTTGAAAAAGATACTTTTAAAATAAAAAAAAAACACATGTGAAGTGATGCCATCCAACACTCCTTTACATGCTCTCCCCTTAGTTTGATGGTATCACAACAATAAATCTAAGCCTCATAGATTCAAATAAGTGTCATATTGCTTCTTCTTCATAATCCATTCATCAATGTCATGTTTGCTTTTAAACGATGTGTTAGCTTGAGAAGCATGGAAACCCCTTTCCATGACCCCTTGAATTTTTGTTTTCAAAATCATCCATGTACTCTCTTTTAATGGTATTTAAAAACACATATCAAATCGTCAATTAATTGTGGTGTCAGATTTTGGTTGTTTATGATTTAAGTGACATACGTTACAGGGTCATAAAAAATGAGGAATGTATTCTTTAGCAAAATAAAGGGGATTCTAAAAAAATGATCTATGTACATAAATATGTATTTCCCCCTTTTACTAAAAAAGGAGTTGGGAGAGAAGCAACGTCAAAAGTAAGTATATTTTTTAATAGATTGGAGCAAGGCTTTAACGTTTAATTAATTGTTGTCTATTGCAGATTCAATTAAACATTTTCACATAATTTACGATGACAATTTATCATAAAAATTAGTATTTTCGTTTCAGGAAGTGTTCATAATATGCATTATTTTGAACATTAACTGAATTTTTGAACATTATTCATAATATGTATGCATATTTGTACATTATTCATAATATGTATGGACATTTGTACATTATTCATAATATGTATGCACATTTGTACATTATTCATAATATGTATGAACATTAATCGTAATATATGAATTATGTCTGTATATGCCAAGAAAATTTTTGTTGTACTTTTTTACCGCAAAAGTTATCGCGTTTTTGTTAAGCTGGAAATAGCTACGGATCCAAAAAACACTACTAATGTATTTTTTGTATTTCAATGTGGCAACACCTTTCACATTTTTTTCTTAAACGGTTTTTGATTAATACATTTTATATAATATTTACAACAGCTGACTTGTCTGGATGATGCCATATCCTTAAGAATTTTGATAAGAAAGTTTTTTAGAGTTTCATCAGATTTGTCTGAACAAACTCTAAAATATTTTTAGAGACCGGTGAGAGCAAAAATTGTCTCTCTATAAAAAATGGAATAGATTTTATGGTGAGCTCTAAGGGAAAAAGAAAATCGTTCTATGGTAAGAAGACCTCACTAGCCGTTTTTCTAAGGCAAAATGACCTCATGGTGGTGTTCTAAGGTAAGAGCAACTTTCTAAAGCAAGAAGACCACATGTAAGTCCTTATAAGGTAAGAAGACCTCACCAGGGACGCTCCAAAGCAACAAGACGGTCTTTCCTCAGAGACAAGACCTCATAAGAGGTCTTTCTATGGTAAAAAAGTTATCATGTAAGTCTTTCTAAAGCAAGAAGACCACATGGAAGTCTTTATAAGGTAAGAAGACCTCACCAGAAGCCTATCTAAGGCAACAATACCTCACCAGAGATCTTTCTAAGGTAAGAAGACTTTATCAGAAGTCTTTCTAAAGTAACAAAACCTCACTAGAGGACTTTTTACGAAAAGAAACTCTCAAAATGGGCTTTGTTAACGGAAGAATACATCACTAGATTTCTTTATGTCTTTATTTTCAGAGTTTCATCAGATTTATCTGAACAAACTCTAAAACATTTTTTGAGACCGGTGAGATATCACTAGAGGCCTTTGTTAGATAAGATGAGGGTAATAAGATCTCTTTAGAGGCTTTCGAATGAAAGAAGAATAAAATTAGATCCCACCAGAAGTCTGTTTAAGGCACGAAGATATTACTACAGATCTTTCTCAGCAAAGAAGACTTTATTAATGTCTTCTAAGGTAAGGCAAGAAGACCTTACTAGAGGTATTTCTAATGCAAGAAGGCGTCACCAGGTGTCGTTTTAATAAAAGGAGACTGCAGCAAAGATCTTTCTAAGGCAAGAACACCTTACTGGAGGTATTTCTAATGAAAAAAAGTGGTCAATAGATGCCTTTTAAATATAAAAGACCACACCAGAGGACGTTCTATGGTAAGAAGAGCTCACTAGAGGGCTTTACAATAAAAGAAAACCTCTCTAGAGGCCTTTAAAATGAATGAATATATAACTAAAGGTCTTTGTTAGATAAGATAAGGGTAAAAATATCTCTTTAGAGGCTTTTGAATAAAAGAAGAATAAAATTAGATCCCACCAGAAGTCTGCTTAAGGCACGAAGATATTACTACAGATCTTTCTAAGGAAAGAAAACCTTATTAATGGCCTTCTACGGTAAGAAGACCTTATTAGAGGACTTTCGATTAAATAAAGGGCCCCACTAGAAGTTTTGCTAAGACATGAAGACCTTACTAGAGGTCTTTCTAATGCAAGAAGACCTCATCAGATGTCGTTTTAATAAAAGGAAACCGCAGCAAAGATCTTTCTAAGCCTAGAATTCCTTACTGGAGGTATTTCTAATGAAAAAGTGGTCACTAGATGACTACAAAATGTTGGTCGTATGAACCGACAAAAATGTTGATTAGGATTAAAGTTCAAAAATTTTGCGGAAAAGGTATTTCGGGCTGTTTTCTCAAGAAGTATGGGCTTGCCACTGAAAAAACTTTTACCATCGTAATTGAGGCAGCGAATGCAAGTTGCTTAAACAAAAATCAAAGTGCTTCGATATCAGGTCTTAAAGTGAACTTATCCGAAATTTTGTGTGGGGGGTACAGGATGGAGTGGACAAATCTAGTCCATATTTGAACCTGAATTATATCTAGTAGATATATTAGGATATGTAAAGTATGGACCAATTCGGCCACTCACTTCAACAGTTATCGTGCCTACAATTTTTCCGAAAATTTTTGAACTTTTGTGGGGGAGGTACCTGAATGTGTGGACCGATATGGCTTATCTTCGAACTTAAACCATGTTTGGACAAAATATTACTAAGGCCAAATTTTTGACCGAATCGGCAGATCCGTTCGAGAGTTATCTTGCGCTCCAACCACCTCACACGGTGTCATAGGGGTTTTTTGCAACTATCAGGCTATTTTCTCAGGAAGTATGGACTTGCCTCTGATGAAACTTCTACCGTCGTATGGAGGGCAGTGAATACAAGTTGCTAAAACAAAAATTAAAGCGATTCGATAGATGGCCCTATACTGAACTTTTCCGAGATTTTGTGTGGGAGGTACCCGAAGGAGTAGACCTATTGAGACCATATTGCAACCTCATATTACTCTGGTAGAAAGTTTACGCTATACAAAGTATGGACCAAATCGGTCACTCCCTTCAAGAGTTATCGTGCGCACAAACTTTTCGAACATTTTCGAACTTTTGTGGGGGAGGTACCAGAAGGAGTGAAACGATATAGCCCATCTTCGAACTTAAACTAAGTTTGGGCAAAATATTACGAAAGCCAAAACTTGAACCGAATCGGTTCATCCGTTCGAGAGTTATCGTGCGCTCTAGCCAGACAGGCAGACAGACAGACGGACGGACATTGCTCAATCGACTCCAAATTTTCTGAAACACATTTCGTGCAAACATACTTGGTGTCTAAAACCGTTATTTCGATGAGGCACATTTTGTCCGTATGAAAGTGTATATACCCTCGGTAGCATAAATGCTGAGGGTATAAAAATGATCACTAGATACCTTTTAAATATAAAATACCACACCAGAGGTCGTTTTATGGTAAGAAGAGCTCACTAGAGGGCTTTACAATGAAAGCTTTAAAAATTAAAGAAGATTTCACTAGAGGCTTTTCTTAGCTATGATAAGGGTAAAAAGATCTCTTTAGAGGCTTTTGAATAAAAGGACAGGTCTGTTTTTCCAGATGTCTTTGTAAGTAAGCGATGTCTCACCAAGGGCCTTTCTAGGATAAGAAGGCCTCATTAGAGGGCATTCTAAGGTAAATAGAAGTCACTGAGGGTATTTTAAATAAAAGAAGAAAAACCTCACCAGAAGTCAGAGGGTGTCAGAGAGCCTTTTTATAGAAAGAAGACTTCAGTTAAGGACATTCTAAAAAAAATAAGACCTCGCCAGCTGACTTTATGATATATGAAGACATCACCACAGAACTTTCCAACATGTTTGCTAGACAGCAAAAAATACTCATTACAAAACCCCTTACCAACCCCTTATTTTTAACAAGTGTAATTTTAATTGGTAATTTTTTGCCCACTAAAATAAGTTGTTAAAGAAATTGTTACTAAAAGTCGTAAGTACTTCTTTAACTACTTATTTTACGTGAAACAACAGATTTTTTTTCTCAAATACAATCAATTTCTTTGTAAAAAATATAAATTTGCTGTGGGCAAAGCAACTGTAGTTGGGTTGCTATCCATAATCGACCCCTAAATGATTAAAAGGGATAAAATAAAATTCGAATTCTGCTGGCGAATAATTCGTGGCAATCAAAGCAAAGTGTCATATAAACGGAGCTTTCATACCATAGAAATGGTCCTTCCTTGTCCACTCCAAATTAAATGTTTTTTTCCGTGAAAATTTTAATGTCGTTTTAGTATCTATAATTTGTTTCTTTGTTTAAATATTCAATAAGGTTCACGATGATGAGTGTTTTAACATGACCAGGTACTGCCTAAGTCATCAGAGATTAGGTTCAAAATTTCTTCCGAGTTTTGTTAGACTTGTCTGAACAAAATCTGAACTATTTTCTTTGGACACGTATACTACGATGAAACAAAACTTATCTCGGAACCATGGAACAGAATTTACTCTGAACTCATAATAAATTTAAAATCGTGATAATATACTTAAATATTTTCTTTTCCTGCAGTTCAATTCAATGATTGAATATTAAAATCAAACGTTGCATGTTTGGTATTTTGAAGAGAAAATTCTCAGAATTTTTTTCTCCAGGACTTTGCAAATTTTCTAAAATTAATTACTCTTTTTCATGCTTTTCGTAACTTCCATTATTTTCCGCTGGCTTATCAAATTGTGTAACCTACATAAAAATTCACGGAACATAAAGCACTCTTTCCTTATGCCAAAATGTTTTTGCACAAAACAAGGGAAATGAAGAAACACATTTTTCGAATGAGTTCATTTTAATATCGCTACAAGAAACTTGGTATGTCCTTAAATATTTTGCTTAGCATATCCCTCCCTTTTCTCCTCAAATGACATCTACACTTTACGCGAGAAAAATGGTTACACAAATTCCACAATAGGATGTGTCATTGCCCCTGTTATCCGTGATGTAAGCTAAGCCAACCAATGTCGTTGCTGTTGTCAAAAGTAACAAAAATGCACAGCTAACTGGTTGTGTCTAACCAAGTGTCTTACTGACTGCCTGCCTAACTGACTGTCAGTCAAGTCGGACTGAATATGTATTTCGAAATACAAATGGGATTTGTTGAATGTTTTTCGACATTTGAATGAACAAAATTAAGAAGAAGAAGAATGTTTAATGTACATGCTATGCTATGCCTAGGAACACAGTGAGTGAGTACCGCATGCCACTCCACGGCATAATGTTCGCATTTCCTTTTTTGTGTTTTTGGTAGGGAGGATTGTTGCTCCTGCCAAATGGATTTTTGTTATATATTAAAATTAGACTATTACACAATTTCCCAAAGTATTTGGTGTCACAATGAGTGAGGATGTGTGTGTTTTTTGGGTGTCTGTGACTATGTCATTTGTTGTCATTTGGTGTTTCCTATAGCTCTTCCTTCTTCAACTGCTTTTTGCTTGTTGTGGTGCTAATGATGACATTTCTTTTTGGTATCATTGTTCAAAATATTTCTTATGTTAATGCTGTAACGGAATTTTAAATATCCTTCATTGGAAAATTAATACAACCACAACAAATTGAAGCTAAAATACATACATAAATTATAATTTACATTTTATTAAGTTTTGCGAAAGTGTAAGGAAGTGGGGGAGGGGATTGATAGTAAGATTAATGGCATTTTAATTTTTTGCTTTGTAAAATAACAATTGGATTTTAATGATCCATTATAGCTCGTAAAAATGCTATTAATGGAATCTGTGAGACCGAGTGATATAAAGTTGGAAACAATTAATTATGAGAAAAATGAATCCATTCGGTAGCGGGAACTAACGAAAGTTTCTTTTATGAAAAGTAGTTATCTGTTATTATTATTTTATTTAATGTTAATCTGGACGCTTCTGGTCGAATTTGATTAAAAAAATCATCATACCTTTCATTTAGAAGGCATTCAGAATTTGTTCAGAAATGTCGGTAAAATGTCTGATAATATTTTTACTTTGAATAAATACTCTCAGCCTTTGACTGCACCAACACAAAAGTAAAGCAGTAAGGAAATGATCAAAGTCGGGCGGGGCCGACTATATGATACCCTACACCACTGTGAATATGTAAAATATATACAATGGGAGCTGTATCCAAATTTTAACCGATTTCGATATAATTTTGCACATTTATTTTCAGACCGAATTCAGTCACACATTCCAAATTTCATTGAAATCGGACTTATATAGCGTGTTTGGTACAGAAAATACGTGAAATCGGCCGAAAATATATATGGGAGCTATATCCAAACCTAAACCGATTTCGATATAATTTAGCACACTTATTTCTAGACCGAATTCAATCAAACATTCCAAATTACAATTAAATCGGACTTATATAGCGTGTTTGGTGCAGCAAATACGTCAAATCGACCGATAATATATATGGGAGCTATATCCAAATTTGAACCGATTTCGATATAATTTGGCACATTTATTTCCAGACCGAATTCAGTCACACATTCCAAATTTCATTGAAATCGGACTTATATAGCGTGTTTGGTACAGAAAATACGTGAAATCGGCCGAAAATATATATGGGAGCTATATCCAAATCTAAACCGATTTCGATATAATTTAGCACACTTATTTCTAGACCGAATTCAGTCAAAGATTCCAAATTTCATCAAAATCGGACGTATATAGCGGGTTTGGTACAGAAAATACGTGAAATCTGCCGAAAATATATATGGGAGCTATATCCCAATCTGAACCGATTTCGATATAATTTAGCACACTTATTTCTAGACCGAATTCAGTCAAAGATTCCAAATTTCATCAAAATCGGACGTATATAGCGTGTTTGGTACAGAAAATACGTGAAATCGGCCGAAAATATATATGGGAGCTATATCCCAATCTGAACCGATTTCGATATAATTTGGCACATTTATTTCTAGACCATCACACATTCCAAATTTCATCGAAATCGGAAATATATAGCGTGTTTGGGACAGAAAATGCCTGAAATCGGCCGAAAATATATATGAGAGCTATATCCAAATCTGAACCGATTTCGGTATAATTGGGCACACTTATTTCTAGACCGAATTCAGTCACACATTCCAAATTTCATCGAAATCGGACGTATATAGCGTGTTTGGTGCAGCAAATACGTGAAATCGGGCAAAAATATATATGGAAGCTATATCCAAATCTGAACCGATTTTCACCAAAAGCAATAGCGTTCTTCCTATGGCTAAAAAAGTTATAGTCCCCAATTTTCAGCTAAATCGGACAAAAAATGCTACCTGTACGTTGCGAAAAAAAATACATGGACATACGGACATACGGACGGACATGCATAAATCGACTCAGAAAGTGATTATATGTATATCCCCAAAAGGAACTATGGGTCTATTTCGTTTCATTTTGTATGTTACATACAAATGCACAAAGACATAATACCCCTTACCACAGTGTGGGGTAGGGTATAAAAAAGCGAGGGCCTCTATGCAAGAAGTTAGTAAACTGACCTTAAATTGGATTAAAGCGCAAAAGTGTTGAACTTCTGATGAGGGGGTAGCTGAAGGAATGGAACGACAAGTCCATCTTAAAACAACATATCATTTTTTGATGTTATTCTGGACGAATTGACAATTTTTGTGCTTCTGTTCGAAATGAATCAAACTATTTCTTTATATATTTATTTTAGAAGCCATTCAGAATTTGTTCAGAAATGTCGCTAAAATGTCTGATAATATTTTTTACTTTATTCAGACGTGGCCTACATCTAAATATCATCAGCCTATGTCTGCACAAACAGTAAGTTTTGGAAGTAAAACGAAGCCTGGGCCTGTATGCAAGGAATTAGTTAAGTGACCTTAAATTGGATTAATGCGCAAAAGTGTTGAACTTTTGAGAAGGAGGTAGCTGAAGAAATGGATACGCAAAGCAATTTTAAAACTGCATATAATTTTTTTATGTTATTCTCCACGAATTCACTGTACTGTATAATAGATCAAAAAATTTCTTCATATTTTTCTTTTAGAAGGCATTCTGAATTTGTTCAGAAATGTCGGGAAAATGTCTGATAATATTTTTAACTTTATTCAGATGTGACCTATGTATATTGGTTGCAAAAATATTTTGTTAAAAAATTCAACAAATATTTTTAAAGAATCCAAAAATATTTATTTGTTGCCAAAAATATTTGAAAAAAAACAATAATATTTATATGTGGCAAAAATAGTTCTTTGCTGCCAAAAATATTTTTTTAAAAAAATTAAAAAAAATATGTATTTATGGCATGAATACTTTTTTTAAATCCAAAAATAATAATTACCTAAAAATATATTTTTTAAAAAATAATAAAAACAAGTAAAAAAGTATCAGTCGGCTTGGCCGACAGAGATATACCCTCAGCCTGTGTATATTGAAAAAATTTTTTCCCAAAAAAACGCATGTATTTAGGGAATTTTGGGCGTTTGAACTGACAAAAATGTTGATTAGTATTAGAGATCAAAAGTTTTGCGGAGGAGATACTAAAAGGAATGGATCTCCAGCCACTACATATGGCACCATAGGGGTTTTGTACAACTTCAGGGATGTTTGTCAAGAAGTATGGACTTGCCCCTGAAACAACTTTTACCATCGCAATTGAGGCAGCGAATGCAAGTTGCTTCAACAAAAATCAAAGTGATTCGAAAGCAGGTCTTAAAGTGAACATGTATCCGAAATTTTGTGTGGGAGGTACCGGATGGAGTGGACAAATATAGTCCATATTTGAACCTGATCTATATCTGGTAGATATATTAAGATGTGTAAAGTATGGTCCAATTCGGCCACTCTCTTCAAGAGTTATCGTACGCACAATTTTACCGAACATTTTTGAACTTTTGTGGGGGAGGTACTTGAAGGAGTGGACCGATATGGCCTATCTTCGAACTTAAACTATGTTTGGACAAAATATTACTAAGACCAAACTTTGGACCGAATCGGCAGACCTGTTCGAGAGTTATTTTGCCCTCCAACCTCCTCACACGGTGTCATGGGGGTTTTTTGCAACTTTCAGGCTATTTTCTCAGGAAGTATGGACTTGCCCTGATGAAACTTATACCGTCGTATGGAGGGCAGTAAATACAAGTTGCTAAAGCAAAAATCAAAGCGATTCGAGAGATGGTCCTAAACTGAACTTTTCCAAATTTTTGTGTGGGAGGTACCCGGCGGAGTGGACCAATTGAGTCCATATTAAAACCTGATCTAAGTCTGGTACACGCTCCACGATGGGCAAAGTATGGACCATATCGGTTACTCCCTTCAAGAGTTATCGTGCGCACAAATTTTCCGAACATTTTCGAACTTTTGTGGGGGAGGTACCGGAAGGAGTGGACCGATATAGCTCATCTTCGAACTTAAACTAAGTTTGGGCAAAATATTACGAAAGCCAAAATTTGAACCGAATCGGTTCATCCGTTCGAGAGTTATCGTGCGCTCCAGCCAGCCAGACAGACAGACGGACGGACATTGCTCAATCGACTCCAAATTGTCTGAAATACATTTCGTCCAAACATACTTGGGGTCTAAAACCATTATTTCGATAAGGCACATTTTGCCCGTATGAAAGTGTATATACCCTTCATAGCCTAAAGGCTGAGGGTATTAGTGGCCAAACAATATCTAAAAAAAAGTACTAAAATATATTTTTTCTAAAAATGCAAAAATATGTTTAAAATTCAGTTGAATTATATTTAAAATTGTACTTCATGTTTTCAGAAAAAAAAGGAATTCATTGTTTTATATCTTAACTAACTAATTTAAAACTTGTTTGTTGAAGTCACTTCAACACCTATAATATCTACAGTCTCGTTTCTTACGTCGTTTGTTAAGCAAACTTTGACACACAATCCATGCAATTTATATGATGATATCGAGTTCCGTTTCGAAAATAGATGCAGAAGCATCCAAGTCTCCCGAAATACAAGGGCCAGCTTTGTCAAATCAATCACATGTCCATATGACAGCAAATATATCGTGACCTATAATATCTACAGTCTCGTTTCTTACGTCGTTTGTTAAGCAAACTTTGACACACAATCCAGGCAATTTATATGATGATATCGAGTTTCGTTTCGAAAATAGATGCAGAAACATCCAAGTCTCAAGAAATACAAGGGCCAGCTTTGTCAAATCAATCACATGTCCATATGACAGCAAATATATCGTGACCTATAATATCTACAGTCTGGTCAAAAATGGCCAAAATTTTAAATTTTTTAACTATTTTTGTATTATTCAAAATATATTTTTGCCACATATAAATATTTTTGTATTTTTTAAAAAATACTTTTTGGCAGCAAATAAATATTTTTGTTTTTATTTAAAATAATTTTTTGAATTTTCTAACAACATATTTTTGGCAATTTTTGAAATTGTTTAATAAATAAATGTGGCAAAAATTATATGTTAAAAAATTTCAAAACATATTTTTAAAAAATTCAAAAATATTTATTGGCTGCCATTTGTTCTAGACTATCAATATTCAAAACCTAACCTAACTAGAAGCTTATTTTATGGGTATTGTTGTATTTTTGCAATTCAATATTTTAATTGAACTGACGATAAGTCACTATGATTGCCCTTTGGTAATTAAAAGAAAAAAATACTAAATCCATCATCAATGGCGCTGCGATTATTGATCTTGTTGAACGAAGAACCCCTTTCAAACGAGAATGACCACAATATCCCCCATTGCTCTGGTGGCCTAATTTAAAAACCCTCTGGATTACGTTGCTAATGACGCCAATACATTTTTGTCCCGAGCCATCAAATGCAAAATGGTAATTTGTAAATGCTACAATTTTCTCTCTATGATGAGATGACGATGATGGGGGTTACATGTTTTTTTTTGTCATACCAATAAGAGGCCTAGCCGTCGCCATATGGTGCTGGTGGTCATTTGAATCCAGATTTCTTTAATTAACTGGGAGATGCATAAAATAATTGAGCCACATCGGTTTCATGGAGATTCGTTATTTTGTTTCAGCTGCAATTGAGAAAAGCCGTTCCTCCCTCCAGTTTTTATATCACAAAATTTATATTGGCGCCTCTTCTGCTGTGTGCGGTTTTCAGATAAAGAAGTACATGCGAATGAACTTTGATAACTTTTGGTTTCATAAAAAAGGAACAGCACATCTGTTGCTGTTTGAAGTTCTAATTTAAATATTGAATTGGTGATATTTAAATTCAAATCACCACAAATTTGTTGTCCTTTATTTTCCTACAGATATAAATATTTGTTCCTTTTACGGCATGAAATTAATTCGCCAGGAACCAAAAAAATTGCCTCATTTTCCATTTCATGTTTAAAGGTAATTTTATACTGCACAACAATAAGTCAGAAAAAATAACCCACAAAAATTAAGCTCCTTAACTGCCAGGAAAAAAAATAAACTTAAAGAACATTCAACTCGGAATTGTTAACTCTAGCATTTGTTCTAATAATACCCTCAGGTATTCAAATTCAAATGTGGCAAGAAAAGCAACACACCCAAAATTCTAAAGTTGTTCATATTATTTTAATGGTATACTAACATCTGATAAACGTAGAGTGATGGGCTGAAATGGGGTGAGTGGGTGGCTTTGTTGTTCCCTCAGTTTCGTTTTAACCAAGTGTGCAACCTCGAAAAAGGTCCTTTACCTTTTTCAAGGAACAACAAAACATGATAACGGCAACGTAACAAAACTTCTCCACACTCCACATTATCTTGGGAATTTCCAAAGCCTTCTCTGTTTTCATTGCATTCCCCCGACACTCCATGGAAGTGTCATAATTCTGAAAGGATTTGTAAAAATAATTTTCCTGCTTGCGTGCCATGTAGATTTGAGGAAAATAAGTTGTATTTCTTTTTGTGGGATTAATTTGTTTTTCACCCAAAGATAACATGCAAATACCTTATGGCTTTGCAACACGCTCGAGAATGATAAGCTGTGTGTGTTAAACTTATATTGAGTGCCAAACTTGGCAGTCCCACCCATGTGTGCAGGATAATATTAAGGATATAAACGATATGCTTTAAGGAAATGACGCGATTTTATTACTTTTCTTGATGCCATGGGAGTGTAACACTTTTGTTTCCAGGCTTGATTTATTTTCTTTTTTGTCATCCAAAGGACAATGATCCTTGGGAAGAAGTATTCGGAGGTTAGGTGAATTATATACCTAAAAATTTTTACTTAAAATGTGGAGAAGTTTGGAAGGAGATTTTCCTAATATGTAGATCCTCAAGACATACAGATTGGAAATAATACGCAATGAATTTCTCAATTCTATTGCTTTACATTAGCAGAAGTTAGGAAGCAATTTTTATTAAAATTGCCCATATATGTATAATAATTCCTTAAGCTTGTTATTTTGCAAGCATAGAATTCCATCACTTGTTTTACGTCCGCATAGATGAACTTTACAATAAATGTGCGGGCGCCAGAGACTCTCTCCGTCGACTAAAAATATAGAGGCACTCGAGCATTTACTCCAAAATTTCCCTCAGACTGTTTGCGACTGTTTCTTTAAGTTGCAGTCGCTTAATATACCTGATGGGCATTTCACTTTGTTAAGTAGGAGTAAGGAAAAAGATTTGAGGAGAACAAGTTGATACTTGAACTCCGATGCGGCACAGATCAGAATCCCTTCAGATTTTGGTCAAACAAGACTGAGCACGATCAAGAAATTTCAAATATTGCTGGAAGTGCTTTCCATACCGAATGAGCGAAAAGAAAGATAGATCAGAATTCCCTCAGATTTTGTTCAGACATGTCTGAAAAAGGCCAAAATAAGCGGTCATATACGATTCTGCATCAGATTTCGATCTAGTTTAGCAAGAGCAACTTGCGGAACTTGATACTTGAACTAAGTTGCGACACAGTTCAGAATACCTTCATATTTTGGTCAGACACGTCTGAATCCGATCAAGAAAGTTGAAAGAACTGCTTGAACATTAAATCTTCTAGTTCAGAATTCCTTCAGATTTCCCTCAGACATGTCTGAAAAGACAAAATCAGCGGTCATATACGATTCTATACCCAGCATCTAATTTCGACTTGATTTAGTAGGAGAAAGGAGGAACATCTAAGGTGCGAAACTTGATATTTAGCTCCGTTTCAGTACAATTCAGAATTCCTTTAGATTTCTGTCAGACAAGTCTGAGACCGACACAGAATTTTTAAAAAGTTGCTTGAAATGATTTCCTTTCCGAATGAAACATATAATCTTCAAGTTCTGGAAATTGTTTCCATCTCAAATGAACGAAAAGAGAAAAACAAAATCTTCTAGCATGTGAGAGTTCCTTCAGATTTTGGTCAGATATGTCTGAAGAAGGCCAAAATAAGCGTTCATACATTCTTCATCGAGTATTGAGAGAGATTCTGCTAAATGGTATCTATTTCCTACACATCTTCGCATAACCCAAAGTACTCAACAAATGCCTTCACCTCAACAATAGGTCACGTACAGTTAAGTTACGGTGCAGCTCAGAATCGTCTCAGATTTCGATCAGACTAGTCTGAGACCGAGAAAGAAATTCCAAAAAGCCGCTTCAAGTGTTTTCCTTCTCTAATGAATAAAAATAAACATAAAATTGTCTAAAACTCGTTGCGACCCAGTTCAGAATACCTTCAGATTTCGGTCAGGCACTTTTGAGTCCGATCAAGAAATTTAAGTGTTTTCCTTCACGAATGAACAAAAGAATAAGCATAAAATCTTCTAGCAAGTAGTTGAGAATTCCTTCAGATTTTGGTTAGAAATTTCTGAAAAAGGTGAGATATGGGGCCATATACGATTCTGATCTTATTTAGTAGGAAAATGGAAGATGTTTTAAGTTGCGAAACATGATCGGCGAACTTCTCCGTTGCAACGCAGTTTCGGTTTCGGTCAAACAAGTCTGAGTGCGATCAAAAAATGCCTAGTATTGTATCCAATGCTTAAAATGTTTACCTTCCCCGAACGAGCGAAAAGAGAAACATAAGAACTGTTAGCATGTAGATCAAAATGTCTTCAGATTTCGTGCAGACATGTCTGAATATGCAAAATCAGCTGTTATATAGGATTCTATGCTTTGCAAACTAATTTCAATTTGCTTTACTAGGAAGAAGGAAGAAGATCTAAGGTGCGAAACTAGAAACTTTAACTCCATTGCAGCACAATTCAGAATTTCTTTAGATTTCCGTCAGATAAGCCTGAGACCGATCAAGAAATTTCAAATATTGGATCAAGTGCTTAAAGTATTTACCCTCCTTAAATGAACGAAAAAAGAAACATAAAATAGCTTAGCCTGTAATTCAGAATTCCTTTAGATTTCCCTCAAAAATCTATGAAAAGGCTAAAACATGGACCGGATAAGCCTCTATATCCTGCAACTGACTCCGATCTTGACAAGTAGGAGTAATGAAAAAGCTAAGGCACGGAACTAGACACTTCAAATAAGTTGCAGCATAGAATCTGTTCAGACAAGTCCTGGGTTCGATCAAGAAATTTCAAATATTGAATCAAGTGTTCGAAATGAGGGAAAAGAACAACATAAAATCTTCTAAAATGTAATTCAGAATTCCTAAAGATTTTGTTCAGACATGTCTGAAAATGCCAAATATGCCGTAATATATGCTGTTATACCCTGCATTTAATTCTGACCTTGTTTTATATGTACCGAGAAGAAGATCAAAGGCGCAAAAGTTGATACTTAAATAAATTGCCCACACTTCAGATAATCTTCAAATTTCGTTTATACAAGTCAGAGTCCGATCAAGAAATTTGAAATTTTTGATATAGTGCTATATGTGTTTAAATTTCTCCGAATGAGCAAAGAGAGAGAGAGAAAAATGTCTCCTATAGTGGAATTCTGTAACTCATTTTTTGACTTACCGACAAAAATCGATAAAATTAAATTTCTTATAATTTCGGTAATTAACGAAATTTTTCGGTAAGCTAACAACCAAAATAAAGCTGTCGCTAAGTCCTACCGATAGCAACAGTGTTGACAACTTTTAGTAATACTTTTCATTCATAATTTTGCGTTTTTATTTTACCTTAAAAAAAGTGTTATAGAATACCACTACTCATCTACATCAGAATTTCTTTAGATTTCGTGCAGACATGTCTGTGATGACATATAAGCCTCTATATCCTTCATTGGGGTATGTTTTACCACCGAAAAAGAAACCAGTCACCACCAACTAACCATATATTGGACAACATCTTCTGAAATCTTTCTCCCAAAAGTTAACAATTGTCACTTAAGTGCAGTTCAAGTCTTGTTCGAAGATTGTTTTCAAATGTTCATCGAAGGTAGTCCTTGTAATTCTGATTACACCGATATAATTATTTTTTCGCGGGCAAGTCCATGCTTCTCCACATAATGACCCAAAAGCTCTAAAAAAATCCTACAGTGACTAACTAAAATTACTGATTGGAATGATAACTATCTAAAGGAGTGACTTACAAAATTATATCCAGTGTTATGATAGACTTGTCGCTCCATTCCTTCAAGTACTTCCTCATCAAAAGTTCAACACTTTTGCACTTTAATCCAGTTTAAGGCAACTTCTTTTTAATTTCCAAAAGTTACCGGTTTTTTTGTACAGTCATAGGCTGAAGGTATTTAGATGTACATATATTTTTGAAATTTTTTAAAAAATATATGTGCCAAAAATATTTTTTTTAAAAAAATTAAATACTTACAATAGTTTTTATAAATCCAATAATAACAACTTGCAAAAAAATATATTAAAAAAAATCGAAAAAAAAATATTTATTGGTGACCAAACAATATCCAAACCAAGTCCTAAAATATGTTTTTCTAAAAATCCATAAATATTTATAAAAAGAGATATTGAAGGCCAACATAATTTTTTAAAAATTCAAAAATGTTTATTGGTGGCAAACATATTTTTCCAAAAATATATATTGGTTGCCAAAAATATTTTTTTTTAAATTCCAATTTGGTTGCAGTCAAAAATATTTTTTAAAACAAAAAAAAAAAAAATATTGTGGCATGAATACTTTTTTTAAAATGCAAAAATAATAATTAGCTTAAAATACATATATTTTTTAAAAAAATCAAAAAAAAAAAATTTTTTTTGATGTACAAACAATAAAAATTCCTAAAATATTTTTCTACAAATTTAAAAATATTTATACAAAGATATTGAAGGCCAAAATATTAAAAAATATTTATTGGTGAGAAAAATATTCTTTAAAAATCCAACAATATTTATTTGTTGCCAGTCAACAATTATATCTCATGGTTATTTTTTAAGTAAAATATTCATCCCAAAAATATATATATATATATTTTTTTTAATTTTTAAAAAATATTTTTGGCAGCATATAAATACTTTTGGATTATTTAAAACTATTTTTGAATTCCTTAAAATATTTTTTTTTATAATATTGAAACATATTTTTTAAAAATAAATATAAATATATTTTATAACAAAAATATATATTTTAAAGAATTCAAAAATAATTTTGTTTTTTCAAAATAGTCTGGCTTTATCCCATTGTTGTTGTTTTATTAATTCAAAACAACTAATTTATTAATGGAAAAAGTTTGGCATTGTTCGCCAAAAATAGTTTTAAAAATTCCCAAAGTATTTGCGAAATTGTTGGAAGCGAGTTAGAAGAATGAAATGTTCTGCAAAAAGATTCGCCAATCGATTTGACTGAAGACATGTCACCTCAAAATGCAGCTACAACAACGCCAAACAGAGATATGGAGCTATTTTCCTAAGTATTATAGGGAAAAAATTAAAAACTTCATCGCGCGATATCTCAGAAACTTGACCTATGGCGAAAAATTCCTTTTGGGTTCTTAGTATACTCATCAAGGACCTTCTTATCCAAAAGAAATTGTCCACCCCCCCCAGACTTTGAGTTCCATTTTGTGTCACAGTGTGATCAGACAATATTTAAGCAATATTTATTACGAAGGCCAACATATTTAAAAAATTCAAAAATATTTATTCGTGCCCAAAATATTCTTTAAAAAATCCAACAACAATCTTTCTGGACCGCAACGGAGTAGTTTCAGTATCAAGTTTCGCGTCTTAGATTTTATTCCTTATTCCTTCTAAACAATGTTGGAATCAGATGCAGGGTATAGAAGCTTAAATTAGCCTTTATTAGACCTCCTTCAGACATGTCTGTACGAAATCTGAAGAAATTCTGAACTAAATGCTAAAAGGTTTGATATTTATTTTTTGTTTATTCGCCACGGAAAAAAACTTCAAGCATTTGAATTAATATTTGAAATTTATTGATCGGACGCAGACTTGTCTGACGGAAATCTGAAGAGATTCTGAAATGTTCCACAACTGAATTTAAGTGTGAAGTTTTGCGCCTTTGATATTCTTCATTACTCCCGCACAATGTCGAAATTAAATGCAGGGTATAGAAGCTTAACTGAAGCTTATTTGACTTTTAACAGACATGTCTGAACAAAATCTGAGGGAATTCTAAATTACAGATTTTATTTTTATTTTTTGTTTATTAGCGAAGGAAACGCTTCAAGCAACTTTTAGAAATTTCTTATTCGGACTCAGACATATCTAACCGAAATCTAAATAGATTCTGAAGTTATTTCAAGTATTAGGTACCACATCATAGACCAGAATTGTTGTAGAATTATTTACCGATCATTTTCACTTGAAAAATGCAGGGTATATAAGCTTATCAGACCGCTTGACCTTGTTCAGACATGTCTGACCAAATTCTGAAGGATATTTTGTTTCTCTGTTTGCTTATTGGGAAAGGGAAACATTTGAAGCACTTGAATAATTTTTTTTTTTAAATTTCATGATCTCTATAGGATCCGCAAATAAAGAAGAAGATCGGGTTCAGATTTGTCTGACCGAAATCTAAAAGAATTTTGAACTGTGCCACAATGGAGTTCACGTACACAGAAAAAAAATCGGCGATAAAAAAATTATCATATTGACGAAATTCGATAAAATTATTTGATACAATAAAATTTTAATATTGACTAAAGTATTTATCGATTTTTTTATATTGAACTGATAAAATATTTCAAATATTGACATATCAAGCAAAATATGATAAAATATATAAATATTGATAAATATTTTTGTCAATAGGGGAAATATTTTATCATTTGTGTTTTTACTTTGTGATCAAATAATTTTATTGAATTTTGTCAATACGACAATTTTTTTATCGCCGGAAAATCGATAAATTTTTGATTGAATCTTTGAATTTTATTATCAAATGGCTAAATTTTTTTCTGTGTAGCAAGTTCAGATTTAATTCATATTATTTGCTAATAGACATTTTTGTGATAATTTTGAATGTTTTTCGCTTTACATCTTTCATAACATTTCTGATCGGTTTCAGACATGTTTGATCAAAGTCGAATGGAATTCTGAATTTCATGTTACAAGTTTTTCTGTTTCTCTCTCATTCATTCTTTTTAATTATGGCACTGCAGCTACCATATTAATCAAACATTTTATTTGAAGTCTATGACCGGATTCAGATTTGTCTGTCCAAAATCTAAAAGGATTTTGAACTGTGTCACAATGCTGTTGTTCAAGTATTAAGTACAGTTCGAATTCAACTCGAATTTGCTGAGAGATATTTTTGTGCTTATTCTGAATGGTTTCTTTACATGTTTCATAAAATTTCTGATCGATTTCAGACAAGTCTGACCGAAATACATACCAAACAAATTTATATGTCTCTTTTTGGAATTTTTTTTTAATTACGGCACAGCAAATATTCGCTGGGCAAGTATTGTCCTAATAACTGGATTGAACCGATTTGATTACCATATTCAAACAATCCATTCAATATTTGAAATATCTTAATGGGGTTCAGATTTTTCTGACCAAAATCTGAAGAGAATTTACCATATTCAAACAATCCATTCAATATTTGAAATATCTTAATGGGGTTCAGATTTGTCTGTCCAAAATCTGAAGGGATTCTGAATTGAGGCACAAAGAGATTATGTGTCAAGTTCTCTCCCAAACATGTGAGAGTTTACTGATAGATACTACTCTGAATGGTTTCTGTTTTACAGGTTAAATAAAATTTATGATCGGCTTTAGACAAGTCTAAAAGAAATTTGAATAAATTCTGATCGCTTCCAAAAAGTATATCATGTGCTAAGTTCAGGCTGTTGCTATTTTTTGTGATCACTCTGAATGGGTTCTATTCTGCGTTTTTTGAGCGAATTCAGACTTTCCTGAACAAAATCTAAAATAGCTCTCATTTCAGTCAGAAAGGATAACATGCGTCAAGTTTAGTCGAATTTGCTGATAGTTTCCATTTTTTCGGGTTTCATAAATGATTTCTGTTCTAGACTTGTCTGACCGAAATCTAAAATAATTCTGATCTCTGTCACAAAAGAAGTCATGTGCCAAGTTCAGTCTGAATTCATCAGCTCGAATTTGCTTGTATTTTGGTGATTATTTTGAATGGTTTCTATTCTACATGTTTTTTGATCGGATACAGACAAGTCTCACTAAAATCTAAAAGAATTCTGATATCTGTTACAAAGGATATCACGAGCCAGCCAGTCTGAATCAGCTCGAATTCCCTGAAAGATATTGTTTGCGATCATTCTGAATGTTCTCAATTCTACATGTTTCATAAGTTTTTTGAGTGGCTTCAGACAAGTCTGACTGAAATCTAACAAAATTCTGAACTCTATCAAGTTCAGTCTAAGTTCAGCACGAATTTGCTAATGGATAATTTTTTTGCAGTTCAATCATGGTTTCAATCCGAGCTTCAGTATGAGAGAGAATTTTTGAGTTTGTTTTAGAAATGTTCAACTGCCTCTTCAGTAATTTTGGTGGGAAGGTATGGTGTAGCTTATGATAATGGGACGACTTTCTAATATTTTTCATGTACCTGAGCATTCCAAACTTATTGAAATTTTCAATGTATAGAACCACAAATGTCCAACTATCACAAATTAAAATATGTATATAAAAGCGGCGCTAAGCCCTTTTTATCTTGAATTAAAATTCTTAATTGATATATTAAGTTCTACAAAACAATTATTCCGCTACGTGATTGGCATTCTGGAGGCTTATTTAAAGAATTTAAAGCAATTATTACATTTAAATGTATTATTCATTTGTTTAAAAACGTCATAAATTAATATTACATCAATGTAAACATATTTTATAATTGGCCGGTTAAAGTTTTCAAAGAATTTTTCTTTAAATACCGAAAGGCAACTTCAACGAAACGGAAAACACGTAAACTTAAGATAAACTTATTTATTTCCGTTGCCAAAAACAAAGAATTATTGACAGAATTAAAGCCATGAAATGTCTTTGTTCTTGGAGCCAGGCCATTAAACGAAATTTGGAGCGTGTTTTTTCGGTAAGGGAGGCCCCTTTGATTAAAAGCCGGTATGCCGGTATATTCCCCCAACCATAAAAGTAAATAACAATCAACCAAGAGGTGATGATGACAATGTCCGGAACGGAAGTTAACTGACATTAAAAAATAAGTAATGCCAAGTTGCTTTCAAGAACACAAAACTTACGACGTTGAATGAATGTCTAAAGGCCTGCGTACATAAGCTGCTTTGCCTGATTGCCTTGCTTTGCTGCTTCAATAAAAAAATAAAAGAACAAAGAAGGCCGACCAAATTTCCAACTGATGGCAACCCAGTTCGAAATTTCGTCTTTATTCTATTATTTTTATTACGTCAGAAATGAAGCAGGTAAGCAAGGCAATCAGGCAAAGCAGCTTATGTACGCAGGCCTTAAAACTGGGCATTTTTTGGCTGAACTTGCCTGCCTCCAAGTAGGTTTTTATTAAATTAATGGCCATAGGTATGGGCCATACAAACCATAAGACAATTGCTGATTATCTTCTTGGTACTTACCTAAAAAGAGAAGAAAAAAAGAGAGAAAGAAAAAAATCGATTAATTTTATGATTTTCGACTTAAAGTAAGAATGGTATAGAAGTAACAAAAGAAGCTATTACAAATAAGACTATTAGTGACTACAAAAGAAGATCTAACAATAAGAACTTTCAATAGAAATTGTTTGGCAATAAGGGATGATTTCAGCCATTTAAGCTCAACGGCTATTGTTTTATTGTAAGGCAATCACACGCATCTTATAATTAAAGAAGAGAGAAGAAGTGCAAAAATGGCAGGTGATATTTGGGGCGTCTTAACTTTAAGATATGGAGGAGTGAGACGTTTTTGCCATCACGCAAAGCTCATTACAGTGGGCCTAATTAAATCTTTTTTATAATTACAAAACAAACAAAAAATCACTTTGTGATGGAAATTGAAACCTTCCTCCCCACAAAATGTTGATATCCCAGATGGTTGAATGGATGCTGCTGCCTTTGAGAGTCTTTACCAACAGCTAATTTATGGGAGGTCATTATGAGCGGGGATATCCTATGACAACAACAGTTTGTCAATTTGTTGTGTCTGTTGTCTATGTGCGGATTATTTTACATGAGGTTGCCGTCTGTTGCGCCGAAAAACATTAATTACCAGATTCAGATGTTGTGGTAATAATTAATTTCCAGATTTAGCTGTTGGAAGGAAAATCAAAAGGACTTAAAATGATTTAAAAGAAAAATAAAATCAATGAAAATGTATTTGGTAACATAAAAACTACTTGAGAAATCGGGTAGGTCCTTAGGAGGTTATCGTTTTCGTCAATTTAATGTGGTTCCTTTGATATTGGTTTGTCTCGTTGCATGCTGTGTTGGCTCCTTATCAAGAAAAACCAAATACCAAATTGTAAAGGAGAATCCTTTGTGAGCCAAAACAGCTGGAAAAACAATTTCAAAAGGAGACGACGTCGAAACAAATGCAAACATAAACAACATTGTCTCAACGGAACATTATGCCATCATTCCTTGGCCAACTCCAACAACACCACCCAACTCCACCATCATTAAGGAACACGTAATACAAGTCGTAAGTGCAGAGATTTCACAAAGTACTGCTACTGTACTTGGTTGGTGTGGAATATCAGATTTCCAATTCCTTTGTCACAATTTGATGATTTAAAAGCAGTTAAGAGCAGAGTTGAGGGCCAAACAATCCTATGCACACAAAGACGCACACACACACACACTTTTAGTAATGGAATGGAACGTCCTTGTGCCTTTTGCAAAATATATGGAGGAAAGTAAAAAAAAATCAAAACAGAACTTCCATTACAGGGTTAAAAGCCCTGTACCGAGATTTCATCATCATCATTCATTCATGTTTTTTGGGTGATTTTGTTTCTGCTCCTCTTCTTCTTTTTCTCATTTACTCCATGGAAATCATGGTTATGACTCATTCAGTTAGTCGTCTGTCAGTTGGTGGTATTTTTACCAAAGACCGACCAACCGACTTGTGGGTGGTAGGTAGGTTGGCTGCAGAAGTCACCAGCAGATTTTATTTCTCTTTATTTACCTTTAATGTTTCTACCTCAGACGCTTGTGGGGAGGCAAAAAACCATCGACAAAGTGGTGAATTTATGCTAGTCTAGGTTGTTCTGCTTGTAAAGGTATGCCGCAGCTAGAGGGGTTCGTTGACTTTGCTGGTGGGTTTGAGTGCTTGGTGGCGGCGGCTATGGATAAGCTTTTACCTTTTACATTAGGTGTATTTATGTACTACAGCAACAAATCTCACACATATTTCAATGACCTCAAATGAGAGGGGGTTATGCTTTTTCTACTTTGCTAATGAGGTCGGTTTGGAAATGTGATGGAATTTAAAAAAAAAAAAAACAAAAACAAATATTTGGTATGAGATTTTTGGTCCTTCGAAGAGAGAAGTTTTCCTATGGAAAACCATATTCAGCCAGGCTGAATACAAGTTTTCCTATGGAAATCCATATTCAGCCAGGCTCAATGCAAGTTTTCCTATGGAAAACCATATTCAGCCAGGCTGAATACAAGTTTTCCTATGGAAATCCATATTCAGCCAGGCTGAATACAAGTTTTCCTATGGAAAACCATATTCAGCCAAGCTGAATACAAGTTTTCCTATGGAAAACCATATTCAGCCAAGTTGAATACAAGTTTTCCTATGGAAAACCATATTCAGCCAAGCTGAATACAAGTTTTCCTACGGAAAACCATTTTCAGCCAAGCTGAATACAAGTTTTCCTATGGAAAACCATATTCAGCCAAGCTGAATACAAGTTTTCTTATGGAAAACCATATTCAGCCAGAGTTTTCCTATGGAAAACCATATTCGGCCAGGCTGAATAAGAGTTTTCCTATGGAAAACCATATTCGGCCAGATTGATTAAGAGTTTTCCTATAGAAAACCATATTTAGCCAGGCTGAACAAGAGTTTTCCTATTCAGCCAAGCTGAATACAAGTTTTCCTATGGAAAACCATATTCAGCCAAGCTGAATACAAGTTTTCCTATGGAAAACCATATTCAGACAAGCTGAATACAAGTTTTCCTACGGAAAACCATTTTCAGCCAAGCTGAATACAAGTTTTCCTATGGAAAACCATATTCAGCCAAGCTGAATACAAGTTTACCTGTGGAAAACCTTATTCAGCCAGGCTGAATAAAAGTTTTCCTATGGAAAACCATATTCAGCCAGGCTGAATAAGAGTTTTCCTATGGAAAACCATATTCGGCCAGGCTGAATAAGAGTTTTCCATAGGAAAACTTTTATTCAGCCTGGCTAAATATGGTTTTCCATAAAAAAAACTCCTATTCAGCCTGCCTGAATATGGTTTTCCATAGAACAACTCCTGTTCAGCCTGTTGGTTTTGGTTTTCCGTAGGAAAACTCCTTTAAAAAACTATATTCATATGGAAACCATATTCATTCAATGAAGACTACAAACGTCTTAACCTCCGTTTCCACATCCACCTCCTTAGTTTTGCGTTCATGTCTTTGGCTTTAACTAAATACATTACAGTGTAAATTTTTACGTTAGCTTTTAACTTTTTTTCCACTTTTAACATAAGTTTAGTCATCATCGCCATCACCAACAGCAAAAACATCAACATGACGAGGAAGAAGTGGGGAGGGGGTCAATATTTGCTCTCAAACAAACATGGCAAATAAAAACAAGTGCATGAATGGATGTGTGTACTCGCATAAAAAGTACTCAGATCTTTGCTTCAGTGATTTGACCCTGCACTTAACCCTTTTCAAGGATTTAAAAGTATTTTTAAGGATTATTTACCTTAACTTTGCAACCTGCATATGTAGTTTAAAGTGTAAAAAGAAACATGTTTTGAAATGTCTTTCGGCAAAAGATAACCCGCATATCCTTATTTTAAATAAAAACAACTCTATTGCCTTGCCTGTCATCAATTTTTGTATGTGTTGAATTTTCGATATATTTTTGGGTTTGGCAAAAAGGACGTTTATCGTTGATTCAATTATCCTTAATGGGTTTTGTGTGTTCCTGTTTTTTCCAATAAGCAATCTACGCAGGCAATTAAATGAATTGGGAATTTTGTAAGAACACATTTTCTAGGTAAGGATATATCACATATCCTTTGCACACCCATCATTAATTTAGATTTTATTCAAATGCCTGTCTCACAACATTATTAGCCTCCATTCCGGCAGGTTATCAATTTAGCCGAGCCACCTTTCCTTTGGGAAATTGAACCATTTATTTACTTTATTTTATTAACATGTTAAGTGGAAAATAAATAAGCCTGACAATTCACTCCAAGCTCCAAGGATTAAAATGTTTTAATTATGCGATGGATGGCCTTGCATGAAATGAGGAGGAAGTACGCATTTCAATGATGATGACAATAGCAATAGCTTCGCCCCCAGCCACATTTAAGCAATCGTCAAATAATCGCCCAAAGTACGCTTGTTACCGCTAATTTCGCATACAAATCTGTCTATTTAAAAGTAGGAAGTAAATCCTTTTGTTGTTATCCTTTTCTGCGTAGCAAAAAAACCTTGGGGAATATACGACGGTTTATTTGAAGAGTTAATGGTTGTTTAAATTGACTGCATTGTTGTAATCGGCTATACTTAACACAAGTAATGGAAACATTTCATTTTTATGTCAATGTTTCGTTAAGGTAAGCAATTCAATGTCAGGGGAACTGAAATCCATCTGGAACTCAAAGTAAATACTTTTCATAAACTTGAAAATTTCAGTAGCTCGGGTTAAAATAAAACTTTTGGTCGTTGGTTATGTAGGCGGAGAAGTATTTCAACTAAAGATCTAGAAAATGTCTGTATTTGGATCAGGGTTTTGAAACAGCTTTCCTGCAACAATGTTCAGCCATTTAAAACTCCATATCAGTGTCTTTCTATGACATAATGGGCAAAAAAATGGTTCCCACCTGCACAATTTTCTCTTCTTCATTTCCTTCGCTAACTTCTTTCCCTTTCTACCTAACTTTTAAAAATGTGTATTTATTTTATTTCAAAGACTAGTCTCAATTCCACACCTGTGTGCGATGATTTCAATTTACACATTTTTTTGTGCTGTTGTTGCCCTTAATGCACCTTGAGTCACAAAAAAGAAAAAAAAGGAACAGCAAACATTAAGCCAAACTAAGAGTTCGAGTTGTTGGCTCTGTTAACTGTTTTGTGCATACCATACGAGTACCACCAAGCCAAGATAGGAAGGTAGTTACCTCGATTCTAACAATTTGTTTTCTTTCGTTGGATGATTTTTTTTTGTTTCTTTCAATTGGCCATGTTTGTAACTCTTTAACATTTGACTTTATATGTTAAGGCGGTAAGGTTTTTATGTCTTTGGAATAAAATAACAACAAACTGCGATAATAATAAAAACCATTTTTATTGCAACAATGTTTTGTGTTTTAGCACTTTTCATGTGTGTCGTCCGCTTAGAAGTACAACTTTAGTTTTATGCATCTTTTTTTATTGTTTTTTCTTTCTTTTTGCCTTTGTGAGTCATAAAATCTACGACCGCCAACGATGTTGAAAGGGGTTGGTTTTTAAGAAAAAAAAAAAATGTTTTGAGGTGAAAAGTAACGTTAAGCTGAATCTCTAAAATAGGAGGTAAAATGGTGAGCATAAATGTCTAAACATTGAAAAAATGGGCAGTCGAAGGACCGCATTTTTATTCTCTTCTGAAAGAAAGTTTGTTTCTATAGACCCTTTTTGAAAGAAAGGGTGCTTCTATATACCCTTTCTGAATGAAAGGGTGCTTCTATAGACCCTTTCGCGAAGACAGGGTGCTTCTATAGACCCGTTCGGGAAGAAAGGGTGCTTCTATAGACCCTTTCGGGAAGAAAGGGTGCTTCTATAGACCCTTTCGCGAAGAAAGGGTGCTTCTATAGACCCTTTCGGGAAGAAAGGGTGCTTCTATAGACCCTTTCGGGAAGAAAGGGTGCCTTTATAGACCCTTTCGGGAAGAAAGGGTGCTTCTATAGACCCTTTCGGGAAGAAAGGGTGCTTCTATAGACCCTTTCGGGAAGAAAGGGTGCTTCTATAGACCCTTTCGGGAAGAAAGGGTGCTTCTATAGACCCTTTCGGGAAGAAAGGGTGCTTCTTTAGACCCTTTCGGGAAGAAAGGGTGCTTCTATAGATCCTTTCGGGAAGATAGGGTGCTTCGGGAAGAAAGGGTGCTTCTATAGACCCTTTCGGGAAGAAAGGGTGCTTCTATAGACCCTTTCGCGAAGAAAGGGTGCTTCTATAGACCCTTTCGCGAAAAAAGGGTGCTTCTATAGACCCTTTCGAGAAGAAAGGGTGCTTCTATAGACCCTTTCGAGAAGAAAGGGTGCTTCTATAGACCCTTTCGGGAAGAAAAAGTGCTTTTATAGACCCTTTCGGGAAGAAAGGGTGCTTCTATAGACCCTTTCGGGAAGAAAGGGTGCTTCTATAGACCCTTTCGGGAAGAATGGGTGCTTCTATAGACCCTTTCGGGAAGAAAGGGTGCTTCTATAGACCCTTTCGGGAAGAAAGGGTGCTTCAATAGACCCTTTCTAAAAGAAAGGGTGCTTCTATAGACCCTTTCAGAAAGAAAGGATGCTTCTATAGACCCTTTCGGGAAGAAAGGATGCTTCTATAGACCCTTTTGGAAAGAAAGGATGCTTCTATAGACCTTTTCGGGAAGAAAGGGTGCTTCTATAGACCCTTTCGGGAAGAAAGGGTGCTTCTATAGACTCTTTCGGGAATAAAGGGTGCTTCTATAGACCCTTTCGGGAAGAAAGTGTGCTTCTATAGAACCTTTCGGGAAGAAAGGGTGCTTCTATAGACCCTTTCGGGAGGAAAGGGTGCTTCTATAGACTCTTTCGGGAATAAAGGGTGCTTCTATAGACCCTTTCGGGAAGAAAGGGTGCTTCTATAGAACCTTTCGGGAAGAAAGGGTGCTTCTATAGACCCTCTCGGGAAGAAAGCGTGCTTCTATAGACCCTTTCGGGAAGAAAGGGTGCTTCTATAGACCCTTTTGGGAAGAAAGGGTGCTTCTATAGACCCTTTCGGGAAGAAAGGGTGCTTCTATAGACCCTTTCGGGAAGAAAGGGTGCTTCTATAGATCCTTTCGGGAAGAAAGGGTGCTTCTATAGTCCCTTTCTGAAAGAAAGAGTGCTTCTTTTGTCTCTTTCTGAAAGAAAGAGTGCTTCTTTTGTCTCTTTCTGAAAGAAAGGGTGCTTCTATTTACCCTTTCTGAATGAAAGGGTGCTTGTTTTGACGCTTTCTGAATGAAAGGGTGATTTGACGTTTTGACGCTTTCTAAAAGAAAGGCTGCTTCTATTGACCCTTTCTGAATGAAAGGGTGCTTCTATAGACTCTTTCGGGAAGAAAGGGTGCTTCTACAGACCCTTTCGGGAAGAAAGGGTGCTTCTATAGACCCTTTCTCAGAGAAAGGGTGCTTCTATAGACCCTTTCGGGAAGAAAGGGTGCTTCTATAGACCCTTTCGGGAAGAAAGGGTGCTTCTATAGACCCTTTCGGGAAGAAAGGGTGCTTCTATAGACCCTTTCGGGAAGAAAGGGTGCTTCTATAGACCCTTTCGGGAAGAAAGGGTGCTTCTATAGACCCTTTCGGGAAGAAAGGGTGCTTCTATAGACCCTTTCGGGAAGAAAGGGTGCTTCTATAGACCCTTTCGGGAAGAAAGGGTGCTTCTATAGACCCTTTCGGGAAGAAAAGGTGCTTCTATAGACCCTCTCGGGAAGAAAGGGTGCTTCTATAGACCCTCTCGGGAAGAAAGGGTGATTCTATAGACCCTTTCGGGAAGAAAGGGTGCTTCTATAGACGCTTTCGGGAAGAAAGGGTGCTTCTATAGACCCTTTCGGGAAGAAAGGGTGCTTCTATAGACCCTTTCGGGAAGAAAGGGTGCTTCTATAGACCCTTTCGAGAAGAAAGGGTGCTTCTATAGACCCTCTCGGGAAGAAAGCGTGCTTCTATAGACCCTCTCGGGAAGAAAGGGTGCTTCTATAGACCCTTTCGGGAAGAAGGGGTGCTTCTATAGACCATTTCCGGAAGAAAGGGTGCTTTTATAGACCCTTTCGGGGAGAAATGGTGCTTCTATAGACCCTTTCGGGAAGAAATGGTACTTCTAAAGACCCTTTCGGGAAGAAAGGGTGCTTCTATAGACCCTTTCGGGAAGAAAGGGTGCTTCCATAGACCCTTTCGGGAAGAAAGGGTGCTTCTATAGACCCTTTCGGGAAGAAAGCGTGCTTCTATAGACCCTTTCGGGAAGAAATGGTGCTTCTATAGACTCTTTCGGGAAGAAAGGGTGCTTCTATAGACTCTTTCGGGAAGAAAGGGTGCTTCTATAGACCCTTTCGGGAAGAAAGGGTGCTTCTATATACCCTTTCGGGAAGAAAGGGTGCTGTTATAGACCCTTTCGGGTAGAAAGGATGCTTCTATGGACCCTTTCGGGAAGAAAGGTTGCTTCTATAGACCCTTTCGGGAAGAAAGGGTGCTTCTATAGACCCTTTCGGGAAGAAAAGGTGCTTCTATAGACCCTTTCGGGAAGAAAGGGTGCTTCTATAGACCCTTTCTAAAAGAAAGGGTGCTTCTATAGACCCTTTCTAAAAGAAAGGGTGCTTCTATAGACCCTTTCTAAAAGAAAGGGTGCTTCTATAGACCCTTTCTGAAAGAAAGGGTGCTTCTATAGACCTTTTCTGAAAGAAAGGGTGCTTCTATAGACCTTTTCTGAAAGAAAGGGTGCGTCTACAGACCTTTTCTGAAAGAAAGGGTGCCTCTATTGACGCTTTCTGAATGAAAGGGTGCTTCTATTGACGCCTTCTGGAAGAAAGGGTGCTTCTATTGACGCCTTCTGAAAGAAAGGGCGCTTCTATAGACCTTTTCTGAAAGAAAGGGTGCTTCTATAGACCTTTTCTGAAAGAAAGGGTGCTTCCATAGACCTTTTCTGAAAGAAAGGGTGCTTCTATAGACCTTTTCTGAAAGAAAGGGTGCTTCTTTAGACCTTTTCTGAAAGAAAGGGTGCTTCTATAGACCTTTTCTGAAAGAAAGGGTGCTTCTATAGACCTTTTCTGAAAGAAAGGGTGCTTCTATAGACCTTTTCTGAAAGAAAGGGTGCTTCTATAGGCCTTTTCTGAAAGAAAGGGTGCTTCTATAGGCCTTTTCTGAAAGAAAGGGTGCTTCTATAGACCTTTTCTGAAAGAAAGGGTGCTTCTATAGACCTTTTCTGAAAGAAAGGGTGCTTCTATAGACCTTTTCTGAAAGAAAGGGTGCTTCTATAGACCTTTTCTGAAAGAAAGGGTGCTTCTATAGACCTTTTCTGAAAGAAAGGGTGCTTCTATAGACCTTTTCTGAAAGAAAGGGTGCTTCTATAGACCTTTTCTGAAAGAAAGGGTGCTTCTATAGACCTTTTCTGAAAGAAAGGGTGCTTCTATAGACCCTTTCTAAAAGAAAGGGTGCTTCTATAGACCCTTTCTAAAAGAAAGGGTGTTTCTATAGACCCTTTCTAAAAGAAAGGGTGCTTCTATAGACCCTTTCTAAAAGAAAGGGTGCTTCTATAGACCCTTTCTAAATGAAAGGGTGCTTCTAAAAGAAAGGGTGCTTCTAAAAGAAAGGGTGCTTCTAAAAGAAAGGGAGGTTCTAAAAGAAAGGGTGCTTCTCTAGACCTTTTCTAAAAGAAAAGGGTGCTCCTATAGACCCTTTCTAAAAGAAAGGGTGCTTCTAAAAGAAAGGGTGCTTCTAAAAGAAAGGGTGCTTCTAAAAGAAAGGGTGCTTCTAAAAGAAAGGGTGCTTCTAAAAGAAAGGGTGCTTCTAAAAGAAAGGGTGCTTCTAAAAGAAAGGGTGCTTCTATAGACCCTTTCTAAAAGAAAGGTTGCTTCTAAAAGAAAGGGTGCTTCTAAAAGAAAGGGTGCTTCTAAAAGAAAGGGTGCTTCTATAGACCCTTTCTAAAAGAAAGGGAGGTTTTAAAAGAAAGGGTGCTTCTATAGACCCTTTCTAAAAGAAAGGGTGTTTCTAAAAGAAATGGTGCTTCTAAAAGAAAGGGTGCTTCTAAAAGAAAGGGTGCTTCTATAGACCCTTTCTAAAAGAAAGGGAGGTTCTAAAAGAAAGGGTGCTTCTATAGACCCTTTCTAAAAGAAAGGGTGTTTCTAAAAGAAAGGGTGCTTCTCTAGACCTTTTCTAAAAGAAAGGGTGCTCCTATAGACCCTTTCTAAAAGAAAGGGTGTTTCTAAAAGAAATGGTGCTTCTAAAAGAAAGGGTGCTTCTATAGACCCTTTCTAAAAGAAAGGGTGCTTCTGTTGACCCTGTCTGAAAGATAGGGTGCTTCTGTTGACCCTGTCTGAAAGATAGGGTGCTTCTGTTGACCCTGTCTGAAAGAAAGGGTGCCTCTATTGATGCTTTCTGAAAGAAAGGGTGCTTCTGTTGACCCTGTCTGAAAGAAAGGGTGCTTCTGTTGACCCTGTCTGAAAGAAAGGGTGCTTCTGTTGACCCTGTCTGAAAGATAGGGTGCTTCTGTTGACCCTGTCTGAAAGAAAGGGTGCTTCTGTTGACCCTGTCTGAAAGAAAGGGTGCTTCTGTTGACCCTGTCTGAAAGAAAGGGTGCTTCTGTTGACCCTGTCTGAAAGAAAGGGTGCTTCTGTTGACCCTGTCTGAAAGAAAGGGTGCTTCTGTTGACCCTGTCTGAAAGAAAGGGTGCTTCTGTTGACCCTGTCTGAAAGAAAGGGTGCTTCTGTTGACCCTGTCTGAAACAAAAGGTGCGTTTATTGACCCTTTCTGAATGAAAGGATGTTTCTATTGACGCTTGCAGAAAGAAAGGGTGCTTCTGTTGACCCTGCCTGAAACAAAAAGGTGCTTCTATTGATCCTTTCTGAAAGAAAGGCTGCTTCTATAGACCCTTTCTAAAAGAAAGGGTGCTTCTATAGACCCTTTCTAAAAGAAAGGGTGCTTCTATAGACCCTTTCTAAAAGAAAGGGTGCTTCTATGGACCCTTTCTAAAAGAAAGGGTGCCTCTATTGACGCTTTCTGAAAGAAAGGGTGCTTCTGTTGACCCTGTCTGAAAGAAAGGGTGCTTTTATTGACCCTTTCGGAAAGAAAGAGTGCTTCTGTAGACCCTTTCTGAAAGAAAGGCTGCTTCTAAATACTGATTTTTCATAATTAATATTTAGTGACCATTTCGTGGGTCATGGAAGAAAACGTGAGGTGAAACAATAATGAAATATGGATCATCACCACCATAACACAAATCAATCCAAGTCGTTCTTACCCCAAAGCCAGCTATGACTTCATATCAGCAGACATTTATGGAATTCTATGGCAGGTGTTCTCGCCAGCCAATACTTGAACACGTTCTACTAAAAGAATGTGGAAATCAAATTCAATAACAAAGCAGAAAAATATGGGGAAATAGTTAACTCAGACTCAAATGTGGAGAGGAAAGAAATTAGCAAAACAAAGGAAATACTACAAAAGAAGAAATTGGGTTAGCTGCAGATGGAGCTAGAAAAGAAGAGGAAATTATAGAAAACAACTTCCCCAAAGATCTTGCCACTCTCCCCACCATCACCGGCAATACTTGTTCCCCTTTTGCCTTTTCTTTGCCATTTTGTGTGCAAATAAAGGACAAGTGAAAACGTGTTCTTTTCCATTTCCGTTCGGATGTTAGAAGAAAAACAAACAAATTGATTTGTCACTTGTTTTCAACAACTCCCGAAAGGGGGCGCACCATGATGGACCGACCCCTTAAGAAGAAAACATGTCTTATCTATACTTAATTGTATTCCATCATCATCATCATCACCACTCTACACATGTGTGTGTGCCTTGGTTTGGTTTCATTTCCATGAAATATATGAGTCATGGCCACTGTGAGCGACGGGGTCTTTTGGGTTATGGTATGTTATGGCTTAAGGTGTTCTACATAAGAAACGTGGCAAGAAACTTGCAATTATAAATGAAAGTCTCAAAAATTAAATTATCATTAGAAATTTTATACAAGAAAATGATGACGAAGTTTGGAATAGCATGGGCGTGGGACAAACACCCCCAAATGTTTATTTGACTTTGCAGAAAGACGCATAATATTTATTATGAGGGTGGGTGTTTTGCTGTTTCTTCATCACTGCCCTCTCTGCCTGCATATATTGCCCAATTTTGAATTCCTCCATCCAAACATAGAGTGCCACAGAACATACAACTTGATTGCGTTTTAATAAGACGTTAAGCTTGAGGCGAAAAATGCCACATGTTAGCAATTCACTTGTCTGCATTTGAGACACATAACCTCTAGCCCGCCAGCCGGCCTGGCCTGCCATTCTGCTGACAGTTGAGGGTGTTTTCTAAATTGTGCAGCCCTGCCTCCCCCGCTACTTTTCATATGCTTGTATGGATGGTGTGAATTAATGCAAATGTCTGGAGATATTTCTATTGCCATATTTTTTGGAGGTCTGTATGAAAATTTTTATTATCAATTGCTGGAATTCTGAAATTCTAATACACGCCCAAAATTATGGTGGAGGACACGCAAAAGCTTAATTAAACAAATTTAGTAATAAAAATTATTTCCGCTGCATGGTTTGTTGCTCCAAAATAACGCACTAAAGAAACGGTTTTTTTTTTTGGAAAAGGCTTAGGTCTTGATTCTAATAATCAAATACTTACTCAATTATTATTTATGGAGAGTTAATAAAAATGTAACTTACCTAAAAAGAGAAGAAAAAAGAGATAATTAATAAAAATCATTATTATCAGTAACTATTAAATACAAATTTAAATTAAAAAAATATTAAAAAATATTAATTAATTAAAAGTTATTTAATTTAATCGTTTCGGCACAATCAGTCGAACTTCTCTATAAAAAAAATATTATAATTTAATTCTTCCACAAACATCCCAGACGGGACAAAGGAGACTTCTCTCATAAAAAATATTAAAAAAATATTTTTAAAACAAATAATTACTAATAAAAATGCAATTACCCAGCAAAAAAAAGTCCTCCCAAAATCATGGGTTTTGTAAGGGCTTTTTGGCAGCCGTAACTACTCGCAAACCCCCTTTCTTCCCCATTATTTTTACAAGGGCATGTCGCACTCAGTTTGTAGTTATTTTATGACCACTAGAATAACTAGTTATTCTGTGGCCACTAGAAGTTGAAAAGTAAGTTGAAAAAAAAATCTATTTTTAGAACAGTTGATGTAGAGATTTTTTTTAATTTCATCACACTTCTTACTTTTATTTTACTTTATTTTATTTCGCTTGCTGTGTGAATTGAACACATGAACCCTCTGATTTCTAGCCAAAGACACTACATACTATGCCACGCACACAAACATTAAGGGTTGCTTAAGAACTTAAATGTGCAGTGCACATGTGCACCACGAACTGTTATTTTTTAATTAAAAAAACTCGCGTGCTGACAGTGAGCGTTGAACACACAACCCTAGGATTTATAGTCGGACACACACTCACTGTGCCACCGTCCTCATTACTTAGTGAGGAGCAAAGTAAGTAGGTTTGCCTTGTAATTTTTTAAGAAGTATCCCATTACTTTTCAGATTACTTGTAATGGGAAAAGAAGTTTGTTTACATTACTTTGTAATGGGTTACGTAATGACTACCGGATCCGAATTTTTGCTGGGTATTTAATAAAAAATAATTATTAATTAATTAAAAAGTTATTATAAATGAAACATTAATTTCAGAAAAAAAAAAAATTAATTGATAAGTAATTAATTTGTTTAATAAAAATATTTAATTAAATATTAAGAATTTGTATATTAATTTTTTTTAAAAAACTAAATTATAAATTATTTAATTAAAGTAAAACAATTGATTTTAATTGATTATTTAATTAACAAAATTATTTTAATTGGTTAAATTAATTATTAAAAATTATTTTATTAATATTTTTAATTTAATTCAATTTTAATTAAATTCAAAATTTAATTCAAAAAATTAATTAATTTAATTATCAATGAAACATTAATTTCAGAAAAAGATTAATTAATAAGTAATTGATAAAACATTGTTTTTTAATAAAAAATATTCTATTAAATATTAAGAATTATTAAACAATTATAAAAAAAATCATAAAAAAACTAAATTATAAATTAATTAATTAAAGTAAAACAATTGATTTAAATTGATTATTTAATTTATAAAATTATTTTAATTGGTTAAATTAATTATTACATATTATTTTATTAATATTTTTTATTTTATTATTAACTTCAAAATTTAATTCAAAAAATTAATTAATTTAATTATCAATGAAACATTAATTTCAGAAAAAGATTAATTAATAAGTAATTGATAAAACATTGTTTTTAATAAAAAATATTCTATTAAATATTAAGAATTATTAAACAATTATAAAAAAAATCATAAAAATATATTATAAATTAATTAATTAAAGTAAAACAATTGATTTAAATTGATTACTTAATTTATAAAATTATTTTAATTAGTTAAATTAATTATTAGAAATTATTTCATTAATATTTTTAATTTAATTATTAAATTCAAAATTTAATTCAAAAAAATTTATTAATTTAATTATTAATGAAACATTAGTTTCAGAAAAAGATTAATTGATAAGTAATTAATAACATATTATTTTTTAATATTTAATTAAATATTAAGAATTATTAAACAATTATAAAAAATCATAAAAAATATATTATAAATTAATTAATTGTTTTATTTCATTGATTTAAATTAATTATTTAATTTTTAAATTTATTTTAATTAGTTAAATTTATTTTTTAATATAATATTTTTTTAGATTAAAAAAATTAAATTATTTATATTAAAAGAATTTAAAAAAAATAATTTTTAAGATTTTTTAATAATTACTAATTGTTTATTAAATAATTTTTAATAACAAATTAAAAATGTATTAAATTAAAAAAAAATATTTAATTATTTCTTAATTCTTCATAATTAATTGTTGACTTGAATTTAAATGCATAATTTAATTAAAGTGTACGTTTAAATTAAAGTTAAAATAAACAAGTAAAAAAGTATCAGTCGGCTTTGCCGACAGAGATATACCCTCAGCCTGTGTATATTGAAACAATTTTTTCCAAAAAACGCATGTTTTAGGGAGTTTTAATAATTTTGGGCGTTTGAACTGAAAAAAATGTTGATTAGGATTAGAGATCAAAAGTTTTGCGGAGGAGATACTAAAAAGAATGGATCTCCAGCCACTACATATGGTACCATAGGGGTTTTTTACAACTTCAGGGATGTTTGCTCAAGAAGTATGGACTTGCCCCTGAAACAACTTTTACCATCGCAATTGAGGCAGCGAATGCAAGTTGCTTCAACAAAAATCAAAGCGATTCGAAAGCAGGTCTTAAAGTGAACATGTATCCGAAATTTTGTGTGGGAGGTACCGGATGGAGTGGACAAATATAGTCCATATTTGAACCTGATCTATATCTGGTAGATATATTAGAATGTGTAAAGTATGGTCCAATTCGGCCACTCTCTTCAAGAGTTATCGTACTCACAATTTTTCCGAACATTTTTGAACTTTTGTGGGGGAGGTACCTGAAGGAGTGGACCGATATGGCTTATCTTCGAACTTAAACTATGTTTAGACAAAATATTACTAAGGCCAAACTTTGGACCGAATCGGCAGACCTGTTCGAGAGTTATTTTGCCCTCCAACCTCCTCACACGGTGTCATAGGGGTTTTTTGCAACTATCAGGCTATTTTCTCAGGAAGTATGGACTTGCCCCTGACGAAACTTATACCGTCGTATGGAGGGCAGTGAATACAAGTTGCTAAAGCAAAAATCAAAGCGATTCGAGAGATGTTCCTAAACTGAACTTTTCCAAAATTTTGTGTGGGAGGTACCCGACGGAGTGGACCGATTGAGTCCATATTAAAACCTGATCTTAGTCTGGTACACGCTCCACGATGGGCAAAGTATGGACCAAATCGGTTACACCCTTCCAGAATTATCGTGCGTACAAATTTTCCGAACATTTTCGAACTTTTGTGGGGGAGGTACCGGAAGGAGTGGACCGATATAGCTCATCTTCGAACTTAAACTAAGTTTGGACAAATATTACGAAAGCCAAAATTTGAACCGAATCGGTTCATCCCTTCGAGAGTTATCGTGCGCTCCAGCCAGCCAGACAGACAGACAGGCAGACAGACAGACAGACGGACGGACATTGCTCAATCGAATCCAAATTGTCTGAAACACATTTCGTCCAAACATACTTGGGGTCTAAAACCATTATTTCGATGAGGCACATTTTGCCCGTATGAAAGTGTATATACCCTTAATAGCCTAAAGGCTGAGGGTATAAAAATATTAAATATTTATATACCCTCAGGCTTTAGGCTAAATAGGGTATTTACACTTTGATACGACCAAAAATGTGCCTCATCGAAATAATGGTTTTAGACCCCAAGTATGTTTGTACGATATCCGTTTCAGACAATTTTGAGTCGATCTAGCAATGTCCGTCCGTCTGTCTGTCTGGCAGGCTGGTGCGCACGATAACTCTCGAACGGATTAATCGATTCGGTTCAAATTTTGGGTATCGAAATATTTTGTACAGATTCGATTTATGTTCGAAGATGGGACATATAGGTCAACTCCTTCAGGTACCTCCCCCACAAATGTCCAAAAATTGTCGCAAAACTTTTGCGCACAATAACTCTCGAAGGGAATAACCGATTTGGTCCATACTTTGCACAACGTGTAATTTCTACCAAACTTAGATGAGGTTTCAATATGGACTCAATCGGTCTACTCCTTCGGGTACCTCCCACACAAAATTTCGGAAAAGTCCCGTTTAGGACCTGGCCTCGAATCGCTTTGATTTTTGTTTACGCAAGTTGTGTTCGCTGTCCTCTATACGACGCTGTAAGTTTCATTAGGGGCAAGTCCATACTTCCTGAGAAAATAGCCTGAAAGTCACAAAAAACCCTATGACACCGTGTGTAGTGGTTGGAGCGCAAGATAACTCTCGAACGGATCTGCCGATTCGGTCCAAAATTTGGCTTTCGTAATATTTTGTCCAAACTTAGTTCAAGTTCAAAGATGGATTATATCGGTCCACTCTTTCCGGTACCTCACCCACAAAAGTTCGAAAGTGTTCGGAAAATTTGTGCGTACGATAATTCTTGAAGGGAGCAAGCGATTTGGTCCATACTTTGCACATTATGAAATTTCTACCAGACTTAGATGAGTTTCCAATATGGACTCAATCGGTAAACTCCTTCGAGTACCTCCCACACAAAATTTCGGAAAAGTTCAGTTTAGGACCTGCTCTCGAATCGCCTTGGTTTTTGTTGTAACATCTTATATTCACTGTCCCCTATACGAAGGTACAAGTTTCCTCAGGGGCAAGTAAATACTTCCTGAGAAAATAGCCTGAAAGGTACAAAAAAAGCCCTTTGACACCGTGTGTAGTGGTTGTAGCGCAAGATAACTCTCGACCGAATCTGCCGATTCAGTCCAAAATGTGACCTTCGTAATATTTTGTGCAAACTTACTTTAAGTTTGTAGATAAGCCATATCGGCCCACTCCTTCAGGTACCTCCCCCACAAAAGTTCAAAAATGTTCGGAAAAAATTTTCGCACTATAACTCTTGATGGGAGTGACCGATTTGGTCCATACTTTACACATTCTCATAATATCTACCAGATATAGATCAGGTTCGAATATGGACTATATTTGTCCAATCCATCCCGTACCTCCCAAACAAAATTTTGGATAAGTTCACATTAAGACCTGCTATTGAATCACTTTGATTTTTGTTGAAGCAACTTACATTCGCTGCCTTAATTACGATGGTAAAAGTTGTTTCAGGGGCAAGTCCATACTTCTTGAGAAAACAGCCCGAAGGATGTAAAAACCCCCTATGGCACCCCATGGTCTATGTCGGTCCATTCCTTTAAGTACCTTTTCAGCAAAATTTTTTAACTTTAATCCTAATCAACATTTTTGTCGGTTCATACTAGACCAACATTTTGAAACCCCCTAAATACATAAGTTTTTTGTGAAAAAAAAGTGTTTTAATTTGCACAGGCTGAGGGTATATCTCTGTCGGCAAAGCCGACTGATACTTTTTTACTTGTTTTAATTTAAGATTTATTAAAATTTAAGAATTAATTAACTTAAATAAAAAATATGTTAAAAAATTTTATTTTAAATTAATTAAATTAAAAAAAATATTTTTTTAACAAATTAATTTAAATAATAAAAAAAATTAATTTTTAATGATTATTAAAATTTAATTAATCAATTTAAACTATTTTTAAAATTTAATTTATAATTTATTTTTATATAATTTTTTAACTTGATATGTGTTGAATATTTCTTGATTTTTAATTGAATATTTTTATTAAAAAATTAAATTTTTATTGATTAAAAAATCAATTATTTTTTTTTCTAAAATTAATTTTTATTTTATTAAAAATTTATTTTTGAATTAAATATCAATTTATTTGATTATTTTTTATAATGAAGTTCGAAAGAATATGAATGTTACAGAATATATTTTGTTATGTTAAGAAATATTAAAATTTAAGAATTAATTAACTTAAATAAAAATATATTAAAAAATTTTATTTTAAATTAATTAAATTAAAAAAAATATTATTTTAATAAATTAATTTAAATAATAAAAAAAAATAATTTTTAATGATTTTTAAAATTTAATTAATCAATTTAAACTATTTTTAAAATTTAATGTATAATTTATTTTTATATAATTTTTTAACTTGATATGTGTTGAATAATTCTTGATTTTTAACTGAATATTTCTATTAAAAAAATAAATTTTTATTGATTAAAAAATCAATTATTTTTTTTTTCTAAAATTAATTTTTATTTTATTAAAAATTTATTTTTGAATTAAATATCAATTTATTTGATTATTTTTTATAATGAAGTTCGAAAGAATATGAATGTTACAGAATATATTTTTTTATTTTAAGAATTATTAAACATTTAGAATTAATTATTAAAAATTTGTATTTTAAATTAATTAAATAACAAAAATATTTTTTAATACATTAATTTAAATAATTAATAATTAATTTTTAATGATTTTCAAATTTAATTAATCAATTTAAATTATTTTTAAAATTTAATTTATAATTTATTTTTATTTAATATGTATTGAATATTTCTTGATTTTTAATTGAATATTTTTATTAAAAAATAATTTTTAATTAATTAGAAAATCAATTAATTTTTTCTAAAATTAATTTTTATTTTATTCAAAAATTTTTTTGGATTATTTTTTATAGAGAATTTCGACAGAATATGGGGTTTTATGCAGCCATAGCTTCATTACGTTCTGGACACATAATTTTTCCCCAGATATTTGACAAGATATCACGTCATATATACCAAGAAAAAAATATAACTTAACTGTCGGATAAGATCTATTTAAATTTGTTCATGACGATGATGCCTGTTGACATTTTTTCTCTAATAGAATGCAATCGTTTGATCTTTGCCACAATTGCAACGACGTTCTTGTTAATTTGACATAGCTCTTCTGTTCTCTTAGATATTTAGAATTTTTGCCGCTACACGGGCTATGAAATAATTTCAACTTTTCTATCTCTCCTGTAACAGACAGTAGCAAGCCGCAAAGTAATAGCTGCGGTTGGCGGCAACGGTAGCAACATACAGAAAAAACAAAAACAAATCAAACCAAAGTGTGTCATGATGTCAATATAAAACTATTTTTACAACAAAAACAAACTAGTCGTTTTTCAACATTCAATTGCATTTTGAAAAATAAAACAACAGAATTTCCAAGTCTGTCAAGCGCAAAAGAGACAATTCTAAATAAAACAACGACGGCCTACAACAGGGGCAGGTGAAATGGCAAAGAGGTTAAGTAGTTTGGGAAAACAAGAATATGCAGTCGAACTTCTCTATTGTGTAGTTGCTGGGGACGAAGACTTAATATATTATGGTGAAAATTCATTGGAAAGAGTACAGAGTTGGACTTTACGTAAAAAAATAAAAATTATCCTTATGGAAAATATTCGAGAAATTTCCAAATTTTCCTTAATTATGAGTTAAACCACTTATTCAAAACACTGCAAAAAAATATTCCCTAATGGAAAATATTAAATTTTGTACCTTTAGTAGGTACTTAGTCCATTTTCCAATTTACCTAACTACTATAGTATCTGTGTCTATGTCGGAATATATTATTATATTTTGTTTAGATCCCTCTCTCTATTTCTCTGGATTTTAAATTATACAACTGACATACGCATAGTTATGTAGATTTTCTATTTTGTTTTATTATTTTTTTTGTTTGTAATTTTCTATTACAATTTAGCAGCTTTTCCAAGTTTACGTTGCACTCGTCGTACATAGTATTTGATTTCAAATACACACAGAGAAAAAAGAATGAAAAATAAAAAAAGAAAAACAGAAATAATTGTGTCATATATGCCGACACGACATTCACGGCTGAGTAACTAAACAAATGATGATGGCTGTTTAACGTTGCAGCAAAATGTTGTCATTGTTGTTGTTATTGTCGTTGATGCTTGATGACAACTGATTAATGATGTTCGTAAACCCTGTCACTGAATTACAAGTCAAATGTACACAGAAAATTTTTAAAAAAAGAACGGATGAGGAGATAGACAATGTAGAACAAAAGTTGTAATAATTATGGAAAATAATCAGAATTATTATGAGGCAGGTCATAAGATCAATTAGGTTTGGAATCGACTATTTTTGTTCCAATCCAAAACAGATATAGGTATAACAATATACAGATAAAAAAGATCACAGGAAATTGTGGCAATTTGATATGGAAATGTTCTAGAGAAAACTGTCAGCAATCTGTGATAGGTTACAGATAAAAACTTTCTATAGAGAATTGTAGTGTTGTACAACACTTCTACGAGTAAAACCAAATTCTTGGTTTAGAAGATATGTATGTGCCTGACAAAATGATCCCTTTTGACATCAAGGCTTCAAGTCTTTGGGGGGCCATAAGCGCGAAAGTTGAAGTCATAGGGAAAAACTCCGGGACAGGTATCTTCTTATTTTTGGTCTTGTATCACGCTGCGATGTCAGAATAATGTTAATAAATCATGACTCAAAAAATTACACAGTGTAATATTTCAAAAGGCAAGATTAGGACAAATCTTTATTCTGTGGCATTTGATAGGTTGCGTTAAGGGCCCATAAACTGGTATTTGAGAACACTGAAACCGTATGTTCCAGCTATTTTAACATATCATTCTTGGTAATTAAGTCAAAGGTCAATTATAATGCCTTGAATAAGGCATAATTTCTCACAGTTTTCGATATAAAATGATTTTCGAACCCGTATTCTAAAAACTCAATACAAGTTATGCCAACTACAAAACGAAACTTGAGTTTTACGACGTAGAAACAAAAAATGTCTTTACGTTACCTTAGCCCTGGCAACGCATCGCTGCATTTCGAAACGATGGCAAAATTTATTTATTCTTGTCCAAAAATTCGAGCATAAATTGCCTTAGATAATCATATCTCTCACATTTTTTTTTTTTTAATATTATGAATGTTTGTCTAAATTTTTATTCAAGCAACATTTTTTATAAAAATATCGGGGGTTATCATGAATTAAATTTCCCCGTGAGTTTTGTCTTTCTGCCGTTGCAACTTGAAGGAGAAAGTGACAAAATTCACGGGGAATTGCCGTTCGTGATAACGCCCATCGTTATTTTTATTCCGCTTAGAAAATCCATCTGTACACGCAGAAAAATATATGTTAGAAATATGTTTGGATCCAAACAAATATTTGTTGGGGACTGGTTGCAAACAAATATATGTTTTGTTTGGGTACCAACATATTTTTTATGGGTGGAGAGAGGACTTTTGTCAAAGAGAGTAACAACAGCGATCTCGCGCCAGCCGAATGCTGTTTTATAATAAGAAGAAGCTTTACGGCCAAACACGTGCGTTTCGTGTTTGTTGTTGTTAACCAACGTAGCAAGCGAAGAGCAAAAGAAAAAAATGATTTTATGTTGTTCTGTTTTCTTCACTTTTCTAAATACAATCATTGAGTAAAGACGGTAAAGTGAGTGCATAAATCAGTGTATTGTGGTTTCTTATTGCATGATTTTTTTCTTTTTTGGTGAAATTAATAGAAATGATAGATTTCGAGCTCCTAATTACGGCAAAAAATAGTTAAAAATATTTTAGTATGTATTTTTAGTATAATCTGAGCAAAATACGAAATTTTTTAAAATATTTCTTCAGGTAATATTTTCTATACTTTACGAATTTTTCTTCAAGTATTATTTTAAAAACGTCATAATCCCTCTTTACTAACGATATTTCAAATCATTATCGCTTTTTAATCTCTAGAATTTTTAATATAAAAAAATTAAAATAAATATGAAATAATATTTTTAACGTTTTATTTTCAAACCGCGGATTTTTATCTTCATTCTCGTTTTACTGTTAGTTACAGTTGCTCTTTTCAACAATTATTAATTTTTTTCTATACAGTGGACCTTAAAGAGATATTTTGACACGAAAAACATAGAGTAATTTTGTTATTTTATATATTTTTGGGGATTTAACCCAGATAAAGCCACTGGTCGTTTAAACGCCACAAGAAATGGTTGCAAAAATTGACGTAAAACTCGGGTTTTTCGAATATTTTTATGGTGTTTTTTGCATTTTGTTATAGTATTGTCTGTAATCTGTCATTCCGCGCTTTTAAAGCTTCATTTGGCCTATCCATTTCCACGCCATTGGCCTAAAACCCAAGCTATTCAAAAAATCGAATTTTGATTAAAAATTTAAATATGCGATAAAAGTTTAATAATAAATGTTAGAAACATATAAAGTCAGGGAATTGATAGAAATATAGTAAGAGTATTTTCTCTATCGGAAATCAAGGGATTGGCATATAAGGATACACCTAAATTACCCTCCAAAGTTTTTGGCACTTTTAAAAGAAGGCCCGATTGCAGGAAAACTATAAGTTTTAGAGAAAAAAAAATTATTTTTTAAAAAATGCTTAAAATGTCTCAAAAATATAATTTTCGTAAACAATTTTAAGTTTTCTCGCAAAAAAATCTCGGCGCTAAGTGGGTTAATGAAATGATGGAAATTTCCATCTATATGCAAAGAAGGGCTAAAAGTGTGGCTTTTTATAAATTATTTCATTCCGTTTTTTTTTATTAAAGTCTGTTATGTATTTCTTTGAAATTTTTATGTACCTATGTGTCTGTTGTTGCTTTTGTTTGGTGTTTCTATGCCATTCAATAAATCACCACCATTTATAAATGTGTGTAAATGTTAGAGATAGCCAGCGAGCGCTTACTGAGAGCAAGTGAGCATACATTTCAATGTGTTTTACATTAAAATTTACGCATCTTTGCTCTCAGTAAGCGCCCACTGGTGCATGTGGTTGTTTTTTTTTGTGCGGCTTTTGGGTTTGTATTTGTTTGCACCCAAACATATAATTTGTTTACACCCAAACATGTTTGTTCGCAGGACCCAAACATATGTTATGTTTGGGACTGATTGCAAACAAATATGTGTTTGCTGCAAAATATGTTTGGGACATATGTTGGAGAGGCCTTTTTTTCCTCCGTGCAGAGGCCAAATCTTGGGATCGTTTTCCGCGACTAAGTCCGTATACACTTATTTCAAAAGGCAAGATTAGGACAATTTTTTGAATTTTTTCACAAAAGTTCACATTAAGAATAGCACTCGAATGAATTTTTACAGCAGGTAGTCCTCGCGGTCTCTATTAAGATGGTATAATTTGTTTCGGGTGCAAGTGCCTCAGATAATGACACACGTAGTGGAAAAGGTTTGGCATTGTTCGCCAAGGGGTAAGGCAGGGAAGACTAGTTTCGATCCACGCCACTGGATCTCATCAGTTCCCTTGTTTCTTGTTTGTGGATATTCTCCACCGAAGTTACAAACACTTTCGTTACCTTTATACTTCGAGCTGACGATTGATGTTTGGGTATACAAATGTTCTTGTTGAAGAAGTAATTGAAAAATAACTTCGGGGGAGAATATCCACAAACAAGAAACAAGGGAACTGATGAGATCCAGTGGCGTGGATCGAAACTAGTCTTCCCTGCCTTACCCCTTGGCGAACAATGCCAAACTTTTTCCACTAATAAATTAGTAGTTTTAAAACAATAAAACCACAACAGTGGGATTAAGCCAGAGTATTTTGAAAACAAAAAAAAAAAACTACCAAATGTACGTCAAGATCCAACACTACAACTTTGGGTCAACATGTTGGATTATATATAGTTCAAGGGTTGTTTAAAGATAGCTTTGAAGTGTCTACTATGTTTACTATAATTTATTATTAGCTGCAGAATATGTTTAGACTTGTCGGAAGACATTTAATGAAATCTGGACCCCAATAGTTTAGAACTGTCACAGTTGAGAAATATCATAGAAAAAAATTATCTTTATAAGCTGCAGAATAAGCTAATAATTTCATTCGATTTGTCGGAAGACAAACGATTTCATATTATTTAAAAATATCATTAAGAAAAAAATTATAAACTCACTTCCTTAGTTTAGATAGACTTTTGCAAACATATTTTTCATTAGCTGCAGAATACGTTCAGACATTGCTTAGACATGTCGGAAGACAATTAAACAATGTTATTATGATATATACTTCCCCAATTGTTTAGATAATGACCATAAAGGCTTTAAAAGGTTTAGACTTTTTCGGCAAGATCACAAAATTCTGAAATTAGCTACAGAAAAGGCCACAAAATTTCTGAAATTAGCCGCAGAATAGGTTCCGACTTTGGTCAGACTTGTCGGAATACAATTAAAAAATTTATTTATGAAGCTGTTTGAAAGATTAACACAGATAAACAAACTTTGTAGGAAAATTATCAATTTGCTTCTTTAGTAGACATGGAGCTGGTAGAAATATTTATTATTAGCTGCAGAATACGTTCGGAATTTGGTTAGACCTGTCGGAAGACAAAAAAAAAATACTTTTCATGAATTCTTGTCAAAGAAACGACCAATGTTTTTATGTAGATCTTTCTTTCATCTGAAAGAGTACATCTTAAACTAATTTTAGAATTTTTGTCGTTGAAAAAGATTGCATAATTTATGTTGTAAATGGCTACCTGCGAAACCCTTTTTAAATGCGTTTTGCGTTGTAATCGATAGCACGAAGACGAATGGGCCGATCTTCATATATTTTCGTGCCCGTTTTAAGAACCTGATAATATTGTTTTTTTAACAAATATGATTTAACAAAATATTTAAAAACAAGTTGTGAACGGTCGAAGTCAAAATTTCGATTCTAACGAAAAAATTGACCTTCTGTGTCCCAAAATCAGGCAAAAAATTAAAAACTCTGTCGAGCATAAAGACAAGATATGAAGATAGGTCCATTCGTTTTCGTGCTATCGTTGACACCGACTTCAAAAATGACATTAGGAAAAAACGCGCTTTAAATTGCGCCTCTACACACAAAACACAACGGAGGTACAGTGTCGCTCACTTGTATAGAACCCCTCTACCAAAAATTTTTCAAAAAGTTAATTTTTGGAAGCTTATTGTCTACTAAAGTCGTGTTTCGTTCTACATACTTATATTTCGTCTTTTTAAGACCATTGAACAATTTATTACGTACAATATGTCCCTGATGATTCCCAATAACTCAAATAACTCCCAATTTTTGCTAGGAAGCTTAAAATCCTAATCCTGTGCCTAGGATTTTCTGTATATTTTAAACCATAATTTCAATAGATTTTCCTTAACTTGTAAATATGTATATTATTTTCAGTAAAAATAACAGTAAATAACACTTTGTGGCAATTCTGGTGGAAGTATGATAAGAGAAAATTTATGCGATTCACCAGCTCCCCCTTCGGAATGAACAAACAACTTTGCTTGAAAAATTCCCAACAAAATAACAACTTTCCATGTTTGCTAAAGGAATGAAAAAAAGGGCAAACATTTTTCTTACATTTCCGCATGAATATAAAAATAAATGTTCTTCTTTTTTGCCAACTTAGCATATTTCAACATTTAACATGGACGTTTGCTGTTTGCATATTTCCATTTCCTGAAGAACTACATTATTTGTCTGGGATTTAAGTTGTTGTTCCTTTTTACTCCGATGAAAAAAAAAACATGGAAATAATTTACAGACAATATAACCCATTTTCTTTTATAACGGCAATATAATAGAGAGCCGCCAACAAAAAAGGCAAACATTTTTCTTTATAGAGGACAGGGAGGAGGGAGTTACTGCCAAGGATTTGAGTGATTCATGTCATTACAAAATGCCGAACTGCTGTTATTTGTGGGTGTTTGGAGGGAGTTCACATGCGCACTGCCACCACATGCCCAACGAATTTGTCTGCTGTAAATAAATTCAATGCCATATTTTTGGCGCCAGCTCTCCTCTGTCATTAATGGAGTTAAGCATGGAACGTGGGGCACCATAAAGCAATAATTCATTTCGTGAGGTGCCTCAAAAAGGTCCTTTTAGTTTATCAAAACCAAAAAGACTAGTGGTTAAGAATATTGTTGGTGTGTTTGTTCTGTTTTGTAATGTCAAAAAATATGGTCCTGTTATTTATTAAAGCTATAAAACTACCAGGGATTGTTGGGGCTTGTTTTACTGGAGGGCCAGCCATATAACTACAGTGCTTCCTAGCCATATAAGGAAAGCCGAAGTTGTACATAACATTTTATACTCCCTAAACGTAGACGATTTTTATTACCAGAAATTAATGGCAATAAAAGTAAAATGGCTGGACATGTTTTTACATGTTTTTTCTTCCCTTTGTTTTATTTTTCTTGTCTTCCTTTATAAAATATTAATGGTCTATACACTTTAGGTGCTATTTTGTTGGAAATTTCGAATACACAAGACATGTGAATACATAATTGAGAAAGCGAAGAAAGTGAACATAAGGAAAATGGCAAGAATTTTCCTGTATCCTTAAGGACAACAGCTGTTTAAAGATACACATTCATTTGCCAGTACATTAGATGGAGATTTTCTCGTGATTGCAAAAACACAAGAAGAAACAAGAAATTTAAGAAGAAAATAAAAATAAGCAACTAGAAAGTATAAAAGGACGAACATTGCAAACACAAGGAAATGCTTCTACATCTTCTTTTAGCCCTAAGGGACATGTCTGAATAGCAGCAGACTTGACTATGAAGAGAAGTATAATTTTATTTGAAATTTTCTTTTGCTTTGAAATTCACCGAAAATTCATAAGAAATTCCATTTTGAAAAATACAAAACATTAAAAAGAATATTTAAGTTTATTAATCTAGGAGGGAGGGAGGGCAGGATTGTGTTATGAAGGCACTTTTGGAGGAATTTATAAGGAATTCTTATGTAACACTTTAGGTATGAATAATTAAAATAATGAGAATTTCTGGCTCTTACAACATCTGCTCATAATAACAAAAAGGAAAATTAACTCTAATCAATGCCAAGCCAACTTATACCAACTCAAGCCATAGAGGAAGGATATCATTTCAATTGAGGGGAAGTGACTTAACTCAAAATTTCCGAAATTTAACAATATATATATCCATTGCTTATCGAGAGAGAGAGAATATCTCATGCATTTTCATTCGCAGTAGATTGTGGCATCCGGACTATACAAATATCTGACAATGGTATAACAGGATGAAGAAAGTAAAGTGTGACACGAAAATAGAAAAACTAAGCTAACATTAATTTGTAGCTTTTATGGGCTTATTCAACTTTAGTTAGGCCTCTACTGATACCTAACATCGATTTCCCTTTGTTTTCTAATAAAAACACGAAAGGTGCATGGGGTGTCTGGGATAAGACGTTTAATTAACACAGTTTTTTACAAAATATGAAGCACTTGGAGGAGACACGCGTGACACGACATGCATACATCCATGTATATGGGATATAGTAGCTCTAGTTAGGTCTTTACGGGATATAAAAAAGTTACTAAACATGGTTGGAACAAAATAAAAGGTACTTTAAGGAAACACGCGTGACACGAAGATGGGCAAAACAATCGCATATAAAAAATTAATAAAATTTACGAGAATATCGAACTTCAGTTAGGCCTCTACAGACACCTTATCGTGTGTTGTCTAATAAAAACACGAAAGATGTCGGGGATTAGAAGTGTAATTCACCAGCATGGGGTACTTCATGCGTGACACGACATACGTAAATCGCTTTGTATGGCATATAGTAGAACTAGTTAGATCTCTACTGGATATAAAAAATACTGAAAATTATTGGAACAAAATAAAAGGTATCTTGAAGAATCACGTATGGCACGAAATTAGTCACGATACACGTGTGTGCGTGCATCCCTGTGGATGATATGTAAGAAGCAGTGTAACTGTTCTCAATTCCCTACTAAAATGTAAAGTACGAGATATAAAGAAAGTAACGTGACACGAAGATGGGCAAAACAGGCACGCATCGCAATTCAGTGGAATGTATGATATAATTCAACTTAGGTACTACTGATACCACACAACGGTAACCTTGTATTGCTTGATAAAAACATGATTCACCATATTGCCACAAAATATAGGGTACTTAGAGCAGTCACGCGTGACACGACATACGTACATCCATGTGTATGGGGGTTGGAGTATATCTAGTTTGGTCTCTACTGCAGGTAAAGAATACTGAACATGAGTGGGACAAAATAAACAGTAGTTTTAAGGAATCACGCGTGACACGAAAATTATCACGATACACGTACATCCCTGTGGAATGAAATGGGAAGGGGAAAAACTAACTGTACCCAATTCCTTACTAAAATGTATTGCACGAGATACCAAGAAAGTAACGTGTGATACGAAGATTGGCAAAAGAGGCGCGGAAATATCCTATTTTAGTTAGGCCTCTGCAGATACGTAACAAAAACACGAAAGGTGCAGCAAGAAAGTAGTATGGACAAAAGATGCGCAGGATTATCCTACTTTAGTTAAAACGTTAGTGGGCTAGAGCTACAAAAGGTCAGCCCCAAATAACCACATTTTAATAAAATCGGATAGAATAAAAATTAACAAATATTCCTTGGTTCCGAATATGAATTGAACGGGTGATCGAACAAGAGGTACTTTTTTCAACAGTTTTTTTTTTCTTTTGACAGATTACGCGTGAGTCGTGTCACGTGTATATGCTATTTTTGTTTTGTACTGTTCAACATTTTATCATGAAAAGGCTAACGCATCTACAACGTCAAACTGATGGCTTTGGCACTGGTACATACTCCTGTAGAGACCAGCAAGGTAATTTGGTAACTGATACAGATAATGTGCTAAGTATATGGAAAGAGCATTTTTCCAAACTGTTGGTATCAAATAGTAGCGAAGTCGACGAAGATACCACAGATTCAATCCCAGAACATGGTATTGAATGTATACCACCCAGCCAAGATGAGGTAAAGACAGCAATAAACCGGCTGAAGAATAATAAGGCAGCAGGAACTGATGGTCTACCAGTCGAGCTGTTTAAATCCGGAGGCGACACGCTGATAAGGTGTATGCATCAGCTAGTTAGCTCCATCTGGGAGGAAGAACGCGTACCGACGATTGGAACCTGAGCATCCTGTGTCCCGTCCATAAGAAAGGAGATAAGACTTTATGCTCCAACTATAGGGGCATAAGTCTTCTCCCTATCGCCTACAAGATAGTGTCAGGGATATTGTGCGAACGACTAAAGCCCATGGTCAATGAAATAATTGGACCTTACCAATGCGGCTTTAGACCTGACAAGTCCACCATCGACCAGATATTTACCCTGCGCCAAATTCTGGAGAAGACCAAAGAGATGCAGATCGACACCTACCACCTTTTTGTCGATTATAAATCAACCTTCGACAGCCTACGCTACGTTCAAAGGTATTCCATGTCTGAATTTGGTATCCCCGCATAGCTCATTCGGCTTTGTAAAATGACTCTAACTGATACAAGATCTTCAGTTAAAATAGGAAAGAACCTCTCCGAAGAGTTTTGTACCAAAAGAGGTTTCAGACAAGGATACAGCCTTTCGTGTGATCTCTTCAACATCCTGCTAGAAAAGGTTATACGAGAGGCAAATTTCAAAAGAAGTGGTACAATCTACACCAATAGGCACATGTCACTTGCTTATGCTGATGATATAGACATCATGGGACGATCAGTAAAAGAAGTAACCGATACCTTTATGAAGGTCGAAGGAGAATCTGCTAAAGTGGGTCTGGCGGTAAACGGCGAGAAGACCAAGTTGATGGTGTCGACGCGCAATGCGTCCATTGAGCTGGGACCAACTGTTGAAGTTGGTTCCTATATTTTTGAGGTAATAAAAGACTTCGTATACCTCGGCACCACCGTAAACACAACAAACGACATCATATATTGGCCAACAGATGCTACTTTGGCTTAAGTAAGCTCTTTAAAAACAAAACCACAACTCGTCAAACAAAAATAACGCTTTACAAAATACTGATACTACCCGTGCTGATGTATGATTCCGAAGCTTGGGTACTTGCACAAGCAGATAAGGCAGTGCTTGGCGTTTTTAAGAGAAAAATTCGAAAGATCTACGGACCAATCTGCGTTAATGGTGAATATCGACGTCGCGATATCAGCTATACAACGACATCAGTATAGATAAACGTATCGAGATGCAGTTATAGAGAAATATAGGTGTATGTACATTGAGGAGTCACGCGTGACACGATAATCGGCACGATACTCACATACATATATGTATACAATGGAGTAGTCTACAAATGGGGTAGTCTAATAGTTGTTAGATCCCTATTGACAGTTTTGAATGATATTCTTGAGTTTTTTAGTAGCAGAGATAGGCTGAAATACAAGACTTTGCATGTTCGTTTAAGTTTCTGCTAAGAATATCACAAATTTCTCAATGTTTTGCACTATTTAGCTAAATTTTCATCATTTTCATATGTGCACAATTTATATTGGCAACATTTTCATATGTGCTTTTATAGATTTAGCTTAAGCTTTCCCACTGGGAAATGGCCGTAATTGTTTAAAATAATTGTTTATTAATTTCATGCCAATACAAAAATATTAGCAGAGTTCAATTTTCATCGAATAAACATTTATTTATTTTTTTAAGTTTTCTAGTACAAAGAATACAATTTGCAATGATTTTTTTTTTTTCTATTAAGGACTGGCGTAGCTAAGCAAATTTTTTGAGGGTATCGCCGATTTTTTGTATGTGGCAAAATTTGTTTCTAACTTTGCTCTTTTTCATATTTAAAATTGTAAATGTGTGTTTAAGAATTAAAAATTTTCCCCTCGAGTGATCCCACCTACACCACTGAATCGTTCTTCAAGTGAAAACTGCAAATAAAAATAAGCACAAAAGCCGGCGGGGTAGAAAATACAATTTTCACACAATTAGCCGTGAACATTTAGGTCAACGATCTAATAAAAACGGCAGCATGAGACCGAAGCCAGTGAGCATCATCGGTAGCAGCAGCATCATCGCCATTATCAGAACGTTTAGCAACAATAATATGCGGCTAGACAAGTTTTAAATAATACACCGGCAAAAACTATTAAAATCATAATTGTTGTAATGATGATTTAATTAGAGCACAGATATGGCTGGAGAGGTTTAGAAATCACGGTAATTCGTTGGGTTTGGAGATGAAGTAAGTGATGCTTAAACCTAAATTGTGTATAGGCCAAAGTTTTAAATAAGTCTTTTAATAATTTAAAATACAAATTTTAATTTTCTAAGGCCTATTGAGACAAAGTAAAGTAAGTGTACATTCTTGATCGACCCTATGGTTTCAATTCTTGTTAATCGTATCTCTTCAACTCTCCTTGTTATTAAAGGCATTATAATTGAGCCTCTTACATATGGGATATATGGTTTCAATAATCAATAACCTAGAATGCCAGTTTTCGAACCAAACCTATCAAGACAAAAAAAAAAGGAAAAGATTTGTTCTAATCTTGCCTATTGATATATATATTATAAAAAGACACACTTAGATGGATACAGCAAGCTAGAGCTGGTCTTTATTTACTTGTTAATAATAAGAAAATTGATTGTGTTTAGGCTAGCAAGTAGGTTGAAACTATTAGAACTGGAATCAGTGTCTCATAAATATTCAACTCTCCCACGCCGCCTTCTTATTCAAGGCATTATAATTGGAACTCTGACTAAATTATCAAGATGTGTTAAAACAGGTGGGATATACGATTTCAATAAACTCTAATACCAGTTTATGGGACTAAACCAAACTATCAAATGCCCATATAAAAAGATTTGTTCAAATCTTGACTTTTGAAATATTATTGTATATGGATGGAATTGGTCGCGGAAAACTATCTCAAGAAGTGTGCTAATAGGTCCACTTGGAAGTGGTCACAGAAATCTATAGTTGTTTTTTTATTTTCTTTTTAAATAAACTATGTCTAGGTTAAGAACTAATTTGTAAGTTAGCAAGTAAGTTGGAACTATTGTAAACAGAATCAGTGTCTCGTCAACTCTCCCACATCGCCTTCTTATTCAAGGTATTAAAATTTAACATCTGTCTAAATTACAAGAATAATGATAAGTTTAATGAAAACAGATGGGAGGTACGGTTTCAACAACTAATCACCTCGAATACCAGATTATGGACCCTTATGGAACCTTTCATATGCCACATAAAATGGTTTGTTCTAATCTTGCCTTTTGAAATTGTTATTATATATGGAATTGATCTGTAGCAAGATTTGATCTAAAAGAGCTCAAAAGCAATCTAGAGCTTTTATTTTTCTGTTAAATAGAAGATAAGTGTTCTTAGATTCTCCAAAAGTTAAGAATTAATTTGTAAGTTGAAACTATTGTAAATACAATCAGCGTATCACCAACATCAGACTATTCAACCTAGTCTTCCAAATTACCAAGAATGATGATATGTTAAATTAAAACAGATGGGTGATATGGTTAAAATAATCTGGTATACCAGGTTATTAAATACCACAGAAAAAGATTTCTTCTCATCTTGCCTTTTGAAATATTATTGTATATGGACTTGGTCGCGGAAAACTATCCCAAGATTTGTCCAAAAAGAGCCACTTACAAGGGCCAGAGCAATCTAAAACTTTTCTTTATTTACATGTGAAATAGAAGATAAGAGCTCTTAGATTATGCCTAGGTTAAGAAAAAAAATTTTAAGTTAGGAAGTTGAAAATATGGAAATATAGAATCAGTGTCTCATCAACTCTCCCACATCGCCTTCTTAGTTAAGGCATTATAATGTACCCTCACTCTTGATTACATAGAATAATGACATATTCAATGAAAACAGATGGAAGATATGGTTTCAATAATCAATAACCTCGAATATCAGGTTCTATGCCCTTAACACCACCTATTAAAGGTTTAGCAAATGACAAAAAAAAAAGATTTGTTCTAATCTTGCCTTTTGATATTGTATGTGGGCTTAGGCGCGGAAAACTATACCAAGATGTGGCCCAAAAGAGCCACGTAGAAGTGTCACAGAAAATCGGGCGCTGTTCTTTAATCAAATCAGTTTCTCATCAACATTTAACTCTTCCACATCGCCTTCTTATTCAAGGCATTAAAATTTACCCTCTGTCTAAATTACAAGAATAATGATAAGTTTAATGAAAACAGATGGGAGATACGGTTTCAACAATTAATCACCTCGAATACCAGATTAAGGATCCTTAACCAAACCTATAAAATGCCACATAAAATGCTTTGTTCTAATCTTGCCTTTTGAAATTTTATTCTATACGAACTTGGTCGTGGAAAACTATACCAAGATTTGGTCTAAAAGAGCCACTTAGAAGGGTCGCTTCAATCTATAGCTTTCTTTTTCTTCTTGTTAAATAGAAGATAATTGTTCTTAGATTCTGTCTAAGTTAATAATTAATTGGTAAATTGAAACTATTGTAAAACAATCAGTGTCCCATCAACATCAAACTATCCAACCTAGTATTTTTATTCCAGGGATTATTAAATTGACGATATGACTAAATTACCAGGAATGATGATATATTAAATTAAAACAGATGGGTGATACGGTTACAATAATCTGGAATACCAGAGGCTCAATTCTTGTGCTATGAACATTTAAAATGAAAACATATAAAGGAAATAATAAATGTCAAATGAAAAATTTTATAAAGCAAATATTTTTAAATATTATTAAATGCAACAGAAAAGGATTTGTTCCAATCTTGCCTTTTGAAATATTATTGTATATGGACTGCGTCGCGGAAAACTATCCCAAGATTTCGACAAAAAGAGCCACTTAAAAAAGGAAGAGCAATCTAGAACTATTCTTCATTTACTTGTTAAATAGAAGATAAGAGCTCTAGATGGAATCTAGACAGATGGAAGATATGGTTTCAATAACCTCGAATAACAGATTATGGGCCCTTAAACCCACCTATTAAATGCCTAACAAATGCCACATAAAAAAGATTTGGGGAAGGGTTTTTTGTTTCAATACAAAGAACTAAGAGAACTGATGAGTACAAGTGGCGTTGGACGAAACTAGTCTTCTCTGCCATCCCTAAAAGTAGTCAATTTTAACTACATCCCACTTTAAAGTTGTGGTTTTTAAATTGGAAAACAACAAATATGAGATTAAGCTTCACTTACGTACAAATAGTAAGTAAAAAAAAAGATTTGTCCTAATCTTGCCTTTTGAAATATTGTATACGAATTAAAAATCCTTCAGCTTCACCTAATGCAATTTATTGGTGCTTTTCCCCATTTTGGGAATTTGAAACTCACCAACGATCTGATGAGGCTGGCTGAATATTTGCAAATCCTAAACAACATAAATAAAAATATTTTTGACAATAAAAACCGCTCAGTACTGTTTGTTGTTGTTTACTTAGTGCCAAAATACAAAACGTAGACAACACCAATTTTTGAAATATTTTGTAAACAATTAGCATGACACTACGATTACGAAGAGGAAATAATAAAATGCCTGCTTACGAGTATAAATACCAGCAAATATGCGTTCAATGGGCTATGCTTTGCAATACAAAACAATCTGTAATTTCATGGGGGGAGTTTGTGTTTACATTCGATGTGAAATCAATTCCCATACAAAAAAAAGAGACAAACAAACAATAAATAACAAATTTAGCGGCAATATCGGATGAATATTGACAAAAATTAAAAACTTTTTTTTTGTCAATTTTAATATCGTCCCATAAAAACATGTTTCAATATTTGTTTGTCTTATTGAAGCGTCACTTTTAGAGCCCCGTTTCGGAAAACAAAATGCCAATCAATGACATCATCATCATTTAGATTAAAAAGACAAACCAACCTCCTCTGATCTCCACCACGATGTCAATGATGATGATGCCATATGTTGCTGTAGTAACGATGACCAAAGTACGGTGACCGTCATTTAGTCTGGTGTTTTAAGCTGACTTTATTAATGAGTATTTATTTGTGCAAGACTATGATGTTTGTAGATACGGTTTGTTATTGTTGGAAATAACCGGTTTTAATTATTTAAACAAGATATTAACAAATATAGTTGCTATCTGTATGAGTGGTGCCAATCATTTGCATTAAATATTATTATCACGGTGTAGCCGAGCACTTACTATGTTAAAATAGCAATAGAGATCTAACTAGAGCCACTCTACCCTATGTACAGTTATGTACGTACATCGTGTCACGCGTGACTTCCCTAATTAACCCAAACTGGTGAATTACCTTCGTGTTTTTATTAGTCATCACCAAGATAAAATTATATGGGTTCAGTAGAGACCCAACTAAATGTAGAGCCAGGCTGCGGTTTGAAAAACACATGGAAAAAAAGTGTTGTCACGGCGTCTTAGCGTTTAGAGCCAAACTCGTAACTTCCAAAGGCGGCGGCGCTAAGCGTTCAAGGCATAAAAATTTAACCCAACCTATCAAATGCCACATAAAAAGATTTGTTCTAATCTTGCCTTTTGAAATGTTATTCTATTAAGAATTAATTTGTATGTTGAAACTGTTGTAAATACAATCAGTGTCCCATCAACATCAAACTATCCAACCTAGTCCTTTGTCATGGAAGCCATACAATTAAAAGGGACAAATATCCATCTTTGTAAAAAACAAAATTGCAGTTGAAAGAAGAAAAATCCGATGAAAGAGAAGCCAATCCACAGCCAATATGTCTGATAAGTCGCTGCCAACGGCGAAACATGTCACATAGCAGTGGTTGTGTGGCTTCAAATCTTCGGCTTTCCTTTTTTATTTGAAAAATTATCGGTCATTAAGCTCGACTCCATCGAGAAATTAATTAAAATCTAGAGAAATCTATACATTATATTTCATCTTAATGAGCGCATATTTTGCCCATCTTCGTGTCACGAATATGCAGGAACGTATGTATGTCGTGTCGCGCGTGTCTTCTCTGAGTACACTATATTTGGTGCCAATTTGATGTAAACGTGTCACGCGTTACTTTCTCGGTATTTCGAATTTGTGTCAAAAAGGCTCTTTACATTTTATATCGTGCTCATAGAGCTATTCAAATTTACATGGATATACGTTTATCGTGTCCATTTTCGTGTCACGCGTGACTGTTTTTCACAAATATAACACTATAAAGTCTGTTATCATGATAGTAACCGTAATGAAAATCTTCTTTAAACCTGTCTGGAGGACTAAGAGATACCAACAGTGTTGCTAACTTATATATGTATAAGATTTCATTACACAATTTTGCGTTTATGTTCTACCGATTTTTGTCTTTAACAAAATTCCACTATTCCGTCAGTTTGTCATCCCATCAAGACTATAACCGGACTCATTGAATTCAAGAGATATGTTCATAGTTTAAAAAAGTAGACTTTAACAACCCCGTAAAAAATTGTTTTGGTGGAGGGATTACAAAATATCGGACGCAAACATTTGACAATGTTGAAGAGCCTATAGCTTTTGCAATTGTTAAACATTTTTATTAATTTTCTCGTTTAGAGTAAGCTTGATGATCGGAAATTATTTGCAAGTGAAAAAGGAAAGCCAAGGACTCGAACACACATAGTCACCAAACATTTTTCCTTGACAAAAAAATCTATGAATAGCCGGCCGAAAGGAGGAGCTTCCAACCTCTAAGTTCCCAACTGACCTTGATTGATGAAATGTTCCAGTGGAACTGATGGGAGTTACGGTTTCAATAATCAACAATCTCGAATACCAGCAGGTTATGGACGGACCCCTAAACTCAAAAAAAAAAAAAAAGAAATTGTTCTAATCTTGCCTTTTGAAATATTCTTGTATTTGGACTTAGTCGCGGAAAACTATCTCAAAAATTAGCCTAAAAGAGCCTCTTAAGCCTACGAAGAAGTCAACCCGTTTCTCCAGATTAAGGTGAAACCCAAAAGCGGAGTTGAAGAACTTCCACCAACTTTAACCAGCGCAAGAAAGCGAAAAAGTGAATCCTGTGGCCAAAAAAGCGCTGTGAACAAAATTAATGTTTGAAGACTAAAAAGTGTCTGAAATTCTTATAAATTTCGAACTCCAATTCTGGAAACCAAGGATGTACAAAACAATTTAGAGTGTATACGGGATAAACAGGGACCAAGAAAATGAATACCTAAATCGAATTATAAGAATTCATATTTTCGTTGATAACAAATGTCAAACAAAATAAATGATTTGTTCTAATCTTGCCTTTTGAAATATTTTTGTATTTAAACTTAGTCACTGAAAACTATGCCAAAATTTGGCCTAAAATTGCCACTTAGAACGATAACAGCAATTACAAGCAAAGATAAAGTAAGCTCAGGCTTTGTGTACTGTGTAGTATAGTAGAAGGAATTGGGAAAAGTAATGCATGAGACTTCCAAAGTGTGGAAGCACACGAAGAAGTCAGATTAAGATGAAACCCAAGAAAACGAAGACTAAGACTGAAATTCTTATAAAAGATAGTAATAAAAAAGGTATAAACCGGGGCCAAAAAAATTAACACCTAAGGCATAACTACAAGGCAAGTCCACCATTGACCAGATATTTACCCTGCGGCAAATCCTGGAGAAGACCCAAGAGATGCAGATCGACATATACCACCTACCTTTTTGTCGATTATATAGCAGCCTTCGACAGCCCGCTACGTTCAAAGGTATTCCCAGCCATATCTTTGTACTAAATGAGGTTTCAAGCTGGAGACAGCCTTTCGTGTGATCTTTTCAACATCCTGCTAGAAAAGGTTATACGAGAGGCAAACGTCAAAAGAAGCGGCACAATCTACACCAATAGCCACATGTTACTTGCTTATGCTTATGATATAGACATCATTGGACGATCAGTAAAAGAAGTAACCGATACCTTTACGAAGGTCGAAGGAGAATCTGATAAAGTGGGTCTGGCGGTAAACGGCGAGAAGACCAAGTTGATGGTGTTGACGCGCAATGCGTCCATTGAGATCGGGCCAACTGTTGAAGTTGGTTCCTATAATTTTGAGGTAGTAAAAGACTTCGAGGTATACACCGCCGTAAACACAACAAACGACATCAGTTGTGAAATAAAAAGAAGAATTATATTGGCCAACAGATGCTACTTTGGCTTAAGCAAGCTCTTTAAAAACAAAACCACAACTCGTCAAACAAAAATAACGCTTTACAAAACACTGATACTAGCCGTGCTGATGTATGGTTCCTAAGCCTGGGTACTTGCGCAGATAAGGCAGTGCTTGGCGTGTTTGAGAGAAAAATATTTTCGAAAGATCTACGGACCAATCTGCGTTGAAGGTGAATATCGACGTCGTATGAACCACAAGCTGCATCTGCTATACAACGACATCAATATAGTTAAACGTATCGAGATGCAGCGATTGCGTTGGCTAGGGCATATAATAAGAATGAACGATGATGAACCCGCTAAAAAAGCGTATAAATACGGGCCAAATGGGCGGTGCACGCAGAATTGGCAGGCCAAAGAATAGATGGCGCAAACAAGTGGATGAAGAGGTGACAAGGCGCGGTATTCCAGAAAGCGAAGCACTAAACAGAGAGAATTGGAGCTCTTTTCTTAGTTCGGTCTATGGAACAAATGTTCTGTAATGGGCCAGCTAAGTAAGTTAGGCATAACTACAGTTAAGAGACAATGACTTACTACCCTAGAGAGAGGATTGGTTATAAAGCGACTACTTTTTTAAACAAAATAAAAGATTTGTTCTAATCTTGCCTTTTGAAATATTCTTGTATTTGGACTTAGTCGCGGAAAACTATCTCAAAATTTGGCATAAGAAAGCCTCTTAGAAGGGTCATAGCGAAGCACACGTAGAAATCAGACTATATATACAGATTGAGATTAAACCCAAATTGAGGAAATTCCATCAACTTCAACTAGTGATACTTGTGGCCCATAAAGCGCTGTGAAAAAATTATAATTTCCGAAGTCTTAAGATTATCTTCAAAACCACGGAGGAGACTAATGAGGTACAAAAAAATGTAAAATTAATTACCAGGTGTGTGTAGGGGCTTTGGTTTAAGATGAAAATATATTAACTAGGGGTAAACAGGTGGAGCTAATACTACACGGAAATGAATTCCTAAAAAATTACTACAGTTAATAGACAAAAAATTACTACGTTATCGAGAAGATGCGTTATAAAGTCTCTACTTTCTATAAGGATTTATATTTCTGTTTTATGAAAAGAATCGTTAAAGAGATGTTCGACAAAAATATTTCTATGAGTGGCCGGTCGAGTATGACCTCGATTGGACTGTTTGAGACAAGAAGAGAAATATACAAGAAATGTAATAATATATTAATATTTTATTTTACTTGCTACCGGAGGAGGTCCCTACCATTTGACTAAATTACCAAGAATGATGAAATGCTCGATTGGAACTGATGGAAGTTACGGATTCAATAATCAACAATCTCAAATACCAGGTTATGGACGGACCCCTAAACTCAACCTATCAAGAGAATTTGTTGTAAACAAACGTCACACAAATTAAAAGATTTGTTCAAATCTTGCCTTTTGAAATATTCTTGTATTTGGACGTAGACGCGGAGAACTATGCAAAAATTTGGCCTAAAAGAGCCACTTGGAAGGGTTAATGGCAATCACATACATGCATAACCAGCAATTATGAAGTAAGCTCTGACTTACTGATGGAATTGGTTTTTAATTTTTTATTATTATGGCCAAAATTATCGTTTTCTATTGTCCCTCTACACATTACATTGAAGTTAGATATGGATAATAATAACTACGGAACTTGTAACTGATTTATGTATGTAAATTATGTTTTTTACAATGGAAATCCAACAACCTACACCCAATAAAGGTAAAACATGTAAATTACAAACACACAAATTGGTCATTAAACAAATAACAAAAAAGGAAATAATAAATTTGAAAAGGTATATACACATTGGCCAATAAATTAACCCACTAAATATATAAATAACAAGTTAATAAATAATATTAAATGAACACTAAAATATTTATTAAGGTTTACGAATAAATTATTAACAATTTTATTTATACGTAGCCTAAAATGTAGTCTTCATTTTCAAGTCATTTATTTAAAGAATAGTCTTCACATGGAAGCCAAATGTGCTGTGATATGTCAAAGTCATTGGGGCTTAATATGGTGTGAAAAGCTTAGGGGTCTGGGCTTGGGGTTGGGGTAAGCTAAACTAAGCCATAAACATAAATTGAAGGTCAAATAAATAAAAACCTATTCCAAAGAACGCACACAAGAATACCTAACTACAAATAAGTGACGACGCAGAAACTTGGTTTAAAGTAAAGAGAATAATCTTAGGCAAAAAAAAAAACTTTGAATGAAAAAAATCAGAGCACATTTTTATCTTTTTTTGGAGATTTGACATTTGTTTTTAGATTTGAAATTTTAATAGTTTTGTCTTGTTTTTATTTTTGGTGAGGAAACGTGTTTTTTCATATTGCTGTTGCTCATGTTCGTCATGGTTTGTTTACGCCTACACGAAAATGTTTTGTTTCTGTAGCATCACTTTGCTTGTCATTTGGTCTCACGCTTTTTTCTTGTTTTTTTTTTTTTAAGCCTAAAGCTATCTCCTCTACATTACCTACCTACCAAACATATGAATGAAGTCGTTTCTTGTTTTTAAGAAAAATTATTTGTCTAGCTGTCAAGGCCAATAGGGTCACTACAAGATTTAGGCCTATTATATATTGGTTAAAAAAAATAAGACAAAACAAAGAAGTGGAAAACAAAAAACGCTTGTAATAAAAGTTCAGGGTCAATTTTAACTGGGGATTACAAGAAGTAACCAAACCTTAATAGATGACCATGAATTTGGAATTTATTAGTTGTTGTGGTCAAATCGTAAATGAAGCATTTCAAATCTTGATTACATTTTTGTTTTTTGTGTCTATTAGCCATCAAAACGTTAAAATAGCTATTTAGTATTACACATATTTTGTTGTAGAAAATTGTAATTAAAGGTATTCTCAAAAAAATATTTTTGGAGTGGATTTCTTTAAAAATATTTTTTTAAGGCCTATAAAAGGCGTGGATTTTTTAAGAATATTTTTTCAAGGCCTATAAAAGGCGTGGATTTTTTGAGAATATTTTTTCAAGGCATATAAAAGGCGTGGAATTTTTAAGAATATTTTTTCAAGGCCTATAAAAGGCGTGGATTTTTAAGAATATTTTTTCAAGGCCTATAAAAGGCGTGGATTTTTTAAGAATATTTTTTCAAGGCCTATAAAAGGCGTGGATTTTTTAAGAATATTTTTTCAAGGCCTATAAAAGGCGTGGATTTTTTAAGAATATTTTTTCAAGGCCTATAAAAGGCGTGGATTTTTTAAGAATATTTTTTCAAGGCCTATAAAAGGCGTGGATTTTTTAAGAATATTTTTTCAAGGCCTATAAAAGGCGTGGATTTTTTAAGAATATTTTTCAAGGCCTATAAAAGGCGTGGATTTTTTAAGAATATTTTTTCAAGGCCTATAAAAGGCGTGGATTTTTTAAGAATATTTTTTCAAGGCCTATAAAAGGCGTGGATTTTTTAAGAATATTTTTTCAAGGCCTATAAAAGGCGTGGATTTTTTAAGAATATTTTTTCAAGGCCTATAAAAGGCGTGGATTTTTTAAGAATATTTTTTCAAGGCCTATAAAAGGCGTGGATTTTTTAAGAATATTTTTTCAAGGCCTATAAAAGGCGTGGATTTTTTAAGAATATTTTTTCAAGGCCTATAAAAGGCGTGGATTTTTTAAGAATATTTTTTCAAGGCCTATAAAAGGCGTGGATTTTTTAAGAATATTTTTTCAAGGCCTATAAAAGGCGTGGATTTTTTAAGAATATTTTTTCAAGGCCTATAAAAGGCGTGGATTTTTTAAGAATATTTTTTCAAGGCCTATAAAAGGCGTGGATTTTTTAAGAATATTTTTTCAAGGCCTATAAAAGGCGTGTATTTTTTAAGAATATTTTTTCAAGGCCTATATTAAGAATATTTTTTCAAGGCCTATAAAAGGCGTGGATTTTTTAAGAATATTTTTTCAAGGCCTATATTAAGAATATTTTTTCAAGGCCTATAAAAGGCGTGGATTTTTTAAGAATATTTTTTCAAGGCCTATAAAAGGCGTGGATTTTTTAAGAATATTTTTTCAAGGCCTATAAAAGGCGTGGATTTTTTAAGAATATTTTTTCAAGGCCTATAAAAGGCGTGGATTTTTTAAGAATATTTTTTCAAGGCCTATAAAAGGCGTGGATTTTTTAAGAATATTTTTTCAAGGCCTATAAAAGGCGTGGATTTTTTAAGAATATTTTTTCAAGGCCTATAAAAGGCGTGGATTTTTTAAGAATATTTTGCAAGGCCTATAAAAGGCGTGGATTTTTTAAGAATATTTTTTCAAGGCCTATAAAAGGCGTGGATTTTTTAAGAATATTTTTTCAAGGCCTATAAAAGGCGTGGATTTTTTAAGAATATTTTTTCAAGGCCTATAAAAGGCGTGGATTTTTTAAGAATATTTTTCAAGGCCTATAAAAGGCGTGGATTTTTTAAGAATATTTTTTCAAGGCCTATAAAAGGCGTGGATTTTTTAAGAATATTTTTTCAAGCTCTATAAAAAAGCGTGGATTTTTTAAGAATATTTTTTCAAGCTCTATAAAAGGCGTGGATTTTTTTAAGAATATTTTTTCAAGGCCTGTAAAAGGCGTGGATTTTTTTAAGAATATTTTTTCAAGGCCTGTAAAAGGCGTGGATTTTTTAAGAATATTTTTTCAAGGCCTGTAAAAGGCGTGGATTTTTTTAAGAATAGTTTTTCAAGCTCTATAAAAGGCGTGGATTTTTTAAGAATAGTTTTTCAAGCTCTATAAAAGGCGTGGATTTTTTAAGATTATTTTTTCAAGGCCTATAAAAGGCGTGGATTTTTTAAGAATATTTTTTCAAGCTCTATAAAAGGCGTGGATTTTTTTAAGATTATTTTTTCAAGCTCTATAAAAGGCGTGGATTTTTTAAGAATATTTTTTCAAGCTCTATAAAAGGCGTGGATTTTTTAAGATTATTTTTTCAAGGCCTATAAAAGGCGTGGATTTTTTAAGAATATTTTTTCAAGCTCTATAAAAGGCGTGGATTTTTTTAAGATTATTTTTTCAAGCTCTATAAAAGGCGTGGATTTTTTAAGAATATTTTTTCAAGCTCTATAAAAGGCGTGGATTTTTTTAAGATTATTTTTTCAAGGCCTATAAAAGGCGTGGATTTTTTAAGAATATTTTTTCAAGGCCTATAAAAGGCGTGGATTTTCTAAGAATATTTTTTCAAGGCCTATAAAAGGCGTGGATTTTCTAAGAATATTTTTTCAAGCTCTATAAAAGGCGTGGATTTTTTTAAGATTATTTTTTCAAGGCCTATAAAAGGCGTGGATTTTTTAAGAATATTTTTTCAAGCTCTATAAAAGGCGTGGATTTTTTTAAGATTATTTTTTCAAGGCCTATAAAAGGCGTGGATTTTTTAAGATTATTTTTTCAAGGCCTATAAAAGGCGTGGATTTTTTAAGAATATTTTTTCAAGGCCTATAAAAGGCGTGGATTTTCTAAGAATATTTTTTCAAGCTCTATAAAAGGCGTGGATTTTTTTAAGAATATTTTTTCAAGCTCTATAAAAGGCGTGGATTTTTTTAAGATTATTTTTTCAAGGCCTATAAAAGGCGTGGATTTTTTAAGAATATTTTTTCAAGCTCTATAAAAGGCGTGGATTTTTTTAAGATTATTTTTTCAAGGCCTATAAAAGGCGTGGATTTTTTAAGAATATTTTTTCAAGCTCTATAAAAGGCGTGGATTTTTTTAAGATTATTTTTTCAAGGCCTATAAAAGGCGTGGATTTTTTAAGAATATTTTTTCAAGCTCTATAAAAGGCGTGGATTTTTTTAAGATTATTTTTTCAAGGCCTATAAAAGGCGTGGATTTTTTTAAGATTATTTTTTCAAGGCCTATAAAAGGCGTGGATTTTTTAAGAATATTTTTTCAAGCTCTATAAAAGGCGTGGATTTTTTTAAGAATATTTTTTTCAAGCTCTATAAAAGGCGTGGATTTTTTTAAGATTATTTTTTCAAGGCCTATAAAAGGCGTGGATCTTTTAAGAATATTTTTTCAAGCTCTATAAAAGGCGTGGATTTTTTTAAGATTATTTTTTCAAGGCCTATAAAAGGCGTGGATTTTTTAAGAATATTTTTTCAAGCTCTATAAAAGGCGTGGATTTTTTTAAGATTATTTTTTCAAGGCCTATAAAAGGCGTGGATTTTCTAAGAATATTTTTTCAAGCTCTATAAAAGGCGTGGATTTTTTTAAGAATATTTTTTCAAGCTCTATAAAAGGCGTGGATTTTTTTAAGATTATTTTTTCAAGGCCTATAAAAGGCGTGGATTTTTTAAGAATATTTTTTCAAGCTCTATAAAAGGCGTGGATTTTTTTAAGATTATTTTTTCAAGGCCTATAAAAGGCGTGGATTTTTTAAGAATATTTTTTCAAGCTCTATAAAAGGCGTGGATTTTTTTAAGATTATTTTTTCAAGGCCTATAAAAGGCGTGGATTTTTTAAGAATATTTTTTCAAGCTCTATAAAAGGCGTGGATTTTTTTAAGAATATTTTTTCAAGCTCTATAAAAGGCGTGGATTTTTTTAAGATTATTTTTTCAAGGCCTATAAAAGGCGTGGATTTTTTAAGAATATTTTTTCAAGCTCTATAAAAGGCGTGGATTTTTTTAAGAATATTTTTTTCAAGCTCTATAAAAGGCGTGGATTTTTTTAAGATTATTTTTTCAAGGCCTATAAAAGGCGTGGATCTTTTAAGAATATTTTTTCAAGGCCTATAAAAGGCGTGGATTTTTTAAGAATATTTTTTCAAGGCCTATAAAAGTCGTTGATTTTTTCAGAATATTTTTCAATGCCTATTGAAAGGCGTGGATTTTTTAAGAATATTTTTCAAGGCCCTATTAAAAGGCGTGGATTTTTTAAGAATATTTTTTCAAGGCCAATTAAAAGGCGTGGATTTTTTAAGAATATTTTTCAAGGCCCTATTAAAAGGCGTGGATTTTTTAAGAATATTTTTCAAGGCCCTATTAAAAGGCGTGGATTTTTTAAGAATATTTTTTCAAGGCCTATTAAAAGGCGTGGATTTTTTAAGAATATTTTTTCAAGGCCTATAAAAGGCGTGGATTTTTTAAGAATATTTTTTCAAGGCCTATAAAAGGCGTGGATTTTTTAAGAATATTTTTTCAAGGCCTATAAAAGGCGTGGATTTTTTAAGAATATTTTTTCAAGGCCTATAAAAGGCGTGGATTTTTTAAGAATATTTTTTCAAGGCCTATAAAAGGCGTGGATTTTTTAAGAATATTTTTTCAAGGCCTATAAAAGGCGTGGATTTTTTAAGAATATTTTTTCAAGGCCTATAAAAGGCGTGGATTTTTTAAGAATATTTTTTCAAGGCCTATAAAAGGCGTGGATTTTTTAAGAATATTTTTTCAAGGCCTATAAAAGGCGTGGATTTTTTAAGAATATTTTTTCAAGGCCTATAAAAGGCGTGGATTTTTTAAGAATATTTTTTCAAGGCCTATAAAAGGCGTGGATTTTTTAAGAATATTTTTTCAAGGCCTATAAAAGGCGTGGATTTTTTAAGAATATTTTTTCAATGCCTATAAAAGGCGTGGATTTTTTAAGAATATTTTTTCAAGGCCTATAAAAGGCGTGGATTTTTTAAGAATATTTTTTCAAGGCCTATAAAAGGCGTGGATTTTTTAAGAATATTTTTTCAAGGCCTATAAAAGGCGTGGATTTTTTAAGAATATTTTTTCAAGGCCTATAAAAGGCGTGGATTTTTTAAGAATATTTTTTCAAGGCCTATAAAAGGCGTGGATTTTTTAAGAATATTTTTTCCAAGCTCTATGAATGAACAATAAATAAGAAATATATGTTATTCAGAACAATCGCATTCTTAAAATGTCTAGTAGCAACAACAAAATCATAATATTTATAAATAAAATGAAATTAAATAACAATTAAAAAATCTGTGCTACCAACAGATCATCCATCTGTCATCGTCGCCACAAGCCTTATCTGTTTGGAATTCTAAGCGCCTGCTGTTTCCATAAAAAAAATTCTATACATCAAAGATCAAATAAAGCCTTGCGGTTGTCATCACCCCTGCTACACTTTACTAAGAGGGAGGGAGGGAGGTAAGGAGGCCCTACCATATAATCAATATAATTGAATTTATTTTTTATTATTTTCTCATTGAACATTGTGCAAAGAGAGATAGAGAAAAAAAAGAATAACAACAGAATAAAAATAATTGTTTATTATAAACAACAATAACAACTACAAAAAAGTGACTCACAGACTAAATTTTAATTGAATTTTATTTTCAGTTGTTTTTGATGCTGCATTTTTTTATTAGATTTTTGTTTTTTGCGTTTTCTAAAGATCATTTAGAATTCTTTAAAAGGAAATATTTAAACAATGAATCATTTCGAAGTATCATTTCTATGCAAGGGAGATGAGATGTACTTGACATTAATTGACAAAAAAGACAACAACAAATTCAATAAATTATAATCAGCAACATTGTGTAGAAGTTAGGCTTAACCATTTATATTGAAATTCAGGAATTCAGTCAGAGGTGGAGATAGTGAAATAAAAGGCTAAGAATCGCTTGGTATTCATTTAGAAAATCTGTGGTATATTTTTTTGTAAGGAGGTAAAAAATGTTAAAAATATTAATCAAAGAAATGCCGCTAAAATTGTTGTTTCCAGGAGTGTAGTTCCCTTCTATTCTTAATATAAACATTTTTGATTTTTTACTTACGAACTTTGAACTTTAATATAATTTTTGTGAAACTTACCTAAAAAGAAAGAAAGGGAAATAAAGTAATTAATTTAAAGGAATTATATAAAAATAAAAAAAAAACAAATTATAATCAAAATTAAGTTGAACGAAACACAAACTATTTGGCAAAAGAAAAAAAACAGTTGGCTTTGCCAACACATACATATGTACACGCAGAAAAATATATGTTAGAAATATGTTTGGATCCAAACAAATATATGTTTGCAACATTTTGTAACATATATCAATTTTATATGTTTGGATACCAACATTTTTTTATGTTATGTTTGCAGGACCCAAGCATATGTTATGTTTGGCACTGCTTGCAAACAAATATATGTTTGCTGCAAAATATTTTTGGGACATATGTTATAGAGGCCTTTTTTCTGTGTGAATCGTCAGGCTGTCACATTATGAAAAGAAATATATTTTTAATTAAGGGTTTCTCTTTTTCAAGGATTTTTTAGACACTGTCCGAGATCGGATAATCGTAATTAATTCACGATTATAACACAGTTTCTGTAAAAGGCTGACCTACAGCTAAAAATTGAGACTTTCGTCTATTTTTTGGGAGTTTTTTTTTTTTTTTTTTTTTTTTTGTAATTTTGAGGTATTATTTCATGAGGTAAGAATTTTTTTCGGCCTTTATCTCGTCACCATAAATGCACGAAGGCGTATCTCCAAATAAATCAAAATTAGTAAATTAATGAATATAATACATAAGACTAAAATACATGCTCTTGCATAATTTCAAATTTCTACGTTCAAAAATAACGATCCTATTCAAGAAAAGGTTTTTCGGAAAATGGGACAACATTGCAGATTTGGCTGTAATGACGGATCCAAAAACCAAGCGTTTCTGGGGGTTTGGTTTCATTACTTACTCCCATTCGTATATTATTGATAATATCCCAAATACTCGCCCTCATATGATTAACAGTTTTTATACCCTCAGCATTCCACTCCTTCCGGTACCTCCCCCACAAAAGTTCGCAAATGTTCGGAAAATTTGTGCGCACGATAACTCTTGAAGGAAGTAGCCGATTTGGTCCATACTTTGCCCATCGTGAAACATGTACCAGACTTTAATAAGGTTTCAATATGGACTAAATCGGTCCACTCTATCGGGTACCTCCCACACAAATTTTCGGAAAAGTTCACTTTAGGGGCATCTCTCGAATCGCTTTGATTTTTTTTTGCAACTTGTATTCACTGCCCTCCATACGACGGTACAAGTGTCATCAGGGGCAAGTCCATACTTCCTATGACACCGTGTGAGGTGGTTGGAGCGCAAGATAACTCCCGAACGGATCTGTCGATTCGGTCCAAAATTTGGCCTTAGTAATATTTTGTCCAAAAATAGTTTAAGTTTGAAGAAAAGCCATATCGGTCCATTCCTTCAGGTACCTCCCCCACAAAAGTTCAAAAATGTTGGGAAAAATTGTTCGTACAGTAACTCTTGAAGGGAGTGGCCGAATTGGTCTATACTTTACAAATCCTAATATATCTACCAGATATAAATCAGGTTCAAATATGGCAGCGAATGCAAGTTGCATCAACAAAAATCAAAGTGATTCGATATCAGGTCTTAAAGTGAACTTATTCGAAATTTTGTGTGGGAAGTACCGGATGGAATGGACAAATGATTCCATCCGGACAAATGATTCCATCCGGCAAAGCCGACTGATACTTTTTTACTTGTTCATTATACCCTCAGCATTTATGCTAACGGGGGTATATACACTTTCATACGGGCAAAATGTGCCTCATCGAAATAATGGTTTTAGACCCCAAGTATGTTTGTACGAAATGTGTTTCAGACAATTTAGAGTTGATTTAGCCATGTCCATCCGTCTGTCTGGCTGGAGCGCACGATAACTCTCAAACGGATCAACCGATTCGGTCCAAAATTTGGCTTTCGTAATATTCCCGTACCTCCGCCACAAAAGCTCAAAAATGCTCGGAAAAATTGTGCGCACGATTACTCTGGATAGGAGTGACCGATTTGGTGCATACTTTGCACATTGTGAAATTTCTAACAGCCTTAGATGAGGTTCCAATATAGACTCAATCGGTCCATTCCTTCGGGTACCTCCCACAGAAAAAAGGAAAAGTTCAGTTTAGGACCTGCTCTCGAATCGCTTTGATTTTTGTTGTAGCAACTTGTATTCACTGCCCCCCTACGAAGCTATAAGTTTCATCAGGGGTAAATCCATACTTCCTTAGAAAATAGCCTGAACGGTACAAAAACCCCTATGACACCGTGTGTAGTGGTTGGAGAGCAAGATAACTCTTGAAAGAATGTACCGACTCGGTCCAAAAAGTGGCCTTCGTAATATTTTGTGCAAACTTAGTTTAAGTTCGAAGATAAGCCATATCGGTCCACTCCTTCAGGTACCTTCCCCACAAAATCTCAAAAATGTTCGGAAAATTATGCGCACGATAACCCTTGATGTGGTCCATACTTTACACACCCTAATATATCTATATCGAATATGGACTATATTTGTCCACTCCTTCGGGTAACTCCTACACAAAATTTTGGATAAATTCACTTTAAGACCTGCTCTCAAATCACTTTGATTTTTGTTGAAGCAACTTGCATTCGCTGCCTCAATTACGACAATAAAGGTTTTTCAGAGGGAAGTCCATACTTCTTGAGAAAACAGCCCGAAAGTTGTAAAAACCCCCTATGGCACCATATGTAGTTACTGGGGAGCTCGAACCGAATACTGCGTTCCTACACACTTTGGATATTATTATATTTTTTCGAATATTAGATGAAATTCGAAGGTGGTGCTTATAGGTCCACTCCTTCCGGTACCTCCCCGTCGTAAATAAATCGTTTAATTGTCTTCCGAAAATTCTAACCAAAGTCTGGACGTATTCTGAAGCTAATAAAAAAAATTTGTACAAGTTCCACCTAGACTAGGGAAGTGAATCTACCAGTATTTTTTCCCCTAAAGATACTCAATAGGGGGCCACCGTGGTGCAATGGTTAGCACGTCCGCCTTGCACTCAGAAGGTCTGCGGTTCGAATCCCAGGCCAAGCAACATCAAATTTTCAACGGTGGCATAATTCCCCCCTCAGTAATGCTGGCGACATTTCCCGAGTATTTAAGCCATGAAAAAACTTCTCTACAAGTGGTGTCGTAAGACACGCCGTTCGGACTCGGCAATAAAAAGTAGGTCCCATATTATTGAGCCAATATGAATCGGCGTGCACTCATTGATATGAGAGAAGTCTCCCTTGTCCCATTTGGGATGTTTGTGGAACAATTATAAAGATACTTCATAAACTGTGACAATTCCAAAATGTTTCATAAATAAATCATTTATGTTCCGACTAGTCTGATTTAAGTTTGAACGTATTCCGCAGCTAACGAAATATATTTTAAACAAGTTCCATCAACATTCAAGGAGTGAATTTACAATTTTTGCGGTGACAGTTTCAAATATTCTAGATCGAATAAATACCTCGTTCAATTGCCTTCCGATATGTCTGACCAAGGTCATAACGTATTCTGCAACTTATAAAACATGTTTTCACAACCCAGTTTTAACTGTGAGAGTTTCAGGTGATTGGGGAACTATATTTCATAAAGAAATCGTTTAATTGGCTTCCGACAAGTCTGTCTAAAGTCTGAACGTATTCTGAAGCTTATAAAACATATTTTTAGAGGTTCCATCAGCACTCAGGAAGTGAATTTACAATTGTTCAATAAATATATGTTTTTGACTATGATAGTTCCAACGGATTGGTGGACAAGATTTCACAAAGAAATTGTTTAATTACTTTCCGATAAGTCTTTTAAGCTCCACTTTACTAAAGAAGTGAACTTACAAAATTTTCCTAAAGATATTTTTAACCTTGACAGTTCCAAACAATTCGAGGACTATATTTCATAAAACAATAGTTTTATTGCCTTCCGACAAGCCTGACCAAAGTTTTACAAGCTCCACCTGTAGTATGAAATTGTTCCTACAGACAGTTTTAATGTGTGAGAGTTCCAAATGATTAGGGGACTATATATTTTATAAATAGATCGTTTTATTGTCTTCCGACAAGTCTGACGAAAGTCTGAACCCTCCATCTACACTAAGCAAATGAATTTAAAATGTTTCTATAAACATATATTTCTGACTGTGGCAGTACCAAACGATAAGATCTCATAAGTAAATCGTTAATTTGTCTTCCGATAAGTCTGACCAAAGTCTGCCCGTATTCTACACAAACCAACTTTAGAAGCTCCGAATACACAAAGTATTTTTTGTGTACTTTCCAAACAAATCTGAACATTGCCAATAAATATGGTGTTGTACAAGTTCCGATGCAGGTCTATTGACATGTAGGGGTTATAACACTGAAGAGTAGTTTTAGAACCTAAATTAATTTTTGTCCCAAGACAAACAACAACAATTCCATGAATATAGACAACACAGCAAGCAGGTATTGTGCCGATACTTTGCAGTCGGTGTAAACTTTGGTTTATTTTATATTTCAAAATTTTCAGCGGCAAAATTTGGTTTACAGATTGATTTGTAAGTGATTACACTCATTTTTGAGGTTTGTTAAGTGTCATCGTCGTGTTTCCTCTGCATATCAATAACTTCGCCGGTCTTCATCAAGCCTCGACTTATGGCGATATCTCCTGAGAAAACACCAACATAATGTCTACTTCAGTCGTTATATGGGTGATTATACCAAAGCATTGACCTATGTGAACAATTTTTGCTTAGGCCCCCAAAGACAAAATATATTCTTAAAAAAACAACAACTACAAGATTAACACGAAACACTTTATATCATATCCGCCAACACAGGTCTCAACCTGTACTTAAGTCAAAATGTATGATGTTTTGTGGCTAGGTACTAAATTGATTGACAGAACTAGAGCACTCCCTCCCTTCATTCATTTCAGATGGTAGCCGTTGGTTGTTTTTATTTAAGGAGATATGACTTTCGTTTTATTTGGGAGGCAACCAAAAGAGTGGACCGAAATAGTCGTAATTCGAACCTCGTATATGCCTCGTTTGGACCAACTATGCAGTTTGGACCAAGTCAGTTGTGCCCTTCGCATGTTGTCGTGCACATCATTTTAGCGATTTTTTAAAACTTTTTTAGGTCTATATTCGAACTAACTTTGGACAAAATATTACGACTTGCATATTTTAGACCTAGTCAGGATTTCGACCAAAACATATTTGAGGTCTAAAGCCATTATTTTAATGATTTTTGATAGTTGCAACGTGTACCCTTGTTAACTTAATGGCTAAGTTCAATACTAATGACTTTTTTTTTACTTTTTTCCAAAGAAAAGCTTTTTTATTCTGCTTAGAGGAAGATCTGAGTACAAAAACTAGGTTAGACTCGGTGCTACTGAACCGATTACTACAAAATCGTTGATGTTGTTGGGAAGCTTAATCTAAATTACCTATAAAACAAGATGTGACACAATGATATCTTCAACCGGGGTTTTTTTGTAAAATCTTCAAAATGAGGCCAGGGTTATGTACGCATATCATTTAGGACGTTTGACCTTACTACATTACCATGATCTATAGACTTGTTGAGAAAATTATTTTTTTTTGTAAATCCCTATTCAGTGGCCTTTTTTACAAAATTATATTGGCAATGAGGTCCCATTTAAGTTCTTGGTGCTGGGAGTTGTATATTTTATATTTCCTAAGACTCCTAATAAATCTTTAAACATGTCAATAAAAGCTTGATGTCTGGACATACTTAGATATTTGTTTAGTTTTATATAAACTAATCTCTAATGGTCCATTATAAGGTTTTGGCATTGAGTAATGAATGACTGGCACCAAAAACACGAATTGTGATTTACAAAAGTTGTCATCATCATTATCTTCGGCAGCAACGTCATGTTACAATTATGACATTAGTCTTCACGTTGCTTTCGTTGCGATATTCTTCTGATTCGTCATATTATGAGGAAAAAATATTAACAAAATATATAGAAGATGTATGAACGGAGAATCAAGTATCATTGAATAAATAATGGAAGCAAAAAAAAAATATATAAATAAATGACCCCCACTTTCTCTCTCTCTCTGACAAAGAGGTCATTTGAGTCAAAGTAATATTCCTCTAAATGGAAACAGGAAACGGAAATAGTAAAGAAGTGATTGTGTGTGAGCAGCGTGTGGGCAGCAGCTCTGCATATGGCCAAGATAATTGCAGGAAAATATTAAATTTCAGCAATCACAGAGAAGCTTTTAAGATGGGATGGGATAGATGAGATTGGGAAATGGTATTTAATATACTAATGTGTAAGGGAGTTGTGCGATATTTTCATATCACAAATTAATAAATATTTGAAATTGAGACATTTATTTATGCTTTATAAGATCAAATGTTCAACAAAATTCATAGCACTTTTCTACCTCTTTGTTTTTAAAGCGTGTCGCAAAAAAATCTCATTTCATTATTCTGCTAAGCTCCAAAAACACCTTCACTAAAATACGTCAAATCGTTGGTCATTCGACATAATCGTTTTAACATATTTCATATGTATGTCTTGGAGCATTTATGCTCCGTATAAATGTTCTCTAAATTTAATATTTCAGAAAACATAATAATATTTTCCCCTGTTAGCCACATTGATCATGAATTTGCCCGACAAATCTTCGCATTTAAAGCACTTTAACTTAATGACTCGGTACTAACAATCGGTTTATCCACCTACATGAGAGGGTGGAGGAAAACATTTTTGCCTTTGACATAACGCAACATTGAAATCCTTTTCAAATCCTCTATTGCAGTTGATTACCCAGCCAGTTACCAAAAAAATGCCGTTGGACATTTTTGTCCACAGACACAATTGTTAGGAATGCTTTAGAATTGGGAAATCACAATCCGGTTTGGCGTTCTCATGCAACAAACTTACAGTGCATGAAGTAAAATTGCAATTGTGATGTCGTGGTTGCACAACACAAAGTGGCAGTTTGTAACTTGCAACAGAAGCAGCTTTGCACATGACGGCATGTACAAAGGTGGGTGTGCAGCAAGACTCACACCCTCACTTCGGGCCAAGTTTGCATAAAAATATTTTGCGAATTTATTTTAGTAGGAACATTTTGCTTCTTAGACTCGGTTTACAGGTTTGAAATACGAAATTATTAAGGAATAATGAAGTAGATTCGCCCTAATTCGCACCTCGATAATTCGTAATCTTCGACAATTCGTATAAGCTGCCGGTCCCTTGAAGCAATTTCTTAATAATTATTGACCTATAAGGTCAATGACTATTGACCTATAAGGTTAATAATTATTGACCTATAAGGTCAATGACTATTGACCTATAAGGTCAATGACTATTGACCTATATGGTCAATGACTATTGACCTACATGGTCAACGACTATGGACCTATAAATCGATGACTATTGACCTATAAGGTCAATGTCTATTGACCTATAAGGGCAATGACAATTGACCTATAAGGTCAATGACGATTGATCTATAAGGCCAATGACTATTGAACAATAAGGTCAATGGATATTGACCTATAAGGTCAATAACTATTGAACTATAAGGTCAATTACTATTGACTTTTAAGGTCAATGACTATTGACCTCTAAGGTCAATGACTATTGACCTCTAAGGTCAATGACTATTGACCTCTAAGGTCAATGACTATTGACCTATATGGTCAATGACTACTGACCTACATGGTCAACGACTATGGACCTATAAATCGATGACTATTGACCTATAAGGGCAATGACAATTGACCTTTAAGGTCAATGACGATTGACTTATAAGCTCAATGACTATTGGTCTATAAGGTCAACGACTATTCAACTATAAGGTCAATGACTATTGACCTATAAGGTCAACGACTATTGACCTATAAGGTCAATAACTATTGGACTATATGGTCAATAACCATTGGACTATAAGGTCAATAACTATTGGACTATAAGGTCAATGACTATTGACCTATAGGGTCAATGACTATTGACCTATAAGATCAATGACTATTGATATATAAGGTCAATGACTATTGACCTCCAAGGTCAATGACTATTTATCTATAAGGTCAACGGCTGTTGACCTATAAGATCAATGAGTATTAATCTATAAAGCCATGACTATTGACCTATAGGGTCAATGACTATTGACCTATAAGGTCAATGACTATTGACCTATAAGGTCAATGACTATGGACCTATAAGGTCAATGACTATGGACCTACAAGGTTAATGACTATTGACCCATGAGATCAATGACCTATAAGATGTTGACCTATAAGATCAATGACTATTGACCTATAGGGTCAATGACTATTGACCTATAAGGTCAATGACGATTGACCTATAAGGTCAATGACGATTGACCTATAAGGTCAATTACTATTGACTTTTAAGGTCATTGACTATTGACCTCTAAGGTCAATGACTATTGACCTCTAAGGTCAATGACTATTGACCTCTAAGGTCAATGACTATTGACCTCTAAGGTCAATGACTATTGACCTCTAAGGTTAATGACTATTGATCAATCTGACGAATGACCTATAAGGTCAATAAGTATTGATCTATAAGGTCAATGACTATTGATCTATTAGGTAATCGGCTATTGATCTATAAGGTCAACGGCTATTGACCTATAAGATCAATGAGTATTGATCTATAAAGCCAATGACAATTGACCTATAAGGTCAATGAGTATTGATCTATAAAGCCAATGACAATTGACCTATAAGGTCAATGACTATTGGCCAGAAGGTCAAAGACTACTGACCTATAAGGTCAATGACTATTGACCTATAAGGTCAATGACTACTGACCTATAAGGTCAATGACTATTGACCTATAAGGTCAATGACTATTGACCTATAAGGTCAATGACTACTGACCTATAAGGTCAATGACTATTGACCTATAAGGTCAATGACTATTGACCTATAAGGTCAATGACTACTGACCTATAAGGTCAATGACTATTGACCTATAAGGTCAATGACTACTGACCTATAAGGTCAATGACTATTGACCTATTAGGTCAATGACTATTGACCTATAAGGTCAATGACTATTGACCTATAAGGTTAATGACTATTGACCTATAATGTCAATGACTATTGACCTATAATGTCAATGACTATTGACCTATAAGGTCAATGACTATTGACATATAAGGTCAATGACTATTGACCTATAAGGTCAATGACTATTGACCTATATGGTCAATGACTATTGACCTATAAGCTCAATGACTATTGACCTATATGGTCAATGACTATTGACCTATAAGCTCAATGACTATTGACCTATAATGTCAATGACTATTGACCTATAAGGTCAATGACTATTGACCTATAATGTCAATGACTATTGACCTATAAGGTCAATGACTATTGACATATAAGGTCAATGTCTATTGACCTATAATACCAATGACTATTGGCCTATAAGGTCAATGACTATTGACCTATAATGTCAATGACTATTGACCTATAAGGTCAATGACTATTGACCTATAATGTCAATGACTATTGACCCATAAGGTCAATGACTATTGACCCATAAGGTCAATGACTATTGACCTATAAGGTCAATAACTAGTGACATATAAGATCTTCATTGGTCAATTGAACTTTAAAGTAAATGTGGTTGTCCTTCGTTGTCAATGAGGAACGTCAATGACTATTGTGCTGAAAGATCAGTGACAATTGACCTATAAAGTCAATAACTGTTGATTAAAATGAATACGTTGGTGACGATTGACAACCAATGTTTATCTATAAAGTCAATAACTATTGACATGTGGGGTCAATGACTATTGACTTTTATTTTCGGTTGCCGTTTAAGCTCAATGACTGTTGTTCTTTGAGGTCAATGACTGTTGACCTGCAACGTCAACAACTATTGATCAACAGTTTCAATGTCTATTGACCTATTAAGTCATATGTACACAAATATTTATGAATAAATTGAATAAACTTAGTAAAAAAGTCATTGACTATTGACCTCTAAAGTCAACGATTAATTACCCATAAGATCAATGACTACTGACCTACAAGGTCAATTATAATTGACCTATACCTATGTTGACAAATAAAAAAATATATTTATTTTTTAATCTAAGTTGGGGAATTAGAAAAACCCACGATGGTAAATTAAGATATGTTTTTAAAAAAATTAACGGTGGTGAATTAAAAAATATATATTTTTTAAAATATATTTTTTAGTCAAGGTCAACATTTTTTTTTGGATTTTAAAAATTCCAAGTTAGTTAAAATTTTTATTTCAAAAAATTCAAGTTGACGAATATTTTTCTTAATCCAAGTTGGTGAATTAATACTTTTTTTAAACAATGCACGTTGGTGAACTAGAAAATATTTTGTAGAAAAATTCACCTTGGTGAATTAGTAGAAGTTTCTAGAAAATCCACGTTGATGAACTAGAAAATATTTTTTAGAAAAATTCCACGTTGGTGAATTCCTTCTTTTAATCCACGTTGTTGAATTAGTAGATTTTTTTAGAAAACAACGTTAATGAATAATTTTTTTAACAAAAATCCATGTTGCTGAATTAAGAAGTATTTGTTTACACGTTGGGGAAAAAAAATATTTTTTTTTTTAAATCCACTTTGCTGAGTTAAAAAATATTTTTTTAAATATTGTTTAAAAAATCCACCTTGGTCCGTTGATTGATGAAGAAATATTTTTTGTAAAAAATTGTTGGATTAAAAATTATTTTTATTGGTAGGTTTTGGCAGGTGAGAAAAACTGTCACTTTTCTATAAGCAGATTTGCTATGGAGTGGGCTTTCGACCACTTGCTCCTCTGCCCCCAAAATTCAATCCAATCTCAAAGCTTCCTATAGATAGAAAATCTGCTATACATCAAAGAATATTGCCGTACGTTCGTGTCATCGTGTGTTATATGCAATGACAAAGTTCTTTAAAACAAATGAAATCTAAAGAAAATACTGTTCTATAAAACAATTTACAATTTTATTATGTTTTCCCATTGCAAGTCACACAGGCAAGGCGTCAATAGTATTTCATGACTTCATAGATAAGTGTCGTTGATAGATTTTTTTTCGGTTTTGCTTGAAATTTTCACAGACATAGGAAAGACAGAAACAAATTAGTTTTCAATCTCACGAGAAGCAAAAAAAAATCAAACTTGACGCCAACATTTGTCTGAATGTTTTGAATTCTATTTAATACGTTTGTTGTAAAAATTAGATCATTTTTTCAGAAAAAACGTAGTCTTTGCACTTGAAAGTAAAGGGAAAACAGGGCAAATACGGCTTTCATGAGAATTTGTATAACATTTGCCCATCTTTACCCAAAATTCTTAAACATATGAGATTTATATCATAACAACAATTTAAGTTTCCATCTCCTATGAGATGAAAAACATCCTTTACTCTTATGTGGCCATTAGCAAAAATGTATAATAAATATTTCATTTCATGCTAAGAATTTGAAGGATATTTTTAATAGCCATGTCTCTTATACTCCTCCCAATTTTGAGTTAGACATTACAACAGTAGCTGCTACTAGCTCGCTCATATTAAATTCTCAAAGATGTCTGCTGTTTCATACAAAATTTTAACAAGTGGCATTTCGAAAGACCCGGCATACCAATCAACCAACCAAGCCAGGCAGACAGACAGACACTTGGATATAAAACAGTAGTAGCAGCAGTTTCACACTACTCGTACCCGTCCGTCACTGGCACTTTTTTGCTGCCGCTGCTGCCACTGTCAAGAGTTTAGGCCCAGTACATATTACGAGTACAAATGTGTAGAAATATTTATGGCAATGTTTTTTTCAAGTACCTCCCTCTCCACTTGAGTACTTCAAATCTACTACAAAATGAAGCAATTAAATCTAAAGAGATTTTTTTTCTGTGCCTAATTTTGTAAACAAAAAAAATCTATAAAATAGTTTATCATTTCCTAGCACATAGTATGTAAAAAAAGTTCATTCATTCACACCCCAAACAAATTTTCACACCAAATTATATTAAAAATCTTGTAATCTTATTCAATGTTATTGACTACGAAATAGAAATCTTGAAATTTTTTAAATCGAAATATTATTGTAAGTCATTTCATGGTCATGATCAATCAGTTAGTCCGGTTGGTGTGTTGTAATAAAATACAAAGTTGTACCACAAAATGTGAATGGTCGAAATAAAAAAAACTTGTCAAACAAGTTAAAATAATGTTGTCATTGTTTCTAAAGATTTTTTTTGCTTAAAACGCTTACAACCGCCAAGCTTTTATGTGTGTGACAAAATGCTTTAGCCGCCATTCATTCTCTATGACAGAACTCATGAAAAACAAGACTTCAATTTATTGCTAACACACAGTTCTACTAAGCCCCAGGTAATTGGTGTGGAGTTGGCGGATTACGTCATATTATGTTTCAAGGAACATTAAATTGTCAAGCAAAAATAGCAGTGAAACTTCCAGTAGACTTACTTACATATACATATTTGATTTGTACTTAGATGATAAAATTGGATTTAACTTTTTTTTTTGCATCCATCAACAGGCCAGCCTGGATTTTTTAAAAAAAATTTTGCATCCACCAATAACACTGTGAACTCAAATTTTGGGGCAGAGATTCCTTTTGGAGATGAAAGCCCTTAGTGAGCATATTGAGAACCCCGAAGGACAAATCCGCCGTGAGTCAAACTTCCGCGTTATGCGGCGATGAAGTTTTTGCTAGAGACCCTGTAAGCCAACAGATGACATGTCTAGAGCAATGTCAAAAATGACTATGAAAACGCGACAAAATCGATTAGTTGTCAATGAGAGCCATACCTAAAATTTTCTGAGCGACATTTTTGCAGAACATTTCGGAGCTGAAAAACGTCATCTTGTGGTACTTTTATAGGGGCCCTTAAAATAAATGATGAAAAGGACACTGAAAGAAGCCAGTTAGAAGGTCGAATTGCTCATTCGATTTGACTGAAGACATGCCATCTCAAAAATAAGCTAAATCAACAGTGAACAAAGATATAACACTAATTCCTGATGCCTTACAGGGTCTCTAGCAAAAACTTCATCACGCCATAACGCGGAAGTTTGACTCACGGCGGATCTGTCCTTCGGGGTTCTTAATATACTCACCAAGGCCATGCGCCCCCAAGAGGAATTTTCCGTGCCCTAGACTTTCACCTCCATTTTGGTGCACAGTGAAAACGTGGATTTTTTAAAAATATTTTTTTCATCCAAAAACAAAACGTGGATTTTTTAAAAATATGTTTTTCATCCAACAACAAAACGTGGATTTTTTTAAAAATATTTTTTCATCCACCAAAAGACAAACGTGGATTTGTTTAAAAATATTTTTTTCATCCAAAAACAAAACGTGGATTTTTTAAAAATATTTTTTTCATCCAAAAACAAAACGTGGATTTTTTAAAAATATTTTTTTCATCCAAAAACAAAACGTGGATTTTTTAAAAATATTTTTTTCATCCAAAAACAAAACGTGGATTTTTTAAAAATATTTTTTTCATCCAAAAACAAAACGTGGATTTTTTAAAAATATTTTTTCATCCACCAAAAGACAAACGTGGATTTGTTTAAAAATATTTTTTTCATCCAAAAACAAAACGTGGATTTTTTTAAAAATATTTTTTTCATCCAAAAACAAAACGTGGATTTTTTTAAAATATTTTGTTCATCCAAAAACAAAACGTGGATTTTTTAAAAATATTTTTTTCATCCAAAAACAAAACGTGGATTTTTTAAAAATATTTTTTTCATCCAAAAACAAAACGTGGATTTTTTAAAAATATTTTTTTTCATCCACAAACAAAACATGGATTTTTTAAAAATATTTTTTTCATCCAAAAACAAAAGGTGGATTTTTTAAAAATATTTTTTTTTATCCAAAAACAAAACGTGGATTTTTTAAAAACACTTTTTTCATCCAAAAACAAAAGGTGGATTTTTTAAAAATATTTTTTTTTATCCAAAAACAAAACGTGGATTTTTTAAAAACACTTTTTTCATCCAAAAACAAAACGTGGATTCTTTAAAAATATTTTTTTCATCCAAAAACAGAACGTGGATTTTTTAAAAATATTTTTTTCATTCAAAAACAAAACGTGGATTTTTTAAAAATATTTTTTTTTCATCCAAAAACAAAACGTGGATTTTTTAAAAATATTTTTTTTTCATCCAAAAACAAAACGTGGATTTTTTAAAAATATTTTTTTCATCCAAAAACAAAACGTGGATTTTTTTAAAAATATTTTTTTCATCCAAAAACAAAACGTGGATTTTTTAAAGATATTTTTTTCATCCAAAAACAAAACGTGGATTTTTTAAAAATATTTTTTTCATCCAAAAACAAAACTTGGATTTTTTAAAAATATTTTTTTCATCCAAAAACAAAACGTGGATTTTTTAAAAATATTTTTTTCATCCAAAAACAAAACGTGGATTTTTTAAAAATATTTTTTTCATCCAAAAACAAAACGTGGATTTTTTAAAAATATTTTTTTCATCCAAAAACAAAACGTGGATTTTTTAAAAATATTTTTTTTCATCCAAAAACAAAACGTGGATTTTTTAAAAATATATTTTTCATCCAAAAACAAAACGTGGATTTTTTAAAAATATTTTTTTTCATCCAAAAACAAATCGTGGATTTTTTAAAAATATTTTTTTCATCCAAAAACAAAACGTGGATTTTTTAAAAATATTTTTTTCATCCAAAAACAAAACGTGGATTTTTTAAAAATATTTTTTTCATCCAAAAACAAAACGTGGATTTTTTAAAAATATTTTTTTTCATCCAAAAACAAAACGTGGATTTTTTAAAAATATTTTTTTCATCCAAAAACAAAACGTGGATTTTTTAAAAATATTTTTTTTCATCCAAAAACAAATCGTGGATTTTTTAAAAATATTTTTTTCATCCAAAAACAAAACGTGGATTTTTTAAAAATATTTTTTTTCATCCAAAAACAAAAAGTGGATTTTTTTAAAATATTTTTTTTCATCCAAAAACAAAACGTGGATTTTTTAAAAATATTTTTTTCATCCAAAAACAAAACGTGGATTTTTTAAAAATATTTTTTTCATCCAATAACAAAACGTGGATTTTTTAAAAATATTTTTTTCATCCAAAAACAAAACGTGGATTTTTTAAAAATATTTTTTTCATCCAAAAACAAAACGTGGATTTTTTAAAAATATTTTTTTCATCCAAAAACAAAACGTGGATTTTTTAAAAATATTTTTTTTCATCCAAAAACAAATCGTGGATTTTTTAAAAATATTTTTTTTCATCCAAAAACAAAACGTGGATTTTTTAAAAATATTTTTTTTCATCCAAAAACAAAACGTGGATTTTTTAAAAATATTTTTTTTCATCCAAAAACAAAACATGGATTTATTAAAAACATATTTTTTTCAGCCACCAATAGACAAACGTGGATTTTTTTAAAAACAAAGCATTATTACATCCGCCAATAGACAAACGTGGATTTTTTAAAAACAAAGCATTATTACATCCGCCAATAGACAAACGTGGATTTTTTAAAAACAAAGCATTATTACATCCGCCAATAGACAAACGTGGATTTTTTAAAAACAAAGCATTATTACATCCGCCAATAGACAAACGTGGATTTTTTCATCCGCCAAAAGAAAAAGAAGAATAGACAAACGTAGATTTTTGAAAAAATATTTTTTCATCCACCAATAGACATAAACAAATATTTTTAACCCAGATATGCCTAACGTCCTATATATAGGACACACAAAATTCTTGCTAATTTGATATGTTATGTTTATCAAAGTACCGTTTATTTTGGTGATATACTCAGTACACATCTGTAGCTCTTGGGATATTATGTGATTCCATTATTTTGAACTACTATTTTTGAGTTTTGAGGGCTAGTTCATCGAAGTTGCCACCTATCGCTTAGTTTTTACAATGATTTGCGTTATGACCGATTAATTATTGGGTAATTTTATAACGAAAACATACACGATGTGGAGCCTACTACGAAAAAACGTTAACTAGATGCCGAAAAGGTGTCTTTGGACTATATGTCAAATGTTTTGTGTCCCATAACTCCCAGTTATAACATAAAACCCTGTGTCCAAAAGTGGCCTCAAAATCAAAAAATTTGTAAAAAACATATAAACATACTGTTATTATTTCACATTTGCTTCTAAAATAATATAAAAATACTTTTAAAATGATCACGATCAAGCAATGGGCATATCTGGGTTAATATTATTCACTCTGTCTCGCATCCACTTTAAAAATGGGCGACATTCCTAACCCCATTTTTGTGTTTTAAATCATTTCAAACTCATCCAATAATACAAATCTATTAAAACCCCTAAATCAATTTTCCCAATATAAAAAATAAAAATAAAGACAACACGAAAAAATTTCCAACAATAACAAATACTTTCCTCATTATAATAATACTAAAAATAATCAGTGAGAGTGTAAGCGACTGAGTGAAAGAGTGTGAATGGGGCACACTAAAAATTTAAAGCGCCATTATCGGCACCTCATTTCAAGCAGTGCTGCTGCTGCATGCATCACACCTTCAATGCAAACACCCAACCGAACAAACAGGCAGACGACAACAACCGAGTGCAGCACAATGGTACAATGAATGTTCACACATTATGTTTCTGGGGTCTTGAAAGTGTTTTTTTTTGTGTTTCTTGGCTGAACTAAATGTTGGCTGTCAAGCTTTTTAACCCAAATTAATTTGATGTCGCCATTTCTTCTTCGTTTTTTTTCTGTTTTAGAAAGTTTGAAAAAAAGCAGCAACTTTCCGCAGCCAACTTCTCCTCCACCCTCTCTAATGTTTGAAATCATGATTTGCCGTCTTTGGGTCAAATGAAATGTCTCATCTTCTTCCTCTTCATCTTCAATTTCCTTATTATGTCTTAGGGAATATTAATTGGATTTTAAAAATGGAAAATTCTTTGTTATTTTTAATTTTCGGGGAGATTTCTTGTCCCACTTTTAGTTTTTTTTTTTTTTGTACTTACGTTGGATCCGGTGTTCCTTCAGCTTCACATTCGATTATAAACGGCTTGTCACTTTCCTTTGTTGCCTGGGCCACTTTGAAGAGCAATTCATCTGTGGGTGGTTGTTTGATAATGCGGGGAGGTGAATTGACTGAAAAGAAAAACAAGCAAAAAAAAAAAAAGATTAGAAGAATGGAAACAATAAAAAAAGGAATTGTTACTTAAAAATATAATTTATTCCCAAAAACGGATAATTCGAGCCACAATTTTGTATAATTTTATTCAGAATACTGGATAACTTTATTCACAATAGAAGATAATTTTATTCACGATAGTGGAAAACGTTATCCACAAAATGTGAATAATTTTTATCCACAGAATGTGAATGTTTCATTATCCACAAAACATGGAAAAATTTATTATCCACAAAATGTGGATAAAAATACTTATCCACGTTTTATGGATAAAAATATTTATCCACGTTTTGTGCATAATAAAATTTTGCGGATAAAAATATTTATCCACGTATCGTGGATAAAAATATTTATACACATTGTTAAATAACAAAATTATCAAATTTTTGTGGATAATGAAATTTAAAAATAAATGTGGATTATGTGGAATATTATACAAAAAAATTATCCCAGTTTCTTGTATAATAAAATTCTCCACATATTTTGATTAATAAAATTATCCACGTTTTGTGGATAATAAAATTATCCACGTTTTGTGTATAATAAAATTCTCCACATATTTTGATTAATAAAATTATCCACGTTTTGTGGATAATAAAATTATCCACGTTTTGTGTATAATAAAATTATCCACGTTTTGTGGATAAAAATATTTATCCACGTTTTGTGGATAATAATATTTATCCACGTTTTGTGGATAATAATATTATCCACGTTTTGTGGATAAAAATATTTATCCACGTTTTGTGGATAAAAATATTTATCCACGTTTTGTGGATAAGAATATTTATCCACGTTTTTTGGATAATAAAAGTATCCACGTTTTGTGCATAATAAAATTATCCAAGTTTTGTAGATAAAAATATTTATCCAAGTTTTGTGGATTATAAAATTATCCACATTTTGTGGATAATCAAATTATCCACGTTTAGTGGATAATCGAATTATCCACGTTTAGTGGATAATCGAATTATCCACGTTTAGTGGATAATAATATTATAGACGTTTTGTGGATAATAAAATTATCCACGTTTTTCGGATATTAATATTTTCCACGTTTTGTGGATTATAAAATTATCCACGTTTTGTGGATAATAAAATTATCCACGTTTTGTGGATAAGAATATTTATCAACGTTTTGTGGATAATAATATCCATGTTTTGCGGTTAATAAAATTTATCCACGTTGTGTGGATAATAAAATTATCCACGTTTTGTGGATACAAATATTTATACACGTTTTGTGGATAAAAATATTTATCCACGTTTTATGGATAAAAATATTTATCCAGGTTTTGTGGATAGAAATATTTATCCAGGTTTTGTGGATAAAAATATTTATCCAGGTTTTGTGGATAAAAATGTTTATCCAGGTTTTGTGGATAAAAATATTTATTTACGTTTTGGATAGAGATTGACGTTTTGGTTTTATGGATAGAAATATTTATCCAGGTTTTTGGATAAAAATATTTATGCAGGTGTTGTGGATACAAATATTTATTCACGTTTTGTGGATAAAAATATTTATCCACGTTTTATGGATAAAAATATTTATCCAGGTTTTTGATAAAAATATTTGTCCACGTTTTGTGGAAAAAAATGTTTATCCACGTTTTGTGGATAAAAATATTTATTCACGTTTTGTGGATAAACATATTTATCCACGTTTTGTGGATAAAAATATTTACCCACGTTTTGTGGATACAAATATTTATCCACGTTTTATGGATAAACATATTTATCCACGTTTTATGGATAAACATATTTATCCAGGTTTTGTGGATAGAAATATTTATCCAGGTTTTTGGATAAAAATATTTGTCCACGTTTTGTGGAAAAAAATATTTATCCACGTTTTGTGGAAAAAAATATTTATCCACGTTTTGTGAATAAAAAAAATTATCCACGTTTTGTGGATAATGTAATTATTCATGTTTTGTGGATAATAAAATTATCCAAATTGGTGGATAAAAAATTATTCACATTGGTGGATAAAAAAATATCCACATTGATGGATAATAAAACTATTCACGTTTTGTGGATAATAAAAATATCCCCGTTTTGTGGGTAACAACATTATCCACGTTTTGTGGATAATAAAATTATCCACGTTTTGTGGATAATAACATTTATCAACGTTTTTTGGATAATAAAATTTATCCACTTTTTGTGGATAATAAAATTATTCACGTTTTGTGGATATTAAACTTATCCACGTTTTTTGGATAATAATATTATAGACGTTTGTGGATAATAAAATTATCCACATTTTGTGGATAATAAAATTATCCAAATTGGTGGATAAAAAATTATTCACATTGGTGGATAAAAAAATATCCACATTGATGGATAATAAAACTATTCACGTTTTGTGGATAATAAAAATATCCCCGTTTTGTGGGTAACAACATTATCCACGTTTTGTGGATAATAAAATTATCCACGTTTTGTGGATAATAACATTTATCAACGTTTTGTGGATAATAAAATTTATCCACTTTTTGTGGATAATAAAATTATTCACGTTTTGTGGATATTAAACTTATCCACGTTTTTTGGATAATAATATTATAGACGTTTGTGGATAATAAAATTATCCACGTTTTGTGGATTATAAAATAATCCACGTTTTGTGGATAATAAAATTATCCAATATTCGTGGATATAACTATCTATATTTTGTGGATAAAATTATCCACATTTGTGGATAAAATTGTATACATTTATGGATAATAAAATTATCCACGTTGTGTGGATAAAACTATATTTTGTGAATAAAATTATCCACATTTGTGGATAAAATTGTAAACATTTATGGATAATAAAACTATCCTCGTTTTGTGGATAATAAAATTATCCACGTTTTATTATCCACAAAACGTGGATAATTTTATTATCCAATATTCGTGCATAAAACTATCTATATTTTGTGGATGAAATTATCCACATTTGTGGATAAAATTATCCACATTTGTGGATAAAATTGTATACATTTATGGATAATAAAATTATCCACGTTTTGTGGATAATAAAATTATCCACGTTTTGTGGATAATAAAATTATCCACGTTTTGTGGATAAAACTATTTATATTTTGTGAATAAAATTATCCACATTTGTGGATAAAATTGTAGACATTTATGGATAATAAAACTATCCTCGTTTTGTGGATAATAAAATTTTTCACGTTTTGTGGATAATAAAATTTCCAATTATCCTAGTTGTATAAAAATATTTATCTACGTTTTGTGGATAAAAATATTTATCCACGTTTTGTGGATAACAATATTTAACCACGTTTTGTGGATAATAAAATAATCCACGTTTCGTGGATAATAAAATTATCCACGTTTTGTGGATAAAAAAATTATCCACGTTTTGTGTACAAAAATATTTATCCGCGTTTTGTGGAAAAAATATTTATCCACGTTTTGTGGATAAAAATATTTATGCACGTTTTGTGAATAATAAAATTATCCTTATTTAGTAGACAATAAAATTATCCACTTTTTGTGGATAAAAAATTTATCCACATTGGTGAATAAAATATCCCCGTTTTGTGGATAATAAATTTATCCACATTTGTGGATAATAAATTTATCCACATTTGTGGATAATATATTTATCCACATTGGTGGATAATAAAATTATCCACGTTTTGTGGATAATAAAATTATTCACGTTTTGTGGATAACAATATTTATGCACGTTTTGTGAATAATAAAATTATCCTCATTCGTGGATAATAAAATTATTCACTTTGGTGGATAATAAAATTATCCATTTTTGTGGATAAAAAAGTTATCCCCGTTTTGTAGATAATAAATTTATCCACATTGGTGGATACAAATATTTATCCACGTTTTGTGGATAAAAATATTTTTTTTGAATAATAAAAATATCCACATTAGTGGATAAATATTTTTATCCATATTGGTGGATAGTAAAAATATCCACATTCGTGGATAAAAAATTCCTTAAAAAGAACTTCACGGCCTCTTGTATAACATCGCCTTCTTATATTCTGTTCTTTGTTCTTTTTTGTACTTACATTCAAAATTCCCATCTCTGCCATCACTCTGTTCCAGTCTGTGTAATAATCAGATTTTCTAGCCTTGAGCAATCCAGTGAAAGAATTGAATGTTTAGGAGTTTTAATACAAGTGACCACCAGACAGACGACTACCATGTCCAGTTGCTGTGTTGTTGTTGTTTCTATTTGAACATGTCCATTGTTGTTTATTATTTTTATGGTTGTTGTTATTATTGTAAATTGTTTAAATTGTTATGATGCACTTTAGGAAATTAGTTTAATGCCGGACTATGGCTGTTATATTCGTTGGCAAGATGTAGTACCATGTAAGTGTGTGTGTGTGTGTTTGTGGGAGTAGGAGTTTTCTTGTGAACAGAATATGAAAATGAATTGATAGACATTTAAATGATTGAGGAGTGGGGGAGTTGCGTTTTTTTTTTGAGGAGATGCTTGTTGTAAAATTAATATTTACAGTGGACTACAGTGGTCTGTTTCATCAAGCCGGTTAATGCGGTTGAAATAAATTTATGAATAAAATACTTATGTGAGATTTATACGTTTCCCATTTTTATAAATGGGTCGTCAAAAATATTCCAGAAATTAAAAAGGGAGATAGAAGTGGGGATATGAAACTACACAGCAATGAATTATAACTAGTGCTGGTTTATGAAGTGTGTCCAGTGTTATGAAAGCCCAATTTTATGAGGCACTTTTCACTCCAAGTTTCGGTACTTTACTATGTTTTAAGTTTTTGCTTTAACTGTGTTCCTTCTTTCTCCTTTAATTCCTGTGGGCTTTATTACCAAGGCATTTTTATAAAAGTTCAAGACCCTGAATTTTAGTTTGCGGGACTTTGATATTAAGCTCTTAAATAACTTTCTCAGAAATCGTGTGTCCGCATGCCTTTCTCCAGTAAAGCGATATTGTTTTTTTTTTAACATGTTCCCAGACACAATAACAACAAAGTGAAAACTTAAATGCATAATTGATGATTTGCTAGCGACTTTCATTTCAGTTTCAATTGACTTGCATTTTGTATTTTCTCAAACATTGTTTAAGAGTTTTGACGAATTTCCCATGCGCCTGACTTTTCCATGCACAAGCTAACATGGTGTTGTTGGTGTTATTGTTGGTTAAATAATTTAAATGTGTCTTAACTAACCTCCCACTACCGAAGGGTTTAGCTGATAAAATTGTTTATGCCACAAAGAAACATATTTGACTTTTGTGCAACAAACTAATTTATTTATTTACAAAATTCCCACATGAACATGGTTGTTGTTATTGTTGGTCGTTGTTTTACTTCTTCCAAACTATCCTACCAACTAAGGTTAATAAAAAAATTAAACATTTACAAAGCCAACAGCATTTGAAGTTTATCCTTTCGAAAGAAACTTCGAAACAGAACAGCAGCAGTAAATGTTTTGTTGTCAAACAAGACGACGACATGTTACAAAAGTTTTGTGCCACTCAGTTTTTACTTCTCTCTTCCATTCTTCTCTCTTCGTATATAATTTAATTACTTTTAGTTGGAAAAGGAAAAATGTTTCCTTCTAACAGACTTTTATCCTTGAAATCCTTTAATCTCTCTTGTGAGTTTTTTGTGATATATTTTTTTTCTTCAAATGATGACGTAATCTTTTAAGATTTTTAATACCATTAGTATGCCCCTTTTTCCCCTCTTTTTCTTTTCTGATGTCACTTCATGATATCGTTTTCCTAACACGTGATGGCACGTGGCGGATTAAGTCATCAATTCTAACTGCTTTCCTATAAAGGATTCATGAGTAATGGAGACTATAATAGTGAAATAGAAATAAAAGAACTGAGGAAAAAAGAACGAAGTAGAAATTGGAGAACAAAAATAAATGTATCCAAAAACCTTGGATTTTTTATCGTATAGTTTTACGCTTCAACAAAGTGGATATTATTATCCACATATTTGATTAATTTAGCAATCAGTCAATGGGCATAATTTTGTTATGTGGATAATTTTATTATCCACAAAACATTAATAGATATTTTTATCCACAAGACGTGGATAAATAATTTTATCCACAAAACGTGGGTAAATATCTTTATCCATAAAACGTGGATAAATATTTTTATCTACAAAACGTGGATAAATATTTTTATCAAAACGAGGATATATTTATTATCCACAAGGCGTGGAAAATTTTATTAGCCACAAAACGTGAAATATTTTGATTATCCACAAAACGTGGATAATTTTATTATCCACAAAACGTGGATAATTTTTAGTATCCACAAAACGTGGATAATTTTATTATCCACAAAACGTGGATAATTTTATTATCCACAAAACCCGGATAAATATTTTTATACACAAAACGAGGATAAATATTTTTATCCGCAAAACGTGGATAAATATTTTTATCAAAACGAGCAAATATTTATTATCCACAAGGCGTGGAGAATTTTATTAGCCACAAAACGTGAAATATTTTGATTATCCACAAAACGTGGATAATTTTATTATCCACAAAACGTGGATAATTTTTAGTATCCACAAAACGTGGATAATTTTATTATCCACAAAACGTGGATAATTTTATTATCAGCAAAACGTGAAGAATTTTACTATCCACAAAACGTGGATAATTTTACTATCCATAAATGTATACAATTTTATCCACAAATATGGATAGTTTTATCCACAAAAAAAATGGATAATTTAATTATCCACAAAACGTGGATAATTTTATTATTCACAAAACGTGGATATTTTTTTTATCCACAAAACGTGGATAAATATTTTTATTCACATAACTTGGATAAATATTTTTATCCAACTAGGATAATTGGAAATTTTATTATCCACAAAGCGTGGAAAATTTTATTATCCACAAAACGTGGATAATTTTATTATCCACAAAACGTGGATAATTTTATTATCCACAAAACGTGGATAATTTTATTATCAACAAAACGTGGATAATTTTATTATCCACAAAACGTGGATAATTTTATTATCCACAAAACGTGGATAATTTTATTATCCACAAAACGAGGATAATTTTATTATCCACTAAAAGTGGATTTTATTATCCACAAAAAGTGGATAATTTTATTTTATTATTTTATTATCACAAAACGTGGATAATTTTATTATCCACAAAACGTGGATAATTTTATTATCCACAAAACGTGGATAATTTTATTATCAACAAAACGTGGATAATTTTATTATCCAAAAAGCGTGGAAAATTTTATTATCCACAAAACGTGGATAATTTTATTATCCACAAAACGTGGATAATTTTATTATCCACAAAACGTGGATAATTTTATTATCCACAAAAAGTGGATAATTTTATTATCCACAAATTTTATTATCCACAAAACGTGGATAATTTTATTATCCACAAAAATTGGATAATTTTATTATCCACGAAACGTGGAAAATTTTATTATCCACAAAACGTGGATAATTTTATTATCCACAACACGTGGATAATTTTATTATCCACAACACGTGGATAATTTTATTATCCACAAAACGTGGATAATTTTATTATCCACAAAAAGTGGATAATTTTATTATCCACAAATTTTATTATCCACAAAACGTGGATAATTTTATTATCCACAAAAATTGGATAATTTTATTATCCACGAAACGTGGAAAATTTTATTATCCACAAAACGTGGATAATTTTATTATCCACAACACGTGGATAATTTTAACACGTGGATAATTTTATTATCCACAAAACGTGGATAATTTTATTATCCACAAAACGTGGATAATTTTATTATCCACAAAATTTGAATAATTTTATTATCCACAAAAATTGAATAATTTTATTATCCACATACGTGGATGATTTTATTATAAACCAAACGTGGATAATTGTTTTATCCACAAAACGTGGATAATTTTATTATCCACAAAACGTGGATAATTTTATTATCCACAAAACGTGGATAATTTTATTATCCACAAAACGTGGATAATTTTATTATCCACAAAACGTGGATAATTTTATTATCCACAAAACGTGGATAATTTTATTATCCACAAAACGTGGATAATTTTATTATCCACAAAACGTGGATAATTTTATTATCCACAAAACGTGGATAATTTTATTATCCACATTTGTGGATAATTTTATCCACAGAATATGGATGGTTTTATTATCCACAAATCGTGGACAATTTTATTATCTACAAAAATTTGATAATTTTATTATCCATAAATGTAGATAATTTTATCCACCAATGTGGATAATTTTATAAACAAATATGGATAATTTTTACCACCAATGTGGATAAATTTATCCACCAACGTGAATAATTTTACAGACAAGTATGGATAATTTTATCCACTAGTTTGGATAATTTTATTTTTTAATTTTTTGTAGTCAGCAATGTGGATAATTTTATACACAAATGCGGATAATGTAATCAACAAATGTGGACAATTTTAAACAATAGGGTTAAAATTGTATCCACAAGTGTGGATAATTTGATCAGTCAATGTGGATAAATTTATCCATCAATGCGAATATTTTTGTTCATAATTGTGGATAATTTTATACACCAATAATTTTGTCCACCAATGTGGATAATTGTATCCACAAATATGTATAATTTTATTGGCAAATATGGATAATTTTACGCTAATGTGGATAATTCTATCGAACAATATGGATAATTTTATCCACAAATATGGATCATTTTATTAACTAATGTGGATAATTTTATCCACAAACGTGGATTATGTTATCCGCAAATTTTGGATAATTTTATCCACAAGTATGTATAATTTTATCCACCAATGTGTATAATTTTATCAACTAATGTGGATAATTTTATCCATTGATGTTTTTATCCACAAATGTGGACAATTTTATCAACGAATGTGTATAATTTTTTAAGCAATGTAGATAATTTTATCCATATTGATTTTATCCATATTACTTCCAGAAGAAGAAGAAGAAGATATGCCAACACATAAAAAATCTCCTAATTGACTTCTCACAATTGACAGATGGATTTGTTGGCCACATCTTTTACAGAAATACACTCGAATTTCATCAATTCGCTTTATCAATCTCCATTTGATTTACTTTCAATTTCATTTGGAATTAATTTCCCATCTAAATGTGTATTGGTGGTTGGGTACATATTTCTTCTTTTCACAACGATAAACTAAATCCCATGATATACCATAGCATCGCTTCTACACCACTGCAAAAAGAATACATATCTTGCCATCTCAACTTCCCATTGAAATTCTGATGCTGCTGCTCTTCAACTCAACATTCCACAATCGCCCTCAGAATCCATCGGAAAACAACAAATTTCGCAACTTTGTATTTGACAGATTGCCTTCGAGTGGAGGAAGAAAGAAAACGAAAACAAAACAAATCACAAGCAATAACAAATGAATTTGTATTCGAATGTCTGTCCATCCGTTGGATGGGCAGAGCTGTGACTTCCCTTCAAAAAATTAAAAAAATGCAAAAGAAAACAAATTTCTTTACAAAAAAACATGTGTGTGAAAATAAATTGGAATTTAAATTGGAAAATTTAATTTTAGCAAAGACACACACCAATAACAGGGTGATTATGAGATGACATTTTAAATTTAAATTGGACAAATTTAATCACAAATTCCAATATAAGGTGACATTTTAAATTGAAATTGGACAAATTTAATCACAAATTCCAATATAAGGTGAAATATTAAATTAAAATTGGACAAATTTAATTACAAATTTTAATACGCAAATTTGCTGATGTGCATACTGCTGGAACCACTGTTCAAAAACGGTGATGGGTGCGCCGGCGGAATAATTTTTTTTGTAATCAACATCGAAAATGCCTACAGGCCATGAATGTCGGATTTTTCTATATCTGTTCAGAGGCTGGTAAACAATTATTTGATATATCCCCAAGAGAAAATTTGATGAAGTTTATATATTGTTTGGCCCACTATTCAAAAACGGTGCCTCGTGCGTCGATGAAATAATTTTTGTCGGAATCAGCATCGAAAATACCCCTAGGCCATGTATTTTGGGAAGATCAATGCTTATTAAAATCTTGGAAAAAAAATAATTTGTATATACACCCAACTTGCAGACATGCATATTTTGTTAGGCCTACTGTTCTGAAACGGTGACTCGTGCGTCCACGGGATAATTTTTATTGGAATCAGCATCAAAAATACCTCTAGGCCATGTATTTTGGGAAGATCAAAGCTTATTAAAATCTTGGAAAAAAAATAATTTGTATATACACCCAACTTGCAGACATGCATATTTTGTTAGGCCTACTGTTCTGAAACGGTGGCTCGTGCGTCCACGGGATAATTTTTATTGGAATCAGCATCGAAAATACCTCTAGGCCATATACTTTGGGAAGATCAAAGCTTATTAAAATCTTGGAAAAAAATTATTTGTATATACATCCAACTTGCAGACATGCATATTTTGTTAGGCCCACTATTCCGAAACGGTGGCTCGTGCGTCCACGGGATAATTTTTATTGGAATCAGCATCGAAAATACCTCTAGGCCATGTATTTTGGGAAGATCAAAGCTTATTAAAATCTTGGAAAAAAATTATTTGTATATACACCCAACTTGCAGACATGCATATTTTGTTAGGCCCACTATTCCGAAACGGTGGCTCGTGCGTCCACGGGATAATTTTTATTGGAATCAGCATCGAAAATACCTCTAGGCCATGTATTTTGGGAAGATCAAAGCTTATTAAAATCTTGGAAAAAAAATTATTTGTTTATACACCCAACTTGCAGACATGCATATTTTGTTAGGCCCACTGTTCTGAAACGGTGGCTCGTGCGTCGATGAAATAATTTTTGTCGGAATCAGCATCGAAAATACCCCTAGGCCATGTATTTTGGGAAGATCAATGCTTATTAAAATCTTGGAAAAAAAATAATTTGTATATACACCCAACTTGCAGACATGCATATTTTGTTAGGCCCACTGTTCTGAAACGGTGACTCGTGCGTCCACGGGATAATTTTTATTGGAATCAGCATCAAAAATACCTCTCGGCCATGTATTTTGGGAAGATCAAAGCTTATTAAAATCTTGGAAAAAAAATAATTTGTATATACACCCAACTTGCAGACATGCATATTTTGTTAGGCCTACTGTTCTGAAACGGTGGCTCGTGCGTCCACGGGATAATTTTTATTGGAATCAGCATCGAAAATACCTCTAGGCCATATACTTTGGGAAGATCAAAGCTTATTAAAATCTTGGAAAAAAATTATTTGTATATACATCCAACTTGCAGACATGCATATTTTGTTAGGCCCACTATTCCGAAACGGTGGCTCGTGCGTCCACGGGATAATTTTTATTGGAATCAGCATCGAAAATACCTCTAGGCCATGTATTTTGGGAAGATCAAAGCTTATTAAAATCTTGGAAAAAAAATTATTTGTATATACACCCAACTTGCAGACATGCATATTTTGTTAGGCCTACTGTTCTGAAACGGTGGCTCGTGCGTCCACGGGATAATTTTTATTGGAATCAGCATCGAAAATACCTCTAGGCCATGTACTTTGGGAAGATCAAAGCTTATTAAAATCTTGGAAAAAAAATTATTTGTATATACACCCAACTTGCAGACATGCATATTTTGTTAGGCCCACTATTCCGAAACGGTGGCTCGTGCGTCCACGGGATAATTTTTATTGGAATCAGCATCGAAAATACCTCTAGGCCATGTATTTTGGGAAGATCAAAGCTTATTAAAATCTTGGAAAAAAAATTATTTGTATATACACCCAACTTGCAGACATGCATATTTTGTTAGGCCCACTGTTCTGAAATAATAATTTTTTTCCAAGATTTTAATAAGCTTTGATCTTCCCAAAATACATGGCCTAGAGGTATTTTCGATGCTGATTCCAATAAAAATTATCCCGTGGACGCACGAGCCACCGTTTCAGAACAGTGGGCCTAACAAAATATGCATGTCTGCAAGTTGGGTGTATAAACAAATAATTTTTTTTCCAAGATTTTAATAAGCTTTGATCTTCCCAAAATACATGGCCTAGAGGTATTTTCGATGCTGATTCCAATAAAAATTATCCCGTGGACGCACGAGCCACCGTTTCGGAATAGTGGGCCTAACAAAATATGCATGTCTGCAAGTTGGATGTATATACAAATAATTTTTTTCCAAGATTTTAATAAGCTTTGATCTTCCCAAAGTACATGGCCTAGAGGTATTTTCGATGCTGATTCCAATAAAAATTATCCCGTGGACGCACGAGCCACCGTTTCAGAACAGTAGGCCTAACAAAATATGCATGTCTGCAAGTTGGGTGTATATACAAATTATTTTTTTTCCAAGATTTTAATAAGCTTTGATCTTCCCAAAATACATGGCCTAGAGGTATTTTTGATGCTGATTCCAATAAAAATTATCCCGTGGACGCACGAGTCACCGTTTCAGAACAGTAGGCCTAACAAAATATGCATGTCTGCAAGTTGGGTGTATATACAAATTATTTTTTTTCCAAGATTTTAATAAGCATTGATCTTCCCAAAATACATGGCCTAGGGGTATTTTCGATGCTGATTCCGACAAAAATTATTTCATCGACGCACGAGGCACCGTTTTTGAATAGTGGGCCAAACAATATATAAACTTCATCAAATTTTCTCTTGGGGATATATCAAATAATTGTTTACCAGCCTCTGAACAGATATAGAAAAATCCGACATTCATGGCCTGTAGGCATTTTCGATGTTGATTACAAAAAAAATTATTCCGCCGGCGCACCCATCACCGTTTTTGAACAGTGGTTCCAGCAGTATGCACATCAGCAAATTTGCGTATTAAAATTTGTAATTAAATTTGTCCAATTTTAATTTAATATTTCACCTTATATTGGAATTTGTGATTAAATTTGTCCAATTTCAATTTAAAATGTCACCTTATATTGGAATTTGTGATTAAATTTGTCCAATTTAAATTTAAAATGTCATCTCATAATCACCCTGTTATTGGTGTGTGTCTTTGCTAAAATTAAATTTTCCAATTTAAATTCCAATTTATTTTCACACACATCAAAAAAACACTACCAAAATGAAATGGGAACATCTTCAACGTTCCTTGGCCCCTTTGTCCCAGCCAGCATTCCCATACCCCAAATACTTGAACATCATCGCCACAGATGTGTCAATAGATTTGGATCAGCCCAAAAATATCTCGAACACAAATGAAATGAAATGTGAAATAAACAAAAAAAACCAACTCTCAATGTTTGTTTCTGTGTGTTAGGTTCTCTGTATCTCCACTCCACTTCCCCCCTTTTCGATCAATTAAAGCAGCAGACATCGACTGTATTTTTATTTATTTATTTTTATGTATTTTTCTCTTTTTTTTTGGGACAGATGCATCCATCCGTCCATTCATCAGTGGTTGTTGTGGGATGAGTTTTGCTTATTTTCTTTTTTTTTTGTAGTTGTTGCATTTTGCATTCTTGCCGCTTGTGCAACATAAAATTTAAATTGAATTTATGGCGAAGCATAGTTAAAGCATTTTGTTCTGCTCTTGTTTCCCTTTCCCTGTTTGTTTCTTATGTTTCCTCTGCACGAGAGTGGGTGGCAATTTAGAAAAGATGCTGGTCATGGCTTCTTTCTGCAGTTGAAGATTTCTGTAAAGTCATATCCATAATCGTTATACTTATGTTGAACATCAACATTATCATCAGCCGCAATATGATGACCATAGCCATCGTTATTATTTTCGTTGGCCGCAGCATCATCATCTGTTTCACATAGGTTAATACGCTTGTTTACATCAGAGATGGAAAACTGCATTTGTAGAGCTACAAGTCCCCTATGAAGAACACTTAACTTCTAGACATTTATCCACGTTGGATAACTTTATTTTTTAAAGAATATCCAAGTTGGTGACTAAAATTATCGACATGGGTGGATAAAATTGCCATATTTTTGGATAAAATTAGAGGTTTTTTGGTGGATAAAAATATCCATATAGTTGGTTAAATTATCGAGAATGGTGGATAATATATTCACATTGATTGATAAAATTATTCACACTGCTGAATAAAATTATCCACAGTGGTGGATAAAATTGTCCATATTGGTTGATAAAATTATCCACAATGGTGAATAATGTGATCCCAAAGTTTATAAAATTATCCATAACGGTGGATAAAATTAATCATTATTGGATAAAATATTCAAAATTGTGGATAAAATTATCCGTCTTGACGGATAAAATTATCCGCAGTGTTGAATAAAATTATCCACACTAGTGGATAAGATTATCCACATTAGTGCATAAGATTAGCCATATTAGTGGATAAAATTATCAATATTAGTGGACAAGAGTATCCACATTACTGGATAGAATTATCCACACTAGTGGATAAAATTTTCCATACTAGTAAATAAAATTAATCACATTAGTGGACAAAAAATTATACGCAATGGTGGATAAAATTGTTCACATGGGCGGGTAACATTTTCCATATTGGTGAATAATATTATCCTCATTGGTGGATAAAATTATCTTCATTGATGGATAAACTTATCCACATACTTGCGGTTAAAATTATTTCCCATTGCGGATAAAATTATCCACATTTGTGAATAATATTATCCAAATTGGTGTATAAAATAATCCATATTTGTGGATAAAATTATCAATTTTTCGGATAAAATTATCCATATTTGGTGATAAAATTATCCATATTTTCGAATAAGATTATTCATATTTGTGGATAAAACTGTCGATATTTGTGGATAAAATTATCCATACCTTCGGATAAAATTATCCATATTTGTAGATAAAATTGTCCATATGTATGGATAAGTTATCCATATTTGTGGATAAAATTATTTATATTTTCGGATAAAATAATCCATATTTGTGGAAAAAATATCGAAGTTAGTGGATAAAATTATCCATATTTGTGGATAAAATTATCCAAATTGGTGGATAAAATTATCCATATTTGTGGATAAAATGATCGAAATTGTTGGATTAAATTATCCATAACTTCGGATAAAATTATCCATATTTGTGGATAAAATTATCCACATTGGTGTATAAAATTATCCATATGTGTGGATAAAATTATACATATTTGTGAATAGAATTATCCATAATTTCGGATAAAATTATCCATAATTTCGGATAAAATTATCCATTTTTTTTGGGATAAAATTATCCATATTTGTGGATAAAATTATCCATATTTGTGGATAAAATTATCCATATTTGTGGATAAAATTATCCAAAGTAGTTGATAAAATTATCCATATTTGTGGATAAAATGATCGAAATTGGTGGATAAAATTATTCCTATTTGTGGATAAATTATCCAAATTGGATAATTGTGGTAAATTGTTTGGCATATTTCAACTATATTAGTTGATAAAATTATCCATACCTTCGGATAAAATTATCCATATTTGGGGGTAAAATTATCCAAATTAGTGGATAAAATTATCTATATTTGTGGGTAAAATTATCCAAGTTGGTGGATAAAATTATCCAAGTTGGTGAATAAAGTTATACATATTTGTGGATAAAATGATCGAAATTGGTGGATAAAATTATCCATATTTGTGGATAAATTATCCAAATATTTGTGGATAAAATTACCCATATTAGTTGATAAAATTATCCATACCTTCGGATAAAATTATCCAAATTGGTGGAAAAAATTATTGCCATATTTGTGGATAAAATTACCCATATTAGTTGATAAAATTATCCATGTCGGTGAATAAAATTATCCACATTGGTGTATAAAATTATCCATTTTTTCGGATAAAAATATCCGTATTTGGGGATAAATTTATCCATATTTGTGGCTAAAATTATCCATATTTGTAGATAAAATTATCCATACCTTCGGATAAAATTCTCCATATTTGTAGATAAAATTGTCCATATATGTGGATAAAGTTATCCATATTAGTGGATGAAAATATCCATATTTGTGGATAAAATGATCGAAATTGTTGGATTAAATTATCCATACCTTCGGATAAAATTATCCATATTTTCGGATAAAATTATCCATACCTTCGGATAAAATTATCCATATGTGTGGATAAAATTATCCATATTTGTGGATAAAATTATCCATATTTTCGGATAAAATTATCCATACCTTCGGATAAAATTAGCCATATTTTCGGATAAAATTATCCATATTTGTGTATAAAATTATCCATACCTTCGGATAAAATTATCCATGTGTGTGGATAAATTATACATATTTGTAAATAAAATTATCCATATTTTCGGATAAAATTATCCATACCTTCGGATAAAATTATCCATATTTGTGGATAAAATTATCCATACCTTCGGATAAAATTATCCATGTGTGTGGATAAAATTATCCATATTTGTGGATAAAATTATCCATATTTTCGGATAAAATTATCCATATTTTCGGATAAAATTATCCATATTTGTGGATAAAATTATCCATATTTGTGGATAAAATTATCCATATCTTCGGATAAAATTATTTATGTGTGTGGATAAAATTATCCATATTTGTGAATAAAATTATCCATATTTTCGGATAAAATTATCCATATTTGTGGACAAAATTATCGAAATTGTGGATAAAAGTATCCATATTTGTGGATAAAATTATCCATATTTGTGGATAAAATTATCCATATTTGTGGATAAAATTATCCATATTTGTGGATAAAATTATCCAAATTGGTGGATAAAATTATCCATATTTGTGGATAAAACCATCCATATTTTCGGAAAAAATTATCCATATTTGTGGATAAAATTATCCATACCTTCGGATAAAATTATCCATATTTGAGGATATACTTTCGGATAAAATTATCCATATTTGTGAATAAAACTATCCAAAAATTATCCAAATTAGTGGATAAAATTATTGATATTTGTGGATATTGCCATATTTGTGGATAAAATTACCCATATTAGTTGATAAAATTATCCATGTCGGTGAATAAAATTATCCACATTGGTGTATAAAATTATCCATTTTTTCGGATAAAAATATCCGTATTTGGGGATAAATTTATCCATATTTGTGGCTAAAATTATCCATATTTGTAGATAAAATTATCCATACCTTCGGATAAAATTCTCCATATTTGTAGATAAAATTGTCCATATATGTGGATAAAGTTATCCATATTAGTGGATGAAAATATCCATATTTGTGGATAAAATGATCGAAATTGTTGGATTAAATTATCCATACCTTCGGATAAAATTATCCATATTTTCGGATAAAATTATCCATACCTTCGGATAAAATTATCCATATGTGTGGATAAAATTATCCATATTTGTGGATAAAATTATCCATATTTTCGGATAAAATTATCCATACCTTCGGATAAAATTAGCCATATTTTCGGATAAAATTATCCATATTTGTGTATAAAATTATCCATACCTTCGGATAAAATTATCCATGTGTGTGGATAAATTATACATATTTGTGGATAAAATTATCCATATTTTCGGATAAAATTATCCATACCTTCGGATAAAATTATCCATATTTGTGGATAAAATTATCCATACCTTCGGATAAAATTATCCATGTGTGTGGATAAAATTATCCATATTTGTGGATAAAATTATCCATATTTTCGGATAAAATTATCCATATTTTCGGATAAAATTATCCATATTTGTGGATAAAATTATCCATATTTGTGGATAAAATTATCCATATCTTCGGATAAAATTATTTATGTGTGTGGATAAAATTATCCATATTTGTGGATAAAATTATCCATATTTTCGGATAAAATTATCCATATTTGTGGACAAAATTATCGAAATTGTGGATAAAAGTATCCATATTTGTGGATAAAATTATCCATATTTGTGGATAAAATTATCCAAATTGGTGGATAAAATTATCCATATTTGTGGATAAAATTATCCATACCTTCGGATAAAATTATCCATATTTGAGGATATACTTTCGGATAAAATTATCCATATTTGTGAATAAAACTATCCAAAAATTATCCAAATTAGTGGATAAAATTATTGATATTTGTGGATAAAAATACCCATATTTTTGGATAAAATGATCCACATTTGTGGATAAAATTATCCGAATTGGTGGATAAAATTATTGATATATTTCTGGATAAAATTACCCATATTAGTTGATAAAATCATCCCACTTTGGTGAATAAAATGATCCACATTGGTGAATAAAATTATCCGTATAATATTCACATTGGTGAATATAATTATCCACATTTGTGAATAATATTATCCACATTGGTGGATAAAATCATCAATCATCAAATAATCCCCACATTAGTGGATAAAATTATCCAGATTGACCTATCGGTCTTTTATGAAGATTACTCTTGGTATTCCATGAAAAAGTCCTTCTCGTCTTGTATGAAGAGGATCTTCTATGAGGAAATCCTTCGGGCCTTCTACGAGTATGAAGAAGACCTTTTGATCTCTTGTGAAGAAGACTTTTGGGCCTCCTGTGGAGAAGATCTGCTGTCCTTCGATTAAGAAAAGCTTCTGGTCTTTTATTAAGGGACCATCAACTAAGAATAGTTTCTGGTATTAAGAAGACCTGCTGGTCTTCTATGTTGGAGACTTTCTACCATGAAAAAGAACTTCTGTGAAAAATATCTCCTTTCATATCCGGGCCCTCCCCTGATCTTGTATTAATAAGACCTTCTGATCTTCTATTAGGAATTCCTGCTGGTCTTCTATGAAACGGAACTTCTGGCCTTCTATGAAGAAAACATGTTGGTCTTCTATGAATATCATCGGGTCTTCTATGAAGAAGGCCGATGAGATTTGTTCTATGAAAGAAACGTTCTGATCTTCTATGTGAAGACATTTTATCCTTTTTTTGAAGACGAATTTCTGATCTTCTTTGCAAAGACCTTTTATGCTTCTATGAAGAAGATATTTTTTCATCTCATAAGCGTCTAACTGGTCTTCTATAAAGAAGGAGACGAACAACTATAGAGAATATCTTCTATGAATAAGACCTTCTTCATAAATAACTATGAAGAAGATGGTCAGGTCTTCTAGGAATAAAACGTTCTAGTCCTTTGGTATTCCATAAAGAAGATAACCTGGTCTTCCACGAAACAACCTTTTTGATCTTCTATGAAGACATGCTTTTAGTCTTCTTTGAAGAAAATCATTTACTCTTCTATTAAGAAAAACCTTATAGGTCTCCTGTTATACTTAAATAGGACTTTATGGTCTGCTAGCAACATCATCTTCTGGTTTCTTATGAAGGCCTTCTGATCTTCTTTAAAAAAGACCTTTTGGTCTTCTTTTAAAAATACCTTCTTGTCTTCTATGAAGACGTAGCTGTAGTCTTCTATGAGAGAACTTTTAGGCTTCTATGACAAATATTTTTCTTTTCATCTCCTTGGTCCTATGAAGAATATTTCTGGTCTTGCACGAAGAAATAATTTTGGCTTAAAAAAAGACTTTCTGGAGGAGGTGTAGGGTCTTCTATGATGAAGACCATTCAGTGTTTTTGGTCTTTTTTAATAAGATCTTCTAAAACCCATCTATGGAGAAGACCTTCTGCTCTCTTATGAAGAAGTCCTTCAAGAAGTCATAACGAAAACCTCCTATTAATTTATAAGGTAACCTTTTTGTGACCCGAAACCCTTTTAAACATTTCCCCCCCTAACAACCATGAAATAAATTTTAATTTTCTCTCTTACAACAAAACATTGTTTGCAACATTTAAACAAAAACAACAAAACAAAAGTTTGTCTTTATTTTTTGGTTGTTTTTTTTTTTTTGTCGTATTTCATTTTAGGAAACATTTCATTATCAACGAAGTGAAAATAGCCGAAAGGATATTGTTTTGTATGGAGCAGCAGCCTAAACAAGGGACCCGGTGATGATGCCGCCGAACCGGGGAAACACAAAGTTTTTTGTTGGCCAAAAATGAATATAAAATAGGATTTGGTTTAAGGCTATCCGTGGGAGATGGAGTAAATACGAGCAGCATTTTTTTTGTTAGAATGTCTGGCGTGGTTGCTGCAGTAGAACGGAAAACGTGCCAGGCATACACGAGTAGGAGAAAAGGATAATAGAAGAGTTGAAAATTTGAAATTTAAACGGAATAGGAAATTTTGAGGAGTGAATACAAAAAACTATTTAAAAGGAACATACCAGGAGATTTTTTTCATATCAAAAACGAGCGTCTGTTTTCACGTTTAGCTCTGAGCAAGAACAAGAATTTGGTTATTGAAAAATAAGTTTTTGCATGAGGTCATTGAATGGCAAGTTTCCCAAATTAAAGAATAAAGACAATTTCAGATAAAATTTTATAAATTTGTTTATAATTTCATTTGCTTAGAATTTAATTGTAAAACTTCTTTACAAAAGCTACCCTAAGACATGTCGTTCGCACCCGGCGATAAAAAGTAGGGCCCATATTATTGAGCTAATATATAATGAGGGGCGCACTCATACATATGAGAGAAGTCTCCCTTGTCCCTTCGGGGATGTTTGTGGGAACATTTGTATATATTTAATCGAGTTTGGGGACCTCTAGGAATTTTCATTTATAAATGTAGTTCAGGGGTCAGGGGTCTACCTACCGAAACTTTCATTTAACAATTTATATATTTATATTTTATTTTTATTTAAATTACAATTCTTTATATTATTCACTTTATAAATTTTTGAACTTACCCGATGCTGTGGTAAAACCTAAAACGGCAACCATCAAAACGACGGCCAGCGTACTAGACGACTGCCGTCTCATTTTGTTGTAGGTTTTGTTGTTCTGCTGCTACTGCCACCGACTACTGCTACAAAAATCTAGAGGTGATTTATCCTTGAATGGATGGACTGATTGATGGTTGGAAAGGGAACTTCGTTGTCTCGTATTTGTTAAAGACCCCGCGCTTCCTTTCTCAATCAAAATTCGTTATGGACGAAACCCTTAGCTTTGCGTTAAGGGTTTGTATTTTATAGGTCCTGTATGGAACGTCGTTTTAATTTGAGTTATATTTTCCGAAATTTATTGCAAAAATATTTTCACTTTTTCTATTTCACTTAAACATTAAATCCAAAACTGCAAAAGGAAACAAAAAAGAAACGCACATTCAGCTTAGGATTATTTTTCTGAAAAGAGAAGAGAGGAAAGAGAGAAGAATATAAGTAAATCTGTTTTTAAAAAGGTGATAATTATTTTGAAATTTGCCATTTTTTGTATAGTAATCTATTGTTTTCTATGGAAGACCCCTAGGGAGGTCTTATATTCTATAGAAGACCTCTACGGAGGTCTTCTATGCTATAGAAGACCCCTACGGAGGTCTTCTATTCTATAGAAGACCCCTACGGAGGTCTTCTATTCTATAGAAGACCCCTACGGAGGTCTTCTATTCTATAGAAGACACCTACGGAGGTCTTCTATTCTATAGAAGACACCTACGGAGGTCTTCTATTCTATAGAAGACCCCTACGGAGGTCTTCTATTCTATAGAAGACCCCTACGGAGGTCTTCTATTCTATAGAAGACCCCTACGGAGGTCTTCTATTCTATAGAAGACCCCTACGGAGGTCTTCTATTCTATAGAAGACCCCTACGGAGGTCTTCTATTCTATAGAAGACCCCTACGGAGGTCTTCTATTCTATAGAAGACCCCTACGGAGGTCTTCTATTCTATAGAAGACCCCTATGGAGGTCTTCTATTCTATAGAAGACCCCTACGGAGGTCTTCTATTCTATAGAAGACCCCTACGGAGGTCTTCTATTCTATAGAAGACCCCTACGGAGGTCTTCTATTCTATAGAAGACCCCTACGGAGGTCTTCTATTCTATAGAAGACCCCTACGGAGGTCTTCTATGCTATAGAAGACCGCTACGGAGGACTTTTATTCTATAGAAGACCCCTACGGAGGTCTATTCTATAGAAGACCCCTACGGAGGTCTTCTATTCTATAGAAGACCCCTACGGAGGTCTTCTATTCTATAGAAGACCCCTACGGAGGTCTTCTATGCTATAGAAGACCGCTACGGAGGACTTTTATTCTATAGAAGACCCCTACGGAGGTCTATTCTATAGAAGACCCCTATAGAGGTCACGTATTCTTTACAATACCCTATGGAGATCTTCTTTTCTATAGAAGATCCCTACGGAGGACTTTTATTCTATAGAAGACCCCATACGGAGGTCTTCTATTCTATAGAACACCCCATACGGAGGTCTTATATTCTATAGAAGACCCCATACGGAGGTATTCTATTCTATAGAAGACCCCATACGGAGGTCTTCTATTCTATAGAAGACCCCATACGGAGGTCTTCTATTCTATAGAAGACCCCATACGGAGGTCTTCTATTCTATAGAAGACCCAATACGGAGGTCTTCTATTCTATAGAAGACCCCTACGGAGGTCTTCTATTGTATAGAAGACCCCTACGGAGGTCTTCTATTGTATAGAAGACCCCTACGGAGGTCTTCTATTGTATAGAAGACCCCTACGGAGGTCTTCTATTCTATAGAAGATCCCATTCTATAGAAGACCCCATACGGAGGTCTTCTATTCTATAGAAGACCCCATACGGAGGTCTTCTATTTCATAGAAGACCCCATACGGAGGTCTTCTATTCTATAGAAGACCCCATACGAAGGTCTTCTATTCTATAGAAGACCCCATGGTCTTCTATTCTATAGAAGACCCCATACGGAGGTCTTCTATTCTATAGAAGACCCAATACGGAGGTCTTCTATTCTATAGAAGACCACATACGGAGGTCTTCTATTCTATAGAAGACTCCATACGGTGGTCTTCTATTCTATAGAAGACTCCATACGGAGGTCTTCTATTCTATAGAAGACCCCATTCGGAGGTCTTCTATTCTATAGAAGACCTCTTCTATTCTATAGAAGACCCCATTCGGAGGTCTTCTATTCTATAGAAGACTCCATACGGAGGTCTTCTATTCTATAGAAGACCCCATTCGGAGGTCTTCTATTCTATAGAAGACCCCATTCGGAGGTCTTCTATTCTGTAGAAGACCTCATACGGAGGTCTTCTATTCTATAGAAGACCCCAAACGGAGGTCTTCTATTCTATAGAAGACCCCATACGGAGGTCTTCTATTCTATAGAAGACCCCAAACGGAGGTCTTCTATTCTATAGAAGACCCCATACGGAGGTCTTCTATTCTATAGAAGACCCCTACATAGGTCTTCTATTCTATAGAAGACCCCTACGGAGGTCTTCTATTCTATAGAAGACCCCTACGGAGGTCTTCTATTCTATAGAAGACCCCTACGGAGGTCCTCTACGGAGGTCTTCTATTCTATAGAAGATCCCTACGGAGGACTTTTATTCTATAGGAGACCCCTACGGAGGTCTTATGGGGTCTTCTATAGAATAGAAGACCTCCGTATGGGGTCTTCTATAGAATAGAAGACCTCCGTATGGGGTCTTCTATAGAATAGAAGACCTCCGTATGGGGTCTTCTATAGAATAGAAGACCTCCGTATGGGGTCTTCTATAGAATAGAAGACCTCCGTATGGGGTCTTCTATAGAATAGAAGACCTCCGTATGGGGTCTTCTATAGAATAGAAGACCTCCGTATGGGGTCTTCTATAGAATAGAAGACCTCCGTATGGGGTCTTCTATAGAATAGAAGACCTCCGTATGGGGTCTTCTATAGAATAGAAGACCTCCGTATGGGGTCTTCTATAGAATAGAAGACCTCCGTATGGGGTCTTCTATAGAATAGAAGACCTCCGTATGGGGTCTTCTATAGAATAGAAGACCTCCGTATCGGGTCTTCTATACAATAGAAGACCTCCGTATGGGGTCTTCTATACAATAGAAGACCTCCGTAGGGGTCTTCTATAGAATAGAAGACTTTCGTAGGGGTCTTCTATAGAATAGAAGACCTCCGTAGGGGTCTTCTATAGAATAGAAGACCTCCGTAGCATAGAAGGCCTTCGTAGGGGTCTTCTGTAGCATAGTAGACCTCGATAGTGGCCTTTTATAGTACAGAAGACCTCCGTGGGAGTCTTCTGTAGCATAGAAGACCTCCGTAGGGGTCTTCTGTAGCATAGAAGACCTCCGTAGGGGTCATCTATAGCATAAAAGGCCTCCGTAGGGGTCTTCTGTAGCATAGAAGACCTCCGTAGGGCTCTTCTGTAGAATAGAAGACCTCCGTAGGGGTCTTCTGTAGCATAGAAGATCTCAGTAGGGCTATTCTATAGCATAGAAGACATCCATAGGGGTCTTCTATAGAATAGAAGACCTCCGTGGGGGTCTTCTATAGCATAGGAGTCCTCCGTAGGGGTCTTCTATAGCATAGAAGACCTCCGTAGGGGTCTTCTATAGCATAGGAGTCCTCCGTAGGGGTCTTCTATAGCATAGAAGACCTCCGTAGGGGTCTTCTGTAGCATAGAAGACCTCCATGGGGGTGTTCTATAGCATAGAAGACCTCCGTATGGGTCTTCTGTAGCATAGAAGACCTCCGTAGGGGTCTTCTATAAAATAGTAGACATCCTCCGTATGGGTCTTCTGTAGCATAGAAGACCTCCGTAGGGGTCTTCTATAGAGGGGTCTTCTATAGTAGACATCCTCCGTAGGGGTCTTCTATAGCATAGAAGCCTTCCGTAGGTGTCTTCTATAGCATAGAAGCCTTCCGTAGGTGTCTTCTATAGAATAGAAGACCTCCGTAGGTGTCTTCTATAGAATAGAAGACCTCCGTATGGGTCTTCTGTAGCATAGAAGAGCTCCGTAGGGGTCTTCTGTAGCATAGAAGACCTCCGTAGGGGTCTTCTGTAGCATAGAAGACCTCCGTAGGGGTCTTCTGTAGCATAGTAGACCTCCGTAGGAGTCTTCTATAGAATATAAGACCTCCGTAGGGGTCTTCTATAGAATATAAGACCTCAGTAGGGTTTTTCTATAGAATAGAAGACCTCCGTAGGGGTCTTCTATAGCATAGAAGACCTCCGTAGGGGTCTTCTGTAGCATAGAAGACCTCCATGGGGGTGTTCTATAGCATAGAAGACCTCCGTATGGGTCTTCTGTAGCATAGAAGACCTCCGTAGGGGTCTTCTATAAAATAGTAGACATCCTCCGTATGGGTCTTCTGTAGCATAGAAGACCTCCGTAGGGGTCTTCTATAGAGGGGTCTTCTATAGTAGACATCCTCCGTAGGGGTCTTCTATAGCATAGAAGCCTTCCGTAGGTGTCTTCTATAGCATAGAAGCCTTCCGTAGGTGTCTTCTATAGAATAGAAGACCTCCGTAGGTGTCTTCTATAGAATAGAAGACCTCCGTATGGGTCTTCTATAGCATAGAAGCCTTCCGTAGGTGTCTTCTATAGAATAGAAGACCTCCGTAGGTGTCTTCTATAGAATAGAAGACCTCCGTATGGGTCTTCTGTAGCATAGAAGACCTCCGTAGGGGTCTTCTGTAGCATAGAAGACCTCCGTAGGGGTCTTCTGTAGCATAGTAGACCTCCGTTGGGGTCTTCTATAGAATAGAAGACCTCCGTTGGGGTCTTCTATAGAATAGAAGACCTCCGTTGGGGTCTTCTATAGAATAGAAGACCTCCGTTGGGGTCTTCTATAGAATAGAAGACCTCCGTTGGGGTCTTCTATAGAATAGAAGACCTCCGTTGGGGTCTTCTATAGAATAGAAGACCTCCGTAGGGGTCTTCTGTAGCATATGTTTACGACATTTGGTGCTTCAGAACTTAGGCTTATTGAAATCAAATCTACTGCCCTCTGCACCATTCCTACCTCGTATGTCACATGTTTGTGCTAAGACAACAAAAGAGAAAAACGTTTTTTCGTTTTTTCAAAAAGAAGTTAAAAATGAAAACGAAATTGAAAGACGACGTACATATGAGAAAAACAACAAGCAGAGAAAATGGAAAAAGAAAAACAATGCTGCGGGAAAAACATGCTAATTCAATTAGCCGCAAAATGCCAGCCAAAGAAGAAAAACAAAAAAACGAAACGAATGGAAAAAATTTTAAATCGCCAAAGTGAATCGTATCGAAGTCAAAAGGGTTAGAGATTCACTTAAAATGTTCTCAGATACGTTGCCGAACGGTAGTGGTTATGGTGGTGGTAATTCAATCGGTATAATTTTGGCATTAATTATAATTGTGAATATTTTAATGATAATGCGAAAAATTATACAAATACAAGCGGTTTAAAGAACAAAAAAAACAAAGAGGAGAAAGTGAGAAGAGAGACGAAGAACAAATTAAGTAATTAACAAAGGTAGTCAGGAGTTGGCTTGGGATTTTTGCAAAACTAATACTGCTGTTGTTGTTAAGCCGAGTTCGCAAGACATGGATTTTCGTAATCTGTGTTCCAAAATTGATGTGGATGCAATACGAGGTGAGTTCCGACAAATAAAAAAAAAAAAATAATTATTTATTATTTAATTAATTTATTGAATTGTGTCGTGCGCGTCTGTGCCCTGAGGCGAAGCCTTCTAAGTGTTGTTTTTCTCGCATTTTAATTTAACCTTTGATTTTTTTCATTGCGTTTCTTGTTTTGTGATTTCAGCTAAATTTCCACCCCTACCCGATGTGATGACCCAGATTAAATTACCAAAGTCAATGTCAAAATTAAAGTCACGCAAAATATTTCGCATGTCCCGGGAAGATGTTAGCAGGTCTTCATCGAAGCGACGTTCTTCGAGCATTGATGATATTGCCATCAAACAGCAAGCAAATCCGTTGGGGCCACCATTTAGTATACCCCTGCCTCCTGCACCCTCAGATTTTGTAAATCACACACCGGAAAGGATTTCCACAATATCATCCCTGGTAGATAAAAGGGGTGGTGGTGGAGGAAATCGGGGACGCAGTTTGGGCCGTGGTGCCACAATGAAAAAACGCCACTCCGAAGATCCTGATGAGGAGGGTTTCTATCGCAGTGCAGGTGGCATAGATGACTATTGTCCCTCACCCGAAAACATGCGCAGCTATTCCACACGACCAATGAGTCCTCCTAGGCGAGGAGCAGCCCTATCGCCCACCCGACGCACCACTTCGGAACAAAATGTCAAAATGTCCTTTAAGGAAAAATGCCAAAAGGGCTACAAGGATGCCTCGGAATTTCGTTTGAAACATATTTTTGTCAAGAAGACTGTGGTACGTCAGGACACCATTCAGATCAATGAATATGTGCGAAGATTTGAAGAAGACCGAAGAAGGGAGGAAAGTGATGAGGATCGCGAGGCCCGAGAATTGGAGGGAAATTATGGTTTCAATTTTAGAACTTCAAGGCGTAAATCGGATGAGTCGTTTGGCGTGAGTACACCAAGGGATTCACCAAGCCAGCAGCTCCATCAGCAGAGGCAACCCATGTTACCACCCTCCAACCAAAAGAAAACCCTTAGCGAGCAGAGTGGTGATGAAAGTGGCATGGAACAGACACCACCAGCCCGCCGGCCAGGTATTGCAGCCACCAGATTTTCAAGAGTGCGCAAGGACCCCCTACGCATGTCTCTGGATGAGGATGATGGCGTTAAATCTCCTCCAAGGAAGCAAACATCCGTGGATAACCAAGAAGACGAGGACAATGAGGAAGGTAATGTCAGTGACATTGAACTGGATGAGGTGGATGTGGACCCTCCCATACCTCTACACCCCATAGAGAGTGCCTTGTACAACAAACTACAAAGGGAAAGGGAGGAAAGAGAGGCTTCACTGGCCAAGCAAAAGGAAAAATTGTCGAAAACAAAAAGCATTAAAAAGCGCCTGGGTACATTTAAAAATTCCTCTCAAGCTTCCCTGGGTTCCTTGGCCAGCAACTCGCCATTGAAAAAACGTAGAGCCCCCCTAAGTCCCCAGGAATCGGAGGAGAAAACCAAGGCCTCACCCAAAACCGAGGGAAAGATAAAACAAAATTTCCGTCGTTTACAAAAATCCATCAAATTACCCTCCTCCTCAAGGGGAGCAGAATCGGAAACTGAGGGCGAAGGGGAATCAGGAAAATCCAAGACCTCCAAAACCCAACAATTTGCCGAACGTCTCAAACGTTTTCGCTCCGTGGACAATGTGGATAGGCAAACGGATAATGAAGAGGATGGAGGTGAGAGGGAGAAAAAATCTCCCGGCTCACCAAAACTGCAAAAACTCACCCTTAAACTGCAATATTGGAAGAAGAGTTTCCAGCGTAAACCCTCAGAAAATTCGGATGATGAAATGCCAACCTCCGGATCGCCCCAAAAAAAGGAAAAACCTGTTGGCACCCTGATTCGCAGGCTGCAGCACATACGCACTCGCAAGCAGGCCAGTACCGATGATCCGGACGACGATGAGGAGGGTGGCCACAGCTATCGTGAAAGCTTTAAGTCAAGAGCCAAACTGCAGCTGGAAAAAGGTATGGCTGCGGCCCAGCACATGCCTCAAATGACCCTGGAAAAAATAAAGGAATCCAAGAAATTGTTCCGCAAGAAAGAGGGCAAAGATAAGGACAAACCGAAGAACAAGGATAAGGAGACTACATCGCAAACAAATGGTAGTGGAGAATCCGATTTGGAGGATAGCGAAGGTGAGCAAAGCAAACTTAAGGTTGCATCCCACAAAAAGAAACCCACCAAGGAGAAGCAAGAAAAATCCTCCGCCACAAGGCACTACTACAGTTCCGATGATGAGGACGAGGAGGAAGAAGACGAAGCGGAGGCAAAGAAGCAAGAATCCACCAAGGTGACCCTGGAACCCTATCAACAAAATGTCATGGTACCATTGTCACGGGCCTCCTGGACAGCCAAACCGCCCATAATGACAGATTCCGGTGACGATTTGGATGAGGATGATGACATGTTACCCAGGGTTCTGATACACCAAGATAATACCGAAGGCTTTGAGTCCACCCTGATTATTGCTGTGAAGTGTCCTATTTCTCGATCTCCCACCAGGACACCACCTTACATCACCGAACTGCCACCAGATTATGAAGATTCTCCCAAGGCCTCCTCGCCCATGGATTCTCCCAAACCCAGCACCCCTGAAACCAGAGCCGACAGTTGGGTACCCTACAAGGAAAAGGTGGCCAATTTGGCAGAATTCCAAACTCCACCTCCCACCAGGGGAGAACGCAGGCATTCCAAAGACTCCATATTATCCTCGGGATCGAGAAGCCATCACTCCCGCAAACATTCCATTGATTCTAGTTCGGAGGACTCTTGGATAAAGGATGTGCCGCGAGATACCTCAAATGTCATTGGCCTACATAATGTCTATGAATCGGAAGAGCCCTGGAAGATACAAACCGGACCCAAAATGGAGGAAAAGCTCTACAAGACCAAGAGTATTGATATTTTTGAGCGACACAAGCAGCAGGGTATGGAGCTGCACATATTCGAGGACTTTGATGATGAGTTGAAGAATACCCCGGTGGTGAAAATTGCCAAGGAAGAGGGAGAGGAGGGGGAGGAGGAGGAAGAAAAGAAAACTTCTAGACAGCAAAGTGTGGATGAAGCTGAGAGTGGCGAAGAAATGGATCAACCGGATGATGACAACTCTTCAAGGATCACAAAGATTCTGAAGCAACCGGAAGTGGAGTTAGAAAACCCCAAGAAAGACAAGCAGCCAGGAAAAGAAGAAGCAGCTGAGCCTGCTAAACAAGTCAATAAATTATATGCCAATAGCCGTGAAAGCCTTAATGACCCGCTGCACAGCAAGGCCCATCTCACAGACAGTGGGGCCGAGGAAGACAATGAAGAGAGCAGTGATGATGATGAGGAGGATGATGATGATGATTCGGAAGATAATAATGGGGAGGAAGAGGATGAGGATGATGACAGGCCTCCTTCCCACAAACCCTCTCCGCCACCAGCAACACCACCACCACCAGTGCCACAAAGACAGCCCTCTCTACGCCTGCTGGCCAATGTACCCAAACAAGCACCTCCACCATTGCCAGAAGAAGAACTGGCCCCACCACCTTTACCACAAACCAAGCCACCCCTACCACCCAATAGGCCCCAAGTGGTGCCACCTAAAATCCCCGAAAGAACACCCTCAATGAACCGGGTAAGTCGGCCCTTGGTTAAGACGGCCTCACTGCGTTTGGCCTATAGCGAGCAGGTAAATCCCCAAGATGTGGGAAAAGTCAATAAATTAATTTCCAAATTTGAGCCAAATCAGCGCAGGCCACGCATTATTGCCAGGAGAAGCTATTCATCCCAGGAATCACAAGATTACTCCGATGATGAAGAAGACGAAGAGGAGGATAGAAAAAAGAGGAAGCAGAAAAGTGAAGAAGATACAGAAAGTGAAGCTGAAAAGCCCCCAAGTCGGAATATATCCCTCGATCGAACACCCACCAATAAACCAAAATTGCAAAAATCATTTTCCATTGATAACTCCGATGGTGAGGTGAAAATCCCCACAAAGGCCACTTTGAGAAAGGCTCCCGAACCACCAAACCTCAACAGCAGAGACTCATTTAATAACAACAACGCCAGCGAATTGGAAAAACTCCAAGATTTACACATAACCGAAACGACGAAGTTAAAAACTTTCACCAACAAAAACAACAACAATAATTTGCAGCTAACTTCACAGCGAGGACCACCACCGCTACCACCCTTACCCATTATCATCACAAGCTCTCAAGGATCACCAGTGAAAAGTTCAAAACGAAATAATTCCCTCAGTCAATACGATACAAATTCGAATTGTAGTCAACCGAATTCCGAATATGGTTCACCAATGGCTTTCCCCTCCAGCCTTATGGGTTCCTCCACAGAGGTAACACCCACCTCAAATAGGAAAACAGAAACGGAATTTTTAAATACCCAGCAGCATCGTTCATCGCGGCGCAGCATGCCTCGGGATGATGAACATTTCTATTCATTTGACAGTGATGAGGGTAAGCGGAGGAGATTTGAATTTCGAAAAATTTTCAAACTAAAAAAAATGTTTTTTCTCTTTTCAGAAAATAGCTACTATTCCATAAGTTCCACGGGTAGCAATCGCTATGTGGTTGAATTGTAGGCAATTTAGAGAATTAGGAGAGAAGAAGGCACCAAAAACCCCTGGGCACAGCTGTCAAATAATGCAGGAAGCAATATTAAAATAATTTATTTAATGAAAAAAATGTTATTGTTATTAAAAATAAGTAAATATTTTTTTAGGTTATAAGAAAAACGAAACATAAAAAAATTTCGAAATGAAACTGTGAATTCGAAATAATAAATAAATATTTTTGATTTATTTCGAATGAAAAAAAATATAAAAATATGGCGCCTAAAATTATGCAGCACACACTTTTCCATAAGCTTATGTAAAAGTTGAAATTTTTTTAAAAAATCCACGTTTTATTGGCCTAGGGAAATGTTGAAAATTTGTTTAAAAATCCACGTTTTATTGCCTTAAAGAAATGTTGAAAATTTGTTTAAAAAATCCGCGTTTTATTGGCTTAAAGAAATGTTGAAAATTTGTTTAAAAAATCCACGTTTTATTGGCTTAAAGAAATGTTGAAAATTTGTTTAAAAAATCCACTTTTTATTGGCTTAGGGAAATTTTAAAAATTTGTTTAAAAATCCACGTTTTATTGGCTTGGGGAAATTGTGAAAATTTGTTTAAAAATCCACGTTTTATTGGCCTAGGAAATGTTGAAAATTTGTTTAAAAATCCACGTTTTATTGGCTTGGGGAAATTGTGAAAATTTGTTTAAAAATCCACGTTTTATTGGCTTAGGGAAATTGTGAAAATTTGTTTAAAAATCCACGTTTTATTGGCTTAGGGAAATTGTGAAAATTTGTTTAAAAATCCACGTTTTATTGGCTTAAAGAAATGTTGAAAATTTGTTTAAAAAATCCACGTTATATTGGCTTAGGGAAATGTTGAAAATTTGTTTAAAAATCCACGTTTTATTGGCTTAAGAAATGTTAAAAATTTGTTTAAAAAATCCACGTTTTATTGGCTTAAAGAAATGTTAAAATTTTTTTTAAAAAATACACGTTTTATTGGCTTAAAGAAATGTTGAAAATTTGTTTAAAAATCCACGTTTTATTGGCTTAAAGAAATGTTGAAAATTTGTTTAAAAAATCCACGTTTTATTGGCTTAAAGAAATGTTGAAAATTTGTTTAAAAAATCCACTTTTTATTGGCTTAGGGAAATTTTAAAAATTTGTTTAAAAATCCACGTTTTATTGGCTTGGGGAAATTGTGAAAATTTGTTTAAAAATCCACGTTTTATTGGCCTAGGAAATGTTGAAAATTTGTTTAAAAATCCACGTTTTATTGGCTTGGGGAAATTGTGAAAATTTGTTTAAAAATCCACGTTTTATTGGCTTAGGGAAATTGTGAAAATTTGTTTAAAAATCCACGTTTTATTGGCTTAGGGAAATTGTGAAAATTTGTTTAAAAATCCACGTTTTATTGGCTTAAAGAAATGTTGAAAATTTGTTTAAAAAATCCACGTTATATTGGCTTAGGGAAATGTTGAAAATTTGTTTAAAAATCCACGTTTTATTGGCTTAAGAAATGTTAAAAATTTGTTTAAAAAATCCACGTTTTATTGGCTTAAAGAAATGTTAAAATTTTTTTTAAAAAATACACGTTTTATTGGCTTAAAGAAATGTTGAAAATTTGTTTAAAAATCCACGTTTTATTGGCTTAAAGAAATGTTGAAAATTTGTTTAAAAAATCCACGTTTTATTGGCTTAGGGAAATTGTGAAAATTTGTTTAAAAATCCACGTTTTATTGGCTTAGGGAAATTGTGAAAATTTGTTTAAAAATCCACGTTTTATTGGCTTAGGGAAATTGTGAAAATTTGTTTAAAAATCCACGTTTTATTGGCTTAAAGAAATGTTGAAAATTTGTTTAAAAAATCCACGTTATATTGGCTTAGGGAAATGTTGAAAATTTGTTTAAAAATCCACGTTTTATTGGCTTAAAGAAATGTTGAAAATTTGTTTAAAAAATCCACGTTATATTGGCTTAGGGAAATGTTGAAAATTTGTTTAAAAATCCACGTTTTATTGGCTTAAGAAATGTTAAAAATTTGTTTAAAAAATCCACGTTTTATTGGCTTAAAGAAATGTTAAAAATTTTTTTAAAAAATACACGTTTTATTGGCTTAAAGAAATGTTGAAAATTTGTTTAAAAAATCCACGTTTTATTGGCTTAGGGAAATGTTGAAAATTTGTTTAAAAAATCCACGTTTTATTGGCTTAGGGAAATGTTGAAAATTTGTTTAAAAAATCCACGTTTTATTGGCTTAGGGAAATGTTGAAAATTTGTTTAAAAAATCCACGTTTTATTGGCTTAGGGAAATGTTGAAAATTTGTTTAAAAAATCCACGTTTTATTGGCTTAGGGAAATGTTGAAAATTTGTTTAAAAAATCCACGTTTTATTGGCTTAGGGAAATGTTGAAAATTTGTTTAAAAAATCCACGTTTTATTGGCTTAGGGAAATGTTGAAAATTTGTTTAAAAAATCCACGTGTTATTGGCTAATGGAAACGTTGAAAATTTGGTTAAAAAATCCACGTTTTATTGGTTTATAAAAATGTTGAAAATTAGTTTAAAAATCCACGTTTTATTGGCTTAAATAAATGTTGAAAATTGGTTTAAAAAATCCACGTTTTATTGGCTTAAAGAAATGTTGAAAATTTGTTTAAAAAATCCACGTTTTATTGGCTTAAAGAAATAATGAAAATTTGTTTAAAAAATCCACGTTTTATTGGCTTAAAGAGATGTTGAAAATTTGTTTAAAAAATCCAAGTTTTATTGGCTTAAAGAAATGTTGAAAATTTGTTTAAAAAATCCACGTTTTGTTGGCTTAAAGAAATGTTGAAAATTTGTTAAAAATCCACGTTTTATTGGCTTAAAGAAATGTTGAAAATTTGTTTAAAAAATCCAAGTTTTATTGGCATAAAGAAATGTTGAAAATTTGTTTAAAAAATTTGTTTTAAAAAGCATTTCCATAGCCCAATAAAACGTGGATTTTTTAAACAAATTTTCAACATTTCTTTAAGCCAATAAAACGTGGATTTTTTAAACAAATTTTCAACATTTCTTTAAGCCAATAAAACGTGAATTTTTTAAACAAATTTTCAACATTTCTTTAAGCCAATCAAACGTGGATTTTTTAAACAAATTTTCAACATTTCTTTAAGCCAATAAAACGTGGATTTTTTAAACAAATTTTCAACATTTCTTTAAGCCAATAAAAAACAAATTTGCAACATTTCTTTAAGCCAATAAAACGTGGATTTTTTAAACAAATTTTCAACATTTCTTTAAGCCAATAAAACGTGGATTTTTTCAACAAATTTTCAACATTTCTTTAAGCCAATAAAACGTGGATTTTTTCAACAAATTTTCAACATTTCTTTAAGCCAATAAAACCTGGATTTTTTAAACAAATTTTCAACATTTCTTTAAGCCAATAAAACGTGGATTTTTTAAACAAATTTTCAACATTTCTTTAAGCCAATAAAACGTGGATTTTTTAAAAAAATTTTCAACATTTCTTTAAGCCAATAAAACGTGGATTTTTTAAACAAATTTTCAACATTTCTTTAAGCCAATAAAACGTGGATTTTTTAAAAAAAATTTCAACATTTCTTTAAGCCAATAAAACGTGGATTTTTTAAACAAATTTTCAACATTTCTTTAAGCCAATCAAACGTGGATTTTTTAAACAAATTTTCAACATTTCTTTAAGCCAATAAAACGTGGATTTTTTAAACAAATTTTCAACATTTCTTTAAGCCAATAAAACGTGGATTTTTTAAACAAATTTTCAACATTTCTTTAAGCCAATAAAAAACAAATTTGCAACATTTCTTTAAGCCAATAAAACGTGGATTTTTTAAACAAATTTTCAACATTTCTTTAAGCCAATAAAACGTGGATTTTTTCAACAAATTTTCAACATTTCTTTAAGCCAATAAAACGTGGATTTTTTCAACAAATTTTCAACATTTCTTTAAGCCAATAAAACCTGGATTTTTTAAACAAATTTTCAACATTTCTTTAAGCCAATAAAACGTGGATTTTTAAACAAATTTTCAACATTTCTTTAAGCAAATAAAACGTGGATTTTTTTAACAAATTTTCAACATTTCTTTAAGCCAACAAAACGTGGATTTTTTAAACAAATTTTCAACATTTCATTAAGCCAATAAAAAGTGGATTTTTAAACAAATTTTCAACATTTTATTAAGCCAATAAAACGTGGATTTTTTAAACAAATTTTCAACATTTCTTTAAGCCAATAAAACGTGGATTTTTTAAATCAAATTTTCAACATTTCTTTAAGCCAATAAAATGTGGATTTTTTAAACAAATTTTCAACATTTCTTTAAGCCAATAAAACGTGGATTTTTTAAACAAATTTTCAACATTTCTTTAAGCCAATAAAACGTGGATTTTTTAAACAAATTTTCAACATTTGTTTAAGCCAATAAAACGTAGATTTTTTAAACAAATTTTCAACATTTCTTTAAGCCAATAAAACGTGGATTTTTTAAACAAATTTTCAACATTTCTTTAAGCCAATAAAACTTGGATTTTTTAAACAAATTTTCAACATTTCTTTAAGCCAATAAAACGTGGATTTTTTAAACAAATTTTCAACATTTCTTTAAGCCAATAAAACGTGGATTTTTTAAACAAATTTTCAACATTTCCACTAGCCAATAAAACGTGGATTTTTTAAACAAATTTTCAACATTTCCACTAGCCAATAAAACGTGGATTTTTTAAACAAATTTTCAACATTTCCACTAGCCAATAAAACGTGGATTTTTTAAACAAATTTTCAACATTTCCACTAGCCAATAAAACGTGGATTTTTTAAACAAATTTTCAACATTTCCACTAGCCAATAAAACGTGGATTTTTTAAACAAATTTTCAACATTTCCACTAGCCAATAAAACGTGGATTTTTTAAACAAATTTTTAACATTTTTTAAGCCAATAAAACGTGGATTTTTTAAACAAATTTTCAACATTTCTTTAAGCCAATAAAACGTGGATTTTTTAAACCAATTTTCAACATTTCTTTAAGCCAATAAAGCGTGGATGTTTAAAAAATTTTCAACATTTCTTTAAGCCAATAAAACGTGGATTTTTTAAACAAATTTTCAAAATTTCCATAAGCCAATTAAATGTGGATTTTTTACAGAAATGTTTGAAGATCTTATAAAACTGCCCCACGTTGGGCGCCACTTCCTACTTTCAATAAGAAGAGCTATTCATAACTGTCACATACCTCAATTTTATAATTTTTCAAATAAAACCCGGCAATTAATTTGATTCATTAGCTAAAGTAAATACGGGTAGAAAACACAACAACACGAACCCCTATTAATTACTCCGAATGCCACTTCAAACTAAGCAAAAATTATAAATATTTAACACTGGAATTACTGCTATTGTTCTGTAAAAGATTAAAATAAACGTAGCGAAGCGAAATGACTAAGGCAAGGCAATTCCTACTGATGATGGTGACAATCATGATGACGATGATGATCCATGTTAAAAAAACATATTGTGAATGACTCGTGCCATCATTTCATTATGACACATACATGGCTAGGATACGTTACTTACCCTCTCAGCCAAGAGGGTTGAAACAGGATACACTCATGAGAATATACTACAAACAACAGTTAACTCAAAGGACCATGAAACATAAACAAATACAACTTCATGCATGAAATGAGTCACTCTGCCAGCAGCTGAGATGGGGAGAGAGAGTTACTCTTTTGGTAACCGATTACTCATTTGTGAGTCAGAAAAGAAAAAAATAACAAATGTTTTCTTTTTTTCTACACTTGGATTACTAACATTTGTTGTGGCGCCTTTGCATATCTTTTTTTTTTTTTTTTTGTTCTTTTATTCATGATTATTATCCGCTTCTATTTGATTCGCATGTCCTTCGTCTGAAGTTTGCTCAACCATGCAATTCAAACTGCCAACCAACCCGCCAGCCAACCATCCACCCGCCCCAGCACATCAGTTTTTTGTTTTACTTTTTGTCCTTCTTGGCAAATATAGACGACAGGCGGCGGCGGCTGGCTGCTTGAAAGGACATTATTATTAAAGCTTTCATCAGCAACTTCCATGTCAATTGACATGGAATTTTCATCGCTGCTTTTGGAATATTTTGCGCCATCATAATTTTCGCATTTTCGTTGTTATATATGGGAATTTTTCAATGATGGAATCCTATGCTATCTGCCTGCCTGCTGCGTTCTCTATTTCTCTCTATGAGAACAACTTGTCCTGCATTGCCATGTTGCCAAATTTCCTATATGGTCGGTCTATTGGTTTATTTGGATTACCAACAAAAACAGCACGTTTGTGGTTTTATGTGAAGAAAATGAAATCGAAATTTTGATTGAAATGTGGTTTCATCACTTCTATAGTTGGCTGAAGAATTATGTGAGAAAACAATTAAATCATAAAAATATTTATTGGATTTGGGGAGAAAATATGGGGAGTGAGGGAGGAGATGTAAGAGAAGGAAATTAAATGTGAATAATTGGAAAAAAAAATGTTTAACAGATTTGTTGAACATTTGTAGAGAATTTTCATTGCTTCAACATTTTTTAGTATCATTACGAAAGGACTTACGGTTATAAAAATGTTGAAAATTTGTTTAAAAATCCTCGTTTTATTGGCTTAGCAAAATGTTTAAAATTTGTTTAAAAATCTACGTTTTTTTTACGTTTTGTAAAAAAATCCACGTATTATTGGCTTATGGAAATGTTGAAAATTTGTTTAAAATCTACGTTTTTTGGCTTAAAGAAATGTGGAAAATTTGCTTAAAAAATACACGTGTTATTGGCTTAAAGAAATGTTGAAAATTTGTTTAAAAATCCACGTTTAATTGGATATGTTGAAAATTTGTAAAAAAAATCCACATATTATTGGCTTATGGAAATGTTGAAAATTTGTTTAAAATCTACGTTTTTTGGCTTAAAGAAATGTTGAAAATTTGCTTAAAAAATACGCGTGTTATTGGCTTAAAGAAATGTTGAAAATTTGTTTAAAAATCCACGTTTAATTGGCTTAAAAAAGGTTGAAAATTTGTTTAAAAAATTCACGTTTTATTGGATTAAAGAAATGTTGAAAATTTGTTTCAAAAATCCACGTTATATAGGGTAATGGAAAGGCTGACAATTCGTTTAAAAAATTCACGTTTTATTGGATTGGAGAAATGTTGAAAATTTGTTAAAAAAATCCACATTATATAGGGTAATGGAAAGGCTGAAAATTCGTTTAAAAAAATTCATGTTATTTTGGGTTATGGAAATGTTGAAAATTTGTTTAAAAAATTCACGTTTTATTTGCTTATGGAAATGTTGAATATTTGTTCAAAAAATCTACGTTTTATTGGCTTATGAAAATGTTAAAAATTGCTTTTTCAAAAATCCACGTTTTATTGGCTTATTTATGGAAATGTTAAAAATTTGTTTAAAAAATCCACGTTTTATTGACTTGTAAAAATGTTGAAAATTTGTATAAAAATCCACGTTTTATTGGCTTGAAAATTTGTTGAAACAAATAAATGTTGAAATTTTTTTAAAAATCCACATTTCGTTTTACGCGGATTTTTTAAACAAATTTTCAACATTTCCATAAGCCCATAAAGCGTGGATTTAAAAAAAAAATCAACATTTCCATAAGCCAATAAAACGTGGATTTTTAAACAAATTTTCAACATTTCCATAAGCCCATAAAGCGTGGATTTTTTTAAAAAAAATCAACATTTCCATAAGCCAATAAAACGTGGATTTTTTAAACAAATTTTCAACATTTCTTTATGCCAATAAAAAGTGGATTTTTTAAACAAATTTTCAACATTTCTTTAAGCCAATAAAACGTGGATTTTTAAAAAAAAGTTTCAAAATTTATATTATAGTTGTGTTCCTTTACATGCCTGAGGTTACCATTTTTAACCTGCAAAGTGTTGCTTAACCCAAAAAGTGGAGAGAGCAAAAATTGCTTTCTTTTCTACCACGGGCTACCAGACAAATGTCTACGGGTAAAAATGGTAGAACTGATTTTTCGCAATGGTTTGACGATTATTTGGCAATGAAGAAACAAATTAACAAAAACAAAAGAAACAAGCGAACGCTGACAAAACAAAATTAAAACCAGAAAATTATATTTTCATGTTTCTTTTTGCCATTGTTACCAGATCTACCATTTTTTCCAGCAATTTTGGCAGTTCCCTCTTTTGCCAACATTAAAAAAGCAAAGGAACAAAGCTTATGTCATTGGACACAAAATATATGGTTGTACCAACATCATATAATTTTATATAGTTCCAATACCTACAATGCTTTTATAATGTGTATGTTTACTGTGACCATATTTTTTTCTTTTCGTGTACATTCAGTACCGCCAGCGTCTTAAGAGTGCCGCGGCCTCCAATTATCTTTTTATGATGGAATAAACAGATCCATTTGCCATGAAACAGGGCCCTTGCATTTTTAAAGCAATAGTATTAAAAAAAAAAAAAAAACATTATTTCAGAATTTCAAAAATTCTTTAAATATATGCAGTGTGAACATGGAATTTTTTCGTTGCATCGAAACTCTTTCTTCATAGGGACAAACAAATTTTTTTAGATTAGTTCGGTTCTTTATTTCGTATTAACTTCATAGAGACTAAAATTTAAAGTCCAACACCAAGAAATATTTCTCCTGAATGTAGCTGGCATGGAACATGAAGGAATTATTTCATGAGCCTTTTTTCCTAGCCTACAGTAATACAGAATTGATTTAATTCTACAATATGATTCTTAATATATGATACATACTCACTCAGCTGCCGTTTATTAGGCAATAAAAAGACGTGTTACATACCTAAAAAGACAAAAATGAGAATGGAAAAAATTAATTGAAAATAATTAAAAAAAAAAAAAAAACTTAAATGGTTAGTATGTTTATGAGGCACATCTTTTACTATAAAATATGTAAATATACCAATGCGTAAAACTACATTGAAAATTATTGATATCCTCTATCCTCAAAGAAAACAATTTCTTTAAGTATGTTGGTAATTAAAAGAAAGGGGCTTGAAAGATGATAGTATTACAAACTGGCGCCCAACGTGGGGCACAGTAAGGTCAGAAAAGTTTTATAGTTGAATTACAACATACAGGAATATCGTCTCTAATTATGGATATAAACCAGAAACAAATATATGCATCTTAGAGTCTAGGACATTACTAGTGTCTTGAACAAAAATCATTCGGTACCAGAGATAATTTCGTACAAACATTAATGACGTCAATGATGTAATCTGTAATGGAATCTAGGAACGTTTAAGCATTTTTGCCAAAGAATTGTTGTTGCATGCAACGGTATAGTAAAATTAATAGTATTATCCATGTTCCAATGTTTAACATATAGCCACAGTAAAGCCTATGGCCTTTTGCAGGGTTAACCTTCTTTTTGAGGATTTATTTGAAATATAAGCAATGGAATTCACATTTAAAACCCTGTGGGTTTGTTAAATCCGGTTAAATATAAACGTACTATAAAGCTCTTCCAATCATTTCGATTTAGTTTACGTCAGGTTACCTAATTTGTAGTTAAATAACTACGGCTACTATGTAAAATCGATATTTGATAATGGGATTTTTGTTGGGTAAATGTTCCTAACATTAATACAATCATTGTCCAAACCAAAATTTAATGACTTTGTTAAAATAATGGGCCGGTAGGTTGATTTATAAGTAGGTATGACCTCTAAAAAAACACATACGAGTGTTGCACGAAAACTATCTGGCCTAGGCAACACCGTGCGTTGCCAGGCGCCATTTGAAATTTGTTTTGGAAAGTTTGACAGTTTTTAGCCTAAACGTACTCAGGACAGTTTGTCATACGACCATGTGTTGTGTTGTTTACAGTGGCAATGATAAATAAGACATGTAACAAGTAAAAAAGTATCAGTCGGCTTTGCCGACAGAGATATGCCCTCAGCCTGTGTATATTTAAACAATTTTTTCCCAAAATAAGTACGTATATTTAACAATTTTGGGCGTCTGAAACGACAAAAATGTCGATTAGGATGAAAGAGCAAAAGCTTTCCAGAGGAAATACTTAAAGGAATGGATCGACATTGACCATTATGGATGTGGATCTCCAGCCACACCATATGGTGCCATAGGGGGTTTTTACACTCTTCGGGTTGTTTGCTCAAGAAGTATGGACTTGCCCCTAAAAAAACTTTTACCATCGTAATTGAGGCAGCGAATGCAAGCTGCTTCAACAAAAATCAAAGTGATTCGAGAGCAGGTCTTAAAGTGAACTTATCCGAAATTTTGTGTGGGGTGTGGAGTGGACAAATATAGTCCATATTTGAACCTGAAATATCTGGTAGATATATTAGGATGTGTAAAGTGTAGACCAATTCGGCCTCTCCCTTCAAGAGTTACCGTATGAACAATTTTTCCCGAAATTTTTGAACCTTTGTTGGGGGATGTACCTGAAAGAGTGGAGCTTATCTTCAAACTTAAACTATGTTTGGACAAAATGTTACTAAGGCCAAATTTTGGACCTAATCGGTAGATCCGTTCTAGAGTTATCTTGCGCTCCAAACACCTCACACGGTGTCATAGGGTTTTTTTTTTTTGCAACTTTCATGCTATTTTCTCGGGAAGTATGGACTTGCCGCTAATGAAACTTGTACCGTCGTATGGGAAGAAGTGAATACAAGTTGTTACAACAAAAATCAAAGCGATTCGAGAGCAGGTCTTAAACTGAACTTTTCCGAAATTTTTTGTGGGAGGTACCCGAAGGAGTGGACCGATTGAGTCCATATTGGAACCTCGTCTAAGTCTGGTAGAAATTTCAGGATGTGCACTGTATGGATCAAATCGGCTACTTTCTTCAAGAATATCGTGCGCATAAATTTTCCGAACATTTTCGAACTTTTGTGGGGGAGGTACCTAAAGGAGTGGACCGATATAGTTTATCTTGGAAATTAAACTAAGTTTGGGCAAAATATTACGAAATCTAATTTTTGGACCAAATCGGTTGATGCATTCGAGAGTTATCGTGCGCTGCAGCCAGACAGACAGACGGACGGATTTCGTCCAAACATACTTGGGGTCTAAAACCATTATTTCGATGAGGCACATTTTGTCCGTATGAAAGTGTATGTGCCCTCGTTAGCATAAATGTTGAGGGTATAATGAAAAATAGATAAAATAAAAAAAAATTAAAAAAATAATAAAAATAAAATGAAAATAAAATAAAAATAAAATAAAATAAATAAATAAATAAAAAAACGAACACGGAATTCCCACATGAAGTTAAGTGGTTACTCTCATTGGGAGAGAAGTTTGGTCTACCAACAAATAAACACAATTTTCCTCTTTTTAAGTTTATCGCCGATGGCGAGGACATAATACAAACGAATAGTGAAAAAGAACAACAAGAAATAAAGAGAACCAAATTTACAACGATGCTAGACACACACATAAATAAAATGAGAAACAATTGCAGAGACAAGTTTATTAACAAAACAGTGGAACGCACTGAAAAGTTCTTAAAACGAAACAGAGATATTCTAATATTAAATGCGGACAAGGGAAATGTGACAGTAGCTATAAGTAAAGAGGATTATAAAACGAGAATGAATGACATAATATCAGATATGATGACGTACCAGAGGCTGACCAAAGATCCAACAACGGGCCTTATCAAAAAGAATAATGAACTTGTGGAGGAGTTATATAAGAATAACATAATTTCGTCAATTGAAAGGAAGAGAATGAGAACGGACGTGGCTACAGCACCGAGACTATACGGACTACCAAAAATTCATAAAGATAACTACCCATTAAGACCAATATGCTCATCGGTTAACTCACCATCAATAGAGTTATGTAGATATGTGACGAACATTCTAAAGAACTTAACAACTAATTCAAAGTACAATGTAAGGGATTCGGTACAGTTTAGAAATAAGATACAGAATTTGACGATTGCGGATAATGAAAAGATGGTTTCATTCGATGTGGTATCACTGTTTCCCAGCATACCTGTAGATTTAGCACTCTCAATTATAGAAGAAAAATGGGACAAAATACAAGAATACACAAATATGACAAAGAGCCTATTTTTAAGTATTCTAAAATTCTGCATAAAGGACAATCGTTATTTCATATATGATGACAAACTGTACAAACAAAAGAAAGGACTACCAATGGGTTCACCAGCTTCTCCGATTGTAGCTGATATAGTTATGGAGAAACTACTTGACACCTGTATGGAACAACTGACGACAAAACCTGTAATATTGACGAAATATGTGGACGATCTATTTGCAATTCTAAGAGATAATGTAATAATGGATACAATGGCAATACTCAACAAATTTAACATCAATATAAAATTCACAATGGAAGAAGAGAATAATGGTTCAATCCCTTACCTCGACACTTTAATTAAAAGAAAGAATGGAAAATTGGAAATAGACTGGTACCAGAAACCTACGGCATCTGGCCGTATCATCAATTATTATTCAAAACATCCAAAACAAATGATTATAAATACTGGACGCAATTTGATAAATAGAGTACTGAACATAAGCCATAGTAAATTCCATGAAAATAATAAAACGAAAATAAGAGAAATACTTACCAAAAACGCATTTCCCAAATCATTAATAGAAAATTTAATATCAAACTACAACAAACCAAACAATAAAGAAAAACCGGACAAAATATATAAAACCATGGTCTATATACCTGGTATTTCTGAGAGATTCCATAATTCTGATTTATATGACAATAATAAATTTAATATTGCACAACGTTCAAACAACACACTGAAACGGCTGTTCAGCAATACCAAAAACAAAATCCCAAGTCTTGAAAGACACAATGTTATATATCAAATCGAATGTGACGGTAATGAGGAAGATAAATGTGGCAAAATATATGTGGGCACCACCAAAAACAAACTCAAGCAAAGACTTTCGGCACACAAATCTGACGTTAAATTAAGGAATCAAAACTCTATACAAAAAACTGCGCTTGCGGAACACTGCAAGCTTAACAACCACCTCCCAAATTTTGAAAATGTTAATATCCTACAAACAGAGAGTAACTATAACAGACGTTTAACATTAGAAATGCTGCATATTAACAAAATACCAACAAATAAGAAGATAAACTACAAGAGCGACACTGACAATGCAGCTTACTGCTATCGATTCCTAACTCAAAAGAGAATGTGCAATACGTAAAAACCTTTCAGTGCAATATTTACATCAGACAATTGTAGTGAAACTACGCTAGATCTTAAGTAATATTTGACAACATAGTTTTTACGTATATGTAAGCGAATCTTTTGATGTTTTTATTATTTTTAATTTTTAGTCTTTAGAATGCTGTGATATTTTTCTGTATAATTTTATATCTTTAATTATACAATATAATTGTTATTTTGTAGATCTACCCCTGAAGATGCAATTTTATAATTGCGAAATATTGGGATAAATACCGAATAAAAATATACTGACCTCAAGCTCGAAAATAATTTTATTTTTATTAATAAAATAAAAAGAAAAGTAAATTAAAATAAAATAAAAATAGAAATAAAAATAAATTAAATTAAACTAAAATAAAATAAAAATGAAAATAAAATAAAATAGACATGAAATAAAAAAAATAAAAATAAAATAAAACTAAATGAAATATAAAAATGAAATAAAAATAAAGTAAAAATAAAATAAAAAATGAAATAAAAATAAAATAAAAGTAAAAGAAATATAAAATAAAATAAAGTAAAACTAAATTAAAATAAAAATATATTAAACAGAAAATGAAAATAAAATAAAATAAAAAATTTAAATAAAATAAAAAATTAAATAAAAATAAAGTAAAAATAAAATAAAAAACTCTGAAATAGAGTTTATTGTTGGGTGGTTGGAGGTTCGGAGGTTCGAAGTTCGGAATTGGATGTTTCGCAGGGTGGAAGTTCGGGATGGGGTGGTTCGGAGGTTGGAAGTTCGGAATGCGGTTGTTCGCAGGGTGGAAATTCAGAAGGGTGTGGTTCGCAGGGTGGAAGTTCTGAGGGCGATGGTTCTGAGGCTGGAAGTTGGCAGAGGGATGTTCACAGGGTGTGGATCATTATAATTTCTTGTCATTACCGTGTTTTTTCAATATTTCCGAACAAAATCTCCCTTGTTAATGTTTTAAAAACTTTATTTAGTTTAACAATGTACATTGGCAAAGAGAGCGTTTACCCAGCAAATTTTAGGCAAACTTATCAAAATTTAATCTGCAAAAACAAAATGCAAAGTTAATGCAAAGTTTTCTGTGGAACGAAAGAGCACAATTTTTTGCAAAATCTTAGCAAAAAACACTTTGCAGTTACAACTTTTCACTTATCTGAAGAGGACGTTTGCGGAACAGAAATAAAAAAAGAGAGCAACATTTTTTTGAAAACTTAGCAAACTCAACTTTTCATTAGCAACTTATCACTTATCAAAAATATGGGTTCTGTGGAAAGGAAAAATTTGCGAATTGTCAAAAATATTGCCAAGTGCAAAATGAAAAGTTCATAAGTTGTTTCGTGGAATAAGGTCATGATCCTAATATGTTTTTGTGGGATCATTATACATATAAAAAAGCTACTACATAGGCGAGAGACTTAAAAAAATTGACCGATTTATGGCAAAAAACTATCCTTTTTATTAGTTAAAAATCGAAATTCTGACTTTGACAGTTCACAATATTTTTAAAAATGGGAATTTTTTTAATTTCCGTTTTCGAGCTACAGTGGGCACCGCAAACTGCTTTAGTAAAAACTGTGTTTCGTAGGCGCCCATTTGTCAGAACACTGTGCCAATTTGTCAGAACACAACAAAAAAATCCAAAAGTAGCTCAAGCTGTGATCTATCAGATAAAAACAAAATCTTTAAACAAAATTTGGTAGATTTATTCTAAAAAAATAAGAAAAATTCACATATTAGTGCTCCATAAGTGGTCATAACCCCTTAACCCATTTTGGTATTTTCCAAAACCTGCAAGGGTAAAGTATTTTCAAAATCTGTACTATTTTTTCTTTTATAAATTTGAAAAGTTTAACAATCACATAATTTGGGTGTAATATTTGTTGATGGGTAAAAAATCTGTTATAATTTTTTTAAATACCAGAATTTATGCCAGAGTTCTTTTCCACAATGTTTTTCTTTTTTATAAAGCAAAATTAACCTCCTTTTTCCACACCGCACAAATCTCCAAACAACCTACTCAATCAACAACATTCCCGTGCCCTATTCTTGGGTGGCAATAGCCGGTTGAGCAGATGAAAACTGCAAAAACCGCAAACATTGCAGGCAAACCAACATTACAATGGCTTCATTCATGTTGTGCTGAAGCGGCCAATAACTTTGACGTGAATGCAGCAACAATGCCAAAGAATGCAATTCGCTTCGCAACCAATACGCAGCATACGAAAAACAATGTGGTGCATCGTCACACACACGCACAACACACAATGTGCAACATTTGATTTGGAAAACCAGTTGTTTGGAACGGATTGGAAATGACATGTCACAGAGTAAATAAATAAATGTGGCCTGACAAATAACTATTGAATGGCGGGCGGTTGGGGAGGGAGAATGAGAGAAAACACCTTGTTGCCACCACAAAAGGAGGATTTTGGAAAATGTATAAATATTTTGATTCTAGACACGTGCATGAAGAATTGGAAGCTGGCAACACAAATCCAGCAAAAATGCAATGCAAATCCGAGTTATTCTCTTCTCCTGCGGAACGAAAAAGTGACCATAAATTTAACACCAAACGTGTTGTTGCCGCTCTTGATTAAATTAGTTTTAAGTTAGGGGCTAGCTACTAAATGGCAAGTTAATATTAATTTTGGTACGAAGGACCTACTAACAGCAGGCGGAAACGGATATGACACCATTTAACGCTATGACTAAATTTATGTTAATTTTTTAATTATTTCCAAGCATTGCAATGGGTGGAATATGGTCCACACCTTTCAACCCTCCATGTTTAGAACTTACTAGAGATATGATTCAGAGGCCCAGGAGGAGGAGGGAATTGCAGACAGATAGTTGTGTTGTTATATTGGGTGGTGGATTTTTGGTTTTCAGTAACAAACCTTGATTAAGTGATTGATTAAGGTATTTAGAAAAGGAAATAAAAAGGCTGTAGCACACAAGGGTGTTTGTGGCGCAGGCGCAACTAGCTGTAGCACAAACGGAACACCTAATGAAATTTAACTAAAAAATTTCAGTTGTGAAAAAAGCCAGCTGACACCCATGCCACCACTACCATACCACTGGTCACATAGGCTAAGGGTGGGTTTTCGTTACACCACACTCATGCCGTCCTTCCTTCACATTACAGTCCTTGTAACAAAACTGTGTCTGCGATATATGAACGCGTACATAATATCCTTCCTGCCGCATATATAGGAAATATCATGCTGTTTATTTAGTTTAGATTTCATGCCACAATACCAACAACATAGCGATTCGTCCAATGCATTTCGAGTGCTCTAAATTATATGAAGAATGTTGTTGTATTTTGTTGTTGCTGCAAGACATGCCAAGTCGGTACCATATGGTTATGGTTGGCCATAATTTTTAATTGTTAATTTATGTTAATGAATTTTTATGGTTGAACGGACTGCATTTCCTATTCGGACAGTCAGTGGACATTTTTCTTTTATAGGAACCATGGAAAATTTGCATTGTTTTCACGGCGAGGCATGAGGAAGATACCAATGAATTATAGAAAAAGATATAAATTTGTATTTGTACTGCAATCCCGGTGAAAAATCAGATTACCAAATAACGGATTTATTATGATATTATTTTGTCCCGGAAATGTATACTTCCCGCGATAAAGGCCTCGAAAATTCCGAAACCCCTAAGATGAGCTAAAGTTAATTTACAATTAAAACTAAATTTTGTTCACATTCCAGAGATTTGCACCTGTCCATAGGAGAAAGTCTTAAATCCCCGGCTACTTAGAGAAAATTTACAATGTAAAAGAAATATTGTTCCCATTCCCGAATGTTGCACCTACCTTAGGTGCCGCTAAAGGAAATTTGTTCCGGGATATGTCGCACCAAATACGTAGTTATCCTATGGTCTCTAAAATTCGACAAATAACCAGAATACGTATGTTCTGATTTTAGGATAGTTCATAACATTTTCGTTGTGCAAGATGCAAACTTTTGCAAAAATCGGGTAGCCTATTATGGCGATGAGGAACAGTTTTAATCAAATCAGGGTGTTATTCCCTCGTTATATATTCCATTTGAATTGTGTAAAAATACTTTAAACAGAAAAATAACCTACTTTTAAGGACTATATTGGTTTTTAGTGAATTGGCGCCCAATGTGGGTTAAACAGTTTTTAACACCAATTTTCGAAAAGAAAGTTAAGGATACATGACGACGAAACTGGGGCAAATATTCTGTAATTCAAAGACAAATATTAAATGTTCTATAGCTGTGTTAATTTTCTCATTATTTGGCGCCCAACGTTGGACATCTACATATATTTGCTAATTCATTCTTGTTAAGTTCAAAAACATCTATTCATATTTGCACTCATTATGTGAATACTTTAAATATTAAAGACTGTATTGATTTTTAGAGAATTGGCGCCCAACGTGTGGTAAACTGTTTTATGTACCCATTCTCGAAAATAATGTTAAGGATACAAAACTGCGAAAGGGGGTTAAATAGTTTGTAGTTCAAAGACAAATAGTAAACTTTCTATATGTGTGTTTATTTTCTCGTGATTTAGCGTCCAACGTGGGGACATATCTTTTCAAATTCATGCATGTTGAGATTAAAGCGGCAATACTCATCGATTCATATTTTCTCAATGATATGGAGTCTCTATTTATTTCAAAATATTGCCTAATAGGGCGAAGATAATTTTAATATTAATTTTAATTATTGGGGTCGAGCTTAATGACCTAAGTTTTTTGCAAGTGAAAAAGGAAAGCAGATGATTCGAACCCACACAACCACCATTATGTGACCGTTTTCGCTGTTTGTAGCAGCTCATCAGACATATCGGCTATGAAGTGGCTTCCCTGCCATCGAACTTTTAATTTTTCAAATGCAAGTTGTTTTTTGCAGTGAAGAGCTGTTATCTCAATCTGCCTGTATGGTTTCCACGACAAACGCTTTTAGCGTTGCCTTCAGAAGTTATGACTTTGGCTCTAAACGTTAAGCAAATATGAAAAACTTCGGGGATGTTTGTGGGAACATCTGTATGCATGTACTGATGTTTGGTGAATTGGCGCCCAACGTGGGCCAAGCAATTTTGAATACATACATTTTCAAAAAGAAAGTTAAGGTTACATAACGGTGACGCTAGGGCAAACATTTCATAATCGAAAGACAAATATTAAACTTTCTATAGCTGCGTTTTTATATTTCATAATTTGGCGCCCAACATGGGGCACACTCCTTTTACTAATTTATTGAAATTCTTGTTAAGAATATTAACCGAAGTTAATCCGCTATTCATTAAAAGAATGCTAGAAATAGCAAGAAATCATAGAGAAGCCGATTACAGAAGCATGGCAAGAATCAGCTGAAAACGCACCATCAAGGGGTAATGTGAGAGACGTGCACGTCGCAATTAAGCAGCACAAAAGAGCAACTAGTACAATGCCGTGATTTCTTCTCCACATCGAGCTCTGTTGCAGTCTCCACCTGGAATATAAATAGGCGAATGCCTAGAAGAAAAATGGCCACGCCTAATTTTGCAGAAGTTGAATCACTACTACTCCATCTAAGTTGATGAACTCGAAAGCACCTGGCACAGATGACATACCAGCCGAATTACTGAACGACGGTGCCGAACTCATCTTTAAAGCTCTAAAACCAATTACTAAAATAATCTCGGAATAAAACATAATAATAATAATTCTTCCACAATCATCCCAGAAGGGACAAGGGAGATTTCTCTTGGAAGAGAATGTTGGCGTTCGATTAAAAATTCCCCCTGATTATAACGTTGACGACATTTCCCGAATATTTCTGCCCTTATGACCACATCAGCACAGTACGTTTTATTACAAGCAATCTGTCGCATTTAACTGAAGCTTTTAAATATATTTTTGTATACTTTGAGCCACTTTTCGACGCGGTATCCCGACCAGCAATGTAGGATCAGCTGAGCTTCAAATTACAAACCTTATTTTCGGCTTAGCAAGGCATTTTTGGTCGGATATAAAGAGGCATCTAAGCGTGGGCTTATCAAGGCATTTTTGGTCGGATATAAAGAGGAATCTAAGCGTGGCATCAAGGCATTTTTGGTCGGATATAAAGAGGCATCTAAGCGTGGGCTTATCAAGGCATTTTATATGGTTGCAGTTGCAAAGATTACGCTGGCTAGGACATCTATTGACGAACGAAGAACCAATAAGACTGGCACATGACCAAGTTACGGGACATGCCGCCTCAAAGCATGGGTAACCAAAATGGAACAAATAAAGCAAAATATCAGCGCATTTGGAAATCTTAGTTCGGCCTATGCAATAATAGTTCTGGAGATAAACACTTATGGAAGTAAGTACTATGTAGGTATAGATTTAATGTCAATTGGCGTCCAACATGGGAAAAGGTGTATTTTAGAACAGTTTTTAAACCGACATGACGATGAAACTAAAGCAGACATTTCGTAAGAGAAAATCGAATAATTAATTTCCTACGAATGTGCTTCATTTTCCTTGATTTGGCGCCCAACATGGGGCACATACCTTCTATAATTCATTGACATTTTTTATTGGGATCAAAGTAGCGATAAAATGTACGCCCCATATCGGGGTGCACTCATTGATATAGGGGAAGACCTCTGCACCTTTGAGAAGTTTTGTTAGAACATTTATTTTTTTTTTAGTCAATTGGTCTCCGACATTGGCCAAGCAGTTTTAAATTACCATTTTCAAAAACGAAAGTTAAGGTGACATGACGGCGAAACTAGGGCAGACATTTCGTAATAGAAATACGAATATTACATTTTCAATTTGAAATTTTGCCTGTTGAGGCGAAGATCATTTAATGTTAATTTTTATTAATTTTCTCATCGGAGTCGAATATTTGTTGCAAGTGTAAAAAGAAAACCGAAGATTAGAACTCACAACACCCAAATTATGTGACCGGTTTCGCTGTTAGTTATGCAGCTCATCAGACATATCGGTGGTGGAGTGACTTCTCTGGCAATTTTTCGAAACGTATACTGATACCGAAGTTTATGTAATTAAGAGACTAAGCATTGCCATCGAACTTTGATTTTTCAATTTGCAAATTGCATTCTGCTTTTTGCTGCTATAAGCTTTTTTTCCAAATTCAACCTGCATGACAGACGCTTTTAAGCGCAGCTATGAGTTTGACTATGAACGCTAACACATCGTGATAACATCTCCATGCCTTGCCTTTCGAAAGATATTAGAGGCCGGCTGAACTCCAAAGAGAAAATTAATAAAAATTATTTTTTTAGCTGAGCTAATTTTTTATGATTTGGCGCCCAACATGGGGCACATGCATTTTCTAATTCACGAAAATTCTTGTTGAAGCAACTAACAAGTAAGAACGACGTTAAGTTCGGCCGGGCCGAACATGTTGTACCCTCCACCACAACTTGTATTGAAGTAAAATGGAATAATTAGTTTCCTTTCGTGTATGAAGAAGACTTAATACTAATTTCAGCAATTTCGGTAAAACAATGTGAGGCACCATTCTATGGGGGATATTTCAAATCGTCGATCTATACCGACAAATTTCTGACGGAAAGTTTTTAGGCTCAAAGAAGACTAAATACCAAATTTCCTATATTTCGGTAAGAGAATGTGGCTAAAACTTAAAAAATACCGAAAATTAAGAAGTACGCTTCTATAGGGATATAGGAAGACGTGGACCTATACTGATAATACTCTTCTGGAATATTTTATAACTCTTAGAAGACGAAATAACGAATTTCAGCCACTTCGGTTGGATATTGACGTCACAATCTTCAGTATTACGAAAATCGGGAGGTACCGTTCTATGGGGGCTATATCGAAACGTGGACCTATACCGACGAATTTTAGTCAGAAATTGGGCAATATGAAAGCGTGGACATGTACAGACATATTTCTGGCGAACAGTTTTATATCACATTGAAGACTAAATATCAAATTTCAGACATTTTGGTGGAATATTGAAGACACAACCTTCAAAATACGAAAAATCGGGAGGTACCTTTCCACGGGGGCTATATGAAGGCATGGACCGATACCGACAAATTTAAAGAGGAAGTTTGAGTACCCCCAACCAAGTCTAAATACCAAATTTCAGCCATTTCGGTGGAATATTGAGGCCACAACGTTCAAAATACCGAAAATCGGGAGGTACCATTCTATGGGGGCTATATGAAGGCATGGACCGATACCGACAAAGTTCTGGGGGAAAGTTTTATACCACCAACATAGACTAAGTACTAAATTTCAGCCATTTCGGTGTGATAATACCGAAAATCGGGAGGTACCGTTCAATGGGTGCTATATGAAGGTGTGGACCGATACCGACAAAATTCTGGGGGAAAGTTTTATACCCCTAAAGAAGACTACGTACCAAATTTCAGCCATTTGGGTAGGATAATGAAGCTAAAACCTTCAAAATACCGAAAATCGGGAGGTATCGTTCTATGGGGGCTATATGAAGGTGTGGACCGATCCCGACAAAATTCTGTGGGAAAGTTTTATACCCCCAAAGAAGACTAGGTACCAAATTTCAGCCATTTTGGTAGGATAATGAAGCTAAAACCCTCAAAATAGCGAAAATCGGGGGGTACCGTTCTATGGGGGATATATCAAAACGTGGACCGATATATCCCAGTTTCAATACCAACCATCCTGCAAGTAATTAAAACTTCTGTACTAAATTTTGACTCTCTATCTTTAAAATTGCGAGCTGTATCTTGATTTCAACAGACAGATAGACGGACGAACGGACAGACGGACATGGTCAAATCGACATAGAATTTTATGCTGATCAGTAATATATATATATATACTTTATAGGGTCTCCGACGAATATTTCGATGTGTTACAAACGGAATGACAAATTTAATTATACCCTCCATATGGTGGAGGGTCTAAAAATGGACATAGGTATATATTTTTTCACTTTTTAGCTACGTTTCGTCACTGTTTTTTACAGCTTTTTTGAGCTATTTGTATATCATTTATAAGGCGAAATCCCATTGAACCACCATCAGAACACATCGAATCCGTTCAAAATGGAAATGGTATTTTAACACACTTTATATATTTTACTGGCAAAAGTTTAAATTTTGTACAATGGACCCACCACGAGTAGAAATTATACACACCGATTTTTTTGAGTTAAGACATTCTTTGAGTAAATGAACAATATTATAAAAAAAAACAAGAATTTTACTTTTTTTAAATTGCGCTGATATTTCGATTTTATTGCACTGCGCGACTTTATATTGTTGCTGTCCTATTTTATTTTCGTCGTCTTTTCAATATTTTGTTTATTAGATTGGGGATGTTCATATTTAAAGATTTAATGTTTCACAATGTTAAAAATTATCCTTTATTAAAAAAATCGCATTGAATGGTTCAACGAATTTTATTTTTTTATTTTTTGATTTTTATTTTAATTAAATTTTAATAACTTTTGCTCGAGTTTATTTCTACAAAATAATGAATTAATTTGAATTTTTTATTTTGCCAAAATTTTCATATTCCCCCCAAACACTAAAAATATTTTTAGGTCAAATTTTGATCCGCATTCATATCTTCTTTAAGCCCTTTAAGAGGTGGTCGAGGTATGTGCACTCCAAATACAGGGAAATACATACATAGGTTAACAAGTGGATAGAAGCGAAAGGTCTTGGAGATTCGACGTTTCTTCGAACTTGATCTAATTTCTTATTATTGAATTATTTATTTTTATTTTTTATTTTAATTTTATATTTTATTTATTTTTTTTTTAAATTTTATTTATTTATTTTATTTTATTTTAATTTTATTTATTTATTTTAATTTTATTATTTATTTATATATTTATTTATTTATTTATTTTTTTTTTTGAGAAAGCACAATCTTTTTCTTCGGATTTGTCATTACTTTTTTCTATCATATTTTAGCACTCCAGTAATTTGTTTTTATTTTTCAAATCATTATTTATTTTTAATAAAAATATTCACCTTTATAAAAACGTAAAATTAAATTTTTTTACATATTATTAATTAAAAACGACGAGATCAACAGTGGGAACACACAAAAAATATGCTTCCGTTCTACACGACACCGCACACAGACTGTCGGGGCTGAACAGCTGAGAGAAGGAAGGCGACTTGTGCCAAACTATGTCAACTTCAAAACCAATGGTGAGGGTCAGGTCAACGAAAAAACCAACAACAACAACAAACTTAAACTAAGTGTGTGCGGAAAAAAGAGGGAAAACGCCCTTAAAACTCAGACGAACACATACTGGCACACTCACACAATAAAATCATGTTATAAAATGCTATAAAATTTTATAATTGTAAATACCACCATCATAATCATGGATGGATGGGCATCATCATCACCACGATTATCATTGCAATGGAAAGTGTAATAAAAAGCCAAAAATTTTTAGAAATGCCGGCATTTGACAAAATTTACCGTACGAGATGGTATGCTGAAGAGGGGAGGGGAATGGCAACTGTCATCACTCCACCAAGGGAATTGAGAAGGAAGGAGAAAGAAGGGTCTTGTGTTTAATTTTCTAATTTTCAAGTAGGCAGGCGGCAAACAAACCATAGAACCATCAACTACTTGCTGGAATAGTTTAGGGCAATAAAGAAAGAAAAGCAGAAAAACTTGACTTCAATAAAGAGACTAATGAGAATGGATGACTGGATGGATGGCTGGATAAATTGGTACGTACTGTTGTATAGTGCATGGCTGATGAATAGTAATGCGGCAATGATGCGAATCGAAAAAATTACTCATATGGGAATTGATTATGATGACATGAATGAGGGTTCCCATACTTAAGAGTCCTCAAGCGACCAACGAGCCAGAGTTAGTCAGTCAGTCAATGGGTGAATGATTCACAACAACATGCCATCAACAACTATGCCGTAATGACGAAGTTCTTGATGATGGCAACAAATGATGTTTAATTTGTAATTGTTTTAATTCAATTATAAGGGTCAAAAGGCAAGTCGATGCAGCCGTTGTAAAAATAAAGCTATTGGCATTTTATAAAAAAATTTAGTAATTGGAAATTATGAACAGAAAAATGCAAGTTAGAAAACTGAAAGGGGTGGGATGGGAATATATTCAGGAGGTTTACGGGAGGTAATAAGGGAATAAACATATAGGAAAATATTGTGCTCGGCAAGTAAAGCGATAGTTGTCTAAGTTAAAGGCTTGTAATATCCGTAAAGCATTTATGAAAAAATGTAAATACTGTTTTGGCGCCCAACGTGGGGCAACAATTAACGTATATATAAAGTATCCAATGAACAATTAATTTATTTTAATTTAAATAAATGAAATAATTTTAGAAAAATGAATGAAAATTATTTTGGCGCCCAACGTGGGTCAGCAATTAATGTTCATTAGAAATAAAGTATTGAATGAAAAAAAATACTTTTGCTTGGCCCTTCAGGACGTGGATTTATTAGACAATATTTTTTTGAATATTTTTACTTGGGTCTTCAAGGCGGGGATTTATTAAAGACTATTTTTACTTGGCCCTTCATGCGTGGATTTATTAAAGAAAATTTTTAGGTGACCCTACAAGGCGTGGATTTACTAAAGAATATTTTTACTTGACCCTACAAGGCGTGGATTTTCTAAAGAATATTTTTACTTGACTCTACAAGGCGTGGATTTACTAAAGAATATTTTTACTTGACCCTACAAGCCGTAGATTTATTAAAGAATATTTTTACTTGACCCTACAAGGCGTGGATTTATTAAAGAATATTTTTACTTGGCCCTACAAGGCGTGGATTTACTAAATAATTTTTTTTACTTGGCCCTACAAGGCGTGGATTTACTAAATAATTTTTTTTACTTGGCCCTACAAGGCGTGGATTTACTAAATAATTTTTTTTACTTGGCCCTACAAGGCGTGGATTTACTAAATAATTTTTTTTACTTGGCCCTACAAGGCGTGGATTTACTAAATATTTTTTTTTACTTGGCTTTACAAGGCGTGGATTTACTAAATAATTTTTTTTACTTGGCCCTACAAGGCGTGGATTTACTAAATAATTTTTTTTACTTGGCCCTACAAGGCGTGGATTTACTAAATAATTTTTTTTTACTTGGCCCTACAAGGCGTGGATTTACTAAATAATTTTTTTTACTTGGCCCTACAAGGCGTGGATTTACTAAATAATTTTTTTTACTTGGCCCTACAAGGCGTGGATTTACTAAATAATTTTTTTTACTTGGCCCTACAAGGCGTGGATTTACTAAATAATTTTTTTTACTTGGCCCTACAAGGCGTGGATTTACTAAATAATTTTTTTTACTTGGCCCTACAAGGCGTGGATTTACTAAATAATTTTTTTTACTTGGCCCTACAAGGCGTGGATTTACTAAATAATTTTTTTTACTTGGCCCTACAAGGCGTGGATTTACTAAATAATTTTTTTTACTTGGCCCTACAAGGCGTGGATTTACTAAATAATTTTTTTTACTTGGCCCTTCAAGATTTATTAAAGAATATTTTTTCTTGACCCTTCAAGGCGTAGAATTATTAAAGAATATTTTTACTTGGCCCTTTAAGGCGTGGATTTATTAAAGAATATTTTTACTTGGCCCTACAAGGCGTGGATTTACTAAATAATTTTTTTTACTTGGCCCTTCAAGGCATGGATTTACTAAAGAATATTTTTTCTTGACCCTTCAAGGCGTAGATTTATTAAAGAATATTTTTACTTGGCCCTTCAAGGCGTGGATTTATTAAAGAATATTTTTACCTGACCCTACAAGGCGTGGATTTATTAAAGAATATTTTTACCTGACCCTACAAGGCGTGGATTTATTAAAGAATATTTTTACCTGACCCTACAAGGCGTGGATTTATTAAAGAATATTTTTACCTGACCCTACAAGGCGTGGATTTATTAAAGAATATTTTTACCTGACCCTACAAGGCGTGGATTTATTAAAGAATATTTTTACCTGACCCTACAAGGCGTGGATTTATTAAAGAATATTTTTACCTGACCCTACAAGGCGTGGATTTATTAAAGAATATTTTTACCTGACCCTACAAGGCGTGGATTTATTAAAGAATATTTTTACCTGACCCTACAAGGCGTGGATTTATTAAAGAATATTTTTACCTGACCCTACAAGGCGTGGATTTATTAAAGAATATTTTTACCTGACCCTACAAGGCGTGGATTTATTAAAGAATATTTTTACCTGACCCTACAAGGCGTGGATTTATTAAAGAATATTTTTACCTGACCCTACAAGGCGTGGATTTATTAAAGAATATTTTTACCTGACCCTACAAGGCGTGGATTTATTAAAGAATATTTTTACCTGACCCTACAAGGCGTGGATTTATTAAAGAATATTTTTACCTGACCCTACAAGGCGTGGATTTATTAAAGAATATTTTTACCTGACCCTACAAGGCGTGGATTTATTAAAGAATATTTTTACCTGACCCTACAAGGCGTGGATTTATTAAAGAATATTTTTACCTGACCCTACAAGGCGTGGATTTATTAAAGAATATTTTTACCTGACCCTACAAGGCGTGGATTTATTAAAGAATATTTTTACCTGACCCTACAAGGCGTGGATTTATTAAAGAATATTTTTACCTGACCCTACAAGGCGTGGATTTATTAAAGAATATTTTTACCTGACCCTACAAGGCGTGGATTTATTAAAGAATATTTTTACCTGACCCTACAAGGCGTGGATTTATTAAAGAATATTTTTACCTGACCCTACAAGGCGTGGATTTATTAAAGAATATTTTTACCTGACCCTACAAGGCGTGGATTTATTAAAGAATATTTTTACCTGACCCTACAAGGCGTGGATTTATTAAAGAATATTTTTACCTGACCCTACAAGGCGTGGATTTATTAAAGAATATTTTTACCTGACCCTACAAGGCGTGGATTTATTAAAGAATATTTTTACCTGACCCTACAAGGCGTGGATTTATTAAAGAATATTTTTACCTGACCCTACAAGGCGTGGATTTATTAAAGAATATTTTTACCTGACCCTACAAGGCGTGGATTTATTAAAGAATATTTTTACCTGACCCTACAAGGCGTGGATTTATTAAAGAATATTTTTACCTGACCCTACAAGGCGTGGATTTATTAAAGAATATTTTTACCTGACCCTACAAGGCGTGGATTTATTAAAGAATATTTTTACCTGACCCTACAAGGCGTGGATTTATTAAAGAATATTTTTACCTGACCCTACAAGGCGTGGATTTATTAAAGAATATTTTTACCTGACCCTACAAGGCGTGGATTTATTAAAGAATATTTTTACTTGGCCCTTCAAGGCGTGGCCCTTCAACAAAAAAATTGTTGATGTGCCAAAAGGAAAAGAAAAAAAGTAATAGAAAAACCGTAATAAAAAATTACGCTTTTTCAAAAAAAAAATCTATTGTGAAGAAACATCGAATCTCCAAGACCTTTTGCTTCTATTCACAGTTTAACCTATGAACAATTAAGAATACATTTAATTTTAGAAAAATGTGGATACCATTTTGGCGCAACAATTTATGTTTATTGCAAAATTTTGCTTCAGTGTCCTTTAGTGTCACCTACCCGCATTCTAAATGTAATTTATGTTATACTGGTATTATTAGTCTTCAATTGCATAACCTCTCACTCTCTACTCCCCTACATGTTATGTCTGCCCATAAAATCTAATTGTTTATGCCCTCACTTTATTTTCAATTCCATAATCCGCTTGTGCCAAAAAAAATTTAAATCAAGGTCTCCAAGTCTAGCATCAAATTTAACTGCCGCAAAAATAACTGAGCTGAATTTTTTTCCCTCTGATGATTTATCCTTGTGAGTCAAGGTTGATGTCGCCATAATCGTGTGCAAGATAAAAACAGCATTGGGTCAAGGATATCATATGCAGCAGCCAGACAGTTGTTGCTAAGGTGGCTAGCCGTATTACGGGGCCTACATACTTGTACATACATACATAGATGGTAGCAGCAGCAGGAAAAGCAAACCGGAGATTATTATCGGGAATAAAAACTCGAAGATGAGAAGGAAGGAAAAATATGCATGACGTTTTATTAAAGGATATTTTTTATTTAATTTAAAGGCAGGTCATGCATTTGGTAAGATGATTATTGGCTGCGCCAAATAACCATGTAATTGAATTAAAATTTAGAAGGTGCAAAAGGTTCAGGGAAATCAAGATTTTTTAATCTCTTTGAAAGGGTCAGGAATATCTGGTTGTTCTTAAATGTGGAGGGAATCGGCATCACTGGTACCAACAGTGACGCTTTCTCCAACATGTTAACTGGCGCCCAATGTGGGTGAGATTTGATTGAACAATGTGTGGAGGGGGAATTTGCCTCATACATTAACAGTTTAAATGTCTGTTTTGCTAGATAGTGGGACCGTTCATGTTTTTCAGTAATCGGACAAACACGGAAAATCTTAGTAAACATTTCTAAAATACCTAAATTTAAATTGGAGGTGATTTGGCGCCCAATGTAGGAAAATGATTTTAAGTTTTTCGAATAATGAGTCCATTCATTCCTTCGAATAGAAAAAATATAAGTAAAAAAGACTTTGAAAATCTTAAAATTTTCCTTGGCGCCCAACGAAATAGTTAACGATCATTTAGATATGATTTGGCGTCTAATATGAAAAGAGGTAGGTTTGCAATATTTTGGAGTTATGAATGTCAATAGAAAAAATTATTGAAATACTTCAATTTTGATATTGGCGCCCAACGTGGGCAACACTGATAACGGTGTTTATCTGTGCAACCTTTTTGTGTGACCTGCCGTCCACTTTTAAACTTTCAATGCGTTTTTAATTCTTTTAGGAATGGATTCTGTATAGAAAAGAAAAATACTGTGAAGGAATTTAATTTGCAGTCACGCCTACGATCAATACGACTTCGACATTGATGTCATCTACAACTTGTTGCATGGCGCCCAACGTGGGTCTGCATTTAATTTAACATGTGTGTATTTTTAAAGGCAAAACAGCAGGCGTCAAAAGTCAGACAAATGTCTTAGTTCAATTTGATAATAATATAGCGCCCAATGAGGACTTTTTTTGAATTTTGAGTCCATTTAAGGAAAGCCCAATAGAAAGAACAGAGTCGAAATACTTGAATGGCGTTTCATCTCATCATCCACTTGTTTGCGCCATTTATTCCTTGGCCTGCTAATTCTGCGTGCACCGCCAAGCGGTCCGTATTTATACGCCTTTTTAGAGGGTTCATCATCGCTCATTCTTATGATATGGCCTAGCCAACGCAATCGCTGCATCTCGATACGTTTAACAATATTGATGCCGTTGTATAGCAGATACAGCTCGTGGTTCATGCGACGTCGATATTCACCGTCAACGCAGATTGGTCCGTAGATCTTTCGAAGAATTTTTCTCTCAAACACGCCAAGCACTGCCTTATCTGCTTGCGCAAGTACCCAGGCTTCGGAACCATACATCAGCACGGGTAGTAGCAATGTTTTGTAGAGCGTTATTTTTGTTTGACGAGATGTGGCTTTGTTTTTAAACTGCTTACTTAATCCAAAGTAGCATCTGTTGGCCAATACAATTCTTCTTTTTATTTCACAACTGATGTCGTTTGTTGTGTTGACGGATGCCGAGGTAGACGAAGTCTTTTACTACCTCAATATTATAGGAACCAACTTCCACAGTCGGTCCGAGCTCAATGGACGCATTGCGCGTCGACACCATCAACTTGGTCTTCTCACCGTTTACCGGTGAGAGTTGGTGAGTGGCCCAGATTAGCAGATTCTCCTTCGACCTTTATAAAGGTATCATTTACTTCTTTTACTGATCGGCCCATGATGTCTATATCATCAGCATAAGCAAGCAACATGTGACTATTGGTGTAGATTGTGCCACTTCTTTTGACGTTTGCCTCTCGTATAACCTTTTCTAGCAGGATGTTGAAGAGGTCACACGAAAGACTGTCTCCTTGTCTGAAACCTCTTTTGGTACCAAACTCTTCGGAGAGGTTCTTTCCTATTTTAACTAAGGGCATCGTGTCAGTTAAAGTAATTTTACAAAGCCGGATGAGCTTTGCGGGAATACCAAATTCAGACATGGCTTGGAATACCTTTGAACGCAGCGGGCTGTCGAAGGCTGCTTTATAATCGACCAAAAGGTGGTAGGTGTCGATTTGCATCTCTTGGGTCTTCTCCAGGATTTGCCGCAGGGTAAATATCTGGTCAATGGTGGACTTGCCAGGTCTAAAGCCGCATTGGTATGGTCCAATTATCTCGTTGACCATAGGCTTTAGTCGTTCGCACAATATCCCTGACACGATCTTGTAGGCAATAGGGAGTAGACTTATGCCCCTATAGTTAGAGCATACAGTCTTATCTCCCTTCTTGTGGACGGGGCACAGGATGCTCAGGTTCCAATCGTAGGGTACTCGTTCTTCCTGCCAGATGGTGCTAACTAGCTGATGAATACACCTTATCAGCGTGTCGCCTCCGGTTTTGAACAGCTCGGCTGGTAAGCCATTGGCCCCTGCTGCCTTATTATTCTTCAGCCGATTTATTGCTGTCTTTACCTCATCTTGGCTGGGCGGTATACATTCAATACCATCTTCTGGAATTGGGACTGTGGTATCTTCGTCGTCTTCGCTGCTATTGGATACCAACAGATTTGAAAAATGTTCTTTCCATATCCTGAGTACACTATCTGTATCAGTTACCAAATTACCTTGCTAGTCTCTACAGGAGGATGTGCCTGTACCAAAGCCATCAGTTTGATGCTTGACTCTTTGGTAGAATTTTCGGACTTCATTCTGGCTTCAGTACATCTCGATTTTTTCACACTCCCGCTTTTCCATCTCTCTCTTTTTCCTGTGGAAAAGACGTTTCTCCTCTCTCCTTTTCTCCCTGTATCTCTCTCGTGCGCTACGCGTTGCACGACACTCCTCATCATACCATGGATTCCTTGGTGGAGGTCTCTGGTATCCAAGTATTGATTTTGCGGCTGTTTGCATGGAGTGGGCAGTGCTTTGATTAAGCAATTGGGCTAGTTGAGTGGAATATGCTGTGGCAATATGTTGTGTTTGCAGCTTACCGATGTCTAACTTTCGTGTTGTGTCTGTTCGTATTTTGTTTGCTACGTTTAAGCGGTTGCGTACCTTTGCTGCAACAAGGTAGTGGTCCGAATCAATGTTTGCGCCTCGGAAGGATCGTACATCCAACACGCTCGATGAACGTCTTCCATCTATCACAATATGATCAATTTGGTTTCTTGTTTTCTGATCTGGAGACAGCCAGGTGCCCTTATGAATATCGAGATGATTAAATCTGCTACTGCTAACTACCATGTTTTTTGCAGCTGCAAAGTCTATCAGCCTCATACCATTGTCAGATGTTTCACTGTGGAGACTGAATTTCCCGACTATTGGGCAAAAGATATTCTCCTTTCCAATTTTGGCATTAAAATCGACTAGAATGATTTTAATGTCATGGGCAGGGCAACGGTCATATGTTTCTTCTAAGCGCTCGTAAAATATATCTTTGGTTGTGTTCGTCCTTTTCTTCAGTGGGAGCATGAGCGCAAATAAAGCTGATGTTGAAGAATTTAGCTTTTATTCGAATTGCAGCAAGTCTTTCATTCACTGGGGTGAAGCTGGATACCAGATGTTTTAGTCTCCGACTAACTACGAATCCACAACCAAACTCATGCTTTACGTCATGGCAGCTATAATACAGTGCATCACCTTTAGGTGTCGTTGTGACGCCTTTCCCAATCCATCGTATTTCCTGTATGGCAGTAATATCGGTCTTGTACTTTTCAAGTACGTCTGCCAATGCGAAGACTGCACCTTCTCTATAAAGAGTGCGAACATTCCAGGTGCAGATTCGCAAATCATTGTCCTTAAAACGTTTGCGGGGTTCGTCAACTTTAGAGGGGTTTGTTTTTCTTTTCTTTCGTTTTTTCATAGTAGGCTGTTTTTTCTAGGGGAGGGTTACTAACCCGACGCCCAAACCCAAGTTTTTAACGTTCTTATGGGTGAACGCGCGGCACATGTTAGCTCACTACCTTGAACGGGTGTTAAAGGCAGTTCCCCAGGTGACACCACGGGCAGGTCAGTGTCCACTTGGGATGAAAGAGGGACCAAGATAAATCCTGGGCTTTGCCATATTAAAACCGGTCAGGACCGTTGATTGGTATCTTCCATCCCCTACGTCAATTAATTTTTAATTATTGTTTTATAATTATTATTGTATTTATTTTATTGTTTTATTTATTCTTAATTTATTATCTGATTTATTTTATAATAATTATTTAGTTTATTTTTTAATTATTAGTTTTTTTATTTCATTATTATTTTACCTACTTTTAAACATTTATTTTATTTATTTTATAATTTTATGTATTTTAATGTAATTAATTTTTTTTATTTTTTTTATTATTATTTTATTTTTACATTTTTTTGTTTTTTATTAATTATTTATTTTTTTATTTTATATACAATCATTTTATATACTTTTTTATTATTATTTTCTTTGTTTTATAATTATTACTGTATTTATTTTAAGATATTGTTTTATTGGTTTAATAATTATTATTTTTTACTTCATCTAAGGTAATTATTTTGTTTTTCTTTTTTTAATATTTTATAATTATTATTTTATTTGTTTAATGTAAGATAAATATTTGGTGTTTTATTATTATTTTAAACTATTTTATAAAAATTATGTGTTATTTTTTAATTAATATATTTATTTCATTATTATTATTATTATTATTAGTATTATTATTATTATTATTATTATTATTATTATTATTATTATTATTATTATTATTATTATTATTATTATTATTATTATTATTATTTTATTATATTTTTATACTATAATTATTGTGTTCTTTATTTTTATAATTAGTATTTTATTTATTTTTTATTTGCTTTTACATTATTTTTTGTTTTTCAGTTATTATTTGATTTATTTTATAATGATTATTTAGTTCATTTTTTAATTATTATTTTATTTATTTCATTATTATTTTACCTACTTTATAACATTTATTTTATAATTGTAATTTTATTATTTTAATGTAATTTACCTATTCTATAACATTTTTAATTTATTTATGTTAAGATTATAATTTTATGTATTTTAATGTAATTAATTTTTATATTTTAATTATTATTTTATTTTTAAATTATTTTTTGTTTACTTTTATTTTTTTAATTTCTATACAATCAGTTTATATACTTTTAATTTATTATTTTATTTATTTTTCAATCATTATTATATTAATTTTAAATTATTGTTTTATTTGTTTTATAATTATTTTTTTATTTATTTTAAGATAATTACGTTTAGTTATTATTTATTTGTTTTTTTTTTTTTTAATATTATTTTATAATTGCTATTTTATTTTAAAATTATTATTTTATTTTTTAATTACTATTTTATTTATTTCATTATCAATTTTTTTTTATTTAATTATTATTTTATAATAATTACATTATTTATTTTAAAATATTTATTTTTTTAAATATTAAAATAGTATTTCTTAATAATTATTTTACTTATTTATAACAATAATTTCATGTATTTTACAATAGCTATTTTGTTTTTTAATAAATTATTGTTTATTTGTTTTACAATTATTATTTTAATTATTTTATAACAATTATTTTATTTATGTCTTAATTATTATTTTATTTATTTTACAATAATTATTGTTTATTTTTAAATTATTATTTTTTTATCTTATATTTGTTCTTTTATTTATTGATTCTATTTATTTTTATTTTAAATTATTTGCCCATATATTGTTGTTGAACACCAAAGAGAAGTAACAGAAGTTTTCTAAGTTCAATAAAAATCTACCCACAAACTTAATCGTTACGAAGTGAAAACATGCTACTAAATCAGATCAGATCATCCCCCACAGAAAAATGCAAATCTACTTTCCCTTTTTTATTGTACGAGAAACAAGTTATAAAAAAACAATAGGGTCAAAGCAAGTCAAACCTGTTCTTTGAACAAATATCTTCCGGTTTTTAAAACATTTTTGCATTGTTAGAAAAATATTCAAAAAGTTTCAAAATAAGGGTAACTTGCCAAACGGTAACAATGTGCCAACAATGGTTGCATATTAAACATGTCCTGGCTTTAAAGCTTCTTTACACTTTGGCAGAAAAAAATACGTGACATCTGTCAAAAACTTGCACATCTTGAATCGGATACAAAAGCAACAAAAAAGAAATTATTAAACCAATAACAAAAGAAAGGCCATTGGCGGATGAACAATTTCATTAAAACCAACCATCCTGCCCGCCAACCAGTCAGACGCACTTGAAATGCGTGCACTCCTCTGCTGCTTTTTGTGTTGGTGTCAGTGCGACGGCCATGAGACACACAGAACAAATGAAAATAAAAGTGTTGACGTCAGTGGAAAAACATGACAGGCGGGCAGACAACCAAAAGCATCCCTGCTTTTGACTTCATGCCTTCTTTTTTGACATAACCCAGATGGATGTGATGATAGTCCCCAAAAAGCTTTAGTTACATTCTCTTTGGATGGTCGGATATTAAAATTCATTGTTCTTCATGTTGTTGATGGTTTTATAACTTCATCACATTTCCCCAACATGACCGTCGCATGATGCTGTCAGGATAAGTGCATTTACAACATACAGCCTCAATATTTGAAATTGTTGGGATATTGGAGTAGTCGTCGAGGCCATTAATAAAATTTTACAAATTGCCGAAAAAAAACCCAAGAAAAGAAAGAAATGCAACAAATTGCTGACAAATGATTTTCTTCATACACCCACTTTGTGGTGGTCGCTCTCTTGTTTTCTGCATCATCAGCATTTTCATTTTCCGTTAGACAAGCGACCACTATATTTTCGCCTTTTTGGGCATCTGTCCATAACCCACCACACCAGCACTCAAAAAAAAAGTCGAAATGTTTGTTTTAATGCCTTTGATGGCTGTTCTGAATGGTAGAACTCAAGTGGATTATATTTCATGACAATGAAATCTCGTGTAAATTTCAAATTATAATTGAGGAGTGGTCTGTTGGAGTGAGAGAAAACTTTCCCTGATAATATTGCCAATACTTGACTTAATTGCACTTTGGCTATAATTACCTTGGGCAGCCTTTAATTATTGTTATTGCAATAGATATTTTTATTGACAAGGTAAAATTCGGACGTTTTTGAAAATGAGTTGAGATTCTCGTGTGAATATTGAAAGTTGATATGCGAATCGTTTTTAAGAATTTAATTATTATTTTATATTTACTTTAATCGTTTTTTAAATGTCATTTTATTTACTTCGTAATTATTTAATTTTTTTATAATTATCATTATGCTTATTTTATAAAAATTAGTTTTATTATTATTATTATTATAATTATTAGTATTAGTATTATTATTATATATTGTAAATATTATATTTTTTATCATCTATTATAATTTCTGTTTCATTTACTCTTATTTATATTTATTTTTTATTTGTATAAGTTTTATTTATTTATTTAGTAACTACTGTTTTATTTAATTTATAATTAGTATTTCAATTATTTTATAATTATTCTCTATTTATTTTATAATTGCTATTTTTATTTATTAATATTTTTTATTTTTTAATTATTATTTAATTTCTAATTATTATTTTTTATTAAATATGTTTAATTATTTTTTTTTTGTTTGATAATTACTTTGTTTATTAATTGTTTGTTTATTTTTTAATTAACATTATTTTATTTATTTTATATATTTTTTAATTTTTATTTTTTTATCATTATTATTTTAATTTTATTTTATAATTATTATTTCTAAATTTGTTTTTATTATATTTTTTGTTTTATATAAAACATTATTATTATTTTATTTATTTTATAATGACTGTTTTATTATTTATAGAAAAAACCATCCTCAGGGACCTGAGGAAATTTTTTCTATAGAAAAAACCATCCTCAGGGACCTGAGGAAATTTTTTCTATAGAAAAAACCATCCTCAGGGACCTGAGGAAATTTTTTCTAAAGAAAAAACCATCCTCAGGGACCTGAGGAAATTTTTTCTATAGAAAAAACCATCCTCAGGGACCTGAGGAAATTTTTTCTATAGAAAAAACCATCCTCAGGGACCTGAGGAAATTTTTTCTATAGAAAAAACCATCCTCAGGGACCTGAGGAAATTTTTTCTATAGAAAAAACCATCCTCAGGGACCTGAGGAAATTTTTTCTATAGAAAAAACCATCCTCAGGGATCTGAGGAAATTTTTTCTATAGATATAGAAAAAACCATCCTCAGGGACCTGAGGAAATTTTTTCTATAGAAAAAACCATCCTCAGGGACCTGAGGAAATTTTTTCTATAGAAAAAACCATCCTCAGGGACCTGAGGAAATTTTTTCTATAGAAAAAACCATCCTCAGGGACCTGAGGAAATTTTTTCTATAGAAAAAACCATCCTCAGGGACCTGAGGAAATTTTTTCTATAGAAAAAACCATCCTCAGGGACCTGAGGAAATTTTTTCTATAGAAAAAACCATCCTCAGGGACCTGAGGAAATTTTTTCTATAGAAAAAACCATCCTCAGGGACCTGAGGAAATTTTTTCTATAGAAAAAACCATCCTCAGGGACCTGAGGAAATTTTTTCTATAGAAAAAACCATCCTCAGGGACCTGAGGAAATTTTTTCTATAGAAAAAACCATCCTCAGGGACCTGAGGAAATTTTTTCTATAGAAAAAACCATCCTCAGGGACCTGAGGAAATTTTTTCTATAGAAAAAACCATCCTCAGGGACCTGAGGAAATTTTTTCTATAGAAAAAACCATCCTCAGGGACCTGAGGAAATTTTTTCTATAGAAAAAACCATCCTCAGGGACCTGAGGAAATTTTTTCTATAGAAAAAACCATCCTCAGGGACCTGAGGAAATTTTTTCTATAGAAAAAACCATCCTCAGGGACCTGAGGAAATTTTTTCTATAGAAAAAACCATCCTCAGGGACCTGAGGAAATTTTTTCTATAGAAAAAACCATCCTCAGGGACCTGAGGAAATTTTTTCTATAGAAAAAACCATCCTCAGGGACCTGAGGAAATTTTTTCTATAGAAAAAACCATCCTCAGGGACCTGAGGAAATTTTTTCTATAGAAAAAACCATCCTCAGGGACCTGAGGAAATTTTTTCTATAGAAAAAACCATCCTCAGGGACCTGAGGAAATTTTTTCTATAGAAAAAACCATCCTCAGGGATATGAGGAAATTTTTTCTATAGAAAAAAACATCCTCAGGGACCTGAGGAAATTTTTATACCCTCAACATTTATGCTAACGAGGGTATATACACTTTCATACGGGCAAAATGTGCCTCATCGAAATAATGGTTTTAGACCCCAAGTATGTTTGGACGAAATGTGTTTCAGACAATTTGGAGTCGATTGAGCAATGTCCGTCCGTCCATCTGGAGCGCACGATAACTCTCGAACGGATCAACCGATTCGATCCAAAATTTGGCTTTCGTAATAATATTTTGTCCAAACTTAGTTTAAGTTCGAAGATGGGTTATATCGGTCTACTCCTTCCGGTATCTCCCCACAAAAGTTCGAAAATGTTCGGAAATTTTGTACGTACGATAACTCTTAAAGGAAGTAACCGATTTGGTCCGTACTTTGCAAATCGTGAAATGACCTAGATGAGGTTCCAATATGGGCTCAATCGGTCAACTTCTTCGGGTATCTCCCACAGAAAATTTCGTATAAGTTCAGTTTAGGACCTGCTCTCGAATCGCTTTGATTTTTGTTTCAGCAACTTGCATTCACTGCCCCCCATAAGACGGTACAAGTTTCGTCAGGCGCAAGTCCATACTTCCTGAGAAAATAGCCTGAAAGGTACAAAAAAAAACCCTATGACACGGTGTGAGCTGGTTGGAGCGCAACTCTCGAAGGGATGTGCCGATTCGGTCCAAAACTTGGTCTTACTAGTATTTTGTCCAAACATAGTTTAAGTTCGAAGATATGCCATATTGGTCCACTCCTTCAGGTACTCCCCCACAAAACTTCAAAAATGCTCGGAAAAATTGTTCGTACGGTAACTCTTGAAGGGAGTGGCCGAATTGGTCCATTCATTACACATCCTAATTTATCTTCCAGATATAGATCAGGTTCAAATATGGGTTATATTTGTCCACTCCATCCGGTACCTACCACACAAAATTTTGGATAAGTTCACAAGTAAAGGCTTTGAGTAAAATTGTTCCTACTTGTTGGCAAACTAAGACTACAACAAGCCATTAGAAGAACATATTTGCACACTCCCCAAAATAAGTCCTAAATACCTTGTAATTAGCAAATGTCTATTGTTAAGAGGAAGTCTTAAAAAATATAGTCCACCCCATATAAACAACACAATGGGGGAAATGAAGAAAGAGGTCATAATAAAACAGAATAAAATATACATAACTATGACTAAAAACTGTGATACTTAGGCAGGATAATGAGTTTGATGGCTGGATAGAAACAACTTATGAATTTGTATTATGAAAAGGATTTCTCTGTGTGTAAGTAGATCCACTCTTAACCCTCTTCTAGGATTTCATAGTACAAGAAATTTTCTTAACTTAACAATGGGAGGCCGACCGGAAGACTTGATGGTTTGAAATTAGTTTGTAAATTTCAAATGCTTGGTGCTTAGGACGGCTTGCCCTCTTTAACTTATTTAACTTTGGTTGTCAAGTGCTTGGAAAAAGTGTTAAATTTTCCTTGCTATTGTTGTGGTTAATTTTAGGATTTTTTTTCTGGGTCATCAAAGGCTTATGGCAGAGATTTTATAATTGCAATTTTAGTTATTTATGTACTTACAAAGAGGCGAAACTCATATGGTTAATGAGGGTATTTTGAATTAAGGCTGCGGTTTAGAATTCTTACCTGAAAAGGGAAATAAAAGAAAGTTTATTAGATATTTCATTGAGATATAAAATTAACAACTTTAATAAATATATTAAATTAGAAAAAGTAAAAAGCAAGATTTTTTTAATTGTGATAGTTCAAATTCATTCGAATTACTACCAATCTACAGTTAGTTACCCCCTTTTTTGTAAAAAATATTTCTTCTGACACGAACTGTCAAAGTTTGTAGATCGATTTACGCGCCTTAGCGCAAATGTAGAGCGCTGATTTTTAAATGAGGATTTCTTAACTATGTATGGGGCGCGTCTACGAAAAATTAGGTCTGTATGTCATCGGGGGGCTGAGATACAACAACTGGGTGTTTTTCTACAAAATGTTTGGTTTACAGAAGTTTGGTAATAGTTGGAACGAATTTGAATTCGAAACGACTTAGTGAAACAGTCCATAAGATTTCTTCTAAAAAAATATATTTTTTATGTTAAATAAAGAATATCTAAAATCCTATTTTCAATGCATTATTACAAACACAATGGCAGCTTATTTTCACCTTTATTTGTATTTGTCCTGCTGTATCAGAAGATTTGATCATTTATTATATTTTTTTAATAATTATTTTATTTATTTTATAACTTTTATATTTGTTTATTTTAGAAAAATTATTTTATTTACTTTATATTATTATATTATTTTTTAATTATTATTTATTTTGCAACTATTATCTCATTTGGATAATTAGTATTTTATCTATTGTATAATTATTATTCTATAATTACATACATATGTTGCTATTTATTTTTTAATTATTATTTTTATTAAATTAAATGAATAAAGTAATAATAATATTTATAAGATGAATATATTGATTTTTAATAAACAAAAAATATAATTAAAAAAATAAATAAAATATAAATAAATAATTGTAATTGTTCCACAAACATCCCATACGGGACAAGGGAGACTTCTCTCATATCAATGAGTGCACCCCGATTCATATTTAGCTCAATGATATGGGACCTACTGTTTATCGCCGAGTCCGAACGGCGTGTCTTAAGACACCACTTTGTAGAGAAGTTTTACATGGCTGAAATACTCAGGAAATGTCGCCAACATTACTGAGGGGTATTTTTGCCACCGTTGAAAATTTTGATGTTGACTGGCCGGGGAATCGAACCCACGACCTTCAGCGTGCAAGGCGGATATGCATACCATTGCACCACGGTGGCACCCAATATAAATAAATCATATAATTTTTATAAATTAAATAAACAAAGTAATAACGAAAAATGAACGAAAAAATTATTATAGAATTAATATAAAAACTAAAGAATAAATAATTTTTATAAAAATAAAGTAATAATTACAAAATAAATTAATTAATAATTAGAAGGTCAGTGAAATAATAATTAGTAAATTAATAAATAAATTAATAATAAAATAAATGAATAAAGTAGTAATAAAATTTATTCATTTACTTTTTTATTATTATTTTATTTATTAATTTACTAATTATTATTTCACTGACCTTCTAATTATTAATTAATTTATGTTGTAATTATTACTTTATTTTTATAAAAATTATTTATTTTTTAGTTTTTATATTAATTCTATAATAATTTTTTCCTTTCACTGTCCTTTTAATTATTAATTAATTTATTTTGTAATTATTACTTTATTTCTATAAAACTTATTTATTTTTTAATTTTTATTTTAATTTTTGTAATCATTTTTTCGTTTATTTTTAGTTATTACATTATTTATTTAATTTATAAAAATTATTATATTTATATTGTAAATATTATTATATTTTAATCATAATTTTATTTTTTTATATTTTATTATATTATTAAATTATAATTAATGCTTAAGCATAATTTTATAATTTAAATATAAAATAATATTATTTATTTGTTTTTATAAATATTATTTTTTATTTCTATTTGTTATTATTACTTTATTTGTATTTTATTTTTGTATTTTTTAATTATTACGTTATTTGTCACATTAATTATGTATTTTTTATAATAATTATTTTATTCATTTTATTTTATTAATTTATTTACTTACTTTTTGTTTTATTTTCTTTATTTTATAATAATTGTTTTTTATTTTATTTTAGTAAGTATTATTTTGTATATTTTGTAACAATTTTGTTTGTATTTTTTAATTATTATTTATTTCGTCACAGTAATTTTATGTCATTTTTATAATATTATTTTATTTTTTAATTGTTATTTTAAAGTTTGTTTACTTGTTTATTTTATTATTTTTAATTTCTTTACTTTATAATAATTATTTTACTTTATTAATTTATTTACTTGATTTAATTGTTTTTTATTTTATGATAATTTTTTGTTTATTTTGAATTATTATTTGATTTATTTATTTAATTTATAAAAATTATTTGATTTATTTGATAATTATTGTTATATTTGTTTAAAAATTATAATTTTGTTTTGTTTATTTAATAAAAATTATTATTTTTATATTAAAAATATTATTATATTATATTTTGTTATTTTGTATTATTAAATTATAATTAATGCTTTATTTTGAAGCATATTTTTATAATTTAACTTTTATGTATTTTATATATATTTTTTTTTTGGTTGTTTTTATAAATATTATTTTATTTATTTCTGATTTGTTATTGCAAGTATTATTTTATATATTTTGTAACAATAATTTTTGTATTTTTCAATTATTATTTTTTTCGTCACAATAATTATGTTATTATTTTTTATTTTTTTTTTATTATTTTATTTTTTAATTGTTATTTTATAAGAGTTTGTTTACATGTTTATTTTTTATTTTTAATTTCTTTGCTTTATAATAATTATTTTACTTATTTTATTCATTTATTTACTTACTTTTTATGTTTAGTTATTTTATTTTATAATAATTGGTTTTTTATTTTATTTTATGATAATTTTTTCGTTTATTTTGAATTATTATTTGATTTATTTTATTATTAGTTATTATTTTATTTATTTAATTTATAAAAAAAAATTTTTTTATTTTATAATTATTGTTTTATTTGCTTTAAAATTATAATTTAGTTTAGTTTATATAATAAAAATTATTATCTTTATCGTATAAATATTATTAATATTTTATTTTTTATTATTTTCTACTTATTTATAATAATTCAATTATTTTATATTTTATTATATTATTTAAATTATAATTAATGCATTATTTTATAATTTATTTATTTCATATTTTTTATAAATATTATTTTATTTATTTTGTAACAATTATTTTTGTAATTATTATTTTTTATAATCATATTTTAACTGTTATTTTATTTAAATTATTTAAATATTATTATATTTATTTTCCAATTTTGATTTCATTTATTTTATAACTCTAGTCGTTTAAGGATTGCATAATAATTTTTTATAAATATGTTGTTATTTATTTTATTAAAAAAAATTTATTTTTGTTTTATCTATTTATAACTTTATTCATTTATTTTATTTATTAATTTTCTAATTATTAATTTATTTATTTTGTAATTATTATTTTATAAAAATGTTATATGCTCTTAACTTATTATGCTATTTATTTTATAATTATTATTGTATTAAAAAAAATATTCCACAAATAAATTAGTTGTTGTCAAATATTAAAACAACAATAATGGAATTAAGACAAACTATTTTGAAAAAAAAAAATTGGGTTGAATTCTTTTATAAATATTAAAATTTATTTATTTATTTATTTATTTATTTATTTATTTATTTATTTATTTATTTATTTATTTTTTATTGTTATTTTCTAATATTAATAATAACAATTTTATTACTTTATATTTTATTATATTACATTATTTTAATTTTAATTAATGTTTATTTCTTATTATTATTTCTATTTTTCTATTCTATTTACTTTATAATTTCTTATTTGTTTTTAAGTATTATTTTATACATTTTGTAACAATTATTTTTTATATTTAAAGTATTATTTTATTTGTCACAATAACTATGTTATTTTTTATAATTATTTTATTTTTTTAATTCTTATTTTATAGGAGATAAAAAAAATAAATAAATTATTTTAAATTTCTTTACTTTAAAATAATTATTTTATTTATTTTATTGGAACATTGTAATATTTTTTCCAATGTCCAATGGACATTAGTTAATTTTTCATTGGCCAAATCAATTTACCATTGACCAATAGTCAAATTCACATTGCCTAATGGTCAACTATCCATTACCCAATGATCAAGTTTCCATTGCCCAATAGTTAATTTTCCATTGAGCAACGGCAAAATTCCAATGATCCATTGCCCATTGACCAAGAGTAAACTTTCCATTGAGAAATGTTCGAATTTCTATTAAACATAATCAATTGCCAATTGGTGAAAAGCTAATGGTGAATTTTGCTTGAGCGGATACCGATGGCCAATTGGCCATTGAACAATGGTCAATTGTCAATTTTCCATTGGCCATTGAACAATGGTCAATTGTTAATTTTCCATTGATTAATTTTCCATTGACCAATGTTCTATTTTGACCATTGAATAATGGGTCAATTGTCAATTGCACAATCGCAAGTGTTCTTAACCAATGATATATTTTCCATTAACTTATGACCAAATTCAATTGACACATGGTGAATTTTCCAATGACTAATGGTAAATATTTGATTATAAGAAAACCGTAGAGAACGGTATCCTTACAATCTACCCGCTTAAAGTTCCTTAACCCAGAAAAACTACAAAATAATATAAAAACATTACAGAAAATGTTCTACTATCCATATTCAATGTGAATGACATAATCTGGCCCAGGAGGTTATTGAACTCACAGCGAATAAAACCAACAACAGTTAGTTAATTTGTTTAATTTGCGGGGTTAGTTTTTTATTTTTTTATTTTGTTCCTTGACTAATTACGTGCCAGCGCTGTGGCCGGCAAAAAGCCAATTGGCCATTTAAAATGTCCGGCATTAGATTCAAGTATACGAGCATTTGCGTGCTGCCAGTTTTTGTATTTTTTTCTGCGGAAATTAAAACAAACAAAAAAACTTTACGTGATATGTGGTCATATTCGTAAACCGCGTGCTTTAAACTAATTAAATTTTAACTAGAAACCATAACAATTAACTCACAGCCAAAAAAAAAATAAATTAAGCAAACATTTGATATTCAGAGCAACATTTGTCTTGGCATCTTTTTGTGGAAAAAGAAGCTTGGAATGTAACAGAAAGAAAAAAATGAAAAACTTGAAATGTTGTTTTTTTTTATACTGATGTTTGTCGGTCTGCCAGATATGTAACGATGTAAATGATGATCTTTGTTAATAACTTGTTGACCTTTCAAGAGTTAGCTTTTAGTTTTTTTTATGCCTCATGTGAACTGAGGGTATGGCTAGTTACATTTGTAGAAGAAGAAAAAATAAGAAAAGCAGAAACTATTTACAGACATTAAGTTGTTATTCTCCATATTTGAAAATAAGCAACAGCAACAACAATTGCCATATTCAACGTTTGGTCGATTTATGCCTCCACTCCCAGCCAGCTAGACACATACAATAGACCATCATCATCATCCATATACAACCACATTTGAGTCGAGGCAAACATGCAGCCAGCCAGCCTTGTTTTACATGCTGTGTCTGGGGAAGACAACATTTTGTTTCGAGTTTGAAAACCAAAAGTTCAAGACTCTGTTTAAATACAAGCCAAAAACACACAACTTTTATTGAACAAGTATTTGAATTTGTAACCAAAAAACTAACAGGCAGGCCTTTTACAGTTGAATGTAATTTTGAGAGAGTTCGAATAGACCCACCCAATTTGTTATTTCACATTGTAGACAGTTTCACTATTTGGGGGTTGGGGGTAGGGGTGTTGCTAATCAATTGTGTCCATGGAATTTGTAATGAAAAAAAATTAAATTTTAGTACAATAATGCAATGCCATAAGAAGTATAAAAGAAATGCATAAATTAGCCCAACTATGTATGGATCCCAACATGTTATTGTAAGCTTCTTTGGGAAATCGTACAGCAATTGAACACTAAAAATGCAATAAAAATGTCTCCATTAAAATAGCTGACAAGTTTTATGTCAACGACAATTGTCACTATTATTGGAGTGGAAGTTTAAAGCCTAGGTAAAATTTGTTCAAGTATCAATAATTTTGTTTGAGCTTCCGTACATGTTTTTAATGTTAGCCAAATTTTTAAAGTGTATGTCTTTTTTATTGCACTTTTTAATAATTATAACCTTTTAAGCTTAGGAAAATTATTTAAACGGGTCTTAATTAATTTTAAATTAATTAAATATTTTTATATCATCTAAAAATTATCACAAACTTTCCAATAAAATGCGTTCTGGTCCTTCATCATTAAACCTTTAAATAGAGTAATTATTTTATGTTTTTAATTGTTTGTAATCATATACATATTTTTAAGAAATTCACGACATCTCAAAAACATTAAAAAAAATCCACGAGCTCTCAAAAATATTTTTTTAAAAAATCCACGAGCTCTCAAAAATATTTTTTTAAAAAATCCACGAGCTCTCAAAAATATTTTTTTAAAAAATCCACGAGCTCTCAAAAATATTTTTAAAAAATCCACGAGCTCTCAAAAATATTTTTAAAAAATCCACGAGCTCTCAAAAATATTTTTAAAAAATCCACGAGCTCTCAAAAATATTTTTAAAAAATCCACGAGCTCTCAAAAACATTTTTAAAAAATCCACGAGCTCTCAAAAATATTTTTAAAAAATCCACGAGCTCTCAAAAATATTTTTAAAAAACGGGGATCCGCTAAAAATATTTTTAAAAAATCTACGATCTCCCAAAAAATTTTTTTAAAAAATCACGACCTCTCAAAAATATTTTTAAAAAATCCACGAGCTCTTAAAAATATTTTTAAAAAATACACAACCTCTAAGAAACATTTTTAAAAAATTCACGACCTCTCAAAAATATTTTTAAAAAAATCCACAACCTCTGGAAAGTATTATTAAAAAAATCACGAACTATCAAAAATGTTTTTAACAAATCCACGAGCTCTTATAAATATATTTTTAAAAAATACACAACCTCTAAGAAATATTTTTAAAAAATCCACGATCTATCAAAATATTTTTAAAAAACCACGACATTTGAAAAATATTTAAAAAAAAATCCACGACCTCTCAAAAATATTTGTAGAAAATCCACGACCTCGCAAAAATATTTGTAAAAAATCCACGACTTCTCACAAATATTTGTAAAAACTTCGGGACAACTCAAAATATTTTTTTAAAAAAATCCACGACCACAACTACTTAAAAATATGTTTTTAAAAAATCCATGACCACTGAAAAATATTTTTAAAAAATTCACAACGACCTCTGAAAAAATTTTCAAAAATCCACGAACTCCCAAAATATTTTTAAAAAATCTACGCTATTGTGATGCTACCTCAGAAATATATTTTTAAAATAATGTACCTCTGAAAAATGTTTTTTAACAAATTTACCTCACTAAAATATTTCTAAAAAGCTACAACATCTCAAAAATATTTTTAAGAAATCCAAGAACTCTCAAAAATATTTTTAAAAAATCTACGACCTCTCAAAAATATTTTTAAAAAAATTCATGACCTCTGAAAAATATTTTTAAAAAAATCCACGACCTCTCAAAAATATTTTTAAAAAATTCACGACCTCTGAAATACATTTTTAAAAAATCCACGACCTCTAAAAAATATTTTTTAAAACGTTCACGACCTCTCAAGAATATTTTTAAAAATCCTCGACTTCTCAAAAATGTTTTTAAAAATCCAGCACTTCTCAAAAATATTTTTAAAAAATCCAAGACTCTAAAAAATATTTTTAAAAAAATCCACAACCTCTCAAAAATATCTTTTTAAAAATCGACGTCCTCTTAAAAATATTTTTTAACAATCCACGACCTTTGAAAAATATTTTCAAAAAATCCACGACCTCTGAAAAATATTTTTAAAAAATCCAGGACCTCTGAAAAGTGTTTTTAACAAGTAAAAAAGTATCAGTCGGTTTTGCCGACAGAGATATACCCTCAGCCTGTGTATATTGAAACAATTTTTTCCCAACAAACGCATGTATTTAGGGAGTTTTAAAAATTTTGGGCGTTTGAACTGACAAAAATGTTGATTAGGATTAGAGATCAAAAGTTTTGCGGAGGAGATACTAAAAAGAATGGATCTCCAGCCACTACATATGGTAACATAGGGGTTTTTTACAACTTCAGGGATGTTTGCTCAAGAAGTATGGACTTGCCCCTGAAACAACTTTTACCATCGCAATTGAGGCAGCGAATGCAAGTTGCTTCAACAAAAATCAAAGCGATTCGAAAGCAGGTCTTAAAGTGAACATGTATCCGAAATTTTGTGTGGGAGGTACCGGATGGAGTGGACAAATATAGTCCATATTTGAACCTGATCTATATCTGGCAGATATATTAGGATGTGTAAAGTATGGTCCAGTTCGGCCACTCTCTTCAAGAGTTATCGTACGCACAATTTTTCCGAACATTTTTGAACTTTTGTGGGGGAGGTACCTGAAGGAGTGGACCGATATGGCTTATCTTCGAACTTAAACTATGTTTGGACAAAATATTACTAAGGCCAAACTTTGGACCGAATCGGCAGACCTGTTCGAGAGTTATTTTGCCCTCCAACCTCCTCACACGGTATCATAGGGGTTTTTTGCAACTTTCAGGCTATTTTCTCAGGAAGTATGGACTTGCCCCTGATGAAACTTATACCGGCGTATGGAGGGCAGTGAATACAAGTTGCTAAAGCAAAAATCAAAGCGATTCGAGAGATGGTCCTAAACTGAACTTTTCCAAATTTTTGTGTGGGAGGTACCCGACGGAGTGGACCGATTGAGTCCATATTAAAACCTGATCTAAGTCTGGTACACGCTCCACGATGGGCAAAGTATGGACCAAATCGGTTACTCCCTTCAAGAGTTATCGTGCGCACAAATTTTCCGAACATTTTCGAACTTTTGTGGGGGAGGTACCGGAAGGAGTGGACCGATATAGCTTATCTTCGAACTTAAACTAAGTTTGGGCAAAATATTACGAAAGCCAAAATTTGAACCGAATCGGTTCATCCGTTCGAGAGTTATCGTGCGCTCCAGCCAGCCAGACAGACCGACAGACAGACAGACAGACGGACGGACATTGCTCAATCGACTCCAAATTGTCTGAAACACATTTCGTCCAAACATACTTGGGGTCTAAAACCATTATTTCGATGAGGCACATTTTGCCCGTATGAAAGTGTATATACCCTTCATAGCCTAAAGGCTGAGGGTATAAAAATACCACGACCTCTGAAAAATATTTTTAAAAAATGGCGACCTCTGAAAAATATTTTTAAAAAATTCACGACCTCTCAGAAATATTTTTAAAAAATCCACGACCTCTAAAAAATATTTTTAAAAAATCCACGACCTCTTAAAAATATTTTTAAAAAAATCCAAGAACTCTCAAAAATATTTTAAAAAATCCACCAGCTCTCACAAATATTTAAAAAAAAATCCACGACCTCTTAAAAATATTTAAAAAAGAACACGACCTATCAAAAATATTAAAAAAAATCTCGAAAGAATCCACGGCCCATAAAAAATATTTTTAAAAAAATCTCAAAAATATTTTTAAAAAATCCACGACCTCTCCAAATCATTTCAAAAAAATCCACGACCCCTCAAATTATTTAAAAAAAAATCCACGACCCCTCAAAAATATTTTAAAAAAATCCACGACCTCTAAAAAATATTTTTAAAAAATCCAAGACATTTTAAAACATATTTTTAAAAATTCTACGACTTCTTAATAATATTGTTAAAAATTCATGATCTCTTAATAACATTTTTAAAAAATCCACGACCTCTTAAAAATATTTAAAAAAAAACCGCGACCACTCAAAAATATTTTTAAAAAATTCAAGACCTATCAAAAATATTTAAAGAAATCAACGACATTAAAAAAATATTTTTAAAAATTATACGACCTCTTAATAATATTGTTAAAACAATCCACGACCTCTTAAAAGAATTTAAAAAAAAAAACCACCACCTCTCAAAAATATTTTTAAAAATCTGCGACTTCTCAAATATATTTTTAAAAAATTCCAGAGCTCTCACAAATATTTTTAACAAATCCACGACCCCTCAAACATATTTTTAAAACGTTCACGACACCTCAAAAATATTTTTAAAAATATCGCGACCTCTGAAAAATATTTTTAAAAAATCCACGACCTCTGAAAAATATTTTTAAATAATCCACGACCTTTGAAAAATATTTTTAAAAAATTCACGACCTCTGAGAAATATTTTTAAAAAAATCACGACCTCTGAGAATTATTTTTAAAAAATCCACGACCTCTAGAAAATATTTTTAAAACATTCACGACCTCTCATAAATATTTTTAAAAATCCACAACTCCAAAATATTTTTAAAAAATTCACGACCTCTGAGAAATATTTTTAAAAAAATCACGACCTCTGAGAATTATTTTTAAAAAATCCACGACCTCTAGAAAATATTTTTAAAACATTCACGACCTCTCATAAATATTTTTAAAAATCCACAACTCCAAAATATTTTTAAAAAATCCACGACCCCTCAAAAATATTTTTAAAACGTTCACGACACCTCAAACATATTTTTAAAAATCCACGACCTCTGAAAAATATTTTTAAAAAATTCACGACCCCTGAAAAATATTTTTAAACAATCCACGACCTCTGAAAAATATTTTTAAAAAATCCACGACCTCTGAAGAATATTTTTCAAAAATCCAGGACCTCTGAAAAGTATTTTTAAAAAATCCAGGACCTCTGAAAAATATTTTTTAAAAAATCCACGATCTCTGATAAATATATTTAAAAAATCCACTTCCTCAGAAAATATTTTTAAAAAATCCACGACTTTTGAAAAATATTTTAAAAAAACCACACCCTCTGAGAAATATTTTTAAAAAATCCACGACCTTTCAAAAAATTTAAAAAAAAATCCACAACCTCTGAGAAATATTTTTTTTAAAAATTCACGGCCTTTAAAAAATATTTTTTTAAAAATTCACGGCCTCTAAAAATATTTTCAAAAAATCGACGACCTCTCAAAAATATTTTAAAAATATCCACGAGCTCTCAAAAATAGTTTTAAAAAATCCACGACCTTTTAAAAGTATTTTTAAAAAATCCACGACCTCTGAAAAATATTTTTAAAAAAATCCACGACCTTTTAAAAGTATTTTTAAAAAATCCACGACCTCTGAAAAATATTTTTAAAAAAATCCACGACCTTTGAAAAATATTTTGAAGAAATCCACGACCTCTGAAAATTATTTTTAAAAAATCCAAGACCTCTAAAAAATATTTTTAAAAAATCCACGACATCTAAAAAATATTTTTTAAAAAATCCACGACCTCTGATAAATATATTTAAAAAATCCACTTCCTCAGAAAATATTTTTAAAAAATCCACGACCTTTGAAAAATATTTTTAAAAAAACCACACCCTCTGAGAAATATTTTTAAATAATTCACGACCTCTCAGAAACCTTTTTAAAAAATCCACGACCTTTCAAAAAATTTTAAAAAAATCCACCACCTCTGAGAAATATTTTTTTAAAAATTCACGGCCTCTAAAAAATATTTTTTTAAAAATTCACGGCCTCTAAAAAATATTTTTTTAAAAATTCGCGGCCTCTAAAAAATATTTTTAAAAAATCGACGACCTCTCAAAAATATTTTAAAAAAATCCACGAGCTCTCAAAAATAGTTTAAAAAATCCACGACTCCTCAAAAATATTTTTTTTTAAATCCACGACCTCTCAGAAATATTTTCAAAAAAACCAGACCTCTCAAAATAATTTTCAATAAATCCACAACTTCTCAAAAACATTTTTAAAAAAACCACGACCTCTCAGATATGTTTTTAAAAAATCCATGAACTCTCAAAAATACTTTTAAAAAATTTTAAAATTGACCTCTCAAAAATATTTTAAAAAAATCCAAAACCTGTCCAAAATATATAAAAAACACGCTTTTGTGATGCTTCCTCTGAAAAATATATTTAAAAAATCCACTAAATTTTTAATAAATATAACCTTTTAAGGATAGGAAAAAATTATTTAAACGGGTATTATAAAACTTCCCTCGTTAGGCTTATTTAAGTTAATTTAAACAATTAAACATTTTAAAATCATCTTAAAAATTATTGTTAAAGCTTTATTTAAATGGAGTAAAGCTGACACTGTGTTTTTAATTGTTTGTAATCGTTGTTTTTATTTTTAATTCCATTTCCAACATTATCATAAAGAAATTATGACGACTTATTAGTTTCGAAATAATGAACATGGTTGATGATGATGAATGACTAGAATATAGAATGATTCACAACTAAAAATTTGAAATAAACAATTTTGAAGTTGTAAATAAAATATGTAAAGAAATTACAAGGAAATTTAAATGGGCAATGGAGATCCTTTGTTTCAAAAATATTGAATCACTATTTCTGACAATCAGCAATTTTTCAAAATTCACTTATTATTCACTCTATTAATTTTTTACTATTGCAATACTACGTGAGAAAAAATCATTATTTAAATATATTTTCACAACACTTCCGTCTTCATTAAACTCGCAGTGATTACGTACAGCTGATAAAGCGACCATTACGAACAGTCAAAATAAATAAATACCTACAAAAACCATCTTACCGACGATGGCTGAAAGGGCAATCGAACTGATGTATTTTGTGCCAAAAGTACAAAAATTTTCTGAGTGTTTCGAAAATTAAGACATTAAAAAATATTATCCAAAATTATAGTTTAAAGAAAAAAATGTGTTTACATATTAAAAAACCCTCCGCATTTTTTTATTTTTGATTCTTGTTATGGTTTAAAAAAATACCACCAGACTATCCGCCACTCAGTCAAGGAGACATCATCTAAAACCACCAGAAAACTAACACCTAAAAGCCTCTTAACATTTGAGGCGGCGAGATCAGCTGTAGACAAATTTGTGGTTTCTGTTTCGGTTTCACTATTTATAATTTATTTCCCATGGCTAAAGCAAACACTGTTTTGCAATCTGGCGAAGCAGAGCAGATTCAAGAAATTTCAAAGCATTTTTTAAATAGAGTATCTTAAATGCAGTGCAATTGCAAATTCTGTTTACCAACATGCTGGCAATTTGTTGCAACAAATATTATAAACTGGCCAATTTGTTGAGTGGTGATTGAAAATAATTGTAAAAAAAAGGTAAACGGCTTAGAGAGTTATAATTATAATTGGTTGGTTGCATTCACATTTCGCTTAAATTATTTTCATTATTTATGTGTAGCATTTTTATGTACATTTAAACAAATCGACAGCTTGGATGCTGTCTCTAAAAATCTTTTGAAAGAATCGATGAACTCTCAAAAATATTTTGAAAGAATCGATGAACTCTCAAAAATATTTTTAAAAAATCCACGACCTCTCAAAAATATTTTTAAAAAATCCACGAGCTCTCAGAAATATTTTTAAAAAATCCACGACCTCTCAAAAATATTTTTAAACAATCCTCGAGCTCTCAAAAATATTAAAAAACGAATCAACGAGCTCCCAAAAATATTCTTAAAAATTCTCGAGCTCTCAAAAATATTTAAAAAAAATCCACGAGCTTCCAAAAATATTTTAAAAAAATACAGGAGCTCCCAAAAATATTTATAAAAAATATTTTTACCTCTCGGAAATATTTAAAAAAATCCACGACATCTCAAAAATATATTTAAAAAACCCATGACATCTCATATTTTTTTTTTTTAATCCACAAGCTCTCATAAATATTTTTAAAAAATCCACAAGCTCTCAAATATATTTTTAAAAAATCCTCGAGCTCTCATAAATATTTTTAAAAAACCCACGATCTCTCAAAAATATTTTTAAAAAATCCACGAAGAGCTTACAATATTTTTTTTAATCCACGACCTCTCAAAAATATTTTTTTTAATCCACGACCTCTCAAAAATATTTTTTTTAATCCACGACCTTTCAAAAATATTTTTTTTACCCCAACGCCCTCTCAAAAATATTTTTTTTAATCCACGACCTTTCAAAAATATTTTTTTTTACCCCAACGCCCTCTCAAAAATATTTTTTTTTATCCCAACGCCCTCTCAAAAATATTCTTAAAAAAACACGACCTCTAAAAAATATTTTTAAAAAAATCCACGACCTCTGAAAAATATTTTTAAAAAATCCACGACCTCTGAAAAATATTTTTAAAAAATCCACGACCTCTGAAAAATATTTTTAAAAATCCACGACATCTGAAAAATATTTTTAAAAAATCCACGACCTCTCAGAAATATTTCTAAAAAATCCACGACCTCTCAAAAATATTTTTAAAATATCCACGACCTCTGAAAAATATTTTTAAAAAATCCACGACCTCTGAAAAATATTTTTAAAAAATCCACGACCTCTGAAAAATATTTTTAAAAAATCCACGACCTCTGAAAAATATTTTTAAAAAATCCACGACCTCTGAAAAATATTTTTAAAAAATCCACGACCTTTGAAAAATATCTTTTAAAAAATCCACGACCTCTGAAAAATGTTTTTAAAAAATCCACGACCTCTGAAAAATATTTTTAAAAAATCCACGACCTCTGAAAAATATTTTTAAAAAATCCACGACTTCTGAAAAATATTTTTAAAAAATCCACGAGCTCTGCAAAATATTTTTAAAAAATCCACGACCTCCGAAAAATATTTTTAAAAAATCCACGACCTCTGAAAAATATTTTTAAAAAATCCACGACCTCTGAAAAATATTTTTAAAAAATCCACGACCTCTCAAAAACATTTTTAAAAATGTACGACCTCTGAAAAATATTTTTAAAAAATCCACGAAATCTGAAAAATATTTTTAAAAAATCCCCGACCTCTGAAAAATATTTTTAAAAAATCCCCGACCTCTGAAAAATATTTTTAAAAAAATCCACGACCTCTGAAAAATATTTTTAAAAAGTCCACGACCTCTGAAAAATATTTTTAAAAAATCCACGACCTCTGAAAAATATTTTTAAAAAATCCACGACCTCTGAAAAATATTTTTAAAAATCCACGACATCTGAAAAATATTTTTAAAAAATCCACGACCTCTCAGAAATATTTCTAAAAAATCCACGACCTCTCAAAAATATTTTTAAAATATCCACGACCTCTGAAAAATATTTTTAAAAAATCCACGACCTCTGAAAAATATTTTTAAAAAATCCACGACCTCTGAAAAATATTTTTAAAAAATCCACGACCTCTGAAAAATATTTTCAAAAAATCCACAACCTCTGAAAAGTAATTTCAAAAAAACCACGACCTCTAAAAAGTATTTTTAAAAAATCCACGACAGCTGAAACATATTTTTGAAAAAGTCCACGACCTCAGAAAAATATTTTAAAAAAATTCACAACCTCAGAAAAATATGTTTAAAAAATCCACGACCTCTCAAAATTTTTAAAAAATCCAGGACCTCTGAAAAATATTTTTTTTAAAAAAATCCTCGACCTCAAAAAAAAGAAATGTTTAAAAATCCTCTGAAAAATATTTTTTAAAATCCATGACCTCTGAAAAATATTTTTTAAAATCCACGACCTCTGAAAAATATTTTTTTGAAATCCACGACCTCTGAAAAATATTTTTAAAAAATCCACGACCTCTGAAAAATATTTTTTTGAAATCCACGACCTCTGAAAAATATTTTTAAAAAATCCACGACCTCTGAAAATTTTTTAAAAAATCCACGACCTCTAAAAAGTATCCACGACCTCTAAAAAGTATCCACGACATCTGAAAAATTTTTAAAAAATCCACAACCTCTGAAAAATATTTTTAAAAAATCCACGAACTCTGATTTTATTTAAACGTACGACCTCTGTAAAATATTTTTAAAAAATCTACGACCTCTGTAAAATATTTTTAAAAACTCCACGACCTCTGAAAATTATTTTTAAAAAATCCACGACCTCTGAAAAATATTTTTAAAAAATCCACGACCTCTGATTTTTTTTAAATCCACGACCTCTGAAAAATATTTTTAAAAAATCCACGACCTCTGATTTTTTTTTTTTTAAATCCACGACCTCTGAAAATTATGTTTAAAAAATCCACGACCTCTGAAAAATATTTTTAAAAAAATCCCTGACCTCTGAAAAATATTTTTAAAAAATCGACTACCTCTGTAAAATATTTTTAAAAAATCCACGACCTCTGAAAAATATTTTTAAAAAAATCCCTGACCTCTGAAAAATATTTTTAAAAAATCGACTACCTCTGTAAAATATTTTTAAAAAAACCACGACCTCTGAAAATAATTTTTTTAAAAATCTACGACCTCTGAAAACTATTTTAAAAAATCCTCGACCTCTGAAAAATATTTTTAAAAAATCCACGACCTCTGAAAAATATCTTTCAAAAATCTACGACCTCTGAAAACTATTTTAAAAATTTCTCGACCTCTGAAAAATATTTTAAAAAAATCCACGACCTCTGAAAAATATTTTTCAAAAAATCAACGACCTCTGAAAACATTTATTTTAAAAAATCTACGACCTCTGAAAAATATTTTAAAAAAATCCACGACATCTGAAAAAAATTTTTAAAAAAAATCCACGACCTCTGAAAAATATTTTTAAAAAATCCACGACCTCTGAAAAATATGTGTAAAAAATCCACACGTCTGGAAAATATTTTTAAAAAATCCACGAGCCTCCAAAAATATTTTTAAAAAATGCACGAGCCTACAAAAATATTTTTAAAAAATCCACGACATATGAAAAATATTTTTGAAAAATCCACGACCTCTGAAAAATATTTTTAAAAAATCCACGACCTCTGAAAAATATTTTTAAAAAATCCACGACCTCTGAAAAATATTTTTAAAAAATCCACGACCTCTGAAAAATATTTTTAAAAAATTCACTTCCTCTGAAAACTATCTTTAAAAAATCCACGACCTCTGAAAAATATTTTTAAAAAATCCACGAAAAATATTTTTAAAAAATCCACGACCTCTGATAACTATCTTTAAAAAATCCACGACCTCTGAAAAATATTTTTAAAAAATCCATGACCTCTGAAAACTATCTTTAAAAAATCCACCACCTCTGAAAGATATTTTTAAAAAATCCACGACCTCTGAAAAATATTTTTAAAAAATCCATAACCTTTGAAAAATATTTTTAAAAAATCCACACGTCTGGAAAATATTTTTAAAAAATCCACGAGCCTCCAAAAATATTTTTAAAAATCTACGACGTCTCAATAACATTTTTAAAAAATCCTCGATCTCTGAAAAATATTTTTAAAAAATTCACGACCTCTGAAAAATATTTTTGAAAAATCCAACACCTGAAAAATATGTTTAAAAAACCTACGGCCTCCGAAAAATATTTTTAAAAAACCTCCGAAAAATATTTTTTAAAAAATCCAGGACCTCTGAAAAATATTTTTAAAAAATCCTCGACCTCTCAAAAAAAATGTTTAAAAACCCTCTGAAAAATATTTTTAAAAATCCACGACCTCTGAAAAATATTTTTAAGAAATCCCCGACCTCTGAAAAATGTTGCTAAAAAATCCACGCCTTTGAAAAAAAAAATTAAAAAATCCACGACCTCTGAAAAAAAATTTTAAAAAATCCACGACTTCTGAAAAATATTTTTAAAAAATCCACGACCTCTGAAAAATATTTTCAAAAAATCCAAGAGCTCTGAAAATTTTTTTTAAAAAATCCACAACCTACATCAAATATTTTTAAAAAATCTATGACCTCTGAAAAATATTTTTAAAAAATTCAAGATCTCTGAAAAATTTTTTTTAAAAAATCCACATCCTCTGAAAAATATTTTTAAAAAAATCCACAACTTATCAAAAATGTGTATTTTTAAAATCAAGAATGAAATTTTCATACTTCGTCAAACTTATGGCTTGTTTTTGTGTTTATTCAGTTCCCAATTATTGTTTGACAATTTCCCCCTTCAAAAGAAAATATTTGACAAAACTTCCTGAAATGAAAAACGAAATGCAATGAAAAAGCCCCAGCAATTAAACAAAGGACATTGGCCTAAAGCAATGGCCAAAAGTCAAACAATACACCCACTACCAAACACACACACCTTTGTTGTTATTTTTGATTTGGCTGCAATAGTAAATGGGCAACAACTACTATAGACCCCAATATCATACTTGGCACTCCCCTCTTCCTTGCCCTCACTCTTATTCCCAGCACATGGCCATGCATTGAATCAATGATATATTTGACAATAGAAACGAAGAGTTATCAAAAAGAAAACGTTGGGGGAAACCCAAAAGTAGATTTTCATTTACACCAAATGGGGTAATGATGATGACAATGGTTGGTGGTAGGTTGTGGTGGCGGTGGTGATGATGGCCAAGACAATGCAATTGATGAACTGACATCGAAAGAAGACACTATCGTTGAGTCGTGTCAATAGCCTAGAGGGCAATTGGGGGTTTTAGCGTCATCAACGCAGTTGTGAGTCGTCATCATCATTATTGTTATTTTCATCATGTCTTGTCACCACCAATCTCTCCTTATTTGCTTGTGGGTTTTCTTTTTTCTGTCCCTCTAGAGACATCTGAGACCGTGGCTTGGCAGTGCCCATATGCTGTGTGGAAGTTAGTCACTCAGTCAATCAACCATAGTTAGTTCAGTGTTTGATGAACAAATAGTTGGCAGTCTTTTCAAAAAAGGTTTGTTTGCTGGGATTGAAGAGAAGAAAGCAATTAAGGCGGGAAAAGAACGCAACGAGAAGAAATTGAAAGTTGTGAGGAAGAAATAATGGGAACTGGAATTGATGATGGTGTTAATAGAAAGGTTAGCAACAAAGGTCGGATTAAATGAATACACTAAATTCTCAGCATGGGTTACATGTGATATGGTCGCAATTTTCTTCATTGAACATCTTGGGACACGTACAAGACACCTACCCTTTAACTTTGCTGTAGGGTACAAATCTGATTCGAATGTCTACTATTCCTCGTTAACTAGGTCCCTAATATTTCCTAGTCTCCCTTCATGGCAATAGCACAGTTTATTTAAACCCTATGAAACCACAAACATCCACTAATTTCATTGTTGTTGTTACAACTACTTGGCTGGTTATAATGAAGGCTATAAACAATAAAAGTAAGCCACTCTTGACATCTGCACACTAAAATTTATTACATTTCGTAATGAAAAAATTCTTGGCAAGAGTTAAATAAACCTACTTATGTACAAATAAAGCCAGAAGAAGAAGAAGGCCAAAAGAGAAACTTTTGTAATTTGCCGAAAGAAAATGAAATGAAACAAAAAAAATATTGTAGATAAAAAAATCGAAAAAGGAAAGAAATCCAAAAAATACACACTAATTTTCCCACTGCCACATTCGTTCTGTTAATAAAGTCATAAGTTTATTTTCATTAGTCATGGAGAACATAATACCAAAAAAGCATATGGAAAAGCAAATCCCTCCTCAATAGAGGAGGAACTCTTTTGCGTAGAGGGGTACTAAACCGACCTCCCCAACTATTATAATGACATCAACTTTATGTACCCAGTTTTCTGCTGTTGCCAAGTCAAATAAAAATATGCGTTTCGTTGAAAATTTATTGATTTTCTTTTCGTTTTCTTTATCGTGTGTTCATTTTACATGCCGCCGCTGTTTCATTATCCTTTGACTTTCCCTTAAAGAAGTCCTGCAAATAACAAAAAAGGACATGCTTGTTTGGCATGAGAAGTTCATGTGTACTCAATTCAAGTTAGTAGTGGGTGGCAACCATCGCCTGGTTGGTTGTTGATATGTAAAGTAATTTTTTTCCTTGTTCCCAATACTCTTGGAGGGTTACTATTATTGTATGCGAAAGTGGCATAACTCATTTGTATAAAAAGGAACAGAAAATGACATCATAAGGAGGTTTTTTTAGAATACATTCTTTTTATGACATAAGACTTTAGGACGTGAAGAAAATAGCAAATGAACTAAAAATCATAATTTATGAAAATATATTTTACCGCTCCCTATATGTCAAACAACAGTTTAAAACAGAAGCATGATTTTGTTTTAAATATTTTTCATTGGAGGATCACAGAAGCGAGGATCTTTAAAACTATTTTTAAGAGTATTTTTTTATTAACAGTATTTTTGGATTTTTTTTAATAGTTTGGTTTTTTTTAAATATTGACTGATTTCAAGTCTGGAGTATTACCGCAATGGTTTAAACTTCATTATTACTTTCTGTTACAGACAGTAATGTTTTTCAAAACGAACTGAATGATGCCTTTTTAGTGAAAAACCAAACTCTTTAAGTGTCAAGTATTCTCAAATAAATGAGAATCACATTCACTTTTCGGCTTTCCCAAAAAACATCCGAACAAAAATGTTTGCAAACATCTATCAGAACTCAGCGAGTTCTGTAAGTTGAAAAAACAAAAAACATCACCACAGTTGCCTGTGAGTGGGTGTTATTGGAATTTATTTCAAATTCCCCTGCGCATGCCATCCGATTTTTTTTTGTTTGTTTGGTTTTGGTTGAAGTTTCAATCTCATTTGATTGTTTTTAAGACGGGAGTATTACCGCCAAAAAAGGCATCATTTCAAAAAGCTGAAAAGCCAATTGCTAATTTCCTTCGCCGGGATGAAATCATGATATTGGTAGCGATCAGTAAAATTTTGCAACACTTTCAGTTCGTTTTGAAAAACATTACTCTCTGTATCAGAAAGTAATGATGAAGTTTAAGACATTGGGGTAACACTCCAGACTTAACCAAAACTAAACAAACCATTTTTAAATATTTTAAAAATATTTTGGATTTTTAAAAATATTTTTAATTTTTTTTTCGAATCCTCAAAATGAATTTTTGATTTTTAAAAATATTTTTGGATACTTTAAAAAATGTTTTGGGACTTTTTTTTTAAATATTTTTGAATTTTTTTTTAATATTTTATGATTTCTTAAAAATTGGATTTGTAATCTTTTATATATTTTTGAGAAAGGCCTTTGGAGAAGGTGGTGTTTTTAAAAATATTTTTGGATTTTTTAAATAATTTTATAGGCGACCAGCAGAAAAGCGTAAATTAAAAAAAATTGGATTTTTTGAAAAATATTTGTGGATTTTTCAATAATATTTTTGAATTTTTTTAAAATATATTTAGATATTTTACAAATATTTTTGGATTATCTGAAAAATATTGTTTTAGAACATTGGTGGCGTTTTTTACTGGGATAGCTTGTGCAATTTCAAAAAACAATTTTTGAATATTTTAAACATATTCTGGGTTTATATTTTTATTTATTTATTTATTTTTTTTTTGAAATTCTCAAAAATAATTTGGATTTTTAAAAATATTTTTGGATATTTAAAAATATTTTTGGATGTTTTTAAAAATATGTTTGAATTTTTTTTTTAATATTTTAGGATTTCTTAAAAATTGGATTTGGATTTTTTTTCAATAATTTTGAGAAATGCTTTGGTGAAGGTTGGTTTAAAAAAAATTGATTTTTTTTTTAAATAATTTTATACGGGTGGATTTTAAAAATATTTGTGATTTTTCAATATTATTTTTGAATTTTTTTTTTATATTTTTGGATTTTCTGAAATATATTGTATTTTAGAAAATTGGTGGCGTTTTTATTGGGATAGCTTGTACAATTTTAAAAAACAATTTTGAATATTTTAAAAATATTTTGGATTTTTAAAAATATTACCATTTTTTTTTTTTTTTTTTTTGGAATTCTCAAAATCAATTTTGAATTTTTTTTTTTTTAATTTTTGAGAAAGGCCTTTTAGGTTTTTAAAAATATTTTTGGATTTGTTAAATAATTTTATAGGGGACCATCAGAAAAGCGTATATTTTTTTTAAAATATTATTGAATTTTTTAAAAACATTTGTGGATTTTTCAATATTTTTTTTTTTTAATTTTTTAAAAACATATTTAGATATTTAAAAAATATTTTTGGATTTTCTGAAAAATGTTGTGTTGTAGAACATTGGTGGCGTTTTTATTGGGACAGACTGTGCAATTTTAAAAAACAATTTTTGAATATTTTAAAAATATTTTGGGTTTTTAAAAATATTTTAATTTTTTTTTTTTGAAATTCTAAAAATAAATTTTGAATTATTAAAAGTATTTTTGGATTTTTAAAAATATTTTTGGATTTCTTAAAAATATTTTAGAATTTTTTTAAAGATATTTATGGATTTTTTAAAAATATTTTTAGAATTTTTAAAATTTTTTGAGAATAGTCTTCCAAGAAGCGTAGTTTTTTTTTAAATATTGTTGAATTCTTTAAATTTTCTTAAATTCTTTTTTAAAAATATTTTCAGATCCTATACAAATGTTTATGGTTCTAAAAAAAAAAAAACATTTTTGGATTTTGTAAAAATTTTTGTGGAAATTAAAAAATATTTTTTGGAATTTTCATTTTTTTTTTTTTTGTAGATGCGTGAAGTTTTTTTAAAAATATTTTTGGATTTGGACTTTCTAAACATATTTCGAATTTTATTTTTTTTTTTTTGAATTTTTAAAAACATTTGTGGAGTTTTCATAAGTAATTTTAGATACTTAAAAATATTTTTGTATTTTTTTAAATATTTTAGATTTTTTAAAAATAATTTAGTATTTCTTAAATATATTTTTTGTACATTTTTCAATAATATTTTTGTATTTTTTAAAAATATTTTTGAATTTTTTAAAAATATTTTTGGATAAGTTAAAAATATTTTTGAATTTTTTAAAACATTTTGGGTCTTCAAAAAATATTTTTAGATTTTTAAAAAAATTTTGGGTTTTTTAAAAATATTTTTAGATTTTTATTTCCTTTTTCAGGATTTCTTAAAAATATTTTTGTAACTTTTTCAATAATACTTTTGGATTTTTTTTAAATATTTTTGGATATTTTTATTTTTTCATTTTTGGAGTTTCTGAAAATATTTTGGCTTTTTAAAAAATGCTTTAATTTTTTTTAATTGTCAAAAATTTTTTTTGGGTCTTCAAAAATATTTTCGGATTTTTTAAAAATATTTTTGAATTTTTTAAAACTATTTGTGGATTTTTTAAATATATCTTTTGACTTTCTAATTTTTTTTTTTAATTTTAAATATATTTCTTGAGAGGGGCCTTCAAAGAAGCTTGGATTTAAAACACAATTTTTTTGTGTTTTTTTAAATATATGTGGATCTTTTAAAAATACTTTTGGATTCTTTAAATTATATTTGAATTTTTTTAAAAATATTTTTGGATATTTTATTTATTAAAGCGTGGATTTTATAACAGTTTGTTTTTTAAAAATTATAGAATATATATTTGATATATATTTGAGTCTTGCAAAATATTTTTGGATCTTTAAACAACATTTTTGGATTTTTTTAAAAATATTTTTTGGAATTTTTGAAAATATTTTAATTTTTTTTTTGTTAAAGTGTTCTTGGGAGTGGATTGGATTTTTTAATATATTTTTGGATTTTTTTAATATTTTCAGATAGTTTAAAAATATTTTTGGATTTTTAATATATATTTGAGTCTTTCAAAATATTTTTGGATCTTTAAACAACATTTTTGGATTTTTTTAAAAATATTTTTTGGAATTTTTGAAAATATTTAAAATTTTTTTAAAGTGTTGTTGAGAGTGGATTGTATTTTTTAATATATTTTTTGATTTTTTTAAATATTTTCAGATAATTTAAAAATATATTTGTTTTAATTTTTTAAAAATATTTGTGGAAATAAAAAGTTATTTTTTGCAATTTTTTTTCTTTCATATTTTCGAGAGAGGCCTTTGCAGAAGCGTGGATTATTTAAAACTATTTTTAGATTTTTAAATATTAATATTATTATCGCCACAGGGTCTCATCAGTTTCCTTGCTTCTTGTTTGTGTATATTTTTATACCCAAACCTCAATTGTCGGCTCGAAATATAAGAGTGGATTCTCTATTTTTTTTTTTTTTTTAATTTTTAAACATATTATTGATTTTTTTTTTTTAATTTTTTATTGATGTTTTTTGAAAAAACATTTTTCTGCTTAAATCAGTAAAAACGTTGTTTTGTTTTCAATTTTTTTTAAATATTTTTCAGATGGGTTTGGATTTTTTTAAAAATGTCGTTGGATTTTTTAAATGTCTTTAAAAATAAAAATATATTCGGATTTCTAAAAGTATTTTCGGATTTTTTAAAAATATTTTTAGATTTTTTTAAATAATTTTGTTTTTTTTTCAAAATATTTTAGAGAATGTTGGATTTCATTTCATATTCTTAGATTTTTTAAAAATATTTTTCGATCTATTATTTTTTTCGATTTTTTAAAAATATTTGTTTTGAGAGGGTCCTGCAGAACCGTGGATTTTTTAAAAATATTTTTTGATTTTTTTTTAATATGAGAGGGGTCTTCACAGAATATTGGATTTAAAACAAAAATTTTGCGAAATTTAAAAAATATTTGTAGAATTTTTAAAAATATTTTTTTTTTTTAATTTTTGAAAATATTTTTAATTTTTTTTTTAAATGTTTTTGGGAGTGGAATGGATTTTTTTAAAAATATTTTAATATTTGTCCATTTTTTATATTTTTTAAAAAAGACTTCGGAGAAGCGTGCCATTTTTTAAATATTTTTGGATTTTTAAAAAAATTTTGAATATTATAAAAATGCTTTGATTTTTTTTAAATATTTGTGGAAATAAAAGAATATTTTTTGAATATTTTTCAAATTTCTTTTTTGAGAAAGACCTTCGGAGAAGCCTTGTTTTTTAGTATTGTTGGATTTTATTTAACATTCTAAGATTTTTTTTGATAACATTTTTGGATATATTAAAAATGGTTTTGATTTTTTAAAATATTTGTGTAAATTAAAAAATATGTTTGGACTCTTTTAAAAAATATTTTTGAGAGGGTCCTGCAGAACCGTGGATTTTTTAAAAATATTTTTGGTTTATTTTTAGTATTTTTGAGAGGGGTCTTCACAGAAGCTAGAATTTAAAAAAAATATTTTGGGACATTTAAAATATTTTTTTGGAATTTTTGAAAATTTTTTAATTTGTTTTAATAATGTTTTTGAGATTGAAATATATATATATATATATATATATATATATATATTTTTTTTTTTTTTTTTTGGAACGTATTGTTGGATTTCTTAAAATATTTTTAGATATTTTAAAAATATATATTAAGATTCTAAAAATATTTTGGTATTTTTGGGATTATTTAAAAATATGTTTACATTTTTTAAATATTTTTGAGAGGAAGCTCGCAAATTGTGGGTTTTTTTTAAATATTGTATTTTTTAAAAATATTTTTGGATTTTTAAAAATATTTTTCAGACGATCACAGAAAAAAAATCGTTATTTATAATATGAAATGTTTTCAAATGACATTTTGGAACACCAATATAAATTGCCTTACGATGAGATCATAATATTTTGTTTGCATTCTTTTTTTTGGAAGCAAATGAATTCACCAAAAAATTAAATTGAAATTGAAATATTTATTATGTTTTTCGGCACAAACGTGCTTAAAGTGTTAATTATTTTGATACTCATTTTCATACATTTGTACATACATCTCTCAAATTGTACACTAATGTTTTTAAAATATCTGAGGATTACTCACATTTAAATAACGCCTATTTAAAATAAATTAAATTGTTGACAAAAATGAAAAAAAAAATAATTATATAACTTTTTAAGGGAATTCAAATCCCTTTTGAATTTCATTTTTTTTTTTTTCGTTCGTATTCAGAACAAATATTATGTCACTATGTTGTGGTATATTTTTAGCAAATGATCTCAATTTTATTAACATAATAATTATTATTCATTAAGAAGACTAGTGAGGGAAGTCAATTTTTATGAATGATGTGAACCACAGGGGGTTTTGCGGGCACACTCATATAAACTTGCGCTCTAGGAACCCCCCTGTGGGTAATGTTCGCTGCTGCTGGGCAAGAACGTTGTTTTAAAGTTTAAAATTTAAACTCAATTAAAATGTCTTGTGATCTCGTGTCACTTTTTTTGTAGAAAGGGAAGAGGAAGAAATCCCAGAGGCAGAGAATTGAAAGAATTGAATATGGAATAAGAAGTGGGACATTCATATATGTACATTTGACAAGTATGTGAAGTTATGCCTACGGAAATTTTAATTTAGACAAATAAAGTAAATAATTAGAAGTAGAAAGAGAAAGGAAAATTAAAGTTCACATGCTACAGAGATACTGGATTTAAACTAAATCTCGTTGTTTTAATTCAAACATTTTACTGTTAAAGTTCCATAATTCACATATGGATATAATTATAAATTTTTATACACCTCCAATGGAAATTGTCTCCTCAAAAATCAACAAAAACACACAAATCTGTTTGTATCATAAATTTCAAATTTTTATTTGAAATTTCGTTACGACAATGATGACGTAATTTATAGCATAAATGCTACAGAAAAAAAAACATGGCTAAAATAATTATGATAGCATCATCATCATGTGCGTGGAAAAACCAAAAAAGATACACATTGGCTGGCTATGGATCCCAAAACATAAACCCCCCCAAAAAAAAAACATTAAGAGAACAACAAAAAGAACAATCATAAAACATCATAACCATAACAATATTGGAGAATGCGGAGCATCAGAACTCAGGGTGAATGTTGTTAAAGCCATAAATTCCGTACACATTAATATACTCGACGAGGAGAAGGAATGGAATAGGCCGGCCAGCCAGACTAGACCTAAAAATATAGCCCAACACTTGCCATAGTTTTTTTTTCTCTCTTAAGTGGTAACGAATGAATAGTAGCAGCAAATATTTAAGCAATTTTGAAATGTTCAAAAAATAATAATTTAGAAAAAAATATCAAATATGTACTCTTGATATTTCAAATAGTGGCTACTATTTGCCTGCCAGCCAGCCAACCAGCTGTATATTATTTATTTTGGATGACGAAGTCACAACGCGAGTAGAATCATTTTAAAGCTAATTATTATTTTTAGCAACGAAATTGAAAACTTGATGTTCTTAATATGTTTTTTATTAGTTTTTTGCCAATAAAAAAATGCATAAAATTTCAGACGTTGGTAAACAATAATGAAATATGAACGAAATTTTGCTAGCTTGGGTAGTCAATCATTTGGCGTAGCAAACTAAAATTTAAGTTAAAACAACAGAACTATTTTATGGTTTTAGCGCTTGCAGATGAGCAGAAATTAAATTCTGCATGTTTAAAAAATCTTCTAATTGGGCCAAATTCAATTTATTGGAAATGATTTTGAAAATTATGTACTTATTCTTTTGAATTATTTTAGACATTTTTTTGCATAATTTTTTTTTTATTTTTAGATATTTTTCACATTTATAACATATAAAGAATTTAATTTTAAAACTCAATATTTGTTCTCACCGCTAATATATTGAAAAGCGCCCTGTTTTTGCAAACGATGAAGACCTGATCTTAAGCGTTTGAGGAATGTTGAAAAAATGTATCCTAATATATGTAGATCAAACAAACTAATCATATCTAAAAATTCTAGAAAAACAGTGTTGACCTCTCATAGAGGAAAAATACATCAAGTCCAAGGTCGATTGGGAACCCAGGCTTCTCCAAAAATCAACGGCAATCGCTGTGATTTAAGCATGCGACTCGAAAACTTCGAAGATCACACACATGTTTTGAAAATATTTTTAAATTTGTTTTTAATATTTTTGATTTTTTGGATATTTTAAAAATATTTTTGGATTTTTTATTTATTTATTTTTTTAGAATTTTTAAAAATATTTTTGAGATCTTTAGAGAAGCGTGAATTTTTTAAAAATGTTTTTGAATTTTTTAAAAATGTTTTTGGATTTTTTAAAAATATTTTTGGATATTTTAAATATTTCACAGAAGTGTGCATTTTTGAAAAATAGTTTTGCTTTTTTAATATTTTAGAGAGGTTCTTCATTATTAAAAAATATTTTTGGATTGTTTGAAAATATTTTTAGATTTTTTATTTATTTGTTTTTTTAGGAATTTTTAAAAATATTTTTGAGATTTTTTGAGAAGCGTTAATTTTTTAAAAATATTTTTGAATTTTTTAAAAATATTTTTGGATTTTTTTAATATTTCACAGAAGTGTGGATTTTTTAAAAATATTTTTGGATTTATTTATTTTCTTTAGGAATTTTTAAAAATATTTTTGAGATTTTTAGAGAAGCGTGAATTTTTTAGAAATATTTTTGAATTTTTTAAAAATATTTTTGGATTATTTAAAAATATTTTTGGATTTTTTTAATATTTCACAGAAGTGTGGATTTTTTAAAAATATTTTTGGATTGTTTGAAAATATTTTTGGATTGTTTGAAAATATTTTTGGATTTATCTATTTATTTTCTTTAGGAATTTTTAAAAATATTTTTGAGATTTTTAGAGAAGCGTGAATTTTTTAAAAATATTTTCGGATTTTTTTAATATTTCACAGAAGTGTGGATTTTTTAAAAATATTTTTTCATTGTTTGAAAATATTTTTGGATTTATTTATTTATTTTATTTAGGAATTTTTAAAAATATTTTTGAGATTTTTAGAGAAGCGTGAATTTTTTAAAAATATTTTTCAATTTTTTAAAAATATTTTTGGATTTTTTAAAAATATTTTTGGATTTTTTTAATATTTCACAGAAGTGTGGATATTTTAAAAATATTTTTGGATTTTTTTAGGAATTTTTAAAAATATTTTTGAGATCTTTAGAGAAGCGTGAATTTTTTAAAAAAAAAAAAAAATTTGAATTTTTTAAAAATATTTTTGGATTTTTTAATATTTCACAGAAGTGTGGATTTTTTATTTTTTTCATTACTTAAAAATATTTTTGGATTGTTTGAAAATATTTTTGGATTTTTTAAACATATTTTTGAATTTAGTTTTAAAAATATTTTTAGAGTTTTTCAAAATATTTTTGGATTTTTCTTTAATATTTTTGAGAGGTCTGTCACAGATATTTTAAAAATATTTTTGGATTTTTTTTAATAAAATTTTGAGAGGGCCATCAGAGATTTTTTAAAAATATTTTTGGATTTTTTTTAAATATTTTTGAGACCGCCTTCAAAATAGTAGCCTGGATTTTTTTAATATTTTTGTGAGGGAGTTCGCAGAAGAGTGTATTCTTTAAAAATATTTTTGGATTTTTTTCTATATTTTTGAGAGGGCCTTCACAAAAGCGTGGGTTTTTAAAAATATTTTTGAATTTTTTATTTTATGGATTTTTTAAAAACATTTTTAGATTTTTTCTATATTTTTGATAGGGCCTTCACAAAAGCGTGGGTTTTTTAAAAATATTTTTGATTTTTTTTTATTATTTTTGGGAGGGAGTTCACAGAAGCGTGGATTTTTTTTAAAAATATCCTTAAATTTTTTATATTTTTGAGAGGGCATTCACAGAAGCGTGGATTTTTATACCCTCAGCCTTTAGGCTAAAGAGGGTATTTACACTTTGATACGACCAAAAATGTGCCTCATCGAAATAATGGTTTTAGACCCCAAGTATGTTTGTACGATATCCGTTTCAGACAATCTTGAGTCGATCTAGCAATGTCCGTCCGTCTGTCTGTCTGGCTGGCTGGTGCGCACGATAACTCTCGAACGGATCAATCGATTCGGTTCAAATTTTGGGTATCGAAATATTTTGTCCAGGTCCACTCCTCCAGATACCTCCCCTACAAATGTTCAAAAATTGTCGCAAAACTTGTGCGCACGATAACTCTGGAAGGGAATAACCGATTTGGTCCATACTTTACACATCGTGTAATTTCTACCAAACTTAGATGAAGTTCCAATATGGATTCAATCGGTCCACTCCTTCGGGTAACTCCCACACAAAATTTCGGAAAAGGTCAGTTTAGGGCCATCTCTCGAATAGCTTTGATTTTTGTTTTAGCAACTTGTACTCACTGTCCCCCATACGACGGTACAAGTTTTTTTAGGGACAAGTCCATACTTCCCGAGAAAATAGCCTGAAAGTTGCAAAAAACCCCTATGACATCGTGTGAGGTGGTTGGAGCGCAAGATAACTCTCGAACGGATCTTCCGAATAGGTCCAAAATTTGGCTTTCGTAATATTTTGTCCAAACTTAGTTCAAGTTCCAAGATGGATTATATCGGTCCACTCCTTCCGGTACCTCCCCCAAAGAAGTTCGAAAATGTTCGAAAAATTTGTGAGTACGATAACTCTTGAAGGCAGTAACCGATTTGGTCCATACTTTGCACATTATGAAATTTCTACCAGACTTAGATGAGGTTCCGGTATGGACTCAATCGGTAAACGCCTTCGAGTACTTCCCACACAAAATTTCGGAAAAGTTTGTATTCACTGTCCCCTATACGAAGGTACAAGTTTCCTCAGGGGAAAGTCCATACTTCCTGAAAAAATAGCCTGAAAGTTGAAAAACAAACCCTATGACACCATGTTTATAGGTGGAAGCGCAAGATAATTCTCGAACGGAAATGCCGATTCCGGCCAAAATTTGGCCTTCGTAATATTGTTTCCAAACTTACTTTAAGTTCGTAGATAAGCCATATCGGTCCACTCCTTCAGGTACCTACCCCACAAAAGTTAAAAAATATTCGGAAAGATTGTGCGCACGATAACTCTTGATGGGAGTGATCGATTTGGTCCATACTTTACACATTCTCATAATATCTACCAGATATAGATCAGGTTCGAATATGGACTATATTTGTCCAGTCCATCCCGTACCTCCCACACAAAATTTTGGATAAGTTCACTTTAAGACCTGCTATTAAATCACTTTGATTTTTGTTGAAGCAACTTACATTCGCTGCCTCAAACACGATAGTAAAAGTTTTTTCAGGGGCAAGTCCATACTTCTTGAGAAAACAGCCCGAAGGGTGTAAAAACCCCCTATGGTACCATATGTAGTGGCTGGAGATCCACTTCCATAATGGTCAATGTCGATCCATTCCTTTAAGTATCTGCTCCGCAAAACTTTTGATCTTTAATCCTAATCAACATTTTTGTCTGTTCAACCATCCAAAATTTTTAAAACCCCCTAAATACATACGTTTTTGGGAAAACATTGTTTCAATATACACAGGCTGAGGGTATATCTCTGTCAGCAAAGCTGACTGATACTTTTTTACTTGTTTAAAGATATTTTTGGATTTCTTAAAAAAAAAATAGTTTTGTTTTTTTAATATTTTTGAGAGAGTCTACATGTTTAAACATATTTTTGAATTTTTTAAAAATATTTTTAAATTTATGAATATATTTTTGGATTTTTTTAATATTTTTGAGAGGATTTTTTAAAAATATTTTTGGATTTTTTTAATTTTTTTTGAAAGGACCATCACGAATCGTGTATGTTGTATGTTAGCTGGCCCATTACAGAACATTTGTTCTATAGGCCGAACTAAGAAGAGATCTCCATTCCTCTCTATTTGTTGCTTTGCTCTCTGGAATACCGCGCCTTTTCATCTCAACATCCACTTGTTTGCGCCATCTATTCCTTGGCCTGCCAATTCTGCGTGCACCGCCATGTGGCATGTATTCATACGCCTTTTTAGCGGGTTCATCATCGCTCATTCTTATGATATGGCCTAGCCAACGCAATCGCTGCATCTCGATACGTTTAACAATATTCATGTCGTTGTATAGCAGATACAGCTCGTGGTTCATGCGACGTCGATATTCACCGTCAACGCAGATTGGTCCGTAGATCTTTCGAAGAATTTTTCTCTCAAACACACCAAGCACTGCCATGTCTGCTTGCGCAAGTACCCAGGCTTCGGAGCCATACATCAGCACGGGTAGTATCAGTGTTTTGTAGAGCGTTATTTTTGTTTGACGAGATGTGGCTTTGTTTTTAAACTGCTTACTTAATCCAAAGTAGCATCTGTTGGCCAATACAATTCTTCTTTTTATTTCACAACTGATGTCGTTTGTTGTGTTGACGGAGGTGCCGAGGTAGACGAAGTCTTTTACTACCTCAATATTATAGGAACCAACTTCCACAGTCGGTCCGAGCTCAATGGACGCATTGCGCGTCGACACCATCAACTTGGTCTTCTCACCGTTTACCGCCAGACCCACTTTAGCAGATTCTCCTTCGACCTTTATAAAGGTATCAGTTACTTCTTTTACTGATCGACCCATGATGTCTATATCATCAGCATAAGCAAGTAACATGTGACTATTGGTGTAGATTGTGCCACTTCTTTTGACGTTTGCCTCTCGTATAACCTTTTCTAGCAGGATGTTGAAGAGGTCACACGAAAGGCTGTCTCCTTGTCTGAAACCTCTTTTGGTACCAAACTCTTCGGAGAGGTTCTTTCCTATTTTAACTGAGGACCTCGTGTCAGTTAAAGTCATTTTACAAAGCCGGATGAGCTTTGCGGGAATACCAAATTCAGACATGGCTTGGAATACCTTTGAGCGCAGCGGACTGTCGAAGGCTGCTTTATAATCGACAAAAAGGTGGTAGGTGTCGATCTGCATCTCTTGGGTCTTCTCCAGGATTTGCCGCAGGGTAAATATCTGGTCAATGGTGGACTTGCCAGGTCTAAAGCCGCATTGGTATGGTCCAATAATCTCGTTGACCATTGGCTTTAGTCGTTCGCACAATATCCCTGACACGATCTTGTAGGCAATAGGGAGTAGACTTATGCCCCTATAGTTAGAGCATACAGTCTTATATGTGCGTGAAAATAAATACGTATTTAACTAGCGAAGACATAAACCAGCGGCGTTGTATAACAAATACGTTTTGTGTAGTATAACAGTTAGAACTGCATGTAAACAAGTTGTAAAAACGTATTTGACAAATACGCACATACATATATACGTATGTCAGTTAGCCACATACATACAAACATGCAGATCCCATTTTAGAAAACGGCAAATAATTCAAGAACTAAAAATAGTTAAAGAATACGGAAGGTGGCGTTGGAAAGGCCATCGAGTATCCTTTCAGGATATGCATTGTCCTTAAAAATCGATAATAGGAATTTTGGGAAAAAAATTATATTCTTTAGAGGAATTTTTTTTACTAAACGGCATATAATTTGAGAACTAAAAATAGTTAGAGGATATGGATGGTGGCGTTGGATAGGCCACCGAGCGGGCTTCCAGGATATGCAGTGTCCTTAAAAATCTATAACAGGAATTTTGAGAAAAAAATTATTTTCTTCAGAGGCCATTTTTAAAAATCACTTTAGAAAACGGCATATAATTTGAGAACTAAAAATAGTTAGAGGATATGGATGGTGGCGTTGGATAGGCCACCGAGTGGGCTTCCAGGATGTGCAGTGTCCTTAAATATCTATAGTAGGAATTTTGAGAAAAAATTTATTTTCTTCAGAGGCCATTTTTAAATATCCATTTTAGAAAACGGCATATAATTTGAGAACTAAAAATAGTTAGAGGATATGGATGGTGGCGTTGGATAGGCCACCGAGCGGGCTTCCAGGATATGCAGTGTCCTTAAAAATCTATAACAGGAATTTTGAGAAAAAAATTATTATCTTCAGAGGCCATTTTTAAAAATCACTTTAGAAAACGGCATATAATTTGAGAACTAAAAATAGTTAGAGGATATGGATGGTGGCGTTGGATAGGCCATCGAGCGGGCTTCCAGGATATGCAGTGTCCTTAAAAATCTATAGTAGGAATTTTGAGAAAAAAATTATTTTCTTCAGAGGCCATTTTTAAATATCCATTTTAGAAAACGGCATATAATTTGAGAACTAAAAATAGTTAGAGGGTATGGATGGTGGCGTTGGATAGGCCACCGAGTGGGCTTCCAGGATATGCAGTGTCCTTAAAAATCTATAGTAGGAATTTTGAGAAAAAAATTATTTTCTTCAGAGGCCATTTTTAAAAATCACTTTAGAAAACGGCGTATAATTTGAGAACTAAAAATAGTTAGAGGATATGGATGGTGGCGTTGGATAGGCCACCGAGTGGGCTTCCAGGATATGCAGTGTCCTTAAATATCTATAGTAGGAATTTTGAGAAAAAATTTATTTTCTTCAGAGGCCATTTTTAAATATCCATTTTAGAAAACGGCATATAATTTGAGAACTAAAAATAGTTAGAGGATATGGATGGTGGCGTTGGATAGGCCACCGAGCGGGCTTCCAGGATATGCAGTGTCCTTAAAAATCTATAACAGGAATTTTGAGAAAAAAATTATTTTCTTCAGAGGCCATTTTTAAAAATCACTTTAGAAAACGGCATATAATTTGAGAACTAAAAATAGTTAGAGGATATGGATGGTGGCGTTGGATAGGCCACCGAGTGGGCTTCCAGGATGTGCAGTGTCCTTAAATATCTATAGTAGGAATTTTGAGAAAAAATTTATTTTCTTCAGAGGCCATTTTTAAATATCCATTTTAGAAAACGGCATATAATTTGAGAACTAAAAATAGTTAGAGGATATGGATGGTGGCGTTGGATAGGCCACCGAGCGGGCTTCCAGGATATGCAGTGTCCTTAAAAATCTATAACAGGAATTTTGAGAAAAAAATTATTATCTTCAGAGGCCATTTTTAAAAATCACTTTAGAAAACGGCATATAATTTGAGAACTAAAAATAGTTAGAGGATATGGATGGTGGCGTTGGATAGGCCATCGAGCGGGCTTCCAGGATATGCAGTGTCCTTAAAAATCTATAGTAGGAATTTTGAGAAAAAAATTATTTTCTTCAGAGGCCATTTTTAAATATCCATTTTAGAAAACGGCATATAATTTGAGAACTAAAAATAGTTAGAGGGTATGGATGGTGGCGTTGGATAGGCCACCGAGTGGGCTTCCAGGATATGCAGTGTCCTTAAAAATCTATAGTAGGAATTTTGAGAAAAAAATTATTTTCTTCAGAGGCCATTTTTAAAAATCACTTTAGAAAACGGCGTATAATTTGAGAACTAAAAATAGTTAGAGGATATGGATGGTGGCGTTGGATAGGCCACCGAGTGGGCTTCCAGGATATGCAGTGTCCTTAAATATCTATAGTAGGAATTTTGAGAAAAAATTTATTTTCTTCAGAGGCCATTTTTAAATATCCATTTTAGAAAACGGCATATAATTTGAGAACTAAAAATAGTTAGAGGATATGGATGGTGGCGTTGGATAGGCCACCGAGCGGGCTTCCAGGATATGCAGTGTCCTTAAAAATCTATAACAGGAATTTTGAGAAAAAAATTATTTTCTTCAGAGGCCATTTTTAAAAATCACTTTAGAAAACGGCATATAATTTGAGAACTAAAAATAGTTAGAGGATATGGATGGTGGCGTTGGATAGGCCATCGAGCGGGCTTCCAGGATATGCAGTGTCCTTAAAAATCTATAGTAGGAATTTTGAGAAAAAAATTATTTTCTTCAGAGGCCATTTTTAAATATCCATTTTAGAAAACGGCATATAATTTGAGAACTAAAAATAGTTAGAGGGTATGGATGGTGGCGTTGGATAGGCCACCGAGTGGGCTTCCAGGATATGCAGTGTCCTTAAAAATCTATAGTAGGAATTTTGAGAAAAAAATTATTTTCTTCAGAGGCCATTTTTAAAAATCACTTTAGAAAACGGCATATTATTTGAGAACTAAAAATAGTTAGAGGATATGGATGGTGGCGTTGGATAGGCCACCGAGTGGGCTTGCAGGATATGCAGTGTCCTTAAAAATCTATAGTAGGAATTTTGAGAAAAAAATTATTTTCTTCAGAGGCCATTTTTAAATATCCATTTTAGAAAACGGCATATAATTTGAGAACTAAAAATAGTTAGAGGATATGGATGGTGGCGTTGGATAGGCCACCGAGCGGGCTTCCAGGATATGCAGTGTCCTTAAAAATCTATAGTAGGAATTTTGAGAAAAAAATTATTTTCTTCAGAGGCCATTTTTAAATATCCATTTTAGAAAACGGCATATAATTTGAGAACTAAAAATAGTTAGAGGATATGGATGGTGGCGTTGGATAGGCCACCGAGTGGGCTTGCAGGATATGCAGTGTCCTTAAAAATCTATAGTAGGAATTTTGAGAAAAAAATTATTTTCTTCACAGGCCATTTTTAAAAATCACTTTAGAAAACGGCATATTATTTGAGAACTAAAAATAGTTAGAGGATATGGATGGTGGCGTTGGATAGGCCACCGAGTGGGCTTCCAGGATATGCAGTGTCCTTAAAAATCTATAGTAGGAATTTTGAGAAAAAAATTATTTTCTTCAGAGGCCATTTTTAAATATCCATTTTAGAAAACGGCATATAATTTGAGAACTAAAAATAGTTAGAGGATATGGATGGTGGCGTTGGATAGGCCACCGAGTGGGCTTGCAGGATATGCAGTGTCCTTAAAAATCTATAGTAGGAATTTTGAGAAAAAAATTATTTTCTTCAGAGGCCATTTTTAAAAATCACTTTAGAAAACGGCATATTATTTGAGAACTAAAAATAGTTAGAGGATATGGATGGTGGCGTTGGATAGGCCACCGAGTGGGCTTCCAGGATATGCAGTGTCCTTAAAAATCTATAGTAGGAATTTTGAGAAAAAAATTATTTTCTTCAGAGGCCATTTTTAAAAATCACTTTAGAAAACGGCGTATAATTTGAGAACTAAAAATAGTTAGAGGATATGGATGGTGGCGTTGGATAGGCCACCGAGTGGGCTTCCAGGATATGCAGTGTCCTTAAAAATCTATAATAGGAATTTTGAGAAAAAATTATTTTCTTCAGAGGCCATTTTTAAATATCCATTTTAGAAAACGGCATATAATTTGAGAGCTAAAAATAGTTAGAGGATATGGATGGTGGCGTTGGATAGGCCACCGAGTGGGCTTCCAGGATATGCAGTGTCCTTAAAAATCTATAGTAGGAATTTTGAGAAAAAAATTATTTTCTTCAGAGGCCATTTTTAAAAATCACTTTAGAAAACGGCGTATAATTTGAGAACTAAAAATAGTTAGAGGATATGGATGGTAGCGTTGGATAGGCCACCGAGGGGGCTTCCAGGATATACATATTCCTTAAAAATCTATAATAGGAATTTTGAGAAAAAAATTATTTTCTTCAGAGGTCATTTCTAAAAATCACTTTAAAAAACTGCCTATAATTCGATAACAAGCAATAGAGGAGAAAAACTATTTTCATCAACTAGTATTTCCAGAAGATATTGTAATAGGAATCAGAAGATCATTTAGAAGACCAGGAGGTACTCTTGTTCAGCTCGTTTTATACGTAGCGAAATAATTTCAATCTTCTTCGTTCACCCTGGATAACGCTGCGAACATTCTAATTGCAATTTGATTATAAGTTGCTCAAACTCTTTAATTTATTTATTTAACATTGCAACAGGCCATAAATCCTAAAAATATATAAATTCCTTGTTATCATGGTGAAATTGTGCATCGTGTTTGGCAGAAAAACAAAAAAAAAATGCCCCAAAAGTTTGCAGCAATAGAAAACTCAAAACAAGTGTATCGATATCACAACAATAAACAAATTAACAAAAAAAAAACATGGAAACATGTTCGTTTATGGTTTTCAACAAATATTTAATCACGAATTTTAAAACAAATAGTAATTGAAAAAATTATACATATACACAATTTTCTTATTGTCCTGTTAAATAATTGATATGTCGCCATGCTCCTGTAATAATTCCCATTAATTGTTGGTTATCGATAACATATATCGAGTATTCTATTGCTGTATGTTTTTGGCGCACATTGTTTTGCCATACACATATGTCAAAACAGAAGAAGAAAATAAATAAATGAAATGAAAAATTGAGGAAGGGATAACTGACAAAATTAAATTTAACAAAATTAGACGTCAAATCAATCATTATTGGTTTTGGCTCAAAATGCAACACATCTTCTGGGAATGTTAAGGAAAATCTAATGAATGTTTGTAAATATAAAACATTTGCACATTTGCTGCTCAATTCCAATTATAAAAATGGTAAATCGGTTATTTTAAGTTGAGTATAACACAATATGCCGCGTCAAAAGTTTCAAACTAAAGCCGTCTCCTGACAGGACAACCCGTAATATTTTGTTCAAATTTTATGTTCTAAAATGGGCCATATCGGCCTACTCAGGCCCAAAAGCAAAAACTTGTCGATACCAACTAAAATGGAATTGAGTATCCGATTTGGCCAACACATTTGACATAGTACATTTCTTTCGAACGCTCATCAAGCATCCTCAAAAGTTGAGTCTTGTTTGTTAAAGCGGTGTTTTTGTCCATAAGTTCATGATTCTTGAAATATACTGGTCCAAAAGCTTCAAAAAAAATCTATGGTGACCAACTAAAATATCTGATGGACACTACAACTATCGAAAGTGACTGATATTGATTAGTCCAAACTTCGCACATCGCATTATTTCTGTCGAGCTGAGATCAATTTCGAAGATAGACTATAATAGGCTTTTTCAGGTACCTCACTCACAAAAGTTCCTCATACAAACCTTTAAAATACTACGTTTATTGTTTTCAGACGGATTTTTCCTTGTGTCCTCATACAAACTTATAAACAAAATTTACGTTTATTGTCCCCCATGGACCCTCTTACAAACCATTAAAAATGCGCATATTTTGTCCTCATGCATGCCTTTTTTAGAATCCAGGGTAACTTTCCTGAAACTGTATAGAAATTCACCTTTGTTGTTCTGGGGCTGGATTCTTGTTCTATGAAAATTTGAAATGAAAAATATTTCCTTTATAATTTTTTTCATTTGACAGTTTTCTCCTTTATAAAAGTTTTCATTTCACATTTTCATAGAAACAGAATTGAGCCCCTGGTGAAGTCTATCTAAGAACCTTAAAAAATCACTTTTGTTTTCCTCTTAAGGTCCCCTTGGAATCCTTAAAAATCAACTTTTACTTTCCTCTTTAGGTCCCATCGAAAACTTCATAAAATCCACGTTACTTGTCCTCCTAAACACTTCTTGGTTTTTATCTTTGGATCCTCCTGAAAACATACTAAACGTCCATTTACTATTCCCGCCTATACAATTTCTACATTTACTCTCCATGGAAACATTTAAATATCAGGTTTGTTGTCCTCTTTCATACTGCTTTGTAAAAACTCAAAAAAAAAAAACTTTTCATTTCGAATTCTTCTTCGTGATACCCCACGCTCGATCAGAACATAAGATTATGATTACCACACATGAAACCACATTCACAAAACAAAGACATTTATTGAAAACACACTTTTAATTATTCTAAAACACATCGCAATAACATTTAATGCAAATCCACAAAAGCTTATCCAAATGTAAATCTTTGATATCTTGGAAGTTCTTGTTGGAGATGCTAATGTGAATCTCGTTCACTTGGAGTTTCTTTTCCTGATGATTTACGCTTGCCTGTGGAAACATACAGGTACATCTCCAGATATGTATGCTTGACATTGTTTAGTCCTCAATCACATCCGTTTTCTTCGAGTGCACAGTTTGCCTGCCTTCATAATCCATTCGACCATTTTTCCGAAATAAATTTTTTACAGGACGAGCGATGAACGTGACTCCTTTTCTGGAATAGTGGAATGTCTGAATTGTCCCTCCTTCACATCATCAAGCGTTTCTTAAAGAACGGATCGTTGATTTTTCCTTGAAACAAACATTAAAAGCAAAAATGAAGAATAAAACAAAATACTTACCTTACCGGCACATTAACAATAACCATCAGCTGTTTACAACGATATCGATTATGTGGATAGAGCGCCAAATATCGATAAGTTTAATGAAGAGAATACTCTTTAAAATAACTCGGCGACATGTCAATTTTGTCGTTTGACAAAATAGTCATAATAAATTTGATATTCAATATGCGAAACAAATTTATAATTTTTTGAAAGAATGTCAACAAAGAGAAACATGATATTTGCTCTGTTCCAGAACCTGCAAGAAGCTACTACTTTTTACTACGATAACATTTTTTCCTTTATGTTATCGAAAAAATAGTAAAAATTAGTAGATTCTTGCAGTACTGGAACAGACTAATTGTTCGTCTGTCATTCACATAGACTTCATACAACGCGGTCATACACAATTGTGCTCCCGCGCTTTTTCTCAATTTGACCGCCTAAATCATAAAAAAGGAGGGAATAATCAGTGTATGCTGTCATGTATGTGTGATTGACACACAACAATTCCTTCGTTGCTTTATTGATATTTTCAACATTTCTATCTACAGTTAGTCAACTAAATTTTTGCAAATGATGAATTTAGATATTCAATTAGGAATTTCAAGAAATTCTTTCAATAATGTTTGTGTTTATGACAACATCAAGACAATAAATGTAGAAATCGATCGGAAATAACAAAAAAACAAAAGCAAAAAGTAAAAGATCATCGTTTTTGGTGTTAACTAAATAATTGTAAAATGAATGAATGTGCAATAAAATCGCGTAATTTCCTGCGATTTTTTTGCCGTTAAGGATTTTTATGACTTTTAGGGTATATGAAGCGGTAATCTCTTTAAGCATTATAATGTGTTGTCATAAGTAGAGTGCAACAAAGACGATATATTCGGAAAAAACCGAAAACCGGTAAATGCGCTTCGGAAATTGCCGAAACCCCAAATGTACCCGAATTCATGGAAGGATCTACAATTTAAGCGAATCTGTGGTTAGCGACAACTTGAAACCAAAAATAAACCTATTTATAACCGAGGATATTGTCTTGTATTTGGTCACCCATAATCCCGTTAAAAACAATTCCATGTATTGTTTAATAAAACATTTTTATTTTAGTTGATTAATAACAAATGTAAAATAAATATGATACATTTATACTCTGTTCCAGAACCTGCAAGAAACTACTATTTTTTACTACGATAACATTTTTTCCTTTATGTTATCGGAAAAAATAGTAGAAAGTAGTTGATTCTTGCAGTTCTGGAACAGACCATTAAGAATAGATATCACACTTGCTCCGTTCCAGAACCTGCAAGAAGCTACTATTTTCTACTACGATAACAATTTTTCCTTTATGTTATCGAAAAAAATAGTAAAAATTAGTAGATTCTTGCAGTTCTGGAACAAACCTATTAGTAGATTCTTGCAGTACTGGAACAGACCAACTGTGTATATATTCGGAAGTCTACTCTGAATAGATTCTGCAAACAATAAACATGAAAATTTTGTAATATATGTACATTTTTTGTGGAAGTGTGAAATATGAAGAATCATGTAATGCAAAACTAAAATAATATCGTTGACAACTGGTAGTTCTAAGCCAGCTGACGGAAATGTTCAAATTGGAGGAATTCAGGTAATCGTGTAGCTGAAAAAGGCAATCTCTGGATAAAACGAATTAAGAATCTGTTAATATCATTTTATTGTCTTAAACACTTTTTCGTACATTTCTTCCCCAGCCTGCTATTTTTCTTATTTATTCGTTGTTCAAATGCCACTATTTTTCCAATTTGAAATCAAATAAGAATGAACAACAAAATGATTTCAGTTATGGATTTTGAGCGTTTTCTGACTAGCGAATTTGACTGCCGAAAACGCGGTTTCCCTTTTTGATTCTCATTCGTAATTTCATACCCAGTGTTGCGTTTTTGAAGTCATTTTATACAAGCGTACTTTTTGAACAAATTAAGCACGGTTTTATATAAAGATACCAAAAATGTTTATGTGCGTATTATATTTGAACATTTTAAAATAGAGTAAATCTTGGGAAAACCATAAAATCAGATAAAACGCTTAATAATCATATAAGTCCCAGTGATTTCATTGAAAAAATGTCATGAAATGATGTGTTCTTAGATCGAGATCCCCATTACAGCAATTTCATGATATTCTTTCATGAAAATTTTCAATGAAATCACTCTAGTGTGGACCAGGAATAAGAACGCCATTTAAATAATAGCGTAATCATTTTAATACCTGAGGATAATGATACGTTACTGGCGTAATTTTTTCAAGAAATGTTATATATTTTTTTAAATCAATCAAAGTAAAAGAATTATTTCAAGAACGAATTCATCAAAAAGTACATTTTCGTTCACTTACTTCATTCACATTTTTGTTTCAACACTGACACAATTTGCGAATGAGAATCAAAACGTACAACGCGTTTTCAGCGATCAAAATCGCTCGCCTGAAAACGGCTTTGTTCAAAAAGGACGCTTGTAAAAACCGTAAAAATGCAACACTGTATGTGAGAATTGCGAATAAGAAAGTTGTGTAGTAACGCCTTTCCAAAGAACACTGGCACAATTTGCGAATGAGAATCAAAACGGACAACGCGTTTTCAGCGATCAAAATCGCTCGCCTGAAAACGGCTTTGTTCAAAAAGGACGCTAGTAAAAACCATAAAAATGCAACACTGTATTCGAGAATTGCGAATAAGAAAGTTGTGTTAGTAACGCCTTTCCAAAGAACAGTATACATACATATTTTTCTGATTGAGAAAAGACGCAGAAAATGGCGAATTTAAAAAAAAGAATTTTTTCCAATATCTGTAGATTATTCTTTTTACAAAATAAAGAAAAAGGAATGTCTATAGAGAATTTTAAAAACTTAAGTGAAAATGAACTTTATTGTGATTTCTTTAAAAAAGTGAACAAGTGTTGTTATACCTTTCCAAACGTTTTAAAAAATAAATGTTTTCTTATTGACAACATCCAATCGAGAATGCGTGTATTTTCCCGTTTTAAGGCTGCGGTAAGTACCATTATATTCACAAATGATAATTTTGTTCAAAGTGACGAAAAATTACAAGTTATTCATAAAAAGGTTAAACTATAGCAAAGTAATATTCTTTACAATTTCTAATATCCTATAAAAACATTTATTTCTACCTGTTGCGCACATTACCCATCAAATAGCCTAGTTGAATGCAAAATTTACATATGTTTGTTTTGTGCAGATCATATTTAGCTGAGTTTTCATGAACACATAGGCCATGAATACAAATGTTTTGCAGAGAATATAAAAACAGAAAGCAAGAAAATGCTACTGATTATTTCTATATGATTGAATAAAACAGCGCTTATTTAGAAAAAATGTTATTGTTGTAAAAACTTTTGGATTCTTGCATGTTCTGGAACAGAGCAAATGTTCTATAAATCTAATTCGTATGAAAAAAAATGCATATATGTACGTAATTTCCGACGACAGATTGTATGACGTTACTCATACATTTTTGAACTACAACAGTAAACTATGAACTATATTTATACATCCCTAATGATGAACATTTTAAACTCCATAATCTACCTTTTTACCCGTTTGCTAGAAAGCATTGTACACTAATTTATGCTCTGTTCCAGAACCTGCAAGAAGCTACAACTTTTTACTACGATAACATTTATTCCTTTATGTTATCGAAAAAATAGTAAAAATTAGTAGATTCTTGCAGTATTGAAACAGACCATTAGTGTTTTTGTACTTTCCATAACCACCCAAAAACTTATATCACCCCTACCAACAAACAGTAACACACATTCCAAATTTCAAGGTTCTACTTTTACCATCTTATATCTCACCGTCGTTAAAAACTGTAGGATCCTTCGTTGTTCCGATTATTAAACTCTTACAATATTTCATGAAGAATTACTATAAGATTAGCTTTCTTCTGTCGTCACCAAAAAGTATAGACTGAAACGGGATAACACATTTAAAGTTCCTTGTAATTTATCATCGACAAGCCTTGTAAAGCACATTCCCTTGTAGTTGTAGCAAATAATTTTTTATAAACATCTGGCAGGCAAGGCAGCTTATGTACTCACCCCTTCATAGAGGATTTATTTATTATTATTATTATTTTTTTGAAGCAATGGAATTGGCACTAGAATCCCAGTGGGTTTATTAAATCCGGTTATATATAAATGTACTATTAGACCTGGAAAAACGACAATTAGAAAAAGTAAAGGCCTTAGTACATCGCCTCGCCTGCTTGCATTGCTTGCTTTTGATACGAAATTGGCTCGGCCTTTTTTATTCTTTTGTTTTTGTTGTGTCAGAAATGAAGCAGGGAAGCAAGGAAAGCAGGCGAGACAACTTACGTATGCAGGCCTTAACACCTGCAACATTTGGTCTGTTCCAGAACTGCAAGAATCTACTAATATTTACTGTTTTTTCCGATAACATAAAGGAAAATATGATGTCGTAGTAAAAAATAGTAGCTTCTTGCTGGTTCTGGAACGGAGCCAAAACTTTTTGCTACGATAACATTTTTTCCTTTATGTTATCGAAAAATTAGTCAAAATTAGTAGATTCTTTCAGTATTGAAACAGACCCTATGCCTGTTCCAAAAACGACAAAAATCTACGAATTTTACTACGATAACAATTTTTCCATTATGATATCGGAAAATAGTAAAAATTAGTAGATTCTTGCAGTTCTGGAACAAACCATTTGTGAATAACTTATTATGCAGACTTCTTCCTTGGCCTGAGTCATCATGAGCACCCGCCATTCACACAGACGGACGGGACTAAAGCTACTTCACATTGTATTAAAAATATTGCGTCCAAACATCCTCGAATTCACATCCAAATGAATTTCATTCTACATATACTGTATTTGGAAAGCGCAGTCTTAATTATGTAGGCCAGAGAATACAATTACTGACAAACAACTTCCATCTGGAAAAACATTTACAATTAGATACATTAATGCCTACTACACATATTTAAAAACTTACCTCAATTGTTGCCAAATGGGCACAAATATTTTTGGATAAAAGCGTTTACGACATTTTTACGATTCTCAGAATTGAAGAAAAATAGTGAGAAATACATTTTATGTCATTTTAATTATCTCATGTGGCTCTAAAGTTTATTTTCAATTATATATCTGTTTTCAGTGACTTCAAAAAATTGTCCATAATTTTGATAAATTCAAATTTTAAAATCATTTTGTGCGTGAGGTTTTTTCACCGAATCACCTTATAATTAAGATTTTATGTAATCTTATGCCAAAACTCATCACGCTATGATACAGGGATATGAGGTTGTAAAAAAGTCATAACCCTAACGCCTATGTGCTTTGTTCAAGAACATGCAAAAGTCTACTGATCTTGAACATTTTACAATTTTTTTCCTTTAAAAATTTCAAAAGTAGTATATTGTTGCAGCTTCTAGAACAGAGCAATTTTTGAAATCTTCTGATTATACAAATGTCAACATTTTAGTAAAGAGACAAAGTTCAGTAACAACATATCACATAAAAAGACTAGATCAGATTATGTAGATTATTTACTAGTTAGTTCAATAGTTTTAGTACAAAAACACAATTGTCATATGTGCTATATTTATATAGGTATTAATCTTTCATACTCTAGGATTTAAAGAAGAATGGAGAGACATTTATTAAAAAGGAGGAGGATTTAAAGGAAAAAAGAGGAAACATTTGTTTAAAGCGGCCGTCAAAAAACTAGACGATATCTCAAAATAATACAATTGATGTTTCTACAAATATTATATTTCAAACTATGGAAATCTTTGAGTTTTTAATTCAATTATAAGGATCGAAATCCCGGAATAAGGGCATATATTTATGTGGATTATATGGTAAATATTTTACCCTTCCACAAAAAATGTACATATATTACAAAATTTTCATGTTTATTGTTTGCAGAATCTATTCAGAGTGGACTTCCGAATATATACACAGTGTGATATCTATTTTTAAATGTATCATATTTATTTTACATTTGTTATTAATCAACTAAAATAAAAATGTTTTATTAAACAATACATGGAATTGTTTTTAACGGGATTATGGGTGACCAAATACAAGACAATATCCTCGGTTATAAATAGGTTTATTTTTGGTTTCAAGTTGTCGCTAACCACAGATTCGCTTAAATTGTAGATCCTTCCATGAATTCGGGTACATTTGGGGTTTCGGCAATTTCCGAAGCGCATTTACCGGTTTTCGGTTTTTTCCGAATATATCGTCTTTGTTGCACTCTACTTATGACAACACATTATAATGCTTAAAGAGATTACCGCTTCATATACCCTAAAAGTCATAAAAATCCTTAACTGCAAAAAAATCGCAGGAAATTACGCGATTTTATTGCACATTCATTCATTTTACAATTATTTAGTTAACACCAAAAACGATGATCTTTTACTTTTTGCTTTTGTTTTTTGTTATTTCCGATCGATTTCTACATTTATTGTCTTGATGTTGTCATAAACACAAACATTATTGAAAGAATTTCTTGAAATTCCTAATTGAATATCTAAATTCATCATTTGCAAAAATTTAGTTGACTAACTGTAGATAGAAATGTTGAAAATATCAATAACCCAATGATTACACATGCAAGTAACTTACAGACAGTTGTGTATACATATTATAGTCGAAACTTCAATTTTTTCGAACTGACACTTGCATGTGTAGACGTTCGGAAAAAAATTGAAGTTACTTTCAAAGCACTTACATTGATTAGGCGGCCATCAGACCATCTGCTTTTTCATATGTATGTTGTCACTTTGGGTATACTAATATACAGAACAGCTGATTCATACATGTGAAAAAGCAGATGGTCTGATGGCGGCCTTACTGACAAGAAAATTTTGTCGGCAGTGAGGTTGTTAGTTGGTGTGGCAATGAATATGTGTGAGTGTATTTGTGTTTTTCGAACTGCCACTTGCATGTGTAAACGGGGGGTAAAGCAACGAAGGAATTGTTGTGTGTCAATCACACATACATGACAGCATACACTGATTATTCCCTCCTTTTTTATGATTTAGGCGGTCAAATTGAGAAAAAGCGCGGGAGCACAATTGTGTATGACCGCGTTGTATGAAGTCTATGTGAATGACAGACGAACAATTAGTCTGTTCCAGTACTGCAAGAATCTACTAATTTTTACTATTTTTTCGATAACATAAAGGAAAAAATGTTATCGTAGTAAAAAGTAGTAGCTTCTTGCAGGTTCTGGAACAGAGCAAATATCATGTTTCTCTTTGTTGACATTCTTTCAAAAAATTATAAATTTGTTTCGCATATTGAATATCAAATTTATTATGACTATTTTGTCAAACGACAAAATTGACATGTCGCCGAGTTATTTTAAAGAGTATTCTCTTCATTAAACTTATCGATATTTGGCGCTCTATCCACATAATCGATATCGTTGTAAACAGCTGATGGTTATTGTTAATGTGCCGGTAAGGTAAGTATTTTGTTTTATTCTTCATTTTTGCTTTTAATGTTTGTTTCAAGGAAAAATCAACGATCCGTTCTTTAAGAAACGCTTGATGATGTGAAGGAGGGACAATTCAGACATTCCACTATTCCAGAAAAGGAGTCACGTTCATCGCTCGTCCTGTAAAAAATTTATTTCGGAAAAATGGTCGAATGGATTATGAAGGCAGGCAAACTGTGCACTCGAAGAAAACGGATGTGATTGAGGACTAAACAATGTCAAGCATACATATCTGGAGATGTACCTGTATGTTTCCACAGGCAAGCGTAAATCATCAGGAAAAGAAACTCCAAGTGAACGAGATTCACATTAGCATCTCCAACAAGAACTTCCAAGATATCAAAGATTTACATTTGGATAAGCTTTTGTGGATTTGCATTAAATGTTATTGCGATGTGTTTTAGAATAATTAAAAGTGTGTTTTCAATAAATGTCTTTGTTTTGTGAATGTGGTTTCATGTGTGGTAATCATAATCTTATGTTCTGATCGAGCGTGGGGTATCACGAAGAAGAATTCGAAATGAAAAGTTTTTTTTTTTTGAGTTTTTACAAAGCAGTATGAAAGAGGACAACAAACCTGATATTTAAATGTTTCCATGGAGAGTAAATGTAGAAATTGTATAGGCGGGAATAGTAAATGGACGTTTAGTATGTTTTCAGGAGGATCCAAAGATAAAAACCAAGAAGTGTTTAGGAGGACAAGTAACGTGGATTTTATGAAGTTTTCGATGGGACCTAAAGAGGAAAGTAAAAGTTGATTTTTAAGGATTCCAAGGGGACCTTAAGAGGAAAACAAAAGTGATTTTTTAAGGTTCTTAGATAGACTTCACCAGGGGCTCAATTCTGTTTCTATGAAAATGTGAAATGAAAACTTTTATAAAGGAGAAAACTGTCAAATGAAAAAAATTATAAAGGAAATATTTTTCATTTCAAATTTTCATAGAACAAGAATCCAGCCCCAGAACAACAAAGGTGAATTTCTATACAGTTTCAGGAAAGTTACCCTGGATTCTAAAAAAGGCATGCATGAGGACAAAATATGCGCATTTTTAATGGTTTGTAAGAGGGTCCATGGGGGACAATAAACGTAAATTTTGTTTATAAGTTTGTATGAGGACACAAGGAAAAATCCGTCTGAAAACAATAAACGTAGTATTTTAAAGGTTTGTATGAGGAACTTTTGTGAGTGAGGTACCTGAAAAAGCCTATTATAGTCTATCTTCGAAATTGATCTCAGCTCGACAGAAATAATGCGATGTGCGAAGTTTGGACTAATCAATATCAGTCACTTTCGATAGTTGTAGTGTCCATCAGATATTTTAGTTGGTCACCATAGATTTTTTTTGAAGCTTTTGGACCAGTATATTTCAAGAATCATGAACTTATGGACAAAAACACCGCTTTAACAAACAAGACTCAACTTTTGAGGATGCTTGATGAGCGTTCGAAAGAAATGTACTATGTCAAATGTGTTGGCCAAATCGGATACTCAATTCCATTTTAGTTGGTATCGACAAGTTTTTGCTTTTGGGCCTGAGTAGGCCGATATGGCCCATTTTAGAACATAAAATTTGAACAAAATATTACGGGTTGTCCTGTCAGGAGACGGCTTTAGTTTGAAACTTTTGACGCGGCATATTGTGTTATACTCAACTTAAAATAACCGATTTACCATTTTTATAATTGGAATTGAGCAGCAAATGTGCAAATGTTTTATATTTACAAACATTCATTAGATTTTCCTTAACATTCCCAGAAGATGTGTTGCATTTTGAGCCAAAACCAATAATGATTGATTTGACGTCTAATTTTGTTAAATTTAATTTTGTCAGTTATCCCTTCCTCAATTTTTCATTTCATTTATTTATTTTCTTCTTCTGTTTTGACATATGTGTATGGCAAAACAATGTGCGCCAAAAACATACAGCAATAGAATACTCGATATATGTTATCGATAACCAACAATTAATGGGAATTATTACAGGAGCATGGCGACATATCAATTATTTAACAGGACAATAAGAAAATTGTGTATATGTATAATTTTTTCAATTACTATTTGTTTTAAAATTCGTGATTAAATATTTGTTGAAAACCATAAACGAACATGTTTCCATGTTTTTTTTTTGTTAATTTGTTTATTGTTGTGATATCGATACACTTGTTTTGAGTTTTCTATTGCTGCAAACTTTTGGGGCATTTTTTTTTTGTTTTTCTGCCAAACACGATGCACAATTTCACCATGATAACAAGGAATTTATATATTTTTAGGATTTATGGCCTGTTGCAATGTTAAATAAATAAATTAAAGAGTTTGAGCAACTTATAATCAAATTGCAATTAGAATGTTCGCAGCGTTATCCAGGGTGAACGAAGAAGATTGAAATTATTTCGCTACGTATAAAACGAGCTGAACAAGAGTACCTCCTGGTCTTCTAAATGATCTTCTGATTCCTATTACAATATCTTCTGGAAATACTAGTTGATGAAAATAGTTTTTCTCCTCTATTGCTTGTTATCGAATTATAGGCAGTTTTTTAAAGTGATTTTTAGAAATGACCTCTGAAGAAAATAATTTTTTTTCTCAAAATTCCTATTATAGATTTTTAAGGAATATGTATATCCTGGAAGCCCCCTCGGTGGCCTATCCAACGCTACCATCCATATCCTCTAACTATTTTTAGTTCTCAAATTATACGCCGTTTTCTAAAGTGATTTTTAAAAATGGCCTCTGAAGAAAATAATTTTTTTCTCAAAATTCCTACTATAGATTTTTAAGGACACTGCATATCCTGGAAGCCCACTCGGTGGCCTATCCAACGCCACCATCCATATCCTCTAACTATTTTTAGCTCTCAAATTATATGCCGTTTTCTAAAATGGATATTTAAAAATGGCCTCTGAAGAAAATAATTTTTTCTCAAAATTCCTATTATAGATTTTTAAGGACACTGCATATCCTGGAAGCCCACTCGGTGGCCTATCCAACGCCACCATCCATATCCTCTAACTATTTTTAGTTCTCAAATTATACGCCGTTTTCTAAAGTGATTTTTAAAAATGGCCTCTGAAGAAAATAATTTTTTTCTCAAAATTCCTACTATAGATTTTTAAGGACACTGCATATCCTGGAAGCCCACTCGGTGGCCTATCCAACGCCACCATCCATATCCTCTAACTATTTTTAGTTCTCAAATAATATGCCGTTTTCTAAAGTGATTTTTAAAAATGGCCTCTGAAGAAAATAATTTTTTTCTCAAAATTCCTACTATAGATTTTTAAGGACACTGCATATCCTGCAAGCCCACTCGGTGGCCTATCCAACGCCACCATCCATATCCTCTAACTATTTTTAGTTCTCAAATTATATGCCGTTTTCTAAAATGGATATTTAAAAATGGCCTCTGAAGAAAATAATTTTTTTCTCAAAATTCCTACTATAGATTTTTAAGGACACTGCATATCCTGGAAGCCCACTCGGTGGCCTATCCAACGCCACCATCCATATCCTCTAACTATTTTTAGTTCTCAAATAATATGCCGTTTTCTAAAGTGATTTTTAAAAATGGCCTCTGAAGAAAATAATTTTTTTCTCAAAATTCCTACTATAGATTTTTAAGGACACTGCATATCCTGCAAGCCCACTCGGTGGCCTATCCAACGCCACCATCCATATCCTCTAACTATTTTTAGTTCTCAAATTATATGCCGTTTTCTAAAATGGATATTTAAAAATGGCCTCTGAAGAAAATAATTTTTTTCACAAAATTCCTACTATAGATTTTTAAGGACACTGCATATCCTGGAAGCCCACTCGGTGGCCTATCCAACGCCACCATCCATATCCTCTAACTATTTTTAGTTCTCAAATAATATGCCGTTTTCTAAAGTGATTTTTAAAAATGGCCTCTGAAGAAAATAATTTTTTTCTCAAAATTCCTACTATAGATTTTTAAGGACACTGCATATCCTGCAAGCCCACTCGGTGGCCTATCCAACGCCACCATCCATATCCTCTAACTATTTTTAGTTCTCAAATAATATGCCGTTTTCTAAAGTGATTTTTAAAAATGGCCTCTGAAGAAAATAATTTTTTTCTCAAAATTCCTACTATAGATTTTTAAGGACACTGCATATCCTGGAAGCCCACTCGGTGGCCTATCCAACGCCACCATCCATACCCTCTAACTATTTTTAGTTCTCAAATTATATGCCGTTTTCTAAAATGGATATTTAAAAATGGCCTCTGAAGAAAATAATTTTTTTCTCAAAATTCCTACTATAGATTTTTAAGGACACTGCATATCCTGGAAGCCCGCTCGATGGCCTATCCAACGCCACCATCCATATCCTCTAACTATTTTTAGTTCTCAAATTATATGCCGTTTTCTAAAGTGATTTTTAAAAATGGCCTCTGAAGAAAATAATTTTTTTCTCAAAATTCCTGTTATAGATTTTTAAGGACACTGCATATCCTGGAAGCCCGCTCGGTGGCCTATCCAACGCCACCATCCATATCCTCTAACTATTTTTAGTTCTCAAATTATATGCCGTTTTCTAAAATGGATATTTAAAAATGGCCTCTGAAGAAAATAAATTTTTTCTCAAAATTCCTACTATAGATATTTAAGGACACTGCATATCCTGGAAGCCCACTCGGTGGCCTATCCAACGCCACCATCCATATCCTCTAACTATTTTTAGTTCTCAAATTATACGCCGTTTTCTAAAGTGATTTTTAAAAATGGCCTCTGAAGAAAATAATTTTTTTCTCAAAATTCCTACTATAGATTTTTAAGGACACTGCATATCCTGGAAGCCCACTCGGTGGCCTATCCAACGCCACCATCCATACCCTCTAACTATTTTTAGTTCTCAAATTATATGCCGTTTTCTAAAATGGATATTTAAAAATGGCCTCTGAAGAAAATAATTTTTTTCTCAAAATTCCTACTATAGATTTTTAAGGACACTGCATATCCTGGAAGCCCGCTCGATGGCCTATCCAACGCCACCATCCATATCCTCTAACTATTTTTAGTTCTCAAATTATATGCCGTTTTCTAAAGTGATTTTTAAAAATGGCCTCTGAAGATAATAATTTTTTTCTCAAAATTCCTGTTATAGATTTTTAAGGACACTGCATATCCTGGAAGCCCGCTCGGTGGCCTATCCAACGCCACCATCCATATCCTCTAACTATTTTTAGTTCTCAAATTATATGCCGTTTTCTAAAATGGATATTTAAAAATGGCCTCTGAAGAAAATAAATTTTTTCTCAAAATTCCTACTATAGATATTTAAGGACACTGCACATCCTGGAAGCCCACTCGGTGGCCTATCCAACGCCACCATCCATATCCTCTAACTATTTTTAGTTCTCAAATTATATGCCGTTTTCTAAAGTGATTTTTAAAAATGGCCTCTGAAGAAAATAATTTTTTTCTCAAAATTCCTGTTATAGATTTTTAAGGACACTGCATATCCTGGAAGCCCGCTCGGTGGCCTATCCAACGCCACCATCCATATCCTCTAACTATTTTTAGTTCTCAAATTATATGCCGTTTAGTAAAAAAAATTCCTCTAAAGAATATAATTTTTTTCCCAAAATTCCTATTATCGATTTTTAAGGACAATGCATATCCTGAAAGGATACTCGATGGCCTTTCCAACGCCACCTTCCGTATTCTTTAACTATTTTTAGTTCTTGAATTATTTGCCGTTTTCTAAAATGGGATCTGCATGTTTGTATGTATGTGGCTAACTGACATACGTATATATGTATGTGCGTATTTGTCAAATACGTTTTTACAACTTGTTTACATGCAGTTCTAACTGTTATACTACACAAAACGTATTTGTTATACAACGCCGCTGGTTTATGTCTTCGCTAGTTAAATACGTATTTATTTTCACGCACATCAGTCTTATCTCCCTTCTTGTGGACGGGGCACAGGATACTCAGGTTCCAATCGTCGGGTACTCGTTCTTCCTGCCAGATGGTGCTAACTAGCTGATGAATACACCTTATCAGCGTGTCGCCTCCGGTTTTGAACAGCTCGGCTGGTAAGCCATTGGCCCCTGCTGCCTTATTATTCTTCAGCCGATTTATTGCTGTCTTTACCTCATCTTGGCTGGGCGGTATACATTCAATACCATCTTCTGGGATTGGGACTGTGGTATCTTCGTCTTCTTCGCTGCTATTGGATACCAACAGATTTGAAAAATGTTCTTTCCATATCCTGAGTATACTATCTGTATCAGTTACCAAATTACCTTGCTGGTCTCTACAGGAGGATGTGCCTGTACCAAAGCCATCAGTTTGATGCTTGACTCTTTGGTAGAATTTTCGGACTTCATTCTGGCTCCTGTACATCTCGATTTTTTCACACTCCCGCTTTTCCATCTCTCTCTTTTTCCTGCGGAAAAGACGTTTCTCCTCTCTCCTTTTCTCCCTGTATCTCTCTCGTGCGCTACGCGTTGCTACGGATTGTAAAGTAGCCTTATATGCCGCATTTTTCTCTTCGGTGGCAGCACGACACTCCTCATCATACCATGGATTCCTTGGTGGAGGTCTCTGGTATCCAAGTATGGATTTTGCGGCTGTTTGCATGGAGTGGGCAATGCTTTGCCATTGCGCTGATATGTTATCGGGATGAGGAGGGCTTTGATTAAGCAATTGGGCTAGTTGAGTGGAATATGCTGTGGCTATCTGTTGTGATTGCAGCTTACCGATGTCTAACTTTCGTGTTGTGTCTGCTCGTACTTTGTTTGCTACGTTTAAGCGGGTGCGTACCTTTGCTGCAACAAGGTAGTGGTCCGAATCAATGTTTGCGCCTCGGAACGATCGTACATCCAACACGCTCGATGAATGTCTTCCATCTATCACAACATGATCAATTTGGTTTCTTGTTTTCTGATCTGGAGACAGCCAGGTGCCCTTATGAATATCGAGATGATTAAATCTGGTACTGCTAACTACCATGTTTTTTGCAGCTGCAAAGTCTATCAGTCTCATACCATTGTCAGATGTTTCACTGTGGAGACTGAATTTCCCGACTGTTGGGCCAAAGATATTCTCCTTTCCAATTTTGGCATTAAAATCGCCTAGAATGATTTTAATGTCATGGGCAGGGCAACGGTCATATGTTTCTTCTAAGCACTCGTAAAATATATCTTTGGTCTGTTCGTCCTTTTCTTCAGTGGGAGCATGAGCGCAAATAAAGCTGATGTTGAAGAATTTAGCTTTTATTCGAATTGCAGCAAGTCTTTCATTCACTGGGGTGAAGCTGGATACCAGATGTTTTAGTCTCCGACTAACTACGAATCCACAACCAAACTCATGCTTTACGTCATGGCAGCTATAATACAGTGCGTCACCTTTAGGTGTTGTTGTGACGCCTTTCCCAATCCATCGTATTTCCTGTATGGCAGTAATATCGGTCTTGTACTTTTCAAGTACGTCTGCCAATGCGAAGACTGCACCTTCTCTATAAAGAGTGCGAACATTCCAGGTGCAGATTCGCAGATCATGGTCCTTAAAACGTTTGCGGGGTTCGTCAACTTTAGAGGGGTTTGTTTTTCTTTTCTTTCGTTTTTTCATAGTAGGCTGTTTTTTCTAGGGGAGGGTTACTAACCCGACGCCCAAACCCAAGTTTTTAACGTTCTTATGGGTGAACGCGCGGCACATGTTAGCTCACTACCTTTAACGGGTGTTAGAGGCAGTTCCCCAGGTGACACCACGGGGAGGTCAGTGTCCACTTGGGATGAAAGAGGGACCAAGATAAATCCTGGGCTTTGCCATGTTAAAACCGGTCAGGACCGTTCCTTGGTATCTTCCATCCCCTACGTCACCCCATCACGAATCGTGGGGTTTTTAAAAATATTTTTTATTTTTTTTTTTATTTTTGAGACTGCCTTCACAGATGCGTGGCTTTTTTTTAAATATTTTTGGATTTTTTTTAAATTTTTGAGAGGAAGTTCACGGTAGCCTGAATTTTTTAAAAATATTTTTGTATTTTGTTTATATTTTTGAGAGGGTCTTCAGAGAAGCGTGGATTTTTTAAAAATATTTTTAGAATTTTCTTATGTTTTTGAGAGAGCCCCCACAGAAGTGTGGATTTTTAAAAAATATTTTGGAATTTTTTCTATATTTTTGAGAGGGTCTCCACAGAAGCGTGGATTTTTTAAAAATATTTTTGGATTTTTTTAATATTTTTGAGACCGCCTTCATAGAAGCGTGGATTTTTTTAATATTTTTGAATTTTTTTTTTAGTATTTTTGAGAGGGCCTTCACAAAAGCGTGCATTTTTTAAAAATATGTTTGGATTTTTTTTTTTTATTTTTGAGAGGGCCATCACAAAAGCGTGGATTTTTTAAAATTATTTTTGGATTTTTTTATATAGTTTTGAGACCGCTTTCATAGTAACTTGTATTTTTTAATATTTTTTAATTTTTTTTTTAATATATTTGAAACCGCCTTCATAGAAGCGTGGATTTTTTAAAAATATTTTTGGATTTTTTTTATTATTTTTGGATTTTTGTTTAATATTTTTGAGAGAGTGCACAGAAGCGTGGATTTTATTTATTTATTTATTTATTTATTTATTTATTTATTTATTTATTTATTTATTTATTTATTTATTTATTTATTTATTTATTTATTTATTTATTTATTTATTTATTTATTTATTTATTTATTTATTTATTTATTTATTTATTTATTTATTTATTTATTTATTTATTTATTTATTTATTTATTTATTTATTTATTTATTTATTTATTTATTTATTTATTTATTTATTTATTTATTTATTTATTTATTTATTTATTTATTTATTTATTTATTTATTTATTTATTTATTTATTTATTTATTTATTTATTTATTTATTTATTTATTTATTTATTTATTTATTTATTTATTTATTTATTTATTTATTTATTTATTTATTTATTTATTTATTTATTTATTTATTTATTTATTTATTTATTTATTTATTTATTTATTTATTTATTTATTTATTTATTTATTTATTTATTTATTTATTTATTTATTTATTTATTTATTTATTTATTTATTTATTTATTTATTTATTTATTTATTTATTTATTTATTTATTTATTTATTTATTTATTTATTTATTTATTTATTTATTTATTTATTTATTTATTTATTTATTTATTTATTTATTTATTTATTTATTTATTTATTTATTTATTTATTTATTTATTTATTTATTTATTTATTTATTTATTTATTTATTTATTTATTTATTTATTTATTTATTTATTTATTTATTTATTTATTTATTTATTTATTTATTTATTTATTTATTTATTTATTTATTTATTTATTTATTTATTTATTTATTTATTTATTTATTTATTTATTTATTTATTTATTTATTTATTTATTTATTTATTTATTTATTTATTTATTTATTTATTTATTTATTTATTTATTTATTTATTTATTTATTTATTTATTTATTTATTTATTTATTTATTTATTTATTTATTTATTTATTTATTTATTTATTTATTTATTTATTTATTTATTTATTTATTTATTTATTTATTTATTTATTTATTTATTTATTTATTTATTTATTTATTTATTTATTTATTTATTTATTTATTTATTTATTTATTTATTTATTTATTTATTTATTTATTTATTTATTTATTTATTTATTTATTTATTTATTTATTTATTTATTTATTTATTTATTTATTTATTTATTTATTTATTTATTTATTTATTTATTTATTTATTTATTTATTTATTTATTTATTTATTTATTTATTTATTTATTTATTTATTTATTTATTTATTTATTTATTTATTTATTTATTTATTTATTTATTTATTTATTTATTTATTTATTTATTTATTTATTTATTTATTTATTTATTTATTTATTTATTTATTTATTTATTTATTTATTTATTTATTTATTTATTTATTTATTTATTTATTTATTTATTTATTTATTTATTTATTTATTTATTTATTTATTTATTTATTTATTTATTTATTTATTTATTTATTTATTTATTTATTTATTTATTTATTTATTTATTTATTTATTTATTTATTTATTTATTTATTTATTTATTTATTTATTTATTTATTTATTTATTTATTTATTTATTTATTTATTTATTTATTTATTTATTTATTTATTTATTTATTTATTTATTTATTTATTTATTTATTTATTTATTTATTTATTTATTTATTTATTTATTTATTTATTTATTTATTTATTTATTTATTTATTTATTTATTTATTTATTTATTTATTTATTTATTTATTTATTTATTTATTTATTTATTTATTTATTTATTTATTTATTTATTTATTTATTTATTTATTTATTTATTTATTTATTTATTTATTTATTTATTTATTTATTTATTTATTTATTTATTTATTTATTTATTTATTTATTTATTTATTTATTTATTTATTTATTTATTTATTTATTTATTTATTTATTTATTTATTTATTTATTTATTTATTTATTTATTTATTTATTTATTTATTTATTTATTTATTTATTTATTTATTTATTTATTTATTTATTTATTTATTTATTTATTTATTTATTTATTTATTTATTTATTTATTTATTTATTTATTTATTTATTTATTTATTTATTTATTTATTTATTTATTTATTTATTTATTTATTTATTTATTTATTTATTTATTTATTTATTTATTTATTTATTTATTTATTTATTTATTTATTTATTTATTTATTTATTTATTTATTTATTTATTTATTTATTTATTTATTTATTTATTTATTTATTTATTTATTTATTTATTTATTTATTTATTTATTTATTTATTTATTTATTTATTTATTTATTTATTTATTTATTTATTTATTTATTTATTTATTTATTTATTTATTTATTTATTTATTTATTTATTTATTTATTTATTTATTTATTTATTTATTTATTTATTTATTTATTTATTTATTTATTTATTTATTTATTTATTTATTTATTTATTTATTTATTTATTTATTTATTTATTTATTTATTTATTTATTTATTTATTTATTTATTTATTTATTTATTTATTTATTTATTTATTTATTTATTTATTTATTTATTTATTTATTTATTTATTTATTTATTTATTTATTTATTTATTTATTTATTTATTTATTTATTTATTTATTTATTTATTTATTTATTTATTTATTTATTTATTTATTTATTTATTTATTTATTTATTTATTTATTTATTTATTTATTTATTTATTTATTTATTTATTTATTTATTTATTTATTTATTTATTTATTTATTTATTTATTTATTTATTTATTTATTTATTTATTTATTTATTTATTTATTTATTTATTTATTTATTTATTTATTTATTTATTTATTTATTTATTTATTTATTTATTTATTTATTTATTTATTTATTTATTTATTTATTTATTTATTTATTTATTTATTTATTTATTTATTTATTTATTTATTTATTTATTTATTTATTTATTTATTTATTTATTTATTTATTTATTTATTTATTTATTTATTTATTTATTTATTTATTTATTTATTTATTTATTTATTTATTTATTTATTTATTTATTTATTTATTTATTTATTTATTTATTTATTTATTTATTTATTTATTTATTTATTTATTTATTTATTTATTTATTTATTTATTTATTTATTTATTTATTTATTTATTTATTTATTTATTTATTTATTTATTTATTTATTTATTTATTTATTTATTTATTTATTTATTTATTTATTTATTTATTTATTTATTTATTTATTTATTTATTTATTTATTTATTTATTTATTTATTTATTTATTTATTTATTTATTTATTTATTTATTTATTTATTTATTTATTTATTTATTTATTTATTTATTTATTTATTTATTTATTTATTTATTTATTTATTTATTTATTTATTTATTTATTTATTTATTTATTTATTTATTTATTTATTTATTTATTTATTTATTTATTTATTTATTTATTTATTTATTTATTTATTTATTTATTTATTTATTTATTTATTTATTTATTTATTTATTTATTTATTTATTTATTTATTTATTTATTTATTTATTTATTTATTTATTTATTTATTTATTTATTTATTTATTTATTTATTTATTTATTTATTTATTTATTTATTTATTTATTTATTTATTTATTTATTTATTTATTTATTTATTTATTTATTTATTTATTTATTTATTTATTTATTTATTTATTTATTTATTTATTTATTTATTTATTTATTTATTTATTTATTTATTTATTTATTTATTTATTTATTTATTTATTTATTTATTTATTTATTTATTTATTTATTTATTTATTTATTTATTTATTTATTTATTTATTTATTTATTTATTTATTTATTTATTTATTTATTTATTTATTTATTTATTTATTTATTTATTTATTTATTTATTTATTTATTTATTTATTTATTTATTTATTTATTTATTTATTTATTTATTTATTTATTTATTTATTTATTTATTTATTTATTTATTTATTTATTTATTTATTTATTTATTTATTTATTTATTTATTTATTTATTTATTTATTTATTTATTTATTTATTTATTTATTTATTTATTTATTTATTTATTTATTTATTTATTTATTTATTTATTTATTTATTTATTTATTTATTTATTTATTTATTTATTTATTTATTTATTTATTTATTTATTTATTTATTTATTTATTTATTTATTTATTTATTTATTTATTTATTTATTTATTTATTTATTTATTTATTTATTTATTTATTTATTTATTTATTTATTTATTTATTTATTTATTTATTTATTTATTTATTTATTTATTTATTTATTTATTTATTTATTTATTTATTTATTTATTTATTTATTTATTTATTTATTTATTTATTTATTTATTTATTTATTTATTTATTTATTTATTTATTTATTTATTTATTTATTTATTTATTTATTTATTTATTTATTTATTTATTTATTTATTTATTTATTTATTTATTTATTTATTTATTTATTTATTTATTTATTTATTTATTTATTTATTTATTTATTTATTTATTTATTTATTTATTTATTTATTTATTTATTTATTTATTTATTTATTTATTTATTTATTTATTTATTTATTTATTTATTTATTTATTTATTTATTTATTTATTTATTTATTTATTTATTTATTTATTTATTTATTTATTTATTTATTTATTTATTTATTTATTTATTTATTTATTTATTTATTTATTTATTTATTTATTTATTTATTTATTTATTTATTTATTTATTTATTTATTTATTTATTTATTTATTTATTTATTTATTTATTTATTTATTTATTTATTTATTTATTTATTTATTTATTTATTTATTTATTTATTTATTTATTTATTTATTTATTTATTTATTTATTTATTTATTTATTTATTTATTTATTTATTTATTTATTTATTTATTTATTTATTTATTTATTTATTTATTTATTTATTTATTTATTTATTTATTTATTTATTTATTTATTTATTTATTTATTTATTTATTTATTTATTTATTTATTTATTTATTTATTTATTTATTTATTTATTTATTTATTTATTTATTTATTTATTTATTTATTTATTTATTTATTTATTTATTTATTTATTTATTTATTTATTTATTTATTTATTTATTTATTTATTTATTTATTTATTTATTTATTTATTTATTTATTTATTTATTTATTTATTTATTTATTTATTTATTTATTTATTTATTTATTTATTTATTTATTTATTTATTTATTTATTTATTTATTTATTTATTTATTTATTTATTTATTTATTTATTTATTTATTTATTTATTTATTTATTTATTTATTTATTTATTTATTTATTTATTTATTTATTTATTTATTTATTTATTTATTTATTTATTTATTTATTTATTTATTTATTTATTTATTTATTTATTTATTTATTTATTTATTTATTTATTTATTTATTTATTTATTTATTTATTTATTTATTTATTTATTTATTTATTTATTTATTTATTTATTTATTTATTTATTTATTTATTTATTTATTTATTTATTTATTTATTTATTTATTTATTTATTTATTTATTTATTTATTTATTTATTTATTTATTTATTTATTTATTTATTTATTTATTTATTTATTTATTTATTTATTTATTTATTTATTTATTTATTTATTTATTTATTTATTTATTTATTTATTTATTTATTTATTTATTTATTTATTTATTTATTTATTTATTTATTTATTTATTTATTTATTTATTTATTTATTTATTTATTTATTTATTTATTTATTTATTTATTTATTTATTTATTTATTTATTTATTTATTTATTTATTTATTTATTTATTTATTTATTTATTTATTTATTTATTTATTTATTTATTTATTTATTTATTTATTTATTTATTTATTTATTTATTTATTTATTTATTTATTTATTTATTTATTTATTTATTTATTTATTTATTTATTTATTTATTTATTTATTTATTTATTTATTTATTTATTTATTTATTTATTTATTTATTTATTTATTTATTTATTTATTTATTTATTTATTTATTTATTTATTTATTTATTTATTTATTTATTTATTTATTTATTTATTTATTTATTTATTTATTTATTTATTTATTTATTTATTTATTTATTTATTTATTTATTTATTTATTTATTTATTTATTTATTTATTTATTTATTTATTTATTTATTTATTTATTTATTTATTTATTTATTTATTTATTTATTTATTTATTTATTTATTTATTTATTTATTTATTTATTTATTTATTTATTTATTTATTTATTTATTTATTTATTTATTTATTTATTTATTTATTTATTTATTTATTTATTTATTTATTTATTTATTTATTTATTTATTTATTTATTTATTTATTTATTTATTTATTTATTTATTTATTTATTTATTTATTTATTTATTTATTTATTTATTTATTTATTTATTTATTTATTTATTTATTTATTTATTTATTTATTTATTTATTTATTTATTTATTTATTTATTTATTTATTTATTTATTTATTTATTTATTTATTTATTTATTTATTTATTTATTTATTTATTTATTTATTTATTTATTTATTTATTTATTTATTTATTTATTTATTTATTTATTTATTTATTTATTTATTTATTTATTTATTTATTTATTTATTTATTTATTTATTTATTTATTTATTTATTTATTTATTTAATTCATTTTGTAATACAAGCCATCAAGGCCAAAAACATTATGAGTAAATATGAGTAAATATGGTTCCTCAACCATAAAATTTGAGAAAGAATTTATTAATCAAATAATAAGTCCTAGTCAGCAGTAGTCATAAAAATCAAAGTGCCTAGCCCGGCTAGTTTGGCCACAAAAGAACTGGAGAAGTTTTAACTTAAAAAGATTGTTAGAATGAGAGAAAACCCGTAACTCTGACGGTAAACGATTCCAGCTTCGAGCTATTCGTACTAAAAATGATCTTCTAAATACGTTTTTGCAAATTCTTGGGATAGGAATTTGCGGGTTTCTGAACGAGCGACCAAAGCTAAAACCACTATATAAAGAGACTGGTTTAGCAGTCTTTATTATTTTATGGAATGAAATCAAATTCCTAAAATGCACATATCTGTTGAACGTACATCCAAGAAATCTTATGACGTAACTTGACACATGATTTCTTCTAGGAATGTTGTAGACGAACCGGGTTATTGCATTTACTAGCCGCTTTATCCTATTCAGGTGGATACCCACAGTACCAGTAAAAACTTCAAATCCATAGTTAATGTGTGACATAAGTAAGGCATGGCCAATCTTATATTTTATATGGAAAGGTAAGTGCATGTTGCAACCATAAATCCTACGCAACGAAGATACAACTTTACCTGATAACGCATCAATGTGATGTTTGAAAGAAAGTTCACTGTCGATTATTATACCTAGACATTTATGTCGGTCTAGAACCTGCACCCTGTCATGCTGTATAAAAATATCAAACTGTGGAATAACGCGATTTGATGCAGGAAACAAAATGGCTTTGGATTTTTTTTACTATTTTTGGATTTTTTTACTATTTTTGGATTTTCTTATTATTTTTAAGAGGCGTGGATTTTTTAAAAAAATATTTTGGATTTTTTTATTATTTTTAAGAGGCGTGGGTTTTTTAAAAAAAAATTTTGGATTTTTTTATTATTTTTGAAAAGCGTGGATTTTTTTTAAAAAATAATTTTAAAATTGTTTTATTATTTTTAATAGGCGTGGATTTTTAAAAAAATAAATTTGGATTTTTTTTATAATTTTTGAGAGGCGTGGATTTTTCAAAAAATAAATTTGGATTTTTTTTTATTATTTTTGAGAGGCGTGGATTTTTTAAAAAATAATTTTGGATTTTTTTGTTATTTTTGAGGGGCGTGGATTTTTAAAAACTGATTTTGGATTTTTTTTATTATTTTTGAGAGGCGTGGATTTTTTAAAAAATAATTTTGGATTTTTTTGTTATTTTTGAGAGGCGTGGATTTTTTAAAAAATAATTTTGGATTTTTTTTTTATTTTTGAGAGGTGTGGATTTTTCAAAAAACTATTTTGGATTTTTTTTATTATTTTTGAGAGGCGTGGATTTTTTAAAAAATAATTTTGGATTTTTTTTATTATTTTTGAGAGGCGTGGATTTTTTAAAAAATAATTTTGGATTTTTTTTAATATTTTTGAGAGGCGTGGATTTTTTAAAAAATTATTTTGGATTTTTTTTATTATTTTTGAAAGGTGTGGATTTTTTAAAAAATAATTTTGGATTTTTTTATTATTTTTGAGAGGCGTGGATTTTTTAAAAAATAATTTTGGATTTTTTTATTATTTTTGAGAGGCGTGGATTTTTTAAAAAATAATTTTGGATTTTTTTTATTATTTTTGAGAGTCGTGGATTTTTTTAAAAAATAATTTTGGATTTTTTTTTATTATTTTTTAAGGGCGTGGATTTTTTATAAAAAAATAATTTTTGATTTTTTTTTATTATTTTTGAGAGGCGTGGATTTTTTAAAAAATAATTTTGGATTTTTCTATTATTTTTGAGATTTTTTTATTATTTTTGAGAGAGAGAAGCAAACGCAAAAACAACTCAGTGGGCGCACTCACTATACCCAGGTCAGGCAATGTTTCCTTACTGAGAGCAAGTGAGCGAAAACTTCAATGTAAAATGCTCACTTGCTCTCAGCAAGCGCACATTGCCTATCCATGCACTATACTGTCTTTGCAAAGAAGCGCGTCCCTGTTGTAGACCAAGCCAGCCTAACTGGCTGGTGGTCTTCCTGTCAGCATTGCTTTGTGTATGTTCCAAAAGTTTATTTTCGTTTCCACGTTTTTTTAATTTTTTTTTTTTTTTTTCTTACAAATTCCTTTGTTGCCCAAAGAATTACAACAATTAAATTGACGATTTTTTGCTCTACATTTTTTTTCGCACAACCACCACAGCCGGGACCATTCATTCACAAAAAATATACGAAATAATCACCTCCATGGGCAGGGTGGTGGCTGGTTGGCTGCATGGGTGGTAGTATTTAGTTGCTGCTTCCGTTAAATTGCTGCTGAGCGTTGATTCTGCTGTTGCATTGCCCAACACGACGGCAGTAGTTGTCAACATCGCCAGCTTGTTGCTGCTAATGCGTGGCGCTAACTGAGGTTATTGCACCAACAAGTAGCACTCATGGATTTAGTTTACAAAATGCCCTCTTAGGTGGTGAATGGAACTGGGAGATAGGTGGGTGGCAAGTGGTTAAGGTAGGTTTGTGGGAGGCGGTATTTTGATAAGTTTTTTGTTGTTGTTGGTTTTGTAGGGTCTTTATAGCTGTTTTAAGCCTCGACGGTTTCTTTTATTTATTGCGAAACATTTTGTTGCCTCTGTTGCAGAAATGTCTTGCTCTGCACGTCGAACGCAATTCTATTGTCTGTCTGCCAAGTTTTGAATTAGTTTTTTTTTTCTACTATTTTTTTTTTTTTTTTTGTTCGTTTTGTAGTTATTAAATATTTCTATGCAACAGCGTTGTTGTCTACATTTTAAACAAACAAATGTAATAATGAATGAATCTGAGCCGGAGCGGAGCAGAGATGAGAGAGGTGTGATTTTAGTGTCATATCGTGGCCATATTCTACATGCAACAACGCCATGTGTAAATGCACAGACAGACACCTTCTGTTTGGTTGTTGTATATTTTTTTATCTGCTAACTGACTGAAAAATCAGGTTAATTGCTTTGGCTCTCTATGTAAATGTCGGCAATAAATTGCGATAGCTTGTAGATAGATATTTAAAGTGTGAACATGAGGATATACATAGGTGAGGAAGATACAAAAGTATTCAATGAAAGCAAGAATTTCCTGGTAAACATTTAGATAGACACAAGTTTGTTTAACAAGGAGGATGGGCCGAGATATGGATATGCCAGGATAATAATCCTTATGATAACTTCATCTTTCCAATTTGGCACTGTGCAAGCTCTTGAGCAACCAGATGAGAAAAATCAAAAAACAAAAAAAATTGCCGGAGCGCTTTTTAAATAAATCGCGATTCAAGTTGTCATGTTTAGGGGTGTTTTAGGTTTTCACGATTTTGCATGGAAACCGCAAGTCCTATCGAAATGGGACTAAATAAAATGTTGCAGCTATGAAAATTCTCTACATGATTGGGACGTTTTTGCGTCAAGAGCACCGTGCTTGGTAATAAGAAAAGAGTTCTCTTCTCAGGCGCTGAAATAAAAGGGGGTGGTGGACTCTTTGATATAAGAGTTGCCTCTTCTTGTTCCTTCGTGGGAACTACATAGTTTTTTTAATCGAAATCGTCAGGAAAAAATCAAAGATCCATCACAGACAATTCGCGTTTAGATTCTAAATTGTCGGAGAGTTGTAACGTCGAAAATAAATATACTGTCATACCTTAAAGGAGTCCAAATGATGCCACGAATGGGAAAAATGACTTTTAAATTAGACAAAAATATTCAAAAAAATTGTGGCCTTCTGAAATATCTACACTTCTTCCTATATGCCGATACAGATTGTGTATTTGGTACTTATTTTTTTTCTCAGCAATAAACTGACGTCATTATTTATTAGACAGCACATAGCACATGGTGTTGATGGGAATAGTGGCTAAAAATGTAAAAAAAAACAGCAACAACAACGAATACTTAATGAGAAAAATATACTTCAACCAAACTTATTCGAATAGTGAAACACACTGAAAATAGTTAGGCATACGAGGATTGTATGGAAATTGTAGACAGTAACACTTCTGGGCAAAAAAAAAAAACAAGGAAGGTCAGAGGCTGCTAATAGCAGATTCCAAATCACTTGCAGATATTTTGTTTAAGTAATAACATACATTAGAATTCGGCTTCGATCAGAATTGTCTAAACCCAATAATAAAAACTAATTAAAAAAATTAAGTTACAGTGTTTTATGTATAAATGCACAAAAAAAAACTAGAAAATAATTTTTATCTTAGCCACAATAAGTATGTATATCACTGTGCTCTTGAAGCAACTTTAAATGGAAGGTGCTTACAACTGGGAAGTTTCTTCGGATTCTGAAACTACAACGTTCATAGATGAAAAAAATCAAAAAATAAAAAAAAATCGCCGTAGCGCTTTTTAAATAAATCGCGAGTTGACATTGTTAGTGGTTTTTTAGATTTTCACGATTTTGCTTGGAAATCGCATGTCTTATCGAAATGTGACTAAAGAAAATGTTGAAGCTATGAAAATTCTCTACAAGATTGTCCTTTATGATAATTTCGTAGGTTTTACCCTTATCGAGATATTGAAGTTCAATTGGTGTGATGTCATGGGCTAAAAGAAAAATTATTTTCAAATTTTTTTAATTATTTTTTTTATTTTTAATTTTTTAATAAATATTTTTTTATACCCTCAGCATTTATGCTAACGAGGGTATATACACTTTCATACGGGCAAAATGTGCCACATCGAAATAATGATTTTAGACCCCAAGTTACAGACAATTTGGAGTTGATTTAGCCATGTCCGTCCGTCTGGCTGGCTGGAGCGCACGATAACTCTCGAACGGAGCAACCGATTCTGTCCAAAATTTGGCTTTCGTAAAATATTGTCCAAACTTAGTTTAAGTTCGAAGATGGGCTATATCGGTCCACTCCTTCCAGTACCTCCCCCACAAAAGTTCGGAAAATTTGTGCGCATGCGATAACTCTTGAAGGAAGTAACCGATTTTATCCATACTTTGCACATCGTGAAATTTCTACCAGACTTACATGAGGATCCAATATGGACTCAATCGGTCCACTCCTTCTGGTACCTCCCACACAAAATTTCGAATAAGTTCAGTTTAGGACCAGTTCTCGAGTCGCTTCGATTTGTGTTGCAACAACTTGTTTTCACTGCCCCACATACGACGGTACAAGTTTCCGCAGAGGCAAGTCCATACTTCCTTACAAAATAGCCTGAAAGGTGAAAAAAAAACACCTGGGATACAGTGTGTAGTAGTTGGAGCGCAAGATAAATCTCGAACGGATCTGCCGATTCGGTCCAAAATTTGGCTTTCGTAATATTTTGTCCAAGCATAGTTTAAGTTCGAAGATAAGCCATATCGATCCACTCCTCCCGGTACCTACCCCACAAATGTTCAAAAATGTTCGGAAAATTTGTGGGCGCAATAACTCTTGAAGGGAGTCACCGATTTGGTTCATACTTTACACATCCAAGTATATCTACCAGATATAGATCAGGTTTGAATATGGACTATATTTGCCCACTCCTTCGGGTACCTATCACACAAAATTTCGGATAAGTTCACTTTAATACCTGCTTACGAATCGCTTTGATTTTTGTTGAATCTACTTGCATTCGCTACCTCAATTCGACGGTAAAAGTTTTTTAGGGGCAAGTCTATACTTCTTGAGAAAACAGCCCCAAAGGTGTAAAAACCCCTATGACACCATATGTAGTTGCTAGAGAGCACGATAACTCTCGGGTCAACTAATTTTGTATGTCCAAATTTAGTTAAGCTTCTAAAATGGCCCATATCGGTCCTCTCCTTAGGATACCTCCCCCACAAAAGTTCAACATTTGTGTCCAAGTGCAGTTTAGGGTCTGTTCGAAAATCCTTTGGAAATGCATACCGATGCTGTTCGTTATGGTCCTGTTTACAGCGATATTATGTTTTCCGTGGACAAGTGCATGCTTCCTGACATACTGGTCCAAAAGTTATACGATGACCCACTGAAATGACTAGTGAACGCGATATCTATCGAAAAGATATGATTCCCAAAATAAGATCCACTTCGATAATGAACTATGTCGGTCAATTTCTTTAAGTACCTCCCCCGCAACACTTTTGAACTTTAATCCTAACCCACATTTTTGTCGGCAAGTTCAAATGTCCAAAAAGTGTCTCAATTCATATGGGCTGAGGGTATATCTCTGTCGGCAAAGTCGACTGATACTTTCTTACTTGTTTTACTCCAAACAACCTCCTTCCAATTTCCGAACAACCTACACCGAACCTATGAACAAACTCCTCCGAATTTCCAAACAACCTCCTCCGAACTCCTCCCTCCCAACTTGCCCTTTCGATCCCTCAACGAAAGGAACCCCATAATCAAATTACAGCCAATTTAGGGCGAAAACGTAAATACAAATTTCAAAAACCTGACATCGGGTCGTAACGCTATATGGGGGCTATACCAAAACCTGGATCTATGTCCACAATTTTTGGTGGGGAAGTTTCTGTACCATTGTCAACTCCAAATGTCAAGTTACAACCAATTCGAGCTAAAAATGAAGAAAGAATCCTCACTGGTCCGCATGATAACTTTCGAACGAATCAACTGATTCGGTACAAGCTTTACAAGAAATTCTAAATATATTCAGATTTTGGAAAAAAATATTTTATAGAACCACTACGAAAGCTGCTAAAGGGTAATTACTTTGGGGGCCACCCACCAAACAATAGGAAGGGGTTCGTCGACGTAATATTTTTTTCCTGGATAGGGCATCGAATGTCCATCTAGCCTATGTCTTTTAAGAAATTCTAAATATATTCAGATTTTGGAAAAAAAATTATTTTATACGCCCACTAAGAAAGCTGCTAAAGGGTAATTACTTTGGGCCCCCACCAAATAGTGGGGAGGGGTCTTCGACAGAATATTTATTTTTTTTTTTTTTTTTGACAGTGCATCGAATGTCCATTTAGGCTATGTCTTTTAAGAAATTCTAAATATATTCAGATTTTGGAACAAAAATTTTTTATATGCCCACTACGAAAGCTGCCAAAGGGTAATTACTTTGTGGCTCCCCACCAAACAATGGGGAGGGGTTCGTCGACGGAATATTTTTTTTGTCTTTTCAGAAATTCTAAATATTTTCAGATTTTGGAAAAAAAAAAATATTTTATATACCCACTACGAAAGCTGCTAAAGGGTAATTACTTTGGGACCACCCACCAAACAATGGGCATCGTAAGTCCATCAAGCCCATGTCTTTCAAGAAATTCTATACATTTTCAGATTTTGGAAAAAATATTTTATATAACCACTACGAAAGCTGCTAAAATGTAATTACTTTGGGACCACACACCAAACAACTACAAAAATGTACCTAAGATTTCAATAAACAACTTTCTAGAACATGAAAAGATTCTAGGTACGGTCTTTCATCCTGTATCCTTAATTTCGGCAGTTCGGTATCTGTGGACCGGAATCGAAGAAAAAAGTATAAAAATCGAATATTTTCAAAAATTTTTGTCTAGTTTCACTTTTAAGAACCGGTCATAGCCATTTCGTATGTTCCAGAAAGTTGTTTGCTGATATCTTAGCTACATTATTGTGGCCCATTGTTTTCTTGAATTTTGAACGGTTTATTATCTATGGAGCAGGGACCGAGAAAAGAGATTTGCATTTGATTTGCTATTTTGACCATTAAGAACCGTTTCTACAGAGTTCGTATATTCTAGAAAGTTGTTTACTAAGATCTAAGGTAAATTTTTCTAGTTGGTTGTTTGCTTCAATTTTGATCGGTTTGAAAGCTGTAGACCAAAATCCGAGAAAGAAATTAATAGGGAAATTTGACTTTGACGATTTTGAGGTTGAAGGTGAGGTTGAATGGATTTTATGTGTTCACAATTATTATTCTTTAAGGCATGAACTACAACTTTTCTTCTACGAGTAACCCCAAATTCTTAGCGGTTTAGAAGGTATGTGCCTGACAAAATGATCCCTTTTGATATCAAGGCCTCAGGTCTTTGGTGGCCCATAACCGCGAAGGTTGAAGTGATACGGAAAAACGCCGGGACAAGTATCTTCTTATTTTTGGTTTTCTATCACGCTGCGGTGTCAAAATATGGTTAAGGATTTTCGTGTCGCACAGTGTTATTTTCAAAAAAAAAATCTTTTAAGTTTGCTCTTTAAAACAAAAACTAATTAAGGGGTTACCCTAGTTGTGCAGGCCAAAAACACATTTTTCAAAGTTTTTTGTTGAAGAAGTTATTGAATAATAACTTCGGTGGAGAATATCCACAAACAAAAACCAGTAGGAAGAGACCAAAGTCGGGCGGGGCCGACTATGTAATACCCTACACCAGTCGAAATATGTAAAAATGGAATAATTAGTATACATCCCAATACGCAAATTGGAGCCATATTTGGGGAAAATCGTTAAAATACCTAAAATCGGGAGGTACCGTTATATGGGGGCTACAAAAAGACATGGACCTATCTTAACAATTTTAAGTGGCGAAATTTCGTGGCCACTGGGAACCACATATGTAAAATTTCAGCTAGTTCAAGCAAAAAATGTGGCTAAGATCCCTAAAATACCTTAAATCGGGAGGTATCGTTGTATGGGGACTATACCGAACCGTGGACCTATCTTGACAATTTTTAGTGGAGCAATTTCGCGGCCATTTAGAACCTCAAATGTAAAATTTCAGCTAGTTTGGGCAAAAAATGTGGCTAAGATCCACAAAATCCCTTAAATCGGGAGGTATCGTTATATGGGGACTATACCGAACCGTGGACCTATCTTGACAATTTTTAGTGGAGCAATTTCGCGGCCATTGGGAACCTCAAATGTAAAATTTCAGCTGGTTTGGGCAACAAATGCGGCTAAGATCCTTAAAATACCTTAAATCGGGAGGTACCGTTATATGGGGGCTATACCAAAACTTGGACCGATATAGCCCATCTTCGAACTTGATCTTCCGACGGCTAAAAAAATGGTATTCCCCAATTTTCAGCGAAATCGGTCAACAAATGCGACTTGTATGTTGCGAACGGACGGACGGACGGACGGACATGCATAAATCAGAAAGCGATTCTATGTATATCCCTAGAAGGAACTATGGGTCTATCTCGCTTCCTTTTGTATGTTACATACAAATGCACTAACACATAATACCCCTTACCACATAGTGGTGTAGGGTATAAAAACAAGGGAACTGATGAGATCCTGTGGCGAGGATCGAAACTAGTCTTCCCTGCCTTACCCCTTGGCGAACAATGCCAAACCTTCTTCACTAATAAATTAGTTGTTTTGAATTTGAAAACAACAACAATGGGATTAAACCAGACCATTTTGGAAAATCAAAATTGTAACAGCATCCCAATAAAAACCTCCACCAATGTTCGAAACTACCAATATTGCGTAGTCTTGTGGGAAATGGCTACCTGCGAAACCCTTTTTTAAAAGCGTTTTGCGGTGTCAATGATAGCTCGAAAACGGATGGGCCGATCTTCGTATAATTTTGTGGGCGATTCAAGAACCTAATAATCTTGTCTTTAAGCGAAACAGAACTTTAAACAAATTGTGAGCTGTCAAAGTCAAAATTTCTAATTTTAACGAAAAAAATTGACAGATTTTTGTCCAAAATTCGGACAAAAAATTTAAAAAATCTGTTTCGCATAAAGACATGCTTTTTATGTATATAATAAGCTCACCAAACTATATGAAGATCGGTCAATTCATTTTTGAGCTATCGTTGGCACCGACTTCAAAAATGTCATCTCGAGAAACACGCCTTTCAAGTTTCCAGGCTCCATACAAACCACAATAAATTGTTCCCTTTCAATGCTCATATCTCAGAAATTTTGCTTCGATCGTGTTGAAATTCTTTGCGGCATACTCTAAACTACCTGTACTTCAAAATAAGCCAATAATATTTTTTTTCGATTTTTTGAAAGTGACAGGTAGAGGCAACCCCTTAAAGTACGTAAATGTAGCAAAATGAACTAAACAATTCACTTAAATTAAATATCATTATGAAGTTTGTTGGAACAACAACAGCAACTCATTATTCTCATCATTATGTGGTTTGTTAATTTTTGAGATACAGTCCATAAAAACCATGCTTATGGAGCTTAGCTTTAATGCCAGATGTTTTTTTGTTTTCTCTTTTACCAAATTTATGCGTTGGCGGTTTGGTTTCTATCATTATCGTTTTTGTGAATTTTTCTCCAATTCAATGTTCTTTTTACCTCTCAAAAGTTTTGATAGAATTTCAACACCTCTCCACAAAAAAAATACTTGGCTGTGTGTTTGCTGAATTAATGATGATGCTACGCCTGCCCCACCTTAGTATTAATTGAGCGCAGAATCAGGGATGCCAGATAAGTTTGGTCGAAAATCGGCACTTTTCGGGTGCCAAAATCGGCAAAATCGGCAAAAAATTTTCAAAATCGGCAAAAAATCGGCAAATTAAAAAACATTTATTTCAGTTCAAATTATCGCTTTATTTAATAAGCATAAGTTTAAAAAATAACATTTTAAGTACAAAAAACAATTAACAATTCATAAACCAAGCCAATAATTCAAAATATGTATGAAAATAAATGGTTTTACTATATGCATATGTAGTATATATTTATAAGTACGTGTATATATGAGATCAATATATTTTCAATTCAGTCAAGCTAAACAAAACGTATACAAATATTGTCTTAAGAGGATAATTAATAAGGTGATTGTTTTTATACCCTCAGCATTTTTGTTAACGAGGGTATATAAACTTTCATACGGGCAAAATGTGCCTCATCGAAATAATGGTACTTGGGGTCTAAGTATGTTTGGACGAAATGTGTTTCAGACAATTTGGAGTCGCCCGTCTGTCTGTCTGGCTGACTGGTGCGCACGATAACTCTCGAACGGATGAGCCGATTTTTTCCAAAGTTTGGCTTTCGTAATATTTTGTCCAAACTTAGTTTAGGTTCGAAGATGGGCATTATCGGTCAACTCCTTCAGGTACCTCTCCTACAAAAGTTCGAAAATGTTCGGAACATTTGTGCGTACGATAACCCTTGAAGGGAGTAACCTATTTGGTCCATACTTTGCACATCGTGAAATGTCTACCAGACTTAGATGAGGTTCCAATACGCACTCAATCGGTCCACTCCTTCGGGAACCTTCCACACAAAATTTCGGATAAGTTCAGTTTAGGGCTTGCTCTCGAATCGCTTTGGTTTTTGTTGCAACAATTTGTATACACTGCCTCCATTATGACGGTAAAAGCTTTTTCAGGGGCATGTCCATACTTCATGAGAATATAGCCCGAGAGGTGTAAAACCCCCTATGGCACCAAATGTAGTGGCTGTAGAGCACGATAATTCTCGAACTGATCAACCGATTCAAAAAGTTATACGATGACCCACTGAAATGACTAGTGGGCGCGATATCTATCGAAAAGATATAACTCTCATGTCGGTCCATTCCTTTAAGTACCACCTCCACAACACTTTTGAATTTAAATTTTAATCCACATTTTTCGGCAAGTTCAAATGTCTAAAAATGGCCACAAAATTCTGAAAATACCTTAGAAACATTCGATCTGTCCGAAGAAGAAAGTTTCAATTCACATAGGCTGAGGGTATACCTCTGTCAGCAAAGCCGACTGACACTTTCTTACTAGTTGTATTGGAATTTTGAAATTTTGGTTTACAATTAAATTCAATTTCTATAATAAATATTTTGTAATAAATATTTGTAACAAATCATTTTTAATGACAACATTATAACAGTTACCCCCATTATTACAAGTCTTCTTTTATTATAGTTTGGATTTACCGAACAGATTTATAGCAACTATTGAAGGGAGTGGGCCGAATTGGTCCATACTTTACACATCCTAATATATCTACCAGATATAGATCAGGTTCAAATATGGACTATATTTGTCCACTCCATCCGGTACCTCCCACACAAAATTTCGGATAAGTTCACTTTAAAACCTGGTATCGAATCACTTTGATTTTTGTTGAAGCAACTTGCATTCGCTGCCTAAATTACGATGATAGCAGTTTTTTCAGGGGCAAGTCCATACTTCTTGAGCAAACAGCCCGAAGGGTGTAAAAACCCCATAGGTACCATATGTACTGGCTAGAGATCCACTTCCATAATGGTCAATGTCGATCCATTTCTTTTAGTATCTCCTATGCAAAACTTTTGATCTTTAATCCTAATCAACATTTTTGTCGTTTCAATTTGGACAAAATAGGAAATAATGGTTCAGAATTTGCACATATTAATTCACACACTGTTTTCCAAAATTTTAGCAACTATACGTTTTTATCTTTAAACAAATTTCTGAAATTTAAACGTGAAAGTTCGCGTGATACTTGTTTTTCGTTTATGTTTATAAAGCTTTCGTATTCCTTTATAATGTCGAAAAATGAATCTTCTATGCCATTTATAATAAAACATTGATTTACTGAAGCTAGGCACTTAAGTTTATTTTCTAAATTAAACCGCTTCAAAATCTGACAACAAAGTTCAATGTAAATGTTTGTGCAGTTTTTAATTATTTCCACTAAACCAATTTTCGACAATTTCGTTTTTTGAACAATTTCCTTGGCGTATATACTGAAGTACACGTTTTGGTAATCAAGAAAATTCAAACCGTTTTTATAATATGTTAAAAAAATTTATTATTATTAATCAAACTACTCTTGACGATATAGTTGTCATTGTTATTGTACCAAATTAGTTCTAGCAACCACAATTTTCATACAAAACGGAAATTTTATGTGAACAAGTTGCCTTAACTAAAAATCGGCATTTTAGGGGTAAAAATCGGCAAATCGGCATTTATATTTTTTTGGACTAAAAATCGGCAAAATGCCGATAAATCGGCAAATCTGGCATCACTGCGCAGAATAGATTATTCTCAGTCTACACCAGGGCTGCTCATTTCTTCACGGTAGCGTAAATTGAGAGTAAGCATCAGTCGTTGTTTGGCCTGCAACGGAGAAACACATCTTCAATATGAGCACCTCTGGTCTACACCACTGTACATCTTTGCTCTCTTCTAACAGAATTTGCTCAAGCAACACTATTTTCAAGCCCAACATCTTCTCCTCCATTCCACCACATATATTCAATAGCAAACTTGCAGATACGAATTTCAACACTATTTCTTCTATTGACCACAACAAATCACACCTCAACTCTCAAATAAACATTGAGAAGATACTCCTCTCTATATCTCTCAATCTTCTTCAGATACATTTGTTTTCATTTCTATTTTTTTTTTTGTTTTTTTTGTGTTCGAGGGCAGGCATCATTAGAAAAGTTACCAAAGGAGAAAAAACCTGTTCGTTTCTTGGAATGTGTCTTGTGTTTTCCCCGTTTTTACCTATTCCTCATTCTGTTATTGTCTTCCACAACAAAAGTGTCTTGTTGTGTGAATTTGTTTTGTTTCTACCTCAATGATTTTATGACAGGCACGACGAAGAAGAAGAAAGCAAAGCAAAACATCATCATCGTCACACGAAAGGAAGTAATGCGAGGAAGCTGTGTGCAGTGCAATGTTATGGCAATGTTTATGGGTAATAAAATTTCTTCGTACACACACCAAATGACTTCTTCCACTCTTCTATCTCTTTCACTCCCCCTCCTCATCATGTAATTGTTGCAACACTTAACTACAGCGTAATTTTACCCTAGATTAGTGCAAGTGTTTGAAAACCACTTTTAAAAACAACAACTTGTTAACCCTTTCGGGGATTCTATGCCATATGGCATAACCAATTTTTGAAGGCCGTTTTAAGGCAAAATACTTATGGGCACTCCTTTTTTAATAATTTTGTATTTTTCCCTGAAGTGTTATCTAAAAATAATTCGACAAAAATTTTTGATTGGTGGACCCTATACATTGTTATGTCTCAAAGAGCAAGCGCTCCTCGTTCGATTTAAAATTTGCATGAAAATACCATCTTATAATTTTATATATTTTATTAACAAAAATATTTTTTTTGTTAACTTTTTGTATTTAATTTAGTAGATAATCGTTGCCTTAATAATTAAAACGAAAAAAATATCCGAAATATAGTTCAATGGAGCTGCCAGATTTTTTATATTTCATACTATGCCATATGGCATAGATTTTTCCCAACGGAAATGTTTCACTTTGTTTGACTCCCAGATCTTCTATTGTAAAACCCCTAGATCTTCTATAAGAAGACCTCCAGATCTTGTATAAATAGACCTCCAGGTCTTCTATAAGAAGAACTTCAGATCTTGTATAAGTAGACTTCCAGGTCTTCTATACGAAGACCTCCAGGTCTTCTATACGAAGACTTCCAGGTCTTCTGTAAGGAAACCTCCAGATCCACCATAGGAAAACCTCCAGATGATGTATAACAACTCTTGCAGATTTTCTAAAATAAATCCTCCAGATATTATATAAGATGGCCCCACGTCTTCTACAAGCTGACCTTCTATAGGATGACATTCAGGTGTTCTATAAGAAGTCCTTCAGATCTGCTATATGAAGACATTCAGGTCTTCTATAAGAAGTCCTCCAGTTTTTCTATAAGAAGGCCTCAAATTTTCCATAAGAAGACCCTATCTTTTCTATAAGAAGACCCTAGGTTTTCTATAAAAGACCCTAGGTCTTCTATAAAAGGCTTTAAATGTTCTAAAAGAAGACCGCCAGATATTCTATAAGAAGACCTTTTATGTGAAGACCTCCAAATCTTCTAATAGTAGACCTCCAGATATTCTATGACAAACCTTCATGTCTTCTATAAGTAGACCTCCTGGTCTTCAATGAGAAGATCTTATGCTTTTCTATAAGAAGGGCCCTGCTCTTCTATGAGAAGACCATCTGGTTTTTTATAAGAAGGTCTCCTGCTCTTCTGTGAGAAGACCTCCTGTTCTTATATAAGAAGACCTCCTTCTCTTCTATAAGAATACCTCCTGTCCTTCTATATGTAAACGTCCTTCTCTTCTACGAGAAGACGTCCAGCAGACCTCCTGCTCTTGTATAAGAAGACCTCCTTCTCTTCTATAAGAATACCTCCCGCCTTCTATATGCAAACGTCCTGCTCTTCTATGAAAAGACGTCCTGCTCTTATAAAAGAAGACCTCCTTCTCTTCTATAAGAATACCTCCCGCCTTCTATATGCAAACGCCCTGCTCTTCTATGAAAAGACGTCCTGCTCTTCTATCAGAAGACGTCCTGCTCTTCTATGTAAAGACGTCCTGCTCTTCAAGAAGAGGACCTCCTGCTCTTCAAGGAGAGGACCTACTGCTCTTCTATAAGAAGACCTCTTGCTCTACTATAAGAAGACCTCCTGCTCTTCTATAAGAAGGCCTCCTGCCCTGCTATATGCAAACGTCCTGCTCTTCTATGTGAAAACATCCTGTCCTTCTATGAGACGACCTTTTGCTCTTCCAGGAGAAGATATCCTGCCCTTCTATGAGAGGACCTTCTGCTCTTTTATGAGAAGACGTCCTGCTCTTCTATAAGAAGACCTCTTCCTCTTCTATAAGATGAAATTTAATTAAAAACTTGAATATTTTAGTTTTGTTTTTTTTTTCCTTTAAATACATTCTATGCCATATGGCATAGTGTCCAAAAACCACTTTTCCAAACAAAATGTTAAAAAATTAGTTTTGATTATTCATATAGTGGGCTTAAGTATATATAAAATTGGAAAAATATATTTTTCAGATCAAAAACAAAAAAGAAGCACCGAAAGGGTTAATGGCTGGGCTGATGCATTGCAGTTGATGTTATAATTGGGAAATTTTTATCTGCAACCTGTGCCGTCGCCACAACACCACCACCTGTCAGAGTTTTCCCAAAAAAGGGAAAACATTTTTGTTAAAAGGTTGGTGGGTGGGTGCTAATTTAATTAACATGAAAAATAAAGAAAATTCATTGGTGAATTATTGAAAAAATACGGCATATGTTGGCGATTTGGTCTTTATGGTCTGTTTCACTAAGACGATTCGGATACAAATTCGTTCGAACCACTACCAAACTTCTGTTTTTATACTCTACACCACTATGTGGGGAGGGTGCACAATGGTGCCTCAGTGGACAAAAATAAAAAATGTGTTGTCGTTTTTTATAATTTTATGGTTTTATTTTATTGAGAACACTTCAAATAGGACAATCGTGAAAGAATTTTGTCGATGTATTGTGTTACTACAAAGTTATAGCTCCTCAAACATAGAAAATTTTAGGTAGCTTATATTGCAAATTATATAAAAAGGACCACCGTTAGTTTCAATTAATTTTATTTCAAATTTAAAACAACTATGTGGCATGTCCAGGCAGGTTGTTAATGAGGGAATAATAAAAACGAAAATACCGTTATATACTAATCTGAACAAAGTTTTGTTCAAATCGGTAAAATTTAGCAGTGACTTTAGAAAATATCGCAAATTGAATTTGAAGGCTATTAAATTAAAAATGACTGAGTTATAGCAAAATTGGAGAATGATATATAAGGACTATATCAACATCTGAACCGATTTAAAATCGAGAAAACTGTTCAACGACCTAAGAAAACATCCCGTATTAAATTTGAAGGATATTCACTCAAAATTGACCAATTTTGTTTGCAAAATCCGGAAAAGATATATGGAGGCTATATCCAAATCTGAACCGATTTTTATCAAAATCGTTTAAACTTATTAGGGGCCTATGAAAATGTCAGATACTTTATTTGAAGGCTATTAGCATAAAATTGATCGAGTAATAGCTATATCGGGGAAAGATATATATTGGGGGCTATATCCAAATCTGAACCGATATGGACCAAAGTCGGTATTTTTTATGTCCTCATAAGTACTTGTACAAAAATTCAACCGCTTCTATTTTTGTCCACATTTACAAGGAAACGGCGCCACTGTGGGGTGGCATTATAATCTGGTTTTGGCCAATAAGTTTGTAACGCATCGAAATAATGGTTGTAGACCCATACTTTTATATATGCCAAAATGAATGTCTCGACAAGATGAGTCTATTTGAACGGATCGTCACCAAATTTTGCGTGTTGATGAGGGTCCCGGAGGGGAAGAAGCCTATTGATTTTTATGATGGTCGGATAATATTCAGGGGTCGGAATGGACAAAAAACTTATTTGGAGAAAAAGTCATCATTTCCAAAGCGAATATATCTCAGCTTCTATAAGGGGTATACCAAAACCAATGAAAGTAAAAAATATCACCTTTCTAACGATGTAAAGTACGGAGATATCACAATAGTCGCATATAACACCCAACTTTTCATTTTTGCAATTTTAATAATAATGACGAATATCACAGCTTTGGTTGGGGACCTTCCAAAAGCAATGTCTGACTATGAAAGTAGAAAATCCCATCTTTGCAACAATGTAAAGCAGGTTGGCGAAGGTGGCCAAATAACGGAGATATCGCAATAGTCGGTAATACATCCCATTTTTTAATTTTTTTGTAATCACCCTACACGTCGCAATTTTGATTGGATAGTTACGAAATTTTGGGTGTTAATGAGGGTCCAACAAAGGAAAAAACCTACTGATTTTGGTAATGGTCGGATATAATTTACGGGTCGGAATTTTAAAAAAACTTATTTGGAGAAAAGGCCAACGTTTTATTTCAAAGCGAATATCTCTCTTCTGTAAGAGGTCATAGGTACTCAAACAACAGAGATATCGCAATAGTCGGTAATGCTTCCCTTTTTCCATTTTTGTGTAATCAAACTACAGGTCGGAGTTTTGATCGGATCCTCACGAAATGTTGGGGGTTGATTGGGGTCTCACAGAGAAAGAAGACTATTGATGGTTGGCGTACATCCCACTTTTCAATTTTTTTATTTAAGTTATACTGACGATGTACTTAAATGCGTTGACCTGTATTAATGAAGACATTCAGAGCAAAGGGGTTAAGCTATCCCAATTTTTATGTTTTGAATTTTACCAGTCAAAAGCACAGTGGTAGTGGTATCACATAGTCGGCCCCGACCCGACTATAACCTTGGCTCAATTGTTTAATATGTTTGGTGATTTCTTCAGATGACTTTGAGTATTTTTATGCCCTACACCAAATTGTGGTAAGGGGTATTATGTATTTGTACATTTGTATGTAACATGCAAAAGGAAACGATCAAAGCACAGGTCGCTTTTATTGTCCGATTAAGGTGAAAATTGGGAAAGATAAATGCTATTGCTTTTGGTGAAAATCGGTTCAGACTTGGATATATCTCCCATATATCTGTTTGCCCGAAAAACTTGTCATAACACAAAAAGCGCAATATATGTGGTCCTTTAAACTCGAGCGAACAAAAACTAGGGTCACATTAAAAACAAAATAATTAATACTGAAAATAACTTATATTATTTGGATTATTTACATTGTATTACGTTATTATTTTGTTGCAAAGCCCGTTGCATCTCCTTGACATTGACTCCACCAATGCCCTGCAGGTTTCCTTTGATATAGAGTACCAAGTATGTTAAACATTTTCCCACAATTCATTTTTATTTCGTGGTTTTTGGCGTCCAGTTTTCTCTTTGAATATTTTCAAAACAAGTTTTAGATCGGATTTAAATCCGACGATTGGGAAGGCCTTGCCATTATATCAACGCCGTTGTGTTTAACCCATTTTTTGGCAATGCCAGAAGTATGTTTCGGGTCATTGTCTTGTTGAAAACCCCATTTCAGCGGCATTTCCCATTCGGCGTAAGGCAGCATTTCAATATTTAGGATATAGCAATACAAATTTTTGTTCATATTTTCCTTTATCAAATATATTGATCCAATACCATACCATAAAAAACATGCCCATACCATAATATTTTCTCCACCATGCTTGAAGGTTTTTCTGGAGTAGCGGGAACATAATTCTTTGTTTTTGGACGTCTAACCCATTGTTTACCGTAACTACCAATCAAATAAATTTTGGATTCATCTAACCATAAGATATTTCGCCATTTTTTCCAGATATTGGTCCTTGCCAACTTATGTGAGATTTGGCGAATTCAATACGATTTTTCCGATGTCTCTTGGTTAATAATGGGACTTTCCTGGACGATCTTTCCAACAAAGCCGTCGTCTAACCGTCCTCTCTGAAATTATTGTTTTTTTCTTTTATTGCGTTGAAAACAAAATTTTGCGATCCGCCAATGGTTTTTGCAATTTCCCGTTGACTTTTGCCTTTATTCTTTAAATTTCTAATTATAGAATGCTCATAAATAAATAAATCATATACATAGTATCATATAGTCTTTAATGCTTTCCTTGCTGCTTTAGAACAGTCTTTTTACATTGATTTTATATTAATTAAATATACCTATAAGACAATAAACATGACTTTAAAAATTAGGGGTCGATCATCGATAACAATTATCGTTGAGTGGCGTTGCCAGTTGTCAAAATTGATCCATGTATGGCAACTCTCAACTGAAGTTGCGAATCCCAGTTGACGAAGCGGCTGTTTTTCAGCAACCACAAATTTTCAGTTGCAGTGAACATTTTCGAAGAAACAAGAAGTAAAATAGAAAGAAAAATAAACATTTTGTTAACAATTATTGATTCTTTGCATCATTAATTAATTTTGTGTATCAATATGGTGAAAATAACGACAAAGCAGCAGTTCGAAATATTAATTGATAAACTGACTGAAAATCCAAACTTAGCCCGAGGAGTTCTGGAGTTTTGGTGAAACCAAAGCCACAGCGGATGAAGCGTGGAGGTCCATTTCGGACAGTTTAAACAGCCATGAACCTCCAACACGAACACCTGAGGAGTGGCAGAGTCTGGATTCACTTTAAAGCAAAGTTGAAAAAGAAAATGCCTCAAAATAAAATAAACTTCAACGACACTGGTGGTGGTCCATCACAATAAGTGAATTTATCGCCTTTGGAGCGGACAGCAGCAAATCTTTTGCAAATGAATTTGGTGACAAATACAGTAGGTTCAGTTTAAGTACAAATGACGAACATCCTCCATCTACATATATAGCCAACTACACCAGGGAATTTCGTTTTTGAATAAAAATGGTTTTTATTTTGCCTTTTTTCCTCCTCTGTCAACTTCGAAACGATCCAATTTTGGCACAATTTGTCCTCTATCAAGTGGACAACTTCCTTCAATACTCTCGACAATGTAGATTGAGCCATGCAATTGTTGAAATCATTACCATGGGACTTTTGGAAACTTCCGTCCTCCAAGAATCGCAACGCTGCACACACTTTTAAAAGTGGGGGTATTACTGTTGATCTGTAACTTACTTTGAAGTCATCCTTTAACGTTTCCACAACGTAAACTACGGCATCCTTTGGCAATCGAAAATACGCCTTAAACCTGAAATAATTTACTGATTATACAGATCTTTCCACATGATCATCAGCTTACAGTGCAGATGGCAATTTCAATGGATTCGACTTGTCCCTCAAATTTCTTCAATAGATGCAATATCCTGTACATTTTCTTCATCATCAAAAAATAATTCCACCGAACTTATCATTTTTTGGGACAGCAAATAAAACTTGACGATCCGAAGATTCAATGGGCAGGTTATATTCCAATCTTAGGTTGTTTTCTAAATTTGCTCGAAAACTCAGCCAAAATATTAAAATATTGTCCAGAATACACAAAAGAGTTATCCAAAGCGCAATTATTTTTAAAATGTTTTTTGTTTTTTTTTTTTTGCGAATAGAGGTCACAAGTTTGAAAAAACACTGATCGATAACATGTTTATCGACCACCCAGTTGAGTTGACATTAATGGTACAACATTTCGTCTCAGTCGCGCAGACAACTGACAACGCAACTCAAGTTTAGTGGCAATACAAGATAGACCCATTAATGTTACAGCAATTTACATCCTTACAATTCCTTAATTGGAAATTTGTTCATAATTCTTGTTTTTATACCCTCAGCCTTTAGGCTATGAAGGGTATATACACTTTCATACGGGCAAAATGTGCCTCATCGAAATAATGGTTTTAGACCCCAAGTATGTTTGGACGAAATGTGTTTCAGACAATTTGGAGTCGATTGAGCAATGTCCGTCCGTCTGTCTGGCTGGAGCGCACGATAACTCTCGAAGGGATGAACCGATTCGGTTCAAATTTTGGCTTTCGTAATATTTTGTCCAAACTTAGTTTAAGTTCGAAGATGAGCTATATCGGTCCACTCCTTCCGGTACCTCCCCCACAAAAGTTCGAAAATGTTCGGAAAATTTGTACGCACGATAACTCTTGAAGGGTGTAACCGATTTGGTCCATACTTTGCCCATCGTGGAGCGTGTACCAGACTTAGATCAGGTTTTAATATGGACTCAATCGGTCCACTCCGTCGAGTACCTCCCACACAAAATTTTGGAAAAGTTCAGTTTAGGAACATCTCTCGAATCGCTTTGATTTTTGTTTTAGCAACTTGTATTCACTGCCCTCCATACGACGGTATAAGTTTCATCAGGGGCAAGTACATACTTCCTGAGAAAATAGCCTGAAAGTTGCAAAAACCCCTATGACGCCGTGTGAGGAGGTTGGAGGGCAAAAAAACTCTCGAACAGGTCTGCCGATTCGGTCCAAAGTTTGGCCTTAGTAATATTTTGTCCAAACATAGTTTAAGTTCGATGATAAGCCATATCGGTCCACTCCTTCAGGTACCTCCCTCACAAAAGTTCAAAAATGTTCGGAAAAATTGTGCGTACGATAACTCTTGAAGAGAGTGGCCGAATTGGTCCATACTTTACACATCCTAATATATCTACCAGATATAGATCAGGTTCAAATATGGACTATATTTGTCCACTCCATCCGGTACCTCCCACTCAAAATTTCGGATACATGTTCACTTTAAGGCCTGCTTTCGAATGGCTTTGATTTTTGTTGAAGCAACTTGCATTGCTACCTCAATTGCGATGGTAAAAGTTGTTTCAGGGGCAAGTTCATACTTCTTGAGCAAACATCCCTGAAGTTCTAAAAAAACCCCTATGGTACCATATGTAATGGCTGGAGATCCATTCTTTTTAGTATCTCCTCCGCAAAACTTTTGATATTAAATCCTAATCAACATTTTTGTCAGTTCAAACGCCCAAAATTCTCAAAACTCCCTAAATACATGCGTTTTAAAATTGTTTCAATATACACAGGCTGAGGGTATATCTCTGTCGGCAAAGCCGACTGATACTTTTTTACTTGTTTAAGATTGCAATTAAAGTTTGAAACTTTTGCTACACACTGTAAATTAGAATCAAATTGTTTCTCATTTTTATTATTACTCACCTTAGAATAAAAGCGCCAAACTAGCCAAAGGCCAAAAAAGAGTTCGTTTGTTTTTTTTTTCTCGACAGTATCTTTTTTTCGTATTCGTGGATTACAAAATATCAAAACATTCGACACAACGACATCACGACACCACCAACAACATTCTTTTCTGTTCTGTTTGTGAAACAAAATTTGGTTTGTTTTATTTTTTTGGTTGGCAGCAGCACATGGAATGTCTGAATGCCTACTTATTTTCGCAGAATTACGACAGATGAATATACAAAAAAAAAAACAACAACAAAAAGACAACACACGGACGACGAAAAATGACATCACGACCAGAAAACTTATACACACCAACAACAACAAGAACCCACTTAGTCAAGCAACCACCATCAAACGGCAGCAAAAATAATAACAACAACCATACCAACACAACTCGTTAAAACATTTGTAGGCAAAACATGGGAGTGCATGCGCCACCAAGTTTTCTTTGCTTGGGCAAAGTAAAAGGGTAAATAAAATATTAAATATTTTAATTTTTATATTAAAAATATAGGTATTACTTTTAATAATTTTTAACAAAAACTTTGGTTTTATAACTTGCTTTGGTTTATGGTTAAAATAATTAAAATGCCTTCGTTAAGGCAAAACACCATTAAAACGAGAGTTATCTGTACTCAGAGAGGCTTAACGTCGTGAAAACACGAAAACACACCACACAGTTGTTGTTTGGTTTGTTTTGCTTGTTGTTGTATTAGTTAGAGTTGAGGTGAGGCCATTGAAATTACCTCATTTTTTGAGAGATGACAAAGCCATGCTCAGGTGAGAATTTATCTGTTTTTTATTATGGGAGAGAGACAAGATACCAACCACTTTATTGGAGTGGTGAAGAGTTCCCATCAAGTGACTAAGAGGGAAGTAGGGGAGTTAAACAACAATAATAACTTCGTTTATTATTTTGTTGTCTTCCTCTTCTTTATGGAAAATTAAAGTCTTGATTTTTAGTTAATTTTAAATGTGGATTATTGTTGTTGTTGCTAACTCTTTTTGTTGGTTTTGTATAATGTGATGGTGATGATGACGAAGTTACTGAGGAATTGTTTTTTTTTTTTCTATTAAAGAATGGTTGGCGGCTTGTTGGGCTTTCTGGATGAATGTTGTTGGTGCTGCCAGCCTGCAGCTACATGATTTGGTTTGTTGGTTTGTTTGAGTTAAAGTCGTGTTTTGTATCTTTTTTTTTTGTAGAGTAGTTGGTTATTATAACAGTAGCGGGTAGAGTAACACCAAAAGAGTACAGTAAAATATTATTTTAGTCTGCTTTTTTTAAATAAATATTTTATTTAGAACGTTGGCGTCCATGAGATAATTTTTCATATTAATTTAAAATTTTATTTATAGAAATTTGTATATTTTTTGTCACCGAAAAAAAATCTACTCGTTTATTTTTCACAATTCATTGAACAACTTTTTTCGTGGTTTGCTTTCATCTCTATTTTCTCATAATTTATTAAATAAATTTTGGGTGCGGCGCGGCCCAATGGCATTGAGCAAACATTTAGCCAGCAGCCGCCACTCATTCACTCATATGATGATTATTTGTTAGTTTAATTAAGACAATTCCAATAAAAATTCGTTTTTATTAATCCGACACAAAAAAATTCCAGCATAGGGCGCAAACAACTCTCCACCAACAACAAAACGACATCAGTATAACAAAAGTATACAACAAATTTTCTCATCGTTGTGTTCACGATTTTTTTTTTCAAACATTTTTCATCTTTTTATGCGTTCACTTAATCCTCCACTTCGCTTATGCTGTGTTTATTAGTGTTGCTTGTTCTTCCTCATTTTTTATTAATAAATTAAAAGAAAGAATGAATAATTTACTTTTTTCTTATACCGATACACTCTGTGCCACACAACTACTATTTCTCGCAGGAACGAAATAAACGAACCAAATCGAATCGAAAAAATCAAACGTACACTAAACAAGAAAGCGCCGCGGCGACAAACATCAAACGCACGTTTAGTTCTCACGTCACAACACACTATTTTATCCGCAATATGCCGTCCAACACAACCAACGCTTTCCAACGTACTTTTCAATTGAACAATTAAAAACGTTTTCAAATGATGTGCCTTTTCAACATTGAATTCAAGTTGCTGTGGTGAATTTTGGGTGGTGTGGTGGGCAAGCTTACTCGCACTCTCTCTCATTGTGGAGAACAGTATTGGTATTTTCTCTCTTGTTGGGGAAATAGTGATGGTAAACAAAGTGGTTGTGTACCATAATTTAGTACTAATTGGGGAACAAGTAAGAACCCAGCAAACCAATCGTACCGACATCTTAATGAAATCGGAACAAAATTCGGACGATACGTCCGATGTCTGATCCGAAATCGTAACGATATCTTAACGAAAGTTGTGTGAAGTGGTTGACATAATTTCGGAACGAAATGTCGGAGCGACATCGTATCGATTTCGATCCGATTTCTTAACGTAACGTGTCGGACATTTGGTTTGCTGGGAAGGTATCAAGCAGCTGTGTGACGGAAATACATATAGTAGTGAATCACAGTCAAAAGCAGTGTCGCCCACTATATTTCCATCAATACTAAAACATGTGCGTATGCATGGGTGAAAAAAACAACAACCACATGATGTTCATTGTTTTTTATGTGCACTTACACTGTACGTGAGAGAGAGAAGCAAATGCAAAAACAACTCAGTGGGCGCCCTCACTATAGAAAGAAGCAAAGAAGCACGACCCTGGTCAAAAGTATCCACTTCCATTTCATTCATTAAAACTGCGATTGCTAAGAGTTAATTAATGATAGCGATTTCATTCTTTTTATATTTTTACATTAGGGTCTTAAATATAATAAAATTAAGGAAATTCGGGTTAATTTAGAAAAAAAATAAGAATTGTTAAACAACATCGATTTCTACCTCACAGTGTATCCACTTTAAAAGTTTTATGAAACAAAAAGGATTTCTTAGGGTTTTAGCACTTGGTATGACATCCTTTGTTATCCTTTATAGCTTTTTGGCAAAGATTTAACTAAATTTTCGGTGCAAGATATCTGCATTTTCCCCCATTCTCCTTGCAAGGCATTTTTCAGGGTTCCCATACTTTAGCTGTTATGACTTCTTATATGTACATATTCCGTGCGGAGTTGTTTTTCTTCACTTTTTTTCTCCTATCGGACGCCTCCCCAGGTGGTGGATAGGGGAATGCTCGTCAGCGATTGCTCACTGAAGGGTACCGCAAAAATAAAATATGCGGGGCGAACCAAAAAAAAGGGGGAAAAGGCAGTGTCTGTTCCCACATTGGGCGACTGCAAACAGCGTCTGTACTCCAGTGGAGCGGCTGAATACGGAGACGGTAAACTCCAAACCCTTTAGAAAGCAACGGGAAACCACTAAAGTAATATCCCATGAAAATCATACAATGAAAATGGAAACACAAAATAACAATCGGCCCTCAGTCTCCGGCCAAACGAGGGTGCTAAGAATCCCCGGAGGTAAAACAAAACTTAACATCGGAACATGGAATGTTCGAAGTCTTTATGAGCTTGGAAAATTGGATAACACCATAAGCGAGATGAAGCGGCTGCAAATAGATATATTGGGTATAAGTGAGACATGGTGGACTGAAAGCTCAGAGTTCTTCTCTGAAAATACAAAGGTTTATCACTCAGGCAATGTTGACGGAATCCACAGAAAGGGCGTTGCTATCTTAGTTAAAAGTAACATTGCACCCAGTGTGACAGGATGCCTCCCGATTTCGGATAGGGTGATGATGATCAAAATATCCGGAAAACCGGTTAACTTGAACGTAATACAAGTGTATGCACCCACATGTGATGGCGACAATCTCGAGGTAGAACAATTTTACAGTGATGTGGAAAAAGTGTTGATAATGACGAAACCCCATGATATCACAATTATACAGGGGGATTTTAATGCGAAAGTTGGAAAGGAAGAAACAACTGATGTTACAGGTAAATTTGGGTTGGGCCAACGTAACGAAAGAGGAGAAAGGCTAATTCAATTTTGTCAAGAACACAAGTTTAAAATTAGTGACACTATGTTCAATCTCCATCCGAGACGATTATATACTTGGAAGTCGCCACAAGACAGCAATAATAATATAGTCAGAAACCAAATCGACTACATAATTATCAATAAGCGATATTCTTCCTGCGTGAGTAGATGCTCCACATATCCCGGTGCTGACGTTCCATCAGATCACACCCTCCTACTTTGTAAAATTGGTATAAAATTGGCTATCACCCGCAGAAGAAACCCCCGGAAGAAAATAGATTTCGAAAAGCTTAGCGACCCCTTTACGAAACAAACAATGAAAGATCAAATAAACGCCAAACTATCCTTCGTTGGGGACAACAATGAACAGCAATGGAACAGTTTAAAAGTATCCATCAACAACGTGTCGAAAGATGTATTAGGTACAACTATAACTAGACGGAAGAAGAACAACTGGATAACAGAAGAAATACGTGCACTTCGAGAAGAACGAAGCAAATACAGAAATAATAACTATGAAAAATATTGGGAATTGAATCAAGAAATTAAAACCGCAATTCGTGCCGCGAAAAATGCACAAATAAACAGAGAATGTCAGGAAATTGAAAGATTACAACTTCTCCATGACGATTTCAATCTCCACAAAAAAATGAAAGAGGCATCCGGTATATATGCAAAAAGAACTTCCGCGTTTATTTGCGACGATAATAATGTAGCTCACTACGAACGTGAGGATAAGAGTAAACTATGGGAGAGATATATCAGAAATTTATTTACTGACGAGAGTCGAACCCAGTTCCTAACCAATACACACCAAATCGGTATTCCAGGAAGACTAATCAACGAGGAAGAATTGGAATCGGCAATAAAATCTATGAAAGACAAAAAGGCACCGGGGCCAGATGATATACCTGTCGAAGTACTCAAATTAATAGAAGGAAACAATAAACAACTATTATTGGGGTTGTTTAACCAAATTTATATTACCGGGGAATATCCGCAAGATTGGCTCCAATCAACATTTATACCTATACCCAAGAAAAATAATGCGAATACGTGTGGTGACTTCAGGTTAATTAGTTTAATGAGCCATGCCCTGAAAATATTTCTAAAAATAATACACAGACGAATATACCCACTATGTGAGGCACACATGGGGCAGACGCAATTTGGATTCAATGAAGGTATGGGAACGCGAGAAGCACTACTTGGACTTAACGTATTAATACAAAAATGTCGAGAAGTTCAAAAAGACGTATATATTTGCTTCGTGGATTATGAGAAAGCATTTGATACGGTGAAACATGATAAACTGATGAATATCTTGACTTCTATTGGGCTAGACGAATGGGATATAAGATGCATTAAAAATTTATACTGGAATCAAGTAGCAAATATTAATGTAGATGGTGAATTAACAGACAATGTTCAAATTTCAAAGGGTGTAAGACAAGGATGTGTTTTGTCTCCCCTTCTATTCAACATATATTCAGAACAAATATTCGTAGAATCCATTGCTAGAAAGAACATTGGTATTGCTATAAACAATACGCTAATTAATAACATCCGTTACGCCGACGATACTACGTTACTAGCAAGCAGTTTTGCGGGGCTACAAAGATTACTAGATGTACTTGTGAAAACAAGCGAAATATATGGATTACGTATTAACATAAAAAAGACCAAATATATGATTGTGAGCAGAAAGTCTGTGGAAACAACTGCACCTATGTTAATAAGCAATACCGAAATAGAAAGAGTTAAAACGTTTAAATACCTGGGAGTCCAGATTAATGATCAGTGGGATATGTCGAAAGAAATCAAGTGCAGAATTGAAATGGCACGAAATTCATTTTTTAAGTATAAAAAAACGCTTACAAGTCATGATATAAGCCTAACAACTAAAATGCGCTTTGTTAAATGTTACATATGGCCAGTACTTTTATACTCAGCCGAAACCTGGACGGTAAAAGTAACAGATCAGAAAAGATTAAATTCGTTTGAAATGTGGATATATCGCCGCATTTTAAAAATTCGTTGGACTGAACGTATCTCAAATGAAGAAGTGCTTAGACGCATGAATACCGAACTTCAAATTACACGTATGATAAAAACCAGAAAAACTGCCTATTTGGGCCATTTAATGAGGAATGAAAAATATAAGCTGCTCCAAGCCATTATACAGACCAATATCGAAGGAAAAAGACCCAGAGGAAGAAAAGAAACAATATGGATAAGTAACATTAAAGAATGGACGGGTGTGCAAAACGAACGAATTCTTTTAAATGCCGCCAGAAACCGAAGCCTTTCGATAATTGAATAGAACATATTTAATTGTACTATAATATTAACAATTAGTTAAGTTAAATTATGTAACACTGCATTATAATTGTATGATCGCTAACATCCGAACACGGATTGGCAAATAAAGAAGAAGAAGATATGTACATATTTGTCTCCAAAATATTCCATAAATTAATTGCCCATAGGATTCAAATCCGTGGATCGAGGTGTTTGAAACACTTTTGGACAGTTATATTGCATCCATTCTCGAAAAATGTGTGATTTGTGCTTGGGGTCATATCTTGATAAAATTGGCATGTTGTCCCAAATCCCATTTTTTCAGCGCTACATTTCAAATTATTAAATATTAGTGATTCCGAATTCCACCACGAAAATATAGCAAGGATAAAAACTATTCTACATAACAATGGATTCCCACATGATTTAACAAATTCGCTCATCAAAAATTATACACATGGCTCTCAACAAGAAAAGAAGAACAAAAGCATAACAGAGAAAGTCTACAAGTCAATGATATATGTCCCAAACATATCGGAAAGAATGGAAAAATCGAATATTTATAACAAAGAAAAAGTGACAATAGCACATAAATGCAACAATACACTCCGATCTCTGTTTTCAAATACAAAATCCAAAATTGAAGACACTGAGAGAACGAATGTTATTTATCAAATACCATGTGCTGGCAATGAAAGAGAATCGTGCCAAAAATTGTATGTAGGAACTACAAAAAATAAATTAAAAACAAGACTTTCGGCTCACAAGTCAGATTTAAAATTGCGACAACAATATGAAAAACCAAAAACAGCACTTGTGAGCCACTGTGCAGAAAATACCCACCACCCAGATTTCGATAAGGTAAAAGTGTTGGAGAGCGAACATCACAACAACAAACGTTACACCATAGAGATGCTACATATTTTAAATGTGCCAACAACAACAAGAATGAACTTCAAAACAGATGTAGACAACAGCGCTCTCAATTACAGAAATCTAATTAGCAAAGCAAAGAACATACATAGATCGCAATAACCGAAAACAATCAGTGCAATATTTACAACAGAAGACGATGGTAGTGATGCTACCCTAGGTTTAAGTAAATTGACAACTTGTTTTTACGTGTTTATAGCGAATTTATGGTATGATACTTATTGTTGTTAGATTCATATGAAAACTTCTGTGTTATTAATAATTTTATTTTATTATGTTTCTGCTTTAAAATTATTGTAGATCACATCCTGAAGATGCAATTCAAGAAATTGCGAAATATTGATAATAAATAAATAAAATATTTCTAAAATTGACCTCGAGCTTGAATTAATCAAATCCTTCAAAATGTTTAAATAATATATCTTATCCTTATTTCCTTCGATAAAAACAAGATTCTCTACACCGAAACCACTCATACAACCCCATACCATAATAGAGTCTCCTCTGTGCTTTACGGTTGGAATTGTGTGTTTAGGCCCAAAGGCCGTATTTGCAGTACGTTGTTCCGACCAAATTTAACCTGTTTGGGGAGTTTTCGACGATCGTATTGTTTACATGATGGTGCAAGGCATTTACACTGAGGGAGATTTGATTCACTGGGAAGGCATAATTATCTTCGAGTGCAGTCGCACCCGAAGGTAGAAGGCCTGTTGTGACTACCAACAACAAGATCGTTGTACGAAAAACCATAATTATACGCCCTTCCGCACCCTCAAATTATTGGCATGTACAGAAATTGCAGGCAAAAGATGACTTCTCGTAAAGGGATTATGGTCGCAAGATGGGAAAAATAGACGACGAGTTTTTTCATACCTTTCCATGCTGTCTCACGCCTTGGCCTCAAACATGCGAAAGGAAGTGATAATAAATGGAATGTTGTATTCTGGCCAGTTTCCTTGGTGTGGGAGATTGCCGATGCAAGGAGCAGCTCAGAAGCAGCTGACGATGAGGAGAACATTTTCTTCATTTTTTTTTTTGCATTTCTTTATTCTGTTTGCTTAGTTTTTTTGCGGAAATTTTTTAATGTCTTGATACCACCAGTGCCATGTGCTGGTATGAAAACAGCTGGTTGTGGAACTTGTTAGTTTAACAAGTCAGGGTTGGAAATTGTGATTCGTAATTTCAGAGTTGTATGGAAGGGCGTACTGCCAAGTTTACACTTGCGCTCCAAAATCCACTGGATTTCACGAAATCCTGAAATACACCCCGACGTTTACATTTATTTTTTGTTGATTTCAAACATATCACAATGATCAAGGTAGATGCATATGAGCAGCTGATCGCACACGAAATTTCAAAACAAGTTGTTGTAAATTGAATTAATCATCAAAAATATACAAAAATATAGAACTTTACAACTTTATTTGGAAACTTATCGTAAAATTATCTATATATCGTATTAATTGTGTATAGTACTAACAAATGAAAAAATAAAAAAAAAATGATTTTATTGTTGAGACATCGTTATAATAAATTTTGATAGGTAAAAGTTGTGCTCAGAACCTGCACAATATTAGTACTTGCAGTAGTTTTCCCGTTTAGTGCTAAAACATTACCATTAAAAAGTACGGGAACACAATGAAAAATAGCATTGTAACAAAGTAATTTAATATTTTTTTCACATTGTTTACAAATTTTGACACTAAAATTTGTTGTTGCAGCAATTGACCATCTACCTTGTTTATTGTGATACGTGAAAAGTGTTGCAACTTTTGGTACTTTTTTAGGCAAAAGCAGGGTTGTATATCATGTGTACTGTGATTTCGATGTTGATTTCGCTGAAATCACGAAATGAGATGATTTCATTTTTGTATGCGAAATCATGAAAAATTTTGCTTGATTCCGCGCGAAATCACGAAACGCCTTCGAAATCACGAAACGACGCCAAATGTAAACTAAGCATACGTTAAAAGAATTTACGCACTCATAAATTGAGCGAGGTAATGAAATATTCAAGGCCATGCGTGCGTTGAACCGTGACCGCTGTTCAAGCATGGACATTTTGTTGGTAGGTGAGAGGATTTTGGTGAAGGTATCTGAGAAGGAATTGCATTGGGAATGAGCAACGGATCAACGTTGGATGTGCAAGGGGTTCTTTGACTATTGTGGCAAATGCTGGCGTTTAAATAGTCAATCGTGGTTGGATAAGACGAAAATGTTAAGCCCTTATGAACACAGATTTAAAAGTTTAGTTTTTGGAATAAGTAAAAGTTAGCTACTCAGTGAAAAGTTACAACAGCCACGGCGGAAAAGCCAGCTATAAATAAGGAGCTGTCCAGCTATTTTAGTGGATGTTTTAACGTCCTAACATTATCGTTTGTTTTAACTTTTTGTTGTGCACAAATATAATATAATCAAAATGTAAGTTGGTCGTTGCATAATTGTTAATGTGTTTGATTATAATGATAGTTTTTTATATAGTGATGCTATGAATTAACACCTAAACTTCCGAATTCAAATTTTGTAAATTACGTTGACGAAGTGATTTATGTTAGCGGAACATTACGCTTCGCGCCCTGCATTTGGGGAAGCAACTAGTTCTGTTATCAGGACGTGGTATTTTTTTTTTGCTTATGGCCCTAATGTGACTTAACCGTATTTTTTGACACAATAAAACAATGTGCGATTTTTACAGTTGGTGGAGTTGATTATTATGCATCGTTTTTATACCCTACACCACTATGTGGGGAGGGTATTATAAATTGGTTTTGGCCAAAAAGTTTGTAACGCATCGAAATAATGGTCGTAGACCCATACTTATATGTATATACCAAAATGAATGTCTCGACGAGCTGAGTCGACATGGCTATGTGTGTCCGTCCGTACTTCTGTCCGTCTGTCCAACTAAACATTGTAATCGTGCTACAGGTCGCAATTTTGTTCGGATCGTCACGGATGTTGATGGGGTCCCGGAGGGCAAGAAGCCTATTGATTTTGTTGATGGTCGAATAATATTTAGGGGTCGGAATGGGCAAAAAACTGATGTGGATAAAAATACAACGTTTTTTCCAAAGCGAATATCTCAGCTTCTGTATGGAGTATACCAAAAGCAAAACCTGACAATGAAAGTGGAAAATATCACCTTTCTAATGATGTTAAGTAGGTTCTCGTAGGTGATCAAACAACGAAGATATCGCAACAGTCGCAAATAAAACCCAACTTTTCATTTTTGCGATTTTAATTATAATGACGAATATCACAGTTTTGGTTGGGGGCTTTCCCAAAAGCAAAGCCTCACTATAAAAGTAGAAGATACAATTTTAACAATGATGTAAACTAGGTCGGCTTAGGTGATCAACTAACGGAGATATCGCAATAGTCGTTAATACATCCCATTTTTCAATTTTTTTGGAAATCACGCTACAGGTCGTAATTTAGATCGGATTGTTATGAAATTTCGATGGTTAATGAATGTCCCACAGAGGAAGAAGGCTATTGGTTTTAGTTATGGTCGGATAATATTTAGGGGTCGGAATTAGCATAAAATTATTTGGAGAAAAAATCAACATTTTATTCATTTTCCACTTTTTCTGCAATCACACTATAGGTCGGATAGAAGCATATTATTATTATTTTGGTTCAGTTCGCTTTAAGTCATTTGGTATAAAAGCCAGTTAGGTGAAAACTTTCGTATCTCCCTAAAGAAATGTTTTCGAGTGAAAAGATTATGCACAGAGGTGGTGGTGTAGGGTATCACATAGTCGGCCCCGTACTGACTATAGCCTTTTGTCACTTGTTTTTTTTATGAAAAGTGAAAATTTCAAAATTTTGTGCTATTACCCGTTTGTGAACAGGTGCGATATGTCGAAAAATCGGTTTGACATTTTTTAGCCGAAGAAATTTGGCAGCCTGGTAAATTTTTCAAAATATGAGAATGTGTGTGTGAATCTTATGTATTGAGGAAAATCAAAATAGTTTTGATTTTTAAAATGAAACCCAGCAATCCGATGAATATGGTTTATTTTCAAATTGTCAAAAAACAATTCTGGAAAAAAACAACATTGTGTTTGTGAAGAAATAAAAAAATAAGTTCATTAATTTTTAGAGGAAATTTTGAAGATTTCGATTGCAGATTGAAGGCTGATTGAATGCTTTGCTACACACTTATCAAGCACACACGTACCCAGCAAAATGTTTGCCTCCAAAGATGCAGTTAAATTATATGTACAAGTAATCTGGAAGTGCATCCAATTCTGCATTTTCACTCATGATTTTTACAAGAGCGTGACTACTGAAAGATGCACTCCATAGCACTGCATTTTAACTAACCCCTTGGCACTGCATTTTAACTGACCCTTGGCACTGCATTTTAACTGCAAATGGATGTGATTCTTTGGATTGCATCCAAAAGCGGTTAAAATGTGAGGAATGGAGTGCCTTTTTCATGACTCCGTTTGAACTGCATCAAAACATGCCGTGATAGAAGTAGTCTACATTGCACTGCTTCCAATTTATTTTGCTGGGTACGTAAGGGGTTCATCGGCTGGACAATCCAATTTCATAGTTTATGGGCCGCTTTATAGCTGTGTTCCTTTACTTACCTGAGGTTACCATTTTAACCATTTGTTACCATTTTTAACCTGCAAAGCGTTCCTTAACCCCGAAAAGTGGCAAAACTGGATGCAATTTTTAAGAGAGTGAGAGGGGAGAGAGCGAAAATGGCTTTCTCTTCTACCACAGGCTACCAGCAAAATTTCTGCAGGTAAAAAATGGCAGAACTGATTTTTCGACTTTTGTTTCACGATTATTTCACAAAATGGACGAAAAACCGAAGAAAAAGTCGAACACTGACAACACTAAATTAAAAACTGTGAAATAAAAGACGAAAATTGATTTTTTTATTTTTTTTCTGACATTGCTGCCGGATCTACAATTTTTCCGTTCCTTTACTTTTCTGGTAAAAATGTTCATGAGAGAGCAATTTTGACACTTCTCTTTTACCACTCTTACCATTAAAAAAGTAAAGGAACAAAGCTTATATGTTTGTATATTAAATATTATGACAATTGCCATACGTCATATAAATAGATTGAACTTTTGTGACATAAAGGTCCTCTGTCGTTGAAACTGCGTAACATATAATAGTTCTTGTTGTGGTACATAGATGTCATCGTAATGACAGCTTCAAAGCGACGATATACCGCATTATCTACTTTGTGAGGTAATGCCGTTCACTTCAGTCTATCAGATACATTGTCGATAAATAGTTAGTTGTAAGCATTTTATATAGATGGCGCCGAAAGGATTAGTTGTATATTTAAAACAAAATCTGTGCATAGTTTTCATATGGTCTGTTCCAGAACCTGCAAGAAGCTACTATTTTTTACTACGATAACAATAGGTGTGTTCGTTTACTCAACAATTTGTACAAATTTGTACAAGTTCAGTAACTTCTTGTAATCGGCTAAGGTCTTTTGCATTGTACTGTAGAGTAAACGAACAACATCCAGCAACAATTTGTACAAATTTTGAGTAAACGAACACACATAATTTTTCCTTTATGATATCGACAAAAAATAGTAAAAATTAGTAGATATTTGCAGTTCTGGAACAGACCAATAATTTCAATGGTTTGTCAATTATAGCACTGTTCCTCTACGTTTTACCACTTTTTACTCGAAAAGCGTTCCTTTGCTTCAGATACCATACAATTCATATGGGAGCAGTTCACAACTTTTACTAATTTTGCCGGTTTTACAATTTTCAAATGTAAAGAAACAGACCAAATATGAATTCAGAAATAATGTATGGAAGACAATTCAAGAGTCACAGGCAGTTCATAAACACAATTAAAATTCCATGATATTCCTGTGTTATTTTCACATATGTTTAAATAATAAAAACGAAAAGATTTTATTATTATGTATATTGTTTTTATTATTTATTTATATTTGTAAAACTTGTTTTTTTTTTTTAATTAAATACCGTTACAATGATGTGTTTTTATGAGAATATTTATTGTTTATTTCATTTTTGTTTAATTTTCTACTAATCATAAATTACTGTATTATCAAGATGTACATGTGGATGTACATACATATGTCTGCTTGTCATGTGGAGGAAAAAAATAAGGTATGGACATTTTTTAATTTATATTTTAATAGATTAGTTACAAACTAACCTCAAATTTGTATGAATTATTATTATTATTTTTTGAGAAGACAATTTTTTGTATGTGTTTAATTACGAATAGTTTCAAATTATGATGTTTCATTTCTTCCGTTAGAACTTGACCATTTAGCAGAAGTGCAACTTTGTGTTTTCGCACAAAGTGAAAGATGTCAAATTCTAATGAGAATGTACTAAAAATTGGCGCCACTTTGCAGTGTCCATCGTTTGTTTCTATTCTCTCTTTGGCTAAATAAAGAGTTGTCATTCGATTTTCGTCGATTGAAGTAATAACTTGGATTTTCGTCCACAATTGGATTTTCGTCCACACAACAACTTTGTAAACAAAAGGTACAGATATTGTTTATACGAACAATATTTCTTAAATAAAGGATTAATTATTTTTATTATAACGAAATTGATACTGCTGTTGCTTTGTTTTCTTTTTGGTTTTTTTTTCTTTTTATTGCTCCGCAAACAATGGTCCTAGTCGAACCGGATAAACATTGATTTTTTGAGCCTCGATTAAACATTGGTCCAATCGAGCCGAATACATTGCTTCCAGCAAAAGGAAATTCGGATTCTCTTCACTTGGGAAGCAACAGCAATTGGTTTTTTCGTTGTTTTACAAAGGCGCTCTGACTCCGTCAGCTACCAACAAAGTCATAAATAAGCATCATCATTCCTCATATTAATTGTCATCAACAACTTCATTATTTTAAGTAAGGTGAGTACCGTCAAATAAGTGAGCATTCGCGAGTGTAATTTTTGTTCTCCAATAAATATAATAAGGTGTTTAATTTATTGCTAACATTCGCCCTACAACGCCGTCGCGACGTTATAGTTGTTGTTGTTCTCTCCAAGAATATCTACATTTCTTTTTCGGGTACTCAAACTAATTAAAGAGTGCAGTGATTCGTATTTGTTGGCATTATTTTCTATTCGAGAAAAAACATTCATATCGTTGTTAGTGTTTCTTCAATGCATATTCAAATTGTCAAATAAAAGAAATAAAGAAAGAAGAAAAAACACTAACAACTCTACTAGCCACTATCCGTTGAGTTGTAACAACAAATACCCATCACTGCAGTCATCTGTTCTGTTGATCGTTCGATCGATATACACACACACGTGTTATTAATATACGAGGTCCGCGCCAAAAGGTAAATATACGAGGGGTGCGTGAAAAGTTTTATTATTCATTCGGAATATTTTAATGAAATTTCTTTTCGATTATTTTTTACAAAATAATTGTTTTTCTTGTTATTGTTGGTAATTAGTGTGCATCTTATAGTCCGTGCACCCTACAATAGGTCAACATTATTGAACATTTTAGGATTTTCGTCCATTTTTGAAATTTTTGGAAAGTTTGTGGTTTTTCATTTGGGTTTCAATTCAGAAATAATTTGTTTGTGTATTATTCGATACGCACAGCCGAAATTTATTGCACTGAGAGAAATTTTTGAAGGTCTTCAGTACACAGCAAAAAATAAAAATTTTACGTTTCTTGCCAATTTTGTTCTTTTTATTGTATTTTTCGGTACAATAAAATAAAAATAGTGTATTTTCGATACATTTGATGTACTAAACAAAATTTAGTGACTTTTCGATACACTTGGAAAAGAATATTTTGCAGTTTTTTTGGATTTTGGTGTATTTTTCGATACATTAAAAATAAAGTTGGGTATTTTTCGATACCGATTTTCACAATTGTTTCAAATTTTTGAGAAGTTACCACTATTTTTCGTTTTACATTGGTAATTTGGTACGTTTTATTGTATTTTTCGGTACATTAAAATAAAAAAAGAGTGTATTTTTCGATACAAATTTTACAACCACTTAGAATTTGGCAGATTTTAAGAAAAATCAACACTGATTTCCGACGTTGGCTTGATAAACTTTAGTTGACAAGTTAATATATTATAGCATTTTCGTGCATTGTGAACTACTTCTTCAAGTCAGGTTGTTTTGGTCCATTTTAGAAAGGACATTTTTCGATTTCATTCAAATTTTATTTCGATTTTCATCGTAATGTCGGTTACTCCTCTAGACTGTTTCATCAGAGCTACAGATGCTCTCATTACGTTTGATTCCAACTTCACTTCGCTCCGAGATGAAGATCTGGATATCTATATTCTTGAAGCTCAGGCAGCCGAATTGAAAGTAATGTGGAAAAAAGTAAAAGAGATGTTTGACGAATGTCTTAATTTCCTAAATACTGCTGATAAACCCGATCCCAATGACATTACATCAGCAGAGTGTAAATATCAGGTAGCTTTCAAGGCGTATATAAATACAATTGCAATGATCAATCGGAAAATTGATGAACATAGAGCTAGGTCGATGAATTCTTCTCCTACTTCTGGCGAAAGATTTTCTGTTCCTGAAGGTTTGAATATAACTAGATCATCAGCTGAAGTATCCGCTTCATACAGTGATAATGTTTTCCATAGTTTAAACCTTCCACCATGTGATATTGACATTTTCAATGGCGATTTTCTTTCATGGCCTAAGTTTAGGGATCTTTTTTCTGCATTGTTTATTGACAACAAGCGCTTGAGTGACATAGAAAGGCTATGTCACTTATTGAAGAAAACTAGTGGCGAAGCGAAAGATATTGTTTCAAAATTCCCTTTGACGAATAGGAGTTTTAATTTGGCTTGGAATGCTTTGAAGGAAACGTACGACAATGTACGAATTCTGGTGAATAACCAATTAAAGTTATTGTTCGACCTTCCGGTCCTTGATATAGAATCATGTTCAGGATTGAAACAATTACAGCGGGGTATAAATAGTTGCATTTCTGCTATGGAAATTTATGATGTTTCGACCAACGATTGGGATCCGATTCTTGTTTTCAGTTGCATACAAAGATTACCCACAAACACTGTTCAATTGTGGGAACAAAATGTTCAAAATAAATCGGTCCTATCTTCATGGAAAGATTTAGATTCCTTTCTTACAGAAAGAATTCAGACACTTACGTGTCTTCGTGACATTAGGGGAATTGAATCCAATAATAAACATGAAAGCAAGTTTTCCAAACTGAGCCTTTCCAATTCCTCATCTACCTCTTCTGGTCGATTTTGTATTATGTGCCCTAAGTTAGTTCATCCCTTAAGATTTTGTCCCAAATTCTTAAAATGCTCGATCGATAGTCGCTTTTCGGCACTTCGACGTCATCATTGTTGTATGAATTGTCTAACTCCAGGTCATGAAGTACATAAATGTCTAAGTAACCATAACTGTTCAAGATGTAACAGGCGACATCACACGCTGTTACATCGTGAAAATTCCTTCCATATGGGTTCTCCTAAATCGACTTCGTCAAATTCTTATTTAAGTACCCCTAAAGTATCGCAAAATGTATCAGTTCAAAGCCCAGACCTCTCTTCTTCTTCGTCTGGTACCTTTTCAACAAATAGGCAAGTGTTCCACGTTGCAGAAAATAGGAAAGTCGTATTAGGAACGGCTATGGTAAATATTGTTCACCAGGGAGTTTCACACCCAGTTCGTGCCCTTATTGACCCTGCATCAGAAGCCTCCTTCATTACTGAGGAGTTACAACAAAAAATTGGTATTTCTACCACATCAACAGCGGCAACTATTTCAGGGGTTGACCAAACTATTTCCGCTAGATCCAACAAGTGCTGTTCATTCGATATTGGTTCCACAAGCGATGAAATGTTTCGCATAAAGCTTAATGCATTGGTAGTTCCTAGCATTTCAGGAAATTTGCCTTCGACTCCCATTGGTAAGGGATTATATTCGTGTCTTCCAAATATTCGTTTGGCGGACCCACAGTTATTCGACTGTAGGCCAGTAGATATTCTAATTGGTGCTGATCTATATCCACAAATTCTTTTACAAGGAATTAAGTTTAATATTTTGGGTTCTTTGGTTGCTCAAAATACAGTTTTCGGTTGGATCATTACTGGTCCACTTTCTCCAAGTATAAAAGTATATTCTGCAGTAGTGAGATATGCAAATCATGAGGAAAATAAAAGTTCGAAATGCAATTCTTATAGGAAAAGAAATATTTGAATTAATTTTCTCAGACGTTCATGTGAAGCATTCGCCGTTTTTTGAATTTAGTGTTATTGACTACGTCAAAGTACTTTGCTACAAATCTTCTTCAACATAATCTTGAATCTCCTTGTCTGTCGTTTACCAATTTTACAACTGAAAACATTCATGCTGTTATACCAATACTATCTCCTAGAGGTGGAATAGTATTTGAATGAAATATTCAAAAGGACATACAGTTGTTATGGGTACACGATATTCAAATGGACGACTTCGTGGTTCTTCTGATCGGACAATTCTCGCACTTCGTGTAAATGAGTCGTTTAATATAAAACGTTTTTTCGGGCGTTAACCGTGGTCTTCAATCCGTGCAAATGTAACACGGTGTTGTAGGACGACGAAGAAATTAGTTAATCATTCTAATTAAAATGAATTGTTCGTGATGAACATAAATTGGTTTCTTTCTTTTTTCATATAGTAGAAAAATTGTATAAGACAACCTACTCTCAGCTATTACTAGTCTGACGAGTAAAAATGTACGAATATTTATAAACCACATGTAGTTGGAAGCAGATTCTTAGTAGTGGCTCCTATTCGGGAGTTTAGAATTTGCTGGTCGATAGCGCCCTTCAGGCGAAATAAAACGAAGACTTTCCTATCCGGGATATTTAACAATTCTTCGTTTTTGATTTTAATTTAGCTGGTCGGTAGCGCCCTTCTGGCGAAATAGAACGAAGAGGCTCCTATCCGGGAGATTTAACAACTTTTCGTTTCTTTCAGTTACAAAAAAATGTTATTGTATCGAATCGCTCCTATCCGGGAGGTTGAACAACGCTTCGGTACTAAGTAGTAGTGGATGTAGCGCCAATGGAAATTGGCATGGGTCCTCCGGACCACATGGGCTTTCCGAGCCATTTATATTATAAGAAATGTACAAAAAAGAAAGAAACTGCTAAAATGCTCACTATTGACGGTTCCGCCGTTTAATGTAAAATATGTACTCATAACTAAAAAACTAGAAATTAAGTTGAAACATCGCTGGATATTTCAAGGTGGCCGGCAATGTTTAATTACGAATAGTTTCAAATTATGATGTTTCATTTCTTCCGTTAGAACTTGACCATTTAGCAGAAGTGCAACTTTGTGTTTTCGCACAAAGTGAAAGATGTCAAATTCTAATGAGAATGTACTAAAAATTGGCGCCACTTTGCAGTGTCCATCGTTTGTTTCTATTCTCTCTTTGGCTAAATAAAGAGTTGTCATTCGATTTTCGTCGATTGAAGTAATAACTTGGATTTTCGTCCACAATTGGATTTTCGTCCACACAACAACTTTGTAAACAAAAGGTACAGATATTGTTTATACGAACAATATTTCTTAAATAAAGGATTAATTATTTTTATTATAACGAAATTGATACTGCTGTTGCTTTGTTTTCTTTTTGGTTTTTTTTTCTTTTTATTGCTCCGCAAACAGTATGTATTTCTTTATTTACATTTTACAAATGTATATTTTAAAATTAAAGTTTTAAATAATAAAATATGGTAACTCATGGACGTAAATCTAAAAATAGACTTTGGAACTTGGTTAGAAAATCTAATGCGATGACAAAGAAATTTATAAAAAAACTTAATTCATTAACTAAATAACAAATTTACAAAAATATTGCTAAAAACTAAGGAATGCTAAAGTGAAAAAAAGTTTAAAAGCCTCACACTAAAAAATGTGTCTTTTTTCTGTGGGTCATTTCATTTTTGGGAGGAGTTTTATTTAATATTTTTTTTTTATTTATTTAAATAAATAGTATTTATTTATGTTTAAGTTTTAATAGTAATTATAATTAATGATATAATAAGAAATATTTTTAAGCTTATCAACTATTACACTTACCACTATATATGTTTAGAAAAAAATTAACTTTATGTTTACTTAAATTTAAAAAAAATTCACTAGACATGTAATTTGTGTTGTATGTACACAGGAAGAGGAATGATGGGGGTATTATGACAAAAAATACTAATAAAGAAATGTTGTTTTTATATATCTTATTTGTTGACTTTGTGCCGTTAATTATGGGCTTTTCCATGGCCTTTGGCTTGATACCTTCAGTTTTCTTCTTTTTTATTTTTTTTCTAAGTCATTTGTAAATTGTATCCATTATTTTTTAGATTTTGTGTGATTTTGCGATCTTTGTAGTGACTTTCGTCCCTGGGTTTTGTTAATTTTCTCTCACATTTGCGGTCGGGTCCAGAGTTCACTTATGTCCTTGGGTCGCAATTTACCAATATCTGGAAAATAAAGGAGAAAAATGATTTAAAAATTTATTAAGGGAAATAAGATAAATTAAAAATAATCAGTTGGCTTTGTCGACAGCTAAATGTACTCAGCACCTTAAAAGGAGTGGCGGACTTAGGTACCCTTAATACATACCTAATTTTAAAAATAAATAGCATATTCGTAAGTGGCATAAGTAGTTTTGGATATTTCCAGCGTAATTTAAGGCGTTTGTGGATACTATAAACATACATATTTTCTCACAACATCCCCGAAGGGACAAGAGAGACTTCTCTCATATCAGTGAGTGCACTCCGATTCTTATTGGCTTAATGATATGGAACCTACTGAAATACTTAGGACTTTCATAATACCCTCAAGGATAAAGAACCTACTTTTTATAGCGGAGGTCGAAAGGCGTGTCCTACAACACCACTTGTGGAGAAGTTTTTTATGGCTGAAATACTCAGGTAATATAAGCCAATATTACGCTGAGGGGATTTGCCTGGTCAGGGATTGAACCGCAGACCTTCAGCATGGCAGACATGCTTACCACTGCCCAACGGTGTCTCTACTGCAGCACGGAGTACTTTAAACATTGGCATTCCCAAACAATAACCGTAATTATATTGCAAGAAGACGAATCCCACATCATTGACTGGAAAGTATCCGAAGAGTGCTCCTTTTCCGATCACCGGAAGATACTTTTCAAGGTCTCTGTTGATGGAATTCGGCAACCACCACATAGGAATCCGCGGAAGACTGCCCCACACAGCCGAAAAGGTTGATAAGGCAGTGAAACATGTAACAGAGGTTCGGGTGGATAGCTATGAGGCCTCCTGCCCACTAACCCACCCTGGTAGGAGAAGCCAACCGGTCTGGTGGTCAAAAGATCTGGCCAATCTAAGGAAAATCAGTAGAAGGCTTTATAATAAAGCCAACAAATCAAAGTTGTCCACCGATTGGGAGAGCTATAGAGCATCTTTCAATAAATGAAACAGTGAAAGAAGGCTAAACGCAAATCTTGGATATGCTTTAGTGAAACGATAGAAGGAGTAAAGAACGTGGCTAGATTCCGTAGGGTACTATGAAAGGATCCGAAAACCATTGGTAGCATTAAATGGGACGACGGCACATGGACTAACTCTTTCCTAGACACTCTAGAAATTTCCGCAGATACTAATAGAACTTATTCAAGGAGCTCTAGCCAAATTATCAAGATGGGCGCGCAACAATGGACTAGCTGTGAACCCATCGAAAACTGAGCTAGTTCTGTTTACAAACAAAAGGAAGGTCAGACCATTCTCCCTACCAGTGCTGGACGGAGTTACTCTTGAACTCTCTTCGGAAGCCAAATACCTCGGCATTATCCTCGACCACCAACTCACGTGGAAAAGGAATGTCAAGGAGCGCACCAAGAGAGGTCTAATAGCTCTATACTCCTGCAAAAATTCCATTGGCAAGACTTGGGGTCTGAGACCAACGGTCATCCACTGGATATATACAACCATTGTACGCCCAATTCTTGCATATGGCTCTCTGGTATGGTGGAATGCTCTGAACAAAACGACATATTTAAACAAACTGAACAGCGTCCAAAGAACGGCATCATTACTAATCACTGGTGCCATGAGGAGCACTCCACAAGCAGCCCTAAATGTGCTACTAGATCTACATCCACTGGAACTAGTAGTGCAGGAACTGGCAGCAAAGAGTGCACTTCGTCTTAAGGAGCTAGGTTCAGCACGGACGAACTGCAATCCTATGTCAATTCGGACTATTAACGGCCTCTGGGAACATTGGTGACTATATATCACCACAAATGTGCTTCGAGGCACCGAAGGTGCACATACCCCAAAGGGATTATTGGACACACAGTAGCCCACCTCTAGACGGTATAGATCTATACTGACGGATCTAAGAAACAGTCACAGGAGCAGGTGTCTATAGCAATTCCCTTGATCTACGACTTTCATACAAGTTGAGCGAATATTGTAGTGTCTTCCAAGCCGAAATTTTTGTGATCAGAAAGGCCGCGGAACTGATGAACAACATGAGAGGGGACATAGTTGGACCGGTGACTATTTATGTTGATAGTCAAGCGGCCCTAAAATCACTCAGGTCCCATTATATCAAGTTAGCGGCTGTTCTCGACGGCAAACACGCTTTGGAGACACTAAAATCAATCGTCACCTTGTGTTGGGTCCCAGGGCACTACAACATCGAGGGAAACGAGACAGCCGACGAACTGGCACGCTGCGGATCGGAGTCACAAAACATTGAAATCGACATTCCATCAAGCCACCACTATTCCACTTGAGGAGAAAAATAGAAGAGAAATGTCGGGATAAATTCTGCCAACAATGGTAAAATACGTCAAGCTGCAGAACATCAAGGGCGATTTGGCCAATCCCGTCCAAGTCAAGAACCGCCTCACTGCTCACCATGAAGAAATCCGATCTGAAACTAGCAGTGGGGATCATCACGGGTAATTGCAGAATAAGATCAATGACGTGCAAATGGCAAGAAGGCGATACGGCTGACTACTGTAGGCTGTGCGAGGATGAGGAAGACATAGAGACTATCGAGCATGTATGTCGCTGTCCTATGCTCACTTCAAGAAGACTGCGCATCGTGGGCGTAAACACCACCCGATCTCTAACAGCATTCTGTCAAACAGAGGCGTCAGATCTGCTACAGCTTGCCAAGAGCCTGAGATGGCTTCAACGAACTGAGAACACGACAAACGCCACCTCTACACAAAACAACGTTCCTCAATCTTATGCTTGGTTTACATTTACGAAATCCACTTGATTTCAACTGTCAATTCCATAGCTCAAACGTCAAATTAAATCTCATCTGGATTTCATTTGACGTTTAACCTATGGATTTGACAGTTGAAATCAAGTGGATTTCGTAAATGTAAACCAAGCATTAAACCGGAAACCGTACTCTTCACATCAATAATCATCTCTACAACAACTAACAAACACTACCACAGTCTTGAAACACCAACATCCATCATCACGCTAACTATAATCATCAACACACACCAGTCATCAAGTCATTACCCCCCTTTCTACATCAACTCTATAAATGTAACACAATCATCAAAACTATATCACACCAATAATCATTTCATCAATAACAATCATCAATAATCATCTCTGCCATCAACACAACCCCGAACAATCAGGATGATCACAATGGCGCATAAGGTCTCCGAGTGGAGTGGCTGCCAGCATAGCAGCCGCGCATCCTAAAACATAACCTAACCTATATTGCAAGAACACCACTCTGCCGGGGTTTTTGGAACATTTGGACCAGAAGTGTATGAAGGAGTGACCCTAAACATTTTAGAACTCATATCTCATAAACCAATGGCATCTCTCTGGCATAAAATATTACTACTATCCCAGAAATTGCCCAAAAATGAACATACTGAATAAATAGACCGACGTATTCTCTCTTTGAAACTGGATCTAATTTTGGAAGTCATTCCTTTCGATAGTGCCAACCAGCCGTTTTAGATGGCCACCGTTGGATTTTTTAGAGATTTTGGTTTATTAGAGGTAAAGATTACATCGTTGTAATCAGATTCACACGGAATATATTCGACAAAAATTTGGAAACTATTTTTGAACAGCTTTTAAGCGAGCAATTTGAACTTTTTGAGGTAGGCGTTGTTACATACGACCGTCTTAGAACTTTATAACTTGTGGAGAAGGGAAAGTAGTAACTTGTGAAGAGGATAATAAATACCTCAATTTGGTGCAGTCCACTGACGAATCCGAATTATTCTAACCGATAATTTGTGGAGTACCCTGAGAGTCAAAGGTCGCGGAGAAGAGTATTACGTGGAGTTCAACATCGTGAACTCCATCCTGCCATCCAGAACACTGAATCATCCAAAGCGTTTGACCTGGACGAAATCTTCTTGGGTAATGCTCAAACCAGGGACGTAGCCAGGATTTCATTTCGGGGGGGGCCCACCTGACCAAAATTTTGAAAGTTCATTTGAGCGAAAATTTCTTATTTAGCAAAGACGTAAACCTTATTTTAGACTTATATTACTGATGAAATAAGGTTCATTACTATATTGTTTTTTGACAATATATCAGAGTCAATATATGTTCAAAACAATGGATATATTAATAATCGTATATATTTTAGGGTGTTTCATTTATCAAATAAGTTACAACTACAGTGAATATTATATAATTCAGTGATATCACTTCGGTAAGACCAAAAGAAAGAGTATACAATCGGAAAACCTTAGGAATATCTTAACATTTAGTGTTGTAACCAATATGAATTTATAATTTGCCGATAATAAAAAGAAGAGGAAGAATTGAATGTACTTATTTGTGTTTATTGTTTATTAGCTATTCTCGCTTTGATCTGTTCTGTTATGTTGAATACAATAGAATGAATTAATTCTAAGAAGGTAATGGAACTGAGAGCGAGAGAATGTTTACTTTTTGACAACTTGTGACAATTCTAATTTGCGAATGGCAATGCTTGTAAGAACTATAATAAAAAGAGGTTACATCGTGATTAAGTTATAACATTTAGGGTCTTTGCCTTTGAGGGCCTTTCCTCTGTATCCTACTTCACAAAAGTTCAAAATCACGGCTTCCATTTTCCACTCCAATTATAATGAGCAATTTGTGGGAGGAAAATGGGATTAGTAAAGAACTGATTTATGCAGAGGGAACGTTCGGATATCATGGCGTTATCCAGTAGTATTGTTTATATTTACAGGTATATTTAGGAGTTTTATAAATAAAGGAAAAAACGCCGATACACCGTTCTTCTTTTTTGTCTTTTATCACGCTGCCGTGTCAGAGTATGGTCAATTTCGGAAATTCAATCGTTGTTATTGTCATAAAGAAACTAATTGAAGTTATTTCCCTAAGTATATTTTTGTGTCCAATCGTAGATCTTATCGCAAAGAATTTCTGATCAGCCTTCAGAAAGTGGTTTTCTTGATAGAGAACTAATGCTGAGCAATAGTGAGTCTATCCATGATGAAATTCTAGCACCCAATCGCGGAACAATCGTCGGACTTCTCTTATAGAAATTCTGGTTTCCTATCGTGGATCTTCTCATAAGTTGATCAGGAACTAGGAAAACTCTGGCAAACAGTCTTGAATTCTTTTAAAATGAAATTCTGGCGCCAATCCAAGGCCTATACATATATACATTCTTTTAGTAAAAATCCATAAACACAATTTTTCCCAAACTACATTTTTTATACTCTCAGCCTTTAGTCAAAATGTGCCTCATCGAAATAATGGTTTTAAGCGCAAAGAGTGTTTGGAAGAAATGTTTCAGAAAATTTGGAGTCCACTTAGCTATGTTCGTCCTTTTGGGTGGTTGCCTGGAAAACACGATAATACTCGAACAGACCAACCAATTCGGTCCAAAATTTGGCCTTCGTGATATTTTGTCCAAATTTTGATCAACTTCGAATATAGACAATATCGATCCACCCTTTCATATCCTTCCACAGAGTATTTTTAAAATTTTCAGAGAAGTGCATTTTAAGACCTCTCTGGATAATTAGTAAATATGGCTTCACTTCCTTTAGTTATAAGTAAAAAATATGAAATTAATAAACAAAAAGACCTCCCGGGAAATGCTTTGCTTTTTTGCAACAAGCGTTCTCGGGTCCCCTATTACTACAGTACAAGTTTTTTCAGGGGCAAGTCGATACTTCCAGAGAAAATGACCCGAAAGCTGTAAAGAACACCTAACGCAATCATGTGTAGTGGTTGGTGCGCACTACAACTTTCGGACCGGATACTGCGTTGGTCCAAACTTTGTTTATCATGATATTTCTGCGAGCCTTATATAAAGTTCGAAGGTATTTTCCCTCCAATTTCAAGAATTTTAGCTAAAGCGCAATGTGCGATTTTTCTTAAATGGAGCAACAGATTTGGACCAAACCATATCTTTTAAAAGGAATGACCCCCAAAATAATATCTACTTCCAAAATAAACTATGTTGGTCCGGTCCATTTCTTCGGGTACCTTCTCCGCATCACTTGTGATCAATGATAAAATCCATATTTTGTTGGCAAGTTCATACGTCCGCAAATGGCTACACCATTCTGAAAATCTCCTATTACATAGCTTTGGGTTAGCCGTTGTTCGATCTGTCCATAGATGAAAGTTTCAGTTCACACAGGCTTAGGGTATATTCCTGTCCGCAAAGCCGGCTGATACTTGTTGAGATTTTGACGAAGAAGAATCTGTTTCCGCCCAGTTTTTTTTTTTTTTTTTTTTTTTTTGATTTCGCTTGTCGTCACGAAGTCCTTTGTCGAAGAAGGAAAAATGAACATTTCTAGAAATGTGTATCCATTGAAAGTACTTCCCAAAATACAATTCAGTGAGTAATCGACAGAAAAATCCCTGAAAATGAAATTCAATGTCGTTTCGAAATATTGGAAATAATATGCAATAAATAAAAATATAAACTTTAACCTCAATAATCTTGATTTTACTATCATTCAAAAGGTCGAACAAAACATAAAAATACGACAGAAAATTTTTTTTTTTTTTTGTAAAATAGGCATCTACTAATTTGTAGCAAGATACCAGTTTCAAATAATCTCAACGGGCGACACTGCGGTGGAACAGAATTATATCATAAACAAGTAAGAAAACGTTAAGTTCGGCCGGACAGAACTTTTTTTACTCTCCACCAAAATGAAATTGAAAGAGAATGGAATAATTAGTTTCCTTTCATCTACGAAAGTACAACCATTTTAGTGGGATAATGAATCTAAAACGTTCAAAATACCGAATATCGGGAGATACCGTTCTATGGGGGCTATATGAATGCGTGGACTTATACCAAAAAATTTCAGGTGGAAAGTTGTATACACCCAATGATAACTAAATACCAAATTTCAGCCATTTTGGTAGGATAATGTAGCTAAAACCTTACAAATACCGAAAATCGGAAGTTACCGTTCTATGGGGGCTATATCAAAACGTGGACCGATATATTCCATTTTCAATACCAACCATCCTGCAAGTAATAAAAATTTCTGTACCAAATATTGACTCTCTATCTTTAAAATTGCGAGCGGTATCTTGATTTCAACAGACAGACGGACGGACAGACGGGCATGGTTAAATCGACATAGAATTTTAAGCTGATCAATAATATATATACTTTATGACGAATATTTCGATGTGTTACAAACGGAATGACAAATTTAATTATACCTTCCATATGGTGGAGGGTATACAAATGGTTCATATAGTTTTTTTTGCAAATTTCAAACATAATAAAGAATTTGTAATTGTTATGATGTTTAAAATAGTTCATTACAAAAACGTGCTAGAAACTATATACAAAAATTTAAAACCACAAACATTAAGCAACGATTTTATCTTTTATTGTTGAATTGCTCTTATCAAAAATTTCAAAAACAAAAGATCGCAAGAATGTTGTTTCTTGATGTTGTTTATAAGCTAAAGTATTGGACGTAATATGCGACAAACGTTCAATAAATACAAATAAACAACTTGTTCTGAACTAAGTAACACTTGCAGTAAGCCTAAAATTACGAATAAACGCTTAAACAACACTTTAAAACTTAACAAAAACTATGCGGAAAATTGCTCAAAAAGCCTAACGTGTTCACTAGTCTTTATACTTTCAAATATATTGGACAATAAGTATACCAATGTAGTTAATGTAGTAATTCTCTGTAATACTTCCTCCAATTACTTTACATATTTCTTGAAAAATTTAAAACATAAAATTTTATTCAAAAATTGAAAAAAAAAAAAATGTGTAGCATAAGCTAATATCCTATGGGACGAAAATCATTTCGGGGCCCGGGCCCCCCCCCCCCTGGCTACGTCGGTGGCTCAAACAGCTCAAAGTGTCAGGAATCGATATATAGTCACACTCATCGTTGAAGAAGTCTAGAAAATAGGCAGGATAGCACCACTACTGAAGCCAGCAAAGTTAAATCGTACAGACCGATTACACTTTTGTCGCCCGTAGCAAATACCCTTGAGGCTTAACTCCCCCATCTTGTGTCATAGATATAATAACGTACAAACATGATTTACGCACGTGGAGTAAGGTTATGCCCATATCATCAATCAAGTATATTAAGTATTGATCTACAATAACCACCTTAACCCCAATAACCCTTTGATAGTTTATTTAAATAGTCTACTCATTTTTGCAATTTTTTCTCCTACAAAACTTCACTACCGGGGAAAGTTGTCAATGGAAAAAATGTTCTTCATCAAATTTCACTATAAGTCACTGAACATTCGAAGGCGGTATCTTTAACACAAATTATTCAAACAGCATCAAACAATAATTGAAAATATTAAAACGAAAAAATTCATATTTTTTGGATTATTTTTTAATTTTCCAAATCGAGCCTATATCACTCACAATCCTTCATTGTAGAGAGTTGGTATCACTGGAAAAAATGTTCTACATCAAATGTCACTATAAGTCACTGAACATTCGATGAAGGCAGCTGTAATACAAATTATTCAAACAGCATCAAACAAAATTGAAAATATTAAAAAGGAAAAAAATACATATTTTTTAAATTATTTTTTTTTACCAAGGCTATTTTAGAAGTTGTTGTAGCTGCATTTAAACCTACATATGAGCCTAGGTTTAATGCTGTGTTGGCAGCCGCTGGCCAAAACACTATGGTTCCGGGTCAATCCGGTACGAAAGAACCCGCTGCCGTGGGATTGATTTTAGTTTCTACCTAGTACATGGTGAAAGATATCTTATTGAATTCTTATAATACATGCAGACCGGTGGAAAGATATGCGGACATGGTGAGCTTTGCCGACATAAGGGCTACGCAATGTAAAAGCGTTCAACATGACAAAATGTCGCCTTCAGAACTGAAAGAAGGTGTTAAAGAGACTTCACTGACAATTTGCTAAAGGAAATTGACTGTTCCTAATACCTTCACAATTCGCTTCTACTATTCAACAACCTATCTGCGGGGCAGTAACTACTGGACTCCCTTATTAAGTGTTGTTTTTTGTTTATTTCTACATTCCACCAGCCATTTTACTTATTTTACTCACCCAATTGTCCGGGTTTTGGTGTTGGCCAAGCCATATCAAATCGATGCTGCATTATGGAACTTTGTGGTCTCATTGATGTGCTGCCGAAAAAAATGAATAATGAGTATTATTAAAAAATTTAAAAAAATTACAAAAATATTGATCGATACTAACCTGTATGGATGCTTTAGACATCCATAAACCTCTCTGTAACGTCCATACAGTGTTCCATATGAGACACCCAAAATGCGTGCGGCCTTTTTCATTTCAAGTCTTTTGTTTTTAATGGCATCGAGGACCTGAAAAATAGAAAAAGGAATGTAACAAATGAAACGGATGATTCAGTTTTACGTATTTTCCGAAGAAAAATTAAGCAGAAGGTGCCAATGGAAAACTTAACCTATATAGTATTTCACAGTAAAATCCTTAAAGAAAGAAATGCGTAACTGTTATATAGCAGTTCCGATTTAAGTATGTAAAATAAACTCAGAAATTTATTTTTCATAGTTGAAATATTGTAACCTTTTCTATTTCATATGTTTTTGAATAAGGCCAAATTAACAAATAAAACGGCTCTTTAGGGGAAAGGTGTCAATGAGAACAATTTTCTACGTCAAATTCTGTTACGAGTCTCCAACGGAATGAATGCTATAACTGTACTATATAACAACAAATTATCGGTTCCAAATAAAAAATGTTTATGTTTTCTAATTAGTTTCTTATAATAATTATCAATGTTTTTGAATTGGGCCTAAATGAGCCACAAAACATCACTACCGGGGAAAGCTGTTAATGGAAAAAATGCTCTACATAAAATGTTACTATATGCCTCAGAATTTCCGAATGCGGTATCTGCAATACAAAGTATTCAAACAGCATCAAACAAAATTGAACATATTAAAAAAGTAAAATAAATTATTTTTCTAGTTTTTCAAGTGGAGCCCATATCTCCTGCAAAACGTCACTACCGGGGAGAGTTGTCAATGGAAAAAATGTTCTACATCAAATTTTACTATAGGTCACTGAACAATCGAAGGTGGTATCTGTAATTCAAATTATTCAAACAGCATCAAACAAAATTGAAAATATTAAAAGGAAAAAATACATATTTTTTGGATTATTTTTTAATTTTACAAATCGAGCCTATATCACCCACAATTCTTCATTGTAGAGAGTTGGTATCAATGGAAAAAAATTCTACATCAAATTTCACTATAAGTCACTGAACATTCGAAAGTGATATCTGTAATGCAAAGTATTCAAATAGCATCAAACAAAATTGAAAATATTAAAAGGAAAAAATACATATTTTTTTTCGGATTTTTTAATTTTCCAAATCGAGCCTATATCACCCACAATCCTTCATTGTAGAGAGTGGGTATCAATGGAAAAAATGTTCTACATCAAATTTTACTATAGGTCACTGAACATTCTAAGTTGATATCTGTAGTGCAAAGAATTCAAACAGCATCAAACAAAATTTAAAATATTAAAAGGAAAAAATACATACATATATTTTGGATTATTTTTTAATTTTCCAAATCGAACCTATATCACCCACAATCCTTCATTGTAGAGAGTTGGTATCAATGGAAAAAATATTCTACATGAAATTTCACTATAAATCACTGAACATTCGAAGGTGGTATCTGTAATACAAAGTATTCAAACAGCATCAAACAAAATTGAAAATATTAAAAGGAAACAATACATATTTTTTTGGTTTATTTTTCAATTTTTCAAATCGAGCCTATATCACCCACAATCCTTTATTGTAGAGAGTTGGTATCAATGGAAAAAATATTCTACATCAAATTTCACTATAAGTCACTGAACATTCGAAGGTGGTATCTGTAATACAAATTATTCAAACAGCATCAAACAAAATTGAAAATATTAAAAGGAAAAAATACATCTTTTTTGGATTATCTCTTAATTTTACAAATCGAGCCTGTATCACCCACAATCCTCTATTGTAGAGAGTTGGTATCAATGGAAACAATGTTCTACATCAAATTTCACTAGAAGTCATGAACACTTGAAGGTGATATCTGTAATGCAAAGTATTCAAACAGCATCAAACAAAATTGAAAATATTAAAAGGAAAAAATACATTTTTTTTGGATTATTTTTTAATTTTCCAAATCGAGCCTATATCACCCACAATCCTCCATTGTAGAGAGTTTGTATCAATGGAAAAAATTATCTACATCAAATATCACTATAAGTCACTAAACATTCGAAGGTGGTATCTGTAGCACGAAGTATTCAAATTCTTAAACAAATATGGACATATTAAAAAATAAAAATGAACAATATCGAAATATTTTTGCAATTTTCGAAATGGAGCCCATATCTTCTACAAAACGTCACTACCGGGGAAAGTTGTCAATGGAAACAATGTTCTACATCAAATTTCACTATAAGTCACTGAGGTGGTATCTGTAATACAAGTTATTCAAACAGCATCAAACAAAAATTGAAAATATTAAAAGGAAAAAATACATATTTTTTTTGGATTATTTTTTAATTTTCCAAATCGAGCCTATATCACCCACAATCCTTCATTGTAGAGAGTTGGTATCAATGGAAAAAATGTTCTACATCAAATTTCACTATAAGTCACTGAACATTCGAAGGTGGTATCTGTAATACAAATTATTCAAACAGCATCAAACAAAAATTGAAAATATTTAAAGGAAAAAATACATATTTTTTGGATTATTTTTTAATTTTCCAAATCGAGCCTATATCACCCACAATCCTTCATTGTAGAGAGTTGGTATCAATGGATAATATGTTCTACATCAATATTCACTATAAGTCACTGAACATTCGAAGGTGGTATCTGTAATGCAAAGTATTCAAACAGCATCAAACAAAATTGAAAATATTAAAAAGGAAAAAATACTCGTACATGTCCCACAATTCCTCACGTTGGGTTGTTGGTGCCAATGGACAAAATATTCCTTATCAAATTTCAATCTAAATTACCCAAAAAAATAAATCAGTGGATGCAATATATATCCTTATAACAAATAGCTTTGGTTCACTATATAAATAAAAGGCTATCTTTCATTCCTCTCTCCACTTAAATTAATTGGGGTTATCATGAATGAAATTTCCCCGTGAGTTTTGTTCTTCCGCCGTTGCAACTTAAGGGAGAAAGTGACAAAATTCACGGGTAATTGCCGTTCATGATAACCCCCAATATTTAATTCCTCAACTCACCCTTCTTGTAAACGGCTCCTCCCAAAATTGTGGCCTACGTCCTTTGGCTAAATAATCATCCATTTTAATGACATCCTGCCATTGAGACATTTCTTCAGTGGTCAAACGTAACTCGGCTTCATTAAAATCATCCATTTTAATGTCAACATATTCATCGGGATGATTACCGCCGGCACCGGCTCCACCACCTCCAGAGTTTCCATTGGAGGCCGATGCTGAGGCTGATGTGGGTATATTGGCCGTTGGAGCATGTATAAAATCATGGGTCATTAGAATACCATGTTCATTGATGAGATAACCTTCAGGGACATATTTGCCATAGTGATGGGGTAGTGGTGGGGGATGTAAAGATGGTGCAGCAGAAGGTGGGGCGGCAACATGATGTCCATGATGATTGGAGGTGGAGGCTGATGGTGAATTGGAAGTGGAATGATGATGTGAATGACTTGTGCCAGCACTAGATGATGACGAGGATGATGCCTTGTGTGATGTGGATGATGAGGCGCCACCATTTGTTGTGGTCGATGTTGCAGAGGAAGCTGAGGAATTGGAACTGTTTGAAGAACCATTGTTGCTGGAATTTGTGGAGGATTTTTCCTTAGTCGAGGGATTTTTGTGCTGTTGATGTTGTGTTTCCATTTCTTCCACAGTTTGGGGAACTGTGGCATCTTCACTTATAAATTCATCATTTTGTTCAGTTTTGGGTGACTGTTGGGTCGAGTCATCTTTGGAATTCTTACGTTTCACCTCCTTGTGCGGTGTGTTTTCTGGCGAAGAATCTCCTTTCTCTTTTTTAATGGTTATAACTTCGCTGGGATCATTGTCATGGGGTAATATTTTTGAATTTTCATCATCATCATTGTCATGGAGATCTTTGGGGATTTTTTCTGCTTCCAATGAACTGGTTATCCATTCTGGTTCTGTAATGGGTTCTTCATCAGCTGTGCTGTTGTCTCTTCCCTTGTGAGGCTTGTAGCGTAAACGCTGTTTTTGTTGCTGGACATGATGTTGATAGGCCTCGGCAGCCGATGGTGAATTTGGTCGGGAATGTTGTGTGTTGTTAGATGTAAGCTGATGACTGGAACGTTCTTCGCCATATTGTGATCCTGCTTCCAAATAGGCAGGTTGTTCACCTTGATCGCCATAATGCACCATTTTGCGGCTGAAATGAGGGGAGGGGGGAGTGATAATTATCATAAGAAAAATTGAAAAGAGAAGCCTTTACTTACACATTAAAAACATCATAGGAATCATCCAGTGGTGGTCTACCACGCTTACGTTTCGGTCCCAAATAGGCATCATTTGGTGACACCGCTGCCACCACTGAGCCACCAGCTGCTGACGTCGAAAGAATGGGTGTTAATGTGGGCAAGCGTGCATTCATCGCTGTACCATGTTTGGGTGATGGTGTCTTTTGTTCCCTTTCCCCACTGGGGCTGTGAGATCTTTGCTGATGTGTGGCGGATTCATGACCATATGGATCGTAGGGATTCATGTCACGACTCCGCGATGTTGTTGGTGAATAAAATTCTGTCTGCGGTGTGGGTGGTGGTGGACCATCTTCATCATCTCGCCATGTCACTTCGGCAAGGCCTTTAATTTTGAGATCATCTGCTGTTTTGAGTAGGGATGCCAAGTTGGCCTGCAATGAAGAGGGGGAAATAGTTTGGGGTTAATTAAAAAAATAAAAAAAAATAAAAAATTGTGGTTATTGGTTGCTGTTAAAATTCTTTAAAAAATCCACGTTTCTTGCGGTCTTTGGTTGCTGTTAAAATTCTTTAAAAAATCCACGTTTCTAGGGGTTATTGGTTGCTCCAAAAATTCTTTAAAAAATCCACGTTTCTAGGGGTTATTGGTTGCTCCAAAAATTCTTTAAAAAATCCACGTTTCTAGGGGTTATTGGTTGCTCCAAAAATTCTTTAAAAAATCCACGTTTCTAGGGGTTATTGGTTGCTCCAAAAATTCTATAAAAATCCACGTTTCTTGTGGTTATTGGTTGCTCCAAAAATTCTTTAAAAAATCCACGTTTCTAGGGGTTATTGGTTGCTCCAAAAATTCTTTAAAAAATCCACGTTTCTTGTGGTTATTGGTTGCTCCAAAAATTCTTTAAAAAATCCCCGTTTCTAGGGGTTATTGCTTGCTCCAAAAATTCTTTAAAAAATCCACGTTTTTAGGGGTTATTGGTTGCTTCAAAAATTCTTTAAAAAATCCACGTTTCTAGGGGTTATTGGTTGCTTCAAAAATTCTTTAAAAAATCCACGTTTCTAGGGGTTATTGGTTGCTTCAAAAATTCTTTAAAAAATCCACGTTTCTAGGGGTTCTTGGTTGCTCCAAAAATTCTTTAAAAAATCCATGTTTCAAGGGGTTATTGTTTGCTCCAAAAATTCTTTAAAAAATCCACGTTTCAAGGGGTTATTGGTTGCTCCAAAAATTCTTTAAAAATCCACGTTTCTAGCGGTTATTGGTTGCTTCAAAAATTCTTTAAAAAATCCATGTTTCAAGGGGTTATTGGTTGCTCCAAAAATTCTTTAAAAAATCCACGTTTCAAGGGGTTATTGGTTGCTCCAAAAATTCTTTAAAAAATCCATGTTTCTAGGGGTTATTGGTTGCTCCAAAAATTCTTTAAAAATCCACGTTTCTAGCGGTTATTGGTTGCTCCAAAAATACTTTAAAAATCCACGTTTCTAGGGGTTATTGGTTGCTCCAAAAATTCTTTAAAAAATCCACGTATCTAGGGGTTATTGGTTGCTGTTAAAATTCTTTAAAATCTACGTTTCTTGTGGTTATTGGTTGCTCCAAAAATTCTTCAAAAAAATCCACGTTTCTTGTGGTTATTGGTTGCTGTTAAAATTCTTTAAAAAATCCACGTTTCTAGGGGTTATTGGTTGCTCCAAAAATCCTATAAAAAAATCCACGTTTCTAGGGGTTATTGGTTGCTCCAAAAATTCTTTAAAAAATCCACGTTTCTAGGCGTTATTGGTTGCTTCAAAAATTCTTTAAAAAATCCACGTTTCTAGGGGTTATCGGTTTCTCCAAAAATTCTTTAAAAAATCCACGTTTCTTGTGGTTATTGGTTGCTGTTAAAATTCTTTAAAAAATCCACGTTTCTAGGGGTTATTGGTTGCTCCAAAAATTCTTTAAAAAATCCACGTTTATTGGGGTCTTTGGCTGTTGTTAAAATTCTTTAAAAAATCCACGTTTCTTGTGGTCTTTGGTTGCTGTTAAAATTCGTTAAAAAATCCACGTTTCTTGTGGTCTTTGGTTGCTGTTAAAATTCTTTAAAAAATCCACGTTTCTAGGCGTTATTGGTTGCTCCAAAAATTCTTTAAAAATCCACGTTTCTAGGGGTTATTGGTTGGCTCAAAAATTCTTCAAAAAAATCCACGTTTCTTGTGGTTATTGGTTGCTGTTAAAATTCTTTAAAAAATCCACGTTTCTAGGGGTTATTGGTTGCTCCAAAAATCCTATAAAAAAATCCACGTTTCTAGGGGTTATTGGTTGCTCCAAAAATTCTTTAAAAAATCCACGTTTCTAGGCGTTATTGGTTGCTTCAAAAATTCTTTAAAAAATCCATGTTTCTAGGGGTTATTGGTTTCTCCAAAAATTCTTTAAAAAATCCACGTTTCTAGGGGTTATTGGTTGCTCCAAAAATTCTTTAAAAATCCACGTTTCTTGCGGTCTTTGGTTGCTGTTAAAATTCTTTAAAAAATCCACGTTTCTTGCGGTCTTTGGTTGCTGTTAAAATTCTTTAAAAAATCCACGTTTCTTGCGGTCTTTGGTTGCTGTTAAAATTCTTTAAAAAATCCACGTTTCTTGCCGTCTTTGGTTGCTGTTAAAATTCTTTAAAAAATCCACGTTTCTTGCGGTCTTTGGTTGCTGTTAAAATTCTTTAAAAAATCCACGTTTCTTGCGGTCTTTGGTTGCTGTTAAAATTCTTTAAAAAATCCACGTTTCTTGCGGTCTTTGGTTGCTGTTAAAATTCTTTAAAAAATCCGCGTTTCTTGTGGTCTTTGGTTGCTGTTAAAATTCTTTAAAAAATCCACGTTTCTTGTGGTTATAGGTTGCTGTTAAAATTCTTTAAAAAATCCACGTTTCTTGTGGTTATAGGTTGCTGTTAAAATTCTTTAAAAAATCCACGTTTCTTGTGGTCTTTGGTTGCTGTTAAAATTCTTTAAAAAATCCACGTTTCTTGTGGTTATAGGTTGCTGTTAAAATTCTTTAAAAAATCCACGTTTCTTGTGGTCTTTGGTTGCTGTTAAAATTCTTTAAAAAATCCACGTTTCTTGTGGTTATAGGTTGCTGTTAAAATTCTTTAAAAAATCCACGTTTCTTGTGGTTATTGGTTGCTGTTAAAATTCTTTTAAAAATCCACGTTTCTAGGGGTTATTGGTTGCTCCACAAATTCTTTAAAAAACCACATTTCTTGCGGTTATTGGTTGCTCTCTGAAACTTACAACAACAGTGGGTAATTTAAATATTTGTAATTTCTACTCACATGTTCCACATTAATTTCCCCCTTGTACATGAATTCAATGAGACATTTGATATCGGCAAATGAGATATCCTTCATAATGATGATGGGATCACGTTCACTGGCATAGTTGGTGAGGACTGTATCGAAGAAGGTGCTGCAGGCACAAAGCACGACACGATGAGCCCGTATCAGTTGGCCCTCACAGGCCAAGGTGACATCACAAAAGCAGCCACGATCCAGCAGCTGTGAAAACATGGTCTGCAAATTACTGTGATGGTATTTCCACCGCAAACAATACTGTTGCGGCAACATGTTGTTGACTGTTTGATGGTTGAGGGGGGAATGAGTAAATTTAAATTATTTCACTCTGAAAAGAGAAAGAAAAAAGGATAGGAGGGTATTAATAAAAATATATTTAATGTTGTTTTTAGAAAAAAAAAAATTAGAAATGTTATCCCCATTACCGGGAAACGAGGGTTGCCCGACCATTTGTTTTTCTTGGGGATAAGCAAATAGACCATATTCTTAATAATTTATAAAAGCCCTCCACTTTTTTAAATAAAGATAAATAATCCTTTTTCCGGGTTTGGCGTTTAGGGTTGATGTCAAAGCTTCTACCAAAAAACCGACCAAAATTTTTATGACCCAAAAATGATGGAGAATAATAACTTTTTACCACGTATTTATATCCCAGTAGCGAGAAAATATAATTTTACAACAAAATGTCTTCTTAAAAATCGACCAAAATTCGTCTTCTTGAAACCGACCAAAATATTTCATCCCAAAAGATATTGGTCCTTAAAAAGTTTTGAATGGCATTTGTTTTGTTCTTGATGAGAAACCAACCGACCAATTTTATTTATAAAATCGACCAATTTTGAAACGACAACATTCTTTACGAACCAACCCTCCTTTTTATCACACGCACACACTTGACCACACATGATCTGTTGCCTCCAAGAAAAAAAAATCCTTTTCCTGCTTTTTTTGCGAAAAAAGGGTAGGTCTTTTCCACTTTCTTGGCAATAAATTGAAAAATATTTTCCCTTTTTCTTTTCATTTCCTTGAAAGCCAAATGGCATTAGACATGGTTTTTAGCATTTTTCTTAGTTTCAAAGGGTTTGTGTTTCATTTCCCTGCTTTGTCATTATCTTTTTTTTTTTGATAAGCTAACTGACCGCTTTGCTTTTAACTCATCACACCCCGCCGGCCCTCTCCCTTCCTCAAACCTTTTCTCAAATAAACTTTATTTATTTGCCATTTTTCCAACGTTGTTTTTTCTCTTTAATTTGAGGGTGATGATGAGAAGGGGTGGTGGGGGTTGAGTGGAAAAAGGACACTCAACTCAGTGGTGGTACCCTCTTTATTTTTTCAGTTGTATTTTATTTTTGTTCTGTTGCCAAAATAAAATAAAAAACCGAAACATTTTCACTCCGGTTCCTTTGAAAAGCAAAAAAAGGGGGAAAATTCTATCATAAAATTTCAACATTTTTATTTCTGGCATAAAAAAGGGAACCTTTTTTTGCAGGTTGAGTTCTTGTTTTTGTTCCTCGCTCGTTTTTATATTCCATGGAGGTTTTTTTCTTTTTGCGATGCCATCGAGAAAAATCCACAAGAGTTTTCTCGTTAAAAATATAAAATGCGACATAAAAAATAAATGATAAGCCCCGTTTTTTTGGTTCGCAACCGGAACAAAGATGAGAGATAAAATGAAACAAGGGAATATAAATATTTTAATATATTGCAAAAATTCAGTATAAAAAAGTTTAACTTTTGATGGTAACTGTACTTTTTCGTAAGTAAATCGGGACTATTTTAGACATACTTTCCATTGACCAATGGTCAATTTTTTAAATTACTTTTGGAGCAACCAAAATACACAAAAAACTTAGATTTTTTAAAGAATTTTTGGAGCAACCAATAGCCCCTAGAAACGTGGATTTTTTAAAGAATTTTTGGAGCAACCAATAACCCCTAGAAACGTGGATTTTTTAAGGAATTTTTGGAGCAACCAATGACCCCTAGAAACGCGGATTTTTTAAAGAATTTTTGGAGCAACCAATAACCCCTAGAAACGTGGATTTTTTAAAGAATTTTTGGAGCAACCAATAACCCCTAGAAACGTAAATTTTTTAAAGAATTTTTTTCGAGTAACCTTAGAGCCCACAAAACGTTGATTTTTTAAAGAATATTTCGAGTAACCTTAGAGCCCACAAAACGTGGATTTTTGACAGAATTTTTCCGCACATCATCACAGCTGCAGCCAACCGCTACATAACTGCTCGTCGAATACCCGAACGTATGCAAATTTCCCAGAAATGGCGACTGGAACAGCACATGAGCGTGATGTGCTTTGTTGTACGAACCCAGCAAAGGGTATATTGAAAGGGTCAATGGAAACACCTTTTCTTTCAGAAAGGGTATATAGAAGCACCCTTTATTTCAGAAAGGGTCTATAGAAGCACCCTTTATTTCAGAAAGGGTCTATAGAAGCACCCTTTATTTCAGAAAGTGTCTATCGAAGCACCTTTTCTTTCAGAAAGGGTCTATTGAAGCACCCTTTTTTTCAGAAAGGGTCTATTGAAGCACCCTTTTTTTTCAGAAAGGGTCTATTGAAGCACCCTTTATTTCAGAAAGGGTCTATAGAAGCAACCTTTATTTCAGAAAGGGTCTATAGAAGCAACCTTTATTTCAGAAAGGGTCTATAGAAGCAACCTTTATTTCAGAAAGGGTCTATAGAAGCACCCTTTATTTCAGAAAGGGTCTATAGAAGCACCCTTTATTTCAGAAAGGGTCTATAGAAGCACCCTTTATTTCAGAAAGGGTCTATAGAAGCACCCTTTATTTCAGAAAGGGTCTATAGAAGCACCCTTTATTTCAGAAAGGGTCTATAGAAGCACCCTTTATTTCAGAAAGGGTCTATAGAAGCACCCTTTATTTCAGAAAGGGTCTATAGAAGCACCCTTTATTTCAGAAAGGGTCTATAGAAGCACCCTTTCTTTCAGAAAGTGTCTATCGAAGCACCCTTTCTTTCAGAAAGTGTCTATCGAAGCACCCTTTCTTTCAGAAAGAGTCTATAGAAGCACCCTTTCTTTCAGAAAGGGTCTATAGAAGCACCCTTTACTTCAGAAAGGGTCTATAGAAGCACCCTTTCTTTCAGAAAGGGTCTATAGAAGCACCCTTTATTTCAGAAAGGGTCTATAGAAGCACCCTTTACTTCAGAAAGGGTCTATCGAAGCACCCTTTATTTCAGAAAGGGTCTATAGAAGCACCCTTTATTTCAGAAAGTGTCTATCGAAGCACCCTTTCTTTTAGAATGGGTCCATTGAAGCACCCTTTCTTTCAGAAAGTGTCTATCGAAACACCCTTTCTTTCAGAAAGTGTCTATCGAAGCACCCTTTCTTTTAGAATGGGTCCATTGAAGCACCCTTTCTTTCAGAAAGTGTCTATCGAAACACCTTTCTTTCAGAAAGTGTCCATTGAAGCACCTTTCATTCAGAAAGTGTCTATCGAAGCACCCTTTCTTTCAGAAAGTGTCTATCGAAGCACCCTTTCTTTCAGAAAGTGTCTATCGAAGCACCCTTTCTTTCAGAAAGAGTCTATCGAA